>NC_135963.1:14359524-15559524 GCF_053455715.1 Rhinoraja longicauda | reverse complement strand
ATCTATCTAGATACTGGTAGATTTTAGACAGAAGGCTGTTTGATAGGATGATCATTATTTATATTCTTATGGATGATTTAGGAGAAGTGATATGTTTCAAATCTGATCCATTTGTACCTCAACTATTAACCTAGGGATTAATCTCACAGCTTTACAAGTCTATGTGTAAAGGGAAGATCCTGCCAATCTATCTTCTCAATCACTTAATTTTTTTTATCTTTTATTTATGACTGTTCATTCTTGATCATTCATCTGCTGGAAGTGGTTTGGTTTTATCTGTCAGGTCCCATTTTTTTAATTTAAAAATATTTCATCCTAGTGTTTCTATTGTCACAAATCTACAAACGAGATTTCAGATCTTTCTGAGGATTTGTATGTACCAGGCAGGATCCTTATAAAGTGTGTAGGAAGGAACTGCAGACGCTGGTTTACACTGAAGATAGACACAAAATGCTGGATTAACTCAACAGGCCAGGCAGCATCTACAGAGAAAAAGAATAGGTGACGTTTCGGCTTGAGACCCTTCTTAGGAAGGAACTGCAGATACTGGTTTCTCCAGAGAAACATCACCTACTCCTGACCCGCTGAGTTACTCCAGCATTTTGTGTTTATCTTCGGATCCTTATAAATCTATACGTGCTCACCAGACCCCCATTACCCTTCCCATCATGTCCTGGGCAATATTTCATGGAGACCTCTAACCTAGACTTTTTACACAGGCTCACCATTCGCTGTTGGCCTGTACATTTGTTACCCTTTGGGATAAGTATATTAGATATTTTCAAACATTACATTAACAAGGCCCGAAGGCCCTAGCTGTAATATTCTGAGAACCCATGATTGAATAGAGGAGTAGACTTGATGGGCCGAATGGCCTAATTCTGCTCCGAGAACTTAAGAAAAAACCTATTCCCATTGGTTCCTCTATTCTTCGAGGTTGTAACATTGCAACCCTATCCTTTTAAAACTGGCTGCTGTTATTTTCTTCTATGAAAAGTATCACCTCACATAGTAAATTCCATTTGTCACATATCACTCCATTTCCTTATTTTAATCAAAATCCTTTTGTATTTTTGGCTGTTTCAGCCCTTCAGCCCAACTTGCCCACTCGGAACAACATGTCCTATCTGCACTAGTCCCACCTGCCTGCATTTGGTCCATATCCCTCCGAACCCTGTCCTATCCATGTACCTGTCTAATTGTTTCTTAGACATTGCAATAGTCCCTGCCTCAACTACCTCCTCTGGCAGCTCGTTCCATACACCCACCACCCTTTGTGTAAATTTATTTTGGTACCAACACCTCCAGTGGAAGAGTGCACAAAATAAAAATGGCTTCTGACATCGGGTTGTATGTATGTTTGCTAAGGTTTACGAAGTATAAGTTAAATTTCATTGTTTTTGCTACTTGTTAGTGTAATCAACGCTGGAAAAAAACATTTCCGTGTCTGTGGCCTGAATATTCAAAAGAAACTGAGATTTTAACCTGGCGTTTGACATTGATGAAGCAACAGAAATAGCAGCCAATCAAACACAGGGTTTGCATAATCACCCAATATTGGCTCAGACCATTAGCCAACCAAAGGGAGGAATAACCTGAAGGGGAGATGCTGTCAATGTGACAATGTCAACAATATCTCAAATGCGACATTGAGCTAATGAATACAGACACCACCAGCCTGTTTGATAATATTGCAGTGCCACAGGGCATCTGTCAGTGGTTTGCCAAAATGAAAAGCAAGGCTGTGGCAAACTCAGAGGTCTAATGGAAGGAATAACAAAAGGCATTGTACACACGAACCATGTGAAGAACATAGTGACCAAATGGACAAGCCTTTGAGATAGGGCTCCGTGGTGGTGCAGCGATAGAGATGCTGCCTTACAACGCCAGGCACCAGGGTTCAATCCTGACCACGGGTGCCGTCTGTACGGAGTTTTGTGCATTCTCCCTGTGACCATGTGGGTTTTCTCTGGGGACTCCGGTTTCCATCCACACTCCAAAGACATATAGGTTTGTAAGTCAATTGTCTTCAGTAAAATTGTAAATTGTCCTTTAGTGTGCAGGATAGTGCTAGTGTACCGGGAGATCGCTGGTCGGTGTGGACCCGGTGGGCTGAAGGGCCTGTTTCCACGCTGTATCTCTAAATTCTAAAGTCTAAAGAGGAAGTTTATCTTGCTTATAGGATGGATCCTGAAGGACTCCACTCTGCTGTAGAGAAGTTGAAAGCAGTTTTGTGTATACAGAAACCAACCAACAAAATAAAGATGAAGAGCCACACAGGATTTCCAAACCATGACAGACACTTCATGAGAACACTAGCTAGCAATACCAGCATTTATTTCAAGAGGGCTAGAATACAAAAACATGAATGTAATGCTGAGGCTCTATAAGGTGCTGGTCAGGCCGCCTTTGGAGTATTGTGAGCAATTTTGGGCACCATATCTGAGGAAGGATGTACTGGCTCTGGAGAAGGTCTAGAGGAGGTTTACAAGAATGATTCCAGGAATAAGTGGGTTAACATATGATGACTGTTTAATGGGACTGGGCCTCTACTTGCTGGAGTTTAGAAGGATGAGGGGGGACCTCATTGAAACATACCGAATAGTGAAAGGCTTGGATAGAGCGGATGTGGAGAGGATGTTTCCACTAGTGGGAGAGTCTAGGACGAGGGGTCATAGCCTCAGAATTAAAGGACGTTCCTTTAAGAAGGAGATGAGGAGGAATTTCTTTAGTCAGAGGGTGGTGAATCTGTAGAATTCATTGGCTGTGGAGGCCGTCAATGGATATTTTTAAGGCCGAGACAGATAGGTTCTTGTTCAGTACGGGAGTCAGAGGTTATGGAGAGAAGGCAGGAGAATGGGGTTAGGAGGGAGAGATTGATCAGTGCTGACTGAATGGCGGAGTAGACTTGATGGGCCGAATGGTGTAACTCTGCTCCTATCATTTATGACCTTATGAGTATACTATGATGAAATGTAAACAGTGCCATGTGCTTTGCAAAAATCCACCATTAACTCCTTTCATTTCCTGACTCTGGTTTGAATGAAACACTGTTGGTTAGAATCAAAACAGAAAATGATGGAAACAGTCAGCAGGTCAGGCAACACCCGTGTTTTGGATCCAGGAGCCCTTATCAGAATTGCTAAAAGTGTGAAACAAGATAGTTTTCAGGAATGGAAAAGATAGCGGAGAGGAATGTTGGGATAAAAGGATTATCTCTAATAGGGTGAAGTAACGATTGGTTTGGAGTTAACACCAGGACTGTGGGGCATGTCGGCAAGCCAGGCTATTGAAATAAAAAGGAGAAAAGAAAAAATGAACGAAAATGACGGTAGACCAAAATGGCCAGTTCTGATGAAAAGCCAACTGGTTCTCTTTCCCGCAGATGTAGCCGGACCTGCACAATGCTTCCAACATTTTATGTTTTCATTCCAGCACTTGTGTACCACAACTCCGTGTCATTAAGCTGGAAAGAGTGAAGAGAAGATTTACGAGAATGTTCAGCTAAAACGATCCATAAGCCAAAACGTACGCATAAAGTACTACATGATTCAACCTCTATTATTCCGTATAGTATTGAGATATAGTCTTAGCCTGATGTTAATGGCATGCAGCTAAACAATCAGACAGGATCAAGATACTCTCATTTCCTCCCATTTCACTGCAGCTCCACATCTATCTCCTCAACTTAACACCAGCATTGTGACTCTAAAGTCTAATTGAAAATAAATATATATGATAATTATTAGATAATTCTATCTTTAAAATGGAAACATTAAAACATTTGAGAAAACAATCAGAATGCCAATAAAGAGGAGATGATAGATTATGATAATCTATCATGAAGAAGGATCTTGACCCGAAACGTTACCCATTCACATCAGTCTGAAGAAGGGTCTCGACCCAAAACATCACCCATTCTTTCTCTCCAGGGATGCTGCCTGACCCGCTGAGTTACTCCAGCATTTTGTGTCCACCTTCGATTTGTACCAGCATCTGCAGTTATTTTCCTACATAGATTATGATAGGTTATTTGCAATCCATAGTCTAAAAGTATATTGAAAGTTATATTTAAGATTATTGCTTGATGAGAAATCACAATCACGACATGTTCAGTAATGCACTTACTATGTAATCCAAAAAAGGATGAGGATAATTTGTGCCCGTTTTTATACAGCAACAAGGAAAACACTGAAAGTAGAACTAGATGATATCAACTCTTGCACATAGGTTTGTATACACTGGAATTTAGAAGGATGAGAGGGGATCTTATTGAAACGTATAAGATTATTAAGGGGTTGGACATGTTAGAGGCAGGAAACATGTTGCCAATGTTGGGGGAGTCCAGAACCAGGGGCCACAGTTTAAGAATAAGAGGTAGGCCATTTAGAACAGAGATGAGGAAAAACTTTTTTAGTCAGAAAGTTGTGAATCTGTGGAATTCTCTGCCTCAGAAGGCAGTGGAGGTCAATTCTCTGAATACATTCAAGAGAGAGCTGGATAGAGCTCTTAAGGATAGCGGAGTCAGGGGGTATGGGGAGAAAGCAGGAACGGGGTACTGATTGAGAATGATCAGCCATGATCACATTGAATGGCAGTGCTGGCTCGAAGGGCCGAATGGCCTCCTCCTGCACCTATTGTCTATTGTCTATTGTCTATCTCTCTGATATTCCCTGTGTGAACTTCTTCGCCCTCTATTATTTACCCAGCAGATTTTTGTCAAAGCTGTTTAATGCACTACATATTAGAACCAGTGCACGTTAATTGGGTGAATAGTGACTTCTGCCCATTCACTTTCAATTGCTATAAACATTACTTGTAAATGCACTGACCCAGTGTTTTTTGTAATGTTTCTGATGTGCTTGGTAAGCTGCAATTAACAGGGAGACAAATATTCACAGGATTTACTTCATTACCTCGATGCATTCATTCACCCTCCCCCCCCCCCCCCCCCACCCTCCCCCATTCAAAATTGATATTAAACATCAGGAGGAGTTGAAAGAGGTCCAGTGTTAAGCTGACAAAGATAGATGTCTTTTAGTGAATTTCATCAAGTCTGACTTCGCTAGAAACTTTCAAATAGTTGATTGTGTATTTCTTTGGTTCCACAGCTAATGGAAATTCAATAAAAATATCATTCCTCACCTCAAAAACCTCCTTGTTACAACCATTTTGGCAAGGTACCATCTCATCTTCAACCTTCCTTGGCTATTTTCCATTCACAAAGACCAGCAAGCATGGCGAATAGGATTTGCTGATTCACTTTAACCCTATTTCAAGCTTTCAAAAGAGTCGTTTATCATGGCTTTTACAGAGAACTATGTTTACACATCTGTTGTGCTGCTGCAAGTTAGAATTTCATTGTTCCATTTTGAGACATATGACAATAAAACACTCTTGACTCCTGACTCTTGCATTGAGTATAGAAACAAAGAACTGCAGATGCTGGTTTACGCAAAAGAACACAAAGTGCTGGAGTAAGTCAGCGGACCAGGCAGCATCACTGGTGAACATGAATAGACAGCATTTTGGGTCCCAACATAATATGTCGCCTATCCATGTTCTCCAGAGATGCCACTCAACCGATTGAGTTACTCCAGCTCCTTGTGTCCAATTGAGTGCAGAAGATGGGCCATTATGTTACAGTTGTTCAAGACATTGGTGAGGCTGCACATTGGAATATTTTGTTCAGTTTTGATCACCGTGCGAGAGGAAAGATGCTGTAAAGCTGGAAAGAGTGCAGAGAAATTCATTCATCCTCTGTTGTTGTTGTTGTTCGTCCTTCGGGTTCGAAGATGACCATGACTTCACTTTCAGTTGGAGGATTGGTGACTGTGGGTCCGGAAGTGACTGGTGAGGCCAATCCGGGCCCGGAAGGCACGCCCACACGTAGGACACAAGTGGATGGCTGCTGCAGTGGAAGTGGAGGTAGCCCGGGCCTTGCGCGCGGTGTGTTTCCTCTGGTCCTCTGCAGTGCGTCTGTTCTCTGCTGCATGGGCTCCTGTGGTGAGCTTGCTATGCCAGGTTGGACGGTCCAGAGCAAGAGACTCCCAAGTGCTGAGGTTGATGTCCAAGTCTTCTGTCCTCCTCCTTCATCCTCTGCAGTGGCACTAGGACAGTAGCTCTACTTCTGACTTCAATGAATGATTTTTTTGGGTGGGTGGGGTGTGAGTTCAACAAGCTGGTGAGACTGTATAGCATGTTTGGTTCTACCAATTGCAGACGAATGCCTAGGCATGTGTTTACGAACAGTCCTATTTTTTCCTGGTAAGGTGCTTAGTCTTCCCATACACCAATTATTTCTCGATTGAACGATTTCTTAAGCCAGTAGAATGTTCAATTAAATTCGGCTACATAGTGTTGGACTGGATGCTTAAAAATAGAAAAAGGAACAGAGGCTCCACAGTAGTCCTGAGTGAAATAGAGGGCAGTTTTGCCACAATTGAGCCTGACCATTTTTCTCTTTTGTCACCACGCAGTCACATTTTATAACATTGTTTAGTGAATTGTTAACATTCAATCACTTAAACAGCCTGGGCGTCACGGTGGCACGGCAGTAGAGTTGCTGCCTTACAGCGCTTACAGCGCCAGAGACCCGGGTTCCATCCTGGCTATCCTGACTATGGGTGCTCGTCTGTACAGACTTTGTACCTTCTCGCCGTGACCGCGTGGGTTTTCTCTGAGAACTTTGGTTTCCTCCCGCACTCCAAAGACGTACAGGTTTGTAGGTTAATTGGCTTGGTATAAATGTAAAAATTGTCCCTAGTGTAGGATGGTGTTAATGTGCGGAGTGGGGGAGGAGAGGGTGCTGCACCAATGCAGGAGAGGTTTGGGCCCAACCTCTGGGCCATTTTCAAACTCCACGCTGCGGTTCTTATGAGCTGTGCCTGTTCCAGGCTGTTGTGGGGCCTCCAGCCGTCGCCTTCCTTAGATGCCACGACGCTCTTCTCCCTCGTCCACCTTTGTACCCCTGGGGGTGCCTCCCTCAACCAACCACGAGGACGAGCGTGGTAGGCCAGACCCTGGTTCCCTCTCCTCTACTACCGGCCTCACTCCTTGTCCGCCATCATTGAATTTAACATTGAGTGCTGAGGTTTGCCTCATTCCCAGGTGGAAGGTGTTCCTCAAGCTTGCGTTGGGCTTTTGGAAACTGAAGCCGACGATAGAGAGGTCGGTTTGGGAGTGAGAGGGGGAATTAAGGTGACAGGCAACTGGAAGCTTAGAGTCCCCCTACTCCCACCCTCCCCCCTCTCTCCCTCCTTCCCCTCCCCCTCCACTGGAAGCTTAGCATTCTGATAAGAGATCATGGACCTGAACATTTACATATAGATCTGCTTCTCTCTCCACAGATGCTGCGTGACTTGCACAGTATCTCCAACATTTTCTGTTTTTATTAAACCCAGTCCTAATGCAACCCAACTGCTGTGAATGTTCTGCCGTGAGGTGAACAATGCCAATAACATTGGCAATTAATCTTGACCTGATTTCCAGTCAACTGAAGCAATTTATCCCCATCCTGAGTGAAATAAGCATGATTATCCTTTTATAATAAAGGACAACTTCAGATTCTAATAGAATTCTGATGGATCAAGTGTCCTACATGTTTAATTTTGCAGAATTTCAACAGAATAAATTACATGGCTTTATTGCATATTATATCTTCCAATAAACAGAAACCTCCCCTCATTTACTCTTTTCCAGTAGAATTGTTCCTTTTCCATTTAATTACATTTTAATTTCCATTACCTGGGGAGTGTTGCAATGCAAAGAGCTCTGGCAGTGCACTTAATTCCCTGAAACTTAATTGAAATCAAA
This sequence comes from Rhinoraja longicauda, assembly GCF_053455715.1. NCBI lineage: Eukaryota > Metazoa > Chordata > Chondrichthyes > Rajiformes > Arhynchobatidae > Rhinoraja > Rhinoraja longicauda. Next base: position 15,551,709 of record NC_135963.1, on the reverse strand, counting down.
TAGTGAAAGGCCTGGATAGAGCGGATTTGGAGAGGATGTTTCCACTAGTGGGAGAGTCCAGGACCAGAGGCCATAGCCTCAGAATAAAAGGACGTACCTTTATAAGGTCATAAGATCATGTGATAGGAGCAGAATTAGGCCATTCAGCCTATCAAGTCGTCTCCGCCATTCTATCATGGTTTATCTATCTCTGCCTCCTAATCCCATTCTCCTGCCTTCTCCCCGTAGCCTCTAACACCTGTACTATTCAAGAATCTATCTATCCCTGCCTTAAATATATCCACTGACTTTGCCTCCACAGCCTTCTGTGGCAAAGAATTCTACAGATTCAACACCCTCTGACTAAAGAGATTCCTCCTCATCTCCTTCCAAAAGGAACATCCATTCATTCTGAGCCTATGACCCCTGATCCTAGACTCTCCCACTAGTGGAAACATCCTCTCCATATCCACTCTATCCAGGTCTTTCACTATTCTGTAAGTTTCAATGAGGTCCCCCCTTAACCTTCTAGTTTGTTCGTACCTCTCTCATTCTTCTAAATCCCAGTGCTGTCAAACGCTCATCATAGGTTAACCTACTCATTCCTGGGATCATTCTTGTAAACCTCCTCTGGACCCTCTCCAGATTCAGCACATCCTGCCTCAGATATTGTGCACAAAATTGCTTACGATATTCCAAATGGGGCCTGACCAGCGCCTTATAGAGCCTCAACATTACATCCCTGTTTTTGTATACGAGCCCTCTCGAGATAAATGCTAGCATTGCGTTTGCTTTCTTTACTAGATATTCGATGGAGATGAGGAGATGAGGAGGAATTTATTTTAGTCAGAGGGTGGTGAATCTGTGCAAGTCATTGCCACCGAAGGCTGTGGAGGCCAAGTCAATGGCTATTTTGAAGGCGGAGATCGACAGATTCTTGATTACTATGGCTGTCAGAGTTTATGGGGAGGGAATAGGGTTGAGTGGGATAAAAGGGTGGCGAGTATCTGGAATGAGCTGCCAGATAAAGTAGTTGAGGTAGGCACAAAAACAATATTTAAAAGATATTTTGTAAAGGACGTGAAAGTAAGAGAGTATTGCTTTGTGTATTATTAATATAGGACTATGAACAGTGTAACTAACTTACATTACAGAAAATATTAATCAAACTGGTGTGGTACATTGTGGGAAAGAACAATGAGATTTTATTCTCTTTTCAACCTCTTGTCTTTTATCTTTTCCTGTTATGTAATTTTGTGGACATCTTGTGTATTGTTTTACCATTTATCTTCTAATCAGCAGTATTATTGAAAACATTGCAGGTGCCTTGCTCGAAGGTATTATCTTGGATTGATCATTGCCTTTAAATAATTACTTTTGTTTACCTGTAATAATGTTTCATCTAATTTCCAAATCTAAGCAATCTGGTCTTATATATATCAGTAAATGACTTCAGATAAATCTCAAGTTTCTGATTTCACGTCACCACTCATCAGCTCAATGTACATTCCTGTCATTTTCAACATGGTTTCTGAGATTTACCTTCTCTCATATTCCACAAAATGATTTCCTGAGCTAAAATTGTTCATCACAATTGCTCCCTTGGAAAATTATATTATTAGGGCCAACTCAACCTTGTCTTGCATTTGATAAAGTTCAGTTTAGATACAAACCATGAAATCACTTTTCGGTATTGTATGCTTTATTAAATTTCTTGTCTCTTTGCATGGTCTTAATTCACCTGCCATGTTATAAATGCATCATTAGTTCACATAATAGACTGTTACATTTATCCCTCAAAATGCTTTTCTTGTAGTTGACTCCATGCACCACAGCACTGTTACCATTAAACATGCTCTCCACATTCCATCATGCTGGTTATTACCAAATCAAAATTATACTCTCTGGTCAGGATTACTCTGCTGTGTTTAGAAATATCCACGCAGCTGAATTCGGCTGGTGTTTTGAATTAAACAGCGGCATCTTTATTGCGACCCATTACACATATCATGAAGTGATTTTTTAAAACAAATTATGACAAATACCTTTGTATGTCCAAAGTACATAGTTGTCTCTGTTGTGATATTGTAAGGACTACTTTGTTGTATCACAAGGACTACTTTGTTTGCCTGTGTAGTAACGTGTACATAAGAGAATGAGGTGATTTGGTGGTCACTCTGGTTCCAGGTGGCCATGGAATAAACAGCCTGGTTTTAAGCTCCAGCCTTTAAACCTTTTAAGCACGTGTACTTGTGGTCAGTCCAGGGTCATAACGAAGGTATAACAGACCACGAAGTACAACAGTCTCCACCAGAAAAACTTTGGGATCTACAAGCGTGGATTTGACTGGGTAAATGTAAAAAATTGTCCCTAGTGTGTGTAGGATAGTGTTAATGTGCGGGGATCGCTGGGCGGCGCGGACTTGGTGGGCCGAAAAGGCCTGTTTCCGCGCTGTATATATATGATATGATATGATCTGATACATGGATAGGTCATTTTTAGATGGATATGGGCTAAATGTGGGCAAATGGGCCTAGCTGAGACAATAGACAATAGACAATAGACAATAGGTGCAGGAGTAGGCCATTCAGCCCTTCGAGCCAGCACCGCCATTCAATGCGATCATGGCTGATCACTCTCAATCAGTACCCCGTTCCTGCCTTCTCCCCATACCCCCTCACTCCACTATCCTTAAGAGCTCTATCCAGCTCTCTCTTGAAAGCATCCAACGAACTGGCCTCCACTGCCTTCTGAGGCAGAGAATTCCACACCTTCACCACTCTCTGACTGAAAAAGTTCTTCCTCATCTCCGTTCTAAATGGCCTACCCCTTATTCTTAAACTGTGGCCCCTTGTTCTGGACTCCCCCAACATTGGGAACATGTTTCCTGCCTCTAATGTGTCCAATCCCCTAATTATCTTATATGTTTCAATAAGATCCCCCCTCATCCTTCTAAATTCCAGTGTATACAAGCCCAATCGCTCCAGCCTTTCAACATATGACAGTCCCGCCATTCCGGGAATTAACCTAGTGAACCTACGCTGCACGCCCTCCATAGCAAGAATATCCTTCCTCAAATTTGGAGACCAAAACTGCACACAGTACTCCAGGTGCGGTCTCACCAGGGCCCAGGGCATCTTGGGTGAGATGGGCTGGTGCCTTTTTCAGAGCTGTATGATTCGACGACTTTGTCTAACCATTTCTTAGACATACCTACTTCTGTGGGAAAATAACTGCAGATGCTGGTACAATTCGAAGGTATCACAAAACGCTGAAGTAACTCAGCAGGTCAGGCAGCATCTAGGAGAGAGGGAATGGGTGACGTTTCGGGTCGAGACCCTTCTTCAGACTTAAGAAGGGTCTCAACCCGAAACGTCACCCATGCCCTCTCTCCTAGATGCTGCCTGACCTGCTGAATTACTCCAGCATTTTGTCATACCTACTTCTCATTGTTTTAAGTTCTTTCACCCCGTCTCTAGATCTGGTCATCTGCTGGGAGAAGCACAGCAACAAAGGAACAGCACCTCATATTTCTCTTGGGCAGCTTACAACCCAGCGGTGTGAATACTGATTTCTCTAATTTTGGGTAACTATGATTGTAACCATCCATTTCCTAGACTTACCTACTTCGCCACTGTTTGAAGTTCTTTCACTTCTGACCCTAGATCTGGTCAGCTGCTGGAAGCGGCACATTCATTACTTTGCCTGAGACAGACATGAATGAATGAATGAATGAATAAGTTTATTGGACAAGTATGTGCATATACAAGGAATGTGCTTTGGTGCTCTGCTCACAAATGACAACACGAACATACAGTTAACAATTAAGAATAAAGCATAAACACATCAAAACAATAAGGATACACCATTACGGTCTAAACATGTGGGTGAAAATAAACCAGAGCAAAAAAGAGACTACAGACTTTGGTTATTGAGTTTTGAATTTTAATGCAGCTTTATTGAAACCTCCAGCTGCAGCAAGTGGAGATGCTATCACCCGTGGGAAAAAAAAGCTGTTTTTATGTCTGGCTGTGGCTGCTTTGACAGTCCGGAGTCGCCTTCCAGAGGGAAGTGCTTCAAAGAGTTTGTGGCCAGGCTGAGAGGGGTCAGAGATGATCTTGCCCGCTCGCTTCCTGGCCCTTGCAGTGCACAGTTCGTCAATGGGGGGGGAAGGTTGCAGCCAACAACCTTCTCAGCTGTGCGAACGATCCGTTGCAGCCTCCGGATGTCGTGCTTGGTGGCTGAGCCAAACCAGACCATGATGGAGAAGGTGAGGACGGACTCAATGATAGCAGTATAGAATTTTGGACATCAAATGTAACTGGAAAAGTAACTCAGTGGGTCAGGCAGCATCTTTGGAAAAAAAAGTAGTCGCAATCATTTTTGGACAGGGGGCTGACAGAAATGCCCTCCTCAAAATCCCAGGGAGAGTTAGTGAGCAAGTGGAAATGTAATGACGGTATTCAATCATCACAGGGTGTAAAATCCAACCCAGTAGTTCTCCCTGGCCCTTGTAGACGTACAGGCATTTGCCAGGAGCCATTTTTGTTCGCACAGACACACACACACACAGAGATTCACTTGAAGATTAACATGGCACAGTGCGAGTCTACTCTGGATTCTACAGGTCTGTTTACCCTGCAGTCAGTGGCCGGTCTATCCTGAAAGATACAAGAGCTTATCATGTGCCCGGATGACAATAATTTTAATGCAGCTTTATTGAAACCTCCAGCTGCAGCAAGTGGAGATGCTGTCTGTTATTAATTTTCCCTTTGCATCCTTGTGTGATTTACTGCAGTGCAAAAAGCCGCTGCCTTCAAGCAAAGGTAAGATATTGAAATTCTACTCCACGCCTGCCTGCTAGCAACCACCACAACAGTCACTCGGAAAATTAATCCGCCTTGGGGAAACAGTCTCGCAGCTAACTAGAAGGCAATAGGTTTAATACCCTTTTTTTTTTTGGTGATTGCTCCTTTCACTCCATACCTCTCATGAAAGAGGGAATAGAAGGCTGAAACGCCATGTTTGCTGCAGAGAAATGTAAGTGTAAGGTGATTACATATGTTTTCACTTGCACGTCACTTTTTGCACAAAAGGAATACATTTTGTACATTTGCTGTACATTGCAGATTCCTCTCCGACAGTCTTCCAGGGAGTGCAGCTGTCCGATGCTCTGATTATACCGTGGGCCCCAGGGTGTGCCAGCGAATGCTTGTGCAGTTACTGAGACTGCTGGTGGGAAGAGTTAAGATGAAGGCAACACAGTTACTGTGGTGATGGAATCACTTGAAACGGGGAAGTGCTATCAAAGTGTAAATTGTGTTCAACAGCCATATGCTATTGAATAAATTGTGGTTCAGACTTTCAACTGATGTGTCTGGGGAGGTCCTGCCAAAAGCAGACCTGTTTGTCAAACAAAAAAAAAGCAAAATATAACAGTGTGAAAATGCAGTAAATTGAATCAGCAAGATTTAACAATTGTTTATCGAGCAGCAATTGTTTTCTCTCCTCCCTTTCCCATCTCTATAAATTTTGCCCATTCTGATGAAAGGTTGTAGACTTGAAAAGGTATACTTGATTCTCTCTCCCCAGTCGCTAACTGACCCATCTGAGCATTTTCTACTTTACAATTGATTTAGAGGATAATTTAATAATATTTCTGCATTTTAAAATTTTGCCATCTTTGCTCAATGTCGCTGGGAAATTGCATTAATGAGACAATAGACAATAGGTGCAGGAGTAGGCCATTCGGCCCTTTGAGCCAGCACCGCCATTCACCGTGATCATGGCTGATTGGATCATTGGCTCCAGTTTTTGTAAAAATCCAGCAATGCATGTAAAGAAATGTGGATAGAACAGGTTTAGAGAGATATGGGCCAAACGCAAACAGGTGGAGCTAGCGTAGATGGGACGTGTTGGTCGGTGTGGGCAAGTTGGGGCAAAGGGCTTGTTTCCACACTGAATGACTATGACTATGAAACGTTTTACCTTGGTTTAGATCCAGCTTGTGATCTATTTTGGGTGAATGACACCCACTGGGGAAGTGGTGAAGGTTTTTTCAGTGTGAATCCAACATAATTCATATGTGCCACATTGATGCCACTATATTGGTCCTGCAAACTAAGCATAGAGGGTGCAAACTACAATCATCGCTGAATTAGGAATACATCAAGCTACATCAAGATACATCTGCTGGTATGAGAAGACTTGATAGAATAGTTTCAGAACTTTGTCCTGAAGTTCAGAACTGAAGGCTGTTCAAGCACTTCCTGGAACATGCTGAAACTGCTCAGGTTTTCCACAGTAAACTATGAAGATAGTAGTTCAATTCAGTGATGAAGCTTCCATCAGCAACCAATTACTGGCGGCACGGTGGCGCAGCAGTAGCGTTGATGCTTAACACAGCGCCAGAGACCCAGGTTCAATCCCATTTATGGGCGCCGTCTGTATGGAGTTTGTATGTTCTCCCCGTGACCGCGTGGGATTTCCTTGGCTGCTCTGGTTTCCTCATACGCTCCAAAGACGTACAGGATTGTAGGTTAATTGGCTTCAGTAAAAATCGCCCCTTATGGCCGGTTTCCATGCTGTATCTCCAAACTCAGCTAAAGTAAACTAAACTGCTAGATGTCTGTATGATGATGATCGACCATTCAGGTTGGGTTGTCGACCTTCACATGTAAAGATCCTGATCCCAGGGTGTGCCGAGAAATCCCATTTGCTAACCTGCCCTCTCTTATGAACAATGTATTTTCCCATTCAGGACTTGCACACTGGCCATCTCTAGAGTATGTAGCATTCTGCAGAAAAACCTTCAACTGAACTCGATTGTTCTTTGAGAGATACAACCTTGAAATAGCCCTTCAGCCCACTGTGTCCACAATGACAACTGATCGCCTGTCAACAATAGTTCTATGTTATCCCACTTTCCCGTCCAGTCCCTACATACTAGGGGGCATCTTTACAGGGACCAATTAAGCTACAAACATACATGTCTGGGATGTGCACCCAGAGGAAGCTCTTGTGGTCACAGAGGGTAATGTGTAAACTCCACACAGGCAGCACCTAAGGTCAGGATCGAACCAAAATCTCTGGCGCTGTGAGGCAGCAGCTCTACCAGCTGCGCCACCGTGCCTTTCTAAAATCTATTTAATTATTTTGAATTTAATTTTCCTCGTGACTATAGTGGGATTTAAACTCATGACTCTGGATCAATAGTCCGGAACTCTGGTTGCTCCTCTGGTAACTTAACCAAATTGTTATGTTTCCTCTCATTAGTACATTAAAATCCATCACAACCTTCTTTGCAGGATTTCTACACTGATCAAAGCGTATCAATGAATTACTGAAGAGCTTGCTACAATTGGTTTCAATGGCATGCAGTTAGACAATAGACAATAGGTGCAGGAGTAGGCCATTCGGCCCATCGAGCCAGCAACGCAGTTCTCCAGTCACAACAATTGAAAACACAAGCTTCATTTATGCATTGCCCAAATGAATGGGATTGAATTGATTGATTGAAAGATACAGCATGAAAACAAGCCCTTCGGCCCACCCATTCATACTAGCTCTATGTGTATGTAGATGTCCATTGTCATAGTGAGGCCCAGCGCAAATTGGAGGAACAGCATCTCATATTTCGCTTGGGCAGTTTACACCCCAGCGGTATGAACATTGACTTCTCTAACTTCCGATAGTTCCTCTGTCCCTCTCTTTTCCCTCCCCCTTCCCATTTCTCCCACTGTCTTCCTGTCACCGACTACTTCCTATCTTTGTCCCACCTCCTCCACTGACATCAGTCTGAAGAAGGGTCTCAACCCGAAACGTCACCCAGAGGCCCTCAAACGCTAGGGAGTAGAAATAGGTTTTGAGCCTGGACTTAAAGGAGTCGATGGAGGGGGCAGTTCTGATGGGGAGAGGGATGCTGTTCCACAGTCTCGGAGCTGCAACCGCAAAAACGCGGTCACCCCTGAGCTTAAGCTTATCATCGGTTGTGTCTATCATCGGTGTAAACCAGCATCTGCAGTTCCTCCCTACACATTTTGTCGGCTTCCTACTTGAGCCCTGTGAGAATTTTGCAACTTTCAATGAGACATGGGTGAATAATTTGCTGTTCACAAAAGCATGTTCTTCTGGTCTCATAGGCAGTGTATGAATGCTATGAGTCTCTAGGTTGTCCTATATTTTCATTTTGCGGTGTCATTGGTATTTCTGTTTCCAGCTGCCTGGGCCCTAAGCCTTCGAATTCTCACCCTTAATCGCACCGTCTCTCTTACTTTCCTCCTTTTACATGCTCCTGTAAGTCTACATCTTTGATCAAGCTTATTAGCACTAATGAGCCAATTGTACTTATACGCTAATCAGTGATCTAGAAGAGAACCACGGGCAAATTGCTTCTTGCTGGGTAGTGTGGTAGCAAATCATAATACAATCAAGCAAAATCAGTGCAGTTTTATGAAAGCAAAACTATGTTTTATCCATTTAGTTTAATTTGGTTTTGAGATACAGTGCAGAAACAGACCCGTGAGCCCACTGAGTCTGCGCTGTCCAGTGATCCCCGCACACGTACGCTATCCTACACACACTAGGAACAATTTACAATTTTACCGCGCCCATTAGCCCACAAACCTTTATGTCTTTGGTGTGTGGGAGGAAACCGGAGCTCACGGAGAAAACTCACGCAGATAACGTGGACTCTGGCACTGTAATGCAGCAACTCTACCGTTGCGCCACCGTGCTACCCTTCTAGGATGTAATTAATAAATCGGATAAAGGCAAACTTTACTATAAAGAATAAAGGCAAGCGGACACTGCCCAGTACTGACCTTCCCACCATCGAAGGGATCTACAGGAGGCGCTGCCTCAGAAAGGCAGCCAGTATCATCGAGGACCCATACTACTGTAACCATGCTCTCATTTCATTTCTGCCATCGGGAAAAGGGTCCAGGAGTCTAAAAACTGTAACGTCCAGGTTCAGGAAGAGCTTCTTCCAACAAGAACAGGTAGAAGACCCAGCAGGCCACAGCCTGTGAGGGCGAAGCTGCCAAGTCTGACCCCTGCCCATCCTCCGACAACCAGAGAACCGGAGAGGAAGAAGCCGCCGACGATGGACACGAGGAGCAAGGCCGGTCGGAGAGTCTTGCTTTCCATGCCTTCAAGGTCAGCTGCGGAAAGCACCCCCGGGGCACACAGGTGGACAGGCGAGGAGAAGGACATCAGTTCGCTGGATGATCCTGACCAAGGCAACAGCTGGAGACCCTGCAGCAGCCTCGGGTTCGCCTGGATCGGGCACTGCTCCAGATGACCCCGAGGGCTTACTGAATTGAACTTCGGAAGTAACCCCAAAACCTGGCAACTGTTGCATGTGGTCTTAGTGGAATATTTCTGTACACGTTGCTAATTTTACTGAAGCCAAAAAACCTACAAACCTGTACGTCTTTGGAGAGTGGGAGGACCCTGAAGCACCCGGAGAAAACCCACGCGGTCACGGGGAGAACGTACAAACTCCATATAAACAGCATCTGTGGTCAGGATGAAACACAGGTCTCTGGCGCTGTAAGGCAGCAACTTTACTGCTGTGCCACCGTGCCGCCCCGAATTTAATTTACATAAGTTTTATATCAATATATTATTTTTCATACTTTGGTATATGTTTTTAATGCATTCAAATCCCTTTTCACTTCTGTTATAAATATCTGATTTTCAAGGGCCTTTGCCCAAGCAATTGAAAGGCTTAGCTCTGGCTTGTGTGATTGTCACCACCAGAAGATCAGTGCTACTGTGGGGATCACTGCGGTCAAAAACAAGGTGCATGCTGGCTCAAGCTCAACTGCAACCAGCTCTGCACCTTCTCCCGAGAATGCACATTTAATTGTGTTTGGAAAGGGTTCCTGTGAAATGCCGTGAATTGTTTCGCAATATTCACAGTTCTACATAAGTACAAGTAGCCAGCATGCCAGTTGCTCTTCAGAGATATTCTGACCTTGATGAAATATTTACAAATTACTTTTCATAACACCTTCTGGACGCACCGGGCGGCACGGTAGCGCAGCGGTAGAGTTGCTGCTTTACAGCGAATGCAGCGCCGGAGACTCAGGTTCGATCCTGACTACGGGTGCTGCACTGTAAGGAGTTTGTACGTTCTCCCCGTGACCTGCGTGGGTTTTCTCCGAGATCTTCGGTTTCCTCCCACACTCCAAAGACGTACAGGTATGTAGGTTAATTGGCTGGGTAAATGTAAAAATTGTCCCTAGTGGGTGTAGGATAGTGTTAATGTACGGGGATCGCTGGGCGGCACGGGCTTGGAGGGCCGAAAAGGCCTGTTTCCGGCTGTATATATATGAATATGAATATGAATATGAATAAAGGGCCTGTCCCACCTAGGCGATTTTAAGGCGACTGCCGGTGACTAGGCTGTCGCCGACAGTTCGCCGGGTGTCGCGGGCATGATCGTGGGGAGTCTTCCAAAAATCGTGGTGGATCTCAGCGCGTCGCTGAGAAATCATCCGGTTTGAAATCTCTCGGCGACAGCTGGCTTGTCGGCAGGTATCGTTGCTTATTGCGGGCGCTGCCGCATGCTGTCCCCAGGTTTGACAGGTTCTCTTAGATGCATTTAGAAGCACGTAATATTAAAATAAGTAAAGTCATTTCAAAATACCATAAAATGCATGTGTTTAACCAATTTATTTACCATCAGGACATTTGACAGGTAGATTGGAGGTGACAGTTTGACGGTCAGGTAAGCGTGGGAATTTTCGCGATGTTTATGGCCATCAGCCATTACATTTAAAGTGGGCTCCAAACCCAGATATGCAACCCAGAAACCAGATATACATCTCCTGTACATTTTCAAATAATGCCCACACACTTTTCACAAAAATCCACTTAACCACTTTAAAAAAAAAATTTTAATACAGCTATTAGTAAACTGGAAGTAAATCCAGTTTATGCCTTGTTACAGTGAAGCTTGGTTTTTAAGTAACCCATATAAGGTGTTATAGATCAAAACTCTCAAGTACTTACCGACTTGTCAGTGATTTCAGCGAAAATCAGGATGCCGGAGAAGCATTGACAGCGTGGGAATTTTCGTGGTTTCCGAAGACGGTGTAATCTCGATCTGACTCGGCATTGTCGTGGTCATTGTCATGGGGTAAAAGAACATTTCGGCGATCTGCTACGACTTTGACAGTCGCTGGCAGTCACCAAAAAAATCGCCTAAGTGGGACTGGCCCTTTAACTAGTTGAGGCTGGGACTATCCCAATGTTTAAGAAACAGTTAGACAGGTACATGGATAGGACAAGTCTGGAGGGATATGGACCAAGCACAGGCAGGTGGGACATGTTGGCCGTTGTGGGCAAGTTGGGCCGAAGGGCCTATTTCCACACTGTAACACTCTATGACTCTATGACTCTAATTCCACGACGCGTCAGCCTCTCTCCAAAGTATTGGAGACAGTTACTGCAGAGGCAAAAGCAAAGAATTATTTTTAATAAACCTTTAGCTCATTTGGGTGTGTCAGGACTTCAGTCAGAATGGCGAGGGACTGGACTGAGGACTGATTTCTTCACTATTGTCTTCTGAAGTTCAGAACTTCTCAGCAAATACAAAAGATTTCCAACAACCTCTAACTTTAAAAAAGTAATGATATAAATGCTGTATTTACCTCGAAATTCCACAACATCAAGATGTCCTAAAGAGCAACAGAGAAGGTGAAGCACTTTGGAAATATTACAATGGAAGAAACCAGTGAGAATACCCTCATTAGTTAATACAACATACTCTCAGACATCCAATATCCAAGAGGAATGGGAGTGCGAGTAGCCTGAATATGGTGACTGCATGAGAATTGTTTAATTTAAAAAAAACAAATACTAGTATGTTTAGCATAAAGTGTTAAATAAAATGTCAAACTATATGCCATCGAATGACTCTTTCCAATAACAATGTTACTGCAATTCCATGTTTCTAGGCTTAACTGCATTCATGTAAAATACAGCAATAATAAATCAAATGAATGACTGTCTTCACTATCGACTGTCGTGCCAACTCCTTACTAAAGATGTTGCTGCTAATCTGTCAACAATTGCACTCAAGTATGAATGTAAATAAATTAAAATGTCTTTGCTGACTTATTTTGCATAACATTTGAAATAAAATAAAAGTTTACAGGCACTGCGCGTTTTTCGCCTGTTTGATTTATGCGTTTTTGAAATAACGTTCTTGTTCCTTTAATACCAAAGCTTGATTTACACACTGGTATTTTGGGAATAAAGTACTCGCATTTGCTGCTGACAATGTAGTCGCTTATATGTTTAATTTATGTATTTGTGAATTGCATGCTGCTTATCAGACACACAACCCCTGCATAAAATACGAGGTGCCTGTAATTTCATAAGAACTAGATAGGGTGAAAACGCAGAGTCTTTTACCCATGTAGTGGAATTAAAAACTGGAGAATATAGGTTTAAAGTGAGGGGGGGGAGGGATTTAATACAAACCTGAGGGGAAACTTTTTCATTTAGAGGGTGTTGGGTACATGGAACGAGCAGCAAGAGGAGGTAGTAGAGGCAGGTACTGTAACAGCATTTAAAAGGCACTTGGACAGGTAGGTGGATGGGCCTCTAGCACCTTCAGGCAGGCTGCAGAAAGCGCTCCCAGGACACAAAGATGGCCGATCTAGGAGAGGAGAGGGACGTCAGTTTGTGGGAACTCTTCCAGTTCTCTGAGCGCATGGGCCGACCGGACTTTGGACTTTGGACTTTGGATAACGGCGCCAATGCTATCGGCAATATATGCAAAAATAATTTCAGTGCAGTTGTTTATGCGAAAAAATAAAGCACTATTGACTAATGAAAAATTAATTAGAGGGAAATGGCAAAGTGTAAGCAAATGGGGATTGGCTTAGATGAGTCATGGGTGAGTTGGGTTGAAGGGCCTGTTTCCATGCTGTATAACTCCATGACTCGAAAACAATTTTTTAATATTCTGAAAACAATTGATGATTGCACTGAGAAGTCTGGATTTATAAGTGGCATATAAATTAGAGTTTATGGTGATTAAGCAAAAAGTTTATTGATCCTCATTAGTTGTGTTGGAGTGTGCACAAAGGAAAGTAATTTAAAACTACATATGTTTGGGTTTTGAACTATATTAGTGCCATTTGTCTTTGTCAGCGAAGCTCAGTTGGTTTTGATCTTCCCCTCTAAATCAAAAGAGTGTAAGTTTATACCATAAACAAGAACCTAAACACATAATAAGGACGGCCAATGTAACTCAGTACTGAATTGTCAGAAGTATTAGCCTTTGAATAAAATGATAAAGCAAGCCTGCCAGTTCAAGTGAATATCAAAGATGCCATTTTGGTATTGAACAAAGTACAGGGAAGTCATGCGACCAATTCATCCCTGGACTGAAAATAGATTAACTGGTTATTTAATTTTTTTTGTTGCTATTTTGAAGCTGGCCTATGCGAGCACGAACTGCCACATTAAATTACATGACAATTATGACTACATTTCAATTGTAATCTGTTGACAGTGAATTGCTTTAAGGACATGAAAGAAGTTATATAAAAGCAAAAGCTTTCTTTCTTGAATCTCTGCCGTAGATGTTTGTCTGCAGGAAAGCTAATTTATCTGTGTACCACATGTTCTGGCAGATGCACTGAGGAATTGGCAGGAGTTTCAAACATTTGTTTTAAGCGTTTTGAATATTTGTTTTTATAAATGTAGAAAGAGTACTGGTTAATCCTAAACCAGTGTGCAAAATCCACAAAGTACACAGACACATGCCTGTCTGCACCCATTTACATAAATGTGCTTTCTTTTATAAAAATAATGAGAAATTGAAGTCATTAATCATTTTAATGTGAAGGCACCTTCCTGTACTATTCTTGCTACAAAGGCACAAGGTCTAAAGATTAATGGAGTTTAGTTAAGAGACGCTGCGTGGAAACAGACACTGCGGCCCACCGAGATCCCCGCACACTAACACTATCCTACACACGTTAGGGACTATTTATAATTTTACCGAAGCCAATTCGCCTACAAACCTGCACGTCTTTGGAGTGTGGGAGGAAACCGGAGCTCCAGGAGTTGGGGGAGTCCAGAACAAGGGGCCACAGTTTAAGAATAAGGGGTAGGCCATTTAGAACAGAGATGAGGAAGAACTTTTTCAGTCAGAGAGTGGTGAAGGTGTGGAATTCTCTGCCTCAGAAGGCAGTGGAGGCCAGTTCGTTGGATGCTTTCAAGAGAGAGCTGGATAGAGCTCTTAAGGATAGCGGAGTGAGGGGGTATGGGGAGAAGGCAGGAACGGGGTACTGATTGAGAGTGATCAGCCATGATCGCATTGAATGGCGGTGCTGGCTCGAAGGGCTGAATGGCCTACTCCTGCACCTATTGTCTATTGTTTATTGTCTAAAACCCACGCAGGTCATGGGGAGAACGTACAAACTCCGTACGGACAGCACACAGGATCGAACCCGGGTCCCCGGTGTACTTAATTCCAGTGTGTGCATGGGGAGGAACAGTAGCTGAAAATTTAACAATCCACCGTGGAATAGTGAGAAATTGAGTTGGTATTTCATTACTGAGATTTCAGTCGGTCGAAAGAACTGGTCCAGTAATTGTAACTTCTCAGCATTTGCTGTCTTTAAATGAGGACTGTTTCCCAGCAATAAATAGTGGTTTAGCAGTGGAGGTCACGACAACCTAGAAGCAATGTATAAATTATATTCCACAGCTAGAGGTGAACCGAGACTATGGAAAGTTTCATTGATCAGGAAAGCACAAATGGAACTGGCTCAGAATCTTGAAATTATTGGAAATACTGAGCAGGTCAGGTGGCAGCTTCATGGAGGGAGAAAGGCAGGGTTTTTGTTTCAACTCAATAATCTTCTGTCAGAGGAAGGGTCCCGACCCGAAACGTCACCCATTCCTTCTCTCCAGAGATGCTGCCTGTTCCGCTGGGTTACTCCAGCATTTTGTGTCTATCTTCGGTTTAAACCAGCATCTGCAGTTTCTTCTTACACAATCTTCTATCAGAATCCATTTTAAACCAATAATTACCGCAACCAAACCAAAGCAACAGCGGCAACATGTGATTCAAGGTACGGCATGTGTGACGTGAAAAATTCAGATGGAGAACACGTACCCAAATACATGAAGGGACCAACATGAAGAGACCAGATGGAGAATCAGCTTCAGTTATCAGACGGTACAGCTGTGTTTCAGAACCAGGTAATATATGAAGAGGGACGAGCAACAACAATCTACTTTTATCGTACTCTTTTGATTAGAACGCAGTCGTGCTAAATTTGATGTATTTAGTTTAGTTGAGACATACAGCTTGGGTACAGCCCCTTCGGCCCGCCGAGTCCATGCCGACCATCGATCACTACCAGTTCAATGTTATCCCACTTTCGCAATCCGGCACGCTAGGGGCAATTCACAGAAGCCAATCGACCTACAAACCTGCACACCTTTGGAATATGGGAGGTAACCAGACTACACGGAGAAAACCCATGCGGTCACGGGGACAACGTACAAACCTCACACAGACAGCACCCGTAGTCAGGATCGAACCCGGGTCTCCAGCGCTGTGAGATAGCAATTCTACCGCTGCGCCAGTGTGCTGCCACATAAGGAACTATTAAGACAGGTGAGTGAAAGTTTAGTTGAAGAGATGGGTTTTACAGAGAACCCAAATGGGCAGATGAAAGGTGTGAATAATGGAGAATCAATAGTAAGTAGTACATAGAAGATAGACACAAAAAGCTGGAGTAACTCAGCGGGACAAGCAATATCTCTGGAGAGAAGGAATGGGTGAAGTTTCGGGTCCACACCCTTCTTTAGACTCAGAGTCCAGTGCACAGCAACAGTCATTCCATGCATATGGTCAATGCAGATTAATGCTACAAACAGGCCTCCTTCCACTTCTCCTCACTTAGTCTTCCCAACATATCCTTTCTCTCCCACGTGTTAACTTGCTTCCCTTATCTGTTCTGATTTCCCATTGCATGAGTCCAGAACTTAGGGCAGATCAAATGAAGGTACAGACTGCCATGCAGAGCAATGACAAGAGAGATATGCAAAGGAGTTAGAACTGGAAGGGAGGGATCTTGCAGGGATTTAAGAAATTGTATAAAAATATGTAAAGGTGACCTTTCATTTCCCTACTGGGACATCCCAATGTGCATTTTAATAATGAGGTGCTGTTTAATGTGATATCACTGCAGGAAACACAGCGACCAATTCAAAGATAGACTCAAATCGTCGGAGTAACTCAGCGGGTCAGGCAGCATCTCCGGAGTAAATGGATCAGTAATGTTTAATGCTGGCTAACTATTTCCACAGTTTGCAATAATGTATGTTCCTTGGGATCACATCATCCCCAGCTGATAATCGGCCCATCGCAACCATAGAAACATAGAAAATAGGTACAGGAGTATGCCATTCGGCCCTTCGAGCCTGCACCGCCATTCAATGTGATCATGGCTAATCATCCAGCTCAGTAACCTGTACCTGCCTTCTCTCCATACCCCCTGATCCCTTTAGCCATAAGGGCCACATCTAACTCCCTCTTAAATATAGCCAATGAACTGGCCTCAACTACCTTCTGTGGCAGAGAATTCCACAGACTCACCACTTTCCACCCTGCCTGATGTCATCTGTTGCCGGCCCTGATTTTTCCTGGTCCTTTCTTGCTCCCAGTTCTCTCCCCCCCTTCCCCCCCTTCCCCCCCTTCCCCCCCTTCCCCCCCCCCACCACAATAAATTTAAAGAAGGGTCTTGGCCCAAAAAGTCACCTTTCGGGTGGGAACCCTTCTTCAGACCCGAAACGCCAGTTCCAACTCAAAACATGACCCATCCTTTTGCTCCAGAGATGCTGCCTGACCCGCTGAGTTACTCCAGCATTTACAGTCCATCTTTGATGTAAACTAGCATCCGCAGTTCATTTTTATTGAACCAATTCAAAAGCCAATTTTCAAAAAACCAAATTAGAAGCAAGCAACATACTGCCACAACCAGCAATGCGATGATGACTAGATAATCTGCTTTTGATGGATAACTGTTCAACAGGGTAACAAGCCAAGACTCCCACATCTCCCACACTGAGCACCTAATTGAACACAAACAGGTCGATTAGTCAGGGCGCATTATTCACATGCTGAGCAGCAGAGTCCTGAAATAGGCACTTTATCTCTGACACAACAAGAGGTCACCAGCTGGACAAAGGAAAGATTCAACGTGTTCTCGAAACCTCTTTAAAAGAAGAGTAGCGTGCCCACTGACAAGATCTGACCACAAGGCCTGGCTGAAATTGGGCCGCAGTGGCGACGAGCTGCTTTCCTGACCGGACCACCGGGTCTGGCCGATGTCCAGAGAACGCCGACCTGACCAGACCACCAGCCCCGACCCAATGCAGGTCTCATCGCCAAGGAACAGCCGAGCCAACTCATGGCAACTCTTATTCCATGACGTCTTGTAATGGGGAAAGACCTTTTGGGATGGACAGTGGGAACCAAGGCTGTGCATCAAGGGCAGAGACACACAAAATAAATGGCATAAAGAGCACGCCATCCCGCCTCACACCTCTCGAAACACCCACTCACCCTCCTATTCCACCAGTGAAGTAGTCTGCAGATCATGAATTGGTCCCTTCAGATACCTCAGAAGTGGAAGCAAGCCATTCTCGATTACGAGCAATTGCCCAAAAGCTATGGATAACCCACGTAGTCCTCTGAAGCAGTATTACGGGATCTTCTGCTTCCGCTCGATGGAACATCACGTCTGCAAGACAATGCTTCCAGGGTTCGCTTTCTGTAGCACAGGAAAGTCAACCAACATTCAGTCAAGATGCAGCTCGGGAGGACTTTGGTTAGGCCACATATGGAGTATTGCATGCAGTTCTGGTCACCCCATTACAGTAAAGATGCAGAGGCTTTGGAGAGGGAGCAGAGGAGGTTTACCAGAATGCTTCCTGCTGCCCGGACCAGAGGGTTTCAGCTGCAGGGAGTGGTTGCATAGACTTGGATTGTTTTTTTTTTGAACCGTCAGCAGTTGAGGGGAGATTTGATGGGAAGTATATAAAATTATGAGAGGCATAGATAGGATAGGCAGTCAGATCCTTTTTGGAACCTGGTGGAACTGGTCAACATTAGAGGGCATAGCAACAAGATGAGAAGAGGAAACTTAATGGATATGTGCAGGGCAAGATTTGTATACAGTGCATGGCAAGGGCCTGGAATGCATTGCCAGGAGTAGATATGATAGTGGCTTTCAAGGGCTTTTAGATGGGAACATGGAAGTACATGGAATAGAGGGATATGGATCATGTACAGGCAGATGAGATCAGTTTAATCAGGCATCGTGTTCGGCACAAACACTGTGGGCCGAAGAACCATTTCATCATATCATATCATATCATATATATACAGCCGGAAACAGGCCTTTTCGGCCCTCCAAGTCCGTGCCGCCCAGCGATCCCCGCACATTAACATTATCCTACACCCACTAGGGACAATTTTTTTTACATTTACCCAGCCAATTAACCTACATACCTGTACGTCTTTGGAGTGTGGGAGGAAACCGAAGATCTCGGAGAAAACCCACGCAGGTCACGGGGAGAACGTACACACTCCGTACAGTGCAGCACCCGTAGTCAGGATCGAACCTGAGTCTCCGGCGCTTCATTCGCTGTAAAGCAGCAACTCTACCGCTGCGCTACCATGCAGTTTCCTATGCTGTACTGTTCTAAGTTCTACGTTCTGCATTCTAAGTGCATCTTGAACCCTCCTGACTCAATGCCCTGCCAGCTATTTAGCTAACGTAGATAATACAGCAGGATAATACAAAGATACCGCAGGATGTTGAAAAGGCATTATCGTGACATCAGAATGTTATGGTGGCTTAGATGAAGAAAGTGAGCATTCTGGTCCATAGAAATCCAGTCATCCAACTAATTCAGGCCCTTGAACTCCACCAGGCTCGCTTGTTGATTCGCGCACAGCTGAGTGGAGCTGCCAAGTAGGATGAATGTACATTACACAAAGGAATCGCAGTGAGGGAACATTAACTGTCAGAGTACACTAAAAAAACAGCAGATTTTTGAAAATAGTTTGTGCTGTTTGAATGTGGATTCGAAGCAGAATCCCTTAATTGAAAAGCAACCTTTGTCAGACTCATAAGTAATCTATTGATTAAATAATTAAGAGCACACTTAAAATAGACATTAATTTAAAGAGCCTGAATAAAGAATTTGTCTAGTCTAATTAGAACTATTTCTTTATTCATTGTATGTCTGCTGAGTGCTGATTTTCTCCATTGAAAATTAATATGTTGAGAACGCTGAACAATTACACCAACAAAATGATTGTTCACAAGTATTATTCAGTTGATAGATTAACCGAAGTGTGTGGCATACATGAGGGCACGACAAATACCGAATATTTTTTGCATCTTGTTGAGTTTCTGTTTATCTTCTCTGCAAATAACATAGAAAATGTTGTGTGACTTGATTGTTCACTGTTAGCTAACGTATAGGATCTGAATGAAATGAAGTGGGACCTCTATATTTGAGTCTTTTCCATTAATAAATTGCTTTCATACACTATTCTTAACCGTTACATGGAAAATATCTAGCGCTTAATACTTAAGCTGGAATGGGTGCAGAAAGGATTTGCGAGGATGTTGCCAGGACTCGAGCGCCTGAGTTACAGGGAGATGTTGAGCAGGCTCGGACTTTATGCCTCGGAGTGCAGAAGGATGACAGGTGATCTTATAGAGGTGTACAAGATCATGAGAGGAACAGAAAGGATAAATGCACAGCCTTTTACTCAAAATAGGAGAATTGAGAACCAGAGGATATAGGTTTAAGGTGAGGGAGGAAAGATTTAATGGGAACCTGAGGGGCAACATTTTTACACAAAGTGTATGGAACGAGCTGCCGGAGGAGGTAGTTGAGGCAGGTACTATCATAAATTTTAAAATCATTTAGACAGGTACATTGTTATGATAGGTTTAGAGGGTTATGGACCAAATGCAGGCAGATGGGACTAGTGCAGAAGAGGCATGTTGGTCAGCAAGCTGGGCCGAAGGGCCAGTTTTCATGCTGTAGGAGTTTCTATGACTCTTTGACTTTAATATAAGGCAACTGTGATGGGTGACTGAAACTTGACAATCATATTGGTTTTATACATCTTCAGGAAGGAAAGAGGTAGAGAGGCAGAGAGGTGACGTAATACCGAAGTCATCATTTTAAAGCTTATCATTAACCAGGCCTGAACTGGCAAATATGGACAGGGTAGACCATTAAGTTGCCACGTTTAAATGAACATAGATGATTGGGATTTTATGCATTGTGTAACCCAGTCAATTTTGACCGTGCAGCACATGTGCCTTGAGAGGGAATGAATTTCACTGGTGATTCAGTTGCTGAGCTGATACAATCGCAGCATAAGAGATCCACAGACTAAGGAAATAAACACGAAGGGTCTCGACCTGAAACGTCACTTATTCCTTTTCTCCAGAGATGCTGTCTGACCCGTTGAATTACTTCAGCTTTTTGTGTCTATCTTCGATTTCAACCAGCAACATTGCACCACTAATGCTTTTATTCCATGGTTAGTGCCAGGGAGTCAGTGAGCACAGAATCAGGCCATTTGGCCAACCAGGTTTGTATCAACCAGCAGAAATAAACCTAATGTAATCCCATTTTCTAGCATGTAGCTTTCTTTGCCTTTGCAATTCAACCGTTCTTCTCGAGTTTGTACGCTCTCCCCGTGACCGCGTGGGTATCATATCATATATATACAGCCGGAAACAGGCCTTTACGGCCCTCCAAGTCCGTGCCGCCCAGCGATCCCCGTACATTAACACTATCCTACACCCACTAGGGACAATTTTTACATTTACCCAGCCAATTAACCTACTTCCTCCCACACTCCTGCTTCCTGCTTCCTGCTTCCTCCCACACTCCAAAGACGTACAGGTTTGGAGGTTAATTGGCTTTGGTAAAGATTATAAATTGGCCCTAGTGGGTCGGATAGTGCTAGTGTATGGGGATCGCTGGTCGGCACCGAGACGGTGGGCCGATGGGCTATTTCCGCACTGTATCTCTAAACTAACCTAAACTAATCCTCTGGGTGAAATATTTTCCTCAGATCTCCTCTGGACCTCTTACTCCTCCCCCAAACCTATATTCTCTAATTTTGGATATCTCTAGTTTGGGGAAAGGTTTTGTAAAGTATATCCTCTCTGTGCCTCTTATCATTTTATGTACCTTTATCAAGTCCCACCTAAAACCCCAAGGGAAACAAATCCTGTCTACTGAGCTTTTCATCATAACAGAAATGCTTCATGCCAGCAAATATCCTGGTGATTACCCTCAATTTTATCCATGAACTCTCATTCCTTCACCTTTCATTGACAATCTCTGCTGGCTTTAAATCTACCTGCAGGTAATTGTTCCCAGTCTAATTGTACCAGTCCTGTCTTGAAATTGGCATTCTCCCAATTTAGGGACTTAATAATTTGAACCATCCTTTTCCCTTTCCATGGCGACCTTGAGACACAAGAGTTATGGTCCCCGTCTTCAAAATGCTCTCCCATTGACTTTTGAACCATTTGCCCAGCTATGTTCCTTGAGATTAGGCTCATGGCATCTGCTGTTTCTCGATCCCAAGATTTTTCCTCTAACAAAGTTGTCAAGAATTTTAACCGCCTTTGAATGTCACTGGTGTTCTGATTCATTCGACATTAAAATTCAATAGAAAAGCAGAAACATCATTGAAACATTTTTCAAAATCATCACTTAAGATTTTTCTCCATTCCACTCCATCTTCTATGAAGTGGTCTGCTGGAGCAGCAGCATCTCAGCGGCGGAAGGGAAGAGACTCGACAAGCTGGTCAGGAAGGCCAGCTCTGTCCTGGGTTGCCCCCTCGACTCAGTGCAGGTGGTAGGAGAGAAGAGGATGATGGCAAAACTAACATCGCTGCTGGACAACGACTCCCACCCCATGCAGGACACTGTCACTGCACTGAGTAGCTCCTTCAGTGACAGACTCCTTCACCCCAAGTGCGTGAAGGAGAGATATAGGAGGTCCTTCCTTCCCGCTGCTGTGAGACTGCACAACCAGCACTGCTCCCAGCAGATGAGTCAACAATAACAGCTAAGAACACACAGAAAACTGTTGACAATTTATGTATCTTTTATTTATAATGAATGATCTCTTGCTCTCTTGCTATCCACTTTGCTGCTGTAACACTGTAAAATTTCCCCGGTGTGGGACGAATAAAGGAATATATTATATTAAGAATGCCTCTGAACAAAATATAGAAGATAATATTAGCTGGTGAGACTGAAACTAATAAATCCCAAGAACCAGAGCAGGTGTATCCTAGTGTTTGAAGAGATGTCTGTGGAGGTTGTGGATGCTCTGATTATCATTGTCCACAATTCTCCCGATTCCCATAAGTATATTAAGGTTTAGAGGGAAATTGGCCAAATGTTGGCTGGTGGGACGAGGGGTAGATGGAGCATCTTGGTCGGCTTGGGCCTCTTTCCCTGTTGTATGGCTCCATGTCTCAAGAATGTTCCTGCAGATCGGAGGATAACAACTCCGACCATGCCATTTAAGAAAGGAGAAGGAGCTCCAAAGACGTACAGGTATGTAGGTTAATTGGCGGGGTAAATGTAAAAATTGTCCCTAGTGGGTGTAGGATAGTGTTAATGTACGGGGATCACTGGGCGGCACGGACTTGGTGGGCCGAAAAGGCCTGTTTCCGGCTGTATATATATATGATATGATATGATGATATAACAGAGTTTAAAGAAGGGTCCCGACCCGAAACGTCACCTATTCCTTCTCTCCAGAGATCCTTCATGTCCCACTAGAGGTACTCCAACATTTTGTGTCTAAGATCTACCAACTGTTGGCCTAACATTAATGGGAGAGAAAATGCTGGATGTAATAGCAAAAACACCTAGAAAACAATAATAATGTTGAACAGAGTTTGTGTTAATTCATGAAAGGGAACCTTATTGGAATGTGCTGGAATTCTTTAATGTGACTAATAAAATAGATAACGGGCATTCAGGGGATGGAGAGCATGTAGACGTTTAGAGGAGTTTCAATAAGGTCCTTGACAGAACGTTGGTCAACAAGATCTGAGCACATGGAACTGCGTATAATATGCTGACATAAACTGCGTATAATATGCTGACATAGTTTGGGTGCCTGACAGCAGGCTAAGAGTGAGAATAAATGAGTCTCTGATTGCCATGGAGTAACTACTGGGGCACTTCAGAGATTGGTGCTTAAACTTCGGATTTTCATTATCTATATCAATGAGCTGGCTGAGGGGATCAAAAGCCACATTTCTGATTTTAAAAATTATAGGTGAGATTGTGAGTACGGAGGAGGGCATTAAGAGGCTTCACGGAGGGATATAGACAAGTGAGTGGGCAAAAACATGGCAGGTGCAACATAATCTGGATGAATGCAAGGTCATCCTTTTGGTTAAATGGTATTTTTTGTTAAAAGGTGACAAATTGTGCGTCGGCATTGAAAGGGACCTAGGAGCTCCTGTAACAAGCAAATGAATGCTAACAAGTAGTTGCAGCTGTTGCTTTGGAAAGCAATTGGGGTTTCGATCATTATGAAAGGATTTGTGCACAGGAATAAAAGGTCTTACTGTCTTACCGCAATTAGGCAAGGCCTTGGAGAGAATGTACTCGGTGTACCATGTACCGTTTTGGTCTTCATATCTATAAGAAGGATAGATCTGCCATAGAGAGTGTTCTGAAAAAATATTCACCAGCCCGTTTGCGCAGGTTGGAACCGCAGATGCTGGTTTACACCGAAGATTGACACTAAATGCCCAAGTAACTCAGCGTGTCAGGCAGCATCTCTGGAGAAAAGGAATATGTGATGTTTCGGGTCGAGTTGAGTCCCTTCTTCAGAGAGGTTTAAAGGAGAAAACCTGTGCTGTCACAGGGAGACTGTACAAACTGCATCAGTAGTCAGGATCGAACCCGGGTCTCTGACCATGTGAGGCAGCAGCTTTACCCGCTGTGCCATTGTGCTGTGGGTTGCCGTGTAAAGGCCTGTTCCTCTACTTTATGACTTTCCGAGTCTGTATATGTTGAAATAATATGATATAATTATTCCATTTATAGTAGGCTTAATTAACTCGCATTTACTTCAACATCTGAATAGAAGACTTGATGCTTTCTTTTCTACAGTCAGCCAGTTTCCACTGTGTGCTCATTACACAAAGGTTATATTTCCAGTTCCTTGAATGCCTGCAAATATCTGTCTATTTCTATGCTCATGGAGAAACATACATTAAAATGTAAATGAACCAAATGTCATTTATCAATGTCATTATCAACACATTTTGTGATGTTATCACAAAATTAAAATTCATTTAAAAAACAGTTGTATTGAGCTTCATCCTATGATGCTCAGGATATTCTTCTGTTTTCCAAAAGGAAGGTCTGAATTGACATGCTGGTTCTCACTGGGGAAAACCAAGAAATGGTATTCAGGTGTAGAGTAGAGTTGTGAAAAGACTGTACTAATTGAATCATAAAATCCCATTATAAACTCATGAATAGAGCGTGTGAGCCCAGCATTGAGGCTCATTTCAACACAGAGTACAGTTCAAAGGCACTTCATTGCCTACAACTGGGTTGAAGCCTTATAGAAGATGCCATGGATATGCAAGCCCCTGGGTCGAACTTGCTGAGAAATGCTGGCAGCTCCCTGCAATTCCTTTCTTGTTCTTACTTTTCTTCCTAACTCTGTTGCTTATCAATCCCATCCGTAGCTCAGACTTTTCTGAAGTCAGTGAAACTTAGGAAAATGAGTCCAAATGGGTAACCGACACTGATTGCGGATGATCAGCCATGATCACAATGAGTGGCGGTGCTGGCTCGAAGGGCCGAATGGCCTCCTCCTGCACCTGTTTTCTATGTTTCTAATACTCTGAAACTTGTTTAAGACTGGCAATCAAAAGCAATATTCCACTCTGTTCTCTGATTTCCAAGTATCTCCGTGCATGTGACAGTAATAAACCGATACCAATATCAATAGGGTAAGGTGGTAGAGGATCTTTGCCTTGAAGATGTGTCAGAAGGAACTGCAGATGCTGGTTCAAACCGTAGATTGACACAAAATGCTGGAGTAACTCAGTGGGACAAGCAGCATCTCTGGAGAGAAGGAATGGGTGACGTTTCGGGTCGAGACCCAAAAAGTCACCCATTCCTTCCCTCCAGAGATGCTGCCTGTCCCATTGAGTTACTCCAGCATTTTGTGTCTATCTTCGGTTTGCCTTGAGGATGTTCGGTACCAGACATCCTCTTGTATGCTTCCGTGAAAGCATCGACATTAGCTTTGAACTCCAATCCCATTCAAACACAAATGCCTTTTGTACTCTATAGTTCAACTACTGGAGTATCCTGGAATGTAGTGGTTGTAGATTGAACAATTTCCTATTGTTCTAAAAATTGGCTTCATGCCCAAGGGAGGTTTTTTGGAAGCAAGGCGCAATATTGTGATGAAGAAGAGAAAGCAATGTGGTGGGCCAGTAATGGAGCATTGTTTGACTCAGGTCTTCACTAAGGTTGGCATGGTTGTAGATCTGCTGATTAGTATCTGGGCTATCGGCTCAGCTGGCTCTCCCGGGACTCCATGTGATATAACCTTTCTTGCTGATATCCATAGAGACAATGTCTACGGCTTTGTTCCCATCAACCTTTTTGGTCACTTCCACAAAAAACTCAAATCAGCTTCCAAAGACATGATCCCCCATGTACAAATCCATGCTGATTATCCCTAAACTGCCCCTCTCTATCCAAATGCATATACAAATAGTAGATTCAATAGGCAATAGACAATAGACAATAGACAATAGGTGCAGGAGTAGGCCATTCGGCCCTATGAGCCAGCACTGCCATTCAATGTGATCACGGCGGATCATCCACAATCAGTACCCCATTCCTGCCTTCTCCCCATATCCCATGACTCCGCTATCATCAAGAGCTCTATCTAACTCTCAAGAGAAAGCATCCAGAGAATTGGCCTCCACTGCCTTCTGAGGCAGAGAATTCCACAGATTTACAACTTTCTGAGTGAAAAGGTTTTTCCTCATCTCCATTCTAAATGGCCTACCCCTTATTCTTAAACTATGGCCCCTGGTTCTGGACACCCCCCAACATTGGGAACATGTTTTTCTCTCTAGCGTGTCCAATCCCTTAATAATCTTATATGTTTCAAAAAGATCCCCTCTCATCCTTCTAAATTCCAGTGTATACATCCCAGTCGCTCCAGTCTTTCAACGTACGACAGTCCCGCCATTCCGGGAATTAACCTCGTGAACCTACGCTGCACTCCATCAATAGCAAGAATGTCCTTCCTCAAATTTGGAGACCTAAACTGCACACAGTACTCCAGCTGTGGTCTCACTAGGGCCCTGTACAACTGCAGAAGGACCTCTTTGCTCCTTTATTCAAAGAGATTAGTGTACCTATGAAACAAGTCACTGCCTAATAACACCCTGTTTCACCAAGACTTAAAGGGTGCAACATCAAAAGATTTATCAATTTCTGCTGTAACATGGTAGATGTAGACAAGCAATTGTGGAACATAATAGGCTTGTCATCAATCAATTATGGAAGGCCATGGAAATAAGAACTTTAACAGCTTTGGTACAAAACGAAAGCAGAGAATAATATTGCAATCTAATTTTTTTGGACTCAAAAAAAATGTGCAGTGAATTTTCCTGTGGTCTATGGTAGGACATTTGCCTGCTATATATATTAATGACTTGGACAAGGCACAATTTCCAGACTAGAAGATGACACAAGGCGGAGACTCCGGGAAGTGCAAGGAAAATGTCAATTGATTCCAAGGAGACAGGTGGACTGGGCAGATAGATGACAGATAAAATTTAATGATACAAATATTAAGTGTAGGAAAATAACTGCAGATGGTGGTTCAAATTGAAGGTAGACACAAAATGCTGGAGTAACTTAGCGGGTCAGGCAGCATCCAGGAGAGAAGGAATGGGTGACGTTTCTTCTGAAGAAGGGTCTCGACCTGAAACGTCACCCATTCCTTCTCTCCTGAGATGCTGCTGACTTGCTGAGTTACTCCAGCATTTTGTGTCTGCCAAATATTAAGTGTTATGGTTTAGTTGGAAGACTGGGAAGAGACAATGTAAACCATGAGGACACAATTCTTGGTGGGTGTGCGTGTGGATTAGAAAAGCTGGGCGGGGCGGGTATCCTTGAAACATTGGGGATCGCAAAAGGAACAGGTGTAGAAGCATTTAACATCATGATGGGTAGATAGAAGCTTGAGCCCTCCGTTAGTGGAAGGCAGTAGTAATGATATATATAAGAAAATAACTGCAGATGCTGGTACAAATCGATTTATTCACAAAATGCTGGAGTAACTCAGCAGGTCAGGCAGCATCTCGGGAGAGAAGGAATGGGTGACGTTTCGGGTCGAGACCCTTCTTCAGACTGATGTCAGGGGGGCGGGACAAAGGAAGGATATAGGTGGAGACAGGAAGATAGAGGGAGATCTGGGAAGGAGGAGGGGAAGGGAGGGACAGAGGAACTATCTAAAGTTGGAGAAGTCGATGTTCATACCACTGGGCTGCAAACTGCCCAGGCGAAATATGAGGTGCTGTTCCTCCAATTTCACGTGGGCCTCACTATGGCACTGGAGGAGGCCCATGACAGAAAGGTCAGACTGGGAATGGGAGGGGGAGTTGAAGTGCTCGGCCACCGGGAGATCAGTTTGGTTAATGCGGACCGAGCGCAGGTGTTCAGCAAAGCGATCGCCGAGCCTGCGCTTGGTAGTAGTAGTAATGATGGCAGAGTAATAGTAATGAGTTATAGTAATAAGCAGTGGTAATGAGGCCAGAGTCGGGGCTCATGTTGTCGACCTCCTCGTGGTGAGCCCTGTCAACTGACCTCAGTCAGGCGAACGACAACAAACAGAGACAGCAGAAGCAGAAGCCGGAGCAGAAATAGCAGAAATAACAACGAACAAACAACAACAGCTTGCAGCCCAAATGCAACCTCAGTTGTTGCAGCTTGGCGCCAACCTTCTTGGGCATGCGCCCTTCCTAGGGCGGGCACCTACGGATGTCGAGCCGGATGGCATCGCCCTGCTGCAGCGGAAGGCCTCACCAAGGTGAAGATCACCATCATTGAACATCTGCCACAGACCCACAAAGTCACTGCAATCTTGCTCCAAGAGACTCACAAAAGTGACAGCTCCCATCTGAAGATCCCTGGTTATACCCTGGCCGCCCACACCGGGAACGACACCCATGGGATGGCCACTCTTGTCCACAGTGCCTGGAGGACGTTACATAACTTCAGCTGCCCCAAACGCAAGAAGAAGGGGTCCACTGTAATGTCCAAGAGGAAGTTGAATAAATGTTTAAAAAGAATTTTCAAGGTTAGTTGGGATCGTTCTATCTGGGAGATAGGGAAGGTGAAATGGGATAGCTGACTGTCCTTGCATGGAGCCAGTGCAATCTTTCCCTGTAACCATTCCATGATTCCGATTAGCTGCACATTTGATGCCAGGGGAAGATCAGCATCTCTAAAGTGGTGCTAAGTACGTGGCGGCACGGTGGCGCAGCGGTAGAGTTGCTGCTTTACAGCGAATGCAGCGCCGGAGACCCAGGTTCGATCCTGACTACGGGTGCTGTATTGTACTGAGTTTGTACGTTCTCCCCGTGACCTGCGTGGGTTTTCTCCGAGATCTTCGGTTTCCTCCCACACTCCAAAGACGTGCAGGTTTGTAGGTTAATTGGCTGGGCAAATGTAAAAATTGTCCCCAGTGGGTGTAGGATAGTGTTAATGTGCGGGGATCGCTGGGCGGCGCGGACCCGGTGGGCCGAAGGGCCTGTTTCTGCGCTGTATCTCTAAATCTAAAAGTCCGGTTTCCAGATCAACGATATATGATTACTGGCACAATCTAATGTGCGCTGGTTTCCACAAAACAAAAAATGGTACAAACAGGTTCAATCTCTACGCATTTGTGTCCCTGATGATCATGGTTCTTGCCCCTTTGATGACAACTGGCTTGGATGCTGGTGAGACTGCATTCCTCGCGAACGCCTCCTTCACAATGAAAGAGATTGCAAACCTTTCTCTCAGGAGGTGCACCTGGGGAATTAAAAGAAATAGCATCCCCTCTGAGCACAAGCTTGGTTATTGAAGAAATTGTGTTTTTCCTGAACGCAGCCTGGGAAATTGCAGTATCTATCAGGAGCCTAGCACTGCCTGTTGAAGTTGTGTCTGTTACGACCCTACCTTGCATACTGAAGAGCACAGAGAGGAATTAAGAAAGTTGTGTCACATAAATGCAAAGTGTTGGCTATTGAAGCTTATCTCAGGCGAGCACAGACTCGGATATTTGAAGAAGGGTATTTATCGAGAACAGCCGTAGGAATTGAAGACATGGTTCTCTCATGAGAATAGCCAGTAGTATTGAAGGGGTCCCATCTTTCATTATCACCGCCTTGGGAATTAGCTCTGCATCTTCTCCATCGCAAATGAAAAGAATAACATCAGCAACCGTGCTTTGCTCAATATATTCAAATGTTATTAATTCATGCTCATTTTTCATATCGTTTTCTGTGTCGCTGTCCTCTTTTAATTTAAATTTAAATTTTTATTGAATTTCTTGTGAACAAAATACAGAGATGAGCTAAAGGTGTATCTCGCAGAAACTTCAAATGCAGCAACTTGGCTGAGAAGAGAATTAACTGATAGAATCATTGCCATCAGTATTCTTTAGGCATGTGATACAGAAAGGGAAAAAATTCAAAGTTTTTTTTTTGCATTCGCATGGTTCTATTTAACTGCAAATATCATTGCTTCAACATACTCAGTAATGGAGGTCGGGTGAGGGCCAGCTGCCACAGGATTAACCATCTCTGCTTTCTCAATGCCATCAGGCGGGCAGTTCATTTCCGACCCTGCCCTCTCCACTCTCTGCAACCCAAAATGTCCTGGGCTACGGCTGCCAAATCAAAAGGCTTTTCCACTGGCTGCATCCCTTATCTGAAGAATTTATAATCCTCTAATCAAGGCTTATTGATTGCATGTTGTGCCCTCTTTTGCAGCCTGTTGAAAAAGAATGACAAATATTGTTGCTGTTTCCATGCACATCCAGTTTAATTTATCGTCACGTGTACTGAGGTACAGTGAAAAGCCTTTGTTGCGTGCAATCCAGTCAGCAGAAAGACAATACATGATTACAATCGAGCCATTTACAGTGTACAGAGGAGATACGTGATAAAGGGAATAATGTTTGGTGCAAGGTAAAGCCAGACATTGTGGGATCGGTCTTCCAGTGGGCTAAAGTTAGCTGACAGTGGGAACTGTTGCAGTTGAGTCTTTTGAGGTTCATAGAAATGTAGAAATATTGAAAATAAGTGCAGGAGTAAGCCATTTGGCCCTTCGAGCAAACCCCGCCATTCAATATGATCATGGCTGATCATCCAAAATCAGTATCCTGTTCCTACTTTCTCCCCATATCCCTTGATTCTGCTAGCCCTAAGAGCTATACCTAACTCTCTCTTGAATATATCCCGTGAATTAGCCTCCAACTGTGACCCCTGGTTCTGGACTCCCCCAACATCGGGAACATTTTTCCGGCATCTAGCCTGTACAATCCCTTAAGAATTTTACATGCTTCAATAAGATCACCTCTCATCCTTCTATAGTTCCAGTGACTATAAACCCGGTCCTTCCACAGATTAGGAAACCAAAAAGGCACACAATACTCCAGAGGTTCAGTGCATCATACGATGGAGTTATGAGTCTGAGCCCAAGTGCGGGGACAAGGTTTCAAGGTTTCAAGGTTTCAAGGTTTCAAGGTTTCAAGGTCAGTTTATTGTCACATGTACCAATAAAGGTACAGTGAAATTTGAGTTACCATACAGCCATACTAAGTGAAAGGCAGCAAGATACAACCATGTAAAAGTTAACATAAACATCCATCACAGTGGATTCCACATTCCTCACTGTGATGGAAGGCAATAAAGTTCAATCTCCTTCCTCTTTGTTGTCCCGCGGTCGGGGCAGTCAAACCATCTGCAGTCGGGGTGATCAAAGCCCCCGCAGCCACCGATCGAAGCCCCCCGTCGGGGCGATCGAAACTCCTGCCAGTGCCAGTGGAGAGGGTCTGTCTGCTTCACTGCCGGATTAATGTTAGAGCCAGCAGTGGAGCAGAAGAGCAAAGAGGAATCTTCTCCCTCGCAGAAGAGAGAGACCAACTGCACTTTGCATCAGGCTTCCCAAGTTCATGCTGGGAACTGTTGCCCGATTTGTTTATCTGAATAAATGTTGAATTTGTGCAAGGGAGATAAGGGCGGGAATGTGTTAATGTCCTTATTTGTTTAACTGAACTTCATTTTAATGTTTTACATTTAAATGTAAAGTGTTTTAATGTCCTTACATTGGCTGGTTTTATTTCTCTGTTAAATTTCATCTCTTTTAATTAATTTAAACTAAATAAGCAAAGAGTAGGAATAAACGGGTCCTTTTCAGAATGGCAGGCAGTGGCGAGTGGAGTGCCGCAAGGCTCGGTGCTGGGGCCACAACTACTTACAATATATATTAATGATTTGGATGATGGAATTAGAAGTAACACTAGCAAGTTTGCAGATGACACAAAGCTGGGTGGAACTGTGAACTGCGAAGAGGATGTTAGGAGGTTGCAGGGTGACTTGGACAGGTTGAGTGAGTGGGCAGATGCATGGCAGATGCAGTATAACATAGCTAAATGTGAGGTTATCCACTTTGGCAGCAAAAATAAGGAGGCATATTATTATCTCAATGGTGTCAGAGTAGGCAAAGGGGGAGTGCAACGAGACCTGGGTGTCCTTGTACACCAGTCACTGAAAGTAGGCATGAAGAAAGCTAATGGCATGTTGGCCTTCATAACGAGAGGATTTGAGTATAGGAGTAAAGAGGTCCTTCTGCAGTTGGAAAGGGCCCTGGTGAGACCACATCTGGAGTATTGTGTGCAGTTTTGGTCTCCTAATTTGAGGAAGGACATCCTTGCTATTGAGGCAGTGCAGCGTAGGTTCACGAGGTTAATCCCTGGGATGGCGGGACTGTCATATGAGGAAAGATTGGAAAGACTGAGCTTGTAATCACTGGAATTTAGATGGATGACAGGGGATCTTACAGAGACGTATAAAATTATAAAAGGACTGGACAAGCTAGATGCAGGAATAATGTCCCCAATGTTGGGGAAGTCCAGAACCTGGGGCCACAGTCTAAGAATAAAGGGGAGGCCATTTAAAACTGAGGTGAGAAAAAACTTTTTCACCCAGAGAGTTGTGAATTTGTGGAATTCTCTGCCGCAGAAGGCAGTGGAGGCCAATTCACTGGATGAATTTAAAAGAGAGTTAGACAGAGCTCTAGGGGCTAGTGGAATCAAGGGATATGGGGAGAAGGCAGGCACAGGTTATTGATTGTGGATGATCATCCATGATCACAATGAATGGCGGTCCTGGTTCAAAGGGCCAAATGGGCACCTCCTGCACCTATTTGCTATGTAATAAGGGGTAGGCCATTTCGGACTGAGATGAGGAAAACCCTTTTCACCCAGAGAGTTGTGAATCTGTGGAATTCTCCACCACAGAAGGCAGTGGAAGCCGATTCACTGGATGTTTTCAAGAGAGAATTAAATATAGCTCTTCGGGCTAACGGAATCAAGGGATATGGGGAGAAAGCAGGAAGACAGTACTGATTTTAGATGATCAGCCATGATCATATTGAATGGCGGTACTGGCTCGAAAGGCCGAATGGCCTACTCCTGCACCTATTTTCTATGTTTCTATGTTTCTAATTTTAAAATACCTTTGACCAACTGAGTGGTGACCCATCAAAGACTGAACTTTTGGATATACTACATAAGGTCCACTAGCTACGGGACCCATCTCATCCCTTGAGACAAAACACAGGCACACAGTAAACTCTCCTGGTCTACCGCATGTGGCAGAATTACATGTGAGCAGCTCGTCCCTATACATAGATTAGCCCAATTGCAACAAAACAATATGACAATAAATCACTCTCAAAGGCGCACGATGGTACAGCGGTAGAGTTGCTGCCTTACAGCACCAGAGACCCGGGTTCGATCCTGACTAGGGGTGCAGTCTATATGAAGTTTGTACGTTCTCCCCATGACCTGCGTGGGTTTTCTACGGGTGCTCCGGTTACCCTGCACACTCCATAGACGTGCGGGTTTGTAGGTTATTTGGCTTGTTAAAAATTGTAAATTGTCCCTAGTGCGTGTAGGATAGTGTTAGTGTGCAGGGATCACTGGTCGGCACGGTCTCAGTGGTGCTTAGGGACTGTTTCCACTGTATCTCTCAGCTAAACTAAAACTAAATTAAACTCTTGACTCTTGACTTGCTGGGTAGTTGGATGGGTAGGGACCTGGGAAGTGAGTCTTCATTATGGGTTAGTTAAGGACATAACCATAATATTACAAAAACACTATAACAGAAACATTTCAACGATTACTTTAAACTGTAAATCAATTTAACGCTATCTTTAAACACAGTGGCTTTGCCAGTTTAATCTGTCTTCTTAACTGGCGATAACAAGTTTGTTTTAACTTGCCCTTCACAAAAGTTTTGAGAAACTTGTAAGATGAAGACTTCAATGCGTTCCGGTTACATTCTTAGCTGACGAAGGAAGTGAATGCAAGCACTCTGTCATGACTTAGAAGCTGTCTTTTAAATCTAATAGTTTTGAAAGATGAGAAACATAGGTCATAACTCAATTTGAAGGAAAATGCCAGATGATAACTGGCCTCCGTCTCCGACACAGAAACAATACTGAGTTCCCTCAGCCTCAACAAAATCCTATCAGTTCGCAAGGCAATGATCTAAGGAGTTGCAAATTCTGCACCCACTTTTCCACTAACTCGCACCACAAATCAAGAGATGCTTTTCTTTAACAATAAGCACAAAGACAGCTTGCCTAAGCACATTTTCATCACCCTGTGATGAAAATCTTAGCAGGAATGAATTGCTTACATCTGTTTAGTTAGGTTTAGTTGAGTTCAGTTTAGAGATACTGCGTGGAAACAGGTCCTTCGGCCCACCAAGTCCGCGCCAACCAGTGATGTTCACACACTAATACTATCCGACACACACCAGGGACAATTTACAATTTTACCAAGCCAATTGACCTACAAACCTGTATGTCTTTGGACTGTGCGAGGGAAAACCTGAGCTCCCGAGGAAACCCACGCAGGTCCCTGGGAGAACGTACAAACTCTGTGCAGACAGCACCCCGAGTCATGATCGATCCCGGGTCTCTGGCATTGTAAGGCAGCAACTACTGCTGCACCACCATGCCGCTGTTCATTGGTTTTGGGCAACAGAATTTTGGATGATTTCAGGTTTACGGAGCACCTGTAGCAACTCAAGATGGCTACTCACCAACAATCTGGGATAGGCAACAATCAGGTGGCAGAGTGGAGCAGTCTGGAGAGATGCTGCCTCACAGCTTCAGAGATCCCCGGTTCAATCCTGACTTTGGGTGCTCTCTGCGTGGAGTTTGCACGTTCTCCCTATGACTGCATGGATCTCCTCGGGGTGCTTAGGTTTCATCCCGCATTCCAAAAGTGTGCGGGTTTGTAGGTTAAATGCTGTATCTCTAAGCTAAAACTACACAATGCCCAGATCCTGCAAAATATTCTGCATTGACGTCTATTCTGCATTGCGGACATTTCACCGTCCGGCGCGGCCTGAAATAGGCCGCGGGATTTTTCTCTGCTCGGCAGGGGCTTCAATGTCGGGAGCCACGACCGCCCCGACGTGCAGCGACAGCGGCAGCGGCAGCGGCAGCGTCTTCGCCCGCTCCGGATCGCGGGGCTTGGGTCGGCCTGCGGCGGACCTTTCACCGTCCGGCGTGGCCTGGAACGTGGCAACCTCAACAGCCTGACCGCGGGAGAAGACGGCAGGGGAAGGGAAAAGACATTCTGGCCTTCCATCACAGTGAGGAGGGGACTGGAGGAGACTCACTGTGATGGATGTTTCTGTTTCTTTTTTTTGTGTTGGTTGGGGTTGTGTAATTTGCTTATTTTGTTGCTTTTATTGTTGGACTGTGGGTGACAAATAAAGATATCCTGAATCCTGAATCCTAACTGTATGGCACAGTACCACATCTGGACTACAGCGCACAGTTTTGTTCTCTTTGTTGAAAGAATGACAAACTTCATGGGAAGCAATTTGGAGCTGGTTCCCTGGGTTGATTCCTGGATGGAGTGACAGCACCTCCTTCCTCTGATGCCGCTCTGATCCCTATCACTGGCAGGCAGGCCAGGAAAGGACAATCTTCAGCGTCATTGGTAACAGTTGGGTCCAATTAGCTGACGTTGGATTGTCCCATCTGAAGCTCGTCAGCCTCCTCCTTATGAAACCCAGGCAGTCCAGTCAGAGGAGAGAAGGGAGAGAGTGAGAGAAGAAGCAGAAGAAAGAAAGAGGAAGAAAGAGAGGAAGAAGGAAGAAAGAAGAGAAAGAGGAAGGGAGAGAAGGTAGGGTGCCTCCCTGTAGGGTGTTACCCTGTCGCAGGTTTGAGGAAGACTGAGCCACTGGGACAAACCCGAGGCCAATGCCACTGTGTGCTCAAGACCAAACTGCCGGGAAAAGCCCTAGGCAGCCATCGCCTCGACTGAGTGGTCGGACAAGCCTGAGTACCTCTTCCTGCCCACAGACAACGATGGACTGCACCCACACACATGGATGAAAGACTGAGCGG
The DNA here is from genome assembly GCF_053455715.1 of Rhinoraja longicauda. Lineage (NCBI taxonomy): Eukaryota > Metazoa > Chordata > Chondrichthyes > Rajiformes > Arhynchobatidae > Rhinoraja > Rhinoraja longicauda. The sequence continues at coordinate 15,515,913 of NC_135963.1, read as the reverse complement.
CCAGGATAAGCCAGAGACTGCCGTGCGTCTCCTCTTCAAGGCCGAAGCTGAGCTGCCAGGTCAAGCCTGAGACTGCCAGTGCCCCCTCACCTGGCGAGCGTGAGCTGCAGGGAGAAGCCTGAGATTGTCATGCATCCTCCGTGAGGACCAGGACTGAACTACCGGGACAAGGCCGAGATCGCCAGCACCATGCGCATATCTGTCCTGACGATGAGGGGCAGTGTCGCCTTGCAGTCCTGCACTTTCTGGTTTCTGTAAATAAAACATATCGAGGGAATTCACCCTGATACGAGTGTCGGTGTGGTCGCTGCCGAATCTGGCGTTGTCCCCAATGCCACGATGTGTTACGAGGAAAATTGGTGTAGGCCGTTCTATGCTCGTTGACATTTAGAATGAAAGGTGATTATCATTGAAACATTTAAAAATTCTGTGATGGGATTAATAGGGCAGGTGCAGAGATGATCAAATCTAGAACCTGTGACACAGTGTCATAATAAACGGTTGATAAATTTGAGAAATAATTTCAAAGGTCTGTTCAGCATTGGAATTCTCTGTTAGCGATAGAGCTACAGCGTGGAAACGGGCCCATCAGCCCATCGAGTCCGCCCCAGCCAGTGATCGCTCTGTTCTAGAGAGATGAATCGCAGCGTATACTCAAAATACGGAGGTGAATGGATTGTTGGTCTGTAATGAAGACAGACGTGTGTAGGAAGGAACTGCAGATGCTGTTTTACACCGAAGACAGACACAAAACGCTGGAGAACTGGGATGGGGGAGGGATGGAGAGAGAGGGAAAGCAAGGGTTACTTGAAGACAGAGAAGTCAATATTCGTGCTGCTGGGTAGTAAGGTGCCCAAGCAAAATATGAGGTGCTGTTCCACCAATTAGACATTCTGGAGAATGGCAGAAAACTGGAACAGATGCCAACTGAAAGGCTGTTGGGCCACAGAAAACAAAGAGGGACACGTGGAGGGGGGGGGGGGGCAAAAACCCAGCAGTGGTGCTCAGAACAAAGAGGGACCCTCAGGAGACTCTAAAGAGTACTTTTATAACTTTGTCGGCACCAGACATGTGGCGACCCTTTGCGCAATTTGTGCATTGTATGCAAAAACAAGGAATTTCACTGTACCTGCGTACATATGACAATAAAGTATCATTGAATCATTGAAGGTAGACACAAAATGCTGGAGTAGGGACAGGCAGCATCTCGGGAGAGAAGGAATGGGTGACGTTTCGGGTCGAGACCCTTCTTCAGACTGATGAAGGAATGGGTGACGTGTTGGGTCGAGACCCTTCTTCAGACTGATGAAGGAATGGGTGACGTGTTGGGTCGAGACCCTTCTTCAGACTGATGAAGGAATGGGTGACGTGTTGGGTCGAGACCCTTCTTCAGACTGATGAAGGAATGGGTGACGTGTTGGGTCGAGACCCTTCTTCAGACTGATGAAGGAATGGGTGACGTTTCGGGTCGAGACCCTTCTTCAGACTGATGAAGGAATGGGTGACGTTTCGGGTCGAGACCCTTCTTCAGACTGATGAAGGAATGGGTGACGTGTTGGGTCGAGACCCTTCTTCAGACTGATGAAGGAATGGGTGACGTTTCGGGTCGAGACCCTTCTTCAGACTGATGAAGGAATGGGTGACGTTTCTGGTCGAGACCCTTCTTCAGACTGATGAAGGAATGGGTGACGTGTTGGGTCGAGACCCTTCTTCAGACTGATGAAGGAATGGGTGACGTTTCGGGTCGAGACCCTTCTTCAGACTGATGAAGGAATGGGTGACGTTTCGGGTCGAGACCCTTCTTCAGACTGATGAAGGAATGGGTGACGTGTTGGGTTGAGACCCTTCTTCAGACTGATGAAGGAATGGGTGACGTGTTGGGTTGAGACCCTTCTTCAGACTGATGAAGGAATGGGTGACGTGTTGGGTTGAGACCCTTCTTCAGACTGATGGAGGAATTATTGAATCATTGAAGGTCATGCCGGGACCTTACTGAAAGGCACGACGGGCAGAAGGAGCCATAAGATCGACTCTACTTCTATTTCCCATGTTCTTACGTTCTATTCTTGTCAATCAGGATTCTGGCCACGGGCCCAAACGTCTCCTCACATGGCAGGGGAAACCTTTCAAGAGACTTTGCTTTACAGGCTGGCTATTGGCAAGTAATTCTGTTGCATTAAAACATTTACTCAAATAACAGATATTTGACTACACTAACACAAATACAAAGGCCCATTACAGCCCACTTGTCGGGTTGGCAAGGGCTTGCTAACCTACCCTCTGGCTTTCCAGCATAGATTTTCATGTTAATTAATTCCACTCAGATAAATCTCATGTATTTTTAGCGTTTCAGTCATTGTTCGTCCTCAGATGCCATGTCCATTAGTCATGTTCGGACTGATTGTTGTTTTCATTTATGCTTTAGGCATAGTCGAGAGATGTAACCAAATTTTCCTGCAGACCACAGCCGCAACCTATTCAAGAGAAGTTTTTCCTTTAAGTTTATCATTGAAGGCAGGTAGCATTGGGCCAAACATTCATCTGAAGGTGTTTGCTGATAATTAGTCCCCCCCCCCCAGGGATGCTTCTTCTTAATTTTCTTCTGTATTAAATGTTGCGGAAAGTGCAAACTGATTAAAAAAACACAGCAATGGAGACTGGGAACTAAATGAACAGGTCAAACAGCCATGATTTTTTTTAAACTTTCACTAGAAATATGATGAAAAGAGTTCAGGGCATGCATGTTCCTGTAGGAGTGACATGCAAAATGCAGATGGGAGTGAGGAAACGTGGATGATGAGTGAAATTGAGGCTCTGGTCAGGAAAACGACAGAGGCATGGGACAAGTATAGGCAGCTGGAATCAAGTGTATCCCTGGAGGTGTTTCGGGAACTGAGGAACATACTTAAGAAGGAAATCGAGAGGGCAAAAAGGGTGCAGGACGTTGCTCTGCCAGTGAATATATTAATGAAAATTCAAAGAGATTTTATGTATATTAAGGAAAAGAGGGTAAACAGAGAGAAAAGGGCCCATCAAAAGATTGGCGGGTGGCTAATGCTGTGTCTCTATTTAAGAAGACCTGTGAGGAAAAAGCTTGGGCACCAGAGAGCCTAACATTTGTGGGAGGCAAGTTACTGGAGAGGATTCTGAGGGATACAAGTATATGTGTTTGGATAGACAGGGGCTGATTAGGGATAGTCAGCATGTTTTGGACAAGGGAGATCATGTCTTATGAAGCTGACTGAGTTTTTGATATATTAACCAAAAAAGTTGATGAGAAAGCCATGGACATTGTCTCTATGGATACCAGCAAGGCATTTGATAAGATTCCATACGGTAGGCTGCTCTGGAAGGTTAGGTCGCATACGGTCCAGGAAGCGCTAGCTGACCGGATGGAGAATTGGCTTCGTGGAAAGAAGCAGAGTGTGATGGAGGGTTGTTTTTTGGACTGGAGGCCTGTGACCAGTGGTGCGCCTCAGCGATCGGTGCTGAGAGCATTGCTGTTTGTGGTTTATATCAATAATTTGGAGGGGCACGTAGAAAGCATGATTAGCAAGTTTGCAGATGACACGAAAGTGGTTGGTATCATTGTGAAGATGGTTATCAAAAATTGCAGCAAGATCTTGATCAGTTGGGCAAGTGGGCTGAGGAAAGGTTAATGGAGTTTAATGCAGATAAGTGCAAGGCTTTGCATTTGGGAAGTCAAACCAAGCCAGGACCTTCGTAGTGGACAGCAGGGCCCTGGGGAGTGTTGTAGAGCATAGGGAACTAACAATGCACTAGATAGTTCCTTGAAAGTGGCATCACAGGTAGATAGAGTGCCAAGAAGGTTTTCGGTACTTTGGCCTTCATCAGTCAGGATATTGAATATGGAACTTGGGACGTTATGTTACAGTTATACAAGACACTAGACTGAGGTGGACCTGTTGGGTCCAAATCTCTCCTGCGGGCCTCTCCTGGGGCAACCCTCCCCCAACTGACGATCCAACGGACCCGGCAACCCTCTCCAACTGACAAATCCCGTTGCCAGGCAGGGAGTTTCCCCGGGGGCCGTGGGCAGGCGAGGGGGAACAGCGAAGGGGAGAGGGAGCCACTCGCCTCGGCTCCATGCCGCCAGTGCTGCAGCCAGAGCGAGCCGTGGACCCGAAGCCTCTCCTGCAGACGGCGGTGATCGTCGGCGAACGGCAGCAACGGGCATCTTGTGGACTCTCTGCCGCCGCGTTGCACCACGGTCAGGTGTGGCACACGCCGGGATGGGCGCCGGTCTTCCCGATGGGGGGGGGGGGGGGGTAGCGCATCTATTAAAATTAGCGGCAGCTCGAGGGCTCAGCAGCCCCCTTCCCCTCATTGGCCCCAAACCGCTCCTGCACTGGTCCAACACCCACTCCTCCCCCACTCCCCCCTCCCCCCCGCTCCTCCCTCCCCCCACTCACCCACTCCATCCCCCCTCAATCCCCCTTATCTCCCCCTCCTCCTCTCCCCCCCACACCCACTCAATCCCCCCTGAATGCCCCTTATCCCCTCCCCCCACTCACGCACCTGATCCCCCCTCAGCCCCCCTCCTTCCCTCCCCCCTCACGCACTCACCCGCTCCATCCCTCCTCAACCCCCCCTTATCCCCCCCTCCCTCACCCACTCACCCACTCCATCCCCCCACAACCCCCCAAACCTCTCCTGCTTTGGCCTAGCACCCTCCCCTCCCCCACTCCCCTTTCCCCTCCTCCCCCCAACTCATCCACTCCATCCCCCCCTCAACCCCCCTAAGCCCTAGCTTCCATGGGGCATCTTGATTCATATGGACAACTTGAGCCGAAGAGCCTGTTTCCATGCTGTGTGACTCTATGACTCTATGAGTAGCCACCTGGCACTGTAATCTGTTCCACCTATCAGCGAGATCACAGCTAATCTTCCTCAGTTCCATTTTGCAGTAGAGCCTGTCTCCTCCCTGCCCTCGGACTCTATAACCAATCAACTTGGAAGATTGTGAATTCTAAAATCATGGAACGGGGAAAGAAGGATAAATTAGAATTGAACAAATGCAATGAGCTTAAGAATCCAACGAGCCTCAGAGTGGTGTGAAGAAAAGCAAAGTTCAAAGCTATATTTTCCATTTTAAAATCTCCAAACTGAAAAAAAACCCTCAAATGTAAAGTAAACCATTGTAATAACTCATTCTAACCATTGTAATAATAATGAATTATCAGTGTCAGTGACTAATACTCGACAGTAATAATCACCATATCTTAAATGGATACATTGAGCTGAAATAATTTTGTAACTTTCTGTGGGTTTAGCTTATAACTGCTGCACAGAGGAGATTCACATTGCTTAATGCATTTCAAGAGTGATGTAGGCAGTGAGATCCCTGAGGGCAGTACCAAAATCATCTTCTGGATTTCTTTATGCTTCACCACATCTCTGTTCTCACCCAAAGTGTTCATGTTATTTGCACATACATACCAGTGAGCAATATTACTCCAGGGGTGGTTTAGTCAGTAGAGTCTAAGTCACTGTGCAGGGAAAATACATCTATTCTGTACAGAGTTGTTGTATTTTGGGCATAACATACCATGAAATAAAACTCAGTTCAGCTCACAGTGAACCAGTTTGGTGTTTGGACACATAATTCCAAGTAATTTAGTTTGTTGAAGCGCATGAATTTGGAGCAGGAGGAGGCCATTCAGCCCTTCAAACCTGTTCCCCATTCAATCAGATCAGGCCTGATATGACAGTAACATTAATTCCACATTTTCAACTACACTCCCCTACCCCCCCCCCCCCTCCCCCCCCCACAGCAACCTTCCATCTCCTTGCTTGTCAAGAATTTGTCTATCTCTGCCTCACAATACAAGCACCTTGCCTTTTACCCGTGTTTGATTTATGCATTTTTGAAATATTGTTCATTTAATACCAAAAGCTTGATTTACGCGCTCAGATTTGTGGAATAACACACTCAAATTTACACCTGGCAGCAGCGTCAGGCATATGCTTAATTTAAATGTTTGGAAGCATGCTGATCAAGAACATAAACCCCGTGTAAAACCTGTATTCAAAAACTGCACTTCCCACAGCTTTGGAGGAAAGCATTTCCAAAAGCACACTATCTTTGGATGTGGAGGGACCTCATTGAAACATATAGAATATTGAAAGGCTTGGATCGAGTGGAGGTGGAGAGGACGTTTCCATTAGTGGGAGACTCCAGGACTAGTGGTCATAGCCTCAGAATTGAAAGACGTTCTTTTAGGAAGGAGATGAGGAGAAATGTCTTTAGTCAGAGGGTGGTGAATCTGTGGAATGCTTTGCCACAGAAAGCTGTGGAGGCCAAGTCAGTGGATATTTTTAAGGTAGAGCGAGATAGATTTTTGATTAATACAGGCGTCAGAGGTTGTGGTGAGAAGGCAGCAGAATGGGGTTAGGAGGGAGAGATAGATCAGCCATGATTAAATGGCGGAGTTGACTAGATGGGCCGAATGGCCTAATTATACTCCTATCACTTATGATCTGATGACGTGATCCTCTGAAAGGAAAGAAAGTTGCCTTGCCTCATCTGAAATGGCCAGCCTTGCTCTTAAAAAAAAGAATTCCATGCTTCTGGATTCTCCCACATGGGTTCCTCTGGCACTTTGTGTTTTGTTCAAGATCTGAGCACCATTCAGCCCCAGGTTGATTAATGGACCAACTGGCGGGGAGTGCCAATTCCAGCAGGAGAATGTCTCAGCATTATCTTTTGATAACGCCATGTTCCACCATTGTCATCAGCAGAATTAGGATCAATGTTGCTGTTGTGTATGAAGGAACTGCAGATGCTGGTTTAAACCGAAGATAGTCTCAAAAAGCTGGAGTAACTCAGCAGGACAGGCGGCATCTCTGGAGAGAAGGAATGGGCGATGCTTCGGGTCAAGACACTTCTTCAGGTGTTGGAAATGCAGTGAATCAAGTGCAGGCAGAGGAGATTAGTTTAACTTGGGTTTGTGTTTGGCATAGACATTGTGGGCCAAAGGGCCTGTTCCTGTACTGTACCATTTTTAGCGGATACACCCTGTCTACATCCACCCTGTCAGGACCCTTCAGGACAATTTATGCTTCCGTCGAGGAATTTCTCACCCTTCTAAGCTTCAGCAGGAACAAGCCGAGCATATACAACAACTCCCCCTCTTGAGGAAATCCACCCATTCCAAGCATCAGTCTGCTTCCAGCACCACCACAAACTTCCTTAACAGCACTCCAATTGTGGCCTCACCAGTGCCCAGTTTAATTGGACTCTAACTTCCCTACTTCTGCACTCAATTCCAAGACCAATAAACGATCACATTCTGGGTAGGAAGGAACTGCAGGTGCTTGTTTACACTGAAGATGGACACAAAAAGCTGGAGTAACTCAGCAGGTCAGGCAGCATCTTTAGAGAAAAGGAATAGAAACATAGAAACATGGACAAATAGGTGCAGGAATAGGCCATCCTGCCCTTCAAGCCAGCAGCGCCATTCAGTATGATCATGGCTGATCATCTAAAATCAGTACCCTGCTCCTGCTTTTTCCCCATATCCATTGATTCCCTTAGCCCTAAGAGCTAAATCTAACTCTCTCTTGAAAACATCCAGCGAGTTGGTCTCCACTGCCTTCTGTGGCAGAGAATTCCACAGATTCACAACTCTGGGTGAAAAAGTTTTTCCTCATCTCAATCCTAAATGGCCTAGCCCTTATTCTTAAACTGTGAACCCTGGTTCTGGACTCCCCCAACAATGGAACCATTTTTCCTGCATCTAGCCTGTCCAATCCTTTAAGAATTTTATATGTTTCTATAAGATCCCCTCTCCTCTGTCTAAACTCCCAGTGAATACAAGCCTAGTCGACCCATTATTTAATAGGTGACGTTTCGCTTTGAGACCTTTCTTCGGACAGCTTTCCTAATTATTTACCGAAGTGGCAGATTATGATTCATCTACTAAAATAACCAGATTCGTCTGCATCTGGGTTCTACAATCTCACCCTATTTAAATATATATATTTTTTTTACTTTTCCTCCCAAAATGTTCCCTTTTGTTATGTATTTCCCACTGACTTGATCTAACATTGTGGTCTTTGTTGCCTCCTTATGTCCTCTTCATAACTTATCATTGTGGCTTCTTTCCTACTTATTATTGTGGCTTCAGTCAATATTGTAGTCATAACTTCAGTGCCTTCATGCAAGATTATATAGATGACTACACCCTCTTAAAAAAAAAAGAAAGTACTTAATTTAGCAGAACCTGATGTTAGGTATCACAAGATGCTGGAGTAACTCAGCGGGTCAGGCAGTATCTCAGGAGAGATGCTGCCTGACCCGCTGAGTTACTCCAGCATCTTGTGAACCCATTCCTTCTCTCCTGAGATGCTGCCCGATCCGTTGAGTTACTCCAGCATCCTGTGATACCTTCAATTTGTACCAGCATCTGCAGTTATTTTCCTACAGAACCTGATGTTAAGTTTGTAAAGGAAGGAATTGCAGAAGCTGGTTTTTATATCAGATATATAAACCAGCTTGGGGGAGTCCAGAACCAGGGGGCACAGTTTAAGAATAAGGGGTAGGCCATTTAGAACGGAGATGAGGAAAAACCTTTTCAGTTAGAGAGTTGTAAATCTGTGGAATTCTCTGCCTCAGAAGGCAGTGGAGGCCAATTCTCTGGATGCTTTCAAGAGAGAGCTAGATAGAGCTCTTAATGATAGCGGAGTCAGGGGGTATGGGGAGAAGGCAGGAATGGGGTACTGATTGAGAATGATCCGCCATGATCACATTGAATGGCAGTGCTGGCTCGAAGGGCCGAATGGCCTACTCCTGCACTTATTGTCTATTGTCTATTGTCTTTCAGCTGAGGAAAGGTTCCAACCCGAAATGTCACCTATTCTTTTTCTCCAGAGATGCTGCCTGACCGGCTGAGTTACTCCCGCATTTAGTGTCTATCTGATGTTAAGTTCCTTGGCTTTCGAACCGAGCAAGGAGGTGAGGCGCCGGAAATGTGATGAATCTTCTGTCCTGCCTCTGCGAAATCTACTACTCTTACACCCTTGTACTTAGGTATGATTGTGCCTATGTACAGTGAGATGTTACTGAATTGTATGCAAAAAAGAATTTCATTGTACCTAGGTACATGTGTCAATAAAGTAACATTCAACCATTGAATCAATGAACCATTGAGGAGGGGCTCTGACCAGAGCACTAACATTATTCTTTGGCATGCAAATTTGTCAGGAAATTAAAGAAAGAGGGTAGGGCAAGTTAAGTAACTAAAAATCAGATAGCTACAATTGATTGCGGTAAATATTTGAAATCAGTTAAGTTCAGTTTAATTTTTTGTCACGTGTACAGTGAAAAGCTACCCAGTTAGCAGAAAGACGAAACATGATTACAATCGAGCTGAAGATAGACACAAAAAGCTGGAGTAACTCACTGGGACAGGCAGCATCTCTGGAGAGAAGGAATGGGTGGCGTTTCGGGTCGAAACCCTTCTTCAGACCTGAAACGTCACCCATTCCTTCTCTCCAGAGATGCTGCCTGTCCCGCTGAGTTACTCCAGCTTTTTGTGTCTATCTTCAGTTTAAACCAGCATCTGCAGTTCCTTCTTACACATTACAATCGAACCATTTACTGTGTATAGATACACAATAAGGGAATAACTTTTAGTGCAAGGTAAAGCCATCAATGTCTGATCAAGGATAGTCCGAGGGTCACCAAAGAGGTAGATAGTACAGCACTGTTCGCTGGTAGTGATTGGATAGAAACATGGAAACATAGAAACATAGAAAATAGGTGCAGGAGAAGGCCATTCAGCCCTTCAAGCCAGCACCGCCATTCATTGTGATCATCCACAATCAGTAACCTGTGCCCAACCTCTCTCCATATCCCTTGATTCCACTAGCCCCCAGAGCTCTATCTAACTCTTAAATTCATCCAGTGATTTGGCCTCCAATGCCCTCTGTGGCAGAGAATTCCACAAATTCACAACTCTCTGGGTGAAAAAGTTACTTCTCACCTCAGTTTTAAATGGCCTCCCCTTTATTCTAAGACTGTGGCCCCTGGTTCTGGACTCCCCCAACATTGGGCACATTTTTCCTGCTTCAGGATGATTCAGTTGCCTGATAACAGATGGGGGAAAAAACTATCCCTGAATCTGCAGGTGTGCATTTTCACACTTCTATACCTTTTGCCTGATGGGAGAGGGGAGAAGAGGGAGTGGCCAGGGAGGGAGTGGCAGCGTGAAGTATAAATGGAGTCAATAGAAGGGAGGTTGATTAGTGTGTTGGCCTGGTATAATAAATGCTTCAGGAGCAATTAATGAGCATTGGAAAGGTATGGGTTAATCAAACCCATGCTGCTCAGAGTTATGAATGGGAAGTAATGTATGACAATTTCAATAGAGTTTTTTTAGAAGGGAACTGAAAGCCATCACAAATAGAGTTTAACTTGTCCGTCCAAGTTAGGTCATCTGTTCAGTGCATGTCCAGCTGCCAAATTTCATTAACGTCAGGTTTCCAGAAAGCTACTAATGATTTTACACTCCAGAGGACATTTGTTGCCTGATTGGTCTTGCCTTGTTGTCCTGGGGGGGGCAAGAACCAAAGTAAGTCCAGTCATGCGCCGAATGCCTGTTGAATTACACAATCACCTGTAGGCTTCCTCTTCTCAATGGTCATCTGCCTCCTCAAAAAATAACAACCCAATCCTTTACATTCAGACTATCAATATTACTATGGAAGTGACAGTTGCTCCTCAACCTTCTGCGGTCCAGCTACCTATCACATCATCAACTTTCATCGTGACATAGAGTCATAGAGTCGTAGAGTGATGCAGTGTGGAAACAGGCCCTTCGGCCCAACCTGCCCGTACCGGCCAACAATGTCCCAGCTACACTAGTCCCACCTGCCTGTGCTTGGTCCATATCCCTCCAAACCTGTCCTATCCATGTACTTGCCTAACTGTTTCTTAAACATTGGGATAGTCCCAGCCTCAACTACCTCCTCTGGCAGCTTGTTCCATACACCCACCACCCTTTGTGTGAAAAAGTTACCCCTCAGATTCCTATTAAATCTTTTCCCCTTCACCTTGAACCTATGCCCTCTGGCCCTCGATTCCCCTACTCAGGCCAAGAAATTCTATGCATGTACCCGATCTATTCCTCTCATGATTTTATATACCTCTATAAGGTCACCCCTCATTCTCCTGTGCTTCAAGGAATAGAGACCCAGCATAGTCAACCTCTCCCTGTAGCTCACACCCTCTAGTCCTGGCAACATCCTCGTAACCAAACATCTGGCACTTTGCAGCTTCTCTCTGTCCATCAACTTTCCTTTGTAAAGTCCACATGCACCCCGCTTCTTCCCCCCCCCCCCCCCCCCCACATGACTACTCTCCGCCCAATTGTTTAACCAATGCTTGAAATGGCTTTATCTTTTTTTTCCTAGAGCTCTTTCTTTCAAAAATATTAACTTCTTACCAAAATGTAAGCACACGCACGTCATGAAATGTGGAATGAAATGATCATTCGATATTTCGGGTTGAGATTCTTCATCTGGGCTGAAAGAGTATGTCCCCTCTGCTCGTTCAGCCAAATGAAGGCACCCCATCCAAAATGTTGACTGTCCATTTCCATCCACTGATGCTGCCTGACCTGTTGAGCTAATCCGGCAAATTATTTGTTGCTTCAAGTTCATCTGCAGTCTCTTCCAGCTACACGTCCTTTCCATTCATCTTTTATCCAATCTCTGACCTTCCAGTTTTTGCCCAAGGATTTCATGAAAGTAAAAGGCATGAATCAACGATAGTTCTATTGTCTCTCAGTCAATAAGCCATTGGTTTCAATTCGCTTCAGTCTATTGAACTCATAATCCAGGATGACACTTCAGAGGGAATGCAGCATTGAGTCATCTCTTGAATGAAGACAGTATGCAGTGTTGGAAAGTGTACGGTGCAGGAATTTAAATTTGCTGCTTTTTGGAGAGGCAAATGTGCAGGTTCTTCCAGGGTGAACATTTGTTTGCAGTCCATAACCTCATACTAAGAATACTCGGAGTGGGAAGGAAAGCTTGTCTACCTGCTCCCCCTTGTGCATGCCCCCGAAACTGCACCTCATCTCTCCTCTGGTCAGTAAAGAGCAGGTTTCCTCACTACCTTGGCCATCATATATCACTCAACCAATGTCATTATAACAGATTATCACATCATTGGCTCATATCCCAAATTTTCCAATCTTTGCAGTGGGATTATGAAAGCAATTCTAGGGGGAAAACAACTGGAAGTTCATTCCACATAATTTGCGTAAATTATAAACATACTCTTAGAGTCATAGAGTCATATACAGTGTGGAAACAGGCCCTTCATCCCAGCTGCACTAGACCCACCTGCCCCTGTTTGGTCCATATCCCGCCAAACATGTCCTATCCATGTACCTGCCTAACTGTTTCTTAAATGTTGGGACAGTCCCTGCCTCAACTACCTTCGCTGGCAGCTTGTTCCACACACCCACCACCCTTTATCCCTCAAATTCCTATTAAATCTTTTCCCCCCTCACCTGAAACCTATATCCTCTGGTCCTCAATTCACCTACTCTGGACAAGAGACTCTGTCCGTCTGTCTACCCGATCTATTCCTCTCATGATTTTATACACCTCCACTGTATAAGATCACCCCTCATCCTCCAGCGCTCCAAGGAACGAGTCCCAGCCTACTCCACCTCTCCCTGTAGCTCAGATCCTCTAGCCCTGGCAATATCCTCTTAATAAATATAATTTATGAGCACTATTGCAATTGAAAGGAAAAATCTCTTCCGGGCAATCCCAATGAGATCGTATGCAGCTAAAACCCTTGGAAAACCATTTGGTCTTCTCCTCTTCAAGTCGGTATAATTGGTAGCAGTGAAAGCTAAAAAATCAAATCAAACTCGTGGTACTTTTTGATTAATAGGCTATTGTATGCAGCAAAGGCACTCTCTCAAGCACCAAGTTGTGTAGGAAAATAACTGCAGATGCTGGTACAAATCGAAGGTATCACAAAATGCTGGAGTAACTCAGCAGGTCAGGCAGCATCTAGGAGAGAGGAAATGGGTGACGTTTCGGGTCGAGACCCTTCTTCAGACTGTCTGAAGAAGGGTCTCGACCCGAAACGTCACCCATTTCCTCTCTCCTAGATGCTGCCTGACCTGCTGAGTTACTCCAGCATCTTGTGATACTCTCAAGCACCAAGGTTGGCATCGGTTGGTGTAGGAAAGATGAAAATAAGTTTAAACACTCAGATAATTTTCATAAGCAATGTGAAATTTCCATTTTTGTCAGCAGGAGGTGGGAATCATTTCTGATGATACGTTGAGGGTAAAATTATAGCATTGAACATTTAGAGAAAGCAAATTAGTACCTCGCTGTGGTGGTAGCAGTTAAACACAGTCTGCTGTCTTATCATTTATTCATGGTATATTAGCTGGTAATTTAATGCCAACTGAAAAGGCTGTCAGCACATTCTCTGGGATAAATGACACACCATTATCCAGTCTCCAGAGAGAGCTCCATCGCGGATCAGCAAATCTAACACAAGGCAAACAAGGCAAGGAAGGAGAGATGCACCTCTTCGTTCTCAGTGAAAGTGGGCACGATTACTGGGAATCTGAAACGTCAGCGGGGATCACTTTTCAATGATTTCTTATATTCAAAGAACCAGTTGATGTTCATCCTCATTATCTCCCAATTGTAGCAATAGTCGAGATAAAATAGATTGGGTTGTATGTTAATTCCTGTCAGACTTCCACTTGAGCGTCGTACAGTATTTCAATGTTCCTGAATGCCACCCTGCGCAAGCCAATAGATTTAAACTGTGATGGGTTTATAATACGATATGTGCTTAACTCCATCAGCGCTAAATTTTCATAAAGCCCTTAATCAGAGAAAGGGTCTGGTCACCAAGCGACAAGGGGAGAACCACTTTTACTACAAATAGGCAACGCTCAGCAAAGCCTGAGATAGGATATTCAGATGAATATTCTATCACATATACTAATTGTTCAAAGCTAGGCCTCTGACAACTCCCAGTGGAGCATTATGTAGAAAGCTGATTTTAAATTCCCATCTGGCACTGGATGGTCCACTTAAGATGGTAATTAAAGTTTGTCATGTGCTTTCGAATTTGCTTATGGAGTATTTGAATTTCAAATATTTACAAAAACCAAACGTGAATATAAATCCAATCTTAAAAGCTGAACATTAAAACAACACGAAACGGTTTTAAATTGTGTCGTTTTAATCCTCACTGCTGAACCCAAGTTAAGGAAAATGCTCATTTACAATAAAATCAAAGGAAATAAGTAATGCCTCTGTGATCTCTCTGACATGGCTTTTGCTTAATTTCCCTTTCCTTCAACCTAGCACTGCAGATTATGTTATTGTTATTATAATCATATTACTGTATCCACTTTAAGTAAACCATGTATTTCTCTTTTAAGAACTGTATACTGTGTGATTGTGTGCAAATGCAGTAAATTGCAAAACAGTGAAGAAGCGGCTTTGTGGACTCTACCTCTTGAGAAATAATGTGTGAACCTAATCCTGAATGTGCAGATGTTGGTTCACACCGAAGATAGACCCAACATGCTGTTGTAATTCAGCGGGTCGGGCAGCATCTCTGGAGAAAAGGAATAGGTGGCGTTTCAGGTCGAGACCCTTCATCAGACCTTCATCAACAGAGTGGAATTGAGGGCCTCATTTCACTCAGTTCACCTGAAACGCCACCTGTTCCTTTTCTCCAATTGTTGCAGCAATTGTGCCATTGGCTGAGTGTGCCCGAAGTTTTCAACATTTATCTTTAAACCTGCCCGCCTCTTTATTTCTTCCCTCCTTACGACACTCTTGCAACCTATAATAAATTGCCGTAGCATCACACAACAAAGAAATAGGCCCAACAGGCACTCACCCATAGTAATTCCCCTCACCAGCTCTTTGTGTTGCATTCTCATCTTTTGAAAGTATGTTGTTGTGACATGCCAGTTGAGTGCAGGACATACTAATGTCACATGACCAGGAGCAGTCTGCAGAAGCCATTAAGTTGGAAGTTATTGAATGTGAAACATGACACAAAGTGCTGTCTTCATTCTTTCTTTTTATTTGGACTTCACAACTACAAAATATCACCCTTTGATTGATTGAAAGATACAGCATGGAAACAGACACTTTGGCTCACGGAGTCCACGCTGACCGTCGATCAAAAGCTCACACTAGTTCTATGTCATCCCACTTTCACATCCATTCCCTATGCACTGGGGGCAATTTATAGAGGCCAATCAACCTGCAAACCCACGCGACTTTAGGATGTGGGAAGAAACCAGAGCACCCGGTGGAAACCCACGTGGTCACATGGAGAACGTGCAAACTCCACAGGGTCAGCATCTGAGGGCAGAATTGAACCTGGGTCTCTGGTGCTGTTAGCAAAGGCTCTACCACCTGCCGCTGTGCTGCCCTTTTGGCGAGTAGCCTTCGATACCTTGGAGACTCCAGCACCCAAAGCACTTCGTAAATGGTGTGAGGGACTCTGCCACCACCTCCACCTTCACCTCAGGCACTGATTTCAGAATGAACCCCCTGGGTTTTTACAATAGACAATAGACAATAGGTGCAGGAGGAGGCCATTCGGCCCTTCGAGCCAGCACCGCCATTCAATGTGATCATGGCTGATCATTCTCAATCAGTACCTTGTTCCTGCCTTCTCCCCATACCCCCTGACTCCGCTATCCTTAAGAGCTCCATCCAGCTCTCTCTTGAATGCATTCAGAGAATTGGCCTCCACTGCCTTCTGAGGCAGAGAATTCCACAGATTCACAACTCTCTGACTGAAAAAGATTTTCCTCATCTCAGTTCTAAATGGCCTACCCCTTATTCTTAAACTGTGGCTCCTTGTTCTGGACTCCCCCAACATTGGGAACATGTTTCCTGCCTCTAACGTGTCCAACCCCTTAATAATCTTATACGTTTCCATAAGATCCCCTCTCATCCTTCTAAATTCCAGTGTATACAAGCCTAGTCGCTCCAGTCTTTCAACATATGATAGTCCCGCCATTCCGGGAATTAACCTAGTAAACCTACGCTGCACGCCCTCAATAGCAAGAATATTCTTCCTCAAATTTGGAGACCAAAATTGCACACAGTACTCCAGGTGCAGTCTCACTAGGGCCCTGTACAACTGCAGATTCTCTCTAATCTTTGACCCCATAATAAACTAAACTAAACTCTTTTCTGAGCTTTCTCTATCTCACTCCCCCCCCCCCCCCCCCCCCCCCCAATCACGATTAGTCTGAAGAAGGGTTCCAACCCGAAACATCACCTCTCAATGTTTTTTCATAGATGCTGCCTGGCCGGCTGAGTTACTCCAGCACTTTGCGTCTTTTTTTATATGAGGTAGGGTTGTCAGACAGGAGAGATCAATTATAAGAATGGGTGAAAGTTCAAGGTAACATAAGCCGGCAGGTGGTGTTATTTGAAATTACCAAAGGAATTTGAAAGGTAGATCGGAAGTATGGAATGAAGGTGCTGGAATTATTATTATGATCTGTAATCTGTAAGGTTTGTTGTTTGGACTAGCCGACATTAGGGCGGCACGGTGGCGAAGCGGTAGACCTACTGCCTTACGTCGCCAGAGACACAGGTTCGATCCTGACTACCGGTGCTTGTCCGAACGGGGTTTGTAAGCTCTCCCCGTGGCCTGCGTGGATTTTCTCCGAGATCTTCGGTTTCCTCCCGCACTCAAAAGACGTACAGGTTTGTAGGTTAATTGGCTTGGTATAAATGTAAAAATTGTCCCCAGTGTGTGCCAGGTAGCGTTAAAGTGCGTGGATCGCTGGTCGGCGTGGAGATTCGGTGGGCCAAAGGGTCTGTTTCCGCGCTGCATCTCTAAACTAAACTAAAAAAAAATAATTGAAAAGAAATAATGACATCAGGCAGGTACATGGATAAGACAGGTTTAAAGGGATACTAGACCAAGTGGACCCGTTGCGCCCAAACCTCTCCTGCATTGGCGCAGCACCCTCTCCACCCCCCCTCCCCTTCCCCCCTTCCCTCTCCCCCTCGCACCCTCCCTCCCTCTCCTCATCCTCCCCCCTCCCTCCCTCCCTCCTCCTACTCCCTCCCTCCCCCTCCCCTCCCCCCTCCCTCCACCCCCCTCCCCCTCCCCTCCCCCTCTCCCATCCCCTCCCCCCCACTCCATCTCCCTCAATCCACATCCCTCCTCCCCCCTCCCTCCCTCCTCCCCTCCACCCCCTCCTTTCCTCCCTCCCACCCCCCTCCCACCCCCCTCCCTCTCTTGGAGATAGATTTAAAATTTAAAATGTAAATAACTTAAAATATAACATCGATTTCAATTAAACTTCTTCCATTAGTACCAAAGGGACGACGGTGAATAAGGTGGGCCTAAAATTGTCGCGCTATCGTGTACCATTTTGCCTGTAGTTCAGGAACAAACAAACAAACAAACAAGAGTTTTAGTGTATAGATGGGCCAAACACAGGCAGATGCGACTAGTGTAGATAGAACATGTTTGTCGGTGTAGACAAGTAGGGCTGAAGGGCCTGTTTCCACACTGTTTGACTCTATGACTCTACGACTTTACAAATCTACCTAATACCTGTACATGAGACATTTAACTGTTAGTCATAGATCAATGCCAATAAATTCACATGCTTGGGATATAATGGTTAACATGTCCTGCAGTTCAGGAAACAAACTGCTGGAGATACTCGGCAGGTCAGGCAGCACCCGCGGAAGGAAATGGACAGACGACCATAAGTTGGGAAGAAGGGTCACGATTCTATATGGGGACTTTCCATTTCCTTCCACAGATGCTTCCTGACACACTAACTTCGTCCAGCAGTTTGTTTCCTGCTCAAGATTCTTCTCATTCAAAGTGGGCACGATTACTGTGAATCTGAAACTTCAGCAAGGATTACTTTTCAATGATTTCCTATATTCAAAGAACCAGTTGATGTTCATCATCATCATCTTGTTTCTCCTGGAGTTCAGTTGCTTATTCACCCATTGAGAATTCAGCTCCATACGTCACATTCACAATGGATTGGATTGAGATGCCAGAACTCTTTTACCGAGGTTGTGATAAATCAGCAGAGAAAGCAATAGGAACTCACCCACAGATTGTCACATCTGCTGTGTCACCTTACCACCCTTTCTCTTCAGTATTACCATCCACAAACAAGATAACGTATCACATCTATGAACACATATGCACCATGCTGTTTATAAACTCATATGTACACTGCCACCACCAACATATACACACCGATCTATCCACAAAAATATATGTACTTTGCCATTACAAACCCAAATATATTGTTCCATCCACAAGCATATATTTGCTAGTCCACCAAAAGTCCTTATATACAGTATTATGCCATCTATAAACAGATGTATAATCTGTCACCAAAAACACATCAATACAATGGTAGCACAAATGCATGAATACTACACAATCACTAACATGCACTATGCCATACGGATTTACACCGATCAGCCAGAACATTATGACCACTGACAGGTGAAGTGAATAACATTGGTTATCTTGTTAAAATGACACCTGTAAAGGGGTGGGATATATTAGGCAGCAAGTGAACGGTCAGTTCTTGAAGCTGATGTGTTGAATGCAGGGAGAAATGGGCAGGAGTAAAGACCTGGGTGACTTTGACAAGGGCCAAATTGTTATGGCCAGACGACTAAGTCAGAGCATCTCTGAAATGGCAAGGCTTGTTGTGGGGTGCTCTCTGTCAGCAGTGGTGAGGAGGGACAAACCACAAACCGGCGATAGGGTGTTGGGCACCCAAGGCTCATTGATGCGCGAAGGCAATGAGGGCTATCCCGTCTGGTCCGAACCAACTGTGGGAAGACGACAAGCCGGTGGAGGGAGGGTAATGCTCTGGGCAATGTTTTACAATAGACAATAGACAATAGACAATAGGTGCAGGAGTAGGCCATTCAGCCCTTCGAGCCTGCACCGCCATTCAATGCGATCATGGCTGATCACTCACAATCAGTACCCCGTTCCTGCCTTCTCCCCATACCCCCTCACTCCGCTATCCTTAAGAGCTCTATCCAGCTCTCTCTTGAAAGCATCCAACGAACTGGCCTCCACTGCCTTCTGAGGCAGAGAATTCCACACCTTCACCACTCTCTGACTGAAAAAGTTCTTCCTCATCTCCGTTCTAAATGGCCTACCCCTTATTCTTAAACTGTGGCCCCTTGTTCTGGACTCCCCCAACATTGGGAACATGTTTCCTGCCTCTAATGTGTCCAATCCCCTAATTATCTTATATGTTTCAATAAGATCCCCCCTCATCCTAAATTCCAGTGTATACAAGCCTAATTGCTCCAGCCTTTCAACATACGACAGTCCCGCCATTCCGGGAATTAACCTAGTGAACCTACGCTGCACGCCCTCAATAGCAAGAATATCCTTCCTCAAATTTGGAGACCAAAACTGCACACAGTACTCCAGGTGCGGTCTCACCAGGGCCCGGTACAACTGTAGAAGGACCTCTTTGCTCCTATACTCAACTCCTCTTGTTATGAAGGCCAACATTCCATTGGCTTTCTTCACTGCCTGTTGTACCTGCATGCTTCCTTTCAGTGACTGATGCACTAGGACACCCAGATCTCGTTGAACATCCCCTCTTCCTAACTTGACACCATTCAGATAATAATCTGCCTTTCTATTCTTACTTCCAAAGTGAATAACCTCACACTTATCTACATTAAACTGCATCTGCCATGTATCCGCCCACTCACACAACCTGTCCAAGTCACCTTGCAGCCTTATTGCATCTTCCTCACAATTCACACTACCCCCCAGCTTAGTATCATCTGCAAATTTGCTAATGGTACTTTTAATCCCTTCATCTAAGTCATTAATGTATATCGTAAATAACTGGGGTCCCAGCACCGAACCTTGCGGTACCCCACTGGTCACTGCCTGCCATTCCGAAAGGGACCCATTTATCCCCACTCTTTGCTTTCTGTCTGTCAACCAATTTTCTATTCATGTCAGTACCCTACCCCCAATACCATGTGCTCTAATTTTGCCCACTAATCTCCTATGTGGGACCTTGTCGAAGGCTTTCTGAAAGTCGAGGTACACCACATCCACCGACTCTCCCCTGTCAATTTTCCTAGTTACATCCTCAAAAAATTCCAGTAGATTAGTCAAGCATGATTTCCCCTTCGTAAATCCATGCTGACTCGGAATGATCCTGTTACCGCTATCCAAATGCTCAGCAATTTCGTCTTTTATAATTGACTCCAGCATCTTCCCCACCACTGATGTCAGACTAACTGGTCTATAATTACCCGTTTCTCTCTCCCTCCTTTCTTAAAAAGTGGGATAACATTTGCTATCCTCCAATCCACAGGAACTGATCCTGAATCTATAGAACATTGAAAAATGATCTCCAATGCTTCCACTATTTCTAGAGCCACCTCCTTAAGTACCCTGGGATGCAGACCATCAGGCCCTGGGGATTTATCAGCCTTCAGTCCCATCAGTCTACCCAAAACCATTTCCTGCCTAATGTGGATTTCCTTCAGTTCCTCCATCACCCTAGGTTCTCCGGCCCCTAGTTGGGTAACCCTGGGATCGGCCATTCATGTGGACGTCAACTTGTCACCTACCTAAACATCGTTGCAGACCAGGTACATCCCTTCATGGCAATGGTATTCCCTGATGTCAGTGGCCTCTTTCAGCAGGGTAATGCGCCCTGCCACACTGCACACATTGTTCGGGAATGGTTTGAGGAACATGTTGAAGTGTTCAGGTCTCCAAGTGTCTCTTGTTACAAGCCTGTATACAGTGGAGATCAAGTGGGGAGAATCTTCTTTAAAAACAAAATATACTGTTTGAAACCTGTTAGATATAGCAATGGTACATGCCAGGTGATTGACCCACCATCAGATGACCAAATTTAGTCAGGCTAGGTGGTCAGGTAGGTGTCTGGAATCTCTCATGGTCCTCTGCAAACGTTTGAAACACAGCATATATTCATGTTATATGAGCAGAATTAGGCCATTTGGGCCCATCAAGTCTATTCCACATTCATTCATGGCTGATCTATCTTTCCTCTCAACCCCATTCCCCTGCCTTCTGCCCATGACCCCTGACACCCGTACTAATCAAGAAACTGTCCATCTCTGCCTTAAAAATAACCATTGAAGGCCTCCACAGCCTTCTGTGGCAATGAATTCCACAGATTCACCACACTGACTAAATAAATTCCACCTCATCTCCTTCCTAAAGGTATGGCATGTGTTTCAGTAATGACAAACAACCTCACCATATAATATATGGCCCAGCCCATTCATTTATTGTCCACCATAAATGTCCACCATAAATCATTGTCTTATCAGTGTGTCATAGCCTGGAATTTTGATGAGTCTGTGGAGGATCTGATGGTAAACCAATCGACATCACTTTGACTGCATTGATGCAGCAGATAATATTCCCCATTCGTTTGGCCAACTGTCCGGAATGAATTGAATTGAAATGAATTGCTGTCACATATGACAATTCTTTGCTTGCATAACCAAGGTATGCAAATAGTCGCCACATAAAGGGCACTTACAAAGTTACAAAGTATCCCGTGCCAGGTCCACCTTTGTTCTCCTCCATCCCCCCCATTTCCCTCCCCCACCCGCATGATGGCACCCCTCCCCCGCCCCCCCGCTGGGTCCTCCTTTGTGTCTCTCCCCATCCCCCCCCATTTCCCTCCCCCCACCCCGCATGATGGCACCTCCCCCCCCCCCCCCCACTGCTGGGTCCTCCTTTGTTCTTCTCCCCATCCCCCCCATTACCCTCTCACCCTGCATGATGGCTCCCCCCCCCACTGAGTCCTCCTTTGTTCTCCCCCCTCCCCACAAGGCGGTCCTCCCACGCAGCTCCTCCATTGTTTCAACTCCTATGTGGCCCGTCCTCGACCGCCAGCTAACTCAACGATCGACCTCAGTGACCGGCGCCCTCATCGAGCGCTGCAACCGACCTACGTCATGACCGCCACCGGGTCCCCTCCTGATGCCTCCAACCCGCGAGGCTCCAGCTTGGGCCACGACTCCGGCCCGCAAGGACCGGGCATCTTGGTCATGTCTACATTCCTCCATTCCCTGCATATCCATATCCATATGCCTAACCAAAAGCCTCTCAAAAACATCACATCATATCTACCTCAACCAGCACCCTGGCAATATGTTCCAGGCAATCAACACTGGAACATGTAAAAAGGTTGTCCCGCACAACTCCCTTAATCTTTGCCTCCCCCTCACCTTAAAGCTATTCAGGGTAGTCTGGTTGTATCTGTCATTTAGTAATCTGGAAGGCCCATTCTCATTGATGTTAAGGGGCGGCACGGTAGCGCAGCGGTAGAGTTGCTGCTTTACAGCGAATGCAGCGCCGGAGACTCAGGTTCGATCCTGACTACGGGTGCTGCACTGTAAGGAGTTTGTACGTTCTCCCCGTGACCTGCGTGGGTTTTCTCCGAGATCTTCGGTTTCCTCCCACACTCCAAAGACGTACAGGT
Source organism: Rhinoraja longicauda (assembly GCF_053455715.1). Classification (NCBI taxonomy): domain Eukaryota; kingdom Metazoa; phylum Chordata; class Chondrichthyes; order Rajiformes; family Arhynchobatidae; genus Rhinoraja; species Rhinoraja longicauda. The sequence continues at coordinate 15,493,345 of NC_135963.1, read as the reverse complement.
ATGTAGGTTAATTGGCTGGGTAAATGTAAAAATTGTCCCTAGTGGGTGTAGGGATAGTGTTAATGTACGGGGATCACTGGGCGGCACGGACCTTGGTGGGCCGAAAAGGCCTGTTTCCGGCTGTATATATATGATATGATATGATATGATATGATAAACAATCCCTGTTCCCCAAAGAACAAGGAATGTTAGAGAAAGAACTGCAGACGCTGGTTTACACCAAAGATTGACACAAATAGCTGGAGTAATTCAGCGGGTCCAAACAGCAAATCTGGGGAAAAGCAATTGGTGACATTTCAGGTCGAGACCGGGATCGAGTCTGAAGGAGGGGGCCTCGACCCGAAACATCACCTATTCCTTTTCTCCAGAGATGCTGCCCTGACCCATATGGGTTACTGCAGCTGTGTGTGTCTGTCTATCTTTAAAGGGTGGGAGCTTCAAGCAAAAGTTCCTGTCTTTATCAAGACCTTCTCCACTTGTGCCCTTGTAAGAGCTGGGTGCAAGTTCTGCTCTCACAAGGATTGAAGGAGATTGGAACCCTGGCATAAATTCTGGTGCACCTTCATTGGTCTTACACAAGAATTGTGTTGCAATGACCACAGGGTCTTCTGTCTTCATGCCTGATTTGGCAACATTTAGCAATACACTTCACCCACTACTCACACCTTTACGAGCTGACAGTTGGGTAATCTCTTTTACAATCCTTCCTCTAGGCTGCTGGCAGCACATTTCATTCTGAAGATGTTCTTGTATTCGTCCACGACAGAAAATGTCACAGCAACACCAAATGCCAGATTTCATTGCCGTCAGATGCTAATCTAATGTGTCAACACAAAAAGCTGAAGAGAAAAACTTGCGGATTCGGCCAATGCCAATTTGTTGGAACGAAAGATCGTAACACAGAAGGAGAGTTTGCGGTCAGACATCAAAGTCCTTATGCATTTCGGACCTCACAACGGCTTCATGTAAGAAAAGAACTGCAGATGCTGGTACAAATCGAAGGTATTTATTCACAAAATGCTGGAGTAACTCAGCAGGTCAGGCAGCATCTCAGGAGAGAAGGAATGGGCGACATTTCGGGTCGAGACCCTTCTTCAGACTGATGTCAGGGGGGCGGGGCAAAAGGAAGGATATAGGTGGAGACAGGAAGACAGTGGAAGATCTGGGAAGGGGGAGGGGAAGAGAGGGACAGAGGAACTATCTAAAGTTGGAGAAGTCAATGTTCATACCACTGGGCTGCAAGCTGCCCAGGCGAAATATGAGGTGCTGTTCCTCCAATTTCCGGTGGGACTCACTGTGGTACTGGAGGAGGCCCATGACAGAAAGGTAAGATTGGGAATGGGAGGAGGAGTTCACAAAGACTTCAGATCTTCAGATATGAGGCCCAAAACTGCTCACACTACAACAAACGTAGTCTGACCAGCGCCTCATGAAGCCTCAGCATTACATCCCTGATTTAATATATTCTAGTCCTCTCGAAATAAATCAAGGAGACAACAAAGGCGTCAAGAGGAGAGGAGGAGTGAAATGTAAAGGTTGAGGGAGGGATATAGGTAGAAGTGGATGGGGGGATTTGGACTGTGGGAGAATGGATGTGCAGCATAGTCAGGAAAGAGAGAGAGAGAGAGAGAGAGAGAGAGAGAGAGAGAGAGAGAGAGAGAGAGAGAGAGAGAGAGAGAGAGAGAGAGAGAGAGAGAGAGAGAGAGAGAGAGAGGAATAGAGGAGGAAAAAGAGAAAATAAACGAGAGAGAAAGAAAATGGGGCATTGTTTTTCCTAAAAGTGGAGAATTCAACGTTCATGTCAAAGATGCCAAGATAACATAAAGGAATATAGAACTATTTAACACAGACAAGAAGAAAAAAAAATGTTTTAAGTCGCAAATCTCTGATCGTTGTACACTAGAACGCTGTGGAGGTTCAATCTGTGAATATTCAGGACCAAGTTCAACAGACTTTTGCTCTGTAAGGTTTAAGAGGCAGAGGGACAGGACTAGGCAGGAGAAAGGATAGTTTGTGAGATGATAGTGATTAGTTACATTAGGAGCCAGAGATTCCTGTTGCAAATGCTACAGGTCTTCAAGGAGTCTTTGAGCATATCATTGAAAATTTTCCTCTGTCTGTCTGATATCTTTATATAACTTGGAAAAAGACCTTTCACTCCACCTTGTCCATGCTGCCCATCTATACTAATCTCACTTACCAGCATATGGTCCATAGCCTTCAATACCTAGGTACTTCAAGTGCTCATCTAGGTACTTCTGAGATGTTGTGTGCGTACCAGTCTGCATCTCCTTACCAGGCAGCATGTTCTAGAGGCCAATCACCCTCTGGGTGAAAAAAATCTTTCCTCAGGTCCCCTCTAAACCTTTTACCCCTTACACGTAATTAATACCCTCTGGTTTGGACACCACTACCATGGAGAATTTTTCTTTTTTATTCTACAGCATTTGCCCTTCCTAATTTTCTATACATCAATCAAGTTTCACTTTACCTGAAGAAGGGTCCCGACCAAAGATAATAGAGCAGAGCAAGATAGACCACTCGACCCTAAAAAACGTAGTATGTCATGGCACCATTTTAGTGGGCAGAAACTTGCAGAAACATTTAAAAAGAAAAATAACAAAAATCTGTGAATTGATAGATGAGATATATTCTGCATTTTTATGGTATCATCACACATACTGTTCCCCCAAAACACTGATTACACTGCGAGAGGCATAGCGAATGGTGGGGTTTGCTTACTAAAATGGCGGATGTTACCCTCCTTTGCGTACTACACTTCAGTATAGGCGATTTCGACGGAGTGGTTCATCTTCCTCTAGTATCTTTGGTCCCGACCCAAAACGTCACCCAACCTCTTCCTACAGTGTTGCTGCCTGACTCACTGAGTTACTCCAGCACTTTTTTTAAATCTCTGGTATAAACTAGCATCTGCAGTTCCTTGTTTCCCCCTTACCCTCATAGTCATAGAGTCATTGAGTGATACAACGTGGAAACAGGCCTTCGGGCCCAACTTGTCCACACTGGTCAACATGTCCCAGCTACACCAGTCCCACCTGCCTGCATTTGCCCCTGCATATCCCTCCAAACCTGTCCTATCCATCCCTTCTCTGCTCCAAACAACCAAAAATAACCTGTCCTGTATCTCCTCATAACTGAAACTTTCCATCGCTGGCAACATCCTTGTGAATCTCCTCTGCACACTTACACCATCCTTGTGCATCTCCTCTGCACATTTACACCATCCTTGTCAATCTCCTCTGCACACTAACACCATCCTTGTGAATCTCCTCTGCACACTATGTTCTTCCTGTAGTCTGGTGACCAAAAATGCACTCAGTACTCCAGCTGTGGCCTAGCCAATGTTTTATAAAGTTGTACCATAACCTCTCAGCTCTCATGCTCCATTCAGACACAAGAAACTGCAAATGCTGGCATCTGGAGCGAAGCACTAAGTGCCAGAGGAACCCAACAGGTCAGGCAACATCTGTGGAAGGAATGGACTCAGGTCGGGACTCTTCTTCGGACTTATCAATCTGAAGAAGGGTTCCCACAATGGACAGGAACGTTGCCTGTCCATTCCCTCCATCCATGCTGTCTGACCCGCCGAGACCCTTCAGCACTTTGTATTTCCTTATATTCTACGTCTTGGCTGAAGAATGCTTTCTTCACCACCTTATCTACTTGTGCCATACCTTCAGAGATCCTTTGGCTTGTACACTAAAGCTGGTTAAGGATTATATTGGAGAAGTCAGCCCAGGAGAGGACACGGACTTTGACTTGGTTCTTCCAGTGAATTTGGAACATCTTGCAGAGTGTGATGGTGGCGTTTTTCCAGTGCCTTGAGCTGCCTGTTGCAGATAGTCTAGGTCTCATAAGTATAAAGAATGGCAAGGATAATCGCTGCCTGAGATCATGAGCTTTGTGCAGGTTTCAGGGTTCGATTTTCAATGGTCAAAAATCAGAAACTGATTTGCTCTCTGGCTTTAAACTGAGGTCAGTGATTCAGTGATGGACTAAGGTCAAGCGTTGGGATAGGTGGATATATTAGTTTTTAGTTTAGTTTAGTTTAGAGGTACAAAGTTTGGCATAGAGGAAGCAGGCCCTTTAGCCCACCGTGTCTGCACCAACCAGCGATCCCCGTACACTAGCACTATCCTACGCACTAGGGACAATTTACAATTCATACCAAAGCCAATTAACCTACAGGTTTCGAATGTAGAAGGAAACCGGAGCTCCTGGAGAAAACCCACATGGTCAGAGGGAGAATGTAAAAAATCCGTACAGACAGCAACCACAGTCAGGATCGAACCCGGGTCTCTGGCGCTGCAAGGCAGCAACATCGACCGCTGCGCCACCGTGCCACCCTAAATTCTTGGAAATCACGGTTAAAGAACGTGCAAGTCGGAATAACGAAGGGCCATTTTCCCAAATGTCGAATAGAAGCAAAGAGTTATTTAAGTCGAAAAATGTCTGCAAGTTTCTTATTAATTATAAATTGAATTTTAAATTTAATTCAAAGACCAGCAGATTAGCTGATACAGAAAATAAATCCAATTCCCCAGCTGTCACTGCCAGGAGATCAAAAACCACAGCAAGAGTTGCTGTTCCAACTATTGTTTCTCCACCCATTAGTGAGATGGGGTTCTCAGGGGAATCAGACAGAGAGGTAGACTGAGACAGTGGAGCACGCTGTTCCCGGGTATCTCATCCTCAAAGGTTCAAATTAACAAGAGGCAAGGATTGATTGATGCTGACGGCATTGATTTCAATCAGTGCTCCGCAGGAAATGGATGCAAGCAACCGATGGAGCCGAAGATGAACCAAAATAAGCAGCATTGCGTTTATTTAAAAACTGAGATGTGGCCGGAGTGGGAGCATGCGAGTTTGACAAGGAATAAGTGAGCAAGTTAAGGCACTGAAAATGCTGGAAACACGCAGCAGGTAACGGAACGCTGTGGAGTGGGGGAAAAAAAGGTTATTGTTTGAGGTCGATGGCCTCTCAACAGGACAGGATCGTATTCAGCCAGCTAGCCAGCTCCTCAACACTGCCGCACCCAAAGTTAGCTCATGAGGAAGATCTAGAAAACAGCTGGAATGTCAGGAAGGATGAAACATGGCTGCTGAAGGGAAGCCATGTACAGAATCAGTAACAAGGTGGGTAGCTTTACAAGGATGCTTCTGACTGGCATTCCAAATTCACCCTTGCCCACTGCTGATATAAAATACTCCTGTCATTATCAGTTATTTGCAGGAATATTTTGTGTCAGCGGTGAAAATAATATTAAATCTGATGGCATGAACTTTGACAGGTGTGTTGCTTTTGCAAAGTGGTAAGATAGTTATGGTGTCAATGGGTTATTTATTATCACGTGTACCAGGTACAGTGTAATAGATTTACTGCACACAGGTCTGCAAGACTATCCCCGTACATAAGCACAATCGCCCCAGTTACTGCAGTATGCACAGAACAGCCCACCGAGTCCACATAGAAACATAGAAAACAGGTGCAGGAATAGGCCATTCAGTCCCTCGAGCCAGCACCGCCATTCAATATGATCATGGCTGATCATCCAAAATCAGTAACCCGTTCCTGCTTACTCCCCATATGCCTTGATTCCGTTCGTCCTAATGTCTATATCTAACTCTCAAAAACATCCAGCGAGTTGGCCTCCATTCCCTTCGGTGGCAGAGAATTCCACAGATTCACATCTCTCTGGGTGAAAAGGTTTTTTCTCATCTCAGTCCTAAATGACCCACCCTTTATTTTTAACCTGTGACCGCTGGTTCTGGTTTTCTATGCAAGAGGCGCCATATTGACGCCATTTTACAGTTCCAGCTACAGCTGGCCACAAAGGCCGTTGCAGCCATCTCCTCCAAGTTATAAAACTTGGAAAACACGATGATGACATTGGAGATAAGAATTGATTCAGCAGTCAATAGACATCGAAATGACCATCACGCAAACCAACCTCCCCTTCCATTGACTCCATCTACATGCCTCGCTGTCTCGGCAAGGCTGCCAACATAATCAAAGGCCAGTCTCAGCCCGGTCACTCCTTGTTCTCTCCTCTCCCATCAGGCAGGATGTACAGAAGTTTGTAAAACCATGCCTCCCGATTCCTCAGCATCAGTCTGAAGAAGGGTCTCGACCCGAAACATCACCCATTCCTTCTCTCCTGAGATGCTGCCCGACCTGCTGAGTTACTCCAGCATTTTGTGTCTACCTTGGATTTAAACCAGCTTCTGCAGTTCTTTCCGACACCTCCAGATTCAGGGACAGTTTCTTGCCAGCTGTTATCAGGCAACTGCACGGTCCTCTCATCAGCTAGAATACTGTTCCGACCTCCCATCAACCTCATTGAAGACCTTTGAACTACCTTTAATCGGACTTTATCGGACTTTATCTTGCACAAAATGGTGTACCCTTTATCGTTCATCTGTACACTGAGGACGGCTTGATGATATTCATGTATTTTTTTTTTAAATAGGATAGCATGCAAACAAAATCACTTTACTGGACCTCGGTACACATGACAATAATAAACTAAAATAAAATGAACAAGACTAAAATTTTGGCTTCGTCTTCAATTTATATTTCACCATCACTGTGCTGGGAACATCTCCACCTTTCAAAGGTATCACAAAATGCTGGAGTAACTCAGCGGGTCAGGGCGGGCCCCCTCCCCTGACATCAGTCTGAAGAAGGGTCTCAACCCGAAACGTCACCCATTCCTTCTCTCCTGAGATGCTGCCTGACCTGCTGAGTTACGCCAGCATTTTGTGATACCTTCGATTTGTACCAGCATCTGCAGTTATTTTCCTACACAACTCTCCACCTTTCAAGCTTTCTTGTTTTTAATCTGCTCCTTAAAACCTACAGCTTCATGCGAGGCTGTCACCTGCTCTGATTTCTCCTGGTGCATCTCAATGTCACGTTTGATTGCACTCTGGGGAAGTGCCTTAGGATGTTGTACTTTAATAACAGCACTGAAGACGTACAAATTGCTGATGTCAACGGTCCGCTCACTTGCTGTTGAGATGTTGTGCATATGAAGAGTACTGGATCAGATAACAAGCAGCAGACACGAATGAAACACCTGTTATAATGTACAATATTCAGCATGCTAAGCTGTCACCAGAATACAAACCCCTCAAACAGATGTGGCACCCTGATTCTCACATCTGGGATTCTTCAGTGGTGATCTTATAGCCCACTGGCACATGTTAATGCAAAGACTCCACAAGTCAATTCAAAGTATGGTGTGTCTGTATTGCATTAATTACTTTGCATGAATTATCATTATTGTTATGGCCATTGAAGCCTGTGTTGTTTAAAAGCCACATGGAGCCTAAAAGCCTAAAGTCGTAGATGTACACGGCACATGGAGACTGAATATGCTGGGGTAACCTGGTAGAAGGATCTCCAAAAACCGAATGCACATTGAGCTTTATGACTTTTTTAAAGTATAAAGACAATAATAGGTGATCAAATACAATTTTGATCGTTGTACTGGGTGGTCTACCTCAATATTTTAGTTGTCAACAAATGATTCCATAGTGTCCTAGAGCTATATACAGAATGGAAATAAGCCCTTGGCCTAATTTGTACTTGCCAACCAAGTTGCGTAACTGAGATGGTCTCACAGTGGGAGCGCAATAATAAGAGCAACAAACACAATTGTTGATGCAAAGTAGTTCACATTAATATTATAAAAGTATCTGAGGACAAAACCCAGACGTCCAAATCATCTTTAATTTACACAGTATTGTGAGCATGATTCTTTGGAAACACGAATACCCCAAGTTTTTGAGTGATAGAACAAATATGACCTCGACCATGTTTGGTGTACGAAGTAGCAAAATAATCATTCTGGAACCTCTGTTGATCTCAATCTGGAATTGGAGACACAGGAACACCTTTATCTATGTTACAATTGTGCAAAAATACCGTAGCATTTTGAGATGTTCAATGCCTGGTTCCAATTCCAAAACATTCATCTATTGTTTCTTAGTAGTAATGGATATTATTATTTTCTCACAGCGTGGTCATGACTGGATGTAATTCAATTAACATAACCCCGATGTTTGTTCAGTTGACCAATGTGTATGAGAATTTAATAGACATGGCATATTTATTACTGTCTGGGTGGAGTTTGCACGTTCTCCCTGCAACCATGGGTTGCTTCAGTTTCCTCCCACATCCCGTAGAGGTGCAGGTTTGTAAGTTAATTGGCCTCTGTAGAATTGCACCTCGTGTGTAGGGAATGGATGAGAGGGTAGGATAACATAGAATTAGTGTAAATGAGCGATCGATAGTCAGCGTGGACTTGATGGGCCATTGGGAATGTTTCCATGCTGTATCTCTAAACTATACCAAACTAAACTTGTGGTAATGGATAGGAGGTGGAACACAAAAGATCCCTGTAAATTAAGGGTGTTTCACTGGAACCTAATATCCAAAAAGCCCGCTTGAGCAGGTTATCCTCATGACTGGCATAGGGACTTAAGACTGATTAAATCAGCTATTGCATTCCTCTATTAAGTGCAAAGCCTATTCAACCATATGCTGTAGCACAGTTGTACCATATCTCAGCACAAATTATGCTTGGAAATTATTCTCAATGGATTCTGAAAATAAACTTATTTTCAGTCCTTAATATTCTGAGAACACAGAATTTTACCACCTCCATCGGAACTAAATCCCTAAACGAAGCCCTTGAGGAAAATAGTCAGTATTTAACTCACTGTCCTCTCATCTGGAAAAGAAAATCTCTTCTCTCCCAGTGTCTGAATTGGATTAAAGCACGTCTCTGGCAGAAAGGGTAAATGCCTAGCTCACTTAAATGACATCAGGGAAGCTAAAACCTAACAATCTATTTCCAAATCGGATTACATCTCAGGCCCTGGAGAAGAATAGACAGCAGTAGGTACCATGTTTGGTTTTGAAATACTGCTGCTTTCCAGATTTTTTTCACCTGGTAATAAAATTGACCTTTTCAACAGTTCAACAGAGCTTTATTTGTCATTCGGTACCAAGGTACCGAACGAAATTACATAGCAGTCATACACAAAAAAAACACAAGTCACATGACCCCAACACAAACGTCCATCACAGTGACTCCAAACACCCCCTCACTGTGATGGAGGCAACAAAACTTCCACTCTCTTCCCCACGCCCACGGACAGACAGCTCGTCCCCGACCGACCCGCACAGTCCCCGCAAGGGGATGGAAGTCCCCGTGGCCGAGCCGCACCGGGCGCTGAAACATCCCGCGGCCCAGCCGGGCGACGGAAGGCCCCGCGGCCGTACCGTGCGCAGCTAAGTCCCGCGGCCGCGCCGTGCGATGTTAGGCCCCGCGGCCGAGCCGCACCGGGCACTGTTAAGTCCAGCGGCCGAGCCGCACCAGCGATGTTAGGCCCCGCGGCCGAGCCGCATCAGCGATGTTAGGCCCCGCGGCCGAGCCGCACCGGGCGATGGAAGGCCCCGCGGCCAAGCCGCACCGGGCGATGTTAAGTCCAGCGGCCGAGCCACGCCAGCGATGAAAAGTCCAGCGGCAAAGTAGATTAGTTCTGGTGACCAATGGATCAAAAGCTGAACCTAATAAAACATTGTGAGCATCACAAACCCAAACAATCAAGACCTGCCTTCAATGCTTCTGCCCTCGACGTATTGGTTTTGTTCTGATTCACTGTAACTAAGCTCTGTCTATATTGGGACATATACAATTGCAGACCTTGGTAATGATTTAGAGATAGCAGACTTGATCTTGAATCGTGAGTTTGTGGGTTTCCACCCTGTTATCAGTGGTCTGAGGACCTGAGGCAAAATGGCCACAGTATTGTATTGAGGGATATCTACAATGTCAACTAAACCTAGATACTCCCTGCTCTCCGAGACCAATATAAATGATATCAATGAAAAGTGCTACAGGAATCACTTGCTGTCCTGGTGAACATTTATCCCTCATTTGACACCATTAGGCAATACTTAGGTCGAGAAGGTGTATGGTGGTGTGCTTTGGAATTGTGGTACACAAAGGTTTGACCTGATGCAGATTTCACCTGCTATTTATGCTTGCACCTCATTATCCTGATGAGAGCCTCCAGCGAGTGCCAATTATTGCATTAGCTTGAGAGACAATTTCAAACAGCGGAAACCACTTGACACGGACTGAAGCCATAACTTCAGCTCATTAGCTCAAGACACATGATGGTTCTCATTCCTAAGTTTAAAAAAAGGTTGGTGCAAGATAACTCTGAACGCAGCAAGCCGTCTAAGTTAGTGGGGCGTAGAGAAGAGAGGTTCTTCACCCTCGTGCAGCCAGAGAGGTATCCCTTATCCATTATGAAGCGGCAGTGAATGTGGTGGTAATTGAGGCCCATGCCAGGGGTTAAGCGTACAGGGTCTCGATAAAGTGCTGAGAAAAAATAATGATCTCCCTCAAATGGGCAAGATCAATTAGCCCGTTAACAAGTCCAATCTCACAGAAACTCCACTAAGCACACATCTCTAGCTGATAAAACAGCCATCACATACCCAACATAATGTTCTACCCGTAAGGACTTACATACCGTGGCTAAATGTCACACAGGCACAGACATAAACACACTATTCACCTGCAGCAGGAACATTCCTTGGACCAAATGCAGCGCTCACTTAAACACTTCCTACTAGTGGAATTTTCTGCCACAGAAGGCAGTGGAGGTCAATTCACTTGATGTTTTCAAGAGAGAGTTCGATTTATCTCTTAGGGCTAAAGGAATCAAGGGATATGGGGAAAAAGCAGGAACGGGGCACTGATTCTGGATGATCAGCCATGATCATATTGAATGTCACTGCTGGGTCAAAAGGCCGAATGGCCTACTGCACCTATGTTCTATGTTTCGATGTTTCTATGTTTACTTACTTTCAGGACAAGATATTAGTCTGACTGATTCTAACGGACAATTGATCAGTATAGTTTAGTTTAGAGATACAGCGCAGAAACAGGCCCTTCGGCCCACCAGGTCCATGCTGACCAGCGATCTCCTACACACACTAGGGAGATTTTTTTTTTAACATTTACCAAGCCAATTTACCAACAGATCTGTACTTTGGGAGTGTGGGAGGAAACCGAGGATCTCGGAGAAAACCCACACAGGTCACAGGGAAAACGTACAAACTCTGTACAGACAGCACCCTGAGTCGGGATTGAACCAGGGTTACCCGGCTGCAAGCGCCGCTGTAAGGCAGTAACTCTACCGCTGCACCACTGTGTCACCCAATTAAAATGTGAACATGAAGACCTCTGGCTCACTCTGAAGATGTGAAGGTTTCTACATTAGCACAAGTTCTTCTTTTATAAGAAGTATAATGCTTAATAACTAAATGAGTTTGGGTTGGAACCAGTGCTATAACTGGCATGGTGGTGCACTGTTATGTCAATAGACTGGTAACCAAGGGGCTGGGCTATTGATTCAGAGACATAAGTTTTGAATCCCACTGCAGCAACTGGAGAATTTAAACGTAAGTGATGAAGTGAATCTTGAGTTAAAAAGCTGATATTAGTGATGGCGACTACTAAATTGTAAAACTCAACAGCATTCACCCCAAAGCCCTTTGAGAGATTAGCTTTGCCACGTCTGGTCTATCGGTTCACAGGCTCAACAATGTAGTTGACTCTGAGACACTTTTGGAAATAGCCAAGCAGGTCACCCAGTGTTGGTGTCAATTCCGGATGGGCAACAAGTGCTCGTTTTTCCATATCTGGTACTGAACATATTCAGCAAAATATATGATGAATTAACATTGATTATTACTGTAACCTTTCCCCATTGAGCCCAGGGATGAAATCAGTGCTAACTGTAGCAAGCAAGAGAAGTCTCTGCCATTGTTTGCGTGCTCCAAGGCCTGGAGGCCTGATACCAAAGACTTGCTTATCATGTCCATCTCCTTGAGGAAAAACTTTTTCAGTCAGAGAGTTGTGAATCTGTGGAATTCTCTGCCTCAGAAGGCAGTGGAGGCCAATTCTCTGAATGCATTCAAGAGAGATAGAGCTCTTAAGGATAGCGGAGTCAGGGGGTGAGGGGAGAGGGCAGGAACGGGGTACTGATTGAGAGTGATCGGCCATGATCACATTGAATGGCGGTGCTGGCTCAAAGGGCCGAATGGCCTACTCCTGCACCTATTGTCTATTGTCTATTGTCTATTGTCTATTGTTAAACATGTAGTAAGTCTCTGGTTGCACAGGCACCCATGTACTGTGCAAGTAGATACTTTGCAATATATCCACCCACATGTTTTTAGGCTCTCTATTTATTGGTACCTGGTTTGTTTGGTTCAACTTTATGTTCAACTTTAAAAATACTAATGATTATTCACTGTAAACAGGATTAACAGAAACATACAATGCAGAATGAGACCGTGAAAATCATCGTGCTCTTTGAAAGGAAACCCGATTAGTTCCACTCCTCTTCGTTTCCCCATTTGTCCTGGAACTGTTTTCTACTTCAAGAATTTATCCAAATATCTAGTAAAGAAAGTTAGTTCAACTGGCGTTAGAAACTGAATTTAGGAAGCAGAAAACAATGTGTAACAGTTTACAACTGGGGTCAAATTTATTCCCTAAGGTACGTGGTTTATTTGTATGATTAGAAGAATAAAGCTGAACAGACAATTGGGTTTAACTGAGGCCAAACTGGAAATCCTATCAATTGCACTGATAATCAGTCAATTTGCTGTTCACATTTATTACCAATTCCAGGGCATCACCTTTGGCAGAGTCCTTCAGCCATGGTTAGGGCATTAATCTTTCTTTCAATAATGTCTGAGTAGATTCCCATCTGGTTAGTGATGTTATTAGGAGTTCCGTGTGTTAGGAATGCGTTGGAATCTGTGTTTAGCTCATCCTCCAAGACAGCGAACAGACTGATTAAAATCTAAGTCTCATTTCCAGTGACACCAAAGTTTGCTCTGCAAGAAAGCTTGTGTATGCGTGTCCATCAGGCACAAGACACCATCAGGTATGGCCTTGGCTCACACCTCTATGTATGTTCACAGTTAAAAAAAAGTGCCTTGCTGTCAGTTCAAGACAAGAGATTTATTCATAGAATCAGAGAGGTATACAGCACAGAACTGTCCACCTCACCCATGCCGTTACACCAATCTTTGCTAATCCCTGTATTAGGCTCATATTCCTCTAGTCCTTTCCTATCCAAATACCTGTTGAAACACTTCTTATATATATATATTGTATGTGCCTCCGCTACCTCCTCTGGGAGCCTATTCCATATAGAACGGAGATGAGGAAGAACTTTTTCAGTCAGAGGGTGGTGAAGGTGTGGAATTCTCTGCCTCAGAAGGCAGTGGAGGCCAGTTCGTTGGATGCTTTCAAGAGAGAGCTGGATAGAGCTCTTAAGGATAGCGGAGTGAGGGGGTATGGGGAGAAGGCAGGAACGGGGTACTGATTGAGAGTGATCAGCCATGATCGCATTGAATGGCGGTGCTGGCTCGAAGGGCTGAATGGCCTACTCCTGCACCTATTGTCTATTGTCTATTGTCTATTGTCTATTGTCTATTGTCTATTCACCCTTTGTGTGAAAAACACTCCCACAGATCTCCTTTAAACTTCTCCTCTCTCACCATAAACCATTGCCTTTCTTTTTTAGACTCCTCTGTCCCAGAAAAAAAGTTGTAACTGAGCATCTATTCTATTCTATGTCACTCCCAATTTTATAAACCTTAACAAGATCACCCCCTCGGCCTCGATAAACCAAGGTCTATCAAATCTCTTGTCGTAACTACAGCCCACCGTTCCAGGCAACATCGTGGTAAATCTCTTCTGTGCTCTTGCCTATCGGTACCACAGCCCTATCATCCATGGACCTGTTGTGGTGGTAGGCAAACTGCAGCAGATGAAGGGTCCTTGGTAAGGCGGATTTGACGTATACCATAACCAGTTTCTCAAAGTACTTCATCAAGGCCACTGGCCTGGAGGAGTTACCCCTCCTCATCGGTCCCCTGCCTTTCCAGGTGAACATAAATCCTGACCCCTCAGAATCTTTGTCAGCTCACTCCCTACCACTGATAGAAGGCTCAGTTGCCTGTAGTTTCCAGGATTATCTCTACTGCCCTTTGTGAATGAGGAGACAACATTTTCTATCCTTCACTCTTCTGGTACATCATCTTCAGCTAACAGAAATATAAAACTGTTGATCAGAGTCCCAAAAACCTTCTCTCTTGCTTCCCTTGGTATCCTGGAATCTACCCATTCCAGTATGTGCCAATATTTTTCACTGTACCTTAATTGGTACATGTGACAATAAATTGAATCTTAAATCTTGAATCTTGAATATTTATAGCACTTCTTTCTTCCTGATACAAACGTGCTCTAGAATATCAGAGTGCTCCTTCCTTAACTCTCCAGCCTCCATGTCTTTCCATGTCTCCTTAATCCTACCTGTTGTTTGGAGTATTGTGTTCAGTTTTGCTCACCCAGCTATCGAAAGGATGTCATCAAGCTGGAAGAAGTGCGGAGTGTAGGATGTTGCCAGTGCTCATCTCCAGTGAAAGATTGGGCAGGCTTGGGCTTTATTTCTTGGAGCACAGGAGACTGAGGAGTGACCTGATAGAGGTGTTTAAAATCATGATGAGAAAAAATAGGGTGAATGCATAGAGTCTTTTACCCAGGAATGGGAGTCCAGAATTAAGGGATAAAGGTTTGGGGTGAGAGAGGAAAGTGTTGATAGCCTGAGAGGTAACTTTTACTCTCAGAGGATGGTGAGTTTAGAGAATGAATTGCCAGAGGAAGTAGTTGAGGCTGGTTCTATAACAGCATTTAAAATACGCATATATAAATAGGAAAGGTTTAAAGGGATGTGGGCCCAATGAAGGCAAATGGGACAATCCTCGATGGGGCATCTTGGTTGGCATGGACGAGTTAAGCCTAGATGGGCACATATTAGGGTGGATAAATCTCCAAGACCAGTTGTATCCATGCAGTATGACTCTAAATGTTCTCCTCTTTCTCTTATAAATGTAAAGTGACTTGATTGATAACAATTTCCTACATTTGACCTATGCTTCCTTCTTTTTCCTGATCAGACCGCTCAATATTCCTTGTTAACCAAGGTTCACTTTATTTACAATCTCTGTCTCTTACCTTACAGGGATATGTTCACTCTGAACTCTTGTTATTGCACTTTTAAATACCTCTCGCTTTACAGATGGGGTTTTGACTTTTGGCAGCTTTTTCTAATCTACATCTACCAGGTCCTGTCTTTCACGATCGAAAATTACCTTCTCCCAGCTTAGGACCTAAACCTGAGGACTGACTTTATCTTCACCCACAACTAACTTGAAGCTATGGTCACTGTTCCCAACAGATCCCTCAACAAAACTTTCAATCACTTTCCTTTGCTCAATCTCTAAGATAAGGTCAAGTACAACCCCTTGCTACAGTAGGACTTTCTACATTCTGCTTCATAACACCATCTTGAATGCTTTTAACAAGTTATTTCCCATCTAAGCCCCTTACACTAAGGCAATCCCAGTCAATAGTGAGGAAATCAATATATTCCCTACAATGATAACCCTGTTACCTTTACGCCATTCCACCATCTGCCTAGATAACTATTCTTCTAATTCCCGCTAACAATTTATAGGCCAATAATGTAACCGTGTCAAAGTGATCGTACCTTTCTTATTCCTAAATTCTACTCATATAGAATTCAGGGAGCCCTGACCGCCCCGACGTGCAGCGGCAACGTGTTCGCCCGCCCCGGGTCGTGGGGCTTGGGTCGGCCCGCTGCGGACCTTTCACCGTCCGGCGCGGCCTGGCAACTACAACAGCCTGACCGCGGGAGAAGACGGCAGGGGAAGAGAAAAGACATTCTGGCCTTCCATCACAGTGAGGAGGGGACTGGAGGAGACTCACTGTGATGGATGTTTCTTTTTTTTGTGTGTTGGTTGGGGTTGTGTAATTTGCTTATTTTACTGCTTTTATTGTTGGACTGTGGGTGACAAATAAAGATATCCTGTATCCTGAATCCTGAAACCTATAGACTCAATGGCTAATCGCTTTAAGATCGCTTTAAGATTGGGCGGCCACAGTGGCGCAGCGGTAGAGTTGCTGCCTTACAGCACTTACAGCACCAGAGACCCGGTTCAATCCCGACTACAGGTGCTGCCTGCACAGAGTTTGGACGTTCTCCCCGTGACCGCGTGGGTTGTCTCTGAGATCTTCGGCTTCCTCCCACATTCCAAAGACGTACAGGTATGTAGGTTAATTGACTTGGTACGTGTGTAAAAGTGTCCCTAGTGTGGGTAGGGTAGTGTTAATGTGCGGGGATCGCTGGTCGGTGAGGATTCGGTGGGCCGAAGGGCCTGTAACTAAAACTAAAACAAAAAACTAAATATCATTCCTAAGTACTGCCATAATGCTTTCCCTGAACAGTGGTACGACACTCCCTCGTCTTTTGCACCCTTCTCAGTCGAGCCTGAAATTCCGATATCCCAGAACATTGAGCTGCCAGTCCTGCCCTTCTCTCAACCACCTTTCTGCGATTGCAGCAATATCACAAACCACATGCTCTCAGTTCATCTGTCCATCCTTTAAAGTAAATTCAGTTAAGCCTAACATGCCTCCTTTCCTATTTCTGCCTGCCCCCTTTCTCTTCTTCTTATTCTCTTCACTGTCTGTACCAAAGCCATTGACATATTCTCTATATACATGTATTTTAGTTTTTTTACAAAGAGCAAGCAGTATCAGATGCAGATGCAACTAAGCAATGGGGATGTGCTGGCCTTCAAGGTCAGTACAAAAGAAGATGGGGAGGGCACAGGATACTAAACTGAAGGACATGGTAAATGAAGGCCATTATGTTCTTCCCTTCAAACACAGAAATGAATGGCAATTGGAAGGGCATTCTGCCCATCTTGTCCATCCTGCCTACTAGAGCTACTGTGGTTATTCCCACTTCTTAAGTTCTTCGTCTGAACCTTGTTAGTTACTGCTCTTCAGCTGCTCATTTAAATGCAACACAAGTGCCTGCCTCCACATAAACCAAGTCAGCTTCCATTCACGTACCTATCCCTGATTACAGCGACATTATAACATGTGTAAGTGCTCATTACAGACGGAGTGTAACGTCTTCATTACTGGGCAGTCCGTGACACGGACAGATTTAAAGGATTATCCACTGCAGCCAAGGCAAACGGACCAACTGAGAATCCCCTAACAGGCACCAGAATGTAATATTGTTGGGGCATAAATCAACCAGATATATTGACGGCATGCTCAAGAAAACAAAAACTCTACAACTCAGCCGAGTGTGTTCCTCTGTCACCCAGCAAAGGATCTGAAGAAGGGTCTCGTCCCGAAACGTCACCCATTCCTTCTCTCCAGAGCTGCTGCCTGTCCCTCTGGGTAACTCCAGCATTTTGTGTCTATCTTCGATGTAAACTGCCCATCTGCAGTTCCTTCCCACACAAAGGATCCAAAATAATGTCTGTGTTTTGAAATATGCTGTTATTTAAAATAAAGAGGTAGTATGAAAGAGCCCAAGGGTCTTTGGTCTTTAACAGGCCGTACACTGGCCTACTCCTTTGCTTGCTAAGTTATAATCTCCTTGAAACTTCTGGAATTTGTACATGGTCTGACTCCTCCACAATAATACTCAACACAAAGAAGCTAGTTATTGATTTCAGGATGCAAGATGGAGTATCACCAGCATCAATGGTGCCAAAATGGAAATAGTTGAGAGTTTCAAGTTCCTTGCTGTTAATATTACCAATGATCTATCATGGACCAACCACATTGATACCAACAAGGCTCACCAACGCCTCGACTTCCTTAAGAGACAGGGGAAATTTGGCATGTCTCCAATGACTCTTACAAACATCTACAGATGCACTATAAAAAGCATACTGTAAGGTTGCATCTCAGCTTGGTTTGGGAACAAGTCTACCCAAGACCGCAAGAAATTTCAAAGAGTTGTAGATGTAACCCAGATCCACACAAGATCCACACTTCACACTGCCGCGGAAAGGCAGCCAACATAATCAAAGACTTGTCCACCCTGCTCATTCCATCCTCTCCCTGCGCCCATTTGACAGAAGGTACAGAAACCTGAAAACGTGCACCACCAGCCTCAGGAACAGTTTGTTCCCCTCTATTATCAGGATTCTGAACGGTCCTTCTATTAGCTAGGGAACTGGTCGATTCACCTCTACACCATTGCGGACATTGGAATTTGTCTCTTGACTGCAGAGAACTATATTCTGCACTGTTTTTTCTCCTTTGCTCTACCTATTGTACTTGAGTTTGACTTGATCGTATTTATGTATAGTATTGTCTGACCTGATTGAATAACTACACCTATGTGGAAACTGGAAGTGTGCTGGTCCTGCTTGATGTGTCTAAAATCAAGATGCAGAGTCTCAGAATATATGTAGACCACCTAGGAGTGAATTGAGGAGAAACCTCTTCAGTCACAGGGTGGGAAACTTTCATTATTCTCCATAGAGGATCCATGGATGCTCTGTCATTGAATTCATTATAAACAGCGATGGATAGACTTCTGGATTTTAAGGTGATAGGGGAAAGATTTAATAAGAACCTGAGAGGCATCTTTTTCACACAGAGGGTGGTGGGTATATGGAATGGGCTGCAAGTGGAGGTAGTTGAGGCAGTTGCAATAACATTTAAAATACATTTAAGCAGGTTTTTGGATTGAGAAAGGTTTAGAGGCCAAACGTGGTCAGGTGGAACTCACGTAGATGGGCATCATGGTTGGCATGTGCAAGTTGGGTCGAAGGGCCTGTTTCCATGCTCTATGCCTCTATGGGTATATTAAGGAAATCTGGTGATATGTGGACGGTAATGCTAAATGGCACTTTTCCTCTGGAGACCTACCATGATCTTGCTGAATGGTAGAACAGGCTCAAGAGCCAAATGACCACACCCGTGACTAATTCTGATAAACTTATGTTGGACCGGTAAAGCTTTTGCAGAACTGCAACCCTTTAGTGAAATTCCTCGATGATCACAGGGAGATAACAAAACACCATAATTTAGAAGATTGAGGGGGGATCTTATAGAAACTTACAAAATTCTTAAGGGGTTGGACAGGCTAGATGCAGGAAGATTGGTCCCGATGTTGGGGAAGTCCAGAACAAGGGGTCACAGTTTAAGGATAAGGGGGAAGTCTTTTAGGGCCGAGATGAGAATTTTATTTTTCACACATAGAGTGGTGAATCTGTGGAATTCTCTGCCACAGAAGGTAGTTGAGGCCAGTTCATTGGCTATATTTAAGAGGGAGTTAGATGTGGCCCTTGTGGCTAAAGGGATCAGGGGGTATGGAGAGCAGGCAGGTACAGGATACTGAGTTGGATGATCAGCCATGATCATATTGAATGGCGGTGTAGGCTCGAAGGGCCGAATGGCCTACTCCTGCACCTATTTTCTATGTTTCTATGTTTATAATGTAGGAAAAAACTACAAGTGCCCATATGCTTAAGACATGACATTGACAGGCAACATCTATCAGTTTCATTCCTTCTATTTGTATCTTCTTTTCTCACCTAAATGGCTCTTGCAACAGTCATTCAACCAGAAATGAATAAAGCAATCCGCATTGAGACTTTCTTCAGTACCTTCCTCAAATATCCTTTTGGACTCTACAACCCATGACTATAAATAATGGCTTTGCTGCCTCACAGATGAAGCAGTTGCTGTAATCATTTGGAATGCGTTACAAAATGTAGTATTCCCTATTGAAATTCAGCATGGTTTAATGTTCAGCTGTGTCATGCAAACTCGCAGGTAAAGCTTTATATATATATATACACAACGGCGATAAATAGATGAAAGCTTGAAGAACTCTGGATACAAAGATTTATTCAGTGGTTTAAAATAAAGAGATTGCTTTGCCCTCTATTCCGGTTGGATTGAAACCCAGTCGCAGGAGAAAGCAATTCAGTTATTTTTCAGATGTTTACTGCGTATTGCAAAGAGGCAGCCTCCTATTGTTTTAATATTGGGATAGAAAGGATGTAGTTCTCACATGGCACATCACCCAGCTTTGCCATTTGATTCCAGGTGCTGCTGAGATTGTATTCTGGCAGATCACACTGATTTCCGTGCGATTAAATTAACTTCGTCGAAAGCCAAATTCAAAAATGGTTTCACAGATGGCCGCCTAGACTGCTTCATCCTAAACTTATTCCGAATGTAGCAAGTTGTAATTTAAAATGATGCTATTTAAAACGATGTTGACGTGTGAGATTAAAGAGGGAATGCATAAATACTGGCATCATTTCCAATGCTCTCGTTGGAAAAGGACAGTTCAGAGGGAGGGCTGACAGGCGATTGATCATCATGCCTCCTGCTAAGGAAAGGAACATTGGTTGGAATCCCCACTGGAGCTCGCTAGGTTCATCGGATGTTCATGTGCAAGAATTCACGCAAGACCAAATCGCCCTCTTACTTTGATACCTTGATCAAAGGAAACCCCTTTTTTTGACAAAATAACGTGGAGACACGCAGGAGAGGAGGGCATGGAAGCTGTGGTGGAGGAGAGGAGCAAAGAAAAATTGAACGAGTAAACCAGGGAAAATGAAAATTGCCGCTCCATATTCCTCCCCATCGTATCGCACAAACCTGACTTCTGCTTTCATTTTTTACCCAAAATGGCGGCACTGCCCTAGCAGCTGCGGCTCACCTGCGGTCCGTTTGTCTTTGTGTTTTGTTGGGGTTTTTTGTCTTAATTGTAGATGTGATGTCGTGTTTTCGTGGTTGTGTACTATGTGTGTATGTGGGGGGGGGGGGGGGGAGGGGGGGAACTGTAAAATTGTAAATGTGTCCCTTCCGAACGGAGACCCGACCTTTGTTTTCTGGGTGTTGTCTCCGTTCCCGCTGCGGCCTACCATCGGCCCTACTCCTGGAGCTGGCGGCCTCCAGGGCTCCGGTTTGCCGCCCAGCGGAGCCGACCAGACTCACCATCAGCAGAGCCGGCCATCCTCGGAGGCTGCGGGAGCGGCTGCGACTCGCCTTCGGCTCAGGCCGCATGGATACCGACATCGGGAGCTCCGGCAGCGGCAGCGTGTTCGCCCGCCCCGGATCGCGGGGCCTGGGTCGGCCCGCCGCGGACATTTCACTATCTGGCGCGGCCTAAAATAGGCCGCGGGATTTTTCTCTGCTCGGCGGGGGCTTCGGTGTCGGGAGCCACGACCGCCCCGATGTGCAGCAACAGCGGAAGCAACAGCGTGTTCGCCTGCACCGGATCGCGGGGCTTGGGTCGGCCCGCTGCGGACTCTTCACCATCCGGCGTGGCCTGGAACATGGCAACGACACCAGCCTGGCCGCGGGAGAGGACAGCAGGGGAAGGGAAAAGATATTCTGGCCTTCCATAACAGTGAGGAGGGGACTGGAGGAGACTCACTGTGATGGATGTTTCTTTTTTTTGTGTGTTGGTTGGGGTTGTGTAATTTGCTTATTTTATTGCTTTTATTGTTGGACTGTGGGTGACTAAATTTCGTCCAAAAAACTTGTTTTTTGGATGACAAATAAAGATATCTTGAATCTTGCATCTTGAATCTTGTACATACGCTGAGAGCAAGGTAAATTATTGAACCAGAAATTGAAACTTGGGAACAGAATGAGATATGTTGATTTTGGTATGGTCGTGCCGACCTGCGTTCCCTGTGCATTGACACTACCCTACACACACACTAGGGACATTTTTTACATTTACCAAGCCAATTAACCTACAAACCTGTACGCTTTTGGAGTGTGGGAGGAAACCGAAGGTCTCGGAGAAAATCCACGCGGGTCACAGGGAGAACATACAAACTCCGTACAGCCAGCACCCGTAGTTGGGATCAATCCCGGGTCTCCGGCGCTGCAAGCGCTGTAAGGAAGCAACTCTACCGCTGCGCCACCGTGCCGTACTGGGCAGAGCAGTTGTCCGACCATGCTGCGATACTTTCTACACTGCATTGATATAAACTGGTAAGAGTTGTTGAAGACAGGCTAGATTTCCTTAGTCATCTGAGGAAGCAGAGGGGTCGGTGTGCTTTCTTGGCCATCGCAGAAATGTGATTTGACCTGGACAAATTATTGGTGATATTTTATGCCCAGAAACTTGAAGTTCTTGACCAGCTGCACTTCAGCACCATTGATGCGGATTGGGTTTTCACACCACCCTGTGTCTTAAAGTCGATGAACAGCTCATTTGGTTTGCTGACGTTGAGGGAGAGGTAGCTGTACAGAGTACAGAGAAGGTTCACCAGATTAATCCCTGGGATGGCGGGACTTACATATGAGGAAAGACTGGATAGACTGGGCTTGTACTCGCTGGAATTTAGAAGACTGAGGGGGGATCTTATAGAAACATATAAAATTCTTAAGGGGTTGGAGAGGCTAGATGCGGGAAGATTGTTCCCGATGTTGGGGGAGTCCAGAACCAGGGGTCACAGCTTAAGGATAAGGGGGAAGTCTTTTAGGACCGAGATGAGAAAACATTTCTTCACACAGAGAGTGGTGAGTCTGTGGAATTCTCTGCCACAGAAGGTAGTTGAGGCCAGTTCATTGGCTATATTTAAGAGGGAGTTAGATGTGGCCCTTTTTGCTAAAGGGATCAGGGGGTATGGAGAGAAGGCAGGTACAGGCTACTGAGCTGGATGATCAGCCATGATCATATTGAATGGCGGTGCAGGCTCGAAGGGAGGATTGGCCTACTCCTGCACCTATTTTCTATGTTTCTATGTTTCTATGTTTCTAAACTCTCCACCACCTTCCTATGCTCGATCCTGTCATTGTTTAATATGCAGCCAACTACGATGGTATCATCTGCAAACCTGTAATTGGAGTATAGAGCAGGATTTGGCCACACAGTCATCAGTGTACAGGGAGTATAGTACAGTACAGTATTGTACGGTATAGTATAGCATATCACAGCATTGTACCGTATGGTATTGTAGAGTATGGTATAGCATAGTACAGTGCAGTATAATATAGCATGGCATGGCATAGTATAGTAAAGTATAATATAGTATAGTATAGTCTCATATAATATAATATAATATAGTATAGTACAGTTCAGTATAGTGTAGTGTGGTATTGGTACACCATAGTGAAGTATAGTGAGTCTAGAGGCAAGAGCATTAACTTGTCAACTTTTTAGACAAATCATGTAAGATACAGCCATGATATTAACTCATGCTTCTCTCTTGCATCAGATGCATTTAATTCTCATGTGAAAGATTTGTGTTTATATGCTGCCCTCCACCTCCTCAGTATGACAGAGAGGATTCTCTTGAACTTCTACAAGTGTACAGTAGAGAACACATTGACTGGTTGCATCATGGCCTGCTTCGGCAACTTGAATGTCCAGGAGCGGAAAAGACTGCATCAGTTGCCTGCTCTATACTCCACTGCCCAGTCCATTATCGGCTCTGACCATCCCACCATCGAAGGGATTAATCAGTCACTGCCTCAAAAAGGCAGCCAGCATCATCAGAGACACACACCACCCTGGCCACACATTCATTTCAGCTTCTTCCCGACAGCCATTTGGCTATTAAACACATTATATATATATATATATATATACACACACACACACACATATATATATATATATATATATATATATATATACATAACCTTATACATATATAAATACACACACACATTATATATATATATATACACACACACACACACACACATATATATATATATATATATATATATATATATATATATATGTGTGTGTGTGTGTGTATATATATATATAATGTGTGTGTGTATTTATATATGTATAAGGTTATGTATATATATATATATGTGTGTGTGTGTGTGTGTGTGTGTGTGTGTGTGTGTGTGTGTGTGTGTGTGTGTGTGTGTGTGTGTGTGTGTGTGTGTCTGTGTGTGCGTGTATGTGTATGTACTTGTGTGTATGTGTATATATACACACTGAACTTTTTCTTCGCTCTCATTTATCATATTGTTTACAGTGTACTATGTTTACACATTCTGTTGTGCTGCAGCAAGTAAGAATTTCACTGTTCTATCTGGGACACATGACAATAAAACACTTTGACTATGTGATCAATGTGTTGCTGTTGTAACTTAAGAAACTGTGGAATATGCAGAATCACTGCCTTTGCTGTGGTGTGAAGGAAACGATCTTTATGCAATACAGTAACACTCTGGTGGCAATCTCTTTGCCACTCGCTGGTGTAGTCTCGCTGAGAATCAATATTAGAACTTAATGTTCAATGCTCCTGAAAGTGCTAATGTTAACATTTTGATTATGCAGCAGTGACTGTGCTTTCAGCCAACAATAAATGCAAAAACTTTGTTAACTCTTTCTGTACTCCAGCAAATAACTGTGAATTCAATTTAGCTGCGGCAAAATCTATTCGCTGAACACCTGCGCTCGGTCCGCATTAACCAAACTGATCTCCCGGTGGTTGAGCACTTCAACTCCCCCTCCCATTCCCAGTCTGACCTTTCTGTCATGGGCCTCCTCCAGTGCCATAGTGAGGCCCACCGGAAATTGGAGGAACAGCACCTCATATTTTGCCTGGGCAGTTTGCAGCCCAGTGGTATGAACATCGACCTCTCCAACTTTAGATAGTTCCTCTGTCCCCCTCCTCCTTCCCAGATCTCCCTCTATCTTCTTGTCTCCACCTATATCCTTCCTTTGTCCCGCCCCCCCTGACATCAGTCTGAAGAAGGGTCTCGACCCGAAACATCACCCATTCCTTCTCTCCCGAGATGCTGCCTGACCTGCTGAGTTACTGCAGCATTTTGTGAATAAATCTATTTCTTAGTTGTTTTTGTGTTTCGGCTTTCTTCTATTCAATGATTTAATTTTTGTCAAACAGTTACATGACACTAATATATAAACCCTGTCTATGTAAATTATGCAGAAGAGGGATCTGTGCCTGACATTTTAAAATGTTTCTTTTACTTAGTTTTAATCTTTTGTTTTTAATATGTTTGCATATTGGAGCTTTGGGTGAACTCTTCTTCATTAGTTCAACACTGATACAAACATGCTTCAGTAACCTTTCTCGATGAGATTCTCCACTCTTAATGAGGCAGGCTTGCTTTTTCTGAATATGTATCTTTGGAAATGTTGTTTGCAGGCGGACATCTACATACGTGAAGGAAGGAAAGTCATCCCGACAAAAAAGACAGCCGCAATATCACAATCGTTACAGATAAGAGAAACATTCCACATTATAAATGTTGCAAGCGCCGAATGCCGGGCGTTCACTGACAATTATCCTCTTTAAAAGATAATGCATTCTTGAAATTATACTGTGAGAGGTCGGCTGAAGATTTAAGGTGGCTCCCTCCCTGTGTTAGTTTCTCCAACACACTAATATGGCTGCAGCTGCATTTGAGTAGACCTGATGATTCTGCTCGTCTGTATTTATCCTTCATCTTTCAGATTGCCTCATTAAAAAAAAAAATCAAACCCCAGAATAAAGCACACTTTTGTAAAAGCGCTGATTAGCTAAATTGCTTCCCCTTCACTCTACTCACGTTTGCCTGCTTGGCCACCACCCGCCCACACACAGAACAAGGTCACAGCTGTTTACCCACACAATCCATCCTGCAGCTAAGCAAAGGATTAGTACGATTTTGTTTGGAGAAAAACAGCGGCGCTGACATTGAGAGGCGTTACTGACTCAGAATTCACTCTCCGACTGCTGATTCTGATCAACTGTCAGTGTGTCTTGCCTTGGAAACATAGCATTTGATTCAAGAATGAAGGGAATATTGACAACTGTAGTACCGGGGACGCATTAAGCCATGAAATCCTTGTTTTTAAGCAAGATCTCACATTCTTACGGGCATCCTACCCTTTTGTCAAGGACTGGGAGCAGCAGAACCCACTGCTAAATTTTTTTTTAAATAACAAAGTTTAATTTTGGTTATTATGATGTTTTCCATTGTTAAAAAATGACACAGGAAGCGACTTTGGGATGTTCATGCAAATGTGTTTACACAATGTTGCCGTCAATCACAGGCGACACTGTTGCAGCCTTTTCTTGCACAGCCAAGCCAACTCATTGAAATCCATAAATATTTTTGATATTCTCATAATGGAATTAAGCTCTATTAATCAAGCATGCCCTGTTCTTGGCGAGAGGCAAACTGGCGGATTTTCTGGATTATTGTAAGTCATCCCGATTAATAAATCCTCTGACACACTTCTGGTTCACAATTTTATTAGACATTAAAACGGAACTATGATAAGTTTTCCAGCTAACCCAGTAGGTAAGTTGAAAGGAAACAGAAGAACCTTCAACAGAGTGGGGGGGAAAAGGGTCAGTGAGATTCATTGGAAGAGGGAAACAGGAGTCATAGAGTCATAGTGTGATACAGTGTGGAAACAGCCCCTTCGGCCCAACTTGCCCACACTGGCCAACATGTCCCAGCTACACTAGTCCCACCTGCCTGCGCTTGGTCCATATCCCTTCAAACTTGTCCTATCCATGCACCTGCCTAACTGTTTCTTAAACGTTGGGATAGTCCCAGCCTCAACTACCTCCTCTCAGGATCCACTCAGTTAAATAGTTTACTAAGCCATAATGACTAACCAGAAGATTTCTTGGGATGTGACAGCATTGGAAAGATCTCAGTTACCTGCCATTCTTGATTGCCTTGAGAAGAGAGTGATGATAAATCTTTTGATTATTTTCCTTTCACATCAAAGTAATTGCTAAGCTGCTCAAAGAACACCAAAGTATTCATTTCAATTAGGGCCACTTGCAGGCAATACTGGGTTATTGGCTTGTCATTCCTTTAAAAATCATATGTCAATTTTCTTCCTTTTACTATCATAACATTTGAGAGACAATTGGACAGGCACATGGATGGGACAGGTTTAGAGGGTTATGGGCCAAGCAGGGGCCGGTGGGACAAGTGTAGATGGGGCATGTTGGTCGGCATGGGCAAGTTGGGCCAAAGGGCCAGTTTCCACCCTGTGTGAGTCTATGACTCCATGACTCTATAACTTTTACGGTAATTTTCATGGAAATACATTATTCTTAACCATAAAATTCTCCACTTGTTCATTGAAATCTCCCCTCCATGTTACATGGTTCCCGTATTTCTTCTTATCTGAGATGTGAAAAAATTCTAAGGATACTAAGCTCCACATGTTAGAATGTTACTAGGCTAGTTTGCTACCCTTCTGTCGCGGGGTAGACTTACTCAACCCCTTCCCCAACCCCAACCCCAACCTCCCCCCCCCCCCCCCCCCTCCCAAATCTTTGCACATCCCCAATCCTTTCCACTCGTCTCTTAAATTTCATGTTTCATGTATCTTGTGTGTTTATGACTGTTGGCAGATCAATTTCCCTCCTGGGATAAATAAAGTTATATCATATAGTATCGTATCGTATCGTATCGTAAACAATTATCTCATCTCACAAACAAAACCAGGGGCCACAGTTTAAGAATAAGGGGTAGGCCATTTAGAACTGAGATGAGGAAAAACTCTTTCACCCAGAGAGTTGTAAATCTGTGGAATTCTCTGCCTCAGAAGGCAGTGGGGGCCAATTCTCTGGATACTTTCAAGAGAGAGCTAGATGGAACTCTTAATGATAGCGGAGTCAGGGGGGGATGGAGAGAAGGCAGGAACGGGGTACTGATTGTGGATGATCAGCCATGATCACATTGAATGGCGGTGCTGGCTCGAAGGGCCGAATAGCCTACTCCTGCACCTATTGTCTATTGTTTATTGTCTAATTTGGACCAGAACTTAGAAGGTTGAATGTGTGGTACATTCGTCATTCAAAGGGTTAAAATGTCATCTTTCCTGACCTTCTCAAGCAAGGGAAATGCTCTCGGGCTCAATGCTCTCAGATTCAGGGCATGTATCAGCTCCTGCCACAAAGGTGTGGAGTTCACAGGGCTCTATTTTGAAAGTGAAACAGGATCGATTGTCACCCACCATGAGAATGGAATAGTATAAGAAAATAACTGCAGATGCTGGTACAAATCATAGAAACATAGAAAATAGGTGCAGGAGTAGGCCATTCGGCCCTTCGAGCCCGCACCGCCATTCAATATGATCATGGCTGATCATCCAACTCAGCATCCCGTAACTGCCTTCTCTCCATTCCCCCTGATCCCTTTAGCCACAAGTGCCACATCTAACTCCCTCTTAAATATAGCCAATGAACTGGCCTCAACTACCTTCTGTGGCAGAGAATTCCACAGACTCACCACTCTCTGTGTGAAAAAAAACTTTCTCATCTCGGTCCTAAAAGACTTCCCCTTTATCCTTAAGCTGTGACCCCTGGTTCTGGACTTCCCCAACATCGGGAAAAATCTTCCTGCATCTAGCCTGTCCAACCCCTTAAGAATTTTGTAAGTTTCTATAAGATCCCTCTCAATCTTCTAAATTCCAGCGAGTACAAGCCGAGTCTATCCAGTCTTTCTTCATATGAAAGTCCTGCCATCCCAGGAATCAATCTGGTGAACCTTCTCTGTACTCCCTCTATGGCAATAATGTCTTTCCTCAGATTAGGGGACCAAAACTGTACGAAGGCATTTATTTCACAAAATGCTGGAGTAACTCAGCAGGTCAGGCAGCATCTCAGGAGAGAAGGAATGGGTCCATTCCTTTTCTCCTGAGATGCTGCCTGACCTGCTGAGTTACTCCAGCATTTTGCAAAATGAGAATGGAATAACTGCACTTGGCTTTGCATTGCAACAGAGGCATCCTCTTCGCGGTGGCCCACAAGCGCACAACTGGAGCAAATTGGACAGTAAATATCGCGGCGGTGGACACATCCAATTCAATGCTGTCATGAAGGGAAAAGGGAAAATATGACAGACTGTCTGGGGAGCGCGCTGAGCAACGTCGCACTTCAAGGCAGAGTGAACAAATGAACCTAACCTGAGCCAGACTCCAGATTCATTATTAACTTTCCATTTCCCATTTTGTAGAAGTTTAAAAAAAACACGCAGAGTGAACCACCAGAGATCCAGGAAAACAACAGAAATTGCTCCGGTGTCAAACTGCCAGGAAATATGAGTGGTCCATAGGTAAATAGAAAGTGCTCTCACAATAAATCTAGCTGTCAGTGCTGATGAAGTGTCACACCCAGGACACTTCTTTTAGATATTACCGGGTATTTCTCGCATTTTTATGTCAGACCTCTAGCATCCGAAATGGTTTGATTTTCCTATTGTTTGACCACCGTTTGACTTGCTCTCAATTTGCCTGCAGGTTTTACTTTTATTTAAGGGAGGATGGTAGCGGGTGGCTGAGAGGCGAGAGAAGCTGCTGCTGGTTCAGTGGGTCAGCATGCATGTTGTGTAACAGATCCAAGTGCATTTGCCCAGACTCATCTCACCAAAATCAATGGGAGTATCCGAGTTCATAAGTTCACAACTTATAGGGGCAGAATTAGGCCATTCGGCCCATCAAGTCCATTCCACCATTCAAAGGGCGGCACGGTAGCGCAGCGGTAGAGTTGCTGCTTTACAGCGAATGCAGCGCCGGAGACTCAGGTTCGATCCTGACTACGGGTGCTGCACTGTAAGGAGTTTGTACGTTCTCCCCGTGACCTGCGTGGGTTTTCTCCGAGATCTTCGGATTCCTCCCACACTCCAAAGACGTACAGGTATGTAGGTTAATTGGCTGGGTAAATGTAAAAATTGTCCCTAGTGGGTGTAGGATAGTGTTAATGTACGGGGATCGCTGGGCGGCACGGACTTGGAGGGCCGAAAAGGCCTGTTTCCGGCTGTATATATATGATATGATATGAATCACGGCTGATCTATCTTTCCCTCTCAACCCCATTCTCCTGTCTTTTTCCCATAACCCCTGACACCCATACTAATCAAGAACCTATTGATCTCCACCTTATAAATATCCACTGATTGGCCTCCACAGCCTACTGTGGCAATGAATTCCACAGATTTACCAGGCGCTGACTAAAGAAATCCCTCCTCGTCTTTCACCTCCTCGAAGTTGCACTTTGTTATCCACAGATTCTGTACTTCTACTGAGAAGGGTTTCCGTCCCTTTGCTCATTCCAGATCAATAGACAAACAATTAAGCCTCTATCTGCACATTCACCGTGGCCAGATGTTCTACACAGAGTTCTTTCATAATATTGACTGTAATCCCTTTGGAATCATTACTCTGTGTCTTCATTTCATGTAGCACGTTTAGAAGACAAATGATGACATCTATGCTAAAACAACTTCAGGTCTTCATCCGGATATGTTTTTAAATGAATTCACACACTTGCACCCCAAAATGGATCATTTAACTACTTTAACTTCAGCTAGGCCCATTTCCATGATAAGCAAGTCATCTTCCACTGCCTCCTAAGTATAAATTTCACTTCCTATAGCTGTGTCGGCTTCTACATGGAATAGCGTCAACAAGCCATGAATCAAGATAGCTTGCTTGGATGTCACATTCGATGTCAGAGTCAAGCTACGCAGTAGGATGGGCTACCCTGCATTCTTGATGCACTGTCATAGGAACAGTGAAGCCTTCCAAGAAAGGGCAAAAATGGTTTGTGGTCGGTCACTTGTGTGATGATTTTTCCCAGCAAAAAATGGGGATACCTTGTAGTTCCAAATATAATTCCACATTGTTTCTGTCTCTTTTTTTTCTAATTGAATCAGTTCTTTTTCACTTTTTGTAGTGTGTGCAATTCCTATGCACCAGGCTTCTCCGTGACATGGTGTCCACTGGCCCAACTCCACAGCTGGTATTCTTGCAATCAATGCATAAATAATTGATTCATATCTAAACCTTTCTCCTTCGAACAGAGCATGCGTTTTGCTGGTCTAATTTCCACCACCAGCGTTTGTTTCTCTTTAATTGTTGATGAAGGGGAGTCAACACTAACAAGATGCGGCAGAAATTTAGCATAGTATTGGATTTTGCCTGGAGAAGATCAGAGCTCAGTAACATTATCTAGGTTTCAGGCTCTGATCTTGACGTCAACTTTTAGCGTTGAATAGCTGCAACACAATTACATCTATTTCATCGATAAACCTTTTTCTTTTGCACAAAGGCACATTTGCATTGTTTTAAAGTTTGGTGTTGATTTTGAAGTGTTCTAAGCGCCTCCTCAAGTATCTAAAAATGTACCATCTCCTTGTAATTAGAATGTCTTCCTGATTGCACAAACAATGGTAGATTAGCTGGAAATCCCAGGCCAGAATAGTTTTGTGGATTGTTTTATGGCAGCTTGCTATACAAGGTCGACACCAGTGGGAGTTAATTCTCGAGGAGTGCTTGCTTTCTTTGTATATATTTGACTGTCCATAGACAGGCATCAAGATTAATGTAGCCGCTAGGCTAGTTCAGCGAGCCAATCGTGCAATGTGAGCAGAGGGTGTTTTTTTAGCATTCCCCCATTCTACTGAGGGTCATTTTATAATCACTGCAGAGCCAGATGATCTACCTCCTAGATAGGTGCCTTTAGACTTTACTTTAGACTTTAGAGTCAATCAAACACTCTAGAACACTTTCGCATGGATGGTGGTGGGTGTATGGAAGAAGATGTCAGAGGACACTGTCGATGCAGACAACATTTAAAAGATATTTGGGTAAGTACATGGATAGGAAAGGTTTAGAGGCGTGTGGGTCAAATGTACGCAAATAGGACCAGCTGAGATAGGGCATCATATTCAGAGGAGGAGTTGGGCAGAAGGGCATTTCTCCATGCTCTGGAGGGGGATGATGAACAACGTCTTCTGCCCACATCACAAGATTTATGCCATTTATGGAATTCATTGCCACAGTCGGCTGTGGAGGCTAAGACGTTGCGTATTTTTAAGGCAGAGATTGATAGGTTCTTGATTAGGAAGGGGTCAAAGGTTATGTGGAAGAAGACAGGAGAATGAATTTGAGAGGGAAAAATAGATCAGCCATGATTGAATGGCAGAGAGACTCAATGGTCTGCATGGCCTAATTCTGCCCCGAAGTCTTATGGCCATAGAATCATAGAATTATGGTGTCCTACAGAATGGAAACAGACCCAGCGACCCAACTTGCCCACACCGACCAACGTGACCCATCTACACTAGTCCCACCTGCCTGCATTTGGCCGATATCTCTCTAACCCTATCCTGTCGAAGTACCTGTTTAAATGCTTCTTAAACTTTGCAATAGTCCCTGCCTCATCTACCTCCTCTGGCAGCTCATTCCATACACCCACCAGCCTTTGTGTCAAAAAGTTACCCCTCAGGTTCCCATTCAATCTTTCCCCTCCTCACCTTAAACCTATGTCCTCTGGTTCTCGATTTCCCTACTCTGGGCAAGAGAGTCTTTGCTTTTACCCGATCTATGCCTCTCATGATTTTGTACACGATGGTCTTATGATGCCTGGGTATGAATCCTTAAAAACACTTTCATATTTGCCAGCATCTTTAAAAATAATTGTGATATATTCACACTGGATACATTCTTCCAACCATCCTGAACTTTGTCAGCTAATCTCTCCTCAGCTGTGTTTGTTTGTTCACAGAATCAAAACTATAAATGGTTGCCTTTTGCCTATAATAGAGGATGACGCATTTCTCTTAATCTTCACAAGGGTTCACCGGAATATTGGCTTAACTTCAATGTGTTTCTTTCTAAAGATATCTTTAGTCAATCCTTTCCCTTTCCATGAAATAGACATCAGTGGCTGTGTCACTATTCACGTAAATATCTTGATTTTAATCCTTGGCTCCAATTTTGAATATTTTGTTCTTTTAAATCACTATCGGAGACTATATGACTTTAAAATGCTCTGCTCATCAATGTTATGTAAACCATGGTTTCCACTGCAATTATTTCCTTTCCCTCGTGGCACTTCTCAACTGCTACTGCTTGCTATACTCTATTAACCCTGCCGACAGAGGCTTTGTGTGCTCGGCAGTGAAAGCATCTTGTTGCTCTGAACTGAAGCAGTTTCTGAATGATTCACATTCTAACAGCAGCATGGCTTCCTGTAGACCTCCTTTTCAGGTCATCCATGCCCTTGTCACCTGGGCTCAGAATCAAGGCTTCCAACATTGTCCCTGCTTTTGGTCTGTTTACAGTGTTTGCATGAACACTCTTATCATTACATTTTTTAGAGGCCATTTCTAACGATGCAGCTCTCTTGTACATCCATTTGAAAGTTAGATCTACCATGGTTTGCGTCATACTGTACGTAAGGGAACATAGGGCAAAGGGAACGTACAGCAAAGAGACAGGCCCTTCAGCCCACAATGTCTGTGCTGAACATATGCCTAGCCCACGCATATCTGCCAGCACATAATCCATACCCTTCCATTCCCTGCATTTTCATGTGCCTATCCAAAAGTCTCATCAGTTCGTTTACCAACAACATTTCTCACAGAGTGCATTAAAAAATACACAAAATATTCGATACGGCAAAAAGATTTTTAAGAAAAACTATGTCAATTATAAAAGACGAAATTGCTGAGCATTTGGATAGCAGTAACAGGATCATTCCGAGTCAGCATGGATTTACGAAGGGGAAATCATGCTTGACAAATCTACTGGAATTTTTTGAGGATGTAACTAGGAAAATTGACAGGGGAGAGTCAGTGGATGTGGTGTACCTCGACTTTCAGAAAGCCTTCGACAAGGTCCCACATAGGAGATTAGTGGGCAAAATTAGAGCACATGGTATTGAGGGTAGGGTACTGACATGGATAGAAAATTGGTTGACAGACAGAAAGCAAAGAGTGGGGATAAATGGGTTCCTTTCGGAATTGCAGGCAGTGACCAGTGGGGTACTGCAAGGTTCGGTGCTGGGACCCCAGTTATTTACGATATACATTAATGACTTAGATGAAGGGATTAAAAGTACCATTAGCAAATTTGCAGATGATACTAAGCTGGGGGGTAGTGTGAATTGTGAGGAAGATGCAATAAGGCTGCAGGGTGACTTGGACAGGTTGTGTGAATGGGCGGATACATGGCAGATGCAGTTTAATGTAGATAAGTGTGAGGTTATTCACTTTGGAAGTAAGAATAGAATGGCAGATTATTATCTGAATGGTGTCAAGTTAGGAAGAGGGGATGTTCAACGAGATCTGGGTGTCCTAGTGCATCAGTCACTGAAAGGAAGCATGCAGGTACAGCAGGCAGTGAAGAAAGCCAATGGAATGTTGGCCTTCGTAACAAGAGGAGTTGAGTATAGGATCAAAGAGGTCCTTCTACAGTTGTACCGGGCCCTGGTGAGACCGCACCTGGAGTACTGTGTGCAGTTTTGGTCTCCAAATTTGAGGAAGGATATTCTTGCTATTGAGGGTGTGCAGCGTAGGTTCACTAGGTTAATTCCCGGAATGGCGGGACTGTCGTATGTTGAAAGGCTGGAGCAATTAGGCTTGTATACACTGGAATTTAGAAGGATGAGGGGGGATATTATTGAAACATATAAGATAATTAGGGGATTGGACACATTAGAGGCAGGAAACATGTTCCCAATGTTGGGGGAGTCCAGAACAAGGGGCCACAGTTTAAGAATAAGGGGTAGGCCATTTAGAACAGAGATGAGGAAGAACTTTTTCAGTCAGAGAGTGGTGAAGGTGTGGAATTCTCTGCCTCAGAAGGCAGTGGAGGCCAGTTCGTTGGATGCTTTCAAGAGAGAGCTGGATAGAGCTCTTAAGGATAGCGGAGTGCGGGGGTATGGGGAGAAGGCAGGAACGGGGTACTGATTGAGAGTGATCAGCCATGATCGCATTGAATGGCGGTGCTGGCTCGAAGGGCTGAATGGCCTACTCCTGCACCTATTGTCTATTGTCTATTGTCTATGTAGCTGCTAATCATCCCTGCTTACTTCTGGTTGTAGGTTCTAAAGGTTCCAACTCCACACAGTCTCCGAATGCACTCAACGGAAATGGTTTTATGGCTTTTCTGTGACTTCATTACATGGGGTATTTATCATCCTGTCTGACCTGCTGAGTTTTTTAAGCATTTCATTCTTTGTTCCAAATTTTGTATAAGTACCTGGCCCCACATCTTCCAACAGATTGGTGTCAGTCTGAAGAAGGGTCTCGACCCGAAACGTCGCCCATTCCCTCTCTCCTGAGATGCTGCCTGACCTGCTGAGTTACTCCAGCATTTTGTGAATAAATACCTTCGATTTGTACCAGCATCTGCAGTTATTTTCTTACACAACAGATTGGTTTTTGTATTTCTGTTTGTCCACAGAATCCTCAAAGGTTCTTAATTTGTAGGAGCGGAATTAGGCTGTTCGGCCCATCAAGGCTTGCACGGTGGTGCAGCGGTAGAGTTGCTGCCTTACAGCGAATGCAGCGCCGGAGACTCAGGTTCGATCCTGACTACGGGCGCCGTCTGTGCGGAGTTTGTACGTTCTCCCCGTGACCTGTGTGGGTTTTCTCCAAGATCTTCGGTTTCCTCCCACACTCCAAAGACGTACAGGTATGTAGGTTAATTGACTGGGTAAATGTTAAAAATAAATAAAATTGTCCCTAGTGTGTGTAGGATAGTGTTAATGTGTGGTGATCGCTGGGTGGCGCGGACTCGGTGGGCCGAAGGGCCTGTTTCCCCGCTGTATCTCTAAAAAAAAAGTCTACTCCGCCATTCAATCATGGCTGATCAACACTCTCAACCCTCAGTCTCATGCCTTCTCCCCATAACCCCTAACAATCCACAATCTATTTACCGGAACACACGCCTGCTCTCAAACAAGATATGAATGGAAGGAGTCCTTTGCATTGTTGCACTGACTGATGTTTCTAATATAAGTAGTCTGGAATTATTAATCACAGTTAATTTAGCGGGTACTACCTTTTCATTCTTCTGTGCTTGGATTTGCATTGCACGCTAGCCATGATTAATAACGCACTACTCTGACATATTCTATCACCATCAATATCCTCAAAGTTGGTATCACTTCTGATGGCTGTTATTCTGATCATCCCCTCCTCATTACCAGTCTACAGTGTGGATATTCACATGTATTACAATTGGTAATACATTTGTAACACACAGTTTAAGAATAAGGGGGAGGCCATTTTGGACTGAGATGAGGAAAAACATTTTCAACCGGAGAGTTGTGAATCTGTGGAATTCTCTGCCACAGAAGGCAGCGGAGACCAATTCACAGGATGTTTTCAAGAGAGAGTTAGATTTAGCTCTTTGGGCTAAAGGAATCAAGGGATATGGGGGAAAAGCAGGAACAGGGTACTGATTTTGGATGATCAGCCATGATCATATTGAATGGCGGTGCTGGAAGGGCCAAATGGCCTACTCCTGCACCTATTTTCTATGTTTCTATGGTGCCCATCATTATGTTTTGAATAAGTGGTGCTTATTGGTGTAATTTTCTAAGTCCGAAACAGCAGCTGATTGTTAACTGGCTCACATTGAAGTCATGTTCTTTACTGTTAAAGGGAAAGTAATCTCTGTCCATAGTCAGTGGTGGAAGTCATTCTAAAGTTCCCACTGCTGAAGTGGGGAAGCTATCACTGGACCAGGCTCATCAGTTACCAAGACCGGCATTGGCAGGATTAGTAATCAAAGAAGTGATCTTGAAAAGAGATACTTTGGAGTCTGTTTCAGCAGATTTATTTACATGCCTCCCTTTCAACTTTGGAAAGAGATCACAGAAATTTTGAAAGGGTAGAATCATGGAGTCCTAGAATCATACCGCATGGAAAGAGGCACTTCTGCCCAACTCATCCATGCTGACCAAGTTGTCTATCCAAACTATCAGGCCACCTTCCTGCACTTGGTCCATATCACCTCTAAACCTTTTCCATTTATGTATTTGTTCAAATGCCCTTTCAAACATTGTAATTGCCCCCATCTGTACAGTTGCCCCTGGCAGTTAATTCCATATACCCACCACCTTGTAGGCACAGCCGTAGACTTGCTGCCCTACAGTGTGCAGAGACTCCTGACTGAGGGTGCTGACTGCACGGAGTTTATACAGAGTTTTCTACATTTCCTCCCACACTCCAAAGATTTACAGGTTTGTGGGTTAATTGGCTTCGGTAAAGATTGTAATTGTATCCCCGTGTTTAGGATAATGCGAGTGTACAAAGTGATTGCTGGTTGGAACAGGCACGATAGGCCGATGGACCTGTTTCCGCACTGTATCTCTAAGCTAAACTAAACGAAACTAAACAAAAAAGTTGTCCATTAGGATGTTTTTAATCTTTCCTCTCTCAACTTTAAATCTATATCCTCTAGTTTTAGACTCCACTAGCCAGGTGGTCATTTCCTGAGGATTGTTGACACAAGGAACGGCAGATGCTGGTTTACAACAAAGTGTTGGAGTAACTCAGCGGGTCAGACTGCATCTCTAGAAGACTTGGATCAGTGATTTATTGACTTTCAGCATCTTTAATTTTGCTCACAGCATTTTCCACCACACAACTTTCCGTAATGCCTCATTTACCTGAGACCTTTTGTTCTCCATTACTTCCAAGATATTTATGTGACTTTCTTTGTGAAGACGGACAAGAAACATTAGCTTAATTCATCTGCCTTTTCCTTATTCTTCAATATAATTTCTCCATTACTCACTCTGCGGGTTGAACCATGCCAACCTTTGCTATTCTTTTCCTTTTGCAGACTCTTGTGATTCTCGCTAGATGACTCTCATAGTAGAAACATAAAACATCGAAACATAGAAAAATAGGCGCAGGAGTAGGCCATTCGGCCCTTCGAGCCAGTACTGCCATTCAATATGATCATGGCTGATCATATCATATCATATCATATATATACAGCCGGAAACAGGCCTTTTCGGCCCTCCAAGTCCGTGCCGCCCAGCGATCCCCGCACATTAACACTATCCTACACCCACTAGGGACAATTTTTACATTTACCCAGCCAATTAACCTACATACCTGTACGTCTTTGGATCATCTAAAATCAGTACCCCGTTCCTGTTTTTTCCCCACATCGCTTGATTCCTAACGCTCTCTTGAAAACATCCAGTGAATTGGCCTCCACTGCCTTCTGCGGCAGAGAATTCCACAGATTCACAACTCTCTGGGTGTGGAGGTTTTTCCTCATCTCAGTCTTAAATGGCCTACCCCTTCTTTTTAAACCGTGATCTCTGGTTCTGGACTCACCCAGCATCGGGAAAATTTTTCCTGCATCTAGCCTGTCCAATCCTTTATGAGTTTTATATGTCTATTTTTACTTTCCTTTTCAATGTTTTGCTTCTCCTTTGCTGAATTCCCGGAATGGCGGGACTGTCATATGTTGAAAGACTGGAGCGACTAGGCTTGTATACACTGGAATTTAGAAGGATGAGAGGAGATCTTATCGAAACGTATAAGATTATTAAGGGGTTGGACACGTTAGAGGCAGGAAACATGTTCCCAATGTTGGGGGAGTCCAGAACAAGGGACCACAGTTTAAGAATAAGGGGTAGGCCATTTAGAACTTAGATGAGGAAAAACTTTTTCAGTCAGAGTTGTGAATCTGTGGAATTCTCTGCCTCAGAAGGCAGTGGAGGCCAATTCTCTGAATGCATTCAAGAGAGAGCTAGATAGAGCTCTTAAGGCTAGCGGAGTCAGGGGGTAAGGGGAGAAGGCAGGAACGGGGTACTGATTGAGAATGATCAGCCATGATCACATTGAATGGCGGTGCTGGCTCGAAGGGCCGAATGGCCTCCTCCTGCACCTATTGTCTATTGTCTATAATTCCGACATTTCCAGGTTACTTCCCTTTTTGGAAAGCTGAATAACATTTCCTGTTGTCACGTTGTGCCTCAAGGAAACATATAATTGCTGTATAAACCATGTGCAAATTTGTTAATTACTGGCTATTGCCTAGACTTTTAATGAGCTCTCCCAGTCCACCATAGCCAAACCATTCCTCTTGCCTTCATGGTTTACTGAGAATTAAGACCTCTGTTTCTGATTGAACGAAATCACTTTTAATCCTCATGTTAAATGTATAATATAATAAACACTCTTCCATAAAGTCATAATAATTGCATGATTATTAATTAACACTTTCCCCGTTGCAGAAAATTAAATCTGAAGTAGCCGATTCGCTCGTTGGCTTCGCACCATGCTGATTTGGAATCCCTTAGGTCTTGTCTATTTACTGCTTCTTTTCTACTCTGTGTCTAATTGGAGGTATATAATTCATTTTTTGTACTCTTCACTTCCTGACTGACATTGGTGATCAATATCCATCTTGTTACCCAATACTATCACATTGGCCTTTTCCTTAACTTTCAAAATTCCCCTCTCTCACTTACTACTTAGTTTAAACCCACATCTCTATCCTTCTGAATAAAAGGTCTTTGGATTAAATTGTTAAGTTTGCTTTGGCATGTGCAAAAACAATGCCCAACCTGTGGGGCATTTTGAGGAGTTTTTGAAGCAGGCACTTTTTCACTCCATCTGGCACTTGCAGCCAGCACCTAAAGCACTGATAAGCTCTGGGCAGTAGAAGATCCTTTAATATTGCCTGATGTTCTCTACTGCCAATTTTAGTTCTCCATTGGGAAGTGTCCATCACATTGCAAGTGCTGCAATGCATCACAAATGCTGTAAAATTGCATTGCCTGCAAATTATACAGAGAGTAAAGAGTTCAAGGTCGCAGTGACTTTCTCTTCCATAGGGAAGCTGATCCAGACCTTGCTTCATGATCAAATGTTCTAAATGTCTTGGCCTTCAGATGGGTTGTTCCACTGATGCATTGATTAAGGAGCATTGGTTACCAATGACTCTTGGGTCACAGGCCTTGCCTACTAGAACTCTTTCTCTCTTCCATGCATTCCTCTGGCACCTTCTGCTGATGCTTCATGCTGATGCCTCAGAAGGACTATTAGCAAGGCTCCCATATTTTCCCAAGTAATGCAAACCAACTCGATCCATAATGACGTTCTGTGTGTTTCGATGCTGTGTATTGGATGCATTTAGATAGTCCAGCTGAGGAGTTCAGACCTCAATGCTGTTTGCATAATGATTGATACAGATTGATACAGAGTGTCATAGAAACATAGAAACATAGAAAATAGGTGCAGGAGTAGGCTATTCGGCCCTTCAAGCCTGCACCGCCATTCAATATGATCATGGCTGATCATCCAACTCAGTATCCCGTACCTGCCTTCTCTCCATACCCCCTGATCCCTTTAGCCACAAGGGCCACATCTAACTCCCTCTTAAATATAGCCAATGAACTGGCCTCAACTACCTTCTGTGGCAGAGAATTCCACAGATTCACCACTCTGTGTGTGAAAAAAACGTTCTCATCTCGGTCCTAAAAGACTTCCCCCTTATCCTTAAACTGTGACCCCTTGTTCTGGACTTCCCCAACATCGGGAACAATCTTCCTGCATCTAGCCTGTCCAACCCCTTAAGAATTTTGTAAGTTTCTATAAGATCCCCCCTCAATCTTCTAAATTCCAGCGAGTACAAGCCGAGTCTATCCAGTCTTTCTTCATATGAAAGTCCTGCCATCCCAGGAATCAATCTGGTGAACCTTCTCTGTACTCCCTCTATGGCAAGAATGTCTTTCCTCAGATTAGGAGACCAAAACTGTACGCAATACTCCAGATGCGGTCTCACCAATGCCCTGTACAACTGCAGCAGAACCTCCCTGCTCCTATACTCAAATCCCCTCGCTATGAAATCACTGGTATGATTAAGCAAAGGGTACCAAGCTAAACAATGCAAGAGTCATAGTCCTACAGTGTGGAAACAGACCCTTCAGCCCAACTTGCCCACACCGATCAACATGTCCCATCTGCACTAGTCCCACCTGCCTGCATTTGGCCCATATCCCTCTAAACCTGTTTTATCCATACTGTGTACCTGTCCAAATCTTTCTTAAACATTGTGATAGTACCTGCCTCAAGTATCTCCTCCGGCAGCTTGTTCCACTCACCCACTACTCTTTGTGTGAAGAAGTTGCCTCTCGGGTTCCTATTAAATCTTTCGCCCCTCACCTTAAATGTATGTCCTCTGGTTCTCGATCCCCCCACTCAGGGCAAAAGGCTCTGTGCCTCTACCCAATCTATTCCTCTCATGGTTTTCTACACCCCTGTAAGATCACCCAGCTCATCCTCCTGCGCTCCAAGGAATAGAGTCTGACATCTGCTCAACCTCTCCCTGTGGCTCAGGCCCTCGAATCCCGACAACATCCTCATCAATCTTCTCTGCACCCTTTCCAATGTTTCAATCAAAATACGTGCTTGAAGTTGTAGACCATTGAGGACCAACAGCACCAATAAGATGGCACTGTGAAGTTATATTCCTGGGCACACGTTACTTTGTGTTCCAGGAATCTGCCTCGCTCGCATATGACAACACAGCTCCTTTTTCTTCCTCATTAATTTGTTCAGAGCTTGGCTTTCCACACTGCGAGGATAATCACAAGACCTGCTCCAGTCACCAGCTCTTGGAAGACGCAGTTCACCGGGTCAGCTCTGCCTAGCCATCTGTTTAATGTGTTTCTTCTGAGAAAGCTAATCATTATGCTCTCCATTTAGGTGACTAACTTAATAGATTAACTTGCTTCGGAGAAGTGTTAGGGTAATCTTTCCAGTCTGAATGGTATGTTCATGCTTTGGTGCCTCTCAACAGACACTCGTCATGAACCGGCCTTCTATAGTCAACAACATTAGCTGCTGAAAAATACACAAAGCATTTAGCTCTATCTCCTCCATCTGAATGCGCAGAGGAACCAAAAACAACCTGCACTGACTTCTATCTTTCTGCTAATAAGAGGATGAGAGGATATGAGCTATCAGGAGAGGATGGACCGACTTGGATTGTCTACTTTGGAGCTTTGGAGGCCGAGAGGCAACCTGATAAAAGTTTCTAAAAATATAAGATGCATAGACAGCGTAGGATAGACAGTCAGAATTGTTTTCCCAGGGTAGGAATGTCAAAGACTAGGGGGTTGAGCTTTAACGTCAGAGATGTAAAATGTAAAGGAGCTATGCAGGGAACTTTATTTTACACAGAGGGTGATGGGTGCCTGGAATGTGCTGCTAGGTCGGTTACAGTGAATAAATTAGAGTCTGACATAGGTGTCCTTGTTATCCAAATGTTCCAGAGATGATGTAGGGCCAGGGAGTCTGCCGTGAATCCATTGTGGACACAGGCAATTGGCAATTGGTGCAGGCTGTCTGAGAAACTGTAGGTGGTGTGTGACATGACCAGCCTCTCGACGCACTTCATTAATGGTGG
Organism: Rhinoraja longicauda; assembly: GCF_053455715.1. Taxonomy (NCBI): domain Eukaryota; kingdom Metazoa; phylum Chordata; class Chondrichthyes; order Rajiformes; family Arhynchobatidae; genus Rhinoraja; species Rhinoraja longicauda. Next base: position 15,451,165 of record NC_135963.1, on the reverse strand, counting down.
ATGTTAGAGCAACAAGACAGCAGTCATTACGATGCACTAGCTTGTTTCTCTTTAGTTTCGGGATGATAGTGGTCTTCTTAAAGCAGGTGGGAAACACAGACTTGCATAGGAAGAGGTTAAAGATATCCGTGAATAGTCCTATCTGGTCCGTGCAGGCTCTAAGGTCAGGGCTGGGGTCTCCGTCTGGGCCTGTCACTTTTCAGAGGTTAACATTCAGGAAGGATGATCTGGCATCTGAGACCGTGACTGTGGGTACAGGTGCACCCGAGGGTGACATCATTTCCCTGAGCTTCTGTTCAAATTGTGCATAGAATGTACTGAGTGGGCGGCACGGTAGCGCAGCAGTAGAGTTGCTGCTTTACAGCGAATGCAGCGCCGGAGACTCAGGTTCGATCCTGACTACGGGTGCTGCACTGTATGGAGTTTGTACGTTCTTCCCGTGACCTGCGTGGGTTTTCTCCGAGATCTTCGGTTTCCTCCCACACTCCAAAGACGTACAGGTATGTAGGTTAATTGGCTGGGTAAATGTAAAAATTGTCCCTAGTGGGTGTAGGATAGTGTTAATGTACGGGGATCGCTGGGCGGCACGGACTTGGTGGGCCGAAAAGGCCTGTTTCCGGCTGTATATATATGATATGATGATATGATATGGATCAAAGGGGTGGGGGGGGGGGGGAGGGGGGAGGTGGGTGTTGATGGGGATGTGAGAGAAGGAATAGGACAAGTGTAGATGGATGCTTGATGGTTGCCATGGATGCAGTGGACCGAAAGGCCTGTTCCAGCCCTGTACGTCTCTCTGAAATGAACGGTGAGTGCACATTCAGACCAAACACACTGGCAAAAAAGTAAGATTCCCAGACTTTTGCAGTCTGGGTGTTGGATGGATTTTGGTGCAGCTGGCAAGTAAGGGAATTCAAGCAAAACTATTTGATATGCTAGGCTCAATATCCAGGGAAGCATGGAGCATAGCTGCTGGCGCAGAGAGATAATTTCACTCAGGGCATGATTCCAAGCAACCAACGAGGGACATGGATTGCGATCGTGTTAGCAGTGTGGCCTTCGCAAGGATAACACACGCGAAATGGACTCTGCGGGAAACCACAAAGTCAGCAGTCAGAATGTAAAAGGCTGCAAATCATATGAGAGCACTGATATGGATGTTGCCCAACTTCAGAGTACCCGTTTCACAATGATCATTGCAAATTATGATACAGTTGCCAGTCCCCGAAGAGCTAGCTGGAAGATTGAGCTAGTTATTTGCTGGATGCTTCTAGCATTTTCTACTTTGTTTCCTCTTTCCTGCATTGGTCGTTTTTGCTTAATTCCCTTTCACAGTTGAGGGTGTCCCCTGTAATCATGGGCATAGATACCAAAGTCACTGGGGGTGAGGGGCTGTATTTTTTTAAAGGCTCTGGGCATTGAGCAGTGATCCTGTGTACAATCACCCTTCACTGCACACTGACACCATTCGCCTTTGAGAGGGCCTCGGAAGTATCCAGCTAGCAATCTCCTGTAGACCGAGTCACAGTTGCAGATCCACTCAAAATGGTTCATCGTTAATTGATAGAAGAGCTGCGGCCTCACAGCTTTTGCAAATCCGGGTTCAGTCTTGACCTCTGGTGCTAACTGTGTGGAGTTTGCAGGTCACCTTATGACCGAAAGGACTTTCTTTGGTCTTCTCCCACATTTCAAAGATGTGCGGGTTGGTAGGTGAACTAATTACTGCAAATTGTCCTCAACGTGCAGGTAAGTGGGGGGTATAAAATAGGATTCGCAGAAACGGGTGCTCGATGGTCAACATGGACTTACATGGACCCATGTGTATCTATGTCCGTTTATGACTGTCCAATTTAATGGTTATTAAATACCATTACTGGTATTTGCTGTAGATTTTTAAAAAAAATAGATTTAGAGATACAGCGCGGAAACAGGCCCTTCGGCCCACCGAGTCCGCACCACCCAGCGATCCCCGCACATTAACACTATCCTAGCACATTAACACTATCCTACACACACTAGGGACAATTTTTTTTACATTTACCCAATCAATTAACCTGCACGTCTTTGGAGTGTGGGAGGAAACCGAAGATCTTGGAGAAAACCCACGCAGGTCACGGGGAGAACGTACAAACTCCGTACAGATGGCACCCGTAGTCAGGATCGAACCTGAGTCTCCGGCGCTGCATTCGCTGTAAGGCAGCAACTCTACTGCTGCGCCACCGTGCCGCCCGTGTATGAAAGATCCGGTTCACCAAAGTTTTAGGATGGCAGCCAGGCCATTGCAAGAGTTCACAACAAGGCGCGAAGCAATAGGCTTAGCACGAGAGGCTGACGCAAGATGATACTGATGGAGTCTGGCATGGATGATACTGATGGAGGAGCTGAGACTGCATGGACTCTAGGGAAATGTTCAATGTCTCCAAACGGCACGTCATTTACAGAATTATTGAATGAACTCAGTCAAACACAGATTGGGCTCGATGCTTTCAGATGGCACAGCACTGGAATCTATTGGTAGTTCAGAAACTCTGAAGATCCTTAGGATGTTACAACAGTAATTGGCTTACAAGCCTCATCAGTGAAGCCAGAGTGCAGCGAAACAGATATTTGGTCATGGCATGGCTGAGAGACACAGAGACAATCCAGAGTTAGTGTATCAGAGATGATCATTTTGTGAATTCAAAAGGGAAGGCATGAAAATGTAGGTCCCTTGCAGTCGGAAACAGGTGAATTGGTCATAGGGAACAAGGAGATGGCAGACCAATTGAACAAATACTTTGGTTCTGTCTTCACTAAGGAAGACATAAACCGTCTGCCGGAAATAGCGGGGGACCGGGGGTCTAATGAGATGGAGGAACTGAGGGAAATCCAGGTTAGTCGGGAAGTGGTGTTAGGTAAATTAAATGGATTAAAGGCAGATAAATCCCCAGGGCCAGATAGGCTGCATCCCAGAGTGCTTAAGGAAGTAGCCTCAGAAATAGTGGATGCATTAGTGATAATTTTTCAAAACTCTTTAGATTCTGGAGTAGTTCCTGAGGACTGGAGGGTAGCTAATGTAACCCCACTTTTTAAAAAGGGAGGGAGAGAGAAAACGGGGAATTATAGACCAGTTAGCCTAACATCGGTTGTGGGGAAAATGCTAGAGTCAGTTATTAAAGATGTGATAGCATCACATTTGGAAAGTGGTGAAATCATCGGACAAAGTCAGCATGGATTTACCAAAGGCAAATCATGTCCGACGAATCTTATAGAATTTTTCGAGGATGTAACTATTAGAGTGGATAAGGGAGAACCAGTCGATGTGTTATATCTGGACTTTCAGAAGGCCTTCGACAAGGTCCCACATAGGAGATTGGTGTACAAACTTAAAGCACACTGTATTGAGGGTTCAGTGTTGAGGTGGATAGAAAATTGGTTGGCGGACAAGAAGCAAAGAGTAGGAATAAACGGGTCCTTTTCGGAATGGCAGGCAGTGACTAGTGGGGTACCGCAAGGCTTAGTGCTGGGACCCCAGTTATTTACAGTGTATATTAATGATTTGGACGAAGGAATTGAATGCAACATCTCTAAGTTTGCAGATGACACGAAGCTGGGTGGCAGTGTTAGCTGCGAGGAGGATGCTAGGAGGCTGCAGAGTGACTTGGATAGATTAGGCGAGTGGGCAAATGCATGGCAGATGCAATATAATGTGGATAAATGTGAGGTTATCCACTTTGGCGGCAAGAACAGGAAAGCAGAGTATTACCTGAATGGTGACCGATTGGGAGAAGGGGATATGCAACGTGACCTGGGTGTCATGGTGCACCAGTCATTGAAAGCAAGCATGCAGGTGCAGCAGGCAGTGAAGAAAGCGAATGGTATGTTGGCATTCATAGCAAGAGGATTTGAGTTTAGGAGCAGGGAGGTTCTGCTGCAGTTGTACAGGGCCTTGGTGAGACCGCACCTGGAGTATTGTGTGCAGTTTTGGTCTCCTAACCTGAGGAAAGACGTCCTTGCCTTAGAGGGAGTACAGAGAAGGTTCACCAGATTGATCCCTGGGATGGCGGGACTTTCATATGAGGAAAGACTGGATAGACTGGGCTTGTACTCGCTGGAATTTAGAAGACTGAGGGGGGATCTTATAGAAACATATAAAATTCTTAAGGGGTTGGAGAGGCTAGATGCGGGAAGATTGTTCCCAATGTTGGGGGAGTCCAGAACCAGGGGTCACAGCTTAAGGATAAGGGGGAAGTCTTTTAGGACCGAGATGAGAAAACATTTCTTCACACAGAGTGGTGAGTCTGTGGAATTCTCTGCCACAGAAGGTAGTTGAGGCCAGTTCATTGGCTATATTTAAGAGGGAGTTAGATGTGGCTCTTTTTGCTAAAGGGATCAGGGGGTATGGAGAGAAGGCAGGTACAGGCTACTGAGCTGGATGATCAGCCATGATCATATTGAATGGCGGTGCAGGCTCGAAGGGCCGAATGGCCTACTCCTGCACCTATTTTCTATGTTTCTATGTTTCTAAAATGGAAAGGACTAACGTCTCCAGGGAGTGAGATTGGGAGTTAGCCGATAGATGAAGTGAAGGCAGAGGCACAAATACTAAGAGTGGTAACAAGCAACCAGAGTATTTCCCTGTATCGTTGTCGTCATCGTTGTTGTGTCTTCTTCTTCTTCTCCTCCCTCCTCCTCCTCTTCCTCCCCCTCCTCTCCCTCCTCCTGTTGAGGTGATGAGGCCATTGTGGGAACCGCTGAATCTACTACCGCAGATGCAACAGGTGGTGTGTGCAGGATGGGTGTATGAGGAGGTTGTGACGTGGTGCTCTGCTTCCACTACGTGCACACTATGTGCTCATTGCTCAGGGCCTTGAGGCTCTCAATGCGGAGATGTGCAGGGCAAGTTTTTTACACAGAGAGTGGGGGCTGCCTGAACACACTGCCAGAGGTGATGGTGGAGACAGAAATGATAGTGGCATTTAAGTCATTTTTGATAAACACATGGATAAATGGGGAACGTAAGATATGGATCAAGTGCGGGTGGAGGAGATTAGTTTAACTTGGCATTATGTTTGGTGTTGGCACTGTGGGCTGAAGGGCATATTCCTGTGCTGTACTGTTCTAGGTTCTATGCAAAACCATCCTGAATGCTTGAAGAAGGGTCTCAACCCGGAGGCCTGAAGAAGGGTCTCGACCTGAAACGCCAGAGATGCTGCCTGTCCGGCTGTTACTCCAGCATTTTGTGTCATCCTGAATACTTCTTCTCCACTTTAAGAAACCATGAATTAGAGGTTTCCGCAAGTCAGTGGGAATGTCGCGTCGCTTCGAGGAGGTTGTGAGCACAACCAGGATTTTTGTTCTCTCTGTACACCTGGTAACCTCTTCAAATGACAGAGTTTGGAATAGAGTTCCAAGAGTCTGACGAAGGACATGCGAATGACATTGCCTGTCCAACGGTAACAAAAGTCTCAATGATGCTCTACAAGACCACACTGACATTGGTTTGCTTGGTCTTCCAGTGATTTTAAAGGTGGTTTCAGGGGAGATGCTGCTGGTGTCTTTCCATTGCCTTGTGTTGCCGGCCATCCAAAACTCAGCTGAGTTTTTCCACCAGATCTGAGCTCTTGATCTTCAAATATGCTTTTGCTCAATCAACGAAGGTTTGGCACATTGAAGGCAATGTTGAATTTAATCATTGATGCCTACTGTCGCTGAGGGCCAGATATGAGAAGTGCTCCATATTTTCCATGTTCTCAAATGCAGCAACAGCGTTTTTGGACGTAGGAAGACAATCATGCTGAATGCTTGAATAAAAAAGACCCTGCTCTTGCTTCCAGCATCTGCAGTCAGTCTCTTACATCTCCAGTCTTTAAGCCTGTTTAGAGATGATCCGTTGGAATTAACTGTGATGCAGTGGAGATTTCAGAGGTGCCAAGAGAAGCTTGTGGTGAAAAATTCAGTGAACGGTGTCATCAGAGGTATTTACACTTGGTTGAAATTGTGACGTTAATTTACAAATAGTTGATTTGAAATAGTTTACAAAATGTTGATTTAAGTAGTTAAATGATTATTTAACTGCATGTCTGCAAATTGCTGATGTGTTGTGTGGGTCTATTACTTTTTTTAAAAGGGTGAGTGTATAGAGTGTATAAGCTTGGATAGAGTGGTTGTGGAGAGGATACTTCCACCAGTGGGAGAGTCTAGGACTGGAGGTCATAGCTTCAGAATTAAAGGACTTTCTTTTAGGATGGAGAAGAGGAGGAATTTCTTTAGTCAGAGGGTGGTGAATCTGTGGAATTCTTGGCCACAGAAGGCTGTGGAGGCAAAGTCAGTCGATATATTTAAGGCAGAGATGGATAGATTGTTGATTAGTACGGGTGTCAGAGGTGATGGGGAGAAGGCGGGAGAATGGGGTTAGGAAGGAGAGATAGATCAGCCATGATTGAATGACGGAGTAGACTTAATTCTGCTCCTATCACTTATGATCTTATGACCTGCAAGAACTGAAGTTACCAAATGGTTCAAGAAATGGATGCTTGGGATAGCCGGACTAACGTATGATGAGAAATTGGAACGATTTGGCTGAAACCTGCTGGAGTTCATAAGAATGAGAGAGAATCTCGCAGAGTCATAGAATCATAGTTATACAGTGTGGAAACAGACCGGAGGGCTCAACTTGCCCACACCAACCAACATGTCCCATTTACAGTAGTCCTGACTGGACTGGACAGACTAGATGCAAGAAGAATGCTCCCAATAGTGGGGATCTCCGGAACCAGGATCACGGGCTAGTTCATGGGACTGAAGTGAAGAGAAATCCCTTCACACAAGAGAGAACGAGTCAAAGCCAGATCATTAAACATATTCATGAAGTTGTTAAGTATGAACCCTGTGGAAAAAGAAAACAAGGGATCGACAGTGAAAGGAGCACAAGGATGTTTGTTCAAGATAATCAAAGTTCTGGGCGGCACGGTGGCGCAGCAGTAGAGTTGCTGCCTTACAGCGCAAGAGACCCAGGTTCGATTCTGACTACAGGTGCTGTCTTTACAGAGTTTGTACGTTCTCCCCATGAAAGCGTGGGACTTCTCTCGAAGCTCCGGATTCCTCCACATTCTAATGGCGTACAAGTTTGTAGGTTAATTGGCTTTGGTAGAAATTACAAATTGTTTCTTATGTGTAGGATAGTGTTAGTGTACGGGGATTGCTGATCGGTGCAGGTTCGGTGGGCCGAAGGAACTGTTTCTGCGCTGTATCTCAAAACTAAACTAAAGTAAACTGGATTGAAATGATGTCTTCACGTGAGGAGTGGTGAATCAGTGGAATTCTCTCCTGCAGAAGGCAGCCGAGGACAAATCAAGGCCAGATCATTAAACATATTCAACAAGTTGTTAAGTATCGACCCTATGGAAAAAGAGAACAAGGAATACACAATGAAAGCACCAAAAGGGTACTTGATCAGGATGAACAATGATCATTATATTGAACCACAGAGCAGGCTTGAGGTGCTGAAGGGTTGTTTCCTTTACTATGATACATTGTTGCACTAGATACTGCTGCTGGTTGAGTTCTATACATATCATATCATATCATATATATACAGCGCGGAAACAGGCCTTTTCGGCCCACCAAGTCCGCGCCGCCCAGCGATCCCCGCACATTAACACTATCCTACCCCCACTAGGGACAATTTTTTACATTTACCCAGTCAATTAACCTACATACCTTCAGTAAAGATGTTCTCTTGCTGGTTGAGTTCTATACCTTCAGTAAAGATGTTCTCTTTGTTGTTTTTTTTGTCTGTCATTTGTCTTTTCATTGAAAGATATAACATGGAAATAGGCCATTCGGCCCATTGAGTCCATGCTTGGTTCGTACTGGTTCTTTGTTATCCCTCTTTTGCATCCTCTCCGAACAGACTAAGGACAATTTGTAGAGTTCAATTAACCTACAAACCCTCACATCTTTGTGATGTGAGAGAAACCGGAGCATGCAGAGTAAACCCACATGGTCCCAAGGAGAACGTGCAAACTTCACAGAGACAGCACCTGACGTCGGGATTCAGGATCAAACCCAGGTCTCTGGAGCTGTGAGGCAGCAGCTCGACCACCTACACCACAGTGCCATGGTGCATTTTTAAGCAGCAACACTATTGTACATAATTTTGATCGCTGCTTAAAAATCCATGACTCCAGGGGGATAAAACATGTAGCACCACACAACAGTAGATGTGTTTTGCTCGCGTAACTATTGCTCACGTGTAAAATTCTACCAAAGGTTAAACACTGAACCAAAGGTGTAGCCTGAAACTCGTGAGTCAAGCAGATTAAATGATGCCAGAATGCTGATGATAAGGCACTGCATTCGGTCGTTGGCTACAGCTTTTAAAATGTCAAAATAGATCAAATGAGATATTTATTCAATTTCAGAAGAAAGAGTAATGTCACGAAGAACAAGCATAGTGATGGAGAAGATAAGATGATAGAGAGGGTGATGAATCTGAAGAAATGTAAAGTCGGAAGAATCTATAAGAAACTTGCAAATTTTTTACCTATTCTGCTAAAAAGTAACGTTTTTGTAAATCTGAGTCAAATAATTTAAACGTCGAAGTTTTTTTAAATATCCGGTTTTTTTCATTGTTAAATACCTTTCGCAAAATTACATTGGGCAACAATTTGGAATAGTTTGGATTTAGTCAGCATTGTTACTGCTGGATTTTTTCACTTTATGATATTGCTTTTGCACTAACCCTAGTTGGAGAAGGCTGATTTGAGGTGTTTAATGAACTACATAAAAGGAGATTGAGACTAGAGAAAGGATCCCAGGAGTAAATTAGTTGAAATGGTCACACTGTTAGCAGACCTTGGTAATCAATATTTTAGCTACCGGTGTGCTGTTGGAATATTCTTTGTGGTTTCACTGAACCACGAAAGGCACTCTGTGACCAAGGTCCCTGTAATAAAGGTGAACCTCTTTGTCTGGAATGATATATTTGATATAAAGCTTGTTAGACTTCACATACACTCGTAATGCTACGAGAGAACTCCCTCTCCCTCTCCTTCTCTCCCTCTCCCTCTCCCTCTCCCCCCCCCCCCTCTCCCCTCTCTCTCTCTTTCTCTTTCTCCCCCCTCTCTCTCTCTCTCTCTCTCTCTCTCTCTCTCTCTCTCTCTCTCTCTCTCTCTCTCTCTCTCTCTCTCTCTCTCTCTCTCTCTCTCTCTCTCTCTCTTTCTCTCTCACACACACAAATTTAACATTTTGCATTGCACAAGGATCATTAAGAAGTAGCTAGGAGGAGAGTAGATGACCCCTGGAAGGGCTGCTTGGAAATAAGGGAGGAGATATGGGGACAAGTGTTACATCTCCTTTGGTTGCATGGGGTAAGTACTTGGAGAAGGGGTGGTTTGGGTGTGAAGGGATGAGTGAAACAAGGAATTGCAAAGGGGGTGGTCGCTCCGGAAAACAGAAGGGGGTAGGGATGGGAAGATGTGACTGGTGGTGGGCGGTGGATCATGCTGAAAGTGGAGGGAATGTGTTGGATGCAGAGGCTGGTGGGGTGATAGGTAAGGACCAGGGGATCTCTATCTTTGTTCCATCCTGAGAGGAGGGAGCGTGAGAGCAGCACTATAGGACACAGAGGAGGCACAGGCGAAAGATCCATCTACAACAGAAGGGTATAAACCACATTGACTAAAGAAAGACAACTAAGTAACATCAACAAAATAGCAACTTTAATATCCAGTCTTTAAATATCTACAATTTTCTAAAATTAACATTTGTAGGAATAAAAATATTAACTACAGTCCCCACGTATTCTCCCTAAACTATGAGTCTCTCTAACTCCATCTTAGTTTAGACACAAAATACTGGAGTAACTCAGCGGGACAGGCAGCATCTCCAGAGAGAAGTAATGGGAGATGTTTCGGGTCGAGACCCTTACATAGAAACATAGAAAATAGGTGCAGGAGGAGGCCATTCAGGCCCTTCGAGCCAGCACCACCATTCATTGTGATCATGGCTGATTGTCCCTAATCAATAACCCATGCCTGCCTTCTCCCCATATCCCTTGATTCCACTAGCCCCTAGAGCTCTATCTAACTCTAAAGTTGGGCCTGATGGGGATTGAACCCACGATCTTGGCATTATTAGCACCCCACTCTAACCAACTGAGCTAACTGACCCTTTGACAAAGTTTAACATCTTCTTCAGATGTTTAGTTTGGTTTGGAGATACAGTGCGGAAACAGGCCTTTCTGCCCACTGAGTCCATGCTGACCAGCGATCACCCTATACACTAACACTATGCTACACACTTGGGACAATTTACAATTTACTGAAGCCAAATTAACCTACAAATCTGTACGCCTTTGGAGTGTGGGAGTAAACCGGGGCACCCATGCGGCGAAAACCAATGTGGGCACAGGGAGAATGTACAGACTGCATCCAGAGTCAGAGGCAGACACAAAATGCTGGAGTAACTCAGCGGGTCAAGCAACATCTCAGGAGAGAAGGAATGGGTGACGTTTCGGGTCGAGACCCTTCTACAGACATGAAGAAAGGTCTCGACCCGAAACATCACCCATTATTTAATCTTTGATCGTTAATATTACCGACATTCCGTCCTTCACCAACTATGTCACCCGAAACATCACCCATTCCTTCTCTCCCGAGATGCTGCCTGACCCTCTGAGTTACTCCTACATTTTGTGTCTACCTTCGATTTAAACCTGCATCTGCAGTTTTTTTTCCTGCACCCATAGTCAGGATCGAACCCAGGTCTGTGGCACCGTAAGGCAGCAACTCTACTGCTGTGCCACTGTGCCACCCCTTATCTTCATAACATGACCTGAGTCTCCATCACCTCTGTTGCTGAAACACTCTATAATCCCTAGTACTCAATTATTCCAGAGTTCACTTGGACTACACCCATTCCTTCACCCCTCTTCATTTTATCACATCCACTCTGCTGCCAATATACTGCACTACACGCCAGCGTGCTGATCACCCTTGTTTCCTTGTTCTCATTCTTCATTCATTCTACCCACTTCCATCTTTCTCTGTCATCTTAAGGCATCTTTGGAATGCATCTGTGGAATTCTTTGCCACAGAAGGCTGTGGAGGCCAAGTCAATGGATATTTTTAAAGCAGAGATACATAGATTCTTGATTTGTACTGGTGTCAGGGGTTATGGGGAGAAGGCGTGAGAGTGGGGTTAGGAAGGAGAGATAGATCAGCCATGATTGAACGGCAGAGTAGGCTTAATGGGCCGAATGGCCTAATTCTGCTCCTATTATTTATGACCTTATAAGCTTCATCGACTATGCATTTATGCTAGATCACTCTTGCCAAACACCCATTGGCCTTTTTACATAATAAAGCTGTCATGTAGGCTTTTGTCACTGGGTTTCACTATAAGCTGGCTTCAGTTTCATGTGTTTTTTATTGAAAACTTGTTGTCCCACTTGAGTACTTTTAAGTTTATCTTTTGGAAAGACAGGTGATGTGTGACTATGAATTTACACGACATTACAGACGCAACATGAGGTAACTGTGTAATGATTCCTGGACCTCACCATCTTTTCAGCATCTATTTCTGTCCCAGTGACATGTTATTCATTAATAAAGTCATAGAGAGATACAGTGTGGAAACAGGCCCTTCGGCCCCACTTGCCCACACCGGCCAACATGTCCCAACTACACCAGTCCCACCTGCCCCCATTTGGTCCATATCCCTCCAAACCTGTCTATCCATGTACCCGTCTAACTGTTTCTTAAATGTTGCGATAGTCCCTGCTTCAACTACCTCCTCTGGCAGCTTGTTCTACACACCCACCACCCTTTGTGTGAAAAGGTTACCCCTCAGTTTCCTCTTAAATATTTTCCCCTTCACCTCAAACCTATCTGTGGAAATCTCTGCCTCAGAAGGCAGTGGAGGCCAATTCTCTGAATGCATTCAAGAGAGAGCTAGATAGAGCTCTTAAGGATAGCGGAGTCAGGGGGTAAAGGGAGAAGGCAGGAACGGGGTACTGATTGAAAATGACCAGCCATGATCACATTGAATGTTGGTGTTGGCTCGAAGGGCCGAATGGCCTCCTCCTGCACCAATTGTCTATTGTCTATTGTCTATGTCCTCTGGTCCTCGATTCACCTACTCTGGGCAAGAGGCTCTGTGCATTTACCCGATCTATTCCTATGATTTTATACACATGCTTTTTCTCTCTCTTAGGTATGCTTTCTCATATCACATCATCAATTCCATTAAAGAAAATCACTCCTTCATTAACGCATAATAATCTCCTCTCATTCCACATTTTATTTAGGCACCTCTCTTTTCAGTCTCTAGAGCTGCCCACGTTCACCACTGACGAACACATCCTAGAGCTGGCAGCATTGCATTTAGATAGCTGCCATTTGTTTATTTCTCACCAGTAAAATCTTGCATTCATTATACCCTCACCACGAGCTGTAGCACAACACAACACAACTAACCAACATTAAACCTCTCCCTTATCATTTTTAGCACCTGGTCTAAATTGAGTATTTTTTGGGGGTGTTAATCATTCTGTCGTATACACCAAGCTAATTTACACCATAAACTATTATTTTTCCTTATATTGATTGCATCTTAATTCCTTTTACACTCATAATATGAAATATAATGCTCTCTGTTTTGCTGTAATAATGACTCTAGTTATGTGCAGATTAGTAGCATTGTGAGTATATTTTCATGTTTTCATTCATTCTCATATTGATCAGACATTATCTGGTTTCGGCCTGACTATCTTATTGTCTTCTCCATTGTTATTTTTGTAAGTGATCACATTCTGACATTTGCTTGTTACAAAATGTCCGCTTGTTCAAAAATAATAACAAAATGTAGCCTTCTTTCATATTGGGGAGATATCACAAGACATAAACCAACTCAGAGCTGCAGCTTTGCATTGACATTAAATATTGACTATATGCAACATTAAAATAGTTATATGCAACATTAAAGCTGAGTTGAAGCATTTTCTGCATGACGGGGCCTTACTGTGAGATTCCACGGCTCCAATTTGCTTGTGCGGCTTTCTGCCTTCAGCTTATTGCCATGAGATAGTTCATTAATTTTCCTGCTTCAGCAGTTGCAGTTTAGTAATTGATGGAAGCAGTTTCAGCTGGAGATTATTTTATTTTTAAAGATGGAGCTGGTGAATGAAGAGGCCCTTAAAGCTGGGGAAATAAGGAAATCAACACATGGTCCTAAAGTTTCCACTCAGATCAACAAATCGTGAAAAAAATCTGCCGCAGTTTTATTCCAGGTCCTGAACTTGACTGAGATGTTATCATTGCAGCGGAGGATTTGAATATTCCAAAGATAATTCAGGTTAATTGGATGAGAACCAAGGTAAGTTGAGGGTCTTGCTCAAACGGGTAAATGTAACAATATCGCACGCAACAAATAATCGTTGCCTTTGTGAAGAGACAAAAAAACATTCCTTCAGTAAACATGAGTCATCTCTCGTGACCCCCAGAGCATTCCAGTCAATTAAGTATTCGTGCAGTGTGTACGTTTGCATTGTTCAGTGACAGATTATTTGGGCACGGCAAGTTCCCATAAATAGACCAAACAACGTGGCTCTATTGATATTGATCCCAGGATAAATATCAGCCTGGACACCAATAACATAGCTACCCTTCTTTGAAACAGTGCCACGATATGCTACACGCCCACCTGAGTGAGCAGGTGTGCCTAGGTTTACATTTCACCCAAAGGACATCTCGGATCATGCAACGTTCCTTCAGCATCTGTGAACCTGTGCCTTTGCAGTTGCCTTTTCCGCCAGATTTGAACCCTCAACCTTCAGACTCAGAGAGTTTGAGTTTAGTTTATTGTCATGTGTACCGAGGTACAGTGAAAAGCTGTTGCTGCATGCAAACCAGTCAGCGGAAAGACAATACATGATTACAATCGAGCCATCCACACTGTACAGATACATGTTAAAGGGAATAACGAGAATAATGTTAGGTGCAAGATGAAGTCCAGTAAAGTCCGATCAAAGATAGTCGATGGGTCTCCAAGGAGGTAGACAGTAGCTCAGAGCTGCTCTCTAGTTGTTGGAATGATGGTTCGGTCGCCTGGGACTCAAGACTTACCTTGTTGCATCTGAGTAGAATAAATCAGACTGCTGAATCTGTTTTCGTAGCTGCATGGTTACCAGATTTTTAATAATTTATAATACAATTACGTCAACGCAAACTTACTATAGCTGGGGTAAGCGTTTGGAAATGGTGCAACAAATTCCTATTTGCAAACAAACATGCTGCAAGTTATAATTTTGCATTACAAAGTGCCCAAAGCTGTCAATGTTGAAACCGATATCAAGGCTAACAAATCAATTACTTCAGAAATAGCATAGCTTAATGATGAATCAAGAGGTTTTTTTTTAATGATTTAGCATAACAGAAGGATTGATTACCATCCCAATAAGAAACAACATTGTTTAAAGATTCGTACACTGAAATTACAGTTGAGTTGAGTTTAGTTTATTGTCATGTATACCGAGGTACAGTGAAAAGCATTTGTTGCGTGCTAACCAGTCAGCAGAAAGACAATAATACATGTTTACAATCGAGCCATCCATAATGTACAGATACATGGTAAAGGGAATAAAGTGAATAACGTTTAGTGCAAGAAAAGTCCAGTATAGTCGAAGGAAAGATAGTCCAAGTGTCTCCAATGAAGTAGATAGCAGCCCAGGACTGCTCTGTAGTTGTTGGTAGGATGGTTCAATTGCCTGATAACAGCTGGGAAGAAACTGTCCCTGAATGTGGCATTATAAAAGTCGAAAGAAATTTGAAATTGAAGGTTTTGTTAAATGTGATTAATTGTTTCGGCCTTGCCCTCTTTGCACGGCTAAGATATAGTCTTACAACAGTTATTCATCTCAGTTACACATTTCCAGACAGACGGGGTCTGACAAAAAGGTCAGTTCCTCAGAGTTCTTGTTAAAATGCACCCAACAGACGTCATGGGTGATAGATTCTCCAATTGTCTTCTGCTTAGAATTGTACAGAGAACCGGAGTTAATCAGACAGCACTCTTTGTGTTCAGTTGCGCACGGTCTTTCTTTGTGCTTGCTGCATCTTTGTAAACATATCTGACGGTGTAAAGCGATTGAAAGCCTCTTCGTGATTTCCATTTCTGAATGATAACGGGGGGAAACAGGAAGAGGAGGACCAGGCCTTGTGCCATTTCACGGTTTGACAGCAGCACTTACGCACTTGGTTTCCAAGGTAGGTCATTTTTTAAGTCCCTCTGTCTCAGTCGCCCAGTAACATCCAGGAAACCCGACGAAATCTGCTCTCTAAAGGTGTAAGAATTCAATTACCGAAGCATTACTATTTCAATAGCTGTTCCAGCTCGATTACTGCTGACTCACAACTGACACATAAAGATCTTCTTTTTTTTTCTCCATATTCTCAAGGCACAGAACATTAAGTGTGACTGTGAAGTCTGAAGAATTCACTTTGCAGAATCAAACAATGAAAGAGACAGGCTCATTTTAAATTTTTTAAAAGGGGAGGATATTTCCAAGTGCGCATAATAATCTGCACGAATATTACTTGCTACGATTTACTGAAAGGGCTGACAAAGATGTGATCATTTATTAGGGGAATACGTACCTAGCAAGATGAGCACTCGTGTGGAAAACAATCAAAGGGGGTAAGTTGCAGAGGTTTAAAGAATTTTAGCAATGTAACAATGTGCTTTAATACAATGGCTGAGTGCACCAAATCCCTTGGGTCACCACTGCGCAACAGGTTAACTTAACCAACTTTAGAATATTAACACCCAGGCATAATCATGCTTCTAGAAGATACAACCTTTCAGTCGAATGTTTAGTGCCAATGTATGCTAAATATCAGTGTCAAAGAAAAGACATTCTGACCTTCCATCACAGTGAGGAGGTGACTGGAGGAGACTCACTGTGATGGATGTTTCTTTTTTTTGTTTTGTGTTGGTTTGTGATTGTGTGTGAAATTGTTTATTTTTATTGCTCTTATTGCTGGACTGTGGGTGACCTTTCATTTCACTGCACATCTTGTATGTGTATGTGACAAATAAACTTGACTTGACTTGACTTGACTTAAAGTGCTGTATGGAATGCCAGATGGAAAAATTCATCAGACATTGTTCTGACAAGTTTACAGTTCCCATCCCTCCCCTGTGCCCACACCTCTAAGATAGACACAAAATGCTGGAGTAACTCAGCAGGACAGGCAGCATCTCTGGAGAGATGGAATGGGTGACTTTTTCGGGTCGAGACCCTTCTTCAGACTGAGGACTGAGGTGGTCAGTCTGAAGAAGGGTCTCGACCCGAAAAAGTCACCCATTCCCATCTCTCCAGAGATGCTGCCCGTCCCGCTGAGTTACTCCAGCATTTTGTGTCCATCTTTGGTTTAATCCAGCATCTGCAGTTCCTTCCTACACATTCCTGGACTCTCACCTATTTCTCCTCTCCTCTCACTGCCCCCACCCCCTCCCCCCCCACCCCCTCCCACACAACCCCTTCCACCACTCTCCTGCCATTTTTCTCCCTCTAGCTTTACAATCCGCAACTCTTCACACCCTGTCTCACACCTTACTTCCTTTCTTTTCTCTGGCCTTTGTTCCAACCATTTGCCTATCCAAAACACCCCCCCCCCCCTTGCTTATGACGACCCATTACCTTCCGTGCTGTGTCCTGCCACTCCCCTTTTCCAGCTTTCTGCTATCCCTCTATAATCAGTCTGAGTAAGAGTCTCCACCCAAAACGTCACCCATCTATGTTCTGCTGCCTGACCCGCTGAGTTACTACTGCATTTTGTGTCTGCCTTCTCCAGGGATGCTGCCAAACCCACTGAGTTACTCCAGTACTTTTGTGTTCTTTGGAGCTTACAGTTTCATTTTGTTGACCAGAGCATTATTTCTTTTGTAATTGAGCTCAGAATGTGGACTTTACCCAGTGAAGAACTCCAGGTAAAGTCCACATTTTAAGATAAGAACTGCAGAATTCCTTTGCATCCAGAATAGATGATTATGATATATAAGACCTGGAAGCCCAAATAACAGCCCTAATAATGTTATTAGAGCAGAAGCCCTTCCAGCCCGAATAACATTAATATGTTACAATAATGGGCCATATTGTAAATGATTGGAATTCCTGAATCCAATACACACACAAAACACTGATGAAATTCCAAGAATCTAATATAATAAAAGATGAGCTTTAATGTATTCAGTAACTCTGCTTATAGTATTTTTATTTGAGATTGATTGATCTGAACTGGATGATCAAAGTTGAATTGGGTTGATCTGTTGTACCATATGTTTATATTTAGGTTTCCCCATGATGAAATTGATTCAGGTAGATAGGGGAACTAACAAGGAATCTAAAAGGCTAAAAAAGATCTGGCACTTACTTTCAGCCAGGTATCCAGGGAGATCACGTTTCAAATCAATAGCGCAAGCAACAGCTGATAGAGAAGGGAGGCAACTGAAATTGGACCTTGAGCTTTCTATATATTTTTTAGAGATACAGCGCGGAAACAGGCCCTTCGGCCCACCGAGTCCGCGCCGCCCAGTGATCCCCGCACATTAACACTATCCTACACACACTAGGGACAATTTTTACATTTACCCAGTCAATTAACCTACATACCTGTACGTCTATGGAGTGTGGGAGGAAACCGAAGATCTCGGAGAAAACCCACGCAGGTCACGGGGAGAACGTACAAACTCCGTACAGACGGCGCCCGTAGTCAGGATCGATCCTGAGTCTCCGGCGCTGCATTCGCTGTAAGGCAGCAACTCTACCGCTGCACCACCGTGCAAGCCCTACCCATATTTGGATGAGTTGTCCATCTGTCAAGTCTCTCGAGGCAGCTCAGCTTTTGGCATTTTTCCAGCTTTGAGTCATCTGGGTCATGGACAAGGCCTTCAACTTCTTCCTGGGACTGGCAAAGAGGAAAAAGAGACCATCAAAATCAAGATCAATCACGGGTGGGCCTTCAGGAATCCTGTTGAGCCACAGGATACCATGTCTTTTGCTTGTGTCACAGGCCAGAGCAATGTCAAGCTTTTACTCAGTCTCACCGCGTACTAATTTGATGCAGGTGTTCCAATGCAGGCATTATGCTTGATTGAACCCAGGTCTCTGGTGCTGTAAGGCAGCAGCTCTACTGCTGTGCCACTGTGGCTGCCCTGACTGATTCAGTTGCAGTCATCCATGAAAGCCACTTCTGTAATGCCATCTTAATAACAAAATCTCAGCACAAATCCTCAGTGTTTGCAATCCTCATGTTTAAAGGAAAGGCTGTTGGTGAGACCACCTCAAAGGGTGTCTAGGCTCATAAGGTAACATGTGTAACAGAATGATTAATCTGTGAAGAGATAGTATTGTCATGCAACTGAAGTTAGCTTTTATATAAGAGGAAAGGTTACATTCTTTGCTCCAGCTTTTAAAGAAGAACTAGGTTGGAGAAAACCGGTTAGTTTATTGCGTGTAAATCAAATTTTATGGAATGGGATTCCAAAACTGGTCTTTGGGAGATTGTAATCCACTTATTTATGAGGAAATGCCACTCCTAGTAACCAATAGAGAACTCAAAGAACTTAAAGAAACATTGTGCTTGGACTACCAGAAGTGTTTTGACAATAACCCAAGGTGATGACAAGATTCCCTTCCAAAGAACTGTTCTGAATTCAAACTGAACTCAAAAAAATGTACGGGAGAGGATCACAGAAATAGATGTGATGGGAGAGCCAGCAAGCATGGGAAGGGCGGGCTCACTATCTCGTTGAGTGAGTGACTGTATCTGCTCAGCATCCCAGCTTTGCTTGGCTCAACCCAGTTGTAGCTTGGGGAGGGGTGGTTGATTATGGGGAGAGAAAGCACATGGAAATGCCCCCTTTGCCACCCGGCTGAAGGTGCCTGCAACCCAGCAACTGTTTAAGAAAAGGTTAGGCAGGTAAATGGGTAGGACAGGTTTGGAGGGATATGGACCAAACACAGGCAGGTGGGACTAGTGTAGCTGGGACATGTTGGCCGGTGTGGGCAAGTTCGGCCGAAGGTCGAACTTGCCCACACCGGCCAACATGTCCCAGCTCCACTAAACCGAAAATCCATGCTGTATGACTCTGTGACTCTATGACTCTATAACCGATCCCCCAAATGCACGTATGTTCAGGTTGTTCATAAGTTGGCCGATCGTAATCAAGGGAGGACCTGTAAAACAATTCTCCATACCAGTGCCACTCAAGGATTCATTCTCAGCCCCTTTTATACTCCTTATACAGTCCATGTGTAGAGTACTGTGCAGACAAATTCTGCTCTAATTAATGTTGCGTGCTTACCAGTCAGCAGATGGACAATACATGATTACTACATGGACAATACATGATTAATCTTTATGTAGGAAAATAACTGCAGATGCTGGTACAAATCGAAGGTATCATAAAATGCTGGAGTAACTCAGCGGGTCAGGCAGCATCTCTGGAGAGAAGGAATGGGTGACGTTTCTGGTCGAGACCCTTCTTCAGACATGAAGAAGGGTCTCGACCCGAAACGTCACTCATTATTTAATCTTTGATCGTTAATATTACCAACATTCCGTCCTTCACCAACTACATTGAAGGTATGGCATAAACAGCATAACAATCCCTCTACTTGCTCAGGAGACCAAGGAAGTTCAACATGCATCAAACAACTCCTACCAAATCCCAAGGATACACCATAGAGTGCATATTATCAGGTTGCATCACAGCTTGGTTCGGGTACAGCTCTACCCAAGGTCACAAGAAATTGCACAAAGATTTGGATGCAGTCCAGTCCATCACAAAGACCACACTCCTACCCTTGACTCGATCTACACCTTATCTTGCCTCGGTTAACCAGCCAACTGAATCGACGACCTTTTTCACTCCCGCTTCTCCCTACTCACCGTGGGCGTAAGATACTAAAGATCGAAAGCATGTACCACAATGTACCACATGTACCACGACGGCACGATGGCGCAGCGGTAGAGTTGCTGCCTTACAGCGAATGCAGCACGGGAGACTCAGGTTCGATCCTGACTATGGGCGCCGTCTGTATGGAGTTTGTACGTTCTCCCCGTGACCTGCGTGGATTTTCTCCGAGATCTTCGGTTTCCTCCCACACTCCAAAGACGTACAGGTATGTAAGTTAATTGACTGGGTAAATGTGAAAATTGTCCCTAGTGTGTGTAGGATAGTGTTAATGTGCGGGGATCGCTGGGCAGCGCGGACTCGGTGGGCCGAAGGGCCTGTTTCCGCGCTGTATCTCTAAATCTAAATCTAGAAAAACCACGCTGCAAAACTATATTCTGCATTCTGATATTTTTCGCTTTTCTCTACCCATTGTACTTGTGCATGGCTTAATTCTATTCATGTATTGTATTATCTGATTTAATTGGATAGCAGGCAAACAAAAGCTTTTCACTGCTCTTCTCTTTTCACCAATGTCAATACCACTACTTCTATTGCTCACCTGACAATTCAAATCACATTGGTAAGAAGAAGCAGTAATTTTGTCAGACAAAATCCTTAAAACAAGCCCAAGATAACGACTCAATGGAGAGCCATTGGAGAATAATCCAGCAAAAGATGTCAATCTGTAATTTTGCAACTATTCACTATTTTATATTGGTGAGCATTCAGAAATACAAACCTTATTCAACCTCTGAGGTAGACTTAATTAAAAAATATCTGATTTAGAAGGAATATCCTTTGTTGCTTTGTCCTGTCAAGTATTCAGAGCAAGAATAGCATCAGAGTCAGAGAGTCGTACTGCACAGAAACAGAATCTTAAGCTCACCGCATCTCAGAGAGAGTTAGGCATAGCTCTTAGGGCTAACGGAATCAAGGGATAGGGGGAAAAAGTAGGAACAAGGTACCGATTTGGGATGATCAGCCATGATCATATTGAAAGGCGGTACCGGCTGGAAGGGCAGAATGGCCTACTCCTGCACCTATTTTCTATGTTTCTATGCCAATCTTTTTGCCCATCTATACTCGTCCCATTTGTCCATAAGGAGTCTCTATCCTCCTATTCCATTCAAACTTTAGTCTCTGCCTGAATGTCTGTTACACATAACAATTGAAACTGATTCCACCACTTCCTCTGGTTTGATGAAAGAAGTAGAAAATGTGTTTTAAGAGTCACAAGGTCATAAGGAATAGGAGTAGAATTAGGCCATTCGGCCCATCAAGTCTACTCCGCCATTCAATAGTGGCTGATCTATCTCTCCCTCCTAACCCCATTCTCCTGCCTTCTCCCTACAACCTCTGACACCTGTACTAATCAAGAATCTATATAACTGTGCCTTAAATTAAGAGTTTAACAAACCCATTTAGAGTCAATGGCAAACATGTCTTTGACAACACAAACCGTTAGCAGATAATAATAATAATAATAATAATAATAATAATAATAATAATAATAATAATAATAATAATAATAATACATTTCATTTGTATAGCGCTTTTCTGGAAACTCAAAGATGCTTTACAGAGTAAGTAAAACATAAAAATAAATAAATAAACGAACAAAAAAGGAAGGAGAGAGTGACAGCGGTCGGTACAACTCTGGTCACATCACGGTGAAGGAGCGTGTGTGTGGCCCGGACACTGAACTGATGGCTGTGGGTCTCTGCTTATGCTGTGTGCCCTGGGGATTCTCACACACCGCTGTGATGGCTGTTTAAGTCTATGTTTAATTTTTATGTGGGTATGTATCTTGTTGCGTTGTTGTATGACTGTTGGCAAATCAAATTCAAGAGATTCAAGATTCAAGATGGCTTTATTTGTCATCCAAATTGGACGAAATTCAGTCACCCACAGTCCAACAACAAAAGCATTAAAATAGGCATTAAAATTACACAACCCCAAAAACACACAAAAAAAGAAACATCCATCAAAGAAACATCCATCACAGTGAGTCTCCCCCAGTCCTCTCCTCACTGTGATGGAAGGCCACAATGTCTTTTCCCTTCTCCTGCCGTCCTCTCCCGCGGTCAGGTTGTTGTGGTTGCAGGCCGCGCCGGACGGTCCGCAGCGGGCCGACCCAAGGTGAGTCGCAGCCGCTCCCGCAGCCTCCGAAGACGGCCGGCTCCGCTGATGATAAGTCCGATCCGGGGCGGGCGAACACGCTGCCGCTGTTGCTGCACGTCGGGGCGGTCGTGGCTCCCGACATTGAAGCCCCCGCCCAGCAGAGAAAAATCCCGCGGCCTATTTTAGGCCGCGCCGGACGGTGAAATGTCCACGACCCAAGCCCCGCGATCCGGGGTTGGGCGAACACGCTACCGCTGCCGGAGCTCCCGATGTCGGCATCCACGCGGCCCGAGCCTAAGGCGAGTCGCAGACGCTCCCGCAGCCTCCGAAGACGGCCGGCTCCGCTGATGGTAAGTCCGGTCTGCGGACTCTGCGAACCAGAGCCCTGGAGGCCGCCAGCTCCAGGAGTTGGGCCGATGGTAGGCCGCAGCAGGAACGGAGACCCGACCCAGAAAACAAAGGTCGGGTCTCCGTTCGGAAGGGACACATATTTACAATTTTACAGTTCCCCCCCTCCCCCCCACATACACACATAGTACACCAAACACAAAAACACGACATCACATCGACAATTAAGACACAAAAAAACAACAAAACACAAAGACAAATGGACCGCAGGTGAGCCGCAGCTGCTATGTTTACATACTTGGCTAATAAATTAATTACAATTACAATTAAATGGTTAATTATGTGGCCTTGGCCCTATATTGAGCAAGGGGTGATAGTTCATCATTGGTCATGTACCCAAAAACAGTACAGAACCAGTTTTAGCGTGGTTCTGTGCCGCTTACTGTTTTATCACTCAGTAAGGCATTGAATTATAGATCCAGGTTAATTACTGTCATATCATAATTTAGGCTTTAAACGTAATATATCCGTTATTACCCACCATCAAAATAGCTAATCATCAATAATTAAAGGGGGAAGTGATTGAAGTAATTCACCTCAAAATATTCCTACTTCGTTCTGCACCGAGCTTGTGAATTTTATGATTCGCATTCTACGAGAAAAATGATTTAACCAAATATCCCCCGTTTATTTATCCTGTGTGTACCACTGCTGTGATTAATGGGATGTGACCATTAATTGTCTTTGACAATAGTGCAATTTTAATGCTCTAGCCATTTTATATGGTGTTTGAACATTTTAAACTAACTGCAATTATTCTAGCATAATTTATTAATAAGGACGGTTATAAAATCGGAAATAAATGAAGATGAGATTCTAAACCTGAGTTCTAAATTTTAATGGCACAAGGTAAAATGACTGTGAATATATACTATGATAAATTTATGATCTAGGTGCTGAAGGCACAGAGAAAATGTGTGTGTATTCCATTGAGTGAATATACAGAAACAGCCAGCTCTGTTTTCTAAAAATCATAACACAATGTGAATTTGGAAATGTCAGGAATATATTAATGTCTGTTTAAGCAATGCTGCTGTTAAACTACACCATTTGAAGTGCAGTTTAACAATCTCTGCCAGTGGACTGAAAATACATGGCAAGCCAATATTTAGAGGGCAAGTCCAATTAAGTCAGACAATGCATTGTTTTACACTATGACTTACCCTTGATATTATCAGCATGAGTCACACTCAAATCAGCGGCCACACTAAATTCCGCTGTCTTAATCGGTACTGGATACAGTATAAAGTGTTGGATTGCCCAGTTATTGCATTTAGCTTTATAAAAAGACCAAAAGATAGCATAATAATGACGAAGAAGGTCAAGGACTGGGCTTTGCTCTTATGAGCGTGCAAAGTGACAGAGTTTTCCTTCAAAGGAAAAAACGACCTTGTTCGTAACTATTCACGCCCAACTGCAAACACAACTCGTCCCCGTTGAATTAATTCTGTCCTGCCAATTTATTTGAATTGTTCTTTATTGTCACGTATGCACAGCACGGTGAAATTCTTTTGCGTAACCCACAAATGCACAGTCGCCGTATTTTGGCGGCGTTTACCAAGAAAAAGAAACAGTCCAAAGTCCAAAGTTGACATGTTGGAGGTACTAGTGAGCGCCCGATCCAGGTAAGCCCAGGTAAGCCCCAGGCTGCTGCAAGCCCGCAAACCAACATCCCTCTCCTTGCCCGTCCCGGGTCCTCTGTCCAGGGTTGGAGGGGGGGGGGGGGAAGGCACCTCCTGCAGCTGACCTTGAAGGCGCTGGAGGCAATAACCCTGTTCCTCTCCTACCGACCCGTTCTTCACGTTTGTCACTGCCAGTGGCCTAATGGGCACGGTGGCATAGTGGTAGAGCTACTGACTTGCAGCGCCAAGTGACCCGGCTTCCATCCTAACTACGGGTGCTGGTCTTCACGTTCTCCCCATGACCTACGTGGGTTTTCTCCGAGATCTTCGGTTTCCCCCTACGCTCCAAAGACGTACAGGTTTGTAAGTTAATTGGCTTGGTATAAATGTAAACTGTCTCTAGTGTGCGTAGTGGGCGGGAATTGCTGGTTGGTGCGGACTTGGTGGGCCAAAAGGCCTGCATCCACACTGTATCTCTAAACTAAACTAAACTAAACTAAACTAAACTAAACTAAACTAAACTAAACTATACTAAACTAAACTGTGGCTCCAGTCTTTGGGGCTCCTGAGCTTTCCTCTGTAGGCACTCCAGCATTTGCCAGAAGGTTCCGTTTTGCATTGCTTCGATGTGGCTGACTACAAGACTTTTGAGGGTGTTTAAAAAAAAACTGTAGATGCTGAAAATCTGGAAAAAAATGTCAGAAACACTTAGGTCACGCAAAAGTGGCAGAGAGGGAAACACAGTTCTCATTTCAGCCCTGAATTTTGCACTTTGCAGATTATTTTGTTTGTATTCTCACCCTCTAATTGCCCTCATCTCATAACTGTTCTATTTATTTCTCTTTTAAACTGTTCCCACTAATTCATTGACTGGTGACCTCTACAACCTATCCCCAAATTGACACTGGTCTGACCTGAGCAGAGACATTCCCTTTGTTTTATTAATTTATCAAGAGTCAAGCGTGTTTTATTGTCACATGTCCCAGATAGAACAATGAAATTCTTACTTGCATCAGCACAACAGAATGTGTAAACATAGTACGCTGTAAACAATATAATAAACGAGAGAGAAAACAAATTCAACGTGTGTATCTCCCTCTCTGCCACTTTAAATGGATCTGTTTATTTTCTTTATTTTGTCCCCCTATACTGAAGAAAGTCTTCAACATTAAATGTGTAGGGAGGAACTGAAGATCGACTCAAAATGCTGGAGTAACTCAGTAGGACAGGCAGCATCTCTGGAGAGAAGGAATGAGTGATGTTTCGGGTCGAGACCCTTCTTCAGACTGAGATTCAGGGGAAAGGGAAATGAGAGATATAGACAGTGATGTAGAGAGATATAAATCAGATGTATGAAAGATGTACAAAAAAGTAACAATGATAAAGGAAACAGGCCATTGTTACCTATTTGCTGGGTGAGAACGAGAAGCTGGTGCGATTTGGGTGGGGGACAGATGGAGAGAGAGGGAATGCAGGGGTTTAAGTATTAAGTCTGTTTCTTTTTCCACAGATGCTGCCGGGCCTATTGAGTGTTTCCAGCTTTTTCTGTTTGTATATTTGGAAAGTTCGGTGGATCACTGGAGCCATAGTTCAAAACATATGTTAAAATGTCACAATTGTCAACCTTATCATTTTTGTTTTTTTATTGTTGGTTCAGTTATAGACGGATTTGCGCTCATCCGGCATTTCTGCTACTTCCTTGAGGGCAGGGATTTCACGGCTTTGATCCCTGGTCATCCCTGGAGCAGCGTCACTTGGCCGACATCTCAGAGTACACGACTTGCGTCCAGCACGTCGCAGGCAAGAGTAACCAGGTCGCAGATGCGCTGTCCCGCACCGCCATCAATGCCATCCACGCTTTGGCCCCAGGTGTCGACTACACGGCCGTGGCGGTCGCCCAGCGAGAAGATGAGGAGATGCTCGCCTACCGCTGGAGGATGTGCAATTCGGGCCCGCTGACACCACGCTCCTTTGCGACGTGTCTACCGGACAGCCAAGACCCATCGTCCCCGCGGCCTGGCGCCGCAGGATTTTCGACATGGTTCATGGCCTAGCTCTCCCTTCCATCCGGGCAACAACGGCACTGGTAGTAGCCAAGTTCACGTGGCACGGATTGCACAAACAGGTCGGCAACTGGGCCAGGGTGTGCATCCCCTGTCAAACCTCCAAGATTCAGCGACACATCAAGGTGCCGCTGCAGAATTTCGTCCTGACGCACCGGCGTTTCGACCACATCCGCGTCGACGTCGTGGGACCACTGCCTCCATCCAGAGGTGTCACCCGCCTTCTCACCATCGTGGACCGATTCACGAGATGGCCGGAAGCCGTCCCGCTCTCAGATACCTCCTCTGTGATGTGTGAACGTGCCCTCACTGCCCACTGGATCGCCCGCTTTGGTGTGCCGGTGGACATCTCCTCCGACAGAGGTGCGCAGTTCACCTCCGAGCTGTGGGCAGCAATGGCCCAGCTGCCTGGCACAGCTGATCCACACTACGGCTTACCACCCGCAAGCAAACGCCCTCGTGCAGCGTTTTCACCGGCACCTGAAGGCATCCCTAAAGGCACGGCTCACGGACTCGGACTGGATGGACGAGTTGCCGTGGGTCCTGCTGGGCATACGCACTGCCCCGAAGGAGGACCTGGCAACTTCCTCGGTCGAGCTGGTGAACGCGCCCCACTTACGGCCTCAGGGGATTTCATCCCAGCGGCACGTGGACATCAGGTCCACCCACATCCATGCTGACGCGCCTCCGTGAGAAGGTGGGCATGCTCTCTCCAGTCCCAACGACCCACCACGGACTCACCCTCACGTACGTCCCACCCGCCCTCCAGGACTGCCAGCACGTTTTCCTTTGCCATGATTCCCACCGTACGCCACTGCAAAGGCCTTATGAGGGACCCTTCCAGTTACTGCAAAACCGCGCCACGACCTTTGTCATCAACTTGGGCGGCAGGCACGAGACTGTCTCCGTGGACCATCTTAAACCGGCACACTTGGACATTGACCAACCAGTGCAGGTGGCACAACCCTGCCGCAGAGGGCATCCGCCATCACGACCGCACCCACCCTGAACACTGCCAGCTGCGATCCCGGACACACGAGATACATACACGAGATCAGGCCGCCTCACACGTCAACCAAACCGCCTCCATTACTCCTGTTCCGGGGGGTCATGTGGTGGGCCGTGTCATTTTGGTTTTGAACCGTCGTTTGTCGGGCTCGAACTCTTGCGTGGACTGGGCGTGATCTGGGCCGACCAATCACGGGGTCCGGGGGGCCAGGCCGTCGTATGTGGGCGGTTGGAATTTGAACTCGGGGATGCGCGCATGAGCGACAGGGCTGTATCGGTTAATAATTAAACAGAGTTTACACAAGGTGTGGACCACTATATATTAACCATTTCCACAGTTCCATATCCCTCTTGGGCTCACACCATCTCAAGTCAACAATCGGACTATCACGGAACCTCCTTACCTGAGGTAATCTGTTGCCAGCCTCGATTTGTCCTGTTTTTGTTCTCCTCCCCCCCTCCCCCTCCACTATGATCAGTCTGAAGAAAGGTCCCAACTCGAAACATCACCTATTCATTTTCTCCAGAAATGTTGCCTGGCCCATCGAGTTACTCCAGCATTTTGTGTCAATCTTTGGTATAAATCAGCATCTGTAGTTCCGTTGTGTTACATTTAGACCAATGGACACTATTGTTTATTTCCAATGTTGAAGAAACAAGAACAAAAAATGTTAAGGAGAGCCAAAAAGCTGTCTTGCAAAAACACTGTAGATACATCGAACCATAGAAACATAGGTACAGGAGGAGGCTATTAGGCCCGCCAAGCCAGCACCGCCATTCATTGTGATCATGGCTGATCATCTACAATCAGTAACCTGTGCCTGCCTTCTCCCCATACCCCTTGATACCACTAGCCCCAAGGGCTCTAACTAACTCTCTCTTGAATGCATCCAGTGAATTGGCCTCCACTGCCTTCAGTGGCAGAGAATTCCACAAATTCACAACTCTCTGGGTGAAAAAGTTGCTTCTCACCTCAGTTATAAATGGCCTCCCCTTTATTTTTAGACTGTGTTCCCTGGTTCTGGACTCCCCCAACATTGGAACATTTTTCCTGCATCAAGCTTGTCCAGTCCTTTTATAATTTTATACGTCTCTGTAAGATCCCCTCTCATCCTTCTAAACTCCAGTGAATACAAGCCCAGTCTTTCCAATCTTTCCTCATATGACAGTCCCGCCATCCCAGGGATTAATCTCGTGAACCTACACTGCACTGCCTCAATAGCAAGGACGTCCTTCCTCAAATTAGGAGACCAAAACTGCACACAAAGCTCCAGATGTGGTCTCACCAGGGCCCTATAAAACTGCAGAAGGACCTCTTTACTCTATGCTCAAATCCTCTCATTATGAAGGCCAACATGCCATTAGTTTTCTTCACTGCCTGCTGTACCTGCACGTCTACTTTCAGTGACTGGTGTACAAAGACACCCAGGTCTCGTTGCACTTCCCCTTTACCTAATCTGACACCATTGAGATAATAATCTGCCTCCTTGTGTTTGCCACCAAAGTGGATAACTTCACATTTATCTACATTATACTGCATCTGCCATGCATCTGCCCACTCACTCAACCTGTCCAAGTCACCCTGCAATCTCCTAACATCCGCTTCGCAGTTCACACTGCCACCCAGCTTTGTGTCATCTGAAATCTTGCTAGGGTTTCTTCTAATTCCATCATCCAAATCATTAATATATATTGTAAATAGTTGCGGCCCCAGCACCGAGCCTTATGGCACTCCACTCGCCACTGCCTGCCATTCTGAAAAGGACACATTTATTCGTACTCTTTGCTTCCTGTCTGCCAACCAATTCTCTATCCATGTCAATACTCTACCCCCAAAACTGTGTGCTCTAATTTTGCTCAGCAATCTCCCTTTATGGGACCTTATCAAAGGCTTTCTGAAAGTCTAGATACACTACATCCATTGGCTCTCCTTCATCCATTTCACTTGTCACATCCTCAAAAAAATCCAGAAGATTAGTCAAGCAGGATTTCCCTTTCATATATCCATGCTGACTTGGACCAATCCTTTTACTGCTATCCAAATGCACCGTTATTACCTCTTCAATAATTAACTCCAACATCTTCCCCACCACTGATGTCAGGCTATCTGGTCTGTAATTCCCCGTTTTCTCTTTCGCTCCTTTCTTGAAAAGTGGGATAACATTAGCTACCGTCCAATCCACAGGAACTGATCCTGAATCTATTGGACATCTGTAAAAGATTTTCCATTACTTTATTCATAAATGACTCATCCATTGATTTAGAAAAATGTATGACCTCACCATTAGTTTCAGTTTTTTATCAACAGGCATCAGTATAGACAGATGTTTGATTTTCACTGAACATTTATCCCATGTGTGCATGGTGCTAGGTTGCAATGTTCTTGTCTAAAGCAGAATAAAACGGAGAAGAGTTCACTCCCAAGTTCATAGCACACTGTTCTCTGATGTACGCTAGAATTTCTCGATAACAGTGAACGCAGAAAAACATCATTTAACTTTCGGAGAAACGGGTACATAATGATACTTGTGTATTACAACCTCCGTGTCTAGACAGGGAGTTTGCTGCTCTTAGAGCCTTTTGACCTTCATGACACAGACAATGTACAGCAGTGTTGGCAGAAACTGCAGACTGCCATTGATCTGACTGCTCAGACGAACCTCTCTTATGCCAGACCTCCTCGTGATGAATGTCTCTCTTGTATTGACCAGAGCTTTTAAATGAGCAGTCGGATGAGTTAGCCCCAAGCCTATTATATTAATGGCTGGCACAAATCTATTAATGTGTCTAAGAGGTGAACGGCAAATTCTAGTGGCCTAATAATAATTAATCTGATTCAAGGTATGTTTGAGATTAATGCCACTTTTCTCATATCGCATACAATATGATAGTGGATTTATCTACAACGTATTCCAGAAAAGAGTCAACTCATATTTATCACAACATGACATTTCCCTCCTAACCCCATTCTCCTGCCTTCTCTCTGTAACCTTGATTCCCTTAATATTCAAGAACCTATCAATCTCCACTTTAAAAATACCCAAACACTTGGCCTCCACCGCCGTCTGGCAATTCATGCCACAGTTTGACCATCATCGGGCTAAAGAAATTTAGCTTCAGAGGTAGACACAAAATGCTGGAGTAACTCAGCGGGTCAGGCAGTATTTCGGGAGAAAACGAATGGGTGACGTTTCGGGTCGAGACCCTTCTTCAGACTGAAGTTTCCCCTCCCACTTCCCGGTTCTCCCACTAGCCTTCCTGTCTCCTACTACATCCTATCTTTGTCACGCCCCCTCCCCTGACATCAGTCTGAAGAAGGGTCTCGACCCGAAACGTCACCCATTCCTTCTCTCCCGAGATGCTGCCTGACCCGCTGAGTTACTCCAGCATTTTGTGTCTACCTTCGATTATGAACCAGCATCTGCAGTTTTTTTTCCTACTAAATTTCTCTTCATCACCATTTTAAAGGTACATCCTCTTATTCTGAGGCTGTGCCCTCTGGTCTTAGACTCTCCCACTACTGAAAACATCCTCTCCATATCCACTCTATTTAAGCCTCTCATAATTCGGTAGGTTTCAATTAGATCCTTCCCCCTCCCCTCGTTTCTCTTAACCCATACGAATACAGGTCCAGTGTCATCAAGCACTTCTCATACATTAACCCAATCATACTGGGGACTGGTCAAAGTATCGTCATCAGAAGACTGGCCACCACCTTCCCAAAGGTTACTAGAGTCAAGTAATAAATTGTAGCCTTGCCAGTGGCATCTCAACCCCACAAATTGAATGTTGTCACCAGCCACATTAACCCAACGCTGACATTATTGGCTTTGATTGTAATGGATCTAAAACGACAACATCTTAACTTGAAACTTTATAAACCTCCCGGGTCAAAAGTGAGTTCAATAACTTTGGTTTGGCTGCATTTGGAGCATTGTGTGCAGTTCTGGTCGCCCCACAAGAAGAAGGATGTGGAGGCTTTGGAAAGGATGCAGAGGAGTCTTACCAGAATGATGCCTGGAACAGAGGGTATTAGATACAGGCAGAGTTTGGACAGACTTGAATTGTTTTCTGTGGAACACCAGAGGTTGTGGGAAGTATATCAAATTCTGAGAGACATAGATAGGGTAGACGGTCAGAATCTTTTTCCCCAGGATGGAAAAATTAAATACTGAAGGGCATAGCTTCAAGGTGAGAGGGGCAAAGTTGAAAGGAGATGAACTTCTTCTTCTTTCGTGCCCATTATCCATGTTTCAAATGTCGTTTGTCATCGTCCATCCTGAAAAGGGTGCAAGCTTCCGGCGACAATCAGTGGGAGCCATCACTTGTACAATCGATGATGGTGGTGGCAGAATTAGCTCAGGGCACTTCCAGTTTTCAGCCCCGCGACGTGGACGCTTCTGCTATGGGGCCGAAAGGAGATGTTTCTAGCATGTTATTTGTTACACAGAGTGCCTGGAACACATTGCCGGGGGTTGTGCCTGGAACACACTGCCGGGGGTTGTGGTTGAAGCAGTTATGTCAGTGGCATTTAAAATACTTTTGGATAGACATATGGATATGCAGGGAATATATGGATGTGGGCTATGTGTATGTGAATAAGTGCTGATCGTGGCATTATGTTCGGCACAGACGTTGTGTGGGCCGGAGAGCCTGTTCTTGTGCAGTACTGGTCTATGTTCTATGTTCTAATTTTACCTAATGATCTTGATGTAAAGAGAATTGTGAGAAAGATTGGCCTAATCCCACTGGATGTTAGAATAAAAGAGAGGTGATCTCATTACAATATGCATGATTTGGAGAGAGATTGATGGAGTAGATTTCTTCGGGTTGGAGAGCTCAGAGCTGGTAATTGCACCTCGGGCTGCAAGATCAGGGGTGGCACAGTGGCGCAGCAGTAGAGTTGCTGCCTTACAGCACCAGAGACCCGGGTTCAATCCTGTACATAGGTGCTGACTGTGCGGAGTTTGTACGTTCTCCCCGTGACTTGCATGGGTTTTCTTTGTGTGCTCCTCTTTCCTCCCAAGTCCCAAAGACATACAGGTTTGTAGGTCGAAGGTAGCCACAAAATGCTGGAGTAACTCAGCGGGTCAGGCAGCATCTCAGGAGAGAAGGAATGGCTGATGTTTCGGGTCGAGACCCTTCTTCAGACTGATGTCAGGGGAGGGGGCGGGACAAAGATAGGATGTAGTAGGAGACAGGAAGGCTAGTGGGAGAACCGGGAAGGGGGAGGGGAAAAAGAGGGACAGACGAACTATCTGAAGTTAGAGAAGTCAATGTTCATACCGCTGGGGTGTAAACTGCCCAAGCGAAATATGAGATGCTGTTCCTCCAATTTGTGCTGGGCCTCACTATGACAATGGAGGAGGCACATGACAGAAAGGCCAGACTGGGAGCGGGATCTCCAATTTGCGCTGGGCCTCACTCACTATGACAATGGAGGAGGCCCATGACAGAAAGGCCAGACTGGGACTGGTTTTCCTACACAGGTTTGTAGGTTAATTGACTTTGGTGATAAATTGTAAAATTGTCCCTCGTGTGTAGGATAGTGTTAGTGCATGGGGATCGCCAGTCAGCACAGACTGAAGGACTATATCCGCGCTATATCTCTGATGTCTAAAGTAAAGTAAAGACTAACGATTTAGCACTGAGATAAGGAAAGATTTCTTCATGCGGAGGGTTAAAAATCTTTACATCCTTCTCGTCCTCGGGCGGGATGAGATGCTAAGCATATTCAACGCTGAGATCAATAGATATTTGGAGACAAATGGGATTGAGTGGGAAGGTGGGATGATGCATAGGACTGCCTGTGATCTTAATGATTGATGGGCCAGCTGGAGGGGCCTGATACCCTTTCCGCTGATTTTGCTTCGTACATGAAAGTGAGAGAGCGTAATTGGAATAGGACCTGTCAGAATGGAGGCATTCATGGACCATCAGAAGGAAATGTGACACAGCACTGTCCATAAAGAAGCAGGAGGAGACCACACGAGCCTCTGTTCACAGAATATTCTGAAAGAAACCAACTCCAAAGGTTCACAATGCTCTGATGGACTTGAAAGTGCTCTGTCACTTCTTGCGGCTTAGTTATTTGCAGTCTCCTATTTTTCTTTTGTTGTTGATTTGATTCATGCCCTGGCCAGATTGCGGCATCCTTTCTCTGTGTAATGCTGTGATCTGGATCGTTGCTGAATGAGCTGAAGGCTATTTTGGAGGGAATGTCGTTGCATAATCTCGTGTGTAAATGTAGCTTCTTCATTGTAGCGGGGGTTGCAACGAAGAAGCTGGATGCAGGAAAAAAGTTTCCCAATGTTGGGGGAGTCCAGAACCAGGGGCCACAGTCGAAGAATAAAGGGGAGGCCATTTTAAAACTGAGGTGAGAAGAAACCTTTTCACCCAGAGAATTGTGAATTGTGAATTTCTCTGCCGCTGAAGGCAGTGGAGGCCAATTCACTGGATGAATTTAAAAGAGAGTTAGATAGAGCTCTAGGGGCTAGTGGAATCAAGGGATATGGGGAGAAGGCAGGCTCAGGTTACTGATTGTGGATGATCAGCCATGATCACAATGAATGGTGGTGCTGGCTCGAAGGACCAAATGGCCTCCACCTGCACCTATTTTCGATGTTTCTATGTTTCTATGAATGGCATCGCGATTATCACCGTCCAGCCCCTGTCTCACCCTTCCTCCTCCTCCTCTCCCCATCATGCTGGCCCCGGACCCTGCGTTGACAGAATGGAGCGGAGGCGGCAGGAATGGACCCGGCGGCGTTCGTCGAGGTTGCCGGTTGGCGGGGGCGTCGGCGGTCGAGGACGGGGCATGTAGGAGCCAAAGGACGCGCCACCCGAAACAAAGGACGACCGTGAGTGAGGGGGACCACTGTGAATGGGGGGAGGGAGGAGGAGAACAAAGTTGGAACCGTCAAAGGGGGGGCCACCATGAGTGGGGGGAGGGAGGTGGAGAATAAAGGAGGACCCCGACTGGGGGGAGCACCGTGAGTGGGAGGAGGGAGGAGGAGAACAATGGAGGACCCAGTGTGGGGGGAGGACAACGGTGTGGGGGGAGGACAACGGTGTGGGGGGACTACCAGGAGGGAGGGGGAGGAGGGGGAGGGAGGAGAACAAAGGACCTGGCGCGGGATACTTTGTAACTTTGTTGGCGCCCTTTACACCTTGGGTATGCAAAACAAAGAATTTCACTGTGACTTCTCACACGTGACATTAAAGTTTTTGTTCATTCATTCATTCATTCATTCATTCTTCCCTCTCCATTCTGAATCCTGATGCAGTGTCTCATCCTGAAACGTTAACCATTCCTTTCCCGCCACTGACACTCCCTGACCCTCTGAGTTCCTCCAGCAGCTTCATTTTGCTCCAAAATCCAGCACCTGCAGGCTCTTGTGCCTCCTGAAGGATTTCTTTCAAGGATTTTCACAAAGTGGTGTATCAGGTGCTTTGTAAAGGGGCAGCATTCAGACACTCTTATTTTCTGTTTTACATTGCTGCTCACAGTTCATTCTTTAGTGTACTATTTTCTGCTGGTCCATTAGTCACATTCTTTCTTCTGAGTAAATTGATTCTGAGTTCAAATCCCAAAACTCTGGGCTGACATACCAGTACACTCACGACAAGAGAGGCTGATGAGCTGTCTTTTTAATGTGATGCGAAACTGAACATCAACTGTTTTTCATTTTGATGCAAAATATCCCGAAGATTTTCATTTTGAACGTGAACAGGGGAATTATTGTTAGGTGTTCTGGTTAATATTTATACTGCAATCAACAACTCAATTACAGATAATCTTGCCTTTATCACGTTTCTGTTGGTGGAAACATATTGGCAGTTGTTTTCTGCAGCACAACAGTGTATCAAACAGCACTCCATTCGGGGGTCTAACGCATAAAGGTGGTCTGAAGACAAGAAAGAACTGAGTATATGCAAGTTTTATTTTATAAAATAGTTTTACCATTCATTGCATTAGACTTCAGACTTTACTTTTAGACTTTAGAGATACACCGTGGAAACAGGCCCTTCGGCCGACCGAGTCCGTGCCGACCAGCGATCACCCC
The DNA here is from genome assembly GCF_053455715.1 of Rhinoraja longicauda. Classification (NCBI taxonomy): domain Eukaryota; kingdom Metazoa; phylum Chordata; class Chondrichthyes; order Rajiformes; family Arhynchobatidae; genus Rhinoraja; species Rhinoraja longicauda. The sequence goes on along the minus strand of NC_135963.1, from coordinate 15,415,933 downwards.
GTACCCTGGAACTATCCTACACACTATGAAAAACTTACAGAAGCCAATTAACCTAGAAACCTGTACATCTTTGGAATGTGGGAAGAAACTGGAGCACACGGAGAAAACCCACGTGGTCAAGGGGGGAATGTACAAACTCCTTGGTGCCTTGCACCAAGGCAAATTCCTTGTAGGTACACATACTTGGCCAATAAAAAAAATTCTATTCAATTCAATATGGACAGCATCCGTAGTCAGCATCGACTCTTGGTTTCTGATGCTGCAAGGCAGCAACTCTACTGCTGCGCCACTGTGCCATGCTAGTTTAATGCTTAAAAAAAAAATTTAGTGCACAAAATATGTGACTGTTTGCAGACCATGTATGGTAAATAGAAATACCCCAATTTCTAAACAGCGTTAAGTGAAATCAAGTTCTGAAGAAGGGTCTCGACCCGAAATGTCACCTGTTCCTTTTCTCCAGAGATGCTGCCTGACCCGCTGAGTTACTCCAGCTTTTTGTGTCTATCTTAGACTCACAGAGCATCAGATTTACATTGCTTGATTTTCTCAACACAAAGCTTGCTGCAGGTTCCGCTCACAGCTGCTTGTGTTAGCTAGACTGGGGCAGTTTACTGTACCATGCCATCTCCTGAGCACTTCTTCTCCACGGATATCTAGTAGCACCCCCTTTCCCCTCCACCTACCTTCCACTTCCTCTTCGGATCGTTCACCTTGTCGTGGTGAAGGGGCTTGCGTGTTCCCATGATTCGGGAGTGCGGCACGGTGGCGCAGCGGCAGAGTTGCTGCCTTACAGCGAATGCAGCGCCGGAGACTCAGGTTCGATCCTGACTACGGGCGCCATCTGTACGGAGTTTGTACGTTCTCCCCGTGACCTGCGTGGGTTTTCTCCGAGATCTTCGGTTTCCTCCCACACTCCAAAGACGTACAGGTATGTAGGTTAATTGGCTGGGCAAATGTAAAAAAAAAAAAATTGGCCCTAGTGGGTGTAGGATAGTGTTAATGTGCGGGGATCGCTGAGCGGCGCGACCCGGTGGGCCGAAGGGCCTGTTTCCGCGCTGTATCTCTAAATCTAAATCTAAATTCCGAGAGCGATGCCGTACCTGGGTTGTCATTATGCCGTCGGAAGCACTACCTTCTGGTAGGGCCACCCATGGCGGTAAGGTCGAGGATGAGGGTCCGGACTAAGAACGATTCAACCTACAAGACCTCAACGGCGGACCAGGCGGACGAATTTACCTTGAACTCAACGGCTGTGAAGGCGGATGAAGGCTGCAACAGATCTATCAGATCCAATCGTCTTGGTTTCCTTGCCATTGAAATTAGTTGATTGATTTGTGAAGGACCGTGTGCTTCTTGGAGTGCAACATCAACTGCACTTTAAACAAACACACGCACAGTCGTCTTCGTTCTGTGAGCGGCACAAAACTTCACTCAAGACTTTTGGCGATGGGGGAAGGGCGATGGGAGCAGGCTCTGTGATGGCTGGAAGCTCCTAGTCAAGAACCGGCACGGAAGCGGTGAATACTTTTTTTATTATTAATAATTTATTTGAAAAGGGACAATGGACATTAATTGACATTCAAACAAATGTAAATATACTCGAGTTAGCCGAGAGGCTAGTTTTCATCGACATTCCCTTAGCCTGATGTTGTTCGGCATCCTAGAAAAGAAATACAATACAATATGTACAATAGTTAAAAACATACTACATTACCATACAAAGCAATACAGTTAATTAAAATCAGACAAAACCCAAATAGCAGATGGAAACAAAAAAAAAACAGTGTGAGTACAGTATTAATTGAAAGTTTAATTTTTTTAAGATGAAGCTTTAAAAGTCACGTTCAAGTTGGATAAAACTAGCATCAGAGTTGACATTGTTGTTTCTCAATAAGCCATTTCTTGACGTTACACTTAAATGAATAATATGATGGGGAGTCTCTATCTGATTGTGGTACTGAATTCCATTGATGTGATGCTCTGAAGGAAAAGACAGCCTGGCTAAATTATTCAATCGCTACAACGGAATGTCGATCATCATCCTCAACCTCGAGGGATAGCCACTACGATGACCTGCCACTTCCAGTGAAATTAAACTGGGCAGTTACAGCATCATTCAGTGGAACATAGGAGACAAAATCAGCGTTTACTCCAAAGATATTGCTTAACTCAGTCCTATAAAGGTGACCACTTAACTCCGGCATAATCACTGGAGCTAACCTTCGACCCAAATAAGCAGTCTTGTCGAGCATTTCATTCTTCTAAACGCCAGTGAATTTAATATGATTATTAAGGGGTTGGACACGTTAGAGGCAGGAAAAATGTTCCCAATGTTGGGGGAGTCCAGAACAAGGGGCCACATTTTAAGAATAAGGGGTAGGCCATTTGGAACTGAGATGAGGAAAGACTTTTTCAGTCAGAGAGTTGTGAATCTGTGGAATTCTCTGCCTCAGAAGGCAGTGGAGGCCAATTCTCTGAATGCATTCAAGAGAGAGCTAGATGGAGCTCTTAAGGGTAGCGGAGTCAGGGGGGTATGGGGAGAAGGCAGGAACGGGGTACTGATTGAGAATGATCAGCCATGATCACATTGAATGGCGGTGCTGGCTCGAAGGGCCAAATGGCCTCCTCCTGCACCTATTGTCTATTGTCTATTGTCTAACTCTGTCTTATTGAGGATCTTATCACATGGAAGTCCTTTTATCCCAAGAATCAATTAGGCAATAAGATTTGCTGAAGGGTGATCTGCTTGAAACGTCAACACTGTTTCTCTTTCAGCAAATCTGCCGGTCCTGCTGAGCATTTCATGTTGTTGTAATAAGTTCAGCATCTAAATCTTTCTTAGCCATGGCCAATCCACCCAAGGCGGATTGATGAAACTCAAGTCAGGGGTTATGGGGAGAAGGCAGGAGAACGGGTTTATGAGGGAGAGATAGATCAGCTATGATTGAATGGCGGAGTAGACTCGATGGGCCGAATGGCCTAATTCTGCTCAAATCACTTTTGATCTTATGATCTTATGAAGTACTATTCAAGTCTGCAAAATGTTATTCTTCTGGGCTGCACCAAATATCAGAGTCATTAAGTGTGCTGGAAGGGAGTGCAGATGCTGATTTACACCAAAGATAAACATAAAATGCTGGAGTAAATCAGCGGGTCAGACAGCATCTCTGGCTAAAAGGAATAGGTGACGTTTCGGGTTGAGACCCTTCTTCAGACTGTGGCCTTTGTTGGGGTTGTTGCAGTGAGCGGAGGGCTGCTCTCCGTCTCAAGAAGGGTCACGCCCCGAAACATCACCTATACCTTTTCTCCGGAGATGCTGCCTGAACCGCTGAGTTGCTCCAGCATTTTGTGTCCATCATCAGAGTCATCGAAGAAAAAGTTGTGCTGCTCTTCCTGCTTCCCTCTGAATGGAAATCCAATCATCTGAGCTCTCGGTTGCTTTGAATGCCCATGCATTACACGAGAAAGGAAATTAAAGTGTGTTAAGCTTTAAGCATCAGAGTGGCGATAATAAATTAATTTGTCAAGCTATTTTCAGGTAGTGTTTGCTCCAAATCAATTTTCCTGTAGAAAGTAGCTAGCAAAATACCAATTTATTTTACAATTTGTGTTGAAATGGGTAGTCCCCCACTAAATCAATATTATCACAACAAGTAGTTTAAAATAATCACAAGTGGCTTAATGGGTGGCACCAGCAATGGCTGCCTCGCCAACAGTCTATCTGTCTTTTCCTTCTTTCCTTCTTTGAGTTTAAATGTGTGTTTTTAGTGTTCTTTAGCTTGTTTTATGTGGGGGATGCGGGGGGGATGCGGGGTGGAAGGGGTTGGGGGAAACTTTTTCTAATCTCTTCCCTCGATGGAGATGCCATTTTTTTCAGTATCGTATCTCTGTCCGCACTGCGGCCTAACATCGAGGAGTTGGCGGCTTTTGCTGGAGACTGATTTCGAGAGCTCCACCGGAGGGGAGCCTACGGGACTTTAACATTGCAGGGCCCGTGATTCCTTCGCCAGGGATCGACCTCGGAGCTCCAACCATGGGTACCTGCGGACTTAACATCACGGAGCCCGCGGTCTCTGGTCAGAGACCGACATCGGGAGTTCCAAACCGAGGGAGTTTCGACCGCCCCGACGCGGGAGCTTCGACCACCGGCTGTGGGAGCTTTGATCACGGATGGTTCAACTGCCCCGACTGCAGGAGAAATAAAGAGGAGTAAGCTTGGACTTTGTTGCCTTCCATCACAGTGAGGAATGTGGGGAATCCGCTGTGGTGGATGTTTATGTTAACTTTTATGGATTTGTGTGTCTTGTTGTTTTTTTATATCTTCCTATGGCAGTATGGTAATTCGCATATCACTGTACCTTAATTGGTGCATGTGACAATAAACTGACCTTTGAAACCTTTGAATGTATTGCAGATTACACCAAATTGAATGTTATTCATTCATTACAATTGTACAAATCACAGCAGGTTTAAACTTCACTGAAAGTATATGTAATATGCCAGGTTATGTTTCACCATGAAGGACTGAAGACATTGCCCCCCACTTTAAGTGTGACATCCAAAACATAAGATGATAGTTTACCTCAGCTGAGAAAACATTCCCTACAATCAAATTCATTGACAATTAAGTTGCCAGATGGTAATTCATTGTGATGGAGCACAATTCAAATTATTTTTTAAAATACATGTAATAGTGGTAAGTGTTGCATTCTCACCGATAGTAGCTTTGACTCTTTTAACATATTACATTTTTTTGTTTTAGTTTAGAGATACAGCGCGGAAACAGGCCTTTCGTCCCACCGAGTCCGCGCCGACCAGCGATCCCCATACACTAGCACTATCCTACACACTAGGGACAATTTACAATTTTGCTGAAGCCAATTAACCTAGAAACCTGTAGGTCTTTGGAGTGTGGGAGGAAACCGGAGCACCTGGCGATAACCCACGCAGGTTATGGGGAGAACGTACAAACTCTGTACAGACAGCACCCGCAGTCAGGATTGAACCCAAGTCTCTGGGGCTGTAAGGCAGTAACTCTACCACTGTGCTGCCGTATTACTGTGCATAGAATCATACACAGGAGACAGCGGCCTCTCAGCCCATCGAATGTTAACCCTATGCTTCAACTAACCCCACTCCCCTGCTCCTCTCCGGCACAGCATTGCAATCCTGCCAGAGGTTTATGCAATTGTCCTTTGAACATTGTAATTGGATTTAATCAAGCTGAACTTGCCAACTGAGGCACAGGCTGGCCTACATTCATCTGGGCCGTAAGCAGAGGCTCAACCAAATTGAGTTCCTCCACATGACAGATATAAGATGAAGCACAACAAAGCCTTTTTTTAATCAAAATAAATGTGATCAATTATTCCAATAATCTATACAATACAAAACAATAACAAACAAACTCACCACCATAATACAAAATCACCCAATTATCTAAAGCAAATATTGTTAAATGCTACACTCTTAAACAGCTATATTACAATCCTTGTCAAGGATGCATTTCACGACCCCCCCCCCCCCCACCCCTCCCCCCGCGCGGTGCCCAGCGGTCCCGGAAATCATCCAGGGCGTCCGTGGACAGCGCACAGTCCCTCCCTGATGCCGCCTTATCAAAGGTGCCACACAGGAGGTAGGTGAGCAAAATTGGAGCACATGGTATTGGGGGTAGGGTATTGACATGGATAGAGAATTGGTTGGCAGACAGGAAGCAAAGAGTAGGAATAACCGGGTCCTTTTCAGAATGGCAGGCAGTGGCGAGTGGAGTGCCGCAAGGCTCGGTGCTGGGGCTGCAACTATTTACAATATATATTAATGATTTGGATGATGGAATTAGAAGTAACACTAGCAAGTTTGCAGATGACACAAAGCTGGGTGGCCGTGTGAACTGCGAAGAGGATGTTAGGAGGTTGCAGGGTGACTTGGACAGGTTGAGTGAGTGGGGAAATGCATGGCAGATGCAGTATAATGTAGATAAATGTGAGATTATCCACTTTGGCGGCAAAATCAAAGTGGCAGATTATTATCTCAATGGTGTCAGATTAGGTAAAGGGGAAGTGAACCAAGACCTGGGTGTCCTTGTACACCAGTCACTGAAAGTAAGCGTGCAGGTACAGCAGGCAGTGAAGAAAGCTAATGGCATGTTGGCCCTCATAACGAGAGGATTTGAGTATTGGAGCAAAGAGGAGCCCTGGTGAGACCACATCTGAAGAATTGTGTGCAACTTTGGTCTCCTAATTTGAGGAAGGACATCCTTGCTCATGAGGGGTGTTCTTATAGAAGTGTACCAAATCGTGAGGAATAGATTGGGTAAACGCACAGAGTCTCTTGCCCAGAGTAGGGGAATCGAGAACCAGAGGACACAGGTTGAAGGTGAGGGGGAAAGTTTTAATAGGAACCTGAGGGGTCACTTTTTTATACAAAAGGTGGTGGGTATATGGAACGAGCTGCCGGAGGAGGTAGTTGAGGCAGGTAATAATCTCAATGTTTAAGAAACATTGAGACAGGTACATGGATAGGATAGGTTTAGAGGGACATGGGCCAAACGCAGGCATGTGGGACTATTGCAGATGGGAGATATTGGTCGGTGTGGTTTGTTTCTGGCTCGAAGGGCCAAATGGCCTACTCCTGAACGTATTTTCTATTTTCTATGTTTCCATGCTGCATGACTCTATGACTATGACTATGCGATGGGAAAGAAAGCCTTCAGAATTCCAGTGGAGGTTTAAGCAACACAGTGGTGAGTTTATAATGGCTCTAGAGGTAGCGTGGATTTGTTTGGAAGTCTGTTCTGCATGGTACATATTTGCAGACTGTACATGGCCTTGGTGTATTGGCAATTAACCACTGATGGGCTGAAGTGGCCAAATTGAAGCAGCATGCAAAAGAAAATCTGCATGGCCTTATCTTGAGACCTGCCCAGAATCCAAGGCATGATTCAGTGCTAATGATTTCTCTATTATTACATACAACAGTGACTTTTCTCAATTATACTGGCTGACGGTTACATGGGAAATGCTGTCATTACATTTGTGCAAACAGTGAGAGTGGGAAATCCTCTCACCTCTGGTGTCCACTGATGGTTAATATCTACGGTGGTTGTAATCCAAGGTATCTATTTCACAAAATGCTGGAGTAACTCAGCGGGTCAGGCAGCATCTCAGGAGAGAAGGAATGGGTGACGTTTCGGGTCGAGACCCTTCTTCAGTTGTAATCCAAGTAATGGCCCTGGTTGGAAGGAAATTCATGAGTTGCTTTTTTACAGGCACGAACTAAAGGTTGAGCAATTTCCTCAAAAATCACATTCTGCAAAATGGGATTAAACCTTCGGCAAGGGGCGGCCACGGTGGCGCAGTGGTAGAGCTGCTGCCTTACAGCGCTTGCAGCACCAGAGACACGGGTTCGATACCCACTACGGGTGCTGTCTGTACGGAGTTTGTACCTTCTCCCCGTGACCGCGTGGATTTTCTCCGAGATATTCGGCTACCTCCCACACTCCAAAGACGTACAGTTTTTTTAGGTTAATTGGCTTGATGTAAATTGTCACTAATGTGTGTAGGATAGTGTTAATGTGCGGGGATCGCTGGTCAGTGCCGACTCGGTGGGCCGAAGGGCCTGTTTCCACGCTGTATCTCTAAACTAAACTGAAAACAAACTCACAAAATTTCCTATACAAATGTTTTACTCTCTGCAACGTATAGATTACTTGAATGGAATTCTGTTTTGCCACCAGTCAAGTAACAGATGCAAGAAGACAGACACAAAAAGCTGGAGTAACTCAACGGGTCAGGCATCATCTCTGGAGAAAAGGAATAGGAGAAGTTTCGGACCCTTCTTCACACTTCTGAGTAAGGGTCTCGACCAGAAAAGTCACCTATTCCTTTTCTCTAGAGATGCTGCCTGACCCGCTGAGTTACCAGCTTTTTGTGTCTATCTTCAGAGTAAACCAGCAGCTGCAGTTCCTTCCTAGGCTGTAGCCACAAGCCTACAGACACTAAGGACAATTTACCTTATACCAAGTAAGCAAACCCAAGCCAATTAACCTACAAACCTGTACGACTTTGCAGTGTGGGAGGAAATCGAACATCTCGGAGAAAACCTATGCGGTCGCGGGGAGAACGTACAAACTCCGTGCAGGCAGCGCCCGTAGTCGGGATCGAACCCGGGTCTCCGGCGCTGCAAGTGCCGTAAGGCAGCAACTCTACTGCTGCGCCACCATGCTGCGCACCATGTTAGATAACATGTTGACACCATTCACATCTTCACACCTTAAGGAACCATTGTTGCCAATCTCCGATAGAAGCAGTTTCATATCATAGGCTCTGCCATCAAAATAAATCACTTGATTTGGAGGTGGTACCACATTGAGGACTGCTTTTGCACCACCGTCCTGTCTTCAACATCACATCAAATTTAAATCAAGAAAATGAGAGTGAGAATCAATAGTCACAGACGACACATCATCTTTTCTCTAGCCTGTTCATCACCCTAATAACATAGCAGCCAACTAAACAGTGTACAGCTCTGCCTGCAGGCCAACAACACTGAAAAGCTGAAAAGTCAGTGAGAGGAAACTAAAAATAGTTAAATTCCTGCTTCGGTTCACCCCCCCCTCGCTCTCGCTCAGCCGGTGAAGCATGAACATTGCGGGTCACATCTCGGTTGACTTGATGCAGCGGCGCCTCCGGGGTGACTAGACTGGGATTGGAAAAGTTTACGAAGTTCGAAAACTGCAGCAGCCCGCTGAAGACTGCAAGCCCTGTGGTGACGGCCACTGGAGAGAATATACTGTCAGTGGTCCTGATGCCAAGTACTGAATGGCAAAGGGAAAGAACGTAATTAAGCAATGAAGTGAAGTGCCTCGGGACGGGCGAGGAGAGAAAGGTTCTCCCAGGCAACCAAACAAACAACTTTTGACTTTGAAGTATTTTAATAATTTATGTGTCTGTGTGCACATACCTGTTTCTGTCTGTCTGCGTGCAATATTAGAGATGAGTGCTTTTTGTGTTTGTGGATATCTGAATCTAATTATGAGTCTATATTTGTGCCTGCGTGTTTATATACAGTTACGCGTTTCATTGCTGTGATCCTGTACACATCTGATAATTGTGCCTGTTTAAGTCCGCTGATCTCCGCACTTGCTCGATTATCTTCATTACTGGATGCAACTCCCAAGCACAGGGGCAAAAAAAACCTGAAACAGAAACCGCAGACAGATATGTGTATGTGGAGTGCATTAGAATTGTTAATAACACAAAGTGATAGCTTTGTTGCTACTTATGAATGCTGGATGGGTGGTTATAAGAGGATAAATTTCTCAGGGGAATATACCTGCCACAAGCATGTTTCTATGCTCCTGGAAACATGCAAAATAGGTGCAGGAGGAGGCCATTTGGCCCTTTGAGCCAGCACCGTCATTCATTGTGATCATGGCTGATCATTTACAATCAGTAACCTGTGCCTGCCTTCTCCCCATATCTCTTGATTCCACTAGCCCCTAGAGCTCTATCTAACTTTCTTTTAAATTCATCCAGTGAATTGGCCTCCACTGCCTTTTGTGGCAGAGAATTCCACAAATTCACATCTCTCTGAGTGAAAAAGTTTCTTCTCACCTCAATTTTAAATGGCCTCCCCTTTATTCTTAGACTGTGTCTCCTGCTCATGATAAATACCAACCTGGACTGGTTCGATGGAAGATCCTGTTTCCTTGCAGTAGCTTTGATTTGAATCTGAATGTGCAAGTTCACATATATTTGTGATGGTACATTTCTTTGGGTGCCTATTATTCACAAGTTCATAAGCTCATAAGTGATAGGAGCAGAATTAGGCCATTCTGCCCATCAAGTCTACTTGATGGCTGATCGATCTCACCTTCCTAACCTCATTCTCCTGCCTTCTCCCTGTAACCCCTGATACCCGTACTCATAAAGAATCTATCTATCCCTGCCTTTAAAATATCCATTGACTTGACTTCCACAACCTTCTGTGGCAATGAATTCCACAGATTCATCACCACCACCCAGGAGAAATTCCTCCTCGTCTCCTTCCTTAAGGAATGTGCTTTAATTCTGAGGCTATGACCTCTGGCCCTAGACTCTCCTACTAGTGGAAATATCCTCTCCAAATCCACTCTATCCAGGGCCATGTTGCGTGAGATTGTGCCTATTTGTGGACAGGATGCGTCTCAAGATGCTCATGGATATCTCAGAGTCGTAGTGTCATAGAGCTATGCAGCACAGAAATAGGCTCTATGACCCAACGTCCATGCCGACCAAGATGCCTCATCTCAACTAGTCCCATTTACCCGCATTTGGCCCATATCCTTCTAAGCCTTTCACATCCATGTAACTGTCCAAATTTCTTACAAAAATGTTCTTATTGTACCTGCCTCAACTACTTCCTCTCGCGTATCAGGAAAGGGAATGGATTGCAATGTGAATAACACCCCACAAAGTGAGATTTGAGCTCAGTTTTTTAACTGACTTCCTTTATCCGAAGGAAAGCAAAGCTACTCTCTCTCTACAGGTATATTTTCCTGATATTGATATCTTATACGGTTCCCAATACAAGTGAATTGCTGTATTGAGAGCGGACAAACAATTTTATGCATGCACTGACTGGGAAATGATTTAACAGTTGAGACAGGGTTGAATCAGTGAATATTCTCCACGTGGTAAGGTTATGAAGCCCCTCAGCGATCCGGGCAAGACAACCCCTCAGAGCTCTCACAGTTTAGAATATCGTTCAATAGAGAACGAACATCCCCAAAGGGACATGGCTAAAGGCAATGTTGAGAACTTCTTCCTGTCACTTTTGATACAGCAATGGCTCAAGCTCGTTCTTGCGCTAGGATTAATCTGCTACTGATTTACCCATTGGCAGACTAAATTAGAGCTTCACATTCTAACAACCTTCACAGAAAATATTACTTTAAAGAACATTTCTGAATTGCCAGCTGAACTGTGAACTTGCTATACGTATTAGTGCCCGATTTAGAATGTTTTAACATCTTTTTATCTTCAGTGTACCATCCCGAGCTGGACTACAACCAAGGCTTAGGAATCTCACATGCCCATCATGTTTATTGGTTGGAAAATTCAAATGCCCACATTATTTATACAGGTACTCGGAGCCAATGGTTCAATTATTCAATGACACTTGATGGTCAGGATTGTCATTGCCATTTGTTGCCATTGTCATTAGAACGGAGATGAGGAAGAACTTTTTCAGTCAGAGAGTGGTGAAGGTGTGGAATTCTCTGCCTCAGAAGGCAGTGGAGGCCAGTTTGTTGGATGCTTTCAAGAGAGAGCTGGATAGAGCTCTTAAGGATAGCGGAGTGAGGGGGTATGGGGAGAAGGCAGGAACGGGGTACTGATTGAGAGTGATCAGCCATGATCGCATTGAATGGCGGTGCTGGCTCGAAGGGCTGAATGGCCTACTCCTGCACCTATTGTCTATTGTCTATTGTCAAGAGTCAGAGAATCATAGAGTCATAGAATGATACAGTGTGGAATCAGGCCTTTCAGCCCCACTTGCCCACACTGGCCAACATGTCCCTGCTACACTAGTCCCATCTGCACACATTTGGTCCATATCCCCCCAAACCTGTCCTATCCATGTACCTGTCTCTGTTTCTTAAATGGGATAGCCTCTGCCTCAACTACCTCCTGTGGCAGCTTATTCCATACACCCACCACCCTTTGTGTGATCAAATTGAGGGAGCGAGGGGGGCGATGGGGGGAGGGGGGGAGGAGAGGGTGCTGCACCAATGCAGGAGAGGTTTGGGCCCAACGGGTCCACTTGGTCTAGTAATACTCTAAATGCGGCCTCACCAACGTTTTATACAACTGCAACATGACCTCCCATCTTCTCTACTCAATACTCTGACTGATGAATGTCAATGTGCCAAAAGCCTTTTTGACCACCTGATCTACCTGCGACTCTCCCTTCAAGGATCCATGCACCTGCACTCCTAGATACCTTTCCTCTACAACACTCCCCAGAGCCCTACCTTTCACTGTGTCAGTCTTATCCTTGTTAGACATCCCAAAATGCAACACCTCACATTTCTCTGTATTCAGACATCTATTGCTCGTAGAAATAAGGAACGGTAGATGTTGGTTAATACACAAAAGGACACAAAGCGCTGGAGTAACTCAGCAATGTTCTCCAGAGATGTTGCCTAACATGCTGAACTACGCCAGCAGTTTGTGTCTATCTTTATGTTCTCCAGAGATATTGCCTGACCTGCTGAGTTACTCCTGCACTTTGTGTCCATCTTTATGTTCTTCACAGTTGCTGCCTGACCTGCTGAGTTACTCCAGCACTTCGTGTCCTTTTGTGATCTCTTGCTAGAGTTACCTGGAATGAATCCAAACCCAACCGTTCCACCTCAATGGTGGGAATATCGGAGAAGCCATTATAAATAAATGGGTATGCCTTGCTGCATACTAGCCTAATATTTAAAGATAATATTTCATTCTGCTCGCAATGTTCAGGCTCTATAAAAATAATCAGCTGAATTCACTGCACCCTGCTAAACTATGAATTAATGAGATGCACTCTTTCACTTATCCCTGTTGTTAATGATTCTCTCAATATGCATAAACATGTTATTTTTCTCACAAAGTCTTGCAGACTTGAGATCATTAATAATATTCAAGGAACCATAGTAAGGATTAAATAGAAGTGTTTTTCAAGGATCCAGGCACACATGAAGGGTTTGTGCCTTGGTGACACAATCTATTTGTGTACTGTACAAACAATGGAAAGGTGAACTTGCGTTCACAGTTAAAGGATGGCTGCCGCCAGTTCTTATTTTCACCTGCACAGAAAATCTAGCTGGTCTGTGCGAGGAGTGGTTTCGCTCCAGAGAGCAGACTGCTGGAGGCACATTAATCTTGTCCCACTTTCTAAGCAAACCACTGGACCAGATAGACCTGTGACAGGCTTATGCTAAATCTCTTACTCAACTAAGGAGCCAGGAATTTAAGAGATTTGCATAAGTTATTCCTCTCTGTTCCCCTTGTCACTCTGGGTGGTTACTAACTGGCTTGACTGTTTCCACCCCTGTCACATTTTCAGCCTAAAATTAGTCAGAACTTTCAGGGACTTCTTAGATGATGAAGCTATTCAACTGAAGGATGGTTGAAATAAATCAATTAGATGAAGTCTCTGTGATTTTGCCCCTTATTAATATAAATCTCGGAGAATTGTTTTGCAAAAGTCCCTGTGAAAAAGTGAGTCACGGGTTGAATTTTAATTCCTTGACCGGCTTTAGACCAAATAATTAACTGCTTTGAATGTACGGGGCTTTTGATTTATATTGAGTTGTGTTTAACAATCGGATTAAATATTTTTGCAAAGGCAGGTGGGAAGCTGTAGGATTCATTGAATAAATCAAATGGCAGTTGAGAGATTTGTCGAGGGCATTTTGGCTGCATTCACACAACTTCAGCGCTGCTGCATAGTTGAGAAAGTGTTGCTGTGTGTAAACAGCCAAACAGCTGATCAATTCAATCTCCAAACCTGTCAGCAGAATCTTCAAACTAAAGGCAAGTGCCACTGAAACTGGGAATCTCATGTCACAATATAAACCTGCTTCGCAAGTCAAAAAATAAATAAAGATACTGGAAAGCTGAAATAAATAAAAATAAAATATCAGAAACACTCAGCCGATCGGGCAGCACAGTGGTGCAGCAGGTAGGGCTGCTGCCACACAGCATCGGAGACCCTGGTTCGATCCTGACCTCGGGTGCTGCATGTGCGGACTTTGCATGTTCTCCCTGTGACCTGCGTGGGTTTCCTCCGGGTGCTCAGGCTTCCTCCCACATCCCAAAAACGTGCGGAATTTGTAGGTTAATTTGCCTCGATGAATTGCTCCTAGTGTGTAGGATGTGATAGAGGGATAATGTAGAACTAGTGTATGGGTGATCCATGGTCCGCATGGAATCAGTGGGCCGAATGGCCTGTTTCCACACTGCATTTCCAAACCAAACTCTTCATTGCATTTATAGGGTTTGTGAAATTGAATTGCACACTTGAATTGCTGCATTATGACAGTCAGCAGAAAGAATAGTATTTTTGTCATTTTAAAATGAGCTAATGGCAAAGTTGATTAAGAGTCAAAAGTTGATTAAAAGTTGATTTCACTTGGGCAGCTTACAACCCAGCGATGTGAACGTTGATTTAGTTCAAGTAACCCCTGCATTCCCTCTCTCCCCCTTCCTCTCCCACCTTAGTCATCCTACTAGTTCCACTGTTCGCATCCTTGTATACCTTTGTGATCACCTCTACCCCAGCCAACAATGGGCCATTATGGGCTCCACCCTTCCTTGCTCATCTGTTGCTGGCCCTGATTTGTTCTGTTTTCAGTGTCTGTCTTCAGTATAAACCAGCAACAGCAGTTCCTTTCTACATACTTGATGAAAGACTATCTGTTCAGAGTAAAGTAATTATATTAGCTGCTCCACATATAAGGTCAGGAGGAGGTATTTTAGAATGAGAGCTTGGCAAAAGTTGAAGTTGACAGTTCAATACTAAGGATGTAATGCTGAGGCTCTATAAGGTGCTGGTCAGGTCGCAGTGCTGAATCTGTGTAATTCTTTGCCACAGAAGGCTGCGGAGGCCAAGTCAATGGATATTTTTAAAGCAGGGATAGATAGATTCTTGATTAGTACGGGTGTCTGGGATTATGGGGAGAGGGCACGAGAATGGGATTAGGAGAGATAGATCAGCCATGATTGAAAGGCGGAGTAGACGATGGGCTGAACGGCCTAATTCTGCTCCTATCACTTATGAGTTCACACGGTATTATAAATGGAGGACCATATTTCTAACATGCATGATGGCTAAATATATGTGCCTAGATCTTGTGGTAAAACTTTGGCAACACCAGGTAAGTGCCAACAGATCTGGGATGACTGTATATGCACATTTGGTCACAGAAGCCCCAAACTTACTGCCTCTTATTTTGATACAAGACACACAGGTTGAATCAGTTCTCCAGAACTTAACATGCATGAGAGAAACCAATGTCAGTTTAGAGCCAGCACAGGAGCAATTTTAATTTCACTGGGAAAGAATGACTACAAGAGGCAAATTACAAAATTACTTCTATACATTCAAAATAAACATAGCACAAAAAGTAAGGAAATTTGTGTTTGGTAGATTATTTCTTTGTTGTAACAATGCTTCTTGGCAATAAATCTTATACCGTTGGAAAGCCTGTTTATTTCCCTTTTAAATGGTGCCACATTTGTAAGGAACATGCATTTGTGGGATGAGCAGCAGAGCTGAGTATATGGGATGCGCCCATGAAAAATTTGCCAAATCTTCTCTGCCAATGCCAAACAGCTTATTCTGCTGTTGCTATTGACTCTTGTTTTGAGCTTCTGGTACCCCCAGGTGCTGACAAGAATGGGATGCCATCCCACAACAGTGTGTGACCAGGCTGGTGACCAGCATGAGGAGGAGGTGCCAGGCTGTTGTGGCTGTGTATGGTTCTTCCACACGCTACTGAGGCTCCTGTTTATTAAATGAATAAATTGTTAAATTGCCAATATGTCTTGTTTCTTCAGACTTCAATCATCCAATCCACCAAACAACACCGAACAAGAGTCAATGGCAGAATAAGCTGTTTGGCATTGGCAGAGAAGATTTGGCAAATTTTTCATGGGCGCAACCCATATACTCAGCTCTGCTGCTCATCCCACAAATGCATGTTCCTTACAAATGTGGCACCATTTAAAAGGGAAATAAACAGGCTTTCCAACGGTATAAGATTTATTGCCAAGAAGCATTGTTACAACAAAGAAATAATCTACCAAACACAAATTTCCTTACTTTTTGTGCTATGTTTATGTATTTTCAATCCTTTTAATGTTTCCCAAGCAATGACAGGCTTTAGATTTTCAATTTTTAGTACATTTTACATTCTTTTTTTTAGTTGTCTTTTAAGTTTGTAGATGCTTTGAAATGTTTGTGAATAACAGAGATATTCAGAAGTATTAATAGTTTCTGACAGGGTTGACAGCCTGTTAAGCCATTCTGCTACTTGACGTTTCTTAGATGTTGTGTGGGTGAGGTTTGGTTCAAGACATTCAGCATGATGCTTTATTGGCATTACACAGGCTGTTGCTACATAAACCCCACTACTAAGAATCTAACACCTACATTCAGGAAGTACATGCTGCTCAACATGAATTAGTTAAGTATAGAAACAAGGAACTGCAGATGCTGGTTTACATAAAAGGACAAAAAAGTGTTGGAGTAACTCAGCAGTCAAGAAGCATCT
The DNA here is from genome assembly GCF_053455715.1 of Rhinoraja longicauda. NCBI lineage: Eukaryota > Metazoa > Chordata > Chondrichthyes > Rajiformes > Arhynchobatidae > Rhinoraja > Rhinoraja longicauda. The sequence continues at coordinate 15,399,636 of NC_135963.1, read as the reverse complement.
CTTGACGTTGTGGGTCAGAACCCTTCTTTAGACTGACCGTGGAGGGCGGGATGGGGAGCGGAAGAAAGTTTAGAGTTTAGAGAGATGCGGTGCAGAAACAGGTCCTTCATCCCACCGAATCCGCGCGGACCAGTGATCCCCGTACACAAGCTGCCAACTGTGAGGATTTTTGATAGGCAGACAGTTGGACAAAGGCAATAGACAATAGACAATAGACAATAGGTGCAGGAGGAGGCCATTCGGCCCTTCGAGCCAGCACCGCCATTCAATGTGATCATGGCTGATCATTCTCAATCAGTACCCCGTTCCTGCCTTCTCCCCATATCCCCTGACTCCACTACCCTTAATAACTCCATCTAGCTCTCTCTTGAATGCATTCAGAGAATTGGCCTCCACTGCCTTCTGAGGCAGAGTATTCCACAGATTCACAACTCTCAGACTGAAAAAGTCTTTCCTCATCTCAGTTCTAAATGGCCTACCCCTTATTCTTAAACTGTGGCCCCTTGTTCTGGACTCCCCCAACATTGGGAACATGTTCCCTGCCTCTAACGTGTCCAACCCCTTAATAATCTTATACGTTTCGATAAGATCTCCTCTCATCCTTCTAAATTCCAGTGTATACAAGCCTAGTCGCTCCAGTCTTTCAACATATGACAGTCCCGCCATTCCGGGAATTAACCTAGTAAACCTACGCTGCACGCCCTCAATAGCAAGAATATCCTTCCTTAAATTTGGAGACCAAAACTGCACACAGTACTCCAGGTGCGGTCTCACTAGGGCCCTGTACAACTGCAGAAGAACCTCTTTGCTCCAATACTCAACTCCTCTTGTTATGAAGGCCAACATTCCAAGGCCAGAGATGAAAAGGCAGAGGGTGTGAGATAAAAGTGTTGAAGATTTGTAAATTGTGAAGCTAGAGAAAGGAATGTTGGAGGAAGGGCACAGAGAGGAGAGACATAATTGTGAGCATAGGTTCCGAGCGTTTGGGTGAAGTTTGTTTCAAGACATCTAGTATGATACTTTATTGACAATGCTTTAGATTTTCAATTTTAGTATATTTTACTTTCTTTTTTTTTCATTGACTTTTAAAAGTTTGTAGATGCTTTGAAATGTTTGTGAATATCAGAGATATTCAGAGATATTCTGTTGCCAGTCCTGCTTTGTTCTGGCCTATCGTTACCTCCAGTCCCCTCCCCTCTACTTTCAGTCTGAAGAAGAGTCCCAACCCGAACGTCACCATCCTTTTTCTCCAGAGATGCTGCCTGACCCGCTAAGTTACTCCAGCACTTTGGGTCTATCTTCAGGAATATTAAGAGTTTCTGACGGGCAGATGGCTCCTTAAACCTCACCACGAAGGATTTAACCACTACATTCAGGAAGTACAATGAGCTAAATCCATCCTTAATGAGGTCATAAGTGATAGGAGTAGAATTAGGCCTTTCGGCCCATCAAGTCCACTCCGCCAATCAATCATGGCTGATCTATCTCTCCCTCGAAACCCCATTCTCCTGCCTTCTCCCCTTAATTTCTGACCCCTGCACTAATCAAAAATGTTAAGAAGAGTGGTAGAAGCAGGTGTCATGCTGCACATTGGAAAATCTAAGCTATTATTTGCACAGGATTCAGAATTATGGAATTCTTTCTTGCAGTGAAAGACCATGCTTATTTCTCCTTTAATTCCAGTAAGCAGTATGAGCACTCCACGAAACAGATTTGTTCAAAATAATCTTGTGTGTTCAAAGATAGTGCGCCTCCAACAAAATTTGCATTCTGCTTTCTTCAAGTTTAATAATGACTTTTTGCTGGTCTTGAATAATAAGAGTCTCTTTGCTGAGACTGACATGAAAAGAAAATGCTAACAATGGGCTGGAAAGTTTGCTGCAGATTTGGAGCTGTGTTAATTGTGGATTCCATACAGAACACCTTGTCTCTTGTGGTACCAATGTAAGGCTTGCGGTACTCACCATTTGCCTTCTTTGCTTCAACGTTATTTCTTCATGGTAATTGTTATTGTAATGGCCCGAGGAAGATTTTGAAATTAGAAGCAATAAACTCAGAGCTGTCAAATTTGTTCTCTGGAAAAAGCAAGTAATAGTTTTCAAAAGACATTGTGAGTGGATGTAATAAGCCAATTAGCCTAGAATAGGAATACAAAGAAGGAAAAGTCTTTGGGCTTGGAGACGGCAATTAGTAAAACCGACAAGTGTATTATTTTTGGCATGAAATAGTCACTGGCTGGCGTGTTTTGGACAAGAAATACTTCCAATATTCCAGTAATGACCCAACAGTTGAAATGAATCCAATTATTCATTTAGGTCTAGCGAGAAGCTTTAATTAGATAGCTTCTCAGAAGGACAGTCTTTTACTCAGAGCAGAGGAATCGAGGACCAGAGGACAAAGGTTCAAGGTGAAGGGGAAAAGAGGAGTAACTTCTTCACACAGAGGGTGGTGGGCGTATGGAACAAGCTGCCAGAGGTGGTAGTTGACGCTGAGAATATCCCATCGTTTAAGAAACAGTTGGACAGGTACATGGATAGGATAGGTTTGGAGGGTTATGGACCAAGCGTAGGCAGATGGGACTAGTGTAGCTGGGACATTGTTGGCCGGTGTGGGCGAGTTGGGCAGAAAGGCCTGTTTCCACACTGCATCACTCTTTGACTCCATGACAACTTCTTCAAGACACGAGAACGTCACAAATAAAAAAGAACGATCGACTTAAAGGTATAGTTGTAATACAGCCTCATTGTAGTTCAGTTGCAGATAAGAGTCTCAAATTTGCTGATCCAGCTTCGGAGATTTAGAAGCAAAAGCCAGTCGCTACGTTTCAGTGCTTTCTTGGCAATCATAAATCACATCGCAATAGGGATTTGCTATTTATTTGTGCTCAAGCAAAACTATTGCAGTGGCTATATATTTGTCAAACAACATTGAGAGAACAATGGCAGTTCAAATTTTATGTCAGCAGTTGTAAAGTGTTGCACAAGGTACGAATGACAAAAATGGTGCTGGAGTAACTTGGGATGAAGTTGGAAGAGATTCGGAAGACTTCACTGTCTTCATGGAATCCATCTCTCTTTCGCCATTATACACTTTATTGGTGTGATTCCACTATGTCCAGCTCCATTTCTAAGTTTTTTTTGCCTTTTGTGCAAATGTATCCTTTTTGAGTCTCACAATCTCTCATCACTCCTTCAACGTGTGTTTCTTTGTCATTCTACTTCATGTTCCCGTTACCTTTTCTGAAGCCCAGGGTACATGGCAGTCACTCTGTGTAATTTTAGAAGTGAGCCATCAGAACGTAGGGATGTGTGTGGAACACAGACTGTGAATGGAGGGTGGAGCTACGAGGAAGAAGGGTCTCGACCCAAATTGAAAACTATCCATATTCTCCAGAGATGCTGCCGGACCCTCTGAGTTACTCCAGCATTTTCTGTCTTTCCTTGGCAAACCAACATCTGAAGTCCATGTCTCTCTCTGCTTTTTATTTGTCTGGCTCCTTCTCACAACTCCACCCTTTTCCCTCCTCGACCTAGCTCCATCACCGTGCTGTCTGTACGGAGTCTGTACGTTCTCCCCGTGACCTGCGTGGGTTTTCTCCGAGATCTTCGGTTTCCTCCGACACTCCAAAGACGTATAGGTTTGTGGTTAATTGGCTTGGTAAAAGTAAAAATTGTCCTGAGTGGGTATAGGATAGTGTTAATGTGCGGGGATCGCTGGTCGGCGCGGACCTGGTGGGCCGAAAGGGCCTGTTTCCGCACTGTACCTCTAAACTAAACATGGACTGGCCACACAGAGAGATTTCACCCCCAGTAAGATAGGGCATCAGGTGACATGACAGGTGAAATAAATAAAATTTACTTCTCGCACGGGAGGAGAGACAATATGGGAGTGAAAAGAGGAAATCATTTTGAAGCCATGTATCAATGCTTCTTTAATTACAATGGGTAGGTGGAAGGGGAATGGGAATAGCTACATTTCTCTTACAATAAGTCAGTACAGACCTGGAGGGTGTGGGGGGCAAAAAGGTATCCTTTCAGGGTGTAACCTTTCTTTGGTTCTGTGAACTACAATACTATATTTATAGAATTTTCCGAGCTACGTTTTACGAGGCAGCAACCGAACCTAGACACCAAATGCTTTAAATATTCAAATGTTTTATGAACTATTAAAAATTAATCAAGGCATTAATAAATTACATTTAAAATGATAAAGTTTAAAACATTTCAAAACACTTAGCATAATTAAATCTATTTAAATTAATAATAACATATTTAATTGCTCAGTTAAATCAAGAGAAGGTGTATTTTAAAAAGGAAAACATAGAACTCAGAACACAGAAAACAGTGAACTCTCAGTCTGAAGAAGGACTTCGACCCGAAACGTCACCTATTCCTTTTCTCCAGAGATGCTGCCTGACCCACTGAGTTACTCCAGTATTTTGTGTCTATCTTTGGTGTAAACCAGCATCTGCAGTTCCTTCCTACACATAGAACTGTACAGCACTGAAACTGGCCCTTCAGTCCACGATGTCTGTGCTGAACATAATGCTAAGATAAACTAATCTCATCTGGATGGACATGACCTATAACCTTCCAATCCCTGTGCATATCCATGTGCCTATCTAAAAGCCTCTTAAATGTCACTTCAAACATTTTCCTGAAATCTACATTTATTCTACTCCTTTGAAATGGAGGCAGTCAGAGCTTTGAATCAGGCACAGTTTCTACAGGCAGTGTAACCAGTGAGAAACAATGGTTCTTTGCACTCCCCAGCAGAACTCCATAAGGTGCCTTCATCCAACTACAGAAGGGACAATGCTAGTGCTGGGGTCTCAGGCTTGGCAGAGTTACTGAGCTAAAAATGGACTGTGGGGCTGTACTGAAAAATGGTTGCTTTTCTCTGTAAAGTAAGTGCTTTTCTCTGTTATTATGGCTTGCCAGCAATCTTCAACAATCTTAGCACAGCAGGCAGAGTAACACCATTCAGAATCAAGACTCAGTGCCTCAACACCACAAACTATCTGCTGGAAGAACTCTGTGGGTCAGGCAGCATCTGTGGATGGACATGATCGTTGACATTTTGGGTCAGTCCCCTTCATGTGGACTGGATCCACACCAGATAAAGGGTCCTGATCTGAAATGTTAATGCAAACCTCCATTGTTTCTGCAGTCTCGTGAGTCTTTACTGCCCCAATCTTCATTCATCGTTTGAATGGATGTGGAGAGGATGTTCCCACTCGTGGGAGAGTCTAGGACCAGAGGTCATAGCCTCAGTATTAAAGGATGTTCCTTTAGGAAGGAGATGAGGAGGAATTTCTTTAGTCAGCGGGTGGTGAATCTGTGGAATTCATCTGTGGCCAGTGTCAATGGATATTTTTTAACGCAGAGATAGGTAGATTTTTGATTAGTATGGGTGTCAGGGGTTATGGGGAGAAGGCAGGAGAATGGGGTTCGGAGAGATAGATCAGCTATGATTGAATGGTGGAGTAGACTTGATGGGCCGAATGTCCTAATTCTGCTCCTGTCACTTATGAACCAATGAACTTATGACTTCCCTAAATCATCCTCCAATTCCCAAACATCTTGAGCACAGCTCCTGATCATTTCCTCCTTCTCCTCACTTACCTTGTCTAGATGTTCCCTGATCATCGGCTGTGCTCAGTCCAATCAATCACTCTGCACACCTTTTGCCCTAATCGTTGTATCTTCCCACCTCTGGCCACCGTCTCTCCCCCCCAGAAAGCCGAATCACTGAAAGGAAGCATGCAGGTACAGCAGGCAGTGAAGAAAGCCAATGGAATGTTGGCCTTCATAACAAGAGGAGTTGGGTATAGGAGCAAAGAGGTTCTTCTGCAGTTGTACAGGGCCCTAGTGAGACTGCACCTGGAGTACTGTATGCAGTTTTGGTCTCCAAATTTGAGGAAGGATATTCTTGCTATTGAGGGTGTGCAGCGTAGGTTTAGTAGGTTAATTCCCGGAATGGCGGGACTGTCATATGTTGAAAGACTGGAGCGACTAGGCTTGTATACACTGGAATTTAGAAGGATGAGAGGAGATCTTATCGAAACGTATAAGATTATTAAGGGGTTGGACACATTAGAGGCAGGAAACATGTTCCCAATGTTGGGGGAGTCCAGAACAAGGGGCCACAGTTTAAGAATAAGGGGTAGGCCATTTAGAACGGAGATGAGGAAAAACTTTTTCAGTCAGAGTTGTGAATCTGTGGAATTCTCTGCCTCAGAAGGCAGTGGAGGCCAATTCTCTGAATGCATTCAAGAGAGAGCTAGATAGAGCTCTATAAGGATAGCGGAGTTAGGGGGTATGGGGAGAAGACAGGAACGGGGTACTGATTGAGAATGATCAGCCATGATCACATTGAATGGCGGTGCTGGCTCGAAGGGCCGAATGGCCTCCTCCTGCACCTATTGTCTATTGTCTATTGTCTATTGATCGAGGTGCAATGCACACAGCCTCAAACACGTGCAAAATCTGTCCATTTGCAGACGGAGTGAATGGGGAGCAATATCAGTACATTATATCTTTGTCGGCGCCAGACAGGTGGCAACACGTATACACTGCCTAGGCTGCATGCAAAACAAAGCATTTCACTGTACCTAGGTACCCTAAGTACATGTGACAATAAAGTATCATTCATTCATTCAGTTTAGTTTATTTAGTTCAGTTTAGTTTAGTTTAGTTTAGTTTAGTTTAGTTTAGTTTAGAAATACAGCGTGGAAACAGGCCATTCGGCCTACCGGGACCGCACCGACCAGCGATCCCCGCACATTAACACTACCCTACTCACACTAGGGGCAATTTTACATTTATACCAAGCCAATTAACCTAAAAAGCTGTATGTCTTTGGAGTGTGGTAGGAAACCCAAGATCTCTGAGAAAACCCAGGCAGATCACAGAGAGAACATACAAACTCTGTACAGACAAGTGCCCTTAGTCAGGATCGAACCGGGGACTCTGGCGCTGTAAGACATTCGTTCTACCAAGGCACCACTTTGCTGCCCATATAGCTCCTTGCTAGCTCCTTGTTGCAATAGAAGGCTTGCATTTTCAGTGGGTGAACTAAACTTCGAGGCAGCCTTCCTTCTGTTTGTGAATCTGGGCTCTGACTGCATGTGGTTCATGACTGTAAACTAAGAGCCCGCCATGAGTGAGTGATAAATTGTCGCCAGTAAATGGCGGGTGAAAAGTGAATTAATGCCACCACGTATATCTCGATCCGTCCTAAAATAGAGTAATTGAAATTAAATGAGGTGAAAATTGCAGTGTCGAAATCTCTCTTCTTTACAATTCTGATCAAAATGATCACACACGATGGAATTCTAATGGCACGAATGAAAGCAGGGACATTTAACATAATGTGGCCACGTCGTTCCGACAAGACCGTTTTTGAATTATTAGCCATGCAATATCACAGAATGAGTTGGTTGTCAAACTCATGTTTTCACTTACCTTGCCTCAAAATTGTCCGGTGACTCTGCATTCCTTCACAAGAGCTCGTTTCCGTTCAGTTACGTTGAAAGAAAATTGCTTCCAATATATTTTCTTTATAAGACCCGCAGTTGACAAATTTTCCCTTATTCATTGATTCAGAAAGATTTTATTGTGAGATGAAATTCAATGTGTTTTCTGCATGAGGTGCAACATTTTATAGGAATTGGTTTAGTCTGTCTTATCACTCAAAGGAACAATAAAACTCATTGAGCCAAAGACCCTATCGCCAAGCAGCGGAATGCAGAAGGATCATGCTAGCTCTGAATATGATTAACTCCAAGGTATTAAAAGCTAGAGTCCTTTTTCAGTTTGCACAATATGCAGATGATTATCAAAGCCTCTGATTTACTTTGCAGTTTTATGCGCTAATTGATTCTAAGCAGCGGGATTCTGTGTGGTTAATAAACATTCTTCAACAATACAAATTATTCACATTTTCACAGCAACTTGGGAAATAAGCTAATGCACCATTGTAAATAAACTATATAATGCTGCAGATGATCGTGATAAACAAGTTTGTGGTGCACCTACCTGACTCGCATTGTAATGCCTTATTACAGGAATCCGTTTAAAAGAGCCAATAACATATCCAAACTGAAATGAAAATGGAAAATGCTGGAATTAAGCAAAATGTCAGGCAGTATTTGTGGAGAAAAATATAGAGTTAATATTTCAAGTCAGAGACCATCCACCAGAAGTAGCCAAAGTTAAAAAGAATAGGCATGTTTATGAACTGCCAGATTCAGAAACATAAGGAAGGCTGCCTGGAATTTTAATTAGCACAAATGAAAGCAGGAACATATAAAAATAACGTGACTATGTCTTTCAAACATCATTAAGTGGAGAAGGAATAGTGGAGAGAACAAAGGGAATGGCTATAATAGGGCGGAGACCAAGAGAAAATAGATTACATAGAATGGTAAACAACTTAGAACATATAACATAAACTCTGATCTTTAATGGCAAAGTTGAATCTGTAACACACATGTCATATATCAAAAAGGACGCAAAGTGCTGGAGTAACTCAGTAGGTCAGGCAGCATTTCTGGAGAACATGAATAGGTGATGTTTCGGGTCAGGATCTTTCTTCAGACATTTTTAGTCAAACAGTCTTCTGTCTGAAGAAGGGTCCTGACCCAAAACATCACCTATTCATGTTCTCCAGAGATGCCGCTTGATCCACTGAGTTACTCCAGCTTTGTGCCTTTTTTTGTAAACCGATCTCCAGCCTTGAATAACGCCCCTCCACCACCACCTTCTTTCTCCTATGACCAAGTTAATATTGAATCCAGCCTTCCAAGTCACCATGGGACCTATAGACAATAGACTATAGGTGCAGGAGTAGGCCATTCGGCCCTTCGAGCCAGCACCGCCATTCAATGTGATCATGGCTGATCATTTGATCTATGAGCTTAATCTTCTGGGTAAACCTACCAGGAAGGACCTTGTCAAATTAAGAAAGTCCACGTTGACAACATTCAGTGCCCTAGTCTCATCAGTCATTGCCATTACCTCCCAAACAAAATCCAATCAAGTTTTTGAGACATGACCTTCCCCGCACAAAGCCAAACTGACTATTCATAATAAGTCTATGCCTTTCCAAATAAATGGAGGAGTAGTGATATTAATGGTAGCAAATCTGCTTGGAAGAGGAATAACCAGAGGAAGATGACTGAGAATGGAGGGGGAAAGCTGAAAGATATGCTGGAACTGTGAAATGCTGGGAAAGTTGCCATAAATATGAAGTAAAAGAGAATGTGAAAGGGAGTGATTACGATCATGGTCCTGTTCTATTATGATATTCTGATATTATGAATGACTCTGGCATTCTTGATAAAGGAGCTGCTTTGAGAAATTACACAGATCTCCTTAGGGATTCCACCTGGTAGATCTGACTGTCAACATCATTGCCTAGATATGTCAAGCTTCCAATAACCACAGAGTTCGCTCATCTGGTTAATGAATGATGGATCCTGAAACCATCTATGGTACAATGTCCTAATTTGAACATGTATAATTCACCCACCACTCCTGTACTTGCTTTCTCAAAGTTTCTGACCAAAATATTTAACACTGCCTAATTTTATATCTAATTTTATTACTATCGTTCGCTCGTGTGTCAGACGACATTAGCTCGCTGTTGGCTTCTGTCGCCGTCCAACATGTTGACAGAATCGGTCGCCCGACGCGTCACAGAATGCATCATGTCGTCTTTTCTGGGGGATCGCCACGAGGAGGCTTCTGTCATGATCCCCTATTACTCTATTAACCTTACTTATAATTACTATTTATTTATCTTATTACTCTTATTATTTGTATTTTCCTACCTTTTCTCCTTGTTCTGTATTTTTTATGTTCTGTGTAAAGCACTTTGAATTGCCATTGCTGTATGACATGTGCTATATAAATAATCTTGCCTTGCCTTGCCAATGAAGATAGTAAAGTATTTCAGCCATTACATGTGGCAGTCATTAATGAAATTGAATAACTGTATGGTTGCTTTGTGAGACTCAAGATTAAGCATTGGGACTTCTGAGGTACATTTTTGAGCGCAAGGAAAATTTCACAAGTAAAATTAAGTGTACACAAAAAGGAAAGCTTAGCAATTATTTGATTAATAAGGGTGTCAAGGGTTATGGGAAGAAGGCAGGAGAATGGGGTTGAGGGAAAGATAGATCAACCATGATTGAATGGCAGAGTAGATTTGATGGGTCGAATGGTCTAATTCTTCTCCTGGAAGGACATAGGTTCAAGGTGAAGGGGAAAAGCTTTAATAGGAATCTGAGGGGTAACTTTTTCACACAAAGGGTGGTGGGTGTATGGAACAAGCTGCCAGAGGAGGTAGTTGAGGCTGGGACTGTCCAAACGTTTAAGAAACAGTTAGACAGGTACATGGATAGGCCAAGTTTGGAGGGATATGGACCAAATGCAGGCAGGCGGGAGTAGTGTAGCTGGGATATGTTGGCTGGTGTGGGCAAGTTGGGCCGAAGGTCCTGTTTCCACACTGTAACACTCTATGACCATATGACTTTATCTTATGAACTCATGAATTTTTGAAGTGGTAGATAATACAAAACAACTTGCCAGCCTTGAAATCCTAGGTATCTTTCATAAAGTGCAAGAGCCTTTCAAATTATACATTGAAAGGATGGGAATGATTTCAGGTTAATGATTCTATTGAAATATAAGTTAAAGGCAAAGATGTTCAGTATGAAATCATACACAAAACCACAAAGGTGATCTTCTGTGTGGAAACTCATGTGTTGTTGGCAAACTTACCTCGAATCAATATCCCATTTAGCAGAGAAATTACAAGATCATTTAAACTCAGTACCATCAGAGGTTGAGAAAAGTTATTAGTCAGCGGTCAGGAGAGGCAATTAACATTTATATAGTGGCTCTGAAAGCCCTGTTGTAGCGTTGCGACATCTATGTGTTTCTGGTTCATGCACAGTGCGCTAAATTGTGAGTGGACTAATGGATGCGCATTTCTAGCCTGAACTACTTAACAATCAAGGGTTAGCATCTGAACCAGAATGCAAGACAGTTACATCTAATGAAACATGAAATAATTTTGGCTTATGCACAACACTCGTCCAAACACTTTGAAACAACAGCAGAAGCAATGGTGAGATGCCTGACAAGGGTCCAGTTCAAGTGAGTGTGAGTGGTTGGAAAAGCAGATCTGAAGAGAAGCTCTGCTTTCATTGCATTGGGAATCATTCAGCCCAAGTGCGTCATTTGGAAATGCACCTGTTTCATTGGTAGAACATAAGGGCGCATTGTTAGCAAAGTCAAACAGAGTGTAACTGCTAAACCAGTGGTGGTCAGGCAATATCTTAATGGAAGAGAAAGAAATAGAGTAGAAAGTCACAGAAAGGATGTTTACATAGCACTGATACATTCGACTTTAGACTTTAGAGGTACAGCGTGGAAACGGGCCCTTTGGGACAAGAAATCCGAGTCTGCGTTGAAAAATAATCAACCCTTACACTAACACTATCCTACACACGAGGCATAATGTACCATTTTACTGAAGCTAATTAATGTACAAACCTGCATGTCTTTGGAGTGTAGGATGATCCCAGAGCACCCAGGGAAAACCCACGTGGTCACAGGGAGAACGTATAAACTCCATACAGACAGCACCCATAGTCAGGATTGAACCCGAGTCTCTGCTGTGAGTCAGCAACTCTACCACTGGTTAAAATGCTCAGAATGGTGTGGATATATCACATCTAATTTTTGAGAAAGCTTCTCGGGTTAGGACAGGTTTGGAAGGAAATGGACCAAATACGGGCAGGTAGGACTAATGTAGCTGGGACATATTGGGCAAGTTGGGCAAGTTGGGCCGAAGGGCCTGTTTCCGCACTGTTTCAGTCTATGACTCTCTATGGCTCTAAAATGAAGAGATGTTTCAAGTGAGAATCAAAGGGCACAAAACTCCCACATGTGAAATCAAATGGCAAGCTGGTCTATTGTAAACTGAGGCTAATACCCTCCCTGGTATTCAGAAGAGCTAAACAAGCTTGAACGGCATGAAGTAAGAGTGAAAGTGGCACAGAGTTATTGATACCTTGACAAATTAGACTATTTGGCTCTGTGGAGATTATAAAGTGATCCCAGAGCTCTGACATACTCTGAGCAGTAGATAACATGGCAAGCCCCTGTTCACATCTCAAGATTGAAGTGTTAAATTGACAAGAGCAAAAGCCTTCATTAATCTGGTCTATTTCGCATTCAGTGCCAACAAAGGAAATCATTGCTAGTTGACAATTTGCAACCACTGAAGGTTGTGATCATATACACTCATGTGGGGTAAAATTGTCATCCAGGATATTCCAGTAACACTGGATATGATGCTGCATAGAATCCATCATTACCTGTAAAAGGAAGGTGATTTTCTAATTGCATCGATGAAAGAAAACCCCTTTAGACTGCATCATTATAACATGAAGTTTAAAACAAAAACAAATGTGATCAGAAAATAAGTTACTTCGATTTCAGTTGATAGAAACAAGCTGCAGACAGCTAAAGAGAAATTTAAAGCCATCATCAAAGCCAAAAAATACTAATGAGCGCTATTAATTTCTCGATATGACTCAATTCAATGCGATATTCACTCTGCCCTGACTCTGAGACCACATCACTAGCATAAATATAACATTTTAAAAATAATTTTAAACCCATATTCCATGGATTGGAAAGTTTTAGAGAGATATGGGACAAACGCAGGCAAATGGAAGCAAGTGACATTGGCAGCTTGGTTGGAATGGACCAATTTCTTTTTTTTGTTTGTGTCGGTGTTGGGATGGTTTTTGTTTCTGTTTTTGGCTGTGTATGTGTGGTGGGGGTGTGGGGTGTGGGGGGGTGGGGTGGGGCGGGGGGAAACCTTTCTTTTATTAGGTCTCTTCCCCGGGGCGCAGCTCGCCCGCGGGGCCTTTCATCGCCCGGCGCGGCTCGGCTGCGGGACTTAACATCGCCGGTGCGGCTCGGCCGTGGGATGTTTCAGTGCCCGGTGCGGCTCGGCCGCGGGACGTTTCAGTGCTCGGTGCGGCTCGGCCGCTGGACTTAACATCGCCCGGTGCGGCCGCGGGACCTTTCAGTGCCCGGCGCGGCTTGGCCGCTGGACTTAACATCGCCAGCGCGGCTCGGCCGCCGGACGTTTCAGTGCCCGGTGCGGCTCGGCCGCAGGACGTTTCGGTGCCCGGCGCGGCTTGGCCGCTGGACTTAACATGGCCAGCGCGGCTCGGCCACAGGACGTTTCAGTGCCCGGTGCGGCTCGGCCGCGGGATGTTTCAGTGCCCGGTGCGGCTCGGCCGCGGGACGTTTCAATGCCCGGTGCGGCTCGGCCGCGGGACGTTTCAGTGCCCGGCGCGGCTTGGCCGCTAGACTTAACATCGCCAGCGCGGCTCGGCCGCTGGACTTCACATCGCCCGGTGCGGCCGCGGGACGTTTCGGTGCCCGGGGCGGCTCGGCCGCGGGGCCTTCCATCCTCTTGCGGGGGCTGTGCATGTCGGTTGCTTCGGTAGGGGTTGAGCTGCCTGTCCGTGGGTGCGGGGGGAAGAGAGGGGAAGTTTTGTTGCCTCCATCACAGTGAGGGGGTGTTTGGAGTCACTGTGATGGATGTTTGTGTTGGGGTCAGGTGTCATGTGTTCTTTTCTTTTATGCTGTGTCTTGTGACTGCTGAAATTTCGTTCGGTGTTGTGCCGAATGACAATAAAGTGTTGTTATGTTATGTTATGTTATTGGGCTGCTTCTGTGCTGTACGACTCTATGACTCCATGACACTAAAAGTGAGAAAACTTTCTTAAAGTACAGAATGCGATATTAGGGATTTTATTTGAAGTTGCCAGTTTCATCAATTGTTGCTGGGAAGATCAGCCCATGCTGGTTATTGATCACGAGTCACCTTTGGTCATTATGGGATAGAGGTCGATAATTCCCCCTGTTAATTTTATATCTGCTTCAGCCAAACAAACCAATTTGTTGGCCTAAATGAAGTGGCACCTTTCCCTTGTTTTTTGGACATCATTCACCATCCTGATCTCATGTGCTCTGGGGTGTGGTGTGTTTCCAGTCACCACTTCCTGCACTCACATCTGGTGCCAGTCAGATGTGGGCTTCATTTTCACTCAGTTTCCAACTCCTAGTGGTGACGCTCTCTGTGGTTGCAGCAAATTACATGTCCTATTGCCTGTACAGTACAGATGTCAGAGGTTATTGAGTGCGTGCAGCGTAGGTTTACTAGGTTAATTCCCGGAATGGCAGGACTGTCATATTTTGAAAGACGGGAGCGACTAGGCTTGTATACACTGGAATTTAGAAGGATGAGAGGAAATCATATCGAATCGTATAAGATTATTAAGGGGTTGGACACGTTAGAGGCAGGAAACATGTTCCCAATGTTGTGGAGTCCAGAACAAGGGGCCACAGTTTAAGAATAAGGGGTTGGCCATTTAGAACGGAGATGAGGAAAAACTTTTTCAGTCAGAGAGTTGTGAATCTGTGGAATTCTCTGCCTCAGAAGGCAGTGGAGGCCAATTCTCTGAATGCATTCAAGAGAGAGCCAGATAGAGCTCTTAAGGATAGCGGAGTCAGGGGGTATGGGGAGAAGGCAGGAATGGGGTACTGATTGAGAATGATCAGCCATGATCACATTGAATGGCGATGCTGACTCGAAGGGCCGAATGGCCTCCTCCTGCACCTATTGTCTATTGTCTATTGTTCTACGGAGAAGGCAGGAGAACGGGGTTAGAACAGATGGATCAGCCATTATTGAATGACAGAGTAGACTTGGTGGACTGAATGGCCTAATTCTACTCCTATCCCTTGTGACCTTATGACCTATTTCAACGATGTGACCGTCCTTCTAGTATCCATTTGTCAGCAACGTGTTGTGTGTCATGAGTGACTGTTGGAGTTGGATGGTTCTTTATGATTCTGTCACGACGAACCACTAACAGCCCCATCTACAACACAGCACTACTTCCAGATATCGGTGCGACATCTTTCTGGTAACTCAACTGATCATCACCGAGCTCCAAGACCTGAGCCACTGAGCCTCCTTTTTCAACTGGGCCCTTAATTTCCTCATCGACAGACCTCAATCGATGTGGATTACTAATCACATCCCCACCTCACTGGTGCAGATTTACCTCCGGAGGCTCGCCCTCGGGCCCTGTGGACTGCAACATCGGGAGCTCGCAGGTCCCTGGCTGGCGACCGGCTCCAGCCGTGGCGGCTTCGACCACCCCGTTGGAGGGCTTGGTTGACCCGCTTGCAGGACCATGGCTCGGCCCGGCGCGGCTCGGCAGTGGGGCCTTCCATCGCCCGGCATGGCTCGGCCGCGGGGCCTTCCATCGCCATGCGCAGCTCGGCCGCGGGACTTTTCATCGCCCGGCACGGCTCGGCCGCGGGACCTTCCATCGCCCTGCGCGGCTCGGCCACGGGACTTTTCATCACCCAGCACAGCTCGGCCGCGGGACCTTCCATCTCCTTGCGGGGGCTGTGCGAGTCGGGAGCCTCGGGAGCCTCGGTCGCCTCAGCAGAAGTCGAACTATCTGTCCGTGGGAGAAGCATAGGGGAAGAGAGAAGACATTTTCTTGCCTTCCATCACAGTGAGGGGGTGTCTGGAGGAGTCACTGTGATGGATGTTTGTGTTAAAATTGTGTGTCTTGTGTCTTTTACTCTGTACTGTTGTGGCTGCGTGGCAAATGATTTTCGTTCCATTCATTTTGAATGACAATAAAGGTAATTCAGATTCAGATTCAGATCAACATAGATGCAGTTCAAAGCTGCATGCTTAGCCCCCTGCTCTACTCTCCTTACACCCGAAAGTGTATGAAAATAAATTCTATGAAGTGATAATAGATCATAAACTCTGTTGGAAACCTCACATAAAACATATCAAATCAAAACTGTCGAAATCCATTGCAATACTGCACAAAACTAAGGCCATCTTGAATCAAAATTCACTATTTACATTATACTGCTCACTCATTATTCCATATATTACGTACTGTGTGGAAGTATGGGGAAAGGAAACACCTACAAAACTAGCACTAATTCAATCTTTATATTGCAAAAAAGAGCTATAAGAATTGTCAATAAGGTTGGTTATAATGACCCGATCAACCCATTATTTATGAAATCATATGCCCTAAAATTTATGGACCTAGTAGACTTTAAAACTCTACAAATAATGTTTAGAGTAAAAGAAAGAACATTTCCTGACTGTATCCAAGGTTTGTTTTCAGTGAGGGAGAGCAGGCATATATTTGAAAAAATGAGGGTAAGAACAAATGTGAAAAATAGATGTGTGACTGTCAAAGGGGTCAATTTATGGAATAGTTGCAACAATGAATTAAAAGTGTGTAGTAATATGTGTAAATTCAAGAAAATGTTCAAAAATATTATATTTGAAAGATACCAAATATGTGATCAGCACTGATAAATGACTGACATGATAGAAATGATGGTTCTTGACTATATCTATGTTTTGTTTATCTGCTTCTGACATATGATGTGTTTTTTAAAAATTATATTTTGTTAAGTATTAAGGGTAGGCACAATAAGCTTTGGCTTCTGCCTACACCTTTTTTTCGGTCAGAAAATATCATGTGTGATTATATTGTTTTATTTTTGATACAATGATTTCGCACTATTTAACTTTCACAACTGTATGGTCAATCTGTTGTATTGTATTGAGCGTAAAATAAATAAATAAAAAACATTTTTTTTTAAAAAAGACTGTATGGCAATGGACAGCACCAGTGTCATCTATGAACATATCATCCATGATCATATTGAATGGCGGTGCTGGCTCGAAGGGCCGAATGGCCTCCTCCTGCACCTATTGTCTATTGTCTATTATCACATTGAATGGCGGTGCTGGCTCGAAGGGCTGAATGGCCTACTCCTGCACCTATTTTCTGTTTCTATGAATTTGCCGACGACATCACTGCGGTCGGCTGAGCCACCAGTGGTGACGGGACTGTATACAGGGGAGAGATAGAACAACTGGATGAGTGGTATTCATTGACAAAATGCTGGAGTAACTCAGCAGGTCAGGCAGCATCTCAGGAGAGAAGGAATGGGTGATGTTTCGGGTCGAGACCAGACTGATTTGTACCAGCATCTGTAGTTATTTTCTTATACTACCTGTTGCTCCACTGCGATTTCTCCTCAAGGTATGTCCACCGAACAAGTTCCTTCTCTCCTGAGATGCTGCCTGACCTGCTGAGTTACTCCAGCATTTTGTGAATAAATACCTTCGATTTGTACCAGCATCTGCAGTAATTTTCTTATACTAACTGGATGAGTGGTGGTACAACAACAACCTCCTGCTCAATGTCAACAAGACCAAGCAACTAATTGTTGATTCAAGAAAGGGGAAGTCAGGAGAACGGACGTTAGTATTCATTGGTGGCTCCACCTTGGGGAGAGTTAGCAGCTTCAAATCCCTGGGAACTACCATCTGGGATGACCTGTCCTGGGCTCAGTACATAGATATGAACATAGATATGATGAGGGTGTGCCAGCTCCTACACTTCTTAGAAGTATGAAGGGATTCTGCATGTCTCCAATTGCTCTGACAAACTTCTACAGTGACACTCAGTGCTTTCTTTGTGTCACAGTAAGCACCAGTGCGGCACGTCTAAAAAGTTAGAAACTAGATTTTCAGATTTATTTGGCATTTTTTAACAATAGCGAAAGATTACTAAAGCTTAAAAATAATATGTATTAATTAAATGCCCTTATGCGGCTTATAGTAAGATGATCCACCATAGACACCAACCGTAAGGGACGATATGCACACTGGCACCCATTTGTCTACAAAATAAGCAACATATGTTGCCAATGGAATGTTGGCCTTCATAACAAGAGGAGTTGAGTATAGGAGCAAAGAGGTCCTTCTGCAGTTGTACAGGGCCCTAGTGAGACCGCACCTGGAGTCAGGGGGTATGGGGAGAAGGCAGAAACGGGGTACTGATTGAGAATGATCAGCCATGATCACATTGAATGGTGGTGCTGGCTCGAAGGGCCGAATGGCCTACTCCTGCACCTATTGTTTAGTTTCCAACAGGTCAGGCAGCATTAAGAAAATAACTGCAGATAACTGTAGTTAGACAATTGTCTATTGTCTATTGTTTAGTTTCTAACAGGTCAGGCAGCATTAAGAAAATAACTGCAGATGCTGGTACAAATCGAAGGTATTTATTCACAAAATGCTGGAGTAACTGCTGCCTGACCTGCTGAGTTACTCCAGCATTTTGTGAACAAATACCTTCGATTTGTACCAGCATCTGCAGTTATTTTCTTATACTATATGTTTAGTTTAGTTTAGTTTAGAGGTACAGGCAGCGCGGAAACAGGCCCTTCGGCCTACCAGCCTGTGCCGACCAGCAATCCCCGCACATTATCCCTATCCTACAATTTTTTACACATACACCAAGACAATTAACCTACATACCTGTACACCTCTGAAGTGTGGGAGGAAAACAAAGTTCTCTGAGAAAACCCACGCGGTCACGGGGAGGAAGTACAAACTCCATACAGACAAGCACCCGCAGTCGGGATCGAACCCGGGTCTCCGGAGCTACAATCGCTGTAAGGCAGCAACTCTATCCCTGTGCCACCGTGCCGCCCATGAGGACTGTAAAAGTATTTTCACTGGTTGCATCCTGCTGTGGTGTGGCTATGCCAATGCATATGAAGACGGGAAGCTGCAGGGAAAGGTGGACTCAGCCCAGTCCATCACGTGCCTAGCCCTTCTCTCCATCCAAAACATCTACATGACGGACAGCCTCAAGAAAGCTGCATGCATCGTCAAGTATTCCCTGCCCTTTCTCACTGGGCAGGGAGTACGGAAGCCTGAAGACATGCACCACCAAGTTCAGGAACAGTTACTTTCCCACAGCTTTAGGTTCCTCACCCAACCTGCACAACAAATGCAAATTGAAGGAACAGCACCTCATATTTCACATGGGAAGCCAACGGTACAACCCAACGGTATGAATATTGATTTCTCTAACTTTAAGGTACCCTTGCTTTCCCTCTCTCTCCATTTCCCCCCCCCTCCCCCCCCCCCACCCTAATTCTCCGACAAACTGCACTGTCTTCCTGATGAATTTTACTGTTTGCATGCCTCATGTCACCTTCCCTTCGGCCATCTATGCTTTATTCTTAATTGTTAACTGCATGTTTGTGTTGTCATTTGTGAGCAGAGCACCAAGGCACATTCCTTGTATGTGCACATACTTGTCCAATAAACCCATTCATTCATTCATTCATTCATTCATTCATCTATGAGCCATGCTACATTTCCTTGATCACCATCTGCTTTGATCTGCCGTTTTCACACCTTGCCCTTCCACATCTCGTTTCCCTCTCCCCGATTCTCAGACTGAAGTGGGGTCTTGATCCGAAGCATCACCTATTCCTTCTCTCCACAAATGCTGCCTGTCCAGTTGAGTTACTCCAGCATTTTGTGTCAAATCACGCCAAGTTTAAATGGGAAAGCGGGGAAGAGGAGATTAAAACAGGCAAATCATAATGACATCACTTACAGGGTGAAGAGCTTCAGATCAGATGACGATTTTATGCAATGATATCTCCCAGAAGTTTGAAAATGGGATATTGAGAAGATTGGTTTTTTGACCACCCAATCACACCAACCTCTTATATACGCATTCCTGCACATGCAAACAAAGTAGTCCTTGGGATACACAAAGTAGTCCCAGCAATATCACAACAGTCTCCACCTATATCCTTCCTTTGTCCCGCCCCCTGACATCAGTCTGAAGAAGGGTCTCGACACGAAATGTCACCCATTCCTTCTCTCCTGAGATGCTGCCTGTCCAGTTGAGTTACTCCAGCATTTTGTGTCAATGATCGGTGTAAACCAGCATCTGCAGATCCTTTCTACATGCTGCACAACCCAAATGTCACGTCAACAATTGAGCATTTACAGTCCATCTCTTGCACTACCTTGGACTTGTTTCTTTTTCTAAGTATGTTTGTGTGCGATCTTATTTTTTACACAGTCCTCTTTTAGATTTTTTTTGTATAATTCATAAATAATTTGTCTTTGTGTGCTGACCGAGCCTGTGCCTGCAATGCCACTGCCAGCAAGATTTTTCCTTGTCTCTGCACCTCACCGTACTTGTGCATATGACAATAAATTCAACTTGACTTCCTATTTTAACTCTGCCTCATGTGATTGCGATTTCCTCAAGCTGGATTCATCAATGCCGCAGGGCAGCACGGTGGCGCAGCGGTAGAGACGCTGCCTTACAGCGCTCGCTGCGCCGGAGACCAGGGTTCGATCCCAACTACGGGTGCTGTCTGTACGGAGTTTGTACGTTCTCCCCGTGACCGCGTGGGTTTTCTCCAAGATCTTCGGTTTCCTCCCACACTCCAAAGACGTACAGGTATTGGAGTTAATTGGCTTGGTGTATGTATAAATTATCCCTAGTGTGTGTAGGATAGCGTTAATGTATGGGGTAATGTAAGAAAAGAACTGCAGATGCTGGTACAAATCGAAGGTGTTTATTTCACAAAATGCTGGAGTAACTCAGCAGGGCAGGCAGCATCTCAGGAGAGAAGGAATGGGTGACATTTCGGGTCGAGACCCTTCTTCAGACTGATGTCAGGGGGGCGGGACAAAGGAAGGATATAGGTGGAGACAGGAAGATAGAAGAACTGAGAAGGGGAGGGGAAGGGAGAGACAGAGGAACTATCTAAAGTTGTTAATGTGCGGGGATCGCTGTCGGCGTGGACCCGGTGTGCCGAAGGGCCTGTTTCCGCGCTGTATCTCTAAACTAAACTAAATGAGTGAGCCCTACAAATGTGCAAAACTGTGAATAGATTCTAACAGTCTTAGCTCCATTAAGAAAGCATCAAATGTTTCTCTCCCCCCCCCCGCCCCATCTTCATTCCTTAGACAAATTACTTACCTGGACACCCAGCTGTTCGGGTGACTTTATTTGTTCTATCTCAATTGAGTTGCTGTCTCTCACACTAATCACGTTGTCTGTGATATTGGTATTCTGACTGAGTCAGAGTTATGATTTAATCAACTACACTTCCGACACAATATCTCTGCATGATACTGGAAAATAGTCAGTAATTCTAACTTACAATAAGTGTTTGTATTAAATTAAAGAAAAGGCTTACAGCATCAGGACACGTTTCTTGTTTCCTAAGAAACATAGTCATGAGCTGTTTTTTTCTCTTTTATTGAGGACTTTGGTGGTTGTCACTTTCCCCAAAGAGGCACAATGGATGACTGGAAGTTTCCATAATAAACATTGATGTAGCAACACAGAGGAGTAAGTCATATGGTACAATCATGGTATTTAGTTAGCCACGTGAACAGGAAAGGATTGAAGGTATACGGGCCATGAAGGGGTTTTAGACAATAGACAATAGACAATAGGTGCAGGAATAGGCCATTCGGCCCTTCAAGCCAGCACCGCCATTCAATGTGATCATGGCTGATCATTCTCAATCAGTACCCCGTTCCTGCCTTCTCCCCATACCCCCTGACTCCGCTATCCTTAAGAGCGCTATCTAACTCTCTCTTGAATGTATTCAGAGAATTGGCCTCCACTGCCCTCTGAGGCAGAGAATTCCACAGATTCACAACTCTCTGACTAAAAAAGTTTTTCCTCATCTCTGTTCTAAATGGCCTACCCCTTATTCTTAAACTGTGGCCCCTGGTTCTGGACTCCCCCAACATTGGAAACATGTTTCCTGCCTCTAAAATGTCCAACCCCTTAATAATCTTATACGTTTCGATAAGATCCCCTCTCATCCTTCTAAATTCCAGTGTATACAAACCTAGTCGCTCGAGTCTTTCAACATATGACAGTCCCGCCATTCCGGGAATTAACCTAGTAAACCTATGCTGCACGCCCTCAATAGCAATGTTTTGATGGGATTAGTTTTGATTAATGATTAGTTTTGATCATGATTGACGCAAAATGAGTGTGCTGTACACTTCAATGTTCAATGTTCTATGTCATATATAATATTGGTTAATACAGTACAATACAAGAATAGTATTTGGCATAAGTTCATAAGTGATAGGAGCAGAATTAGGCCATTCCACCCAATTAGTTTACCATTCAATCATGGCTGGTCTATCTTTCCCTCTTAGCCCCATTCTCCTGCCTTCTCCCCATAACCCCTGATGCCTTTACTAATCAAGAATCTATCTATCTCTGCCTTAAAAAATGTCCATTGACGGCTTCCACAGCCTTCTGTGCCAATGAATTCCATAGATTCACCACCCTCTGACTAAATATATTCCTCCTCATCTCCTTCCAAAAGGAATGGCTTTTAATTCTGAGGCTATGACCCCTGGTCCTAGACTCTCCCACTAGTGGAAACATCCTCTCCACATCCACACTATCCAGGCCTTTCACAGTCTGGTGCTAATCTTCAAGTTGCACATGGTCCATTTCTCCCCATTTCCTGCATATTCATGTGTCTATCTAAATGCCTCTTAAACACCATAATCATTTATGTTTCCACAACCACCCTAGCAATGCACAACAAACACCTGCTATTCCCTGTATTAAAAAAATCTGACCCCTCACATCTCCTTTAATCTTTATCCCTTTCACTTTAAACCTATGCCTTCTACTCTTTGATATTTCCACCATGGAAAATGAATCTGACTGTCTACTCTATCTATGCCTCTCAATATTTCAAAAACATTTATCAAGTCAGCTACTGACACTCCTAAAAAAGCAATCTAAGTTTGTCCAACCTCTCCTTATAGTTTTTATCCTTTAATCCAGGCAGTGGCCTGATAAACCTCTGTCTTTGTTACGCTCCATCAACTTGTGTTGTTACTTTCAGGGAGCTGTGAATTTGGATCCCAAGATTCCTCTGTGCATCATTGTTGTTAAGGGTCTTATCATTGACTATACTTTCCCCTTACATTTAACCTCTCAACTTCCAATACTTTACACCTGCCCAGATTAAACTCTATCTGCCATTTCTCCATACATATCTGTAATTCATCTATATCCTGTGAAATCTTGTTCTATGTTTTGACAGCCTTCTTCACAGTACACAACTCCACCAATGTTTGTGTCGTCTGCAAACTTATTATTCAACCCATCTACTTTTTTGACATGTATGTTGCAGATTCAACTTATCCAAGTAAGGTCATTATGCTGCTTTCCTTATATACAACGCCACATTCCAAGTCTGGATCTACCCCTGCTGAAATGTCAATAGGACTCGGTAGAAAGAGAAATCCCGCCCAGTTTAAATGGGAAAGCGGGGAAGAGGAGATTAAAACAGGCAAATCATAATGACATCACTTACAGGGTGAAGAGCTTCAGATCAGATGACGATTTTATGCAATGATATCTCCCAGAAGTTTGAAAATGGGATATTGAGAAGATTGGTTTTTTGACCACCCAATCACACCAACCTCTTATATACGCATTCCTGCACATGCAAACAAAGTAGTCCTTGGGATACACAAAGTAGTCCCAGCAATATCACAACAGTCTCCACCTATATCCTTCCTTTGTCCCGCCCCCTGACATCAGTCTGAAGAAGGGTCTCGACACGAAATGTCACCCATTCCTTCTCTCCTGAGATGCTGCCTGACCTGCTGAGTTACTCCAGCATTTTGCGAACAAAATGCTGGAGTAACTCAGCAGGTCAGGCAGCATCTCAGGAGAGAAGGAATAGGTGATGTTTCAGGTTGAGACCCTTCTTCAGACATAAAGATGTGGATGTAACCTGCAGTGATATGATTTAGTGGGCTTGTTTGTTAAAACGGAAATGAGAATCTGAACTATTATTTAATTACATTATAAGAGCAAAATTTGAATGGATTATCAATATAATCATCTTTAATAGTTGCATGATTTAGTTCCTCGATAAAAGTCCTTTCCTTTCAGTTCGAATTAAGTGTTTAATTTGAAAACAAAATTAAACTAGAGTATAAAATGGGATTAATATAGATTTAGTGTACTTGGGTACTTAATGGTCAGTGTGAGATCCTAATGGTCCAAGGAACTGTTTCCCAATTTATCTGTCCATGTCTATTTAGGAAGGAGATGCGGAGAAATGTATTTAGTCAGAGGGTGGTGAATCTGTGGAATTCTTTGCTACAGAAGGCTGTGGAGGCCGTCAGTGGATATTTTTAAGGCAGAGATAGATAGGTTTTTGATTAGTACAGGTGTCAGAGGTTATGGGGAGGAGAATGGGATTCGGAGGGAGAGATAGATCAGCTTTGATTGAATGGTGGAGTAGACGATGGGCTAAATGGCCTAATTCTACTCCTATCACTTATGACCTTTTGGCCTTATGACCTATGAATGGCTTGCTAGACCATTTGTGAAGAAATGAAAGAGTCAACCACATTGGTGTATCTTAAGACACATAAAGACAGAAACAGCTAAGGAAAACAAATATCCTCCCCTGAACTGGAGTGTTTTAGTTATAAGCTTTAGTTATAACTTCACAGTGTTTATTTTGGTTCACTTTTTCATCGCCACCTTTGAGAAACATTCAAAAAACTAAATTCATTGAATGTTTTGGATGGAATATGTGACCCATGCAATCTGAAAGGAGGGACCATTTTGTGGCTTAACTCTTCAAGAAGTACCTAGAAAAGAAAGGTTTGCCACAACATACCGAAATGTTGGTTAAGTCCACAGACTTCTTGTGCTTTTGTGCAATGCTAACATTGAAATTATTGGTAACATTGATCTTGTTCACCATCTCCAGGTAGTCAGTGTGTTGACGATTATTATGGCCCTTGCATGCCAAAGAGCATATTCTTCCTTCCCCTCAGCATTGGATTTAGGAACACAGAATTAAATCAATGGGAGGCTATCGTTTCCAGGGTACATTCCTAAAATCCCCACCTTGCAATAAGATATGCTGTGAGAGTGAGAAGAAAGACACAAAGTGCTGGAGTAACTCAGCATGTCAGGCAGCATATCTGAAAGACATGGATAGGTGACATTTTAGGTATTTTGTCCTCTAGAGATGCTGCCTGACACGCTAAGTTACAATAGACAATAGACAATAGACAACAGGTGCAGGAGTAGGCCATTCGGCCCTTCGAGCCAGCACCACCATTCAATGTGATCATGGCTGATCATTCTCAATCAGTACTCCATTCCTGCCTTCTCCCCTTACCCCCTGACTCCGCAATCCTTAAGAGCTCTATCTAGCTCTCTCTTGAATGCATTCAGAGAATTGGCCTCCACTGCCTTCTGAGGCAGTGAATTCCTCAGATTTACAACTCTCTGACTGAAAAAGTCTTTCCTCATCTCCGTTCTAAATGGCCTATCCCTTATTCTTAAACTGTGGCCCCTGGTTCTGGACTCCCCCAACATTAAGAACATGTTTCCTGCCTCTAACGTGTCCAACCCCTTAATAATCTTATATGTTTCGATAAGATCCCCTCTCATCCTTCTAAATCCCAGTGTATACAAGCCTAGTCCAGTCTTTCAACATATGACAGTCCCCAGCACTTTGTGTCTTTTTTTGCAAACCAGCATCTGCAGTCCCTTATGCCTTTGACGAAGGGTGTGAGACCGGTAACATTAGCTTGTTCCTTTTGCCACAGATGCTGCCTGATCTTCTGAGTGCTTCTAACTTTTTCTGGGGGGGGTTTCAGCATCTGCATTTTCTTTCCAATTTTAATTTACTGAAATTGAACTGTTAGAAAATCAAGCTGTTAAAAGTGTTTAAAATAATTAAAATAATAAAAATAAATAACATTTTTAAAACAAATACTTTGAATAGTTGAAAACATTTAACTAAACATCATTGATTCAAACAAAACATGACTTTAATACTGACGTTTGTCTCTTGGAGCTATTCCCTTTAATTCCCACTACTGAAAATTGCCCAGCAAACCTCTGGGCAAATTGCCTAACAAACGTGCATTCTTTATACATACTGGGGATTACTCTTCATATATTTTGGGGAATTTCCAATCACATGTACTGGTGAATTTGGGGCGGCAAGGTTGCGCAGCGGCAGAGTTGCTGCCTTACAGCGCAAGAGATCCAGGTTCGATCCTGACCATGGGTGCTGTCTGTACGGAGTTTGTACGTTCTCCCCCGTGACCTCGTGGATTTTATCCAGGACCTCCGGTTTCCTCCCACACTCCAAAGACGTACAGGTTGGTAGGTTAATCGGCTTCGGTAAAAAATTGTAAAATTGGCCCTGGTGTGTAGGATGATGCTAGTGTACGGGGCAATCACTGGTCAGCATGGACTCGGTGGGCCAATGGGCCTGTTTCTGCACTGCATCTATAGACTAATTGCATTAACTGAGGAATCCAATACTGAAACTCATCAGAAAACAAGGAACTGCAGACGCTGGTTTACAGAAAGGCACAAATTGCTGGAGTAACTCAGAGGGGAAGGCAGCATCCTTGGAGAACATGGATAGGTGATGTTTCAGGTCGGGACCCATTTGTGAACTTGTGCAGCAGGTTGACCTTGGCAAGATGACACAAAACCGGTACAATTCTGCCTGTAGGCCGCTTGTGAATATGGATGGTGAGAATAGGATCTGAATTCTGGACTAATAAACCTCAACCAGCTTACCACTCTTAAATATACCCAAATGTGTCTTTAAAGGCAGGTATTGTTTTTGAATATTACTCACTAAAATGTTGCCCATTTGTGCTGGTTTCGGGAAGGTCTTTGCAAAAAAACATGATGGAAAGCAACTTGAGAAAAATGTTCACATTATAAATTTAATGCATTTTCCATCCACGTCATAGATTGCACCGAAGCTGAAATGTATCCCTTTGTTTTGTTTGCATCGTTTTAACACTGAAGGTCACACCATAATTGAACATTCAGATATTAAAAATGTGCACTTTTGTCCAGCTCTATTGCATTGATGCTGAAAATGGTAATACAGTGTAAACTGACACTTTTAAATAAAAATCTTAAGTGAGATTTATTGTACTGATCTGGTTAGAGGTTTAAAAGGTGTAACTGTACAGTGGAAATGGAGCTCCAGCTTCTGTAAATGATTGTCTTTGTGTATTTTGCAGAGGGAGCAATCTGGAATGCACAGCATCAGATATTGGCAATTGTGTTTGTGAAGGATACACCCACACAACAATAATTATTACCTTTTCTTTCAGCGAAGTGCACTACTGGAGACCTACTGAGGTGTTCAGTCCATTATCTTATCAATTATCTTCTTCAGCACTGTTTCGTTCCTCAAGATTATGCCTCCTCTTTTATAGTTTTCCTGTCAATTCAGAAACCATTGCCTCCAGCCCTTTATCCAAATCATTTTTTCCAACATGAAGTGGTGGACTCTATTTGTCTAACTAAGTGCGCAGCGCAAGTGAGAAATGCTTAGAAATTTACTATGCTGTTTTCTCTGTGTTATTCCTTTGGACATTGATTCTTTTTCCATGAGTAAAGCATGATAATGAATATTTGTGGGTCATTTTGTTTCGCTTTGAAATGGAGTCCCTATCAAAAAGAATCTTGTGAGGTCAAGACTACTTCCACAACAAGGGACAGCACAGTGGTGCAGTGGTAGAGTCGCTGCTTTAAACCCCTGTCCCACAGGCATTTTTTTTAGACGACTGCAGGTGACTAGGCTGTCACCGCACGGTTGTCGGGGTGTCGCCTGTGTGGTCGTGAGTCGTCTCCAAAGAGTTGTAGCGTCTTTCTGGTCGCCGCTGGATTTTCAGAATGTTGAAATTTTTTCGGCGACAGTGGGTTTGACCCCGATGAATGTAGCTTGACGTATCCTGACGTAGGTGCTATCATATGTTGTCGCCAGGTGACGTAGGTTGTTGCCGGTGCTGACTTTGGTGAATTCCATTGGCGACTACCGACGTCAACCTACGTCAACTGGTGCCAGGCTTCAAAACCGGAGGCCAAAATGACATGAATTGTCTTCAGTTGTCGCTGCCAGGGTTGTAGCTTGTCGTAGCTTGTCGCGGGTAGACGCAGGTTGACTTCGGTTGTCGTAGGTTGTTGCCTGTGCGGTCGTAGCTTGTCGTAGGTGCGGTCATAGGTGGAGGTCTTGCTCGCGATGATTGCGTCACCGGTTATCGGTAGCTTGCCATAGCTTGACGTCGACTAGGTGGTAGATTGTCGTAGGGGGTCCAGTCGCCGTTTTTCCGACGACCTGCTACGACAATGACTAAAAAATCGTCTAAGTGGGACAGGCCCTTTTACAGTGCCGGAGACCCGGGTTCACTCCTGACTACAGGTGCTGCCTGTACGGAGTTTGTACGTTCTTCCCTGTGACCTCATTTGGCTTTCTCGGCGTGCTCCGATTTCCTCCCACACTCCAAAGACACACAGGTTTATAGGTTAATTGGCTTCTGTAATTCGTAAATTGTCCCTAGTGTGTAGGATGGTGCTAGTGTACGGGACAATCACTAGTCAGGACTCAGAGGTTGAACTTACCCTCTATGTGAATATTGGATTGGTTGCTGAAAACAGGTTAATAAATAAACAGATTGATTTGAAAGGTGGGTGATAACTCACATTGATGAATCTATTACTTCCATGGGTCCTGTTTTCCACACCTTCAGATTCGAGCTTAGAACTGAGATGAGGAAAAACTTTTTCAGTCAGAGAGTTGTGAATCTGTGGAATTCTCTGCCTCAGAAGGCAGTGGAGGCCAATTCTCTGAATGCATTCAAGAGAGAGCTGGATAGAGCTCTTAAGGATAGCGGAGTCAGGGGGTATGGGGAGAAGGCAGGAACGGGGTACTGATTGAGAATGATCAGCCATGATCACATTGAATGGCGGTGCTGGCTCGAAGGGCCGAATGGCCTCCTCCTGCACCTATTGTCTATTGTCTATTCCAGAGGCGTGCTGAAAACCCCAATGACAATTAAATATTGCATGACCAATAGCAACAACAAATCTTGAAGATAACTTCTTTGCAGATTAATGGTTAGTTGGGGGACTAAAATTGGACATGCTTTTCAAAGAGCCACCACTGGCTATTGAGCTAATCACCCTCAGTGTGATTTCACGAGATGTTGGTGTTAAAGTAGCAACATTACATGCATTTGAGGGAGAACCTGCAAAGACAATGCTTTGGTAGTTGACATATAGAAGGTGCATTGTACCTAGTGAGCTGGTTCACCTACCAAGCACTGATTGCGACCAATATGTTCTACAGCTGGTCTGACAGTTAAGGGTTCGAGAGAATGCCAAATAAAGGGAATGCAGAAGCTGGGGCTACTGCTGCTTAAGAGAAGTGGAACATTATCTTGACTAAGTACTCAGTGTAAGATGGATAAGAGTCTAATGGTTTAAAAGGGTCCATCTGCTGTCAAGTATGCTGTATTACTGAGGAGTGGTATTAAGTATGTCGGCTGCAGGCATGAAATGAACCAAATGACTAACAGACCCCTGTTTTAGGCATCATTGAGCAATCCTCTTGACTACAGATCTGTCCGTTGTCTGGTATAATTCACTCATCTATGGAAATGCATGAAAGGGAGTTTTGTAAGACGCTTGCATGTGTGGGACAAGCAGCTGGTAAATAGACATTGAAAATGGAGGAAACTGCTCATTTGAAGCTTGTCCGAATTTCCTTTTCCATTCCGATGCACAGACTGTGTCACACAGAGCGATTCACTGGATAGTCATCAGCTTCTGTCAAATGTGCATCTAAAACATTGTGGATAGGGAACTGACTTTTCTGCAGAGGATCAGTGCTTTTGTAACCAAAAATGGCAAAGAAAAGCAAATGTAATTTTGTTTTCAGCAGATGACAGCACAAAATCTATAGAGTAAAATTCTCATACATGTTTGAACTAGGAGAATTGTTCAACTGGGAGATGTGATTAGCCTGGGCAGCATTCTGCAAGAACAATTACATAGTGGACTAAATTATTGGACTGGACTGCATAAATTATTTAAGTATTCTAACGCCTAATGAGCAAAGAAAAGTTTGGGGAAGGATATTATTGTCTCTGTTTTTATGCACGGACTGGCCTATTTTTTAATTCCACTGTATCAAATGGCAGCACAGTAGAGCTACTGCCTAACAGCGCCGGAGACCCGGGTTCGATCCTGACTACAGGTGCTGTCTGTATGGAGTTTGCACGTTCTCCCCGCGACCCTCGTGGGTTTTCTCCAAGATCTTCGGTTTCCTCCCACACTCCAAAGAAATACAGGTTTGGAGGTTAATTGGCTTGGTCTACACGTATAAACGTAAAATTGTCCCCAGTGTGTGTAAGGTAGTGTTAATGTGCGTGGATCGCTGATCGGTGCGGACTCAGTGAGCCGAAGGGCCTGTTTCCGCGCTGCATCCCTACAATTAAAACTAAAATGAACATCTCTCCGGTAGGTAACCATTGGTTAGAAAACAATCGGGTATTGCAAATTAAAACGCTGATTGGGGTTTACAGTGAGAATTGTCATTGAGTGGGTCTCATTGAAGGCACGAGAAGGCACGGTAGCGCAGCGGTAGAGTTGCTGCCTTACAGCGAATGCTGCGCCGAAGACTCAGGTTCCATCCTGACTACGGGCGCCGTCTGTACGGAGTTTGTACGTTCTCCCCGTGACCTGCGTGGGTTTTCTCCGAGATCTTCGGTTTCCTCCCACACTCCAAAGACGTACAGGTATGTAGGTTAATTGACTGGGTAAATGTAAAAATTGTCCCTAGTGGGTGTAGGATAGTGTTAATGTGCGGGGATCGCTGGGCAGCGCGGACCCGGTGGGCCGAAGGGCCTTTTTCCGCGCTATATCTAAAAAAAAAACCCAGCTTACCACCGACACCATTCTAACGAGTTATGCTGGACAATAATTACATTGAGCAGAACATATAACCAATATGATAATAAATTCCAAATGTTAGTGAGGAAACAAACAGACAATGTTTAATCCTGATGATCCCGCCAGGGGAATACGATCTCAGTGAGGCAGAATTTTTAATTAGTCCATGTCATTCCATGTTGCGTGCCTTTGAGTAATTTCGTAAATATAGCGTGCCTGCATTAACTACATGGGGTTACACCTATCAGGTGGAAAATGTGAAGTGTTAAATTGATATCCATTAGCACTTCTGCCCCGTGTAAAATTCTCATATGCAAAAGGTGATAATGGACATCACTGATATTTTGTGCTCTTACGAATGAGCTGACAACCATGTCATAAATAAAATGGGAATAAAGCATCATTCCACCCCAGCTCGATGTGGTCTAAAGTATAACCCTTGTTAGACTGCACCCAAGACACTATAGAGCAGACGCTGCGAATCTGAAATTATAACATAAAATGCTGGAAACACTCAGCAGGTCAGGCAGCATCTGTGGTGATGCGCTCTGATTTCTACCTGTGTTTCTCTCTGCACAGACGCTGCCTGACCTGCTGAAAATGGCAGCAAATTCTGTTTCTTTAAATAGCTCAGGGGTTAGTGAAACACAGCGGCATTGGGGACCGCTGCGTTAGAGTTGCTGCCTCACAGCGCCAGAGACCCAGGTTCGATCCTGACCACGGGTGCTGTCTGTACAGAGTTTGTATGTTCTCGCTGTGACCGCGTGGATTTTCTCCAGGTTCCCCCCACACTCTAAAGATGTACAGTTGTAGGTTAATTGGCTTCGCTAAGTTATTAAACTGTCCCAAGTGGGTAGGTATAGTATTAATGCATGGGGTGATTGCTTGTTGGCACAAACCAGGTGGGCAGAAGGGCCCATTTTTGCACTTTACTCTCAAGTCTAAAACAAGGAATGCTTGATTAACACATTTTTTTGCAAATTACACATTTATTCAAAACTCACGAATTCTCTCCAGAGTCGTTTGCAGTTCATAAAAGGCCATGCTTTTGACCCATGGCCAATTGAGACAATAGAATTATGCAGAGGAGTCATGACTCCAGGAATGAGTGGGTTAACATATGATGAGCGTGTGACAGCACTGGGCACGTACTTCCTTGAATTTTTGAAGAATGAGGGAGGACCTCATTAAAACGTACTGGATAGTGAAAGGCTTGGATAGAGTGGATGTGGAGAGGATGTTTCCATTAGTGGGAGAGTCCAGGACTGGAGGTCATAGCCTCAGAATTAAAGAATGCTCCTTTAGGAAGGAGATGAGGAGGGTGGTGAATGTGGAATTCTTTGCCACAGAAGGCTGTGGAGGCCAAGTCAATGGATATTTTTAAGGCAGAGATATATAGATTTTTGATTAGTACGGGTGTCAGGGGCTATGGGGAGAAGGCAGGAGAATGGGGTTAGGACGGAAAGATAGATCAGCCATGATTGAATGGCGGAGTAGACTTGATGGGCCGAATGGCCTAATTCTGCGCCTATCACTTATGACCTTATGACCCGAAATATGGTCTGACCATTCCCTTCACAGATGCTGCCTGACTTGCTGCGTTACTTCAGCATTTTGTGTTTTGCTCAAGATTCCAGCACCTGCAGTTCTTTGTGGGTCAACAGAATTATTTGCAATGTCTAAAACCCATCTGGGAACATGGTTTACTTGCAATATTCTGCAAAGACCATTGAACATTTAATGTAGAACATAGAACAGTACAGCACAGGGATATGTCCTTCCTGTGCATGGATAGGAAATGATTAGAGAGATATGGGCCAGCATGGGAAAGTTGGGCCGAAGGGCATGCTTCTATGCTAGAAACTATAACCCTATGACTCATTTGGCCATGATCATATTGAATAGCGGTGCTGGCTCGAAGAGCTGAATGGTCTACTCCTGCACCTATTTTTCTATATTTCTCTGTTTCCACCTGCATCTCCCAATAACTCCACATTGTTTTGTCTATGTTCTCACCCCCATTCCTCACTTTCACTCACTAACCAAATTGCTCCCCCTCCCCCTAGTCGTAACAGAGACAAAGTCCCCCTAGTCCTTACCTCTCACCCCATCAGCCGTCGCATACAACACATAATCCTCCGAAAATTTCGCCACCTCCAAAGGGATCCCAACATTAGTCACATTTTCCCATCTCCACCCCTTTCTGCCTTCCACAGAGACTGGTTCCTCCGCCACTCCCTGGTGATCTCATCCTTTCCCACTCAAACCACCCCCTCCCCTGGAACCTTCCCCTGCAACTGCAGGAGATGCAACACCTGTCCCCATACCTCCTCCCTAGACTCTGTCCGGGGACCCCGACAGTCCTTTCAGGTTCACTTGCACCTCCTCCAACCTCAACTACTGTATCCTTTGTTCAAGATGTGGACAACGGCGAGACCAAACATAGACTGGGTGATCGTTTCGCTGAACACCTTCACTCAGTCTGCCTGAACCTACCTGATCTCCTGGTTGCCAAACACTTTAATTCTCCTTCCCATTCCCACACTGACCTTTGTGTCCTAGGCCTCCTCCATTGTCAGAGTGAGGCTAAACGCAAATTGGAGGAACAGCATCTCATATTTCGCTTGGGCAGCTTACAGCCCAGTGGTATGAATATTGATTTATTTAACTCTAAGTAACCCTGGCATTCCCTCTCTCACTATCCCTCCCAACTTCTATCCCTCTATCCCCCACCAAAGTCACACCAACTTCACGTTTTCACCCAACAAGCAGCTCACAATGACCTGTTTGCTATATCATTGTTTCTTTTTTGCATTTCTTTCATTTATTGTTCTTTATCTCTCCACATCATCATCTATATGTCTCGTTTCCCTTATCCTTAACTAGTCTGAAGAAGGGTCTCGACCCGAAACGTCACCCATTCCTTCTCTCCAGAGATGCTGCCTGTCCCGCTGAGTTACTCCAGTTTTTTGTGTCAACTTTGTTTTCAGCACATCCCCCTGTTCACCCTATTTGTACCCTATCAGGGGCATTTCCTGCCGCTTAACAAGTTTCTCTGGTCTCCCTTCCCAGTGTTCATGAAGGGTCTTTGATCTGAATTGTTAACTGTGCTTCTTTAGGCTGTAGAATTTAAAGATACAGTGCAGAAACAGGCCCTTCGGCCCACCAAATCCATGCCAACCAGCGATCACCCCGTACACTAGCACTATCCTACACACTAGAGTCAATTTACAATTTAACCTACAGACTTGTACGTCTTTGGAATGTGGGAGGAAACTGGGGCACCTGGATAAAACCCACGCGGTCACAGGGAGAACGTACAAACTCCGTACAGACAACATCGGTAGTCAGGATCAAACATGGGTCTCTGGCGCTGTGAGACAGCAATTCTACCGCTGCGCCACTGTGACACCCACTTCCCACAAAATGCATCCTTCCCTGCTGAGTACTTCCAGCATTTTTCTGCTATCTTGTATTTTAGATTTCCAGCAACTGCAGTTTATTTTTCATTTTCACAAGAGATGAAATGTCAGTTTAACAACTGTTTATCAATTACATTTTGTGTAAATAAAAAAAGGTCTTTTGTTCACTTGTCGTTGACCTGTAAACTGCTGACATTTCTGACCTGAGTTGGCCCAGTGCCTGGTGAAAGTGAGATGCATCATGTACTGTGTGTAATTATCGCTGGAACTCATACATCAGCCTTCTGTACAATAAGCTATATGATTTATTAAAGAGCGCCACGGTGAAAGCATTCCAACAATAGAGATTGTCCTCTGAGCAGCTGCAGAAATTTTCCTTTAGGAAGCTAACAAAACACTTAACAAAATGGGAACAATTGATCTCAGGTGCTATAATTACAGCCCATGCTTGAGCGAACATAGCTATAAACACCAGTTGCACAATATGACAAAATATTACATAAGCAGAGGCCTTCAATTTTGTGGGGCCAAAATGAATCCATAAAAAAACTGTCACGTCTCAGATGGCCGAGAATCTCCAAATCCACCCAAAACTTCATCCTCAACATTGATGGTCTCCCAGTATCCACCTCACCTCACATCCGGAACCTTGGAATCATCCTTGATCAAACCCTCTCCTTCAACAAACACATCAAACACATCACAAAGACAGCCTTCTTCCACCTCAAAAACATTGCCCGTCTCCGTCCATCCCTCTCCTCCACAGCTGCAGAAACCCTCATCCACGCCTTCATCACCTCCCGTCTCGACTACTGCAACAACCTCCTCTATGGCGCACCCTCAAAAATCATCAATAAACTTCAATACATTCAAAACTCCGCTGCCCGTCTACTCACACACACCTCGATCCGTGACCATATCACCCCCGTCCTTTATAAACTCCACTGGCTCCCCATCCCCCAGAGAATCCAGTACAAAATCCTCCTCATAACCTACAAAGCCCTCCATAACCTGGCCCCATCCTACCTGACCGACCTCCTCCACAGGCACACTCCCACCTGCACCCTCCGCTCTGCCGCTGCCAATCTCCTATCCCCCCACATCCGGACTAAACTCAGATCCTGGGGGGACAGGGCTTTCTCCATCGCTGCTCCCACCCTATGGAACTCACTACCCCAAACCGTTAGAGACTCCCCCACACTCACCACATTCAAAACATCGCTGAAGTCTCACCTGTTCAGTACTGCCTTCAACCACTGAAGGTCACCTCACCTACTGTCTCCTTTCTCTGTTCATTTATTTATTTACTTATTTATCTATTTATTAATTTCCCTATGTTCTCAAAATCTCTGTAAAGCGTCTTTGAGTATATGAAAAGCGCTATATAAATAAAATGTATTATTATTATTATTAAGATTGCTGGTGAGAGCATAAATGGCTTTGAAGGGTGATCCGACCTCCTTAATGGTACCATGGGATTATTCGTTAGCAAAAATGAACCTAAATAAAAAGATGGATCAACTTTTTAGAATGATCGAAAATGTGATCTGCATCCTCTCATCCGTATTACTGTAGGCTGCTCTCCCCTGCAAAGGCCACATTTTGAGAGATTGAATCATTCTGCTGGGCACAAACTGATGGCGTACTAAATATCAGCAGCAATCAAGAGGCATTCTTTGTCTGCGCTGTTGCAAATGTCACAAGAGAAGATGCTGTTGACATTTCTGTGTTTGCCTTCTGCTCAGAGTGAGATCTATAGAAATGCATCACAAGGAAAAAGTCGGCTGGTGAATCGAGTCAGGTGATGTTGCCCGTCAAAAAGGAATATGGTTGTATTAAAGGTCACAGGTAGTGATGCTTCTTTGAAAGCAACAAAAGTAATCTAACAGAAGGGACGTTCCGATTAAGCATCACACAGAAATCGTGTCGTGATTTTTATTCTTAAACAGTTCAAGATTCACATAACAGAGGTGGATGGAGCAGCTTCACCCCTTCTGACATTCAAGACAGAAAATTACAATCACAGAGAGTGCAATATCCTATTAGAAAATAAAAATGTGTTCGTGAAATTGTATCATGAAATGTACACTGTGGGTTGCTGGGTGGTAATCGTGTATTGTCTTTCCGCTGACTTGTTAGTACACAACAAAAGCTTTTCACTGTACCTCGGTACACATGATAATAAACTAAGCTCAAAGCTTTTCACTGTGCCTCAGTACACTTGACAATAAACTAAACTCGATTTTAAAAGGCTCTTTTGATTTTTTAATGTTCTTTCAAATTAAGCTCCAGTTTCTCGAAGCCGAGGAATGGAATAGTTATTTCCCAGCCTCATCATTCACTCAAGATTAATAGCGCAGGATTCATAGAGAATAAATCTCCACCAACAATGTCTCACAGCACCAGAGATCCAGTTTCGGTCCTGACTTCGGGTGCTGCCTGTTTGAAGTTCGCACATTCTCCCTGTGACCTCGTGGGTTCACTCCTGGTGCTCCGGTCTCCTTGCACATCCCAAAGACGTGCGGGTTTGTAGACCAATTTGCTTCCGTAAAATATCCCCTAATGTGTTGGGAGTGGCTGAGAGCATGGGATAACATAAAACTAGGATGAACAGGTGGTCGATGGTTGGCGTCGACTCGCTGGGCCGAAGGTTCTGTCTCCATGCTGTGTCTGTCAATCAATGTGCCTCAGCCCTATTCTCAGGGGACCTGGGAAACATGGAACGTTCTCCAGTCTCTCATATCAGTTGTCTTCTTGGTAAAATTTCAACTTTAATGTCAAATTAGTGGCACTTACGTGCAAAAATAACATTGTCCAAAATGACCTAATATACAACCAAGTGTTTTCATCCCCCAGCTTGGCCAATGTCTAATTCCTTACACTGCTCCATATTCTGCGATACAAGCATATGAATATGCCGGACTACAAAGGGCTATCTGGCTTATCTGTCATGGCCCGTAGCTCTGTGCTAAGTACTCTTTGTGCTTTCCTACTGCCCTGATACAGTACATACTCTGAAAAAGGTGAAAAAAACCATTATTTTTCAGAAGCCCCCAGGCTAATGAAGACAGGGGCTGGAGTAGACATGGATCTCCTTTCATTTATTGCTTCATCACAAACCCAGTGATATCTTAAAGAAACGTCCTTCTAAACTCCAGCGAGTACAGGCCCTAAAGCATGAAACACACATCATACGTTAATTCAATCATCACCAGGATCACTTTTGTAAACCTCCTCTGAACACTCTCCAATGCCAGCAAATCCCTCCTCAGATAGGGCGGCACAGTGGTGCAGTGGTAGAGTTGCTGCCATACAGCGCCAGAGAACCAGGTTCGATCCTGACTATTGGGTGCTGTCTGTACGTTCGTACGTTGTACGTTCTCCCCGTGACTGCGTGGGTTTTCTCCGGGCGCTCCGGTTTCCTCTCGCACTCCAAATATGTACAGGCTTGTCGGTTAATTGCCTTTGGTAAAATTGTAAATTGTCTCTCGTGTGCAGGATAGTGCTTGTGTATGGGGTGATTGCTGGTTGGCGCGGACTCGATGGGCTGAATGGCCTGTATCCATGCTGTAGCACTAAAATACAAAGTCTAAATATGGAGCCCCAAACTGCTCACAATTTGTTCGATTTGTTCAATTAGCTCTGGACGATTTCATCTGGTAGCCCCTGGGCTTCCGGTTCAATGGTTTAGTTGTCTGGCGCAGGAATCCAAGGATCCAGCAGGTAGAGAGAATGTCTGTTTCGCCTGTTGCAGGATTGCACAGCTAATGACACCATTAGCTCCTCATATTTTGCTTGTAAGGGAAAAAGGACAATAGCATCTGACTTGGTCACGAAATTGCAAAGGCATATACTCCCCTGATGTTCAGCTGGTGTATATGGCCACCACTTGTGGCTCATGCAGGTGTATGCCTGCATTGCAGGCAGTTCTACTGACCCTTCCACCCTGCTGAAAACTCTAGTACTTCTCCCCTTTGCAAGCAGCAACAAACCATAAGGTGCAGTGTGCATCGCCCGCACAATGCACTACTTTAGTGGACCTTAGCAACTTCGGCAGCATTTCCCAAACCCGTGACTCCACCACCAAGATGGAACGAGGGTCTCAGGTCCATGGGAACTCTCTACCATTTCCAGATTCCCCTCCCCATTGCACAGTATTCGGACTTGAACTAAACCACCAATCCTTCATTGTCGCTGGGTCTGAACCCTGGTACTTCCACGAGACTCCATTTATACCTCACGCTGCCTCGGCAAGGCCAGCAGCAAAATCAAGGATGAGTCTCACCCTGGCCACTCCCTCTTCCTCCCTCTCCCATCAGGCAAAAGGTATAGAAGTGTGAAAACACACACCTCCAGATTCAGCGGCAGTTTCTTTCCAGCTGTGATCAGGCAACTGAACCATTGTAGTGGGTCTGGACGCGACAGGAATCAGGCCAGACGCCAGGTAAGTAGTAACAACAACTTTAATGCAGTAACGAACATACACTCACACAGTCATCCCCACGAGTCAAAACACTAACCCCTTCCAGCAAACCCGGTAGCACCAGACCACACTGTCCCCAGGGGAATGACCCAGGGAGTGACCTAATCCCCCCGTCCACTCAGTGCCGAGGGGAATGACCAAGGGAGTGGCCTAGCCCCCGGGCACCGCCACACCATCTTACCACAACCAGAGAGCAGTGCTGAACTACCATAGAAACATAGAAAATAGGTGCAGGCATAGGCCGTTCGGCCCTCTTTGGTGACCCTCGGACTATCCTTGCTGGCTTTACCTTGCACTAAACGTTATACCCTGATCATTTATCTATACACTGTTGAAGGTATTTATTCACAAAATGCTGGAGTAACTCAGCAGGTCAGGCAGCATCTCAGGAGAGAAGGAATGGGTGACGTTTCGGGCCGAGACCCTTCTTCAGACTGATGTCAGGGGGGCGGGACAAAGGAAGGATATAGGTGGAGACAGGAAGATAGAGGGAGATCTGGGAAGGGGAGGGGAAGAGAGGGACATCAGTCTGAAGAAGGGTCTCGACCCGAAACGTCACCCATTCCTTCTCTCCTGAGATGCTGCCTGACCCGCTGAGTTACTCCAGCATTTTGTGAATAAATACCTTCGATTTGTACCAGCATCTGCAGTTATTTTCTTATACTATCTATACACTGTAAATGGCTCGATTGTAATCGATTACAATTTACTGACTGAAGAGCGTGCAACAAATGCTTTTCACTGTACCTCGGTGCACGTGGCAATAAACTAACCTACAGTAATAAACTGAGAGAGCCTGTGGTGATTCAAGTAGGCAGCTCGCTAGCACCTTTTCAAGGACAACTAGGGATTGGCAATAACTATTAGTCTTGCCAGTGTGTTGGCAAAAACCTAAAGCCTGAATAAAAATTGACCTGCTCATATTTGAGAATATCAATGTCAGCTGTACATTTAACTCCAACAAAGTTATTGAATTTCCTTTTGAAATACATTTGGTTTTTTTGTATAAATAAAGCTAATTGTATTGGCATTGGTTTATTTGTACCAAAGTACAGTGCAAAATGTTATTTTGCATCCTGTCCGGGCAGATCAAACCCAACATGAATGAAACGGGTAGCTCAAAGGATAAAATAAACAGAGTACAGAGTGTAGAGTTACAGCTGCAGAGAAAGTGCAGGTTAAAAAATTGCAAAGGTTGTTGCAGTGAGGTAGGTTGTAAGATCTGGGATATATCCTCGGCAGATCGACACAAAATGCTTCCATTTTTGCTTCCATCACCTTCTGGGTCTTCCGTTAGTGGTGGCTGATTAGTTCTCACTCATTTTAGAACTTTTCTGGACAGAAGAGAATTGTGGGAAGACATATGACTGGAGAATCTGGGTCAACCCAGAAGACCCCCAGAAACGATGGAGTTTTGTGCTAGTTTTGTGCATGGCTGTTCAGAGTTGCCACACATGTTTCCTCTCGCCATTTTGTAGAGTCAACCTCCTCATCTGAGCAAAGACAGACACAAAATGCTGGAGTAACTCAGCAGGACAGGCAGCATCTCTGGAGAGAAGGAAGGGGTGACGTTTTGGGTCGAGACCCTTCTTCAGACTGTCTTCGTACGAGCGTGTGGCTTTCCAGGGAAAGGAAGGCCATGGGTTTAACAACTCATTGGAGCACCATGGTAATCCACGATGTTGGATCAGATGAACACAACCCTTGTCTCTAATTCTGGGTAAGTAGACAAGGAAACTGAACTCACAATTCCTCTGTCAGTGAGGGAGCTCCAAATAAATTAAGGACATGGGTAGAAATTATGGTACAAACTAAACAAAATTCTGCTCAATAAATTATATTTTCCTTGAGAACAAATGCAATTTAGAGGACCAGCTGATGCAGCTGAATTGCCCTCTGGTGGATAGAGGCTTCCATTACAAGTTGTGGTCTTTTTGTGCCACTGAGTAGGTTGGTAAGATTGGCCATCTTCAAAGCTCCCTTGCTTCATAGTTTAGAAAGAACAATCTCCCATTTGTAGGTCGAACACTGTTTTGCAAAATGTCACTCCAAAAAGTGACACAGCTCTTGTGGAAGTGGATTAGAAACATAGAAACATAGAAACATAGAAAATAGGTGCAAGTGTAGGTCATTCGGCCCTTCAAGCCAGCACCGCCATTCAATATGAACATGGCCGATCATCATATCATCATATCATATATATACAGCCGGAAACAGGCCTTTTCGGCCCACCAAGTCCGTGCCGCCCAGCGATCCCCGTACACCAACACTATCCTACACCCACTAGGGACAATTTTTAACATTTACCCAGCCAATTAACCTACATACCTGTACGTCTTTGGAGTGTGGGAGGAAACCGAAGATCTCGGAGAAAACCCACGCAGGTCACGGGGAGAACGTACAAACTCCTTACAGTGCAGCACCCAAATTCAGTACCCCGTTCCTGCTTTTTCCCCATATCCCTTGATTCCATTAGCCCTAAGAGCTAAATCTAAAACTCTCTCTTGAAAACATGCAGTGAATTAGCCTCCATTGCCTTCTGTGGCAGAGAATTCCACAGATTCACAACTCTCTGGGCGAAGAGGTTTTTCCTCATCTCAGCGTTGTAATGAGGTGGGAGGAGACTCAAGGATGTTTGCAACAGGTTTAGGCTTAGCTTTAGGTTTATTATTGTCATGTGTACTGAGATACAGTGAAAAAACTCTGTATTGCTTGCTCTCCAATTAAATCAGATAATACTACACAAAAATACAATCAAGCCAAATTCAAGTTTGATAGGTGGACCGAATGGAAAATTTCAGCGCAAAATATCATTCTCAGTATTTGTAGCGCAATATTTCCTGAGATAAAGTCCAATATACCGTAGTGTGTTAGAGAAGAATCAGTCTGTACCCTAGTTTATGCCGTTCAGAAGCCTGATAACAGAGGGAAAGAAGTGACTACGATGCAA
The DNA here is from genome assembly GCF_053455715.1 of Rhinoraja longicauda. Classification (NCBI taxonomy): domain Eukaryota; kingdom Metazoa; phylum Chordata; class Chondrichthyes; order Rajiformes; family Arhynchobatidae; genus Rhinoraja; species Rhinoraja longicauda. Next base: position 15,357,994 of record NC_135963.1, on the reverse strand, counting down.
TATGATATGATATAGGAACATAGAAATATAGAAAATAGGTGCAGGAGGAGGCCATTCAGCCCCTTCGAGCCAGCACCGCCATTCATTGTGATAATGGCTGATTGTCCCCAATCAGTAACCCTTGCCTGCCTTCTCCCCATATCCCTTGATTCCACTAGCCCTGAGAGCTCTATCTAACTCTCTGTTAAATCCATCCAGTGATTTGGCTACCACTGCCCTCTGTGGCAGAGAATTCCACAAATTCACAAGTTTGTGGGTGAAAAAGGTGTTCTCACCTCAGTTTTAAATGGCCTCCCCTTTATTCTAAGACTGTGATACGATATGATACAATACGATATGATACCATACGATATGATACGATACGATACGATACGATACGGTACGATACGATACGATACGATACGATACGATACGATACGATACGATACGATACGATACGATACGATACGATACGATACGATACGATACGATAGAACTTTATTTATCCCAGGAGGGCAATTGGAACCAGCCAAATAGTCAGTTTCTGCACTGAAATTAAATGCAATTCCAAACAAATTTTAATTCAGAATTAATCCATAACCAATTATGAATTTCACCTCAGATATTTCCCTAATATTAACATCCCTGTGTTATACAAAGATGGGAAATGAAAGAAGGCCAATAGAACATGATTACTTCTTCACACAACATCAACAACAAATTGGATTTTACAACAACTTTAAATTAAGGAAACATCCTGAAGTGCTTCTGGCTGTAATGGAAGTGATGGCCAAAACACTAAAGCAATTAAATAGTCATAAATTGAACTGAAAAATACAGCATGGAAACAGGTCCTTTAGCCCACCGAGTCCACACTGATTATTTATCACCGATTCACTGCAGTTCCATGATATCCACATTTGCATCCATACCCCACAGAAGCCAATACAACAGTTTGCAAGTATGTATCCCTCTTGGGCTCACACGTCTCTAGCCACCAGTTGGCCTATCAAGGAACCTCCTTGGCTGAAGTCTTCTGTCGCCGTCTCCGATGTGTCCTGTTTTTTCCCCTCGGTTACAGTTTCACCCCCACTGCAATCAGTCTGAACAAGGGTCCCAACCCGAAATGTCAGCTATCCATGCTCTCCAGAGATGCTGCCTGACCTGCTGAGTTACTCCAGCATTTTGTGTCCCTTTTTGGTATAAACCAGCATCTTGCGGTTCCTTTTTATGACAAATCCGCACACCTTTGGGATGCAGGAGGGAAGCGAAGCAGTGGGTGGAAAACGCATGCGGTCACAGGAGGAACATACAAACTCCACGCCCGAGGTCAAGATCGAACGCAGGTCTCTACTATGGTCAGGCAGTTGCTCTACCAACTGTGCCAATGTACCGCCTTTTGAGAAGACTAAGACGGGGCAGATTTCCCCTTCGTAATTTTCATCAACTCATACGGTATTTTTTCCTCTCTCCTTTCAGCTTTTCAAAGGGACTAATCACTTTTTGAATTCCCTGCTCTACTCTTCCATCCCCAATAGCCATTCCCCATCTTATTGTGCTTTCCCGTTTAACTGCAAGAGGCTCCTGTCCTTTTTTATCTTTTCCCTTGGATTTTCTCCAACCCATTGTAATGCATTTATGTTCCCAGTGTGGCCATCTCCACATTGGGGAAATCATACACAGGTTGGGTGATCGCCTTTGCAGAGTCCTAGGTCCGGTCCTTGGGAGCCAGTTTACCGCCCATCCCCCACTTTAATTCTCCATCCCACGTACAGTGATCCCCGTACACTCGCACTATCCTACACACACAAGGGAAATTTACAATTTATACCGAAGCCAGCTAACCTACGAACCTGCATGTCTTTGGAGTGTGGGAGGAAACTGGAGCATCTGGGGAAACCCATGCAGGTCACGGGGGGAACAAACAAACTCCGTACAGACTGCAGCTATCGTCAGGATAGAACCCGGGTCTCTGGTGCTCTTGCGTGGCAACTCTACCGCTGCGCCACTGTGCCACCCCACAGTATGACCCCCTACAACCAGTTCCCACAGCAACTCTGGCCTCATCCTGTCAGAGATATTATACTTTATCCACCAAATTCTGCCTGAGTACAAAGGAGTTAAAATGAGTTGTGCTTGAGCAAATCAAAATACTGTTTAACCTGCCACAAGTATTGGATGTTAGTGGCTGATATCTAACTAAAGTAACTGTACTCGGTAACTCAGTAATTGACTGTGACCTTCCTGCACTGTGTGACCTTCTTGCACTGTTGTAATGAGGAAAATAAGGTCCTGTAAGATAAACACATAATCTTACAAGAATTATTGAGGCACCTCTGGTAATAGAAAATAACCTTCTGCTGTGCTGAACTGGAACATGAGCAACATGTTCACAAGCTGTCCCTCTCTTTGTCTCATCAGTTCTTCTCTTTGCCAGGGAGCAACTTGACCTGCCTCAAAGACTTAGAGCAGACTCTCTAAGGCAGTGAAAAATTTTGTAAAATCTGTGCTCAGGATCAGCCAGATTTAAATAACATTTATTTACAAACATCCATTGGGACAGAAGACTGCCACAAACATCAAAAATGGATTTGAACGAATCCCACACTTTGAATTTAACGTCTTGACCTTTTACTTAGACGTCAGCCACCAACATCTAACACTTGTAGCAAGTTAAACAGTATTTTGATTTGCTCAAGCAGAACTCATTTTAACTCCTTGGTACCCAGGCAGAATTTGGTGGATAAAGTTATGGCGAGTCTGGAGGCTTGTTCTTTGTTAAAGAAGTTTATTGCGGCAGCAATATTCGATTACAAAGTATAACAAACGAAATTACAGACAACCATTAAATCAAACTGTTCGCTTCGAAGTTCTCTTCCCACTTACTGGTTTTGGGCGCCAAAACCACCACCTGACCTAACTGGCCAATCCGAGGGTTCGACTCTCAGGACCAATCCCTATGGTCGCTACAAAGTATAATATATCTGACAGGATGAGGCCAGAGTTGCTGTGGGAACTGGATGTAGGGATCAAACGGTGGGGCGGCACAGTGGCGCAGCGGTAAAGTTTCAGCCTTACAGCGCCCGAGACCAGGGTTCAATCCTGACTATGGGTGCTGTGCGTAAGGAGTTTGTTCGTTCAACCCGTGATCACTTGGGTTTTCCCGGGTGCTCTGGTTTCCTCTCACACTCCAAAGATGTACACGTTTCTAGGTTAATTGGCTTCGGTAAAAATTGTAAATTTCCCTAGTGTGTAGGATAGTGCTAGTGTACAGAGATTGCCAGTTGGCGTGGACTCAGTGGGCCGAAGGGCCTGCTTCCACGCTGTATCTCAAAACTAAACTAAACTAAACTAAAATTTATTTGTATTGAATGCTACCAAAATATTGCAAAGTTAACAAATTGAAAGTGTAGGTAGAAATGGAGCCTAATAAGTGTACAGCAATGATCCACAAACAACAATTTGATAGTCACTAGTTAATCTGAATTGACAGTCTAATTTTGGTCTCCTAATTTGAGGAAGGGAGTGCAGCATAGGTTCACCAGGTTAATTCCCGGGATGGCAGGACTGACATATGACTGGGCTTGTATTCGCTGGAATTTAGAAGGATGAGAGGGGATCTTAAAGAAACATATAAAATTCTTAGAGGATTGGACAGGGTAGATGCAGGAAAAATGGTCCCAATGTTGGGGGAGTCCAGAACCAGGGGTCACAATTTAAGAATAAGGGACAGGCCATTTAGGACGAGATGAGGATTTTTTTTTTCACCCAGAGAGTTGTAAATCTGTGGAATTCTCTGCCACAGAAGGCAGTGGAGGCCAATTCACTGGATGTTTTCAAGAGGGAGTTAGATTTAGCTCTTAGGGCTAAGGGAATCAAGGGATTTGGGGAAAAGCTGGAACGGGGTACAGATTTTGGATGATCAGCCATGATCATATTGAATGGCGGTGCTGGCTCAAAGGGCCGAATGGCCTACTCCTGCACCTATTTTCTACGTTTCTATGACAGTGGGTAATACCACCTCTGGATTTCTTTGAATGGTGTTATCTATCTACAGATGTTCTCAACGGGCAGATGTTCAAGGCTTTTATTAATCTTCCAACCTTCCTACCTTCTGCCCTACCTTCTATAACCCACAGGAAGATTAGCCTAGGTTGGAGAAGCATTTTGTTCCTGCAGTCAACTAATTCAATGGTCAAAGTGCCAACCTATTTTCGCAGTGTATCGCAGAAGGCTAACAGTATCTAAAAAATGTCAGCTTAAAACTCTACATTTTTCCACGCTGGGCTATTTATTATCTTTCAATTAGCATATCCAATTATCCTTTTTGACATCAAATTAGATTTTTTAATTTTACATTGCTTTGGGAAGAAAATAATTATTTTGAAGATATTATATGACAGGCTTTTTCCCCCAAAAAACGTTCAATTTGTAGCTTATCAGCATTTGGAAGAATTTATGCCTGTCTATAGGAAGTGCCAGGCCACATTCAGGCAGGGGCTGAAAAGAGGCAAGTAATATACAGTGTAAGAAAATAACTGCAGATGCTGGTACAAATCGAAGGTATTTATTCACAAAATGCTGGAGTAACTCAGCAGGTCAGGCAGCATCTCAGGAGAGAAGGAATGGGTGACGTTTCGGGTCGAGACCCTTCTTCAGACTGATGTCAGGGGGGGCGGGACAAAGGAAGGATATAGGTGGAGACAGGAAGTTAGAGGGAGAACTGGGAAGGGGAGGGGAAGAGAGGGACAGAGGAACTATCTAAAGTTGGAGAAGTGAATGTTCATACTGCTGGGCTGCAAGCTGCCCAAGCGAAATATGAGGTGCTGTTCCTCCAATTTCCGGTGGGCCTCACTATGGCACTGGAGGAGGCCCATGACAGAAAGGTCAGACTGGGAGTGGCAGGGGAAGTTGAAGTGCTCAGCCACCGGGAGATCAGGTTGGTTAAGGCGGACTGAGCGAAGGTGTTGAGCGAAACAATCGCCGAGCCTGCATTTGGTTTCGCCGATGTAAAGAAGTTGACATCTAGAGCAACAATAATATACAAGTAATAATATACAATAATATAATAATAATAATAATCATATTAATAATAATAATAATAATAATAATAATAATAATATTATGTAATAATAATATTACAAGCAAGTAATATACAGTGTCACGTGGAAATATATAAAACACATCAGAGGCAGGGTATCCGGTGGAAAGGGTATCCGAGATCTTCGGTTTCCTCCTACACTCCAAAGACGTACAGGTTTGTAGGTTAATTGGCTTGAGACAAATGTAAAATTCTCCCTAGTGTGTGTGGAAAGTGTTAATGTGTGGGGATCGCAGGTCGTTGCGGACTTGGTGAGCCTCTAAACTAAAATAAAGCTATTCGACCCAATCCATCACGTACTGACGGCCCCACCATCAAAAGGTTCTACAGGAGTCGCTGCCTCAGAAAGGCAGCCAGTATCATCAGAGACCCACATCACCCTGGTCACACTCTCATTCCACGTCTGTCATCAGGAAGAAGGGGTTGGTGGCTGAAAGCTGTAAAGTCCAGGTTCAGGAACAGCTTTTTCCCAACAACCATCAGGCTCAGAAACACCACAACCTGCAACTAAGGTCCATCTTACATATACTTGGGCTATTGTCTTAGAATACACAGGCGCCACAGTTTTAGAATAAAGGGGAGGCCATTTAAAACTGAGGTGAGAAGGAACTTTTTCACCCAGAGAGTTGTGAATTTGTGGAATTCTCTGCCGCAGAAGGCAGTGGAGGCCAAATCACTGGATGGATTTAAGAGAGAGTTAGATAGAGCTCTATGGGCTAGTGGAATCAAGGGATATGGGGAGAAGGCAGGCACGGGTTATTGATTGTGGATGATCAGCCATGATCACAATGAATGGTGGTGCTGGCTCGAAGGGCCGAATGGCCTAATGGCCTCCTGCACCTATTTTCTATGTTTCTATGTTTCTATTGTTTTTGTCTTTGCACTATTATTGTTTGTTTGTTTTTTAATATATACTGAATGTATTTTGTGTTGTTTATTATGGTATTTAGAGAGTACTATGATTACATATCGGTTGTGCTGCTGCAAGTAAGAATTTAATTGTCCTTTTTCGGGACACATTACAATTAAACACTCTCTTATTAGTTTATAGATACAGCGCGGAAACAGGCACTTCAGCCCACCGGGTCCGTGCCGACCAGCGATCCCCCCACACTAACACTATCCTACACACACGAGGGACAATGTTTACATTTACCCAGCCAATTAACCTACAAACCTGTACGTCTTTGGAGCGTGGGAGGAAACCGAAGATCTCGGAGGTCACGGGGAGAACGTACAAACTCCGTACAGGCAGCACCCGTGTTCGGAATTAAACCCGTGTCTCCGGCGCTGCATTCGCTGTAAGGCAGCAACTCTACCGCCGCGCCACCGTGACCGCCCTCTCGACTTGACTCTTGACAATGCAGGCAATGCAGGCAATGCAGACAATGCAGGCAATGCAGGCATCTTGACCACCACCTTAAACAATATCCTTTCACCACCAGTGCAATTTGGCTGCACTGTTGACATCTACGAAATGCATTTACTCTTGACTGCGTTTCCAACCCCATGATCACTGTCAGCAGGAACTAGCAGGGCAGAAGGTGCATGGAAGCACCACTACCTGCACGTACGTCTGCCTTCAAGCTGTGACCCATCCTGACAGGGGAATATAATCGTTCCTTCGTCACGTCACCATCACTGACATCTCCCTGTACGGGGAGGAGCACCTTTACCAGGGCAGCTCAATGCCATTTTTCTCAAAGGGCGATACATGTTGGCCTTGCTGACAATGCCCACATCCTGAAAGAAATAATAAGAAAATTAAAATGGATGGAATAAGTTCGATCGGGCAACTGAATCAAAGCAAATTAATGTGTGCATATAATGAGAGAAAGCAAATCGTATACCTTGGCACAGCTTACTTTTGTTCCATTGATTACAAAATGCTGGCCAAACTTCTGCGCTGAAAGAAAGTTGACGATGAAAATCAATGGTTGAGTTAACAAGTACTCAGATAAAAGATATTAAAAGCAAAACTTGGCCTAGTTCAACTCACTCATGTAAAATTGCCCATAAAATTTAATATAATCGATATACTATTAAAGTCCAATTTTGTTGTCATCGAGCCACAATGATCTGATTTATTTCACTTCTTTGTCCTGCTCATTCCAAACCTTGTTAATCTCTTGCCCTGTGGACCAGACTCTCGTTTGGCTTTCAGAACTAAACTACATCTACGCAGGAACTGCACTGCATAACTTTTTGTGCATTAAAGTCTTTTTGCGAGTCAGATCAAGTTCCCACTCGAAAAATCAGGAGATTGGTTGAAATGAAGTGTATAACAAAGTCGGAGTTTTCCTGTGTCCCAGAATGACGTGCTGATTTGTGCGCGTGCTAACTGCGGGGCAAAGGTCAACACTTTACTGTTCAACAATCTTACAAGGCCTGAGGAGCGGTCCCACACCAGAAACGTCACCTATCCATGTTCTCCAGGGGTTGTTGCTCTTGACACCGTTGAGCTACTCCAGCATTCTTGGGACTTCCTTTGGAAAACCATCATCTGCAGTTCCTTGTTTACACATTCATAGAAGGCTATCGGTATCAAACACTCCTCTCCCAGCACCCATCATCCACCCCTCCAAGGCAACCAAGCAGTGGCGACATAGTATAAGAAAATAACTGCAGATGCTGGTACAAATCGAAGGTATTTATTCACAAAATGCTGGAGTAACTCAGCAGGTCAGGCAGCATCTCGGGAGAGAAGGAATGGGTGACGTTTCGGGTTGAGACCCTTCTTCAGACTGATGTCAGGGGGGCGGGACAAAGGCGGGATATAGGTGGAGACAGGAAGCTAGAGGGAGATCTGGGAAGGGGGAGGGGAAGAGAGGGACAGAGGAACTATCTAAAGTTGGAGAAGTCGATGTTCATACCACTAGGCTGCGAGCTGCCCAAGCGAAATATGAGGTGCTGTTCCTCCAATTTCCGGTGGGCCTCACGTTGGCTCTGGAGGAGGCCCATGACAGAAAGGTCAGTTCCTATTCCCAGTCTGACCTTTCTGTCATGGGCCTCCTCCAATGGCGACAATCATTTCAGCAGAGAGATGGTTCAGGAGAGAGGGAGAGAACTCCAATTCACACAGAGGGACTTAGAAGTATTCATCATTGGGAAACATGCCACCAGGAAGGTCCAGTTCACCAGGGGGACCAGGAGGTTAATAGGAGCGAGAAGAGATTAGTTGAAAGTGGCTCTAGTTATCTCCTCGAGAAAGGGGAATCTATTCTCATGAAGCTACGTTGGAGAAAATTTCATCATCTTATAAGGTTTTGCAGATCATCAAAATTACAAACATTGAAACTGATCTACAGTAAACAGTGGTAGACACAAAATGCTAGAGTAACTCAGCGGGTCAGGAAGCATCTCTGGAGAGAAGGAATGGGTGATGTTTCGGGTCGAGACCCTTCTTCAGACAGAAGAGTCATGACCCGAAACGCCACCCACGCTGTATCTCTAATGTTTGAAGTCTAATGATGATCGTATCCCTTTGTCGTAAGCAGAGGTGACATGGAGCTTCTACCACTGAGACCACTTCTACCACTGAGACATCTTCAGTTCTTCCCCACCATATATCCCTAAATGGTCAATTAAAAAAAAAGGTGGAAAAGGATCCACGTTTGGAGTTTCATGAGGATTTTGTATTTCTGCATGAGTGCGGATTTTATTGCCTTGAAATATTAGCCTTTCAATTCATCTCTCTGTTCACTGCATGCCAAGTGATCAATATTTTGGGGAACGAATGTAGAAGCACGAAACTGCAGATGCTGGGTTACAAAAAGGTGGGTCAGGCTGCATATCTGGAGACCCTTCTTTTGGGAGGTGTGTTTTCCTCTCAGCCACGTTGGCTGGAACAATGAATCAATGTTGAATTGCATTGTTCAACTGAGCTGAAATGTTTGAGCTCTACGCTGGTGTTTATACCTGAGGGATGAAGAAACACTGAGGAAAGCATATTTTGTGTTGAGGGCAGAGTTCTCTAAAGTAAAGTAAGCAAAAATGCCAGCACTTGGACTATAAGCGGGATCGCTTACTTTCCGGGGCCAATAATTGTGGAGCATCTTCTCTCCTGCATGAGAATCTCTGTGTGGACAATATCTCGCTCCTCTACTCAGCTGATGTTGGGCAGTCAATCCCATCTGAAGAAGGGTCCTGACACAAAATGTCACCTATGTATTTCCTCCACAGGTGCTGCCTGGACCTCTGAGCTACTCCAGCACTTTTTTTTGTTGTTAGCTTTCATTGTCCCCCTTGCCTTCTTCACCCTGTTGGTCTACAGGGCCTGTGACTCAGAGGTAAGGAAGTGTAAGATGTGAAAACAAGGCATCAAAGAGTATGCAGCTCAAAGAAAACATAGAATAGATCATTGTTAGCTCGGAGAAGATGAAAACAAAGCATACAGAGATAACATTTAATCAGGGGAACAGTCAGACTGGTCGGAGAATTAGGAATGGGGACTGCCATGCCTTTCCTGAAGCCTCAGTAATATGGTGCTGCCAACTGTGTTGTCACTGAAGCATGATCTGGATGAATTGCTTAATGGTTTAATGCTGCAAAGGGCATTATTATTTTATGATTAATTTAGTACACCATAATGAATGTTGGAAAATGTTCGAGTCTATTTTGAAGCCGTACGGGAATTTTCTCCAAAGTCACTTGATGTTAGCAAAGTGTCCTTCAACTCACAAGAATGTAACATGCTACAACTCACTGAAGTCTGAAGTCTGCACTGTTTAATCAATGCAAGTGTTTGGAGTTTGGAGCTGAGTTTTACATTGTCCAGTGATTGATATTAGTTGGTGTCCACCAGATCATAATCATAATCATAATCTTAATCATACTTTATTAGCTAAGTATGTTTTGCAACATACGAGGAATTTGATTTGCCACACAGTCATACCAATAAAAAGCAACAAAACACACAAAATACATATTGACATAAACATCCACCACAGTGACTCCTCCGCATTCCTCTCTATGATGGAAGGTGAAAAAAAAGTTCAATCTTCTTTGTTCTCCCGCGGTCGGGGCCCTCGAGCCTTCTGTTGACAGGACGATCTTGGCTCCCATAGCCGGCGGTATGGTCCTCCGCGTCAGGGCGATCAAGCTCCCACATCGGGGAGAATCCCAGCTCCCCGCGCCGGGCGATCAGAGCCCGGGTTGGGGTTGGTCGAACCTCCTGCGACTTTGGAGCTTCCCGACATTGGTCTCCACCCGAGACTGCGAGCTCCTCGATGGTGAAATCCGCAGGCCGCGGTTGGAGCATTGATCCCAGGCAAAGGATCATAGGCTCCAATCGTAAGTCCACGGCCCCGCAGTGGGGCTCAAAGTCAGTCTCGAGCAAGGCCGCCAGCTCCATGATGTTAGGCCGCAGAGCGACCGGAGATATGATCTGGAAAACAATCGCATCTCCGGCAAGGTAAGAGATTGAAAAACAGTTCCCCCCGATCCCCTCCCCCAACCCCCCACATAAAACAAACCAAAGAACATTAACACATACTTTTTAAAACACACTAGAAAAGACGAAAGACAGGTGGACTGTTGGCGAGGCTGCCATCGGGATAATGTCAAGCTCACTAATACGGATTGCAAGTGGAAGTGGCCAATTTTGCAATCGGCACAATTTTACTCAGAAATAATTATGAGAGCAATTTTCTCTGGGTAAAATCCGTTTAAAGCTGCATGAAGCGATCCAATTTTCAGGCAATCACCAGGCAGAAATTTGTCCTTGATTGTTTATGCAAATTGCATAATATTCATTGAGCATAGTATCTGAAATTTGTTTCCATTCACTTCAACGGCCAATTTTTTTTTTTAGCACCCGAAACAGAAGAGGACTTTCTACACCCATAAATGATTATCCTTGGAGAGCAAGCTCCCCACCATCGAAGGGCTTTACACGAGTCGCTGCCTCCAAAAGGCAGCTGGCATCATCAGAGACACACACCACGCTGGCCACACTCTCATTTCACTCCTGCCATCGGGAAGAAGGTGCAGGAGCCTGAAAACCATCACGTCCAGTTCAAATGGTCCCAGCCTGTCGCTCTTGGATAATTGTCATTCTCCTCCAGCATTATTTTTTTTTTTCTTTTCATTTATTTATTTATTTATTTATTTATTTTTTATTTATTTTTTATTTTTTTTTAAATTTAATTTTTTTTTTGAAAAGCATATGTACTGATAGAAATAAAAGACAAATTTGTTACAAAGTTCTTACATAGCTTCAATTTTTAAATTTTTAAAGGGAGAAAATAAAAAATAAAGAAGAATGAAAAAAAAACTATAAACTATTGGGAAGAGAGAATAATTTTTTTAAATTTTTAAAAAGGTATAACTGCAAAAATTAAAGGGGGTAGATCCAGGAGACAATAACCACAGTTGTACATCCAACCCTAAACTCAAGTTTCAACTTTTAATTTTAAACTCCAGCATTATTAAGAGAGTTTTTAATGTTCTGGAAGCCCAAGGATCGCCCAAGCTGTTTGAGCCCAGTGCCGACTATATCTGTGTATCTGGAATACAACACAGGCACCTGCCCCTGGATTGGCATCACCGAGAACCTCACCCCCCCCCCCCCCCCCCGTCAGGCATATTTAAAGCTGAGGTGAGTACATACTTGGACTGAACGAGAATCTGAAAGAGGTGCGTAAAATCATAAGAGGAATAAATCGGGTAGATGCACAGAATCTCTTGCCCAGAGTATGGGAATCGAGGACCAGAGGACATAGGTTCAAAGTGAAGGGGAATAGATTTAATACGAATCCGAGGGGTGATGTTTTCACACAAAGGGTGGTGGGTGTATGGAACAAGCTGCCAGAGGAGGTAGTTGAGGTTGGGACGATCCTAACGTTTAAGAAACAGTTACACAGGTACACGGATAGGACCAAGTTTGGAGGGATATGCACTCTGTATAATATACACCAGAAATGGCTGGCATGACACAGAGCAGTTGGATGAGAATAGTGGCCAGAGAGCTGTGGCTCAGATAACTGCAAGTTTCCCTGCACTCAGCGGTGAATCGAGTGGCCCAACTGGTTTCCACCTCCAGCGGGTTCCATGCTTCCATGTTGCGGATGTACAGGTACAGAAGTCCAAGAAACACACATCCATTATTGCATCCAGATGGGATGGGGTCTCTGTGGCCCTGCTAGACGTGACCTGGTCCATTGACTTGCTCGGATGACCTTGGGGTACAACTTGACCACGGGCGTCTCTCGGTAAACTTTGGTATCTCGCTTCCACGTCTTCATATTCCTATCCCTCATCCTTGCCTGGCCTGACTTCTTTAAGAAACAGACAAAACTCTCTGCTCCCTGGAAACACACTGCATTATCTGTTGTTTAAAGGCTCCAGTCACAATGATTGGCATCTGTAAAAAATTAACTTGACTGACACGGGGAAACTGTTGTGATATCATGTATCAGAATTCCAAACCAATTAACGGAGATCAGGATGTCCTTCCTTCCTCCTAGCTGCCCTGCTTTCAGCTGCTGTCAGGTTGTTTTTGGAGGAAGCTGGGCTATTACCCCCTGGGACACATTTGATTACTGCTAGTATCATGCCTCCATCAATTCAACCACCCTTTCGCTGTCAACGAAGCAGATTTGACAGCTTTCCAAATAGCGCTGATTGTTTAGAATATCTGGTTGACCTCTTTGTCATTTATACCCAGGCTTTGCAAAGGAAGTATTGACTTTTTCTCTTTTAAAAAAAAAAAGTCCCAATTGTTTCAACAAAAAACTGGTGTGACTGAAGCTTTTAATTTGACTTTCCAAAAATGTGTCTCCTTTGTCAACTTAATTGGTCTTTTACAATTTTTGCTTACTTCAAGCAGAAACCAAATTCATTAGCAAGGGGTCATTTGATTTGTTTCCAGTTTTTGAAGCTGTGGAGCAGATTCGTTGTAAAACCGTCTTGCATTGAATTAACTAATCATTGAGTCTGAGAAAAATATAGAACTATCTGGATAATGCATGTCAGAGCAAGTTTCCTTCTCTTTACATAAAAAGCAGCCCTGAAGCAGCTCTGCAGTTATGAAGTGTAATGGGATGTTCTGTGGAAATGCTTCATAATTACGACCTTTTATTCTTTCTTGCCATACTTTCAGAGCGGCGTTGACACTTTAGGGAGAACTGTAGGATGATTCCTGGACAGGTTGTCAGAATTATCCGTCTTGTCTTACAGAAAGGAAGCCTGAGAAAGGACACGATGCAGGTCTTTAAAACGCTGCAAGGCATGAATGGTGTAAACAGAAGCCAACTGTTTAACGTAAACTGCCGGACTAAGAGACAAAATTGGATGGCTTCAAGGTTACGAATTAAGAAATTCCCACAGTGCGTTCTGCAATAAACTTCATCCAAAGGCATTTGATGCTTTGCTATTCCATTTATCCTGAGACACCTGGACAAACATTTGATTGATTTCATTGTAAAATAGAATTGAAGAGAAGAACAGATAGAGGTATAAATCAGACAAAGCATGGAGCATTGTGACTCCATCCTATCCTCAGTTGTCATCGGAGGAATGCAAAAGATTGAAATTAATCCTGGAAGATCGATTTTCTGAAACATTTTACTCTGGTGGTTTAAGGACAAGAGGGTGAATCTCTACAATCCAGTGGTGACAGGACTATTGCCTCTGGCATTCAGTCCGTGCCCTGCCCTTGTCTGCATTTCTGAAATCACCATGTGGACTACGAGACTATTTTCTTGTAACCAGGGGCCCCGAGCAGAACAAAGACAGAGGAACACCCATGCTTCAAAATATACCCGCGGAACTATGCAATTGTATAAACTGATTTACCCTGGGACTTGGGTGGCACAGTGGTGCAGCGGTAGAGTTGTTGCCTTACAGTGCCAAAGACCTGGGTTCGATCTTGAGTATGGGTGCTGTCTGTCTGAAGTTTGTACGTTCTCTCCTTGACCTGACTGGGTTTTCTCCGGGTGTTCTGGTTTTCTCACACACTCCAAAGACACACATGTTTGTAGGTTAATTGGCTTCAGTAAAAAAAGGTTAGAAATTGTCCATAGCATATAGGATGAGTTACCTATTTTAGTCCAAAAAATGACTTTGACTTCTTCGTGCTGTTTAATTGATCAGGGCAGTGCGTGCTGAGGGGATTAATTAGTGGCTGATTAGAGACAGATTATCCTCATTAACTGTTGACTGGGAGTCTGCAACTGCATTAGGAAATGACACGTGTAATGTAAATATTTCAACCAACATCATCAGAATTAATCACATGAATATTTTGATATGTGTAATTAAACGATGTTTAATTAGAGTTGGTAAATAAAGTATTTGGTCCTTAATTAAATGGATCATCCCAATTCTTTTGTTTGTGTAAATATGCATGGAGGCTTGGTCCAATATCCTTTGTTTGCTTAGGAAGACCACAGATCAGAGTTGCATTGGCAGAAGTGCAGCCTTGTGACCTCTCTATCACAACAAACTGCTGTTCTTGCTTGTTATATTATATCACTGCTCCAGTGAAACTGGAATCACTTTTACTTGCAACCTGGCACGAACTGCTGACGTCCAAATTAGGTGCCAGTGTTTTCTCGATCAAATGCAGTGAGACTAGCCATTCAGGATGTGCCCGAAATCTCTGGAAATTAGACATTCATTTTTAACCCAGGTGAAGAATCGTAAGAGCGTTAGCAATAAAATGTGTGCTTCTTCCCTCGTTTTCTTTAGATGCTTGCTACAAAATGTCCAATTCGAGAAAAATGGTTGATTGACCGAAAGGATGATTCGAGGTGCAGGTTAATGTGACAAGACTTCCAGAAGATGTCTAATCAGAACTGTCAGCTCTTGCTCAGCCCCAAGGGCATTCAGGCAACAACTGCAGATAGTGCAGATAGCATTGCACTGACAAGTGCATTCAGCTTCCTTTGTGCCTGGAGTGTAGGAGAATGAAAGATGAACTTCATGGAAAGTAATTGAATCTCCACAGTGCAGAAGTAGGTTGTTCAGCCCTTTGGGTTCATGCATGGTGTTTGAAAGAATGAACCCAGTTAAGTGCATTCCAGTATTCCTTTCCTCCCCCCTTAAAATATTTCTCCTGCAGGTATTTATCTAACTTCTTTTTGGAAAGCCTCGGTTGAATATGTTTCTATCACGGTTCTATGCTGCACATGATAGATCATAAACTACAGTTAGACTCTGATAATCCAGCAACCTCAACACTTTGATGGAGCCAGTCCAGCAGATTTTCCAGACGATTGGCTATTAATTCCATTATTATCCCAACACTCTATTATAATAAATGTCGCAGTGAGTTCCAAGAGAATGTGGGAAGCAAGGTCCTGATGAGTTTACAGGGCTGGGACCCTATGTAAGATGTAGGTGAGGCCGCATTTAGAGTATTGTGTTCAGTTCTGGGCACCACGTTACAGGAAGGATGTTGTCAAGTTGCAAAGGGTACAGAGAAGACTTACGAGGATGTTGCCAGGATTCGAGGGTCTGAGCTACAGGGAGTGGTTGAGTAGGCTGGGACTCTATTCCTTAGAGGGCAGGAGGATGAGCGGTGATCTTATTGAGGTGTATAAAATCATGACAGGAATAGATCGAGTGGACACACAGTCTCTTGCCGAGAGTAGGGGAATTGAGAACCATAGGTTTAAGGTGAAGGGGGAAAGATTTAAGAGGTATCTGAAGAGTAACCTTTTCGCACAAAGGGTAATGGGTGTATGGAACGAGCTGCCAGAGGAGGTAGTTGAGCCAGGGACCATTGCAACGTTTAAGAAACAGTTAGACAGGTATGTGGATAGGACAGATTTGGAGGGATATGGACCAAATGCAGACAGGTGGGTCTGGTGTAGATGGGACATTTTGGTCGGTGTGGGGAAGTTGGGCCAAAGGGCCTGTTTCCACACTGTATCACTGTATGACTCTATGAGTGGAGCAAATGGAACTCCAGTGAGTTTAAAGGAAGCATGGGGAGAAAGGAACCTGATGAATTTAAGAACAGCAGGGGGAAACTGGGCACTGCTGAGTCCCGAGACAGCACCCGATGAACAGAGGATGAGCAGATCAGGTTTTCTGAACAATAGAACAATAGACAACTTGGCGGCACTGGAATTTAAAAGGATGAAGGGGGGACCTCATTGAAACTTACTGAATAGTGAAAGGCCTGTGTACAAAGACACCCAAGTTCTCGTTGAACCTCTTCTTTTCCTAATCTGACACCATTCAGATAATAATCTGCCTTCTTGTTCTTGCCACCAAAGTGGATAACCTCACATTTATCCACATTATACTGCATCCACATCTGCCATGCATCTGCCCACTCACCCAATGTATCCAAGTCACCCTGCAGCCTCATAGCATCCTCCTCGCAGCTCACACTGCCACCCAGCTTTGTGTCATCCGCAAACTTGGAGATGTCACATTTAATTCCTTCGTCTAAATTGTTAATAATTATTGTAAATAACTGAGCTCCCAGCACTGAGCCTTGCGGCACCCCACTAGTCACTGCCTGCCACTCTGAAAAGGACCTGTTAATTCCTAATCTTTGCTTCCTGTCTGCCAACCAGTTCTCTATCCATGTCAATACCCTACCCCCAATACCATGTGCTCTACTTTTGCACACTAATCTCTTGTGTGGGACCTTATCAAAGGCTTTTTGAAAGTCCAGATTCACTACGTCCACTGACTCTCCCTCATACATTCTACTTGTTACATCTGCAAAAAATTCCAGAAGATTAGTCAAGCTGGTCTTGCCAAAGAAGCTCATAACTCAAAAATGAATATTTTAAATGTGGTGTGCAGAGGCTAATATTGGAGAGCCTGGCGGTACGGTGGCGCAGTGGTAGAGTTGTTGCCTTACCGAAGTAAAGACCCAGGTTCGATCATGACTACAGGTGCTGTCTGTACGGAGTTTGAAAGTTCGCTCTGTGGTTCGACGCATGGGTTTTCTCCAGGAGCACCAGTTTCCTCCCACAGTCCGAAGACAATAGAGAATAGACAATAGACAATAGGTGCAGGAGTAGGCCATTCAGCCCTTCGAGCCAGCACCGCCATTCAATGCGATCATGGCTGATCACTCTCAATCAGTACCCCGTTCCTGCCTTCTCCCCATACCCCCTCACTCCGCTATCCTTAAGAGCTCTATCCAGCTCTCTCTTGAAAGCATCCAACGAACTGGCCTCCACTGCATTCTGAGGCAGAGAATTCCACACCTTCACCACCCTCTGACTGAAAAAGTTCTTCCTCATCTCCGTTCTAAATGGCCTACCCCTTATTCTTAAACTGTGGCCCCTTGTTCTGGACTCCCCCAACATTGGCAACATGTTATCTGCCTCTAATGTGTCCAATCCCCTAATTATCTTATATGTTTCAATAAGATCCCCCCTCATCCTTCTAAATTCCAGTGTATACAAGCCCAATCGCTCCAGCCTTTCAACATACGACAGTCCCGCCATTCCGGGAATTGCAGGTTTGTCGGTTAAATGGCTTCGGTAAAAATTGCGAGTTGTCTCCAGTGTGTAGGATAGTGCTAGTGTATGGGCATTGCTGGACAATGGGCTGAAGGGCCTGTTTCCATGCTGTATCTCTAAACTAAACTAAACCAATCCATATGTTGAAAGGCTGGAGCGACTAGGCTTGTATACACTGGAATTTAGAAGGATGAGAGGAGATCTTATCGAAACGTATAAGATTATTAAGGGGTTGGACATGTTAGAGGCAGGAAACATGTTCCCAATGTTGGGGGAATCCAGAACCAGGGGCCACAGTTTAAGAATAAGGGGTAGGCCATTTAGAACAGAGATGAGGAAAAACTTTTTCAGTCAGAGAGTTGTGAATCTGTGGAATTCTCTGCCTCAGAAGGCAGTGGAGGCCAATTCTCTGAATGCATTGAAGAGAGAGCTAGATAGAGCTCTTAAGGATAGTGGAGTCAGGGGGTATGGGGAGAAGGCAGGAACGGGGTACTGATTGAGAATGATCAGCCATGATCACATTGAATGGCAGTGCTGGCTCGAAGGGCCGAATGGCCTACTCCTGCACCTATTGTCTATTGTCAAACTAATCTAAACTAAACTAAACTAAACTATGTAAATTAAAACAAGCAATGCAATGTATATTATAATGTAGACTAAACATAAAAATGACGCTCGACAATGCTGAGAACTATAATCTGCACCCTGTATCTTCCCCTATGCTCAAGCTATTGTACTTGAGTTTGACTTGATTGTACCTATGTGTGGTATATCTGATCTGTTTGGATAGCTGGCAAAACAAAAGCTTTTCACTGTACCTCAGTCCACGTGACAATATTAAATCTAATCCTGAAACACAAACCGATTATATTGCACAAGAGGACAATTTCAAGCTCTAAGCAATTCACCGATGTGTAGGTTCATAGAATATTTTTAATTGATTTATCTGTCCTTCAACAACAGTGCCAGTATTCGTTATTGGCCCTATTTGCATCCTGCACCAAGCAAAACCAAGGGGTTTGCTGGTCAATTTCTGAGTTCAGTTAAGAATCAAGTATGTTGGTGCAGATCTAGTGTCATATAAAGCCAGATAAAATAGCGACAACTTTTATTTAATTAACTGAACAGAAATCTCTAACTGCTGTGATGTGTTTTGAACTAATGTCCCCAGATTACCAGGACAGCCTACTAGGTTGCTCATCCCATAACTTAACCATTACACTACAGTAGTATCAGCAAACGCCAGGTAGTTAAATTGCTTATAACGAGGATAATATTTTAATATCATATCATATCATATCATATCATATATATACAGCCGGAAACAGGCCTTTTCGGCCCACCAAGTCCGTGCCGCCCAGCGATCCCCGTACATTAACATTATCCTACACCCACTAGGGACAATTTTTACATTTTACCCAGCCAATTAACCTATTGCCAATTGCAGAGATTTATTTTGATAATTTCATAGGAAAATAATTTCGAATGGAATTGACACCTTCCACCGACTGACTGAATCCTTTAACTCTTTAATTTAGCATCTAATTGTTATTGGATTAAGTCATGTTGATTGTGATTCAAAGTGAAATACGTGCTAAAACTGTGGGGGAGGTGAGAATGTCAGAAAAGTAATCACACATGAGATTTCTGTAGATTACTCTAGATTACTACAGTTATCTGTTTGTACTGAGTTAATTTGTTTTCCAGCTTTACGATATACCAGCTCATAACAATTGTGCCAGTAAAACAGGAGCATAACACTGCTCCAATACTGTAAAATTGGCATGATGGTGGCTATTATGTCATTTCTTTGTACCGGGCCCTGGTGAGACCGCACCTGGAGTACTGTGTGCAGTTTTGGTCTCCAAATTTGAGGAAGGATATTCTTGCTATGGAGGGCGTGCAGCGTAGGTTCACTAGGTTAATTCCCGGAATGGCGGGACTGTCGTATGTTGAAAGGCTGGAGCGATTGTGCTTGTATACACTGGAATTTAGAAGGATGAGGGGGGATCTTATTGAAACATATAAGATAATTAGGGGATTGGACACATTAGAGGCAGGAAACATGTTCCCAATGTTGGGGGAGTCCAGAACAAGGGGCCACAGTTTAAGAATAAGGGGTAGGCCATTTAGAACGGAGATGAGGAAGAACTTTTTCAGTCAGAGAGTGGTGAAGGTGTGGAATTCTCTGCCTCAGAAGGCAGTGGAGGCCAGTTCGTTGGATGCTTTCAAGAGAGAGCTGGATAGAGCTCTTAAGGATAGCGGAGTGAGGGGGTATGGGGAGAAGGCAGGAACGGGGTACTGATTGAGAGTGATCAGCCATGATCACATTGAATGGCGGTGCTGGCTCGAGGGGCTGAATGGCCTACTCCTGCACCTATTGTCTATTGTCTATTGTCTATTGTCTATTGTCTTTCAGAAAATATCTGATATATTATGGGACAGTTAATTGCACACTGAACCAGCAAAAAAACAATTTTGCCTTAACCTATGTATCCATTTCTACATCTCTTTGAATGCATATACTTTCTTTAAAAAGTTGTATTAGTCGTGAAAATATCAGAGATAGGAAAAGGCTGATGGACTGGAAGGAATAGTTAGAGGTGCAAAATCATGTGTCATAATATCCAAGCAACATCCAACTAGAATTGTCAACCCTTTCTAAGCTTCAAGGCATCGGGCATCAGCAGCTGATACTACAAGTGACATTGCAAAGACACGTGTATTCAACTTCCTTTCAAAGAAATGTAGGGTGAGATGAAAGATCAAAACAGCGTCTCTGGAGAGAAGGAATGGGTGACGATTCAATAGACAATAGGTGCAGGAGGAGGCCATTCGGCCCTTCAAGCCAGCACCGCCATTCAATGTGATCATGGTTGATCATTTTTAATCAGTACCCCGTTCCTGCCTTCTCCCCATACCCCCTGACTCCGCTATCCTTAAGACCTCTATCTAGCTCTCTCTTGAATGCATTCAGAGAATTGGCCTCCACTGCCTTCTGAGGCAGAGAATTCCACAGATTCACAACTCTCTGACTGAAAAAGTTTTTCCTCATCTTAGTTCTAAATGGCCTACCCCTTATTCTTAAACCGTGGCCCCTTGTTCTGGACTCCCCCAACATTGGGAACATGTTTCCTGCCTCTAACGTGTCCAACCCCTTAATAATCTTATACGTTTCGATAAGATTCGGGTCAACACCCTTTATCAGACCCGAAACGTCACCCATTCCTTCTCTCCAGAGATGCTGCCTGTCCCACTGAGTTACTCCAGCTTTTTGTGTCTATCTTCGGTTTAAACCAGCATCTGCAGTTCCTTCCCACACGACCTTAGTTGTAATGGGAGGTTTAGCTATACCTTTATTATTATCACGTGTACCGAGATACAGTGAAAATCAAGTCAAGTCATGTCAACTTTATTTGTCACATACATATACAAGATGTGCAATGAAATGAAAGTGGCAACGCCTGCGGATTGTGCTAAACTACAAAACAGAATAGAAAAAAAAAAATTTAACACAAAAAATAAATTAATACAGTAAATTAAATTAGTCCCTGGTGATATGAGAGTTAACAGTCCTGATGGCCTGTGGGAAGAAACTCCATCTCATCCTCTCTGTTTTCACAGCGTGACAGCAGAGGCGTTTGCCTGACCGTAGCAGCTGGAACAGTCCGTTGCTGGGGTGGTAGGGGTCCCCCATAATGTTGCTGGCTTTGGTTCTGCACCTCCTGATGTATAGGTCCTGCAGGGGGGCGAGTGTAGTTCCCATGGTGCGTTCAGCCGAACGCACTACTCTCCGCAGAGCCTTCCTGTCCTGGGCAGAGCTATTCCCAAACCAGATTGTGATGTTTCCGGACAAGATGCTTTCTACAGCCCCAGAGTAAAATATTTTGTTTGTTTGCTATCCAATTATATTGGATAATATTATAGAGGAATATAATCAAGGTAAACACGAGTACAACAGGTAGCGTGAAAAGAAAAATACCAGAGTGCAGAATATAGTTTCTCAGGATCATCGCTTTAGAGAAACAGTCCAATGTCCGTAATGAGGTAGGTTGGAAAATTCAGACTGTAGTCTGGCTTAGGGAAGGAACTGTTAGAGAAAGAAGTTGTCCCTAAGTCTGGTGGTGCATGCTTTCATGCTTTTGTATCTTCTGTCCAACGAGAGCCGGGAAAGGAAGGAATGACAAAGGTGGGAACTGTCCTTGATTATATTGGCTGCTTTCCTGTAGATGGTTTCCGTGAAGGTCAGAGGGAAGCAGCAGCAAGAAGCAGCGAGAGCTAACCCTGACTATTGATTATCATTGGGAAATGAGTCTATCACATCCAAGAGTCAAGTGGGTCAAGTGTCAAGAGTATTTAATTGTCATATGTATCGACAGCAGAACAATGAAAGGCTTACTTGGAGCATCTTAATAAGTCTGTAAACGCAATACACACAGCTATGATGAAAGAAATTCAATGAATCAATAAACGTACTACGAGTTAAATTAGTTAACTTGAAATCTAAGTGATTAGCTAGAACATTGCTACATCCATAGAAGTACTCACCAAAAATGAATCGAATGAAGGAAAGGGTAGCTATTTAACTGAAAAATGAAGTTTTATTTCCTTTCCTCTGCAAATACTACAAAAGTGCCAATGATTATGACGTATTTATATTTAAAGTGAGTGAATTTAATGGATAGCTTTCTTATTTTGTTGATTGTTTTGGATGAATTATCGGTATTTATCATGAGAAACAAAATGAACAAAAGAGGGAAGTCTGTTTTGGAAATAATGGTGTGAATGACTCCCATGTGAAATGTATGTATGGGGAAAAGTTTTCAGGAACGAAAACTGAAGATAGAAATTACTGCTCGTGATGCTTCTACAAAAACTGACAGGTTGAAAAAAAAAATCCAGATTCTGTACTTCCAAAGAATTAACTTCTTTAAAATAATGCACAGAAATATGTGATTTAAGTTATTTCACTGGTTGCATAAAACCACAAACAAGAGTCAAGGGATTATTTTGGTCAGAAAGGCTGCCCATACAAAGGCAATGTAATACCAACTCAGCATATATGAAAGTTTGGAGTTAGAAAGGAGACGTATGATACTATTAACACAATAATTTTGGACCTGATCTGTGTCCAAATAAGTGAATACCATTTCTTGTACTTTTGAGCATTTGAATCAGGAGAAGGAACAGGCTGCTGGGTATCTTAGAAACATAGAAACATAGAAAATAGGTGCAGGAGGAGGCCATTTGGCCCTTCGAGCCCGGCACCGCCATTCATTGTGATCAAGGCTGATCATCAATAATCAGTAACCTGTGCCTGCCTTCTCCCCATATCACCTTAATTCCACTAGCCCCTAGAGCTCTATCCAACTCTCTTTTAAATTCATCCAGTGAATTGGCCTCCACTGGCTTTCTGTGGCAGAGAATTCCACAAATTCACAACTCTCTGGGTGAAAAAGTTTCTTCTCTCTCAGTTTTAAATGGCCTCCCCTTTATTCTTAGACTGTGGCCCCTGGTTCTGGGCTCCCCCCAACATTGGGAACATTTTTCCTGCATCTAGCTTGTCCTTTTATAATTTTATACATCTCTATAAGATCCCCTCTCATCCTTCTAAAGTTCAATGAATACAAGCCTAGTTTTTCCAATCTTTCCTCATATGACAATCCCTCCATCCCAGGGATTAACCTCATGAACCTACGCTGCACTGCCTCAATAGCAAGGATGTCCTTCCTCAAATTAGGAGACCAAAACTGCACACAATACTCCAGATGTGGTCTCACCAGGGCCCGATACAACTGCAGAAGGACATCTTTGCTCCTTAGGTTTGCTCTGCCATTTAATAAGTTCACAGTTTAGTTTAGTTTAGAGATACAGCGTGGAAACAGGCCCCTCGGCCCACCGAGTCCGCACCGACCAGCAATCCCAATACACCAGCACAATCTTACATACCAGGGACAATTTTACTGATTAACCTACACACCTGCAAATATTTGGAATGTGGGAGAAAACCGTAGCACCCGAGAAAACCCACGCAGGTCATGGGGAGAACGTACAAACTCCATACAGACAGCGCCCACTGTCACGATCAAACCCGGGTTTCAGGCGCTGTAACTCTACCACTCTACCACTGTGCCATCGTGCCACCATGGTTGATCTGATTGTAACCTCAACTCTGTCATGGAGTCATACAGTGGGGAAACAGGCCCTTCAGTCCAACTTGCCCACACTGACCAATATGTCCCATCTACACTCGTCCCGCCTGCCTTGCGTTTGACCCATATCCCTCTAAACCTACCCGATACATTTACCTGTCTATATGTTTCTTAAATGTTGCGATAGTCCCAGCCTCAACTACCTCCGCCAACAGCATGTCCCACCACCCTTTGTGTGAAAAAGTTACCCCTCAGGTTACTATTAAATCTTTCCCCCCCTCTCCTTAAAACCGATGTCCTTTGGTTCCCCAGGTGTCTCAGAGTTCTTTAAAGATGCTGAGGATTACAGTATATTTAAACAAGATTTAAAAATTGATGTAATGGCCATGTTCAGCTTCTCAACCACTGTCGATGCAATCTTTGCCTTGCTCTGATGTTACATTTACGGCTAAAGTGTGGGTAAAATTTTATCCAGGATAATCCTCATCCAAGACGCAATATCCCTTCACTTTCAAACCACAAGTTCCTGTTAGGAGAAGGTATTAGTTGAAATAAGAGCCACCAAAGTGCTATAAAGTCTCCTTAATGAATGCCAGCACATGTTAAATGGCACTCAGCTGTTTAACAGGCTTTTGGACAGCTATTCCTCGTCCTTGTTTAATTCCCTTTCCCTAGATGGTGTCTCGCACTGAACTCAGCTGAAATGGCTTCACTCACTTGTCTCGGCCATCTTTTAATATTATCGAAAGGCCATGCGTGGGGAATATCACCACCTCAGCCTTTTCAGGGTTTTTTTTAATCCACCTCTTAAAACTGAAATCTGAGAACTGTTTTTAGACTTTAGGCTTTAGAGATACATCGTGGAAACAGGCCAACCAGCGACCGACCACCCGGCACACTAACACCACTCTACACACTAGGAACATTATTACAATTTTACCGAAGCCAATTAACCTACCAACCTCTACGTCTTTGGAGTGTGGGAGGAAACCGGAGCACCCGGGGAAAACCCACGGGGGTCACAGGGAGAACATACAAACTCCATACAGACAGCACCTGTGGTGAGGATCGAACCTCTGGTAGGGCAGGAACTGCGCCATTGTGCCGCCCCCTGTTAATTTCACCTGATAGACACTCATTGCTGGAGTAACTCAGCGGGTCAGGCAGCATCTCTGGAGAAAAGGAATAGGTGATGTTTCGGGTCGAGAAGCTTCTTCGTACTGACAGTCAGGGGAGAGGGAAACTAGAGGTATGAAAAGGTACAAAGAACAAATGAATGAAAGGTATGAAAAGAGTAGAGAGTAGTGCGTTCGGCAGAATGCACCATGGGAACTACACTCGCCCCCCTGCAGGACTTATACATCAGGAGGTGCAGATCAAGAGCAAGCAAGATTATGAGGGACCCCTACCACCCCAGCAACGGACTGTTCCAGCTGCAACGGTCAGGCAAATGCCTCCGCTGTCACGCTGTGAAAACAGAGAGGATGAGACGGAGTTTCTTCCCACAGGCCATCAGTACTGTTAACTATTATAACTCCAGGGACTAAATTTTCTTTTCTGTATTAATTTTAATTTATATGCTGTAATTGTAACTTTTTTTTGCACAATCCGCAGGCATTGCCACTTTCATTTCACTGCACATCGTGTATGTGTATGTGACAAATAAACTTGAATTGATCATGGAAAGGTGGAGCCCACCTTTAGTGCATTGTTGGCTGGGGAAAAGGTGATAACGAGTTGATACAAACGGTGAAACTAAGCAGGATGACAGTGAAACTAGTAAAAAAAAGGACAAGTGTGGGGTGGGGCAGAGAGAGAGAGAGAGAGGGGATGCAAGGGTTACATTTCCACCCGAAGATAAAGGTTCTGACCGTCTACTCTAATTAATTAAACTAAATTACCGGGGGCGGCACGGTAGCGCAGCGGTAGAGTTGCTGCTTTACAGCGAATGCAGCGCCGGAGACTCAGGTTCGATCCTGACTACGGGTGCTGCAATGTAAGGAGTTTATACGTTCTCCCCGTGACCTGCGTGGGTTTTCTCCGAGATCTTCGGTTTCCTCCCACACTCCAAAGACGTACAGGTATGTAGGTTAATTGACTGGGTAAATGTAAAAATTGTCCCTAGTGGGTGTAGGATAGTGTTGGTGTGCGGGGATCACTGGGCGGTGCGGACTTGGTGGGCCGAAAAGGCCTGTTTCCGCGCTGTATCTGAAATATGAAATAAAATAAATAAAAAATAATAAATGTACCATAATGGTCAATGAAAATATACGCCGCCTGAACTTAATTGATCATTAAGGCAAGAAAAGTAAATACAAGGTAGATCACAAAATGCTGGAGTAACTCAGCGGGACAGGCAGCATCTCTGGAGAGAAGGAATGGGTGACGTTTCGGGTCGAGACCCTTCTTCAGACATGTCCCGAAACGTCACCCATTCCTTCTCTCCAGAGATGCCGCCTGTCCCGCTAGGTTACTCCAGCATTTTGTGATCTACCTTCGATTTAAACCAGCATCGGCAGTTCTTTCAACACAAAAGTAAATACAAGACACACTCTGAAATACCTTCCACCTTCTGAAGTCAAAATAGATGATGTGATGAACCACCTAATTGTGTCAAGGAGTGATGGCAACTGGGCATTCATTAGGCTCCAGAAAGTTAATTAAAGTACCTCCCAGGATGACTGTGCCTGGCCTGTTAATTGGGCACTTTTTAAAAAGCTCCTGCACTCATCTAATTAACAGAATCTGTTAGTGTGTGACTGACCTATATTGTCCCAACAGGCCTGAGTTCTCTCGTTAAAGTTACTTCAATGAACTAAAGTCAACAGCGCTCCTAATTACAGCAGCAGCAGCAGAAGCAGCACACACATAAACACAGAGAGAGTGGGGAAAGTAATGACCAAAATACTGCATAGTGCGGAAATCTGAAATAGAAAACGAAGATGTTGCCAGGACTCGAGGGACTGAGCTATCAGGAAAGAGTGGGAAGGCCAGGACTTTCTTTCACTATTTACACTTTATACACTACTTGGAGTGTCGGAGGTTAAGGGCCTTCATTGATAGGGAGGTATATACAATCATGAGGGGAATAGACTGGGTGAATGCACAGAGTCTTTTACTCAGAGTAGTGAGAATCAAAAACAAGAGGACATATGTTTAAGGCGAGAGGGGCAAGATTTAATACAAGCCTGAGGAGTAACTTTTTCACTCTGTGGGTGGTGGATATATACAATGACCCTTTTTTGAAATGCTATATAACAGCATTTAAAAGACACATACAGGTACATGGATATGAAAAGTTTAGAGAGATCTGGGCCAAATGTGGGCAAATGGATCTAAGATTGGGCATTTTAGGCATGGATCCATCAGTTAGGCCGAAGGGCCTCTTTCCATGATTCTAAATGCTGGCATGCAACAGATTAATCAGCATCAGTGGAGAAGAAAACTGAGATAATGTTTTGGGTCAACAGCCTTTCATAAGAAATTCGATAAAGTTTGATAAACAACTTTTAACTTGGACAGAGGGGAGGAGAGAACTATACGGAGGTCTGTGGGATAACTAAGGGAACAAATGTTCAGGAGAAGGTGCAAATGGAGTCAGAGAGTAATTCAGCACAGAATTAGGCCCTTTTGCCCAACTCACCCATGCCCACCAGATTCCACAACTGGTTTTGGAAATGGGGCAAATAAACTTTGAATGCAAGAAATCTGAAATGAAAGCACTCAAAACACCAATTATCTACAAATGTTGAACTGAAGTTAGCACCCAGAAGATGATGCTAAATAGAAGGGAGATTGTCCTACTCATGGAAACATCTCTACATTGTCCTTTTATACTCCGTAAAACTTACATGTTTCAATGACATCACCCTTGTTATTCTAACTCCAAAGAATACCAGCAGGGGGCGCCGCACGATGGCTGCCTCGCCAACGGTCTGTCTGCCCTTTTTGAACTTTTGTTATTTTTGGTAAGTTTTAAAAGTTTGTGTAAATGTTCTCTGGTTTGTTTTTATGTGGGGGTGGGGGAGAGGGTCGGAGGAATCTCTTACCTTGCCGGAGATGCGATTGTTTTCCAGATCGTATCTCCGGTCGCTCTGCAGCCTAACATCGTGGAGCTGGTGGCCTTGCTTGAGACTGACTTTGAGTCCCACCACAGGGCCGTGGACTTACCATCTGAGCGTGCGATTCCTTGCCTAGATAGACACTTCAACGCGGCGTGCGGACTTTAACATCAAGGAGCTCACAGTCTCGGGTTGAGACCGGTTGGGAGCTCCAAGCCGCACGACGTTCGACAAGCCCCGACCCGAGGTAGATCGGCCGGCGCGGGGGGAGTTCAAATCCCCCCTCCCTCCGATGCAGGAGCTTGATCGCCCCGAAGAGGAAGGCTCGCCGCCGGCTACAGGAGTCAAGATCGTCCCGTCAAACGGAAGGTTGGAGGCCCCCAACCGCTGGAGGACAAAGAAGGGAGAGATTGAACTCTTTTTTCGCCTTCAATCACAATAGACAATGGACAATAGGTGCAGGAGGAGGCCATTCGGCCCTTCGAGCCAGCACCGCCATTCAATGTGATCATGGCTGATCATTCTCAATCAGTACCCCGTTCCTGCCTTCTCCCCATACCCCCTGACTCCGCTATCCTTAAGAGCTCTATCCAGCTCTCTCTTGAATGCATTCAGAGAATTGGCCTCCACTGCCTTCTGAGGCAGAGAATTCCACAGATTCACAACTCTCTGACTGAAAAAGTTTTTCCTCATCTCAGTTCTAAATGGCCTACCCCTTATTCTTAAACTGTGAGCCCTTGTTCTGGACTCCCCCAACATTGGGAACATGTTTCCTGCCTCTAACGTGTCCAACCCCTTAATAATCTTATACGTTTCGATAGTGAGGAATGTGGAGGAGTCACTGTGGTGGATGTTCATGTTAAATTGTATTTTGTGCGTCCTGTTGCTTTTTATTGTTATGACTGTATGGCAAATGACATTCCTCGTATGTTGCAAAACATACTTGGCTAATAAAGTATGATTGTGATTGTGATTGTGATTGATTGTGAAGTAGAAAGATCTTTTTTTTTGTTTTACCCACTCTTCCTATGCCAATCTCTCATCCAGGAATTAGTCCAGTGCATCTTTACTGGACTGCCTCCAATGTGTGGAGACTAAACTGTGCACAATATTCCAATTGTGACCTTAGAAGTTGTAGATAAAAGTGCACTTTTCAATAAATTATATCTGCTGCAATTTTGTTAACAGGTCATGACATAATTTTAAATCATGTTTTAAGAAGCTCCCTCAAATTCCCCATTCTTTCAGGCATAAGCTCTTGAGGAATGGTAAATGGGAAGTACTTTTTACCTAGATGGATTTTCCATGACAGGGTAACTCGGACCCTTTATGTCTTGTATTGTTCTACGATTATCAGTAATTTCTAATAACTTAACAGACCACGAGTAAAAAGTAATGAGCAGTTAGTCATCTGGGGCCAATGTGAATGCAACTGAAAGCAATTATTGTGCAAATGGCAGCAAAAGAATGAACCTGAGTTCAGGAGCGACGTGTAATTGATAAGTCTCCCCTCGTACTTAAAATCTGACAACTGTTAATGTCGCATGATATTGCTTTTGGATAATGGGCAAGGATAATCTTGGGGAACAGAGATAGATATATATATATATATATATATATATATATATATATATATATATATATATATATGGATAGCTTGATGAAAGATTTAATGGAGTCATTAATTTTTGCCCAAATCATTTTGGAGGCCATAAGTGAAGTTTTGCTTTATACTCCCAACTTTAGTGGTTTATGAAGTCTTAAAGGTGGTTGCTGGGCTGATCTGTGATTTTAAAGCTTCATCTGAAATACTTGGTGTGGAGTAACTATCCAGATAAGCAGAATTGGGTAGTTCTAATTGATTCTGCGATAACTTTAATCAAAGGTCAATTGAAACTGTAAATCTCTGCCAGTGAACCCATGAACTGCTTTCCCACTTAAAAATGTTTTGCATCAACACTAATACTGTAAATACCTGCTTATGACGTGTGCGTGTTTGTTTGTGTTTGTGTGTGAGTGCGTGTTTGTGTGTGAGGGCGTGTTTATGTGTGAGTGTGTGTTTGTGCATGTGTGTGCATGTTTGTGTGTGAGCATATGTTTGTGTGTGCATGTGTGTTTGTGTGTGCATGTGTGTTTGTGTGTGCATGTGTGTTTGTATGTGAGTGTGTGTTTGTATGTGAGTGTGTGTTTGTATGTGAGTGCGTGTTTGTATGTGAGTGCGTGTCTGTGTGTGTGTGCGTGCATGTTTGTGCATGCTTGTGTTTGGTTGCATGTTTGAGTCTGAGTGCGTGTTTGTGTGCGACCACGTGTGTGGGTGCATGTTTGTGTGTGGGTGCCCGTTTGTGTGTGTTTGTATGTGAGTGCGTGTATGTGCATGTGCGTGTGCGTGTTTGTGGGTGAGCACGTGTGTGGGGGTGTGTTTGTGTGTGGGTGAGTGTTTGTGTGTGAGTGCGTTTGTATGTGAGTGTGTGTTTGTAGGTGTGTGCGTGTCTGTGTGTGCATGTCTGTGTGTGAGCACGTGTGTGTGTCAGAGCATGTTTTTGTCTGAGTGCATGTTTGTATGTGAATGTGTGCTTGTGTGTGAGTGCGTTTTTGTGTGTGAGTGTGTGGTAGTGTGTGTTTGTGTACGAGCAAGTGTGTGTGCATGTACTTGTTTGTGTGTGAGTACATGTGCGCGAGTGTGCATGTGCAGGTTTGTGTCTCAATTTGCGTGTGTATGCGCGTGTGTGTGCGCGTGTGTGTGCGCGTATGAGTGCAAGTGTGTGCGCGAGTGCACGTGTGTGCAGGTGCGTACATGGATATATATGGGATGGCGATGCACGAGTTAATTTAGAAAGCAGGAAGCAATACCTTAAAAATGTTGAACATTTTTTTTGCTTACACAAAGTTAAACTGCCTCTTATTTATTTTTCTGATTGCATATTGATTTTTCTTGACTTTGCAAAAGATGGAAAGCAGTATTATGAAATTTACAAGCTGCAAAAGTGGAAATGAGGAGTCAAAAACTGACAAACTCCTAGAAATCTCTGGGATAATGAATCTAGTAAAACATTGCTTATACTGTGTTGCTTTATTTGTCTCAAGGACAATCCCCTGGGCTTTTATTTTGTTTAATGATGCCCTTGAAATAGAGACAAATAACTATAGAGTTATTTACTGACAAAAATTACTTTCTAAATAATTACTTCGTTGGTGTGGATTGGCCAATGACGTTTATTATGATGTAGTAGTTCTTCCAGGCAGGCATTTTCAGGTCAAGGTGACACATTGTTTAATCCTTTATTAAAAAATAGAAAAATCATCGTGCTCTTGGATATGATGAGGTACATTTTCACCAAAGTTAAGGTATAGTGTTATGTGAATCTCCCTATTTATTATCCTGACACCTCGCTGGTTTACTCACCATGTCAGACAGATCAAATTACCATGTCCAAGTCTTGTTCATCTCCATAGTGGAAAATGAATGCATTATTTCTAGTTTAGTTTAGAGATACTTTTAGTTTAGTTTAGTTCAGTACCTTATGTGTGAGGACAGGAAGCCATGGTAATCTAGCTCAACACTACCATATTGGATAGTATAAACATGATATCAAACTTGCCATCAGGTGTCAGAGGTTATGGGGAGAAGGCAGGAGAATGGAGTTAGGAGAGAGAGATAGATCAGCCATGATTGAATGGCAGAGTAGACTTGATGGGCCGGATGGCCTAATTCTACTATTCCTTATGACCTTATAACCATCACATCTCTTTTCATCTGATTATATTCACTTTGGTATTGGCATTGCTTTATTATTGCCGGACGTACCAAGAAACAGTGAAGAACTTTAGATACAAAATGCTGGCATAACTCAGCTGGACAGGCAGCATCTCTGGAGAGAAGGTATGGGTTACGCTTCGGGTCGAGACCCTTCTTCAGACTGAGAGTCAGGGGAGAGGGAGGCATAGAGATATGGAAGGTTGAGGTGTGAAAACACGGATCAAAGAAAATGTATGATGAAAACGATGATCAAAGAAAATGTAGGATGGCTCGTTGTTAGCTGACGGGAAGGTGACAATGAGGCATACAATCAGTAACATTTAATCAGGGGGACAGTGAAATCTGTCAGAGAACTAGGATGGGGAGGGAGGGGGAGAGAGGGAAAGCAAGGGTTACTTGAAGTTAGAGAAGTCAATATTCATACCGCTGGGTTGTAGGCTGCCCAAGTGAAATATGAGGTGTTGTTCCTCCAATTTGCGTTGGGCCTCACTCGGACAGTGGAGGAGGCCCAGGACAGAAAGGTCAGTGTGGGAATGGGAGGGGGAGTTAAAATGTTTGACAATTGGTTTTGTGAACAATCCAGGTAAATCATACCATGCATGAGTACATCAGATAATGCAAAATATTAAAAAAACAGAATGCAGAATGTAGTAAATAAAGCCATAAGCAACAAAGTAGATCGGAAGATCGGGAATTCATCCTTAGCATATGAGAGGTCCATTCAAGAGTCTGATAATAGCGGGTAAGAAGTTGTTCTTGAATGCGATGGTACTTGCTATCAAACTTTTGTATCTTCTGCCCGACAGGTGAAAGTGGTGAGAGTCATTGGACACAAGTTGAATTTTCTTAAACCTGAGCACATAGAGGTGTTGGTGTATTTTTTGGGCCAGAGCGTCTATGTTTGTGTGGATCAGCACAGTCTGCCTTTGCACTTTGACTACCTCCACTTCTGCACTTGGTACAGAATGGGACGATTACACCTCCTGAAGTCGAAGAACAGCTTTTCATTTTGCTGACAATGAAGGAGAGGTTCTTGTCTTGAGATGTTAGCTAAGGTGTTTTCCTACCTCCAGTTCCCTCCCCTCTACTTTCAGCCCGGAATGTCACCCATCCATCCTTTTTCTCTGAAGATGCTGTCAGACTCGCTGAGTTACTCCAGCACTTTGTGTCTATCTCCGGTATAAGCCAGCATCTGCAGTTCCAAATCTACACTTGCTGAGGAAGCTCCCCTTCTCCTTTCCGTGCTCTGTCTCATCAGTGTTTGAGTTCCGTCCTACTATGTTGGTGTCACCTGCAAACTTGTAAACGGTGTTAGAGCAGAAGATGGCCATACAGTTGTGAGTCTATATGGAGTATAGTAAGGAACTGAGAATACAGGCTGAGAGGGCACTGATGTTGAAGATTACTGCGGAGGATGTTTTGTCCTCTGCCCTTGCTGATTGCGGTCAATAAGTCGGGAAGTTAAGGTCCTGTTGCAGAGAAGCTGTGAAGTCCGGGCTTCAAAAATTTGGAGATGAGTTTGGTTAGAATGGTCAATAGCTAGGAGTCTGGTGTAGGTGTCCTTGTTATCCAAAAGTTGCAGGGATGAGTGTAGGGCGAGGGAGATGCCATCTGCCGTAGACCTGTTGTGGCACTGGGTGAATTGCAATGGATCAAGACACCATGTACCTTATATGGAAAAGATAGACACAAAGTGCTGGAGTAACTGAGCGGGTCAGGCAGCATCTCAGGAGATAAAGATTGGGATGATCTTTCGGCTCGGGACCCTTCTTCAGACCGAAAGTAAGTGGCAGAGGGGGAGGAACCGGGACAAATCGGGGCAAGCAATAGATGACCTCAGGCAGGGTGGTTCCCTGATAGGCCAATTATTAGACAATAGACAATAGGTGCAGGAGTAGGCCATTCAGCCCTTCGAGCCAGCACCGCCATTCAATGCGATCATGGCTGATCACTCTCAATCAGTACCCCGTTCCTGCCTTCTCCCCATACCCCCTCACTCCGCTATCCTTAAGAGCTCTATCCAGCTCTCTCTTGAAAGCATCCAACGAACTGGCCTCCACTGCCTTCTGAGGCAGAGAATTCCACACCTTCACCACTCTCTGACTGAAAAAGTTCTTCCTCATCTCCGTTCTAAATTGACGAGGAAAGACAAGCTCTCAAGAGGAATACATTGTTGTGAACTGGGGAACTGGTTAAATGACTCAGGTGGAGGAAGGGGGGAGGGGCGTGTTAGTGGATGTTACTTAAAGTGAGACAATACAACATTCATACCGTTCGGTTGTAATGTACCCAAGCGAAATAGGAGGTGGTGTTCCTCCAATTTGAGTGTGGCCTCTCTCTGGCAGTGGAGGAGGCCCAGGGCAGAAAGGTCAGTATGGGAATGGGAAGGGAAGTTAAAATGGTTAGCAACCAGGAGAACCAGAGGGCTGAGTGTAAATGTTCAGCCAAATGGTCGCTGAGTCTACGTTTGGTGCCGCCGATGTGCAGACTGCCCACATCGGGAACACTGGGTGCAGCAGATAAGATTGGAGGTACTTGTGAAACTCTGTCTAGGTTTTACAAGTCCCTTTCATTCTTGAGAGAATAACGATTTATATGACTACCTATCGCGAGTTTGATTAATTATTGCTCACATGCAGAAATCCGATTCATTGTAAACTATTATGAAGGAACGGCATTATTCCTATATCGTTGTGCCTTTCTACTGTTTCATCCAGCAAATATTCTTAGTGTTCGAGGTTCAGCCTTCCTCTCTCCTCATTTGTTCCTAATAATAAACTGCTTAAAAATAGACTCCGGATGGAGAAGGTGAGAAATTGTGCAGGTTAAGAGTGTGCCTAAGCTCTTGTATTCCTCCAAGGCAGATAAATAAACTAATTTAATGGAGAAAACCGTACTCAGCACTGAAATTATCATTAGGAAACCATACTTAGAGGTTCATAAAACACGAGTCTGGATCCAAAACCTCTGAGAATTCTAAATTAAATGAGGGTAGAAACAAAGGGTGCAGTCATGGAAATTTTGCAAAGGATGGTCGACAATGAGATGTTCTAAGAGTTTTCAAAATAGCTAATGTGATTTTAATCTTAAAAGGTCATATGCATGATCCTGGGAATTATAAATGTGTTAGTTTTATGGCTGTGGTGGGAAAATGCTGAAGTCTATTAAAAAGGAACCAATTCAACAGTATTCAGTGAGAGTTAAGGCTATAAAACCTACTCAGCATAGGTTTATTAAAGGAATGTCATTTGTAACTAAACTAATAGAAGTCCGGGAGCCTGTAACAGAGTTAGTGGATGACAGTCATTTTGGTAAAAATGATGACCGGGATATTCCTGTGGTGGAGAAGGGATTATGCTCACTGCTAACTTTGAAGAAATTAACTTGCAGCAAGAAGTGTGGTGCGGAGCTTTCCTTTATCAATTCCTTGTGCTACTGGGGCACCTTCCATAGGGAATGTGAGACATTCATCAATGGTGATGCCACAAAGTGAGCAGTTGATCACCTTGAAGCCCACAGGTCAGAAAATGAAAAGGTGCTTTTTTTTTAGCCCTGTAAGCCTACGTCGAATGGAGCTGGAGATTACGCTGCTGGGAACAAAGGAGGACCAGGCATGGGGGGACCACCGTGAGGGGAGGAGGGGAAGAACAAAGGAGGACCCGGCCTGGGGGAACCATCATGAGGGGGGGAAGAACAAAGGAGGACCCGGCGTGGGGGAACCACCGTGAGGGGAGCGGAGGAAGAACAAAGGAGGACTCGGCGAGGGGGGACCACTGTGAGGGGGGGAGAACAAAGGAGGACCAGGCGTGGGGGAACCACCGTGAGGGGAGCGAAGAACAAAGGAGGACCAGGCGTAGGGGGGACCACAGTGAGGGGAGCGGAGGAAGAACAAAGGAGGACCTGGCGTAGGGGGGACCACAGTGAGGGGAGCGGAGGAAGAACAAAGGAGGACCTGGCGTGGGGGGACCACTGTGAGGAGGGGAGAACAAAGGAGGACCAGGTGTGGGGGAACCACCGTGAGGGGAGGGGGGGAAGAACAAAGGAGGACCAGGCGTGATGGAACCACGGGGAGAGGAGGAAGAACAAAGGAGGACCAGGCGTGGGGGGACCACTGTGAGGGGAGGGGGGGAATAACAAAGGAGGACCAGGCGTGGGGGGACCACCGTGAGGGGAGGGGGGGAAGAACAAAGGAGGACCAGGCGTGATGGAACCACGGGGAGAGGAGGAAGAACAAAGGAGGACCAGGCGTGGGGGGACCACCGTGAGGGGAGGGGGGGAATAACAAAGGAGGACCAGGCGTGAGGGGACTGCCGTGAAGCCGTGAAGAACCTGGAGCGAGGGAGAGCTGCTGTGAGGGGGAGGGGATGGGGGGGAGCAAAGGAGGATCCGGCGTTGGGGGGGGGGACAACAAAGGTGGACCTGGCGGGGGTGCTTTGTAACTTTGTCAGCGCCCTTTACGTGGTGACTATTTGCATACCTTGGGTATGCAAGCAAAGAATTTCACTGCGACTTTGTCACACGTGACAATAAATTCAATTCAATTCAATTTAACGTCACAATGTTAAGACTATCGTAAAGTTTAAGAAGCAGTAAGACAGGTACATGGATGGGACAGATTTAGTGGGCCAAATGCAGGCAAGTAGGGCTAATGTACATGGGACGTGTTGATCGGTGTGGGCGAGTTGGATTGAGGGGCACGTTTCAACACTGTAGGACTCTATGACTTAAGTATTTTGCACTATTCATCAATGGTCATGAGAGTCAGGAAGATGCTGGACTAATATCACCAACATTTAAATGAATGCATTTAGAAACATCATTTTTCAAATGATATTCTGACAAAATGACAATCCATTGACAAGAACATAAGCTGTTCTAGGGCTACTGTTGTCCAGCAGTCATTATTTAAAGAAACCTAGTACATATATACAACAATCTATACAACCGTGGTACAGCGGTAGAGTTGCTGCCTTACAGTGCCAGAGACCTGGGTTCGATCCTGACCATGGATTTATACGGAGTTTGTAAGTTCCCCCTGGGATTTTCTCCGGGTGCTCCGGTTTCTTCCCACACCCCAAAGACGTACAGGTTTGTAGGTTGATTGGCTGTGGAAAGAAAAATTGTAAATTGTTTGTAATGTGTAGGATAGTGCTAGTAAATGGGGTGACCGTCGGTCAGCGTGGACTTATTGGGCCGAAGAGCCTGTTTCCAGGCTGTATCGCTAAAGTTTGAAGTCTAAGGGAAAGTAAACGATATAATGTCATAACTGAAAGGAGTAGAATTAGGCCATTCGGCCCATCACGTCTACGCCATTCAATCAATAGACAATAGACAATAGACAATAGACAATAGGTGCAGGAGTAGGCCATCATGCCTGATCTATCTCTCCCTCCTAACCCCAGTCTCCTGCTTTCTCCCCATAACCTCTGACACCTGTACTAATCACGAATCTATCTATCTATCTCTGCCTTAAAAATATCCACTGGCTTGGCCTCCACAGCCTTCAACAGATTCATCGCCCTTGACTAAAGAAATTTCTCCTCATCTCCTTCCTAAAAGAAAGTCCTTGAAATATGTAAAATATTTTATTTTGTTACTGTAAGAGTGGGGCATAAAAAGGCGAAGTTCACATCAAATCAAAGATTCTGCAGATTGTCATTTCTGTGCAACTTTGCAATCTGTGGATAGCAGAAACTCACTCATACCTCATAAGCTGGATTTCCACATTTATGGGCACATTTGTAAGCACCACAAGTTGCTTTTGCACTTACAGACTAATGACAGTAATCACTAACAGCGTCATTATCATTATATCACTCTCTCTCTTCTGGCTAAGCAAATTTCCGCTTTCCGGACTGGACGCTGAATTCGACAATTTCATATAATCAGCAATTCCCATTTGTCACATTTCCAGTGGTCGCAGTTTCATTTCATTTCAGGAAATTATTTTGTCTTTTCTTTATTTCGTCCTCCTGAGCTAACGTTGTTATTAACATTGCCTTTACTGCCATTTGGTTGGAACAGTCTCATATCATTTCATCCTTCCTTCAAGTGTATTTCTTTAGTTGTAGAGCATGCAAATGGAGCATACAAAGGTAGAGGGCTTTCAGTTTGGCCACTGAATTTCTTAGCTTACAATTTCAGAACCTCACTGCCAAGGGCGGCACAGTGGCACAGCGGTAGAGTTGCAGTCTTACAGCGCCAGAGCACGGGTGCTGTCTGTACGGAGTTTGCACGTTCTTCCTGATGTTGCATGGGTTTTCTCTGGGTGCTCTGCTTTCCTCCCACATGCCAAAAAGGGTGTAGGTGTGTATCATATCATATATCATATCATATATATATAGCCGGAAACAGGCCTTTTCGGCCCTCCAAGTCCGTGCCGCCCAGCGATCCCCGTACATTAACACTATCCTACACCCACTAGGGACAATTTTTACATTTACCCAGCCAATTAACCTACATACCTGTACGTCTTTGGAGTGTGGGAGGAAACCGAAGATCTCGGAGAAAACCCACGTAGGTCACGGGGAGAACGTACAAACTCCTTACAGTGCAGCACCCGTAGTCAGGATCGAACCTGAGTCTCCGGCGCTGCATTCGCTGTAAAGCAGCAACTCTACCGCTGCGCTACCGTACCGATACTTGAAGTCATCCATTAACAACACCAAGGTTAGCTGGCTGCTGTAAATTGTCCATAGAGTGTAATGTAGAACGAACGTAGGGGGTGATTATTGGTCGGTGCAGACTCAGTGGGCCGAAGGGCCTGTTTCCACGCTGTATCTTTAAAACAAAACTAAATCATTAGCTGTAAATCACTTTGGAATGTACAGTACCAAGGATATGAAAGACAATTGATAAACACAAATCTTTTCTGTTCCTTTCCTCCATGCACCAGACCAGGATAAATATTGAGCTGTTCCATTCACTCGACATACTGATAAGACATATCTTGCTGGCTGAAGAAACTAAGGCCTGCCAGAAACAGTAATCAATTCAATTGGATGCTGGCTGTTTAAAACAAAATGAGGTGCAAACCATGAACTTCCCGAGGCTAGTCTGGAAAATGGGAATAATGAGATTATGAATAATTGGCAGTGTGAGTAATGGAAGTAAGGATGATTGAGGACACTGTGTGTAACAAAGGAAAGAAGAAAAACCTTGAATACTTTGTTTTAAAAAATATGTGTTTCTGCTATTGAGGATGCAAAGTAAAGATCACGTTTTGATTGTGAGCTGAGTAATAAATGTTTACTAAGCCAAGCAAGCAGTCGCTCGACCTAAATCATGATGAACCCTTAATAACGTTCATTAGAAAGTTACCACTCATTAGCCGGTGAGATATTTCTATCATTAACTAAGTTGCTCCAAAGTCAAAAATTGTAGATGGACACTAAATGCTGGAGTAACTCAACGGGTCAAGCAGCATCTCAGGAGAGAAGGAATGGGTGACGATTTGGGTCGAGACCCTTCTTCAGACTGATGTCAGGGTAGGGGGCGGGACAAAGATAGGATGTAGTCGGAGACAGGAAGACTAGTGGGAGAACTGGGAAGGGGGAGGGGATAGAGAGGGGAAGCAGGGACTACCTGAAGTGGGAGAAGTCAATGTTCATACCGCTGGGGTGTGAACTGCCCAAGCGAAATATGAGGTGCTGTCCCTCCAATTTGCGCTGGGCCTCACTCTGACAATGGAGCAGGCCCAGGACAGAAAGGTCACATTGGGAATGGGAGGAGGAGTTGAAGTGCTGAGCCACCGGGAGATCAGGTTGGTTGAGACAGACTGAGTGGAGGTGTTCAGCGAAGCGATCGCCGAGCCTGCGCTTGGTCTCGCCGATGTAGAGAAGTTGACATCTGGAACAGCGGATACAATAGACGAGGTTGTATAATTGTGTAATAAAATGTTTAGAGTTTATGCAAAGGTGGTTAATCCCCAAAGAATTAAACTGTATGCCAACTAAACAGCAGTTAATTTACTGCTTACAGTGTTCCCACCCATATCAGAGAACATTAAATTCATTGTGCGCATGATAATTAAATGCTCTTGACTCTTTTGACTTACCTGGGCTTACCTGGACCAGGCCTGCTCCAGTACATCCAACATGTGGACTGTGGACTTTGGACTTTTGTTTTGTAAATGGTGCCAAATTTGGTGACTGTGCATGTGTGAGATATGCAAATGATAATGTCACTGTGCAGTGCATACGTGACAATAAAGAACCATTGAACCATTAAGTGCACAATGTCACAGAGACGTAGGAGGATGCAGATAGCATCACAAAGTCACAGAGAAGTAGTCATATAGCATGGAAGCAGGCCCATCAGACCAACTCGTCCATGCCAACCAGTTGTACAGGGCATTGGTGAGACCACACCTGGAGTATTGCATACAGTTTTGGTCTCCTAATCTGAGGAAAGACATTCTTGCCATAGAGGGAGTACAGAGAAGGTTCACCAGATTGATTCCTGGGATGGCAGGACTTTCATATGAAGAAAGACTGGATAGACTCGGCTTGTACTCGCTGGAATTTAGAAGATTGAGGGGGGATCTTATAGAAACTTACAAAATTCTTAAGGGGTTGGACAGGCTAGATGCAGGAAGATTGTTCCTGATGTTGGGGAAGTCCAGAACAAGGGGTCACAGTTTAAGGATAAGGGGGAAGTCTTTTAGGACCGAGATGAGAACGTTTTTTTTCACACAGAGAGTGGTAAATCTGTGGAATTCTCTGCCACAGAAGGTAGTTGAGGCCAGTTCATTGGCTATATTTAAGAGGGAGTTAGATGTGGCCCTTGTGGCTAAAGGGATCAGGGGGTATGGAGAGAAGGCAGGTACGGGATACTGAGTTGGATGATCAGCCATGATCATATTGAATGGCGGTGCAGGCTCGAAGGGCCGAATGGCCTACTCCTGCACCTATTTTCTATGTTTCTATGTTTCTATGTTTCTAAGATGTCCCATCTTAGCTAATGCCATTTGCTTGCATTTGGCCGATATCCCTCCAAAACATTCCTATCCATGTACCTGTCCAAGTATCTTTTAAAGCAGATTAGGTACTAAATCTGATTGATACAACAAAATGAAGCATTTGGAGATCTCTTAGGTGGTTGGAAGGACAGCGTTCTCTCATTCTGGAAATACTCGGTATGCCGGGCAGCGTCTGCAGGGAGAGAAAATCAGAATAACATTTCAGATTAACAAACTGTCATCAGAACTGCGAAAGATTTCAAGCCAAGGGCATTGTGGGAATGTTGAGGAGAGTTGTAATGACACGAGTCAAGAGTGGTTTATTGTCACATGTACGGAAACGGAACAATGAAACTCTTACTTGCAGCAGTTTGTATGCGTTTGCAAACACAGTATTCACTAATTAATTTAGGAAGCAGTCAACCAAAGAGTTCAATAAATAAAAAAAACAATTTCATGCAAAAAACAATTAAAGCCCAAAGACCCAAGTGCAACCAAGGCAGTTTGTAGTTCAGAGTTTAATTGGAGTTCAAAGTGTTCAAAGCATGCAGCATAGGTTTACTAGGTTAATTCCCGGAATGGCGGGACTGTCATATGTTAAAAGACTGGAGTGACTAGGCTTGTATACACTGGAATTTAGAAGGATGAGAGGAGATCTTATCGAAACGTATAAGATTATTAAGGGGTTGGACACGTTAGAGGCAGGAAACATGTTCCCAATGTTGGGGGAGTCCAGAACCAGGGGCCACAGTTTAAGAATAAGGGGTAGGCCATTTAGAACTGAGATGAGGAAAAACTTTTTCAGTCAGAGAGTAGTGAATCTGTGGAATTCTCTGCCTCAGAAGGCAGTGGAGGCCAATTCTCTGAATGCATTCAAGAGAGAGCTAGATAGAGCTCTTAAGGATAGCGGAGTCAGGGGGTATGGGGAGAAGGCAGGAACGGGGTACTGATTGAGAATGATCAGCCATGTTTTCAGACTCTTATTCCTTGGTCCCGATGGCAGGAGTGAAATGAATGCGTGGCCAGGGCGGTGTGGGTCCTTAATGATGCTGACGGCCCCTCCCATGGAACCTTTCAATGTTGGGGAGGTCAGTACATGTAACTGGACGCTCAAAATGAGTGTTGCAGACACAGTGCATGGGTGCTCCACAAATCAGCAGCGTAGTCAATAGACAATAGGTGCAGGAGTAGGCCATTCGGCCCTTCGAGCCAGCACCGCCATTCAATGTGATCATGGCTGATCATTCTCAATCAGTACCCCGTTCCTGCTTTCTCCCCATACCCCCTGACTCCGCTATCCTTAAGAGCTCTATCTAGCTCTCTCTTGAATGTATTCAGGGAATTGGCCTCCACTGCCCTCTGAGGCAGAGAATTCCACAGATTCACAACTCTCTGACTAAAAAAGTTTTTCCTCATCTCTGTTCTAAATGGCCTCATCTCTGTTCTAGAATTAGGCCATTTGGCCCATCAAGTCCATGCCGCCATTCAATCATGGCTGATCTAACTCTCCTTCCTAATCCCATCTCCTGCCTTCTTCCTATAATCAATGACACCTGTACTAATCAAGAATCTATCTATCTTGGCCTTAAAGATATCATTGACTTGGCCTCCACTACTTTCTGTGGCAAAGAATTCCACTGATACACCACCCTCCACACGTACAGGAGCCCACATAGAGAGCAGATTGCAAGAGACCAGGTTGGAGGGTGCCACAGGAACCCGCCACAGCTTGGACAGACATTTACAAGCCGATGGAGAGACTGAATTATAGACACAAAGTGCTGGAGTAACTCAGAGGGTCAGGCAGCATCTCTGGGGAAAAAGGATGGGTGACGTTTTGGGCCAGAACCGTTCGTCAGACACTTCAGAGACTGAATTGTTGGTCTGGTCCACAATAAAATGCTTCTACCAATCTTGTCCATTTCCTTTCCCTTTTGACTGCTTCATTCACTCTCTCAGATATTGGACAATAGCTGGTAGTCTACACTAATAGTTGGCACATTATTTATGAAACAGCTTACATTGTGAAAAGTGGTATTTTCTGCAGTGACCTTCTCTATCGTTTAGTTTAGCACGGAAACAGGGCCTTCGGCCCACCAAGTCCGCACTGACAAGCGATCCCTGCACATTAACACAAGCCTACACACACTAGGGACAATTTGCACCTTTTTTTTAAAAAAATTATATTTTTATTAAGAAATATGAAAATGAAAAACAATGTCAGTTCAATGATGAGAATCACAGTCAAAGGATAGAAACAAAAATGGCAATACTACAATCAAAGTACTGTGTATCTCAATAGATTGAAATAAAAACTAGTCATACTTTCTATGTTTCAAAGATATAATAAAACAAAACAAAGCAAAACAAAAGACAAAAAAAAAGGCGGAAAGGGGTGGGGAATTCGTTAGTCAGGAGGCAGAGATTGCAGAGAGTGGAAAAACGTTAAAAAGGATTGCCACTTATTATAACATTTATCAGAATTGCCACTCACTGAACATCTAATCTTCTCTAACTTTCACTGAGCCACAATTTGCACTTATACCAAGTATACAAACCCAAGCCAATTAAACTG
Organism: Rhinoraja longicauda; assembly: GCF_053455715.1. Taxonomy (NCBI): domain Eukaryota; kingdom Metazoa; phylum Chordata; class Chondrichthyes; order Rajiformes; family Arhynchobatidae; genus Rhinoraja; species Rhinoraja longicauda. Next base: position 15,314,976 of record NC_135963.1, on the reverse strand, counting down.
CAAACTTGTACGTCTTTGGAGTGTGGGAGGAAACCGAAGATCTCGGAGAAAACCTACGCGGTCATGGGGAGAACGTACAAACTCCATACAGACAGCACCCGTTATCGGGATCGAACCCGGGTTTCCGGCACTGCAAGTGCTGTAAGGCAGCAACTCTACCGCTGCACCACTGAGCCGCCTAAAGTTTGTCAAACTTTCCGGCAATTTCTGTACTAAAACAATGTACCAACAGAGAGCAATTGATCACATGCCACAAATATTAAAGTGATACCAACCTATATTACATATGTAACACTAATAAATGCAGTCAAGGTTCTGAGATCCTTGCAACTGGTATTCAGACCCCCAGGCAATCCCGGGTGAGTTTCTCTCAAACGTGAATTTATAAGCCTCATAAAACATAGAAAAAGCTGAAGTCATCTCCATTATTTTTGTCTGTCAAAAAAAAAGGAACTCATATTTTAAAGTAGTTACCATTTATGCAAAGGGTAATCATTTACAGCATCGTAATAGGATTGGAATGATTTGGAGGGATACGGCCAAACGCAGGCAAATAGGACTAGGTCAGGTTGAGTTGGGCCAAAGGGCCTGTTGCCGTGCTGTAAACCTTATTAGTTATTATAAGGTTATAACTAATTTGTCTGAAGAAGGGTCTCGACCCGAAACGTCACCCATTCCTTCTCTGCCTGACCTTCCGAGATGCTGCCTGACCTGCTGAGTTACTCCAGCATTTTGTGAATAAATACCTTATTAGTTATTACAATTAGTTAACTAATATTATTATATTACAATGTTAGTAGTTACTTATTAGTTATACAGCATGGAAATGCAGGAGGAATTAAGGGAAAGGAGAATTATAATTTTTTGCATAGCTTGGAGCAACCAGTTGCTAGTCTATCTGGTTAGTCTACATTCAAAATGGGGCCTGCAGAGATGTGATCTAGTTCTCCCAGTAGAAAGCTTTGGTGAAGTAGTGGGTAATGGAAAGGTAATGGCAGAAAGGAAAGCTCTACAGCGGGTAGTCCATAGAGCTCAGAGGGCCATCGGAACACAGCTACCAGACTTGGAGGGCATCTACAACACACGATGCCTCAGAAAAGCCACCAGCATCCACAAAGACTCTTCACACCCCTGCAACAGTCTGTTCGAACTCCTTCCATCGGGCAGACGATACAAGGCCTTCTATGCCCGCACCTCCAGACTCAGGAACAGCTTCATCCCCAGGGCCATAGCTGCTATGAACCGGTCCTGCTGAGCCGGATGGCCACAACGCATAGATCAACTTGCACTTTACCCTGTCCAAAACTGTTACAACTGTTCGTTTCGTTGGGTTGCTACTGTCTAAATTACCTAAATTAATGCATCGTATGGGAGGCGCATTCCCAATCTCGTTGTACCCCTGGGTACAATGACAATAAAGATATATTGTATTGTATTGTATTGTAATGTATCTCATTGATACCATGGTGAGAACCACAGAGGCTCTCACAGATTTCTTTTTAACTGAATCGTTAAAGGTGTTGTATTTTTCCTGAATATTATGTGTTTGTCAGTGAGTAAAAATTGTTAGGGATCTTGGCTTCTTGCCTTCCGAAATAAAACTCTCTGGTTATTACCCTCTCTCGGGGGGGGGGAGGCACCACCACCATTTGTGTCACTCAGCCTCTCCTCGCCTCAGCCCTTTTGCAAACTATCCCTTTTGTTCTTGGCCCCAGGCCCACCCACCTTCACAACTTAAAACTAGCTTGGCTTGAAACTTTTCGCAGTTCTGATGACGGTTTGTTAATCTGAAATGTTATTCTGATTTTCTCTCCCAGCAGACGCTGCCCGGCACGCCGAGTATTTTCAGCATTATCTGTTTTTATTTTGAGCAGCGTTTTTTTCCGATTTTTGACTTCCTGAAAACCAAATTTAAAAGAAATCCAGATGTGTGCACTGTGCAGCATAACAGAAGTTTTGCATTCTGCCAACTTATATCATGGTTCAGATGATGTGGACAAATTGCTCAAATTTACTGTCATTGTTGGTGATAATCAATTCTAGCGCATTTTCCACCTCACTTCCTATATTTATTGATGCATATATGCAGTCAGGATTTAAAAGAGGGCTCATCCCTACATCCATCCCCACTATTCATTTTGTATATAAAGGATACACATGTATGCATATGTGTTTAGTAAATCCCATCAAAAGCAGTCTCCTGCAGACTCCTTCAGAGTGTCTCTGAGGATCCTTCATTGCTTCTACTCTGGGGCTGTAGAGAGCATCCTGTCCGGTAACATTACAGTCTGGTTTGGGAGCAGCTCTGCCCAGGACAGGATGGCCCTGCAGAGAGTAGTGCGTTTGGCAGATCGCACCATGGGAACTACACTCGTCCCCCTGCAGGACCTATTCATCAGGAGGTGCAGATCCAGAGCAAGCAAGATCATGAGGGACCCCTGCCACCCCAGTAACGGACTGTTCCAGATGCTACGGTCAGGCAAACGCCTCCGCTGTCACGCTGTGAAAACAGAGAGGATGAGACGGAGTTTCTTCCCACAGGCCATCAGGACTGTCAACTTTTATAACTCCAGAGACTAAATTTTTGTCTACACGTGATCTATGGTGTCAAAAGCTATTGTGATGTTGAAGAGGTGCAGCACTGAGACTTTGTCATCGTCAGTGTGAACTCTTAGATCACTGACTATTTTTTATCAGGGCAGTCTCAGTGCTGTAATTTGCTCTGAAGCCTGATTGAAATTTCTCTTAAGTTGTCATTTTGATTCAGAAAGTGTTGTAATTGGTTGAATACCACTTTCTCCAGTACCTTGCTGATAAAGGGTAGATGTGATGTGGGTCGAGAATTACTCAGTAGCCCACTGTCGAAATTTGGTTTCTTTAACAGAGGCTTTATGACAGCGGTTTTATAAGTATCTGGAGAAGTTCCAGTCTCAAGGGAGATGTTTATAATTGTAAGAAAAAAAACTGGATAAATTGTTTAAAATATTCTTTAAAACTTTGTAAAATCGTGGCTGAGAGCAAATCCACTACCTGTCATTTTGACGTTGTTCCTACAAAGTTCTGAGGTAATGGCAGTTTCTATACCATCTCAAAATCCCACTTCGATAGCCATTACCTCGGGGATGAAATGTAGTTATAGCTTACGCACACGTCGCACCCTGATATGACAAAACGAATCTTCCAAACTTCTTTTCTTCATTAATTGGTTTTATTAAAGTAGCACAAATCATAGAGTAATTCATCAGTTTCCGTACTTTATCAACTGTTTCTTCTTCAAACAATATCTAGAAATTCTTGCAGTTATTACCGTATGGTTCTTACAAATATAACCGGTGCGAGCGCATGGTAAAGAGCTGTATGCTCACCATCCTCCGAGTCTAAACTGACCCACAACCTCTGTCGCCACGCACTAGCCACCTCCCATCTAGACACTCCCCATTACGCATTAAGTGAAATTCGATTTATCATACAGCCATACTTTTTAAAAAAGCAGCAAGACACACTACTACATAAAAGTTAACATAAACATCCACCACAGCGGATTCCCCACATTCTTCACTGTGATGGAAGGCAATTAAGTCTAAGCTTCCTCTTTTCTCCCATGTCGGGGCGGTCGAAGCTCCCGCGTCGGGGCGGTCGAAGCTCCCGTGTCGGGGCGGTGAAGCTCCCGCGTCGGGGCGGTCGAAGCTCCCGCGTCGGGGCGGTCGAAGCTCCCGCGTCGGGCAGGCGCACTGTTCATCGTCTTCCAGAATTCCGTAGGTTGCAGAATGGTTCACACAAGTTGGAAGAGAGCAAATGACGCTTCACTATTTCAGGAGAGAGGGAGATAGAAAATGAGGAACTTCAGATCAGTTAGGCTGGCATCAGCATTAGAAACATAGAAAATAGGTGCAGGAGTAGGCCATTCGGCCCTTTGAGCCTGCACCGCCATTCAATATGATCATGGCTGATCATCCAGCTCAGTAGCCTGTACCTGCCTTCTCTCCATACCCCCTGATCCCTTTAGCAAAAAGGGCCACATCTAACTCCCTCTTAAATATAGCCAATGAACTGGCCTCAACTACCTTCTGTGGCAGAGAATTCCACAGAAACACCACTCTCTGTGTGAAGAAACATCTCGGTCCTAAAAGACTTCCCCCTTATCCTTAAGCTGTGGGCCCTGGTTCTGGACTCCCCCAACATCGGGAACAATCTTCCCGCATCTAGCCTCTCCAACCCCTTAAGAATTTTATATGTTTCTATAAGATCCCCCCTCAGTCTTCTAAATTCCAGCGAGTACAAGCCCAGTCTATCCAGTCTTTCCTCATATGAAAGTCCTGCCATCCCCGGGATCAATCTAGTGAACCTTCTCTGTACTCCCTCTAAGGCAAGAACGTCTTTCCTCAGGTTAGGAGACCAAAACTGCACACAATACTCCAGGTGCGGTCTCACCAAGGCCCTGTACAACTGCAGCAGAACCTCCCTGCTCCTAAACTCAAATCCTCTTGCTATGAATGCCAACATACCATTCGCTTTCTTCACTGCCTGCTGCACCTGCATGCTTGCTTTCAATGACTGGTGCACCATGACACCCAGGTAACGTTGCATCTCCCCTTCTCCCAATCGGTCACCATTCAGGTAATACTCTGCTTTCCTGTTCTTGCCGCCAAAGTGGATAACCTCACATTTATCCACATTATATTGCATCTGCCATGCATTTTCCCACTCGCCTAATCTATCCAAGTCACTCTGCAGCCTCCTAGCATCCTCCTCGCAGCTAACACCGCCACCCAGCTTCGTGTCGTCCGCAAACTTAGAGATGTTGCATTCAATTCCCTCGTCCAAATCATTAATATACACTGTAAATAACTGGGGTCCCAGCACTGAGCCTTGCGGTACCCCACTAGTCACTGCCTGCCATTCCGAAAAGGACCCGTTTATTCCTACTCTTTGCTTCCTGTCCGCCAACCAATTTTCTATCCACCTCAACACTGAACCCTCAATACCGTGTGCTTTAAGTTTGTACACCAATCTCCTATGTGGGACCTTGTCGAAGGCCTTCTGAAAGTCCAGATATAACACATCGACTGGTTCTCCCTTATCCACTCTACTAGTTACATCCTCGAAAAATTCTATAAGATTCGTCAGACATGATTAGCGCAGCGGTAGAGTTGCTGCTTTACAGCGAATGCAGCGCCGGAGATTCAGGTTCGATCCTGACTACGGGTGCTGCACTGTAAGGAGTTCGTACGTTCTCCCCGTGACCTGTGTGGGTTTTCTCCGAGATCTTCGGTTTCCTCCCACACTCCAAAGACGTACAGGTATGTAGGTTAATTGGCTGGGTAAATGTAAAAATTGTCCCTAGTGGGTGTAGGATAATGTTAATGTACGGGGATCGCTGGGCGGCACGGACTTGGAGGGCCGAAAAGGCCTGTTTCCGGCTGTATATATATGATATGATATGATATGAACTTATTAACTTTATTTATATGCTGTAACTGTAATTCTTTTTTGTGCACAATCCGCAGGCATTGCCACTTTCATTTCACTGCACATCGTGTATGTGTATGTGACAAATAAACTTGACTTGACTTGACTTGATAATGTTTATATTGTCAATCTCATCTACATGTGCATTAAGATCGTGCCTAAGATCCACTGATGAGTTGCTGCCTTCCAGCGCCAGAGACCCAGGTTTGATCCTCACCACGGGTGCTGTCTGTACGGAGTTTGTACGTTCTTCCCGTGACCTGCGTGGGTTTTTCCCGGGATCTCCGGTTTCCTCCCACACTCCAAAGATGTAGGGAGGAGATGAGGAGTTTCATGAGTCAGAGGGTGGTGGATTTGTGGAATTCTTTGCCACAGAAGGCTGTGGATGCCAAGTCAATGGATATTTTTAAGGTAGAGATAGATAGATTCTTGATCAGTACAAGCGTCAGGGGTTATGGGGAAAAAGCAGGAGAATGGGGTTAGGAAGGAGAGATAGATCAGCCATGATTGAATGACGGAGTAGACTTGATGGACCAACTGGCCTAATTCTCTTCCTATCACTTATGACCTTATGACATACAGGTTTGTAGGGTAATTGGCTTGGTAAAATTGTAAATTGTCCCTAGTGTGTGTGTGTGGAATAGTTGTTAATGTACGGGGTTTGCTGGTTGGTGGGCCGAAGGGCATGTTTCCGTGCTGTATCTCTAAACTAAACTAAAGAGCCAGGGTATATTTCAAAATAAATACAAAGTAGAAGTAACTTTCTGCAACAATAAAGAATTTGCCCCTGCGTGGGAATGCTTTGAGAGGAATTATATTTCCAATGACAGATGTTTGCAGCAAACATAATTCTGGAGACCAGATAACACTCCCATTGCTTCTCAGTGTCCCTCATTACCGTAGATTATGTGAAAATTTGCATCAACACAATTCTTCCGTGAATCTGGCGACACAGATGCCATCAAGCATGCTGTCCATTCCAGTTACATCGAGACCGGACAAAAATCACCGCTAATAAGCTTCAGGCAACAGGCTCGAAGGCAAAGCGAGTGGTTGTCTGTATAAATCAGATGCAAAGCCCACTCCATAAAGTTGGCTTTTACTCCCTCTCCCGATGGCAATCTTCTTTCAGCGAGCCCTGTGTTTTCCTTTTTATTTTCAGGTAATGCCTTTAACAAGCTGCAAGTGATTTGCAGAATGCACAGCAATTCCAATCTGCCTGCATAACCTAATGTTCAACCGCTCAAAGCTCGCTAGCAGTAAGTAGATTCAAATGGCTAGTTTGGATCCTGCAGATTGAAGAGATCAGCATTCCTAGTGGCGATCGCAATGTTGCAAAACATAATCAGTTAATTCACATCCAATTTATTCTCACTCCAGGAACCCCCATTGAGATAAATATTTAGTCAGGCCTCTGGCCTGGAAAGTGTATTATGTAATAGTGTCTGTCTCGATTCTATTGATCATAGTCATACAATGTGGAAACAAGCCCTTTGGCCCAACTTGCCCAAACCGACCAACGTGTCTCACCTACACTAGTCCCACTTACCTGCGTTTGGCCCATATCGCCTCTAAACCTGTCCTCAACCTTGTACTAGCCCCTGCTCTATGGTGCCCTGCCTGCCTGTAATGAGGCTAACCTGCAATCCCGGGTCTAACGTCACACTGAGGCTCTGCAAACGTCTTTGACAAGCTGAAGCAACTTCACTGCTCTGAAGTGATGGTTCTGATGGAGCTTCTCAATCATAATGGTCGCAGACATTTCCACTTGTCGTGGCCTCTGTGCTGAACTCATTCACATAACAGATTTCGAGTCAATCCTCTTGCCCCTGTAGCTGTTCTATGCTCACACTCATTAGCACCAATAGAAAGAAGTGACCTAAATTATTTTCCATTTTTGGAAGCCATCTCTGTCAATGGAGTATTCCTTCAAGTGTGCTGTAGTTACTTAGCACACTCAAATGTTACATTTTGTGTATTTGGTAAGTTGGACTGAATTTATTTAACCGCGTATGAATTTGTTCTCCAGTGTGTGATTTGGGAAGGAGCCAGGGAGAGGGGTCAATCAACGTTGACAGATTCTTTATTAGTAAGGATGTCAGGGGTTATGTGGAGAAGGCAGGAGAATGTGGGCGGCACGGTGGCGCAGTGGGCGGCACGGTGGCGCAGCGGTAGGGTTGCTGCCTTACAGTGAATGCAGCGCCGGAGACTCAGGTTCCATCCTGACTACGGGCGCCGTCTGTACGGAGTTTGTACATTCTCCCCGTGACCTGCGTGGGTTTTCTCCGAGAACTTCGGTTTCCTCCCACACTCCAAAGACGTACAGGTATGTAGGTTAATTGACTGGGTAAATGTAAAAGTTGTCCCTAGTGTGTGTAGGATAGTGTTAATGTGCGGGGATCGCTGGGTGGCGCGCACTCAGTGGGCCAAAGGGCCTGTTTCCACGCTGTATCTCTAAATCTAAAAAAAAAATGGGGTTGAGAGGGAAAGATGTATCAGCCATGATTCAATGGCAGAATGGACTCAATGGGCCTAATGGCCTGATTCTGCTCCTATAAAATATGAGCATGAACCTCAGTGTCAACGCTAACTTTAACACAGTCACCAAAACAACAATGATCGCAGTTGACGTTCAGTTTCTGGTTCTTAAGGTGTAGCTTTCTACAATCTCAAAAAATGCACGGAGATCTGCAATCTCTCTATCACAATAAAACCTCTTTTGCCTTGTGTGGTGCCAGGTGCTTGATGAAGTGCCAATGTATCCAGGCCTATCTCTGTTAGTAAGATTGCTTTCTCATACTCCCGTGCAGTTTCATTTTGAGCAGGCACACTTTAATCCTCATCCTCAATTTCACCACCATTATTTCCCCTGAAGTCTGTCTCCTTTCAGTCTAAAGAAGAATTGAGGAATTCATGCATTTCACCATGTGCCTAATGCAGTTTGCTTCGGGCTGAGCTGCCTTCTTGCACTTTCTGTAGTCCGCAGAAGGGTCCTGACCTGAAACATTGTCTGTCCATTTCTCTCCACGGATGTCGCCTGGTCTATTGAGCTCCACCAGCAGATTGTTATTTTGCTGAAGATTGCAGCAACTGCAATCTCTTGTGTCTCCATCTGTTCTTCCCACTTTAATACTAACAAAACTACACAGTGATAGCCGTACACTTTCCTTTACTTCCCTTGTGCCCATGTCTGAATTCAGAGACCATTGCTTCAAATCTGCACATTCAGGTTACCATGATTAATGCTAAGTTTGCAGGCTCACCCAACCCACTAATAAATGTCCGCTTGATATATTCAATGACTTCAGGCAGCGTTAATCCTCTTTCAGTTCATCCTCGTTGCCAGCGTAACATAAATACCTCTGCAAATTTGTCTGAAGAATTCTGAAGAAGGGTCCCAACCAGAAACACCACCCATCCTTTTTCTTCAGAGATGCTGCCTGACCCGCTGAGTTACTCCAGCACTTTGTGTCTATCTTCTGCAAATTTCTTGCCTATTGAAAAGTAACATGCAGAGTAGTGGAATAATGCGGGGAGCATGAAATGCTCCAATTGTGTATCTAGTTTATTCAAGATGCTTCTCAGACTGCACACTATAGTACACCCACTGTCAAATCAGGCAGTGAGGTCACACTTATTTATGTACATAAAACATAGAACAGTATAGCCCAGGGTCAGACCTTTCTAATTACAATTTCCGTGTCAACCATGATGCTAAGCTAAACTAATCTGAATTGTCTGCACATAGTCCATATCCCTCCATTCTCTGCATATCCATGTGCCCATCTAAAAGCCTTTTGAATGCCACTATCATATCACCCCCCATCACCACCTCTGACAGCACTTTCTAGGCACCCACCGCCCTCTGTGTAAAAAAAAAACGTGCCACGCACATTTGCTTTAAACTTTGCCCCTCTCACCTTAAAGTTACATGTGATATACTTTGGAGCGGACATGATAATTGAAGGCTCTACTATATTGAAGCTTTATTTCATCTTAAATGATAATTGTAGATCTTCTTTCTAGTCTACCAGCTTTTTATACCATCTCCATTCTCTCTCCTTGTCTAGCATCAACTTGGAATAATAACCTGAATGTAAAATAATGCTTTCTAAAACCCAACCAGTGACAATTTCACCAGATTGATCCCTGGGATGGCAGGACTTTCATATGAAGAAAGACTGGATAGACTAGGCTTGTACTCGCTGGAATTTAGAAGACTGAGGGGGGATCTTATAGAAACATATAAAATTCTTAAGGGGTTGGAGAGGCTAGATGCGGGAAGATTGTTCCCGATGTTGGGGAAGTCCAGAACCAGGGGCCACAGCTTAAGGATAAGGGGGAAGTCTTTTAGGACCGAGATGAGAAAACATTTCTTCACACAGAGAGTGGTGAGTCTGTGGAATTCTCTGCCACAGAAGGTAGTTGAGGCCAGTTCATTGGCTATATTTAAGAGGGAGTTAGATATGGCCCTTGTGGCTAAAGGGATCAGGGGGTATGGAGAGAAGGCAGGTACAGGTTACTGAGCTGGATGATCAGCCATGATGATATTGAATGGCGGTGCAGGCTCGAAGGGCCGAAAGGCCTACTCCTGCACCTATTTTCTATATTTCTATGTTTCTAATTTGAAAGTCATGATCAAATGCCAATATATAAATATTGTTAATTTTGAAGGAGTTCCCCAGAGCTCTGGAGTTTACCCACTTTACCTGAATAGCACTGATAATGACGTAAAGCCCAGGACTAGTTAGCTTCACAACGCTCTTGATTATCAAGCTGCCACTGTGGACATACACCCATCAGCCAAAACATTATGACCACTGGCAGGTGAAGTGAATAACATTGGTTATTTTGTTACAATGGCACCTGTCAAGGGGTGGGATATATTAGGCAGCAAGTGAACAGTCAGTTCTTGAAGTTGATGTGTTGGATGCAGGAGAAATGGGCAGGAGTAAAGGCCTGAGCGACGTTGACAAGGGCCAAATTTTTATGGCCAGACGACTGGGTCAGAGAATCTCTGAAACGGCAAGGCTTGTAGGGTGCTCCCGGTCAGCAGTGGTGAGTACCTACCAACAGTGGTCCGAGGAGGGACAAACCACAAACCGGCGACAGGGTGTTGGGCGCCCAAGGCTCATTGATGCGCGAGGGCAGCGAAGGCTATCCCGTCTGGTCTGAACCGACAGAAGGTCTACTGTGGCACAAGGCACAGAAAATGTTAATGGTGGTGATGGGAGGAATGTGTCACAATACACAGTGCATCGCACCCTGCTGCGTATGGGGCTGCACATGGAGGACCAACAGCATATTAGGCAGGTGGTCATAATGTTTCGGCTCATCAGGTCATAATGTTTTGGCTATCACAAAGTGCTGGAGTAACTCAGCAGGTCAGGCAGCATCTCTGGAGAGAAGGAATGGGTGACGTTTCGGGTCGAGACCCTTCTTCAAACTGATTTTGATTTACCATTTTGTGACACCTTCGATTTGTACCAGCATCTGCAGTTATTTTCCTACACATAATGTTTTGGCTGATCGGTGTATTACCATGCTTGTAACTGAGTGATAGACTGTTTTACTGTCCTGTAAGGGAGAAATAGGAAATAGGTATCATTAATCAGGACTGAGGAAGCATTTGCTGGCAGCGAGCAAACTCCAAACAATAACAGGCGGGATCTCTGGAGAAAAGGAATAGGTGATGTTTCTGGTCGAGACCCATCTTCAGCCAGAAATGTCACCTATTTCTTTCTCCAGGTTGCTGCCTGAACCGTTGAGTTACTCCATCTTTTTGTGGCTGTCTTCGGTTTAAACCAGCATCTGAAGTTCCTCTCTACATAATAAATTGGAGCACTTGTGTTGGGAGCAAATCAAATCCATTGGCACAATCAGCCAACTGCAGGTGCTGGGACTTGAACCACCTTATTAAATTTACAGAAATATCTGCTCCAACAGATTTGTTTTTTGTTGCTAAATGGCTGCCAGCGAAGTTTATTGTCACTTTTGTGATTGCATTATGATGGATGAGCCTTCTATCTGAATGCAATTTGATATGATGTAGTTTTTTGATAAACTACAGTAAAACAGGAGCTTCATGAATAAGCCAAGCATGGGCTCAGTAATTGAAACAAGCCAGACCAGCAATCCCTGATCTCAATAGAAAAATGAGCAGGTACACCTTGTGCACACGTGGATCATGTGTTGATTGCTCCAAACGTTCCATCATTCTTCCCGTTTGATACACGATAACATGAAGAAATCTTGCTTGAAACCCTTGCTAGATACCTTCAGCCTTTAGACGTTAGAGATGCAGCGCTAAGAAGCAGGCCCATCGTTCCACAGAGTCCACGCCGACCAGCGATCACCCCGTACACTAACGCTATACTGCACACTAGGGACAATTTACAATCTTTGCCAAAGCGAATTAACCTTCAATCCTGTGCGTCTTTGGAATGTGGGAGGAAATCAGAGCACCCGGTGAAAACCCACGCGGTCACAGTACACACTCCGTACAGACAGCACCCGTGGTCAGGATCGAACCCACGTCTCAGGCGCTGTAAGGCAGCAACTCTACCGCTGTGCCACTCATGTTTGTTTCATATACATTTTTAAGAATGTTATGCAATTTCATAAATATTTTTCCAAAATGTAAATTTGAATTTGGCAACTTCAAAGGGAACAACATTCAAGCTTTTCAACAAGTCAAGTCAAGTCAATTTTATTTGTATAGCACATTTAAAAACAACCCACGTTGACCAAAGTGCTGTACATCTGATTAGGTACTAAGGAAAAAAATGAAACATACAGTAGCACGCAAACAGTTCACAGCGCCTCCTCAATGAGCCTCAAACGCTAGGGAGTAGAAATAGGTTTTGAGCCTGGACTTAAAGGAGTCGATGGAGGGGGCAGTTCTGATGGGGAGAGGGATGCTGTTCCACAGTCTAGGAGCTGCAACCGCAAAAGCGCGGTCACCCCTGAGTTTAAGCCTAGACCGCGGGATAGTGAGTAGCCCCAAGTCGGCCGACCTGAGGGACCTGGAGTTAGAGAGGGGGGTTAGAAGATTTTTGATGTAGGGGGGGAATGTCCCTTCAGGGCTTTATACGTGAATAGGAGGAGCTTGACGTTGATTCTGTATCGTACAGGGAGCCAGTGGAGAGAGGCCAGAATCGGGGTGATGTGGTCCCTTTTACGGGTACCCGTCAGGAGTCTCGCTGTGGCGTTTTGGACCAGTTGCAGGCGGGACAGGGAAGATTGGCTGATCCCAGTGTATAGGGAGTTGCAGTAGTCTAGGCGGGAGGAAATGAAAGCGTGAATGATTTTTTCTGTGTCGTCGAATTGGAGGAAAGGTTTGATTTTAGCTATGGTTCGAAGTTGGAAGAAGCTGGCTTTTACCACAGCGTTGACTTGCTTATCAAATTTTAATGCAGAGTCAAATATCATGCCGAGGTTTTTGACATGCGGTTTGACTAGGCAGGATAGACTTCCAAGACTGCCTGTTATCGATTTGATGGAGTCGGGGGGGCCGAATAGGATGACCTCAGACTTGCTCTCATTTAATTGGAGGAAGTTCTGTGCCATCCAACATTTTATGTCCTCAAGGCAGTGTAAGAGGCTGTTTAAATTTGACTGGTTGTTGGGTTTCAGGGGAAGGTAAAGCTGAGTGTCATCGGCATAGCAGTGGAAAGAAATGCCGTGCCTTTGAATGATTTGGCCAAGGGGGAGCATGTATAGAGAGAAGAGAATGGGGCCTAGGATGGAGCCTTGTGGAACTCCGCAGGAGAGGCTAGCTGGAGCAGAGGAATAACTGCCTATGTTGATGGCGAAACTCCTATCTTTGAGGTACGAAGCGAACCAGCTCAGGGCAGTGCCATCAATGCCAACCGCGTACCAGAGACGGTCAATAAGGATGGTGTGGTCCACTGTATCGAACGCTGCGCTGAGGTCGAGAAGGAGCAGGATTGCACAGTCGCCGGTGTCGATGGCGAGAAGCAGGTCATTGTGTACCTTCAACAAGGCAGACTCTGTGCTGTGGTGGGCTCTGAAACCTGACTGGAAACTTTCCAGGATGGTGTATTGGTGCAAGTAGGGCACTAATTGGTTTAGAATTGCCTTTTCAAGGACTTTTGACAGGAATGGCAGTTTGGAAATGGGTCTGTAGTTGCTAGGCAAGGTGGGGTCTAGGTTAGGTTTTTTCAGTAGGGGCTGGACCACCGCATGCTTGAAACTGGTTGGAACAGTGCCAGTGGCCAGAGAACTGTTGATAATAGAGAGGATGCTGGGACCGGCTATTGCAATGACAAAGGTGCAGTTTTTTTGTCACGGCTTACAGGAGGAAACAATTAAAGAGTGAAACACTGCGAAGATGTGGGTGAAATCTACGGTCCCTTGTCATGTATAAAGAAATGTCATCTGATGAAGAAGGTTTTGAAGGATTGTGTGTGTGCATAAGGGCATGCAGATGGCACCTGTGTGCGATGAAATCATGGAATTAGTGGACTGTGAAAGTGTTGCAAAAAATTCAGTCGAAAAACTTTAAAGAGATGAACCAAACTGTTTGGAAATTGACAGGGATCCTCCAGATACCGTGACATTAAATACTGATTCAATCACAGGCAATGTTTTGAATCCTCTTTGAGGATTTGGCATTTCATGTGATGGTGTGTACAGTCATTCATTTGATTTATTTGCGCTGTATTTCACATTAATGCTGTTTAGCCTTAAAAAATAGAAATGCGGCGTAAAAGCATTGTTATTTAAAAGGGCAAGGAGATGACATATGGTTTGGCAATTCATTTTAAAGGTTTGAGCAGAGAATATTAGTGAGTGATGTACACTACTTTAGTTTGAGCAATTTCCATGCAGCTAACATCGTCATGCAGTCGGTACCATACCTCACGGATGCCAGATGGCCAAGTATACATTGCAACAGGCTTGCCATCAGACTCGAAACACGTTCACAAGTTATAGGAGTAGAATTAGGCCATTCGGACCATCGAGTCTACTCCGCCATTCAATCATGGCTGATCTCTGCCTCCTAATCTCATTTTCCTGCCTTCTCCCCACAACCCTTGACACCCTTTCAAATCAAGTATTTGTCTATCTCGGCCTTAAAAATATCCACTGACTTGGCCTCCACAGCCCTCTGTGGCAATGAGTTCCACAGATTAACTATCCTCTGACTAAAGAAGTTCCTCCTCACCTCCTTTCTAAAAGAGCGACCTTTAATTCTGAGGCTACGATCTCTGGTCCGAGACTCTCCCACCAGTGGAAACATCCTTTTCCACATCCACTCTATGTATGCCTTTCATTATTCTGTAAGTTTCAATGAGGTCCCCCACCTCAACCTTCTAAACTGCAGCAGGTAGAGGCCCTGTGCTGTCAAACGCTCATCATATGCTCACCCACTCATTCCTGGGATCATTCATAAATCTCCTCTGGACTCTCTCCAGAGCCAGTACATCCTTCCTCAGATATGGGGCCCAAATTTGCTCACGGTGCTCCAAATGCGGCCTGACCAGCACCTTATAGAGCCTCGGCATTACATCTCTGAAACCCATAGAATAAAAGGGAATGAAAATGATCTGACGAAACCGGAGAAGTGGTGGTGACATTTGTGTTTTGAAATGGTGAAAAGTGTACCCTGGAATTGTACACTGGATGGTAGGTAAGTAGGAAACACAATGAATTGAAATGGGGACAATTTTAGTTTAGTTCAGAGATACAATGCGGAAACAGGCCCTTCGGCCCACCGAGTCCGCACCGACCAGCGATCATCGCACACTAACACTATCCTGCACACACTGGGGACAATACTCAATTTTATCGAAGCTAATTATCCTACAAACCTGTACGTCTCTGGAGTGTGGGAGAAACCGAAGCATCTGGGTGAAAACCCACAGGGAGAATGTACAAACCCCCTATAGACAGCACCCGTGGTCAGGATCGAACCCGGGTCTCTGGCGCTGTAAGGGAGCGAGTCTACCACTGGGTCACTGTGCCACTTCAAATGGAAACAGAAAGGCTAGCAGAATGGGTGAATAAAAATAAATGTTGACAAACGTAAAATGTTACGTTTTGCTTGGATGAGCAAGGAAAGAAAATATAAACTTCGGAGCACAATTCTTTAAAAAAAGATACAGTGATATGAGATCAGGGGTGATGCATGCATATTTCATTGAAAGTGGCAGGGCAGGTTAAGAAAATGCTTACTAGAGCAAAAGAGATGCTAGACTTTATAAAGAGAGTTATCGACTCCAAGAGTAACAAAGTCAAGATTAACCCTTTGTATTATAAGGTAGGTTGTTAAAACCTCTAGGGTAGATAGTCAGAACCTTTATTCCAGGGTGGAAATGTCAAAGGTGAGAAGGACAAAGCTTAAAGGAGATGCAATAGACAATAGACAATAGGTGCAGGAGGAGGCCATTCGCCCTTCGAGCCCGCACCGCCATTCAATGTGATCATGGCTGATCATTCTCAATCAGTACCCCGTTCCTGCCTTCTCCTCATACCCCCTGACTCCACTATCCTTAAGAGCACTATCTAGCTCTCTCTTGAATGCATTCAGAGAATTGGCCTCCACTGCCTTCTGAGGCAGAGAATTCCACAGATGCACAACTCTCTGACTGAAAAAGTTTTTCCTCATCTCAGTTCTAAATGGCCTACCCCTTATTCTTAAACTGTGGCCCCTTGTTCTGGACTCCCCCAACATTGGGAACGTGTTTCCTGCCTCTAACGTGTCCAACCCCTTAATAATCTTATACGTTTCGATAAGATCTCCTCTCATCCTTCTAAATTCCAGTGTATACAAGCCTTGCACAAAGCAAAATATGTTTACTCCAAAGATGGTGGCACCTGAATGGCCCTGCCAGGGCTGGTGGGAGAGGTAGATTTCATAGTGGTATTTAAAAGGCTTTTAGATAGGCAAATGGATATGCATGGAATGGAGGGATATGGATCATGTGCAGGCAGATGAAATTGGTTTGCCTTGGCATCATGTTCCGCACGGACATTGTGAGTCGAAGGGCCTGTGCTGAACTTTTCTATGTGTAGGAAGGAACTGCAGTCGCTGGTTTAAACCGAAGATAGACACAAAAAGCTGGAGTAACTCAACGGGACAGGCAGCATCTCTGGAGAGAAGGAATGGGTGACGTTTCGGGTCGAGACAGTCTGAAGAAGGGTCTCGACCCGAAACGTCACCCATTCCTTCTCGGTTCGGACACAACTGGATTTTTCTGTCCCATTTAGTGCATCGCATTTAAGACATGTGGAGACCTTAGAGAGAGGGGTGCAGATGAAATTTACTTGAATGGTTCCAGGGATGAGGGACCACATTAATAGAGAGGTTGGTGTTGTTCTCCTTGAAACAGAAGAGATTGAGAGGGAATTGAAGCTGATATTTAAAATCATAGTAAATCAAGAGAAATTGGTCAAAGTGGCAGAAGGTTCAAAAGTCAGACGACATAGAATGAAATAGATACAATCAAGACATTAAGGTTTAATCATGGCAGACCTGTGCTGGCATTTTCAGGAATCCTTGGACTTGTAGACCTCGGTCGTTCTATTCCTCAATATTCCCCGAGACCTATCATTCAGTGCTCCCCATCATTATTAGTGCTCTCAGAATGTATTGTCTCACATTTATCAGGTTTAAATTTCATCTGACATTTCTCTGTCCATTTTGCCAAATCATTAATATTCTGTAGCCCAGCAATGTCATCATTTTTTCTGTTATCTGCAATTCCACTGATCATACCTCCTATATTCATATCCGAGTCGTTAGCTAAGCAGTAAGGATCCCAACACTACCTGTTCACAAGCTACCATCACTAAACAACCCTCAACCATCGCCCTCTGTCTCTTATTACAAAGCCTGGTCATCTGGGACTAAACAGGCTCATTCCATTAAAATAGAGGCAAAATCCTGACATGAACTTAGTTGTGCCTGTATATTCCTATTAGTCAGAGAATCATAGTCATATAGCGTGGAAACCGGCCCTTCAGCCCAACATGCCCACACTGACCAACATGTCCTATCTACACTCGTCCCACCTGCCTGCGTTTGGCCCAATTCCCTCTAAACCTGTCCTATGCATATACCTGTAGAAACGTTTCTTAAACATTGCAATCGTACCTGCCCCAACTACCTCCTCCGGCAGCTCGTTCCATACACCCACCACCCTTTGCGTGAAAAGGTTATGCCTCAGGTTCCTATTAAATCTTTCCCACCTCACCTTAAACCTAAGTCCTCTGGTTCTCGGTTCCATTGTGATACCTGAAGTTCTACAGAGGTACTACTACTCTATTTGTGTGCAGTAATACTTGCCTGAAGGGAAGGCTGCACCAGAGCAAAGACAGGATGGGATTGTGAGAGTCAATATCAACCTCGCTCTTCCAGACACAGCACAACTCAATGCTGGTTAAGGATTAATGATGTTTTCTAGCTAGCAAAGCCTTCTGAGGAATTATTCTACTAAGTATATTTATCACTTACATTGACTCCCTGCTCGTACTGTGGTTCCAGGTTTAAATCACACCAGACAGCTTTGCACCTCTTATGACCTGTTTTGAGGTGAATCTGGTCGATAAATGACTGTATGGCAAATTAAATTCCTCGTATGTTGCAAAACATACTTGGCTAATAAAGTATGATTATGATGATGATGATGGTGATGAAATGGACTGTTACCTTGTGTCCCGCCAGGGTCCTAAACTACACAGCAGCAATTAGTTGGGCCGCTGTGCCCTGACCATGGAGAACCCAGATTAATTTCTCTGTTATATATGTTGGCAATGTGGAATTACTTTAAAACAAAAGGCCATTTCCAGGGAGTAGTCTTTTTCACAAATATACCGAGCGACTGCATTCATTCTTACTGATGTGCATCTGGCCATGGGAGAAAGAGGTACGTGTTGCCATGTAGCTACACTTTAACAGGGTCCCAGACCTTAGCGAGTCCTGTCATTCAGTAAAATTGCAGCGCTTTGTCATGTTGGCACCATAGTCCCAGGGGGACCCAGCAAAATTGCTTCATCTACAGAACAATAAACCCGTGACTTGCTTGATTCATCTTGCGCAAATGTTTGCCGTATGTTACTGACGTCTCCGCTGACAGCAGGAGTTGGTGCCCTGGTGACCTTAGCTGCCAGGATCAGATCAGCACATATGGTTGGGAATGAGGCACAAATCTGCTCAGAACGTGCCAGCTGAAGGTCTGACAACTTCTTCTGCAAAACAGCAAGTGCAGGTGGACCTGAGTACATCTAATGCAGCGCTGTTAACTCAAACCAATCCTTGTTCACCTGTCACCTTGTGCCTGCAAGGCTGCAAAATCATTTAGTTTTGAACATTACAACACAAGAATGTGAGAAAGTAGGAGTAGGTGTAGGCTACTCAGGCCTTCAAGCCTGCCCTAGGCCTCATCTCCTCTTCTGTGCCAGTTTCCCCGAACCCTCATTCTCCCTTCTATCGAAATGGCCCTTTCGTTTAGAGATATAGCATGGAAACATGCCCTACATTCCATCAAGTCCACGCCGACCATCGATCACCCGGGCAACGGTTCCATATTTTTCCACTTTCGCATCCTACGCATCAGGGGCATTTATTTACAGAGGCCAAATAACCCACAAACCTGCACGTCTTTGGGCTGTGGGAGAAAACCGGAGACCCAGAGAAAGCCCCACAGTGACAGGGAGAATGTACAAACCCTGCAAAGACAGTGCCCGCAGCCAGGATCGAATCAGGTTCTCTGGCACTGGAAGGCAGTAGCTCTACCGCTGCGCCATTGAACCCGCCCAATATTGAACCTGGGCCAGTCTTTCCTCAGACACAACTGGGCCGGATCCACCACCATATGGTCCAGTTTAATAAGCACTGCCATTTGTTTTGAAAGCAGACAAGATTAAATGCCATTCAGAATTCTGCAGCACAGCTCGGCACAACCTAATTTCAGCTTAACATAAGGTCTGCTTTCTCCCAAGGCAGGCACTAACCAGATTTAGCTCTTCGAGTTCTTTATGAGCAATGTTCCCTGCGGTGACAAACAGAAACATTTCCCACTTCACCTGCACTGTGACCGTCCCGTCCACTGCCTGGTTTGCAATCTAAAATGCTGCCAAGTGTCCTGCTGGTTTCAAGGTCTATTTGTTGATGCAGGCTGTAAATAACCACGTCTCCTCAACCAAATGAAAAGCTTCCAGTTATCTGAGAACACACCGTCAGGAATAGACGCAAAGTGTTGGAGTAACTCAGCGGGATAGGCGGCATCGATAACGGAGAACATAGATAAGGGACGTTTCGGGTGGGGATCCTTCTTCAGGATAGGTAGATGACGTCAGGGCTAGTCTGATTCCCACTCCCTGGTTGTGCCATTCTGTCGACATTCTTATAAATCTTCTCCCCACATAGTCTCAGACAGTTAAAAACTATTCAAATAAGATTCCAGCATTTTAAACTTTGCAACATTGAAAATGCCTTTAAATACCAACAAATAATTAAGAAAGTTAAAATAGGTAAGATAAAAAACAAAAACTTACCTGCACTTAGAGTCATACTTCACGAAAAGAGGCCCTTTGGCCCGGCTTGTCCATGCTGACCAGGATGCCCCATCTAAGCGAGTCCCATTTACCTGCGTAAATCTGTCCTGCCCACGTACCTGTCCAATTGTCTTTTAAATGTAGTCAATGTACCTGCCACAACCATTTCCTCATCCATACACCCACCATGCTTTGCGTGAAAATATTGCCCCTCCGGTTCCTATGAAATCTTTCTCCTCATACCTTAAACCTATGCCCTCCAGTTCGTGATTCCCTTACCTTGAAGAAAAAGAGTAGTGTGCATTCACCCTATCAATTCTCCTCATGATATTATACGTCTCTATAAGATCACTCCTCAGCCTCATTCGCTCCATGGAATAAAGTCTTCGACTGCCCAACCTGCCCCAGTACCTGAAGTCCCCGAGTCTTGTCGGCATTCTTATAAATCTTGTCCGCATTTGTCTTTATCCACAAGGTTTGCAACCCAAATGTAGTGAATGGGGACACTTGTTCACAGGCAGGCCAGCCTGCTCAATGAGGAGCACATGTGACCTTTCCCACATCAGATCAGTGCACCACAGCCAGTGAGCTTCATGGAGGACTAGCTCCTGACCACCTCATGAG
Source organism: Rhinoraja longicauda (assembly GCF_053455715.1). Classification (NCBI taxonomy): domain Eukaryota; kingdom Metazoa; phylum Chordata; class Chondrichthyes; order Rajiformes; family Arhynchobatidae; genus Rhinoraja; species Rhinoraja longicauda. The sequence continues at coordinate 15,294,360 of NC_135963.1, read as the reverse complement.
AGATTTCTGCAGAGCCACCAGCTATCACTCGACTTGATTTGGGCCAATTACTTTGAAACTGAGGCATAACAACACTGGCACTTTAGACTTTACTTTAGACTTTAGACTTTGGAGATACAGCGTGGACACAGGCCCTTTGGCCCACCGGGTCCACGCCGACCAGCAATCACACTAGCATTATTCTACACACCCCGAACACTAGCACTATCCTACACACGAGGGACGATTTACAAATTAACAAAGCCAATTAACCTAAAAACCGTTACGTCTTTGGAGTGTGGGAGGGAAACCTGGAGAAAACCCACATGGTTACGGGGAGAAGGTACAAGCACTGTACTGACAGCACCCTTGGTCAGGATCGAACCCGGGTCTCTGGCACGGTAAGACAGCAAATCTACCGATGCGCCACTGTGCCGCTCCTGTTGGAGTACATTGGAGTAAAATCCAGGCCAGCATAGATCACGGAACTGTGATCCATTACCAGCATTATGATTGAAAATATTTGAAAAACACAATAATTTGGGCTGCAATGAACATTAAACTCAAAATAGCTAACCCATAGATGAAAGTCTCCCATTCTAATCTACTTCCCGCTGTGTTGTGAAGAGATCCAGGCTGTTACTACGTGGTCCTATCAACTGATGATGGGGAGAGCTGTCTGCGTCAATGTTTTGGATTATGTTTTGGATGCTTCATTCACATCAACAGCAGAGAGCCGTAAAATATACATCGCACCCTAAAACCATTGAGAAAATCAACGTCACCTGTCAGTGTCTCGCTGAACACCTTCGCTCAGCCTGCCTTGGCCAACGTGACCTCCCGGTTGCCAAACACCTTAACTCCCCTTCCCATTCCCATACTGACCTCCCTGTCCTGGGCTTCCTCCACTGTCACAGTGAGGCCAAACGTAAATTGGAGGAACAGCACCTCATATTTCGCTTGGGCAGCTTACAACCCAGCGCTATGACTATTGATTGCTCCAAGTCTATTGATTTCTCCAAGTAACCCTTGCATCCCCTCTCTCTCCGTAGTCATTGTACTAGTTTTACTGTTGTCCTGTTGAGTTCCACAGTCTGTATAAATCATTATTGCTTATCCCACAATAATGGACCATTGTGGGCTCCAGATTTTCTTGATCATCGTTGCTTTTTGCACATCTTCCTTTCATTTCTCCTAAGAAATTTAGTTTCTCTTTAATGTAATTCATTGGATGTTTTCAAGCGAGAGTTAGATTTAGCTCTTAGGGCTAAAGGAATCAATAGACAATAGACAATAGACAATAGGTGCAGGAGTAGGCCATTCAGCCCTTCGAGCCAGCACCGCCATTCAATGCGATCATGGCTGATCACTCTCAATCAGTACCCCCGTTCCTGCCTTCTCCCCATACCCCCTCACTCCGCTATCCTTAAGAGCTCTATCCAGCTCTCTCTTGAAAGCATCCAACGAACTGGCCTCCACTGCCTTCTGAGGCAGAGAATTCCACACCTTCACCACCCTCTGACTGAAAAAGTTCTTCCTCATCTCCGTTCTAAATGGCCTACCCCTTATTCTCAAACTGTGGCCCCTTGTTCTGGACTCCCCCAACATTGGGAACATGTTATCTGCCTCTAATGTGTCCAATCCCCTAATTATCTTATATGTTTCAATAAGATCCCCCCTCATCCTTCTAAATTCCAGTGTATACAAGCCCAATCGCTCCAGCCTTTCAACATACGACAGTCCCGCCATTCCGGGAATTAACCTAGTGAACCTATGCTGCACGCCCTCCATAGCAAGAATATCCTTCCTCAAATTTGGAGACCAAAACTGCACACAGTACTCCAGGTGCGGTCTCACCAGGGCCCGGTACAACTGTAGAAGGACCTCTTTGCTCCTATACTCAACTCCTCTTGTTACGAAGGCCAACATTCCATTGGCTTTCTTCACTGCCTGCTGAACCTGCATGCTTCCTTTCATTGACTGATGCACTAGGACACCCAGATCTCGTTGAACTCCCCCTCCTCCTAACTTGACACCATTCAGATAATAATCTGCCTTTCTATTCTTACTTCCAAAGTGAATAACCTCACACTTACCTACATTAAACTGCATCTGCCATGTATCCGCCCACTCACACAACCTGTCCAAGTCACCCTGCAGCCTTATTGCATCTTCCTCACAATTCACACTACCCCCCAACTTAGTATCATCTGCAAATTTGCTAATGGTACTTTTAATCCCTTCGTCTAAGTCATTAATGTATATCGTAAATAGCTGGGGTCCCAGCACCGAACCTTGCGGTACCCCACTGGTCACTGCCTGCCATTCCGAAAGGGACCCATTTATCCCCACTCTTTGCTTTCTGTCTGTCAACCAATTTTCTATCCATGTCAGTACCCTACCCCCAATACCATGTGCCCTAATTTTGCCCACTAATCTCCTATGTGGGACCTTGTCGAAGGCTTTCTGAAAGTCGAGGTACACCACATCCACTGACTCTCCCTTGTCAATTTTCCTAGTTACATCCTCAAAAAATTCCAGTAGATTTGTCAAGCATGATTTCCCCTTCGTAAATCCATGCTGACTCGGAATGATCCCGTTACTGCTATCCAAATGCTCAGCAATTTCGTCTTTTATAATTGACTCCAGCATCTTCCCCACCACTGATGTCAGACTAACTGGTCTATAATTACCCGTTTTCTCTCTCCCTCCTTTCTTAAAAAGTGGGATAACATTTGCTATCCTCCAATCCACAGGAACTGATCCTGAATCTATAGAACATTGAAAAATGATCTCCAATGCTTCCACTATTTCTAGAGCCACCTCCTTAAGTACTCTGGGATGCAGACCATCAGGCCCTGGGGATTTATCAGCCTTCAGTCCCATCAGTCTACCCAAAACCATTTCCTGCCTAATGTGGATTTCCTTCAGTTCCTCCATCACCCTAGGTTCTCCGGCCCCTAGAACATTTGGGAGATTGTGTGTATCTTCCTCAGTGAAGACAGATCCAAAGTAACGGTTTAACTCGTCTGCCATTTCTTTGTTCCCCATAATAAATTCCCCTGCTTCTGTCTTCAAGGGACCCACATTTGCCTTGACTATTTTTTTCCTCTTCACGTACCTAAAAAAACTTTTGCTATCCTCCTTTATATTATTGGCTAGTTTACCCTCGTACCTCATCTTTTCTCCCCGTATTGCCTTTTTAGTTAACTTTTGTTGCTCTTTAAAAGAGTCCCAATCCTCTGTCTTCCCACTCTTCTTTGCTATGTTATACTTCCTCTCCTTAATTTTTATGCTGTCCCTGATTTCCCTCGTCAGCCACAGGTGTCTCTTACTCCCCTTAGAGTCTTTCCACCTCTTTGGAATAAATTGATCCTGCAACCTCTGCATTATTCCCAGGAATACCTGCCATTGCTGTTCTACCGTCTTCCCTGCTAGGGCCTCCTTCCAATCAATTTTGGCCAGCTCCTGCCTCATGCCTCTGTAATCCCCTTTGCTATACTGTAATACCGACACTTCCGATTTTCCCTTCTGCCTTTCCATTTGCAGAGTAAAACTTATCATGTTGTGATCACTGCCTCCTAATGGCTCTTTTACCTCTAGTCCCCTTATCAGATCAGGATCATTACACAACACTAAATCCAGAATTGCCTTCTCCCTGGTAGGCTCCAGTACAAGCTGTTCTAAGAATCCATCTCGAAGGCACTCTACAAACTCTCTTTCCTGGGGTCCATTTCCAACCTGATTTTCCCAGTCTACCTGCATGTTGAAATCTCCCATAACCACCGTAGCATTACATTTTTGACACGCCAATTTTATCTCCTGATTCAACTTGCACCCTATGTCGAGGCTACTGTTTGGGGGCCTATAGATAACTCCCATTAGGGTCTTTTTACCCTTACAATTTCTCATTTCTATCCATACTGATTCAACATCTCCTGATTCTATGTCACCCCTTGCAAGGGAATGAATATCATTCCTTACCATCAGAGCAACCCCACCCCCTCTGCCCACCTGTCTGTCTTTTCTATACGTTGTGTACCCCTGAATATTCAGTTCCCAGCCCTGGTCCTCTTGTAACCATGTCTCAGTGATCCCTACAACATCATACTTGCCCATGACTAACTGAGCCTCAAGCTCATCCACTTTATTTTTTATACTACGCGCATTTAAGTACAACACTTTAACTTCTGTATTTACCTCCTCTCTCACATCGTTCACAATTGGCCCTGCCCTTAATTTCTTTTCCGCTCTAGAACTTCTGTTCCCATTCTTCCGAGAGTCTTTTGCAATATCTCCTGTATTCCCTTTGACCTCATCTTCATATTCACAATTTGTTAACCCCTCCCCCCCACTACTTAGTTTAAAGCCACAGGTGTCACACTAGCAAACCTGCCTGCCAGAATGTTTGTCCCCCTGCTGTTAAGATGCAACCCGTCCCTTTTGTACAAGTCACCCCTAGCCCAGAAGAGATCCCAGTGGTCCAGAAATCTAAATCCCTGCTCTCTGCACCAGCCCCTCAGCCATAAATTCATACCCTCTATCTCTCTGTTCCTGGCCTCACCAGCACGAGGTACCGGTAGCAGTCCAGAGATAACCACCTTCGACGTCCTACTTCTCAGCGCTTTTCCCAACTCTCTAAACTCCCGCTGTAGCACCTCCTTCCTCTTCCGCCCGACGTCATTCGTGCCCACGTGCACAACGACTTCAGGTTGATCGCCTTCCCTCACTAGGATTTTCTGAAGCCGGTCTGTGATGTGTTGAACCCTGGCACCAGGGAGGCAACAGACCATCCTCAAGTCCCTCCTGCTGCCACAGAATCTTCTGTCCGTCCCTCGGACTATGGAGTCACCGACCACTACGGCTCTTCCAGACTTCGGTCTCCCCTGTCGAGTATCCTTGCCAACAGGTCCGCCACTCGGACTGGAAACGTCTTCTGCCCCGACAGTTCCCAAGAGGGTATACCTATTTGCAATAGGCACAGCCACTGGGGTCTCCTGTAGTCCACGTCCACTCCCCCCTGAAACAGTCTCCCACCTTCGCTCGACCTGGACCCTTGGCGTGACAGCCTCACAATAGGTCCTGTCGAGGAAACTCTCGCATTCTCGGATGGCCCTGAGGTCATCCAACTGCCTCTGCAACTCCACCACACGTCCCTTCAGGAGCTGCACCTGGACACAGTTCTTGCAGGTGTAGCTCCCAGAAGCTCCAGCGACGTCCCTGTCTTCCCACATCCTGCAGGAAACACACCGCACCAACTTTTCCGCCATCACCTTGTGCCTATAACCAGCTCTGGCTTAAAACAATGGTATCCTCCTCACCTCAGCCTCCTCGCCGAAGACTCGCAGCCAAAGACTCGCACTTCCCTCACTGGGCTGCACCTGAACAGGGCTGCACCCTTTTGCAAGTATTGCTTATATTACCAATTAAATTGCCTGATTGTCCAATTTACCTGACTTCTCACTTAAACTAGCACTTACTTTAATGCTCAGCCAACGGGCGTCCTTGCTCTGCTCCCGGACTTTTGAAATTGACTACTAGCTTCCTTTTGGCGCTCTTTTTAAACTGCCTGCTCAACTGTGATTGGCACTTACTTTAGTGCTCAGTATTATTGAGGGATATGGGGAAAAAACAGGAACAGGGCACTGATTTTAGATGATCAGCCATGATCATATTGAAAGGCAGTGCTGACTCAAAGGGCCGAATGGCCTACTGCACCTATTTTTCTATGTTTCTATGTTTTCTAAGTACTGTCTATTTCTTTCATTCCCCTTTCCCACGAGTCTAAATACAATACAATACAATACAATACAATATCTTTATTGTCATTGTACAGGGGTACAACGAGATTGGGAATGCGCCTCCCATACGATGCAATAAATTAATTAGCTAGTCAGTATTAATTTAAACAACCCAATGAAACAAATTGGAGCAGTTTTAAAACAGAATAAAGTGCAAGTAGATCTGTGCCGGTTCACTGTGCGATGTGACCATCCGGCTCAGCAGGACCGGTTCATAGCAGCTATGGCCCTGGGGATGAAGCTGTTCCTGAGTCTGGAGGTGCGGGCGTAGAAGGCCTTGTATCGTCTGCCCGATGGTAGAAGTTCGAACAGACTGTTGCAGGGGTGTGAAGAGTCTTTGTGGATGCTGGTGGCTTTTCTGAGGCATCGTGTGTTGTAGATGCCCTCCAAGGCTGGTAGCTTTGGGCTGGTATCGGGCTCCACCCGATACATCACCTATTCCATTTCTCTAGAGAGGCTGCTTGACCCGCTGAGTTACACTAACTTTTTGTGCCCATCACCTGTCAGTGTTGGCTGATAGCACATGGAAGGGACCATTGGGAAGGGTATGGTGAGTGAATTGCAGGCGAGGGCCAGTCCGCAGGCTAGTAGGGAGAAGCCTGGGTCAGATAACAGGCCTGGCATAATGTTGGGTGTCAGGCTGATGATACGGTGAAGAAGCAGGCGTGCTGAGAGAGGCTAAATGCTCCACTCACGCCCTGGCATTGTCTCACAAAGGACTGGGCCTTGTCGCCGCTGCTGATCTGCATAGTAGCCAGGATGCAGAAAGACAGAAACCCCTTGAAAGTCAACCCCTTGATCAATCAAAACAAATGATTTATTTGTCTCCGCCAGGAAGGAGACGTGCTTGAGGTTAGAATTTGTACAACAGCAAGGTCCAAGAACTCTTCCTGTGAGAGTATCCCTGGAAGCGGTCACACTCTCTGTGGCAACCATGATGAAGCCACGTGAAGTGAGATGGGATAGATGGCGGCACGGTGGCGCAGCGGTGGAGTTGCTGCCTTACAGCGCCAGAGACACGGGTGTGATCCTGACTACGGGTGTTCTCTGTAAGGAGTTTGTACGATCTTCCCGTGACCGACGTGAGTTTTCTCCGGGAAGTTCAGGTTTCCTCCCACAAGGGCATGCAGGTTTGTAGGCTAATTGGCTTGTTTTAAATGTAAATCGTCCCTAATGTGAAGGATAGTGTTAGTATGGAGGGGTCGCTGGGTGGTGTGGACTTGGTGGGCCAAAGTTTCTGCGCTGTATCTCCAAACTAAACTAAAGTAAATATTTTGTGCCCTGGTCCTGATCCAACACCTTGTGAGGAGCGAGTGGTTTCCTCTCGGAGGTGGATTCACAAGTTCACAAGTTATAGTAGAATGGGGCCATTCGGCCCATCGAGTCTACTCTGCCATTCATTAATAGCTGATCTCTGCCTCCTAATCCCATTTTCCTGCCTTCTCCCCATAACCCTTTACACCCGTTCTAATCAAGAATTTGTCTATCTCTGTCTTAAAAATATCCACTGACTTGGCCTCCACAGCCCTCTGTGGCAATGAGTTCCACAGATTAACTACCCTCTGACTAAAGAAGTTCCTCCTCACTTCCTTTCTACAAGAGCGCACTTTTATTTCCACATCCATCCTATCTAACCCAGTCACTATTCTGTAAGTTTCAACGAGGTCCCCCCTCAACCTAAACTCCAGCGAGTAGAGGCCCAGTGCTGTCAAGCGCTCATCATATGTTAACCCACTCGTTCCTGGAATCATTCTTGTAAACCTCCTCTGGACCCTCTCCAGCACCAGCACACCCTTCCTCAGACATGGAGCCCAAATTTTCTCACAGTGCCCCAAATGCCTCCAAATTCCTGAGACTTCATCTGCTTCGTTGCAGTGGAGGGTCCTACATCCCTCCTCCTGACCCATTCCCATCACTGGCCACCATCCTTCACGGCTGCTTGTTTTATCAAGGGCACTGCCTATCTCCAACCTGGTGTCTTTGAAGGATCAAGCATGCTGACGCTGCCTCCTCCATTTTGCCTGGATCGCGCACTGGGAAAGATCCACAGAGGAAGTGGCGAAGTCAGATGCAATGACTACATTTAAGAAACATATGGACAGGTACTTAAATAAGTAAAACATGGGAAGATATAGACCTAGTGAAAGGAAAAAAAACCTGCAGATGCTGGTTTAAATCGAAGGTAGACACGAAATGCTGGAGTAACTCAGCAGGTCAGGCAGCATCTAGTGAGAGAAGGAATGGGTGATGTTTCGGGTCGACAAGAAGGGTCTCGACCCTAAACCTCACCCATTCCTTCTCTCCCGAGATGCTGCCTGACCCGCTGAGTTACTCCAGCATTTTGTGTCTACCTTAGACCTAGTGAAAAGTGTAAACAACTATTCTTAGTGGACAATAGACAATAGACAATAGGTGTAGGAGTAGGCCATTCGGCCCTTCGAGCCAGCACCACCATTCAATGTGATCATGGCTGCTCATTCTCAATCAGTACCCCGTTCCTGCCTTCTCCCCATACCCCCTGACTCCACTATCCTTAAGAGCTCTATCTAGTTCTCTCTTGAATGCATTCAGAGAATTGGCCTCCACTGCCTTCTGAGGCAGAGAATTCCACAGATTTACAACTCTCTGACTGAAAAAGTTTTTCCTCATCTCTGTTCTAAATGGCCCACCCCTTATTCTTAAACTGTGGCCCCTGGTTCTGGACTCCCCCAACATTGGGAACATGTTTCCTGCCTCTAACGTGTCCAACACCTTAATAATCTTATAGATATACAATATAGGCACAATCACACTGAAATACCAGATACACCTGACAATAAAATACCATAGGACCATTGAAATCGGAATAGTTTTGATGGTCAAAATAGTGAGCATTGATGTGGTAGACCGTAGAACTCATTTCTGTGCCATAAAACACAGTGATCCTGTGACTCTTTGAGGCAGCCGAAGGCTGAGGTGGAAAGATATCAGGAAACAGAATGTCATCAGATTGCAGCATGAAGCCGTTAAACTGGCCTGAGGGGAACGAGGGGATTACAAGTAGCTGATGGTTAAATTGGCAGCTTCCCTGCTAATGGTATCAAAGGGGTTATGCAACTTCTGGGCTTGTCCACGGGGCTTGGCATTTGACCAAACGGGTCATTAAGCAAGTTGTATGTTCACATTTTTTTTTGTTGCTTTTATGTCACATCTCACAGAGGGTGGTGCATATATGGAATGTGTTGCCAGAGGGGGTAGTTGAGGCAGGTACTAAAATGGCATTTAAAAGACATTTGGACAGGAAAGGATTTGCGGGATATGGGTCAAACATGGGCAGGTGGAACTAGTATAGATGGGGCATCTTGGTCGGCTTGGGCAATTTGGGCCGAAGGGCCTGTTTCCGTGCTGTATGACTCCATCTCCACCACTTGCACTACTGACTGTACAACGTTGGTATGTTCCTGTGAATCCAGAGAGGCATCAAAAGATCAACAGTACCGTGACCAATTGCATTCACCTGAACTGCTAGGCCCCAACATTGGTTGAAAGTCTCGTCTATGAATCAATGCCTCCAACAATTCAATACTCATTTAGTAAGGCATTGAATTCTTAGCCTTGGTTCAGTGTTGCAATGACGTAGACAGGGTTTTAAAACCCAGATAGACACAAAAAGCTGGAGTAACTCAGCGGGCCTGGAGAGAAGGAATGGGTGACGTTTTAAGGTCGAGACCCTTCTTCAGGCTGAGGGGGGGGGAGGTGACGGAGATGGTCCAAGTAAATTTGAGTGCAGGATGGAAATTGGTGGTGATGTTGATGAAGTCCGTGAGTTCTGCATGGGTGCAGGAGGTAGCACCGATGCAGTCGTCAATGTAACGGAGATACAGTTCGGGGATAGTGCCAGTGTAGGTCCGGAACAGGGATTGTTCAACGAAATCTACAAAGAGGCAGGCATTGCTGGGGGTCCTTGTGGGTGCCCATAACTACGCCTTGGACTTGGAGGAAGTGGGAGGAGTCAAAGGAGATGTTGTTGAGGGTGAGGACCAGTTCTGCTAGGCAGAGTAGAGCCAGAGTTCTCTTCCTTGCAGAAGGGATTCACCCTGAGCAGAAATATTGCTTCAGTGAGGCACAAAATGGTTTGCTGCTTCTCGTCCATAAAATTGTAAAATTGGAAAAGATGAGTTTCAATTAGCTTCGAATGCATTTTCATTTCTCTTCAGGAATTTGATTGCCAGCACCAATCTGTAATCAGCAGCATAAGAATGTACACATGAGAAAACAAAATCGTAATTGAGCACAGTTCAAGTTGTAAAACCTATATTTCTGGGATACCTTCCAATTGCAAATGATCATCTATTTAACATCAGTGGGCAAACAGGCTTATCAAACTGAGCCCATCATACACGCTACATATTAAAAACCGGGAGCACGTAACTTTCCACATCCAACCTATCATTGGTGCCTTACATTGCATCCTCTATAAAATATCAGAAAATAAATTAGCAAAATGAAAAACAAGACTCAATCATTTCCTGTCCAGATTCAGCTAAAGCTCTAAAATATTGAAGATACAAAAGCCTAACTATAAAACAGAATACAAAGCTTTTATAGATTGGAGTATTTCTACAGTTAGAATCCTAACTTGATTTGATTTGCCAATCCCGACTTATCTCCAGAGAAACTGTAAGCAGATTTGGGCTCCATATCTGAGGAAGGATGCGCTGGCTCTGGAGAGGGTCCAGAGGAGGTTTACAAGAATGATTCCAGGAATGAGTTGGTTAGCATATGATGAGCGCTTGACAGCATTGGGCCTCTACTCGCTGGAGTTTAGAAGGTTGAGGGATGGGACCTCATTGAAACTTACAGAATAATGAAAAGCATAGATATAGAGTGGATGTGAAATGGATGTTTCCACTGGTGGGAGAGTCTAGGACCTGAGGCCATAGCTTCAGAATTAAAGGGCGCTCTTTTAGAAAGGTGAGGAGGAACTTCTTTAATTAGAGGATAGTTAATCAGTGGAACATATTGCCACAGAGGGCTGTGGAGGCCGTCAGTGGATATTTTTAAGGCAGAGATAGACAAATTCTTGATTAGAAAGGGACTCGAGGGTTAGACAATAGACAATAGATGATAGGTTCAGGAGTAGGCCATTCGGCCCGTCGAGCCAGCACCGCCATTCAATGTGATCATGGCTGATCATTCTCAATCAGTACCCCGTTCCTCCCATCTTCCCATACCCCCTGACTCCGCTATCCTTAAGAGCTCTATCTAGCTCTCTCTTGAATGCATTCAGAGAATTGGCCTCCACTGCCTTCTGAGGCAGAGAATTCCACAGATTTACAACTCTCTGACTGAAAAAGTTTTTCCTCATCTCCGTTCTAAATGGCCTACCCCTTATTCTTAAACTGTGGCCCCTGGTTATAGGGAGAATGCAGGAAAATGAGATTAGGAGGCAAATCAACCATGATTGAATGGCGGTGTAGACTCGATGGGCCGAATGGCCTAATTCTAAACCTATAACTTGTAAACGTGAACGTGAAATTTTCCAGAATCAAACCTTTCCACGTACGATACAATACGATACGATACGATACGATACGATACGATGCGATACGATACGATACAATTGAACTTTCTTTATCCCAGGAGGGAAATTGGCCTGCCAACAGTCATAAAACACAACAAGAATAATGAAACATGAAATGAAATTGACGATGACAAGTGTGAATGATGTAAAAAAGATGAAAGGATTTAGGACCCACTTCCTGCCAGAGAGATTTGCAGGAGCACTGTCCTAACAAGATCCCTGACCATGATACTCCAGGAGGTGTAAGAAAATAACCGCAGATGCTGGTACAAAATCGAAGGTATTTATTCACAAAATGCTGGAGTAACTCAGCAGGTCAGGCAGCATCTCAGGAGAGAAAGAATGGGTGACGTTTCGGGTCGAGACCCTTCTTCAGACTGATGTCGGGGGGGCGGGACAAAGGAAGGATATAGGTGGAGACAGGAAGACAGTGGGAGATCTGGGAAGGGGGGGGGGGGAAGAGAGGGACAGAGGAACTATCTAAAGTACTCCAGGATCTTGATTGCAAGCACTGAACATCTATCTGCTTTGGGAGTTTTCATCGCAGCTGCCTAACTAAAATGATTAGTGTTGTCTCAGCACAATACGAACACTTAGGGTAGGCCACGCTGTTGATGAAATTAAAAAACGGGAGCTGCAGCATAGCAAGTAGCAGAACAGAGTGTAAAGCAATGTGTAGCAACAAGCACAATGTGTAAAATATACCAAAGAAACACAATCCATAGAATTAAATTCAAGACACAAGCAGAAGTTTCTGAAGTTCAGTGTCAGGCTTATCTCAGTAAAGGGCCGGTCCCACTTAGGTGATTTTAAGGCGACTGCCGGCGACTAGGCTGTCGCCGAACATTCGCCGGGGTGTCGCGGGCATGATCGTGAGGAGTCTTCAATGAACCCAAGCGGATCTCGGAGCGTCGCGGAAAAATTTTCCAGATAGAAATTTCTTGGCGACCGCTGGCTTGTCGCCAGGTATCGTAGCTTATTGCGGGCGCTGTCGCATGCTGTCCCCAGGTTTGCTAGGTTGTTGCAGGTGCATTTAGAAGCACGTAATATTAAATTAAGAAAAGGCACTTGAAGATACCAGAAGATAGTTTTGTTTAACCAATTTATTTACCGTCAGGACATTTGACAGGTAGATTGGAGGCGACAGTTTGACGGTCAGGTAAGAGTGGGAATTTTGCGATGTTTCCGAAGAGGGTGTAATCTCTTAGCCAGGTGCTAGTTTCACAAAAAAAATAACTTGTATCGACTTGACTCGGCATTGTCGTGGTCATTGTCGTAGGGTAAAAGAAAAATTTGGCGATCTGGTACGACTTTGACAGTCGCCGACAGTCGCCTTAAAAATCGTGTAACTGGAACAGGCCCTTAAATTGCTCCCAGTGGCTGAGCACTTCAACTCCCCCTCCCACTCCCAGTCTGACCTTTTTGTCATGGGCCTCCTCCAGTGTCATAGTGAGGCCCACCTCAAATTGGAGGAACAGCACCTCATATTTCGCTTGGGCAGCTTACAGCCCAGCGGTATGAACATTGACTTCTCTAAGTTGCAAAGTGCCTTCCTCGTCAGAAATTCTGTGTCAAAGCAGAAGCACATAACATGGCTGATTCATCAATATGGTACTGTACTATGAAAGATGATATTTTCTGAAATATATATTAAACTAAGGGCTGATCTGCCCTCTTAAATCATTGCACAAGATAAAGGTGAACATAGGTATAGAAATCCGTCCTCAATCTCTCACATTTTTACAAGGCAGCTGGGCATTGCACACTGCTTCCAACAGTCAATGAAGGGTCAATGGGAATGAATTTCATAAACAGGGCACGATATGTTTTGTGCAAACAAGGATGAATTTCTGTTCTTCCAGTCCCTGACCAATATTTATCACAGTGCCGAAAACAGATGATGAGGCCATTTATTTAAATGCTATTTGTGAAATGTTGCCATATTTAAGTTGACAACATGAATCCTTCATTACAACAGAGGCTACACTTTAAAAAGGACTTTGCAGGGTATAGAGTACTTGAGGATGACTTGAGATTGTGCAAGATGCTGGATGAATGAAAATTTTCCCTCGCAAGCAAAATAAATAAACAAAATTCACATAACCTGTCCAGAAGACACAACATAAATTTCATAGAACATTATTCCAGACCCTGTCATCATTTTAATCCAGGTTCAAGTAATGCACCCTGAAGTTTACGTTGTGTGAGAGAGACCCATATATTTAAATAAAGTACAAAAGTTTTAACAGTCGGTGGGTTATAGGCAATATATTACATGAATTCCAATAGGTTTCCTTACACCTGTGATAATTTTAACCGATAAACATCAATAACATTCTGACTCCTCAGCCATTCTGACTTCCTCAATGTTAAATGGCTCAACGTTCAATGATCAATGGTTCCTTGTTATCACATGTGCCAAGGTACAGTGAAATTCTTATTTTGCATACAGTTCAATAAATTATCACTATACATAAATTACGACCACTGCACAATCCCAGATTAAGTACAAAGTGTATAGAAACAGTCCAATGATACCACATACAAGAGTTGCCAGTTTTTTTTGCACCATTTTCAAAGTCTAAGTTGCTTGGGGTGAGTAGTGAAAATTGGCCTGGAATTAGCTGATAATCCTGGTGGATTCCAGTCAGCCCTTGGCCAACTATATACAAGAAGGTCAATGTGGAGTTTCTGGGATCTGGGAAGGGCCGCATAGAGTAATAATACACCAAAATAAAGAAAAAAAGATCTTCAAGCTGCAGTAAATTGAAGTGCAAGAGAATAGGTTATGAGAGACTCGTGTTAGGATGAAACTTCAGATGCTCTCTAACGATAAGTTCCTAGGTTATAGCAGCAGTATTAGGCCTTTCGGCGCATTAAGTCTACTCCACCATTCAATCGTGGCTGATCTATCTTTCCCTCTCAACCCAATTCTCCTGCCTTCTCCCCATAACCCCTGACTCCTTACTAATCAGGAAGCTGTCAATCTCCACCTTAAAAATATCCATTGACTTGGCCTGCACAGCCATCTGTGATGACAAATTCCACAGATTCACCATGCTCTGACTAAAGAAATTCCTCTTCATCTCCCTTCTAAAGGTACATCCTTTTATTCTGAGGCTATGGCCTCTGGATCTAGACTCTCCCATTAGAGGAAACATCGTCTCCACATCCACTCTATCCAGGCCTTTCACTATTCAGTAAGTTTCAATGAGGTCATCCCTTCTAAACTCGAGCAAGTAGAGGCCCAATGTGGTCAAATGCTCATCACACGTTAACCCAATCAATCAAAGCCATATCTGAATATACCAATATGATAATACACTGCAAGATTTTCCCTAAGTCCCTCAGGTAATTGAGGGTGTAAATGTAGCAGTGCAAACCACATTATTGAATCTTCACCTGTTATATTTCAAGAGGAATATTTGACTTGTCCCAGTAGCCCATTGACCTACACTTTCATCTGTAATCTCCAATTCTACCCTAGCCAGTGAAGGAACAAGTCATGTTGAGTTTGATACCCAACATCAATAAATAATTGACATTGAATTGAGAAGCTCATTGTTTCTTCCCTTTGTTGTGTGAGGTCCCAGTCCAAGAGAAACCTTCACATGAAATCAACACTGGCCGAGGGTTTAGGAAATACGAGTCTGTTATTGATGTAGTTGAAGTGATGCTCTCTATGCAATGATTCTGATGGTTAGTGGATGTTCGAGCTGCAATAGAAGCTGCTTGTAAATCAGAACATATATATACGGTTAGCTGCAGGAGATCTATAAATAATGAGAAACTCGTTCTTCCTGGGGAAGCAAGGCGTGTGCTTCTGTCATTGAACTTCTGTTTGAGAAGCCGATCTTGTCTCATCACTTAAAGGGGTGATCTAATCAGCGGCCCTTTCAAATGATCATGTTAAAATTAATAGGTAGGTGAGATGATAACAAGTGCCAAATCTCAAAATAATCTCCAAACGAAAAAATGAATAGGGAAGTAAAAGAAAACATATACGCAGGGAATTAGAATTGTGGCGACTGTGCATTTGTGCAAATGAACGTCACTGTGCTGTGCATACATGACAATAAAGAACCATTGCCAATGTGGATTCTCCCTCACAACAAACAGCTGAAGGAAAAAAGCACAGATTTGATTCAATGGGATTTGTTAGTTGTTGTTCGTCCTTCAGGTTCGAAGATGACCATGACTTCACTTTCAGTTGGAGGATTGGTGACTGTGGGTCCGGAAGTGACTGGTGAGGCCAATCCGAGCCCGGAAGGCACGCCCACACGTAGGACACAAGTGGATGGCTGCTGCAGTGTGTAAGGGTTTTCTGCGCCGAGCTTTCGCCCGACCTAAGGTCCCCGTGCCTTGCTCTGATCCCTTGACCAGGCCGTGCACACTGGTTCCCCGTGAGTGGTTCGACCCACTCACCCCTTATGGTTCTAGACACTGGGCTTAGATGCAGGAGCTCTTATAGTGCAGAAAAAATTCAACCAGACCAGATTTCAAAACCAGGGTTTAAATGAAAAGGCTTTTATTCAGCACTTGGGACTATTGTCCATGAATATTTATACAGTTCTATAAGACATATCTATAATACACATACCGAATACATGAATACCTTTGATTTATTAATCACAAAACGCACAGTTCACAAGACATATACCCGAATATCCTTTTCGCTGAAAACTTAAAAACACACAGTTCCACGAGACATATATCCGAATACCTTCTTCGCTGAATTCTTGAAACACACAGTTCCACAAAACATATACACGAATACCCTTTTACTTATGAATTCTTAAACACAGTTCTGCAAGACACATACACGACTGTAAGATGGGGAACGTACGACGCATCGCAACCTTGACCAACACATATTTTAATACACACCCAACGTTTATTCACAACCACCCTCCCTCTACACTAAACTATGTCCAGGATATGTAGGATTTGGAGTGCATGCTCACCATGGGGCTATTACTGGGGTTACTGGCTGTTCGTTTTGCAGTATTTCTTCTCGAGTTGCGTGCCTGCTCCTCTCGCTTGCATCCGTTCTTCTTTCCGACTTTCTTCTTGACTTCAGTTGACTTCGAACCCGGTTTTCTCTGCGCTTCTTGACTGTGTCCGTCTTAACTTGCCTGCTTGCGTTCCCTGCAGGTTTTCTTCTCAAGTTGACTTAACTTTTTCACCCAAAAGTAGTGGCCAGTTATACTGTTTCTGACCCGTCCTATCTCCCGCCAGATCTTGGAATCTCTTTGTTCAAAAAGATATGTATGAGGTTTTCTTCTGATCTGCGCTTATGTTCGGGGAAGGCCTGTTTCCGGCTGTAGATATATGATATGATATGATATGATACCGGGGATGGCCAGACGGTGTAAATTGGGATTTCATTGTGAGGTGATGGGTGTTAACTGGTTTCCCATCACCTACCAGGTAGTTTTCTATGGGCTATTGTGCCCCCTCACTTGGGGCATTGTGAGTATGCTGATGTCAGCGCCCCAGTGTCTGGACTCCGACCTGGTTTCGTAGGTTTCTGCATGGCCAATACCCATCCTTTGTTCTGGCCGTAGCTTTGCAGAAACCTAGAGACTGGGTTGTAAGGTTTTTACTTTTTGTGGCTGGTCACGAGGTCCTGCAGCCATTTTAGGACCCACAGATTGTGACATCCTTTGGTAAACTGACTGCAGCCTTTCTCCGCTATCAGCCCCAGTCTCCCGTTTAAAATGTCCAAACTGCAGCTCTTTGGTTTTGTGTTGATTTCAGAATGAGGGAAAACTTCTCAAATCTTACAAGTGGAAGTGGAGGTAGCCCGGGCCTTGCGCGCGGTGCGTTTCCTCTGGGCCTCTGCAGAGCGTCTGTTCTCTGCTGCACGGGCTCCTGTGGTGAGCTTGCTACGCCAGGTTGGACGGTCCAGAGCAAGAGAGCATTGTTAGTACACGTCCGACATTCAACGCCCTCGGGTATGAGACTGAAATTTTCTCCACTTTCGGACGATGTAGTATAAAGTATCCAAATCAAATGTTTTCTTTTGTACTTATCAGATAGAAGAGGAGTTATGTTTCTTCTTTGAGGTTTTACGCGGAGTGTATATATATTGGCCTTGTTGAACTGATTGAAATGGCCAAAAACACAGGAAGACACAGAGAGGGCAGACGTTTGGTCGTTTGGGCTGCATTAGGTGAAGCCAAAGGTTGTTCACATTGTCTTGGAGCAGAGGAAGTGGGGCAGCGCACCACTGGAAGAAAGTGATAAATTCATTCACTACTCTGGCAGCCACCAAGAAGAAGTGCCGAAGTGAATCAGCTGGTGCTTGGCCAATGTCTGACTATCAGTTCCCGGTTGCTAAACACTTTCATTCTCCTTCCCATTCCCAAACAGACCTTTCTATCCTCAGTCTCCTCCTTTGTCAGGGTGAGGCTAAACGCAAATTGGAGGAACAGCATCTCATATTTTGCTTGGGCAACTTACAGCCCAGTGGTATGAATATTGATTTCTCCAACTTCTGGGAGCCCCAGCATTCCCTCTCTCTCTATCCCCCCCCCCCCACCCAAATCGCACCAGCTTCTCGTTTTCACCCTACAAACAGCTAACAATGGCCTGAATCCTTTATCATCGTTACTTTGTTGCATATCCTTTATTCATTGTTCTTCATCTCTCCACATCATCATCTATATCTCTCGTTTCCCTTATCCCTAACCAGTCTGAAGAAGCCCGAAACGTCACCCATTCCTTCTCTCCAGAGATGCTGCCTGTCCCGTTGAGTTACTCCAGCTTTTTGTGTCTATAACCGAATATCAAATTGAATTTGTTCAAAACTAAAGGCTTTTGCACAGACAAATCTCAGCTTTCAACCTGCAGGCTGATAAAGACCTTTTATGAGCATGAGGATGAACACATGTGCATGGAAACATGAGCAGGCAAATCCACCCCTTAGCCTTTTCCCACCTTTAATGATATCATGGCTGCTCTGTGCAATGACTCTATCTTTGTCCCATTACTCAAAACAACCTTCCTCCCAAGGTGGAAATGGCAAAGACTAGAGGGCATAGGTTTAAGGTGAGAGGGGCAAAGTTTAAAGGAATTGTGCCTGAAACACGCTGCCAGGAGTAGTAGGAGAGGCAGATATGATAATGGCTTTTAAGAGGTTTTTAGATACGTACATGTATATGCAGGGAATAGAGAGGAATGGATCATGTGCAGACAAATGAGATTAGTTTACCTTGGCATTATGTTCAGTACAGACTTTGTGAGCCACATGGCCCGTTCCTGTGCTGTACTTTCCTATGTTCTATATAATTAAAAAACTGGTGTGACATGATCAATTGACTCTACATTAGTTGCCATTTGTGAAGACGTGTTTAAGATTCAGCCACCCTCGCTCGGTACTTAAATGTTTTTCCTAATCGCTGCAAAAAGACCACCTTGAAAGGGGCAGCACTGTGGCACAGCGGTAGAGTTGCTG
Organism: Rhinoraja longicauda; assembly: GCF_053455715.1. Classification (NCBI taxonomy): domain Eukaryota; kingdom Metazoa; phylum Chordata; class Chondrichthyes; order Rajiformes; family Arhynchobatidae; genus Rhinoraja; species Rhinoraja longicauda. The sequence continues at coordinate 15,275,558 of NC_135963.1, read as the reverse complement.
CCTTGCAGCGGTAGAGAACCGGATTTGATCCCGACTACAGGTGCTGTCTGTACGGAGTTTGTACATTCTCCCCGTGACCTGCGTGGGTTTTCTGCAGGTGCTCCGTTTTCCTCCCACGCTCCACACTCGCGAAAATTGTAAATTGTCCCTGGTTTGTTTGTATTTTTCATGTTTCTATTAGTGGAATCAAGGGATATGGGGAGAAGGCAGGCACAGGTTACTGATTGTGGATGATCAGCCATGATCAGCTGGTTCAAAGGGCCAAATGGCTTCCGCCTGCACCTATTTCCTATTTTTTTATATTTCTATGATAGTGTTAGTGTACGGGATGATAGCTGGTCAGCGCAGACTCGATGGGCTAAAGTGCATGTTTCCACTCTGTATCTCTCTAATGTCTAAAGACTAAAAGACGCGACTGTAATGTTCAGACTGTGTCCTCTTATCCTGGACTCCCACCAAGCAAGCTATGTTTTCACTGTCTGTCCTGACAGTTCCTTTAATAAATTGAAATTTTAACAAGATTACGGTTTAACTGTTTTAATTCCAGCAACTGCACCACCAGTTTGAGTAATTTATACCACAGAGATCAAGTAACATTCTGGGAAACAGACGCTACATTGCCTCCAACAAGCAGGTGAATTAAATTACACTACACAGCCCGTATCACGATGAACATCAGCCCAGGCATTAAAAGCTAAATAAGATGCTTCTGAACCATAACATATTATGATTGGTAAGCTTGCTACTTAAAGTAAAAATGCTAACCAGCTTCATGCACAGGTGCCTTGATGCATTGACGAGCAAAAGCCATAATCTGAAATCCTAGCTGGGTTTATCAGGAGAAATCCCATTCAGAGGCAATGTACTTTTTCACGATGAGGAAGTGAAGATGAGAAGGCGGTGCAGCAGGCTCATTCTTCCAAGGTTCGTAATTAGGAAGTCTTGCTCAAGAAGGCCAGGTCCAAAGTTCAAAGGAAGACCTTTCAGACATGTCGTTAGGAACCACTTCTCCATTCAAGGTATCACAAAATGCTGGAGTAACTCAGCAGGTCAGGCAGCATCTAGGAGGGAATGGGTGACATTTCGGGTCGAGACCCTTCTTGAGTCTGAAGAAGGGTCTCGACCCGAAACGTCACCCATTCCCTCTCTCCTAGATGCTGCCTGACCCGCTGAGTTACTCCAGCATTTTGTGATACCTTCGATTTGTACCAGCAACTGCAGTTATTTTCCTACACTTCTCCATTCAAAGTGCAATGGAAATGTAGAACTCCCTTCTGTGGTTTTGATATAGTCAATCCGTCAGCAGGAATATGTAACTAATGGTGAACCAAAGCTGTCCAAAATTCTTACCTCAAGATGCTGTGGATCTTGTTCAGTGCTGGTTTCAAACAGGTTGCAAATTTTAAAGAAATCTTGAGGTCATTCTTCATACACGCAACAATTTTTCCTCTGCACTCTTGCTAAATGGCAACGTTAGTAAAGTTACAAACTCATCCCCTAAATAATACTTTGGCCTAATCTGTCCTCACTGATATTTGCAAGAGTAAACAGCAGGGGAAACATTCATTGACAATTTTCATCAGTCAGGGCATCTTTGTTGTGACAATGGTTACAACATTCCTATATGGGACGGTGTTGTGCATGTACAGTCAAAGGGGTGGGTTGTGTCAGTCAAACCATCACAGGTATTTTCGGGGGGGTTATCAAGTAAGGAGGACTCAGAGAGAGGAGGAGGAACTTGCAAGGAACTGTAGACTGAACTGTTGCACATTCTGTGAGATTGCCACTGTCAGCTCTATCTCAGATCACCGTTTAAGAGTGAGTAACTTTTAAAGTTAAAAATGGCGCAGTGGTAGAGTTGCTGCATTACAGTGCCAGAGACCCGGTTTCGATCCTGACTGTGGTTGCTGTCTGTACGGAGTTTGTGCATTCTCCCCATGACCTGCACGGGTTTTCTCCGAGATCTTCGGTTTCCTCCCACACTCCAAAAACGTACAGGTTTGTAGGTTAATTGGCTTGGTATAAATGTAAATTGTCCCGTGTGTGTGTGTGTGTGTAGGATAGTGTTAATGTGCGGGGATCACTGGTAGGTGCAGACTCGGTGGGTCGAAGGGCCTGTTTCCGAATCTCTAAGCTAAACTAAACTGAAGTAAGGGAATTGCAAACAGAATTGACCACAAGTAGAAAGAGAGAAAGGCATGCATGTGCTGTAAGTTACAGTCAAGGGATCTTATGCCACATAATTGTAATATTTGTATTTACTTTTTAAAAGGCCTTAGATTAGTTTTAAGTATCAAGTATAAAGAGTTATTTGAAGAGGTTGTGCTGTTTTCTGAGCATTCACACGTGTTATCCACTTGGATAGATTCAGGCTGAATTCAGAGAATTAATGTAAGTGAAAGTACCTACGCCAGACAATGTTTAATTTCAGTTTAGGTTTGATAGCTTTTCCTAACCATATGTATATGGGGACACGGCACAAAGGCAAAGATATATGAAGATAGGTTAATGATCAGCTTTTATCTCATTAAATGGGAGGACAGGCTTAATAAATTAAAACTTTTATGACTGCTTCTATTCTCAGCAATTAGGGAGGAGTTTGCCTGTCTCATTTCACAGATAGGGAATGGTGAAAGGCAAACCTAGATGGAGGAAATAAATATCTTGAAAGAAAGTAAGGGCTATCAGAATGATATTGCTTTATCCCTCAGAACATGAGATAGACACAGTCATACGTCACAGAAACATGCCCTTCAGCCCGTCGGGTGTGTGCTGACCGTCAACCACCCACGTACGATAATCCTACATTTATATCTTTCCTTATACTCTCCACACTTACCTCAATTTTCCCATATTCTACCACTCATCCATCCACACACTAGGGGGCAACAATGCACTGGCGGATTAATGGACCAACACACCTGACTTTGGGATGTGGGAGGAAACTGGAGGACCCAGAGGAAAATCATTCACTGGCAGGGAGAATGATCATAAGTTCATAAGTGATAGGAGCAGAATTAGGCCACTCGACCCATCAAGTCTACTCCACCATTGAATCATGGCTGATCTATCTCTCCCTCCTAACCCCATTCTCCTGCCTTCTCCGCACAACCCCTGACACCCGTACCAATCAAGAATCAATCTATCTCTGCCTTAAAAATATCCATTGACTTGGCCTCCACGGCCTTCTGTGGCTTGATGGTACTTTGTTGTCACATGCACCTAGATGCAGTGAAATTCTTTGCTTTGCATATGTTGTGTTCTTTAAAAAGATACAGTGAGTCCGACTGTGTTTTTACGCGAGTGTTTATTCAACCGCCATCTGCTCCCCCGGGCTCCTTCCTGTCGCCCTCTGATGACCCCTCTACCAATAGACCTGTGTAGTCTTAAAGGCACATTGCAATAACACCACATCTCCCCTTTCTAGAATCAATCGGTAGACTGCGGTTGATTCACCAGACCTTAGAGGATTATTCTGCCTCTTTAGCTGGAAGATCTGTTCCTATCTGAACTAAATTAATTCAACATAAGTACATGTAAACACATTGTCTTAGTGAAAAAGATTTTACCCTTTTCACTAAATTAGAAAAACATTTTTCTTTAGAAACTCTCTTTTTTTTTCACTTATAGTTCAACCTATCTGGTCTCACCACTCTTCTCCCAAACCTGGTTCTGGGAGTGGATGGCAGTTCTGGAATGTTCTCTTTTGGTGGCTCTGCTGAGCTCTGCTCTGGAATGTTCTCTTTTGGTGGTTCTGCTGAGCTCTGCTCTGGAATGCAACCCGGGAGTTGCTCTTTCATACCACCCCCACTCTGGTCCGGCAAGGGTTTCATGGGAATTAGATGGCGACGGTTTCGCCTGACCGTCCCGTGAGGTCCCTCCACGATGTAAGAGCGGGGGGCGGTGTGGCTGCCGATCACAGCTCCAGCTTCGCCTTGATCCGTGACCCACACTTCTTGTCCGGGAAAGAGCCTGTCGAGACTCCATGCACGATGCCGCAGGTTGTACCGTTGTGCATCTCTGATTCTCTTCTCCTTTTCCTTCCACGCAACCACTTCATTGTCGGGAAGAGCAGGATTCAGCAGGGCTGGAAGTGTTGGTACCGTAGTGCGAAGCCTTCTCCCCATAAGGAGTTGGGCTGGGCTGTACCCGTTTTGCAGTGGGGTCGCTCTATATGCAAGTAAAGCGAGGTAGGGATCCGCCGCTTTCTTCAGGAGACCCTTCACTGTCTTGACTGCACGTTCGGCCTTCCCGTTACTCTGAGGATATCTCGGGCTGCTTGTGACATGGCGGAAACCATACGACTTTGCAAACGCAGCAAAGGCGGTTCCGGCAAACTGAGGCCCATTGTCTGTGACCAATGTCTCCGGAATGCCGTGACGTGCAAACATTGATTTGAGGTGGTGGATTACATCTGTCGACTTGGTGGGGCTGAGTGGAGCGATTTCCACGTATCTCGATGCATAATCCACTACCAGCAGGTAGTTCTTGCTTCCCAGCATGAACAAGTCAGCTCCCAGCTTTTGCCATGGTCGGCCTGGGTATTGTGATGGCAAATGTTCTAGGGGCCGGAGAACCTAGGGTGATGGAGGAACTGAAGGAAATCCACATTAGGCAGGAAATGGTTTTGGGTAGACTGATGGGACTGAAGGCTGATAAATCCCCAGGGCCTGATGGTCTGCATCCCAGAGTACTTAAGGAGGTGGCTCTAGAAATAGTGGAAGCATTGGAGATCATTTTTCAATGTTCTATAGATTCAGGATCAGTTCCTGTGGATTGGAGGATAGCAAATGTTATCCCACTTTTTAAGAAAGGAGGGAGAGAGAAAACGGGTAATTATAGACCAGTTAGTCTGACATCAGTGGTGGGGAAGATGCTGGAGTCAATTATAAAAGACGAAATTGCTGAGCATTTGGATAGCAGTAACGGGATCATTCCGAGTCAGCATGGATTTACGAAGGGGAAATCATGCTTGACAAATCTACTGGAATTTTTTGAGGATGTAACTAGGAAAATTGACAAGGGAGAGTCAGTGGATGTGGTGTACCTCGACTTTCAGAAAGCCTTCGACAAGGTCCCACATAGGAGATTAGTGGGCAAAATTAGGGCACATGGTATTGGGGGTAGGGTACTGACATGGATAGAAAATTGGTTGACAGACAGAAAGCAAAGAGTGGGGATAAATGGGTCCCTTTCGGAATGGCAGGCAGTGACCAGTGGGGTACCGCAAGGTTCGGTGCTGGGACCCCAGCTATTTACGATATACATTAATGACTTAGACGAAGGGATTAAAAGTACCATTAGCAAATTTGCAGATGATACTAAGTTGGGGGGTAGTGTGAATTGTGAGGAAGATGCAATAACGCTGCAGGGTGACTTGGACAGGTTGTGTGAGTGGGCGGATACATGGCAGATGCAGTTTAATGTAGGTAAGTGTGAGGTTATTCACTTTGGAAGTAAGAATAGAAAGGCAGATTATTATCTGAATGGTGTCAAGTTAGGAGGAGGGGGAGTTCAACGAGATCTGGGTGTCCTAGTGCATCAGTCAATGAAAGGAAGCATGCAGGTTCAGCAGGCAGTGAAGAAAGCCAATGGAATGTTGGCCTTCGTAACAAGAGGAGTTGAGTATAGGAGCAAAGAGGTCCTTCTACAGTTGTACCGGGCCCTGGTGAGACCGCACCTGGAGTACTGTGTGCAGTTTTGGTCTCCAAATTTGAGGAAGGATATTCTTGCTATGGAGGGCGTGCAGCGTAGGTTCACTAGGTTAATTCCCGGAATGGCGGGACTGTCGTATGTTGAAAGGCTGGAGCGATTGGGCTTGTATACACTGGAATTTAGAAGGATGAGGGGGGATCTTATTGAAACATATAAGATAATTAGGGGATTGGACACATTAGAGGCAGATAACATGTTCCCAATGTTGGGGGAGTCCAGAACAAGGGGCCACAGTTTGAGAATAAGGGGTAGGCCATTTAGAACGGAGATGAGGAAGAACTTTTTCAGTCAGAGGGTGGTGAAGGTGTGGAATTCTCTGCCTCAGAAGGCAGTGGAGGCCAGTTCGTTGGATGCTTTCAAGAGAGAGCTGGATAGAGCTCTTAAGGATAGCGGAGTGAGGGGGTATGGGGAGAAGGCAGGAACGGGGTACTGATTGAGAGTGATCAGCCATGATCGCATTGAATGGCGGTGCTGGCTCGAAGGGCTGAATGGCCTACTCCTGCACCTATTGTCTATTGTCTATTGTCTATCAGCGGCTCTGTGTGGTTCTGTCTCTCTTTGCTGCATGTCCGGCAGTTACCGTGAGCAATGCTTGTTCTGCCCAGTACAGCCTGAGTGCCGGTTCACTGTTGCTATTCGTTGGCCATCCTTCCTGACACAGCTGCATTACGCGTGCGCACACACTGTCCCTTTTTAGCTCCGCTCTCAACTCATCCAGGTAGGCAGTGCTTGCTGGCAGGTTCTCTATTATCATGTCCACATAGATGTTTGTATTCTCAAACAACTCCTTTTCGTCAGGCATTTCCCCCATTTTCACAGGAGCACGTGACAGCGTATCAGCTGTCCACAGACACTTTCCTGGCACATGAGAAATGGAGTAAGAATAGCGCATGAGGCGCATTCGGAAACGCTGAATCCGTGGAGGGAGAGCATCCAGTGCCTGTGACCCCAGCAGACTCAGGAGAGGCTTATGATCCGTCTCCATCTGGAAGTGTTTACCGATGAGAAAGTTGCGGAACCTTTCACAAGCCCAGGTCAGGCCCAAGGCCTCTTTCTCCACCTGCGCGTATCTCTGCTCCGTCTGTGTGAGAGATCGCGACACGTAGGCTACCGGTCTCCACTCCTCATCCCATTTTTGGAGAAGTACACTTCCCAGGCCGTAAGATGACGCGTCTGCTGAGACTTTGCATTCACGGTTCGTGTCGTAACTTCTGACACCATGTTGTGTTCTTTAAAAAGATACAGTGAGTCCGACTGTGTTTTTAGGCGAGTGTTTATTCAACCGCCATCTGCTCCCCGCCGGGCTCCTCCCTGTCGCCCTCTGATGACCCCCTACCAATAGACCTGTGTAGTCTTAAAGGCACATTGCAATGACACCACAGCATACAATTCAATGAAATCTTACTCTGCATCGTGTATCCTCAATTTTCAAATTCCTTCAAGATACAGAGCTTTATCTTGGCCTTAAAGGCCTGTTTCCCCGGTGGCAGCAGTGGGCCTGTGTTGCAGGGGGCAGTCTGGCGTGGCGATTGCTGGCGGTGTTCTCCACCGCTGCTCTGCCACCCAGAGCCATTGCAGGCCACATCCGATCTGAGCTTTCATCTAACCGCTGTGGGACCTCCAGCAGCATCCAATACCCCGCTGCTGCAGGGCCTCCAGTGGGCCCCACCCCACGGATATATTGTCCCATCCCTCCCTCAGCCAATTCCACATGCAACTTCCACGCAGTCTGTGGTCTGGATAGAGCCCAGGTCCCTGTCACTGTGAGGCAGCACCTCTAGGTTCACTAGGTTGATTCCCGGAATGGCGGGACTGTTGTATGTTGAAAGACTGGAGCGACTGGGCTTGTATACACTGGAATTTAGAAGGATGAGAGGGGATCTTATTGAAACATATAAGATTATTAAGGGGTCGGACACGCTAGAGGCAGGAAACATGTTCCCAATGTTGGAGGAGTCCAGAACCAGGGGCCACAGTTTAGGAATAAGGGATAGGCCATTTAGAACGGAGATGAGGAAAAACCTTTTCACTCAGAGAGTTGTAAATTTGTGGAATTCTCTGCCTCAGAAGGCAGTGGAGGCCAATTCTCTGGATGCTTTCAAGAGAGAGTTAGATAGAGCTCTTAATGATAGCGGAGTCAGGGGGTATGGGGAGAGGGCAGGAATGGGGTACTGATTGTGGATAATCAGCCATGATCACATTAAATGGTGGTGCTTGCTCGAAGGGCCGAATGGCCTACTCCTGCACCTATTGTCTATTGCCTATTTGCTGCCCACTGTTATGCCCCACTAATCTGCTGCCAGCAGATGGGATGGATGGAGCTGAAAGTGAAGAAATCTCAGTCCAAAGAGCATGGGCACTTCCTAGGGTCGAGATCTTGCATCTTTATCTAGCGCTAAACATTATTCCCTTGTTCACGTATCTGTACACTGTGGATAGCTCGATGGTAATCATTTAGAGCCTTTCCCACTGGCTGGTGAGCATGCAACAAGAGCTTTCAATGTACCTCGGTACACGTAACAATAAACTAAACTGAGCGAAAGGTAGATGTGCTTTTACCCCAGACCTCTTGGCTGTGAGGCGGCTCACATGGCAAGAAGTGAGATATGCAGGTTCTGCTTCAGCTGGGCCGAATGGTGGGACGGTGGCATGGGCCAATTGGTTCTGCACTCTATCCATCTGCGACATTTTGCTTAACCTGTGCAAGTCCTGTCGTACAGACTCGAGATGCTTTGTGCGTTCACAGAGACACTTTCTCCACTTTAGGTGATCAGAAGTCGTCCGTTCTCCTGAGCGGACGTGGACGGATTCATCAGATTGGTGGCTGCACTCCGATTGCTGCCGTACTGCCTGTGATTGCCATTATTTTCCGCGTCAGTGTTCTGTAGCTGTGCGCGGCTGGTGTAGTGTGTTCTGCAGATCAGACAAAGCATTATTAAATGTTCCAGGTTCCTGACGGCACTGATACTTCATCCTCCGTTAACAGAATACAGCATAATACAATTCAATCAGAGACAACCAGGCATTAAGGGAGGATAAAGGATTGCAGTGTTCCTCTCTGAATGCTGAGTGCTGAATAACGTTTTCCTATATATTAACAATTTCATCAATTTAATTTTCTAAAAAATTGTATGCTATGAATCACAATGGTAAAGCATTATAAAATGAAATTCAAGGACAATATTGCACTTTGGAACATTTGTCCAATTCACAGTATAAACTTCTACAAATGTTCTAACCCACCACTACAAATCTTCTAACCCACCACTCAAACTCCAGGTCCCTCAGGTCGGCCAACTTGGGACTACTGACTGTCCCGCGGTCTAGGCTTAAGCTCAGGGGTGACCGCACTTTTGCGGTTGCAGCTCCTAGACTGTGGAACAGCATCCCATTCCCCATCAGAACTGCCCCCTCCATTTTAGTACCTGCACTGATGTACAGCACTTTGGTCAACCTGGGTTGTGTTTAAATGTGCTATACAAATAAAATTGACTTGACTTGACTTGACTAAACTATCATCATTGAGTCATACAACACAGAAACAAGCCCATTGGCCCAACTTGCCACGGGCTTGTTCTGTAGCTGTGAGCGGCTGGTGCAGTGTGTTCTGCAGATCAGACAAAGCATTATTAAATGTTCCAGGTTCCTGATGGCACTGATACTTCGTGCTCCGTTAACTCAGCCGGTTAGCGATACTGTGTCATGCTGACTTGCTGCTCAGCAGGTCACCATGCTGGCCACAGGCAGAACAAGCCCATCTCTCAGCACCTTCCTTTTTTTTTAACCAGACGAACCGCCTCCAAAAACAGATTATACTCACAAAAACCTTTTTTTCTGTTTTAGGTTATTACGTGATATTGGTGTGAGAACTTTGGGAATGAAATAATGCTCTGTTTTGGTTTTTTTTAATGAAGTTCTACGTTGCCTTGTAAACCTATTGTAAGTTCATCACGGCACAGTAGTGGCTGAGGCACCTCTGAACACTTTCCCCTTCAGTGTATCATCAAAAGCAGACTGGTTCACTGCCTGTAAATGGCACTTTGAATTGCCATTGCTGTATGAAATGCGCTGTATAAATAAACTTGCCTTGCCTCGTAAATGATGTTCCTAAACCTGTGCCCCTGGAGAGGCGACCAAGGGTCCTACATAATCTTACTTTCCCTCAGCAGGGTTGGATAAGGCAGTTACGGAGGCAGGCGACATTATTTATTAAAATTGTATCTTAGCACCCATCTCGGAAGACTTTAGAGTGTGATTTCAGATCAGTGAAAGCATTGTTTGAGTGGCTGGGGAATAAAGGCTCTCTGAAGCAGCCTGAAGGCAGAATACAGCATAATACAATTCAATCAGAGACAACCAGGCATTAAGGGAGGATAAAGGATTGCAGTGTTCCTCTCTGAATGCTGAGTGCTGAATAACGTTTTCCTATATATTAACAATTTCATCAATTTAATTTTCTAAAAAATTGTATGCTATGAATCACAATGGTAAAGCGTTATAAAATGAAATTCAAGGACAATATTGCACTTTGGAACATTTGTCCAATTCACAGTATAAACTTCTACAAATGTTCTAACCCACCACAACAAATCTTCTAACCCACCACTCAAACTCCAGGTCCCTCACGTCGGCCAACATGGGGCTACTGACTGTCCTGCGGTCTAGGCTTAAGCTCAGGGGTGACCGCGCTTTTGCGGTTGCAGCTCCTAGACTGTGGAACAGCATCCCTCTCCCCATCAGAACTGCCCCCTCCATTGACTCCTTTAAGTCCAGGCTCAAAACCTACTTCTATTCCCTAGCGTTTGAGGCTCTCTGAGGGGGCGCTGTAAACTGTTTATGTATGTGTTGTTAGGTTTGTGTGCTATTGTATGTTCCTTTTTAGTACCTGCACTGATGTACAGCACTTTGGTCAACCTGAGTTGTGTTTAAATGTGCTATACAAATAAAATTGACTTGACTTGACTTGACTAAACTATCATCATTGAGTCATACGGCACAGAAACAAGCCCTATGGCCCAACTTGCCACGCCAACCAAGATGCTCCATCTACGCTAGTCCCGCCAGCCCGCATCTAAACCTTCCATATCCATGTGCTCGTCCAAATGTCATTTAAATGTTGTAAACAATCATCAAATAATTACATTTTCCAGTTTGCTCTAGATGTGTTTATGCCTCTTAAAAATGGTAATGAAGATTTTTTTCCCTTCAGGATGATGGAGAAATCTACCTATTTTGAAAATGAATGGCATATGATTTTATTGGAATAAATGATAGGAAGGACTGAGGTCTGTAATTTATTGTGCCAAACACAAACATCTTAAAAGGGGACTCTTAGCTGCAACACTGTGCAGACATTACACATAATGAAGTACCTTTACATAATTGATTGTAATTTGACTAACGATCTCTCGCATACTTGTTGACTAATTTACGTATTTTAGCAAATAACTTACAAATACATTAAACAATGACAGTCTATTTGTTAATAACCATTGAGACGAGAGAATTTGTTGATATTTAGTAATTGCTCTCAATGTAGTTAATTAAATCTGGAAATTAATTAATTATGGAAATTAGGTCACAAAACTAACCATAAGATTCCAGCATCTCCAGGTCCTTGTAACTCCATTAAATTTTGTTTTTAGAGTAAACCTTTTTCGGCAGGTTTTTTTTTTGCTTTCTCAATGCACCAGGCACATTTATTATCCATTAAAAAGATGTCAAAATATTAAATCCATGTCAGTGAACGAAGTCTTTGAGCTTCTTTCGAGTGCACGAGACTAAGGTGCGATGTTGTAGAGGCGGATAAAATCATGAGGAGAATTGATAGGGTAAATGTACAGGCTAGGGGAATCAAGAACCAGAATACATAGGTTTAAGGTGAGAAGGGGAAGATTTAATAGGAACCCGAGGGGCTACCTTTCCACTCAGAGTGTGCTGGGTTTATGGAATGAGCTACCAGCGGTATTTGAGGCAGCTACAATAAAAAACATTTAGAAGACACTTGGACAGGTACATGGATCAGAAAGGTTCAGAGGGATATGGGCCATATGAGGGTAAATGGGACCAACGTAGATGGGGCACCTTGGTTGGACATGTACAAGTTGGGCTGAAAGGCTTGTTTCTGTCTGTATGACTCTTTAAGTCAATGCCAAGGGGAATTTCAAACTCTGGAGTGGGAACAACAGGGTAGATAGTTGGAATCTTTTTCCCAAGAGAAAAATGTGTTTAGGCTGGGAGGCAGGATGTTTATAGGGGGCCTGAGGGGGGAATAGTTGGAATCTGGAATGTGCTATTGAGTGAGTGATTTTTTTAAGAGTTTTAGATTTAGAGATACAGCGCGGAAACAGGCCCTTCGGCCCACCGAGTCCATGCCGCCCAGCGATCCCCGCACATTAACACTATCCTACACACACTAGGGACAATTTTTACATTTACCCAGTCAATTAACCTACATACCTGCACGTCTTTGGAGTGCGGGAGGAAACCGAAGATCTCGGAGAAAACCTACGCAGGTCACGGGGAGAACGTACAAACTCCGTACAGACAGCACCCACGGTCAGGATCGAACCTGAGTCTCCGGCGCTGCATTCGCTGTAAGGCAGCAACTCTACCGCTGCGCCACCGTGCCGCCCTCAGAGTGGCGGAGGCAGGTATTCTCACGGCATTTACGAAGCATCTAGATACACACTTGAATCACCAAGGCATAGAAGAACATGAGCCTAATTTGAGCAGCTGGGACTAGTATAGATTAATACAATCATCGGCATGGACAGTATTTGGAAGGGCCTGATTCTGCACTGCATGACTCTCTGACCACTCTTTGCAAAAGTGTTTCCCTTCACCTATCCCCTATTTTCACTCTCACCTCAGACTCTCAGCTACTGAATGACCTGTCAACTATTTGTTACTTTATTTTTCAAGTATCCTCTCCCTCACCTCTCACTCCCTCCCTCACTACCACACTTCAGTCACTGTTCGTTCATTGTATTTAATAATAAGGGGTGGCACAGTGGTGCAGGGGAGTGGCACAGTGGCGCAGCAGCAAAGTGACTACCTGACAGCACCAGAGATCCTGGTTCGATTCTGACTAAGGGATGCTCTCTGTATGGAGTTTGTATGTTCTCCCCGTGACCATGTGGGTTTTTCCCAGGGTGCACCGGTTTCCTCCCATACTCCAAAGACGTACAGGTTTGTAGGTTAATTGTAAATTGTAAATTGCCCCTAATGTGTAGGATAGTGCTAGAGTATGGAGTTCGTTGGTTGGTACGGACTCAGCGGGCTGAAGGGCCTATTTCCGTGCCGTATCTCTAAAGTCTAAAAGTCTGAGGTAAATAAGGGGCGGTACAGTGGCGCAGAGGAGCAGCACAGTGGTGCAGTGATAGAGGTACTGCCTTACACCGGGTTCAATCCCGACTACGGGTGCTGTCCGTGCGGAGTTTGTATGTTCTTCCTGTGACCGCGTGGGTTTTCTCTGGGTGCTCCGTTTTCCTCCCACATTCCAAAGACGTGCAAGTCTGTAGCTTAGTTGACTTCTGAACAATTGTTCCTGGTGTGTAGGCTAGAACTAGCGCACAGGTGATCATTGGTCAGCATTGACTCTGTGGCTGAAGGACCTGTTTCCATGCTGTATCTCTAAACTAAACTAAGCTAAACTAAAATTTAGAATCCAACCTGCCCAGATCATGACTTGCACAGAGCCAAGCACCTTCCATCATTGTCATGGGCCTACACTGAGTACCGGTCCCCTGTCACTTTAAATGGAGAACCCTTATGCTTATTTACGTTCATCCCTGCCCATCTCTAGAAACTCTGGACCAGCCTAACATTTGCTCTCACACTTTTAATACTTTCCCACCTGCCCTCCTCCCTTTGATCCACCGCTCGTGACAAAGAATTCAGTCACCTAGATTCTACTATGACCTTGAGCCATTCTGATTCTCCTTTTCTCTCCCAGAATTAACAAAGAGGCCTTTTCAATCATCACCTTGGTTTTCATGAGCCTGGCATCTGCCTAAGGCAGCATTTGGGACACTCCTGTTTGTAAATGATAGGGGCTGATGTCTGTTAGATGACTCCATGGAAACAGGGTGGATATCATGCCTCCCAAATTCAGGACTCTACAGCATTTGATGAATCCTACCTGACTGACCTCCTCCACAGGCACACTCCCACCTGCACCCTCCGCTCTGCTGCTGCCAATCTCCTATCCCCCCCATCCGGACCAAACTCAGATCCTGGGGGGACAGGGCTTTCTCCATCGCTGCTCCCACCCTATGGAACTCACTACCCCAAACCGTCAGAGACTCCTCCACACTCACCACATTCAAAACATCACTGAAGTCTCACCTCTTCAGTACTGCCTTCAACCACTGAAGGTCACCTCACCTTCTGTCTCCTTTCTCTGTTCGTTTACTTATTTATCTATTTATTCACTTCTCCATGTTCTATAAATCCCTGTAAAGCGTCTTTGAGTGTATGAAAAGCGCTATATAAATGTAATGCATTATTATTATTATTATAAAGGGACATGAAGGAAAGATTTGCATTGTTAGCCCTGATGGTTTCCCTCCTCATCTACTTCAGCATGTGAGATGCAAATGTGAGTGCTCACAATCACGATGCTCGAGACAATCTAGAGAAACAAGTATATTTTATTTGCAAATCTGCAGAGTTGGGTGCCTCCCCTCTCGAGACACACCGAGGTCGGGAAAATCCCTTTTTATTCACATCAATTTACAATTGTCACACCTTTAATTCCTCCCTTTTGGGCTCCTTCCAATCGGAGCACTGAGGTGCACAATCTAACGACACCGCCCCTGTTGCCTCCCACATCATACATCACATGTGCATTTAAATGAGACATCTTGTCATGCTGGGCGTTTTTGTAATATTCATTTATCTTATTAGGCAGGCGCAGTACAGAGTAGTTCATGCCCTTTCCCCTTGTTCTCTGGCTATCTTGCCCTCTCCCCTAGTTCTCTGGTTATCTTGCCCTCTCTCCTAGTTCTCTGGTTATCTTGCCCTCTCCCCTTGTTCTCTGGTTATCTTGCCCTTTCCCCTTGTTCTCTGGTTATCTTGCCCTCTCCCCTTGTTCTCTGGCTATCTTGCCCTCTCTCCTAGTTCTCTGGTTATCTTGCCCTCTCTCCTAGTTCTCTGGCTATCTTGCCCTCTCTCCTAGTTCTCTGGTTATCTTGCCCTCTCCCCTTGTTCTCTGGTTATCTTGCCCTTTCCCCTTGTTCTCTGGTTATCTTGCCCTCTCCCCTTGTTCTCTGGCTATCTTGCCCTCTCCCCTAGTTCTCTGGTTATCTTGCCCTCTCCCCTAGTTCTCTGGCTATCTTGCCCTCTCCCCTAGTTCTCTGGTTATCTTGCCCTCTCCCCTAGTTCTCTGGTTATCTTGCCCTCTCCCCTAGTTCTCTGGTTATCTTGCCCTCTCCCCTAGTTCTCTGGTTATCTTGCCCTCTCCCCTAGTTCTCTGGCTATCTTGCCCTCTCCCCTAGTTCTCTGGTTATCTTGTCCTCTCCCCTAGTTCTCTGGTTATCTTGCCCTCTCCCCTAGTTCTCTGGTTATCTTGCCCTCTCCCCTAGTTCTCTGGCTATCTTGCCCTCTCCCCTAGTTCTCTGGTTATCTTGCCCTCTCCCCTAGTTCTCTGGCTATCTTGCCCTCTCCCCTAGTTCTCTAGTTATCTTCTAACACTTATCCTTGGAATGTCACCATTTGTTCTTGCGGTTCTTATCTAGCCGAGCACAGTCGGGTCAGCTATTTCTCAGGGTCCTTAGTCTAAATCAATTATCCCTTTTTACCCCTCTCTCACAAGCATGTGAGGACAATTGAATATACTGATAAGGTTTAGTTTAGTTATTGTTTAGGGATACAGCGTGGAAACAGACCCTTCAGCCCAGCGAGTCCGCACCGCCCAGCGGTCCCTGCACATTAACACCATCCCACACACACTAGGGACAATTTACACTTATGCCAAGCCAATTAACCTACAAACCTGTACGTCTTTGGAGTGTGGGAGGAAACCGAAGATCTCGGAGAAAACCCACACAGGTCACGGGGAGAACGTACAAACTCGATACAGACAGCGACCACAGTCGGGATTGGACCCAGGTCTCCGGCGCTGTAAGCGCTGTAAAGCAGCAACTCTACCGCTGCTCCACCGTACGGCACCAGATATGAATGAATGGAAGTGTCTTGGATGGAGCGTAAACTGATTGGACCAAATGTCCTGTTTCTTTACTCCACATTCAATATTTTTCAATGTTATTGTCTGTTAAAATAATCTCTGGCAAAATTAGCAAAAAACATAGTAGTGCTGGTGGAAATCAGCGGTAAGGTAGCGTCTGTGGAGGTCAGACAACATTTCAGTCAGGACCCTTCTTCAGATTGAAACGTTGTCTGTCCATTTCCCTCCATAGACACTGCCTGACCCTTTGAGTTCCTCCAGCAGTTTGTTTTTAGTTCAAGATTCCAGCATCTGCAGTCTCTTGTGTCTTTTCATAAAATGTATCAAATTGGCTTCAATTTGATGTTTCTCATTCATCACTCATTACTTACCCTCTTTATTCGAGAGCCGTTTGCCATCCATAGTAATGATTTGGAAGAGAATGTTGAAGGCGTGTTTAGTAAGTTTGCAGATGACACAAAAATGGGTGGTATCGTAGACAGTGGATGTGGTTATCAAAAATTACTGTGTGATCTTAGCCACATGTAGCCTGAGAAATGACAAATAGTGTTTAATTCAGATTAGTGTGAAGTGTTGCTTTTGGGAAGTCAAACCAGGGCAGGGCCACAATGAATAGCAGGGCACTGGGGCATATCATAGAGCAGAGGGATCTAGGAGTTCAGGTACATAGTTCCCTTAAAGTAACGTCAGAGGGAGATAGGGTGGTGAAGATTTTATTCACAAAATGCTGGAGTAACTCAGCAGGTCAGGCAGCATCTCGGGAGAGAAGGAATGGGTGATGTTTCGGGTCGAGACCCTTCTAGAGTGGTGAAGAAGGCCTTTGGCTTGCTGGCCTTCATTAGTCAGGGAATTGAGTATAGAATTGGGACATTATGTTACAGTTGTACAAGACATTGGGAGTATTGTGTTCAGCTTTAGCCACCTTGCTATAGGAAAGATGCCATTCAGCTGGAGAGAGTGTACAGAAGAGTTACGGGGATGGTGCCGGGACCCGAGGGCCTCAGCTCTGGCAGCGTTTGAATAGGCTAAGACTTTATTCCTTGGAGTACAGCAGCTGATGGGTGATCTTATAGAGGTGTAGAAAATCATGAAGGGAGGAGACAGAGTGAATGCAGAGTCTTTATCCCAGAGTAGGGGAGTCCAGAACTACGGGACATAAGTTAAAGATGAGAGGGGAAAGATTTAATAGGAACCTGAGAGGTAACTTTTAATACAGAAAGTGGATAGAATACATGGAATGAGCTGTCAGAGCAAGTCAAGTCAAGTCTATTTGTCACATACTCATACACGATGTGCAGTGAAATGAAAGTGGCAATGCCTGCGGATTGTGCAAAAAAAAGAATTACAGTTACAGCATATAAATTAAAGTTAATACAGAGAAGACAATATGTAGTCCCTAGAGTTATAATAGTTAACAGTCCTGATGGCCTGTGGGAAGAAACTCCGTCTCATCATTTTCACAGCGTGACAGCGGAGGCGTTTGCCTGATCGTAGCATCTGGAACAGTCCGTTGCTGGGGTGGCAGGGGTCCCTCATAATCTTGCTTGCTCTCGATCTACACCTTCTGATGTATAGGTCCTGCAGGGGGACGAGTGTAGTAGGGGCGAGTAGGCAAAATGGCAACATTTAAAAGATATTTGGGATGGTGCATGGATTGGAAAAGTTTGGAGATGTATCAGACAAACGTGGGCAAATGGGAACTAGCTTAGATTGGGTACCTTGGTCGGCATGGCAAGTTGGGCCGAAGGGCCTTTGTTCGTACTATGCGACTCTATTACTCTCTAATGTATAGAGGCAGTGGCACTAACTTGTATTTCTCATTAATGATCCGATTATATCACAGATAAAAGGTCTCCTAAGCCGTAGTGCCCTTGATTCTTTAACGTTTGTGGAGATATCATGAACTGACTGCAAGGCTCACACTGAGACGGCAAAAGGCTGATTGCAGCTGTGATCAGTCATCATTTTCGCTGACAGATCTGCAGGCTCAGCGGGTCGCCTGCTGGTAGAGCATTGTAATTCACGATCGGAGCTGAAAATGCAAACCTGTCCCCTGTAAGTGGCAGCAAAGTGACCGGCTCTTCATTCACAAACAGTTAGAACGGGTTGCAAGGAAGCAGTCGACTTAAAGACCACCAGGAGATCAACCATTACTCCTTTCACCAAAAGCTAATTCAACGGTCACTGCTGACTGAAGAAGGAAACAGCGGCCTCATCATCTTGTACATAGTGGGCGGCACAGTGGCGCAGCAGTGCCTTCCTGCACCAGAGACCCGCGTTCGATCCTGACGATGGGTGCTGTTTGTATGGGTTTTGCACGTTCAGAGTTTGTGCGTTCTCCCTTTGACCACATGGGTTTTCTACGGGTGCTCCGGTTTCCTCCCACATTCCAAAGACGTGCAGGTTTGTATATGAATTGGCGTCAGTAAATTGTCCTTGGTATGTACAGTGGACCTAGTGCATGGGTGATTGCTGGTCGGCACAGACTCGGTGGGCCGAAGGGTTTGTTTCCGAGCTGTGTCTCCAATCGCTAAACGCTAAACAATGGTAATTTAAGATGGTGCCTTCCTGATACTTCCTGATATTTCCTGAGAGTGCAGCGTAGGTTCACCAGACTGACATATGATGAAAGAATGGATCGACTGGGCTTGTATTCACTGGAATTTAGAAGGATGATCTTGTAAAAACATATAAAATTCTTAAGGGATTCGACAGACTAGATGCATGAAAAATGTTGGGGGAGTCCAGAACCAGGGGTCACAGTTTAAGAATGAGGGTAGGACTGAGATGAGGAAAACCTTTTCACACAGAGAGATGTGAATCTGTGGAATTCTCTGCCACAGAAGGCAACGGAGGCCAATTCATTGGATGTATTCAAGAGAGAGTTAGATATACTCTTAGGGCTAATGAAGTCAAGGGATATGGGGAGAAAATAGGAATGGGGTACTGATTTTAGATGATCAGCCATGATCATATTGAATGGCTGTGCTGGCTCGAAGGGCCAAATGGCCTACTCCTGTGCCTATTTTCTATGTTTCTACGTTTCTATGTTTCCATGACACTAATACTAATGCCCGACCTTCCTTCCTCAACTTCTCAACCATGACAATGAATTCTAGTTCAGGGAATGCGAGCTTATGATAAAATATATCAGTCCACAAGGTGCATGATAAAATATAGCAGGTTGTTAAACATATCCTCACCTTCTGAATCTCTCACATGAACACACATGTTCCTCATTTGCTGGGCGTCCGCATCTCTGACCTTGTGGTTACCAGATAGGATTCCATCATCTGGGAATTAACCTGCCTGGCCTCACACTGCAGAGACAGACAAAGCACGCTGATGATGCATAATTCAGCACCACTGCACTGGTGTTCAGTCCGTGTAACAATGTGCTGCGGCAATTGTCAGAATTTGACTCTCAGCGTGGGTTTTTCTTATTTCAAAAATAAACTTTATTCACAACAAAATATATACACAACGGAAACTAGTGCAAAGCTCTTAATACATTCTTATTCCGGTCTACACATTCACTGTTCCTGGTTTTATACATAATGGTTTAATTTCGTTTACAGATACAACGTGGAAACAGGCCCTTCGGCCCACTGAGTCCATGCTGACCTGCGATCCCCGTACACTAGTTCTGTCCTGTGGAAAAACGTTTTCACCCAGAGAGTTGTGATTCTGTGGAATTCTCTGCCAAAGAAAGCAGTGGCCAATTCACTGGATGTATTCAAGAGAGAGTTAGATATAGCTCTTAGGGCTAACGGAATCAAGGGATAAGGGGAGAAAGCAGGAAGACTGATTTTAGATGATCAGCCATGATCATATTGAATGGTGGTGCAGGCTCGAAAGGCCGAATGGCCTACTCCAACATCTGTTGTCTATGTTTCTATGTCCTACCCACTAGGGACAACTTACAGAAGCCAATTAACCTGCAAACCTGCACATCTTTGAAGTGTGGGCGGTAACCTGAGCACCCGGGGAAAGCCCACGTGGTCACAGGGAAAACGTACAAAGTCTGTACAGACAGGCACCCAGAGTCAGGATTGAACCCAGTTCTAAGGTGCTATAAGGTAGCAACTCTACCGCTGTGCCACTGTGCCGCCCCATTTCCACACACGTGGTCCTTGTGTTGATGCCTCCTTCCATTGTTTGAGTGGACCCAGGCCGTCAATGTCTCGTAGCAGAAGGAATCTAGACCGAGGTACTTCCTTTTACAGCCGTTGCACTGGCAACACCGATCTTCATTGCGATTCTCAGCACGTACTCCTGCAACGTGGAATGTGCCAGTTGGCAGCATTCCTTCATGGATCTTTCACTGTGCTGAAAGACCAACATGTTTCGGGCAGACCAAAGAGTATCTTTCACTGAGCTGATAATCTTCCCAGCATTACAATGCCTGTCTGTAAGTAGGTCCCTGGGAAGATCCTGTAAGTCACGGAGCCCTCTGTTACACAACTGCCTGAGACAAACCGTGACAAGGACCTTCACACCCTTCACGACACTCTCCAAGCAAAAACACAGTCCACAGAGAGATAAGTAGCTAACTGTCGTCTCTCCATTGCAGCCCCATCACCAGGGCAGAGTGTGATAAGAGTGAGATTCTGAATATACGGGAAGGATCTGATTAGGAGAGAGGACCTCTCAGCCAGCCATGCGCGGTCTTGGCGCTCGATGGTGAATTCTGGCAATGAGAACTTGGGCCAGGTGAACTGGTAGGTAGGTCTGCTCAAGGAACCACCGCACCAGAGTCCCACAGAAGGTTCAGTGCAGATCACAGAGGGTGGTGGGAGTATGGAACGAGCTGCGGGAGGAAATGGCTGTGGCAGATGCTATCGCAACGTTTAAGGAATATTTGGATGGGTACATGGGTAGGACAGGTTTAGAGGGATAAGTCCCTCTGGACTTGCTGGTCTGGAAGAACATTTTCACAAAGGATAGGTAGTGCCGCAATGTCCAGCTGATCGGGACATTGCGGGATCCTCGATGATTCTGGAGATGATTCTGGAGGATTATGAGGCAAAGAGGGTGACTTGCTGGCTCCTTATATGTCTCTACAAGATCCCCTCTCATCCTTCTAAAGTCCAGTGAATACAAGCCTAGTCTTTTCAATCTTTCCTCATATGACATTCCCGCCATCCCAGGGATCAATCTCGTGAACCTACGCTGCACTGCCTCAATTACAAGGATGTCCTTCCTCAAATTAGGAGACCAAAACTGTACACAATACTCCAGACGTGGTCTTACCAGGGCCCTGTACAACTGCAGAAGAACCTCTTTACTCCTATACTGAAATCCTCTCGTTATGAAGGCCAACATGCCATTATCTTTCTTCGCTGCCTGCTGTACCCGCACGCCAACTTTCAGTGACTGGTGTACAAGGACACCCAGGTCTCGCTGAACTTCCCCCTTACCTAACCAGACACCATTGAGATAATAATCTGCTTCCTTCAGTCCAATAATCTGTCCATGCTGGACAGCCAACACAAAGTGCAATATCCCTTTTGTGTTGCACTTACACCGGACGATATTCCCACAACATTGATTTCCCCAGGGTGGTTTAGCCAGCCAGCCAAGCTCCATAGTGCCGCAATCTGTTGTTTCGCCAAGGCAATCGTTGTAATTCCTCTCTTCATCCACTCTTCACAAATAACGATTAGCGATGGTTCTGGTGGATGTTTTGAAGCTGAAATGTTGACTCCCTAAACCTTGTGGGACACAATAATTGAATGTAGCATATGTTCTAGCATCTGGCTAACACTCATTAGCTGTAAATTGAGCCTTGGTCTTTCAAGCTTAGGTGCTCATTGACTCATCTGACTACCCGCGAGAGGGTAAATAATTATATCAGTCCCCAGTCATTTTAGGTGCATTCATAATGCAAACATAATTTTTCCCTTGAATATATCCAATGCACAGTCTAAGGATGGTGCTAATGACCCAGAGCCAACAATCTTTCGGTCAACAGCCAAATACCTAACACTGGTTACCACAACTCTATTTTATTGTCATAGAGTCATAGACAATAGACAATAGACAATAGATGCAGGAGGAGGCCATTCGCCCCTTCGGCCCTTCGAGCCAGCACCGCCATTCAATGTGATCATGGCTGATCATTTTCAATCAGTACCCCGTTCCTGCCTTCTCCCCATACCCCCTGACTCCGCTATCCTTAAGAGCTCTATCTAGCTTTCTCTTGAATGCATTCAGAGAATTGGCTCCACTGCCTTCTGAGGCAGAGAATTCCACAGATTCACAACTCTCTGACTGAAAACGTTTTTCCTCATCTCAGTTCTAAATGGCCTACCCCTTATTCTTAAACTGTGGCCCCTTGTTCTGGACTCCCCCAACATTGGGAACATGTTTCCTGCCTCTAACATGTCCAACCCCTTAATAATCTTATACGTTTCGATAAGATCTCCTCTCATCCTTCTAAATTCCAGTGTATACAAGCTAGTCGCTCCAGTCTTTCAGCATATGACAGTCCCGCCATTCCGGGAATTAACCTAGTAAACCTTCGCTGCACGCCCTCAATAGCAAGAATATCCTTCCTCAAATTTGGAGACCAAAACTGCACACAGTACTCCAGGTGCGGTCTCACTAGGGCCCTGTACAACTGCAGAAGGACCTCTTTGCTCCTATACTCAACTCCTCTTGTTATGAAGGCCAACATTCCATTGGCTTTCTTCACTGCCTGCTGTACCTGCATGCTTCCTTTCAGTGACTGATGTACTAGGACACCCAGATCTCATTGTACATCCCCTGTTCCTAACTTGGGGACATGGAGTCATACAGCATGGAAACAGGTCCTTTAGCCCAATTACCCACACTGACCCACATGTTCCACCTGCCTGTGTTTGGTCCATGTCCCTCTAAACCTGCCCTACCCATGTACCTGTCGAAATGTTTCCTAAATGTTGCAATGGTATCTGCCTCAACTATCTCCTCCGGCAGCTCATTCTGCACATGCACTACCCTCTGTGTGAAAAAGTTACCCCTCAGGTTCCTGTTAAGTCTTTCCCGCCTCACCTTAAACCTATGTACTCTGGTTCTTGACCCACGGAGTTACTCACGCTGGAGTAACTCAGCGGGCCAGGCAGCATCTCTGGAGAATAGGATAGGTGACGTTCCAGGGTCGAGAACACTCCACTTACTTGCCTGATTTTTTGCATTTTAAATTTGAGTCAAATTGTCCTTTAGCTTGCAACAAACTCACATCCCTATCAGCCCTATCAAAAAAAAGTTGGAAAACGGTTAACTAAAATACCTTTAAAAACACATAACTTAAAAAGAAGTAATTTTAAAAAGTGACTTCCTCTTTGCCTCTCAAGCCCGTATAATTCTCATTGAAATCACAGTGGTTTTAGACGCCACAACAATCTAGCTATTCAGAGCAGGCAGCAAGACACGGCCATATAAATCCAATGTTGTTATCACCAATACTTCTATATTTTCTGTTCTTTAACTGGTAATGAATGCTGCATATTTTAAGATTAAATCTTAAAGGACCAATATCTAAAGCTCCAGCTCATCTTCGAATAGCTGGATAGAAGCAGACTATGCCAATGAAGACCTATTGAAGTGCTTTGTAATCCAGGTGCCATGGCAACCGAACCGCAAAAAAATATATATTAAATGCTTCTTATGAACAATCAATTTCCTCAAATGTGCCTTTGTTGCCCTCTTCTAAAATATCCTCAGCTTCACCTAGGTATCAATCCAAGATGTTCATTTATGCAAGGAGTGTGAAGTAAGTGGAAGTGGTGCTTTATACCACAATTTATGCTGTCTGCTGAATAAATAATGGGAAATAGAGTTTGATGCTCTTTAGCAGTAGATTCCACACCATCCATTCAACACCTGTGTCTGCAATGTTCTCAAGAGTTTCTCAGCCTAGTGGCTTGCCAGTTAGTAATCTCACTGCCAGAAACCATGCACTGCCTTTCCACTGACTGGACACCACGCAACAAAAGCTTTTCACCCTACCTTGGTGTTCACAGGTGCGGTTGGTCAAAGGCTAGGAAGGAGGAGGTGTCCGACAGTTATAGACAATAGACAATAGACAATAGACAATAGGTGCAGGAAATAAACTAAACTCAGGTGACAATAAACTAAACTCAGGAAGTTATTCCAAGGATAAAGTTGCTTTTTTTTTAAATTTGGTTGCCAACCTGGATAAGCTTTCGTTGTTTTTAAATAAAATGATACAAATTCAACCAATTGGCTTTTATGTACAATTAAAGATCATTTACTGCGTCTGAGCTACCCGAAGTAGCTCTTTTAATAAATGAGTGAGTTTAATCACCTGGCCATTAAGCGAGAGGAAAGATCATTTGGCATGTCAATGTGATATTATTGTTTACTTAAAAAAATTCACAACCCCAAAAGGAGCAGACTAAAACTGGGCACAAAATTCAGTTCACCTGCTGGACTGTCCTCAGCTTGGGGGAGTCCAGAACAAGGGGCCACAGTTTAAGAATAAGGGGTAGGCCATTTAGAACGGAGATGAGGAAAAACTTTTTCAGTCAGAGAGTTTTAAATCTGTGGAATTCACTGCCTCAGAAGGTAGTGGAGGCCAATTCTCTGAATGCATTCAAGAGAGAGCTAGATAGAGCTCTTAAGGATAGTGGATTCAGGGGGTATGGGGAGAAGGCAGGAACGGGGTACTGATTGAGAATGATCAGCCATGATCACATTGAATGGCGGTGCTGGCTTGAAGGGCCGAATGGCCTCCTCCTGCACCTATTGTCTATTGTCTATAACTGTCGGACACCTCCTCCTTCTTACCCTTTGACCAACCGCACCTGTGAACACCAAGCCATTGCCTCCGAAGCCATGACAAATCTCTTCATTTCTGGCAATTTATCCCACTAGTCTGCAACGTGATAGTTTTCTCACCCTGCACTGTCGGTTTCTATCTCCCATTATTGATCCACAAAGAGGACTGCTACAGCAGGCCCATTGCTTCTGCCTGTTCTTGCTGCACTAAATGTATCTCCTCATATCTGCGGCACTGGGCCTATACTCGCTGGAGTTTAGAAGAATGCGAACATCATTGAAACGTACAGAACAGTTAAAGGCTTAAAGGGTAGAGTGGATGTGGAGAGGATAATAGACAATAGACAATAGACAATAGGTGCAGGAGTAGGCCATTCAGCCCTTCGAGCCAGCACCGCCATTCAATGCGATCATGGCTGATCACTCTCAATCAGTACCCCGTTCCTGCCTTCTCCCCATACCCCCTCACTCCGCTATCCTTAAGAGCTCTATCCAGCTCTCTCTTGAAAGCATCCAATGAACTGGCCTCCACTGCCTTCTGAGGCAGAGAATTCCACACCTTCACCACTCTCTGACTGAAAAAGTTTTTCCTCATCTCCGTTCTAAATGGCCTACCCCTTATTCTTAAACTGTGGCCCCTTGTTCTGGACTCCCCCAACATTGGGAACATGTTTCCTGCCTCTAATGTGTCCAATCCCCTAATTATCTTATATGTTTCAATAAGATCCCCCCTCATCCTTCTAAATTCCAGTGTATACAAGCCCAATCGCTCCAGCCTTTCAACATACGACAGTCCCGCCATTCCGGGAATTAACCTAGTGAACCTACGCTGCACGCCTAGTGGGAGTGCCTAGAACCAGAGGTCATTGCCTCAGAATTAAAGGACGTTCTTTCAGGAAGGAGACGGGGAGGAATTTCTTTAGTCAAAGGGTGGCGAATCTGTGGAATTCTTTGTCACAGAAGGCTGTGGAGGCCGTCAGAGGATATATTTAAGGCAGAAATAGATAGATTATTGATGAGTACGGGTGTCAAAGGTTATGGGAAGAAGGCAGGAGAATGGGGATAGGCGGGAGAGATAGATCAGCCATGATTGAATGGTGGACTTGATGGGTAGAATGGCCTAATTCTACTCCTATCACTTATGATGATATGATGTTATGTTGACACTTCTTCGACCCTCCCCCTCCCTCTTCCAGTCCCATCCCACCTACACCAAACACTTTAACAACGTCCAATTGCTTGGTCCCCACTGCCTCAACTTGAACATAGGCACCCAGTCCCTTTGCATTTGCATTTCCATAGAATAGAGACACAACCAGTCCCCCTCAAAAAAACACCTTCTTCCACCTGGCAAAACCTGTTCTTATCCCCAACAAGAATTGCTTTCATAGTCGAGACCCTATACCTATTTCATTTCTCTAGAGATGCCGCCTGACCTGCTGATTTGCTTCAGTGTAAACCGGCATCTGCAATTCTTTCCTGCACAAGAATTGCTTTGATTTCTTTTGATTTCTCTCACTTTCCTCAAAATCACAGGTATAGTAGCCATGGGTACTTGCATTGGCTGCAGCCATGCCTGTCTTTTGGTTGGCTGCTTTGAACACTCTCTGTTCCACACATACCACACCCCAACTCTTTCTGCATGGACAGCAGCATTGAGGATGCCTCCTGCAATTGTTCAGAACACACCTATTCCATCATCTTCACCACCGACTTCCACCCTGCCCTCACATTCTCTTAAACCGTCTCTGAGGGCTCTATCCCCTTTTTTCACCTCTCTATCTCTATTTCAGGGAGCAGGCTGGACTGCCAACTGCTAAGTGCTACAAACCTACTGTCCTTCACATGCACTTCATCTCCATCCATCCCCACACACCCCCTCTCCACCTTCACTCTCAGCTACTTAGGTCTGCTCATCTTTTATTCCACTCCCCCTGCCTCCCAGTCACCCAAGCATTCATTTATCACCCTCCGTCTGCACATAATCTATTGCTCCAAGTATTCTATTCACCACTCTGCCCATTCCCATCTATCACCATCCCTCACCCTGGCTCCACATCCAACTCCTCACCTTTATTTCTTATCAGATACCAACATTTGTACCCTTTTCTCTTCTCAACTGATTACTCCCAGCCTTGGTTGCCTATCTCCACCCATCTCTCCACCACCTGACCTTTCCACTAACCATTGCCCCATTATCTGGATCCACCTATCATTTGTGAAGGGAGGAACTGCAGATGCGGGTTTAAACTGAAGATAAACACAAAATGGAATGGATGACGTTTCGGGTTGAGACCCGGGTCTGGACCCAAAACGTCACCCATTCCATTCCTTCTCTCCGGAGACACTGCCTGACCCGCTGAGTTCTTCCAGCATTTGGTGCCCCTATCTTCTACCTATCATTTGCCAGCTTTGCCAGATGATGGGCGGCACGGTGGCGCAGCGGTAGAGTTGCTGACTTACAGCGCTTACAGCACCATAGACCCGGGTTCGATCCCGACTACTGGCGCTGTCTGTATGGAGTTTGTAGGTTCTCCCCGTGACCGCGTGGGTTTTCTCCGAGATCTTCAGTTTCCTCCCACTCTCCAAAGACGTACAGATTTGTAAGTTAATTGGCTCGTTGTATGTGTAAATCGTCCCTGTAAATTATAGGATAGTGTTGATGTGCGGGTATCACGGGTCGGTGCGGGCTCGGTGGGCCGAAGGGCCTGTTTCCGTGCTGAATCTCTAAACTAATAAACCTTTTACCTCACCCACTTCTCATCCCCTCTTTCTTCCCACGATATCCCCCGTACGCTAATCATGAAGAGAGGTCCCGACCTGAAATGTTTCCCTCCACGGATGCTGCCTGACCCACTGCGTCCCTCCAGCAGTTTGCATTTAGTTGAGTTTAGTGTAGCTTAGTTTATTGTCACACGTATCGAGGTACAGTGAAAGGCTATTGTTGCGTGCTAACCAGTCAGCGGAAAGACAATACATGATTACATTCAAGCCATCCACAGTGTACAGGTACATGATAAAGGGAATAACGTGCATAACGTTTAGAGCAAGATAAAGCCAGTATGATCATAGATAGTCAGAGGGTCTCTAATGGGGTAGATAGTAATTCAGGACCGCTCAAGGATGCAGCATCTGCAGTCCCTTGGGTCTCCGCTTCCAATCAGACCTTCCTGTTTTATATTTGCTTCTCTGCTATTAACTAATCGTGTTTGGGAGAAATCCTTCCCGTTCCTTCTCGATAATTAGGCTCAAAGGCAGGACACACAGCAACAGTAGAGATTTGCATAATGTCGCAAACCATTTTCCGGGCTGACGCTGTGACGACTAAACTTCTTAAAGTAAGTCTCGCAGTCCCATCAAAGCAAAAGCCATCCACTCTAGTCAACTCTCTGAATCGGCAGCAGAAACATTGTGAAGCTGACCTTATCAAAGCCTAATAGAATTCTGATTGAGTTTCAACTGCAGAACTTGTGTCTGCGGCAGTTATGATTCCCCCAGGCAGCTTGCCAACTTTATCCAGTTAGTCACTGTATCAAACAGGTCAGAATAGTCTTGTTTTTTAAGATCTCATCCAAGCAGAGGTGACAGAAGCCTTCGGTCTGTTCAGTATCACTGTCCTCTATGTCCAAAGTATACCAAATGTGTAGGAAGGAACTGCAGACGCTGGTTTAAACCGAAGATAGACACAAAATGCATGTACACAAAATGAGTAACTCAGCGGGACAGGCAGCATCTCTGGAGAGAAGGAATGGGTGACCTTCTTCAGTCTGAAGTCCTGTTCTTCAGTCTGAAGGGTGGAGACCTTTATTCAGTCTGAAGAAGGGTCTCCACCAGAAACGTCACCCATTCCTTCTCTCCAGAGATGCTGCCTGTCCCGCTGAGTTACTCCAGCTTTTTGTGTCGATCCAAAGTATATTGTTCAGACTCCTACTTTGGCACAAGGAACTGCAGATGTTTGAATCTTACAGAGAATACAAAGTGTTGGAATGGCAAAGCGGGCCAGGCAGCATCTAGGGAGGACATGGATAGGCGACATTCTGGGTCGGGACTGATTGCGGTGGGGAAGAGAAAGCTGAAAAAGAGGTCAAGGTGGAAGAAAGCCTGGCAAGTGATGGGTAGAAACAAGTAGCTGGTGTAACTCAGCGGGTCAGGCAGCATCTCGGGAGAAAAGGAATCGGTGACTTTTTGGGTGGAGACCGGGTGGGAGTCTGAAGAAGAGTCTCGACCCGAAACATCACCTATCCCTTTTCTCCACAGATGCTGCCTGACCCGTTGAGTTACTCCAACATTTTGCGCCTATCTTCAGCGTAAAACAGCATCTGCAGTTCCTTCCTACTCAAGTGATAGGTAGATAGATGTAGGTGAGGGGGATATTTTATTGGCAGATGGGTGGACAGAGACTAGATGTGAAAAGGGGACAAAAGGGTGAGAAAAGCAGATGAAAGGAGACAGAATGGAGACAAACGTGGGTTGATAAAGAGGGAAGATGTAAAGCCAGAGGGAGGGATACAGGTGAAAGGAAATGGCGGGGGGAGCGGGTGGAAATGGAGAGGGGATAGTTGGAGAATGGGTGCGCACTGGGATCGGGCAAGAATGGGGGGAAAGAAGATTGAAAAAAGGGGGATGGGATGTTACCTAAAATTTCATTCAGTGCTCAAACCTTTACACTCAGACCTAGTGTTGCAGCTTGTTTCTGGAACCCATGCCTGATACAATACAATACAATACAATATATCTTTATTTGTCATTGTACAGGGGTACAACGAGATTGGGAATGCGCCTTCCAAACGATGCAATAAATTAGTTAGCTAGTCAGTATTAATTTAAATTTAAACAACCCAATGAAACAAATTAGAACAGTTTTAAGACAGAATAAAGTGCAAGTAGATCTGTGCCGGTTCACTGTGCGATGTGACCATCCGGCTCAGCAGGACCGGTTCATAGCAGCTATGGCCCTGCGGATGAAGCTGTTTCTGAGTCTGGAGGTGCGGGCGTAGAAGGCCTTGTAGCGTCTGCCCGATGGAAGGAGTTCGAACAGACTGTTGCAGGGGTGTGAAGAGTCTTTGTGGATGCTGGTGGCTTTTCTGAGGCATCGTGTGTTCTAGATGCCCTCCAAGGCTGGTAGCTGTGTTCCGATAGTCCTCTGAGCTCTATGGACTACCCGCTGGAGAGCTCTCCTCTCTGCCTCCGTGCAGCTGAGGTACCACACAGGGATGCCATGTGTTAGGATGCTCTCTATGGTGCAGCGGTAGAAGGTCGTCAGCAGCTGTTGGGGTAGACCAGACCTTTTCAGTGTTCTTAGGTAGAACAGTCGTTGCTGTGATCTTGGGAAGATTTGGGATCTTCCAATCTCCATGGATTTGATTGAGTTGTGTCTGTAGAAGAATTAGCAGATTCTGCGAGACATTGTAAGGATAGTATAATGCACTACTGGGTCTTGGCTTAGCGAGTAATTCCTGCAGACCAGCTACATTGGGAGATCCTATTGCAGCACATCCTGGTGATGTTCACTGTGAACCTTTAGAGGTAAATGGGATCACTGCTGATCTCAGTTGTATTTGACTTGTCACTTCGTGGTTTAAGAGGTAATGATTACCTCAACATTGGCCCGTTGACTTTGCAATTTCCGTGGGAAAGGTTTGCATAACAGGTTTCTGTGCAACGTGGACCCATATACAATATTTAATAAGATAGAGCTTAGCTGTTTCCCTGTGGCATTGTTCAAAGCAAGTCAAGTGATATATTGTTCAGTAAACTCATGATATCATTTAGATTATGCACCATAATACATCACTTCTAATGAAGACATTTTCTACCGACCTGAAATTAATCATTACCTGTAACATAAACATAGTCTGGGTTTTGCATCTGGACTCAGAGCCTTTTGGAAATGAGTAGAGTAGAAATAGTAGATAGACCCATAAAGCTGGAGTAACTCAGCGGGACAGGCAGCATCTCTGGAGAGCAGGAATGGGTGACATTTCGTGTCTTCTTCACTTTGGGTCTATCTTTGGTTTAAACTAGCATCTGCAGTTCCTTCCTACACAGAGAAGAAATGGTCTTTGGAGATACAAGATACTGCATATGCTGCAATCCTGAGGGGAAAAAAAATGTTATGGAGAAACTTAGTAGGTCAGGCAGCATCTGTGGAGTACAATGTCCAGGTGACGTTTTGGGTTGGGACTATTCTTCAGACTGATGGAGAAGTGGAGAAGAAGCTGGTGAAGGGAAGTTGAGTGGGGCAAAGCCTGGCGAGTGATGGGTGGATACAGATGGGGTGGGAGAAAGGGGGGGGAGAATAGGTAGACAGCGGTGATAATGAAAAAATGGAACCAAAGAGTATCAGATAAGGAAAGAGTGAAATGTAAGGAGTGAAAGGTGAAGCAGGTAGGGAGGATAGAGACAAGGAGAGGGGAAAGATTGGGGATAAAAAGGAAAGAGGTGACTGAGAGTAGGGAGTGGTGGGAAATGAGGTAAAGGAGGGAAAGGGAACTGGGTGACAAGGGTGGCGGGCAAAAGGGTTGCACAGTGGCGAGGGGGTTTGGAAACAGGAACAGGGGTCGGGAAATTTTCTTGAAATAGGAGAATTAATTGTTCATGGCATTGGGTTGGAAGCTGCCTATGCAGAATGTGTGGCACTATTTTCCCAGTTTGTGTGTGGACTCACTCTGGCAGTGAAGAAGGCTGAGGACAGTAAGGTCGGGATGGGAATGAGAAGGAGAATTAAAATGGCTAGCGATCGGAAGCTATAGTTCTCTCGACTCTGGATCAGTTCCTGGGGACTGGAGGGTAGCTAACGTAACTCCGCTTGTTAAGAAAGGAGGGAGAGAGAGAATAGGGAATGAGAGGATCACTGGCGCCTCACTCCCAACACTCCTGGTCCTTTACACCACCCGCCTCACCCGCAAAGCATTGAGCATTGTGGGTGACCCCTCCCACCCCTCCAACAGCCTCTTCACCCTCCTGCCTTCAGGGAGAAGGTTTCGCAGCCTGAGGTCAAGCATCACCCGACTAAAGAACAGTTTTTTCCACCAGGCTGTCAGGATGCTGAACTCTCTCCCCTCCCTTCCTCCTCTCTCCCCTGCCCCTATTGGACCTGGACTTTAACACCCCACACACACGCACATCCAGCACCAGACACTTTAAAAAAAAAATTTTAACGCATTTGAAGTGACTATATTTTATATTTTATGTTGATTGTTGTTTGCTGTGCCTTTTTAATTTTAACTTAGTTTTATGCACTTTGTTCCTCGGGATTGTGGGAAACGGTATTTCGATTTTCTGTCTGTGTAAACTGGCTGAGGATTGACAATAAAATTGACTTTGACTTTGACTTTGATAGACCAGTTAGCCTTACATCGGTAGTGGGGAAGATGCTTGAGTCGATTATTAAAGATGTAATAGAAGCGCATTTGGAAAGCGGTGACAGGATCGGTCAAAGTCAGCATGGATTTATGAAGGGGAAATCATGCTTACCAATCTTCTGGAATTTTCTGAGGAGGTAACAAGTAGAATGGTTAAGGGAGAGCCAGTGCATCCACTGGGATTAGTGTGCAAAATTAGAGCACATGGTAATGGGGGTAAGGTATTGACTTGGATCGAGAACTGGTTGGCAGACAGGAAGCAAAGAGTAGGAGTTAATGGGTCCTTTTCAGAATGGCAGGTAGTGACTAGTGGGGTGCCGCAAGGCTCGGTGCTGGCCCAGTTATTTACAGTGTGAGCTGCGAGGAGGATGCTACGAAGCTGCAGGGTGACTTGGATAGGTTGGGCGAGTGGGCAGATGCTTGGCAGATGCAGTATAATGTGGATAAATGTGAGGTTATCCATTTTGGTGGCAAGAACAGGAAGGTAGATTATTATCTGAATGGTGTCAGATTAGGAGGTGCAACGAGACCTGGGTGTGCTTGTACGTCAGTCACTGAAAGTAAGTGTGCTGGTACAGCAGGCAGTGAAGAAAGCTAATGGCATGTTGGCCTTCATTGCGAGAGGATTTGAGTTTAGGAGCAAAGAGGTCCTACTGCAGTTGTACAGGGCCCTGGTGAGACCGCACCTGGAGTATTGTGAGCAATTTTGGTCTCCTAATTTGAGGAAGGACATTATTGCTATTGTGGGAGTGCATCGTAGGTTCACCATGTTAATTCCCGGAATGGCGGGATTGACATATGATGAAAGAATGGGTCGGTTGGGCTTGTATTCACTGGAATTTAGAAGGATGAGAGGGGATCTTATAGAAACATATAAAATTCCTACTGGATTGGACAGGCTAGATGCAGAAAAAATGTTCCCAAATTTGGGGGAGTCCAGAACCAGGGGTCACAGTTTAAGAACAAGGGGTAGGCTATTTAGGACTGAGATGAGGAAAAACGTTTTCACACAGAGAGTTGCGAATTTGTGGAATTCTCTGGCACAGAAGGCAATGGTGACCAATTCACTGGATGTTTTCAAGAGAGAGTTAGATTTAACTCTTAGGGCTAAAGGAATCAAGGGATATGAGGAGAAGGCAGGAACGGGGTACTGATTTTAGATGAACACCCATGATCATATTGAATGGCGGTGCTGGCTCGAAGGGCCGAATGGCCTACTCCTGCACCTATTTTTCTATGTTTCTATGTTTCTAGAAGCTCCAGCAGGCCTTTGCGATCCAAGCACATGTTTGGCAAGAGTGTCAGGCATTTGGAACGGTCTATTTTCAATAAGAGAGTCACCTGGACTCTCAGTAGGTTTCGTCATGAGATCCTAAACTCAGTGCCATATTTCCCTTCTCTATCGCCTTCATTAATCCATCCACCACTTGCCCACTCCACTCATACCAACCTGAACCCATACATATGTGGCCAATATGTTCCCATGATCTCCAGCATAAGAATTTGGCAGATTTTCACCTCATGCCATGAAAGGCCTGGTCCTATGGGCATTACAGCCTAGGCCTTAGATTAGTGGTTGAGTTCCATAACCGGTACAACTTCAGTGAGCTTAGGAAGGAACTGCAGGTGCTGGTTTAAACTGAAGATAGACACAAAATGCTGGAGTAACTCAGCAGGTCAAGCAACATCTCTGGAGAAAAGGAATAGGTGATGTTTCGGGTCGAGACCCTTCTTCAGACTGAGAGTCAGAGGAAAGGGAAATTAGAGTTATCGACGGTGATGTAGAGAGATTTGGAACAAATGAATGAATGAATGCAAACAGTAACGATGATCAAGGAAATGTGGAGACCACAATTGACCATGGTTGGCTGTGGGCTCGGTGATAGTGAGTTATGCAGACAGTTCAGTAATATTACTAGAGTCACAGCCCCAACCCTTGAGTCATGTAAAACTTTGGGGAAGAAAGGATGCGAACTGTAATGATACTTAACTGACAATCAAAGTGCTATTTGCCCTGAATCGTTGTCGCATCAGTATATTTGTATATTTGTTCTTCCTACCTTGATGGGAATAATCAGGAGAGGGAATGATTGTCCTAATAAAACCGATAGGATGGAAATATAAACCCTGCAATGCAGGGCCACTGTTAAGAATAGACACATCGATTAGCTCTAGGTTAATTTAAAAAAACAGAGTAGAATAAAGGGACACTGTGATGTGTGTAGGAAGCCAACACACCTGAGAGGAAACGTGACAGACTTCATTTGTCAATTGCTGTCTTTGATGCCAATGGAACAAGCGATGCTTGTTTTAGATGTCCGTCACAGTTAATAGCACAATATCCTCTCCCTATTATACGAAATATCCATTACAAGGATTATAAATGCATTAGAAGTTGAACTCTAATCAATATGTTGATACTGGAGGCGTTTGTTTCAATTAGTTTTATCAAGTAATCAGATGATTTGAAATGAATGTTGGAAAACAGGCTTGATGTGAAACCAGTGCTTTTGCAATTGCCTTCCTGAAACCTTGCTGATGTCCAGAATTAATGGGGATACAGTCTGTGCTATTAGGATGGCTTTATTAAGATTGGCCAGGGAAACACTGTGGCAATAAACTCTGTGGCAATCAATACAGAATGATGTTCATTAAGCCAAAAGAGATATAGACACTATTTGCTAAAGGGCTCTGCTCTAAGGTGATAGACAATATTATCAAGGGGGTGCTACTTATTAGAGTAAAGAAAATTCCATGTAAGTATCATTGCAGTAGTCATTCTTCACAGAAGATCTAAGAATGATGGGGTGGTGTACAAGGGGATTCACATTTCATTTCCCCGGTCGTCGTTTCCACTGAGTGTTCCATGCCGTTTCTATAAGACACCAGAAAAAAATAAGTTGTCAGTCAATCAAGCTTGTGTGCTTGCTTCAACACTGGTAAACTATTTGGGTGCATAGATACTGTTGCAAAGTTTGACTGCAAATGGCAATGGTTCATCAAACTCCTCTGTTCAAATTCAGAGCAATGCAGTCTGGGGTAACATAGAAAGATAGAAAGAACCAGACCAATTTTAAGCAAATCTGCCAACTATTTTTTTAAAATTTATTATAGACAATAGACAATAGAAAATAGGTGCAGGAGAAGGCCATTCGGTCCTTCGAGCCAGCACCGCCATTCAATGTGATCATGGCTGGTCATTCTCAATCAGTACCCCGCTCCTGCCTTCTCCCCATACCCCCTGACTCCGCTATCCTTAAGAGCTCTATCTAGCTCTCTCTTGAATGTATTCAGAGAATTGGCCTCCACTGCCTTCTGAGGCAGAGAATTCCACAGATTCACAACTCTCTGACTAAAAAAGTTTTTCCTCATCTCTGTTCTAAATGGCCTACCCCTTATTCTTAAACTGTGGCCCCTGGTTCTTGACTCCCCCCTATTCCAGCATATTTGGTATTTATTTCACCTGGGCTTGGGAGAATGAACGCAATGCAGAATGAAATTGTCTCCAGCAGAACTGGCAATTGTTTCCTATGGAGAATGATGTGAACTCTGTTTCTGCCAATTCAGATCGAAACCCATTTGATATCCTTCATCATTTCTATCTTTGTTCTGCTGCACCTCATTAACTGGGGTCATCTTGTTTTCTTCCTTTGTTGATTCGTACCTGTAGTGGATAATTCAGAAGATAGTGGGCTGGAGTTTGAGTCACTGGCAAAGCAATAACATTCATTCGGTCTCAAAGAAAGCTGACCACAATAAACTTGCAACATTGGTTCATTCTCCCTCTTTTTAATGCTTGATTTTATTTCGGGGGCATCTTTGGGGTCGACAATCATTGATGTGCGGCACGGTGGCACAGCAGTAGAGTTGCTGCCTCGCAGCGCCAGGGACCCACGTTCGATCCTGACCTCGGGCGCTGTCTGTGCGCAGTTTGCACGTTCTCCCCGTGACCGCGTGGGTTTTCTCCGGGTGCACCAGTTTCCTCCCACACTCCAAAGATGTGCGGGTTAATTGGCTTCGGTAAAATTGTGGATTGTCCCTAGCGTGTTGGATAGTGCCAATGGGGTGATCGATGGTCAGCATTGACTCGGTGGGCCGAAGGGCCTGTTTCCCTGCAGTATCTCTAAAGTAAAGTAAAGTCTGAATTTTAATATCATCAAGTAGGCCGAACATTCAAGCATACTGGAGAATTCAAGGAAACCGGTAACGAAAGGCACAATTGTTAGTTAATATTTTAAACATATTATAAACCACAATAGCCACAATAAATCACAATAAATCCACCTCAAAAACATTGCCCGTCTCCGTCCATCCCTCTCCTCCACAGCTGCAGAAACCCTCATCCACGCCTTCACCTCCCGTCTGGACTACTGCAACAGCCTCCTCTATGGCGCACCCTCAAAAATCATCAGTAAACTTCAATTGATTCAAAACTCCGCTGCCCGTCTACTCACCCACACCTCGATCCGTGACCATATCACCCCCGTCCTTTATAAACTCCACTGGCTCCCCATCCCCCAGAGAATCCAGTACAAAATCCTCCTCATAACCTACAAAGCCCTCCATAACCTGGCCCCATCCTACCTGACCGACCTCCTCCACAGGCACACTCCCACCTGCACCCTCCGCTCTGCTGCTGCCAATCTCCTATCCCCCCACATCCGGACCAGACTCAGATCCTGGGGGGACAGGGCTTTCTCCATCGCTGCTCCCACCCTATGGAACTCACTACCCCAAAACGTTAGAGACTCCTCCACACTCACCACATTCAAAACATCGCTGAAGTCTCACCTGTTCAGTACTGCCTTCAACCACTGAAGGTCACCTCACCTTCTGTCTCCTTTCTCTGTTCGTTTATTTATTTACTTATTTATCTATTTATTAATTTCCCTATGTTCTCTAAATCTCTGTAAAGCGTCTTTGAGTATATGAAAAGCGCTATATAAATAAAATACATTATTATTATTATTAATAGCGATTGGGATCTACACAATATTAAGGGAAAAGCTAAAGCATCTATGAAAATGAAATAAGCATTCGTAATATTTTAATGGAACTAATAGTCGTCATGAAGCGTAATTTTTCAGGCCAGAGAGTTTGCTGAGCAGTATTTATGGCTTGGAACACCATTAAAATCACACATATACCTCATTAGGTAAACCTAGGCATTTCCAGAGTAGTTCAGAGCAAGACCAGATT
This sequence comes from Rhinoraja longicauda, assembly GCF_053455715.1. Taxonomy (NCBI): domain Eukaryota; kingdom Metazoa; phylum Chordata; class Chondrichthyes; order Rajiformes; family Arhynchobatidae; genus Rhinoraja; species Rhinoraja longicauda. Next base: position 15,238,307 of record NC_135963.1, on the reverse strand, counting down.
ATAAGTAACTGAAACTCTCCATAATTCATGTATTCCTGCAGGTTACGATGCAAAACAATGATCCCTGAAAAGGGTCAGAGAATTGAAGTTAGCACCCTAGGTTAGTTAACCTCATCCTGTAAGACACACGGGTCCTGTCCATTGGCAACCAACAAAGGTCCCCACCAAGAAAGCACAGATACGACTGGCACTAAACAACGGATTGCTGAATTCACAAGGGTCACAGCACCTTTAAATAACCAACCTCACTCACATTAGTAACCTGTGCCTGTATGCTTTAAGTGCTGAAATAAAGCTTCAAATGCGGTGCAGATTTGAGTTGGAAGAGTCTAAACCATATTAGTTTAGTTTAGTTTAGTTTAGAGGTATAGTGCGGAAACAAGCCCTTTGGCCCACCGAGTCCGCGCCGACCAGTAGCACTATGCACTAGCACTACCCTGCCCACTAGGGACAATTTACAATTTTACCGAAGTTAATTAATCTACAAACCGGTACGTCTTTGGAGTGTGGGAAGAAACCATAGCACCTGGAGAAAACCCACATGGTCACAGGGAGAACGTAGACCACCGGGTGACGCCAGCAATGGTTACCTCGCCAACAGTCTGTCTGTCCCTTTCTTCTTTCTTGTTTATTTTGGTATGTGTTAAATGTATGTTTTTAGTGTTCTTTAGCTTGTTTTTATGTATCGGGTGAGGGAGGGGGGAGGGGGAAACGTTTTCTAATCTCTTACCTCGACGGAGATGCGATCTTTTCCCGTATTGTATCTCCGTCCGCACTGCGGCCTAACTTCGAGGAGTTGGCGGCCTTTGCTGGAGAGCCACTTCAACAGCTCCACCGGTAATTGGTAATTCGCATATCACTGTACCTTAATTGGTACACGTGACAATAAAAGACCTTTGAAACCTTTGAAACCTTTGAAACTCCTGTAGGGCAGCAACTCTACCACTATGCTACCGTGCTGCCCCATATCTAGATTCAACTTTCAATGCACATGTGAAACCTTCAGAACATATTATTAAATTCATAGTGTAATAAGAGTTGCACAGCACAGAAACAGCCCCTTCGGCCCATCACATCCACGTCGACTTTTTTTCCCGTCTACACTAACCCCATTCATTTACTCTACAATTAGTTCCTTTGTAGAATTAATCTAGGATTAGTTCTTTCATAAGTTCTTTCATAGAACATAGAGGCATAAGAGAGGTAATGTTGAAAACTGCCATTTCCACTGCCATTACAAATGAACTTGTGGGAAAGACAACAACCATTGTAGTTTTAACTTCTCTGCTGGATAGGGAACAAGTAACAAACAAGTCTCTGCAAGTGACAATATGGCCATAAGCGATAGGAGCAGAATTAAGCCATCAAGTCTACTCCGCCATTCAATCATGGCTGATCTATCTCTCCTTCCTAACCCCATTCTCCTGCCTTCTCCCCATAACATCTGACACCTGTAGTAATCAAGAATCTATCTATCTCTGCTTTAAAAATATCAATTGATTTGGCTTCCACAACCTTCTGTGGCAAAGAATTCCACAAATGCACCACCCTTTGATTAAAGACATTCCTTCTCATCTCCTTCCTTTTAATTCTGAGGCTATGATCTCTAGTCCTAGACTCTCCCACTAGTGGAAACATCCTCTCCACATCCACTCTATCCAAGCCTTTCACTATTCTGTTCGTTTTAATGAGGTCCCCCCTCAGTTTTCTAAACTCCAGCGAGTACAAGCCCAGTGCCATCAAATGCTCATCATAAGTTAACCCACTCATTCCTGGGATCATTCTTGTAAACCTCCTCTGGACCCTCTTGGCTCCAGGGCAGCACATCCTTTCTCACAACACTCCAAATGCAGCCTCACCAACACCTAATAGAGCCTCAGCATTACATCCCTGTTTCTGTATTCTAGCCCTCTTGAAATAAATGCTAGCATTGCGTTTGCCTTTTTTACTACCGATTCGACTTGCAGATTAACTTTTTGGGAATCCTGCACCAGCACTCCCAAATCCCTTTGCACCTCTGATTTCTGGATTCTCTCCCCATTTAGAAAATTGTCTATGCCTTTATTCCTACAACAAAATTGCATGACACTTTGCTATACTATATTCCATCTGCCACTTCTCTGCCCACTCTCCCAACCTGTCCAAGTCCTTCTGCAGAGTCCCTGCTTTCTCTACACTAACTGCCCCTCTACCTATTTTAGTATAATCCACAAACTTGGCATTTATCTATCTATCTATCTATCTATCTATCTATCTATCTATCTATCTATCTATCTATCTATCTATCTATCTATCTATCTATCTATCTATCTATCTATCTACCTATCTCTCTCTCTCTCTCTCTCTCTCTCTCTCTCTCTCTCTCTCTCTCTCTCTCTCTCTCTCTCTCTCTCTCTCTCTCTCTCTCTCTCTCTCTCTCTGTCTGTCTGTCTGTCTGTCTGTCTGTCTGTCTGTCTGTCTGTCTGTCTGTCTGTCTGTCTGTCTGTCTGTCTGTCTGTCTGTCTATCTATCTATCCTGTCAATCCTATTTTCAGTTTACTTGCAAGCAAGGCCTTGATTCTAAATAGTACATATCAGGACGGCACAGTGGCACAGCGGTAGAGATTGCACCTTCCAGCGCCAGAAACCTGGGTTCGATCCTGAATATGAGTACTGTCTGTATAGAGTTTGTACGTTCTCCCCGTGACCACCTGGGTTTATGCTGGATGCTCCCGTTTCCACACTCCAGAGATGTAGAGTTTTATAGGTTCATTGGCTTTGGTAAAAATTGTAAATTGTCCCTAGTGTGTAGGATAGTGTTAGCATACAGGGATTGCTGGTTGGTGCGGACTTGGAGGGCTGAAAGGCCTGTTTCCGTGCTGTGTCTGTAAACTAAACTAATTTAACTCAAAATCATGTCACACATGACTACCGTTCAAGGTGTTCTGCATTTTAATCCTTACAAGTTGCCCATTCACCTTCAGTCCTCTTTATTTATCATCCAAAATTCACACTCATGACAATGTAATTGACACTTTTCTTTTTGGTTGCACCATTTTGGGCTTTTCCAATAAAGGAATGTTTGATGTCCAACCATTAGCACAACAAAGATTATGTGTTGAAAAAAAAGTTTGAGTTTATCTGTCGTGCTAAAAACTATTAATAAATCTGTCCCCTGATATTCACACACCCAAAGGTCTGTGGTTGACATAGCCAGATGCACGTGAGGCATTGCGTTATTTGAGCAAATAACATGTTACTTTGGCAACATTGTCACATAGGTAGGATCCAAAAGGAAAGCTTGTCTTTTCCATGAACAAAAACTTCAGAATCTCCTTTCTAGCTTGCAGCTTGTTTAATAGTTCTACACTGACACTGAATTCCCCGCAACGTTATGTGTTCGTACTGAAGGCATCTTATTAACACCATATTGTAAACTGGACTGCAATGAGAGTGGAAATTCAGTGCAGAGGAAGAGGCAGATAGTGAATAAATACAACCAAAGGGCAATCGTTAATAAGTAAATACATTAATAACTAATGAGTAGTTCATCAACTCTCGGGATATGAAAGTAATTAGGCAACATTAACAACATTAAAGTGATCCAAACTGCATTAAATAAAAACCCAGTTCTCATAAATAATAAATAGAAATGCAGATACTAAAACAAAAAAAGTTAATAAACAAAATAAGAACCAATCAGCTAAATGTTAACCTGAAACAAAAACAAAAAAAAATTGTGCTAAATGAGTATTTCTCCTCTGTATTTACCGAGGAGAAAGACAAAAGGACGGACGGAACTTGGGGCAGTCAATGGGAGTGTCTTGACAACAGTCAGTGTTACGGTCAAAGAGGTGCTGAAGATACTGTCGTGCATGAAGGGAGACAAATCTCCAGGGCCTGATCATATATATCTGAGGACATTGGGGAAAACAGAGAGGATACTACGGGAGCCCTGGTTGAAATTTACGAGTCATCTTTAAATACAGGAAAGGTGCAGGAAGACTGGAGGGTGGCAAATGTTGTGCCTTTATTTAAGAAGGGCTGCAGGGAAAATGCTGGGAACATCTGCAGTTGGAAAGTTACTAGAGGGTATTCTGAGGGATAGAATTGTACAGGCATTTAGACGGATTTGGATGAGAACATAGAAGGTAAGATTAGCTAGTTTGCAGATGATACAAAAGTGGGTGGTTTTGCAGATAGTGAAGATGGTTGTGAAAAGTCGCAGCAGGATCTTGATCAATTGGCCAAGTGGCCTGAGGAATAGTTGACAGAATTTAATGCAGAAAAATGTGGAGGTGTTGCATTTTGGGAAGTCTAACATTGAATGGTAGGGCTCTGGGTAGTGTTGTAGAGCAGAGCGATCTAGGAGTGCAGGAACATGGTTCCTTGAAGGTGGAGTTGCAGGTTGATTGGTTGGTCAAAAAGGCTTTTGGCACATTGGCCTTATCAGGCAGACTATTGAGTATTGAAGTTGGGAGGTCATGTTGCAGTTGTACAAGACGTTGGTGAGGCCACATTTTGAATGTTGTGTCCAGTTCTGGGCACCGTGTTATAGGAAAGATGTTGTCAATCTGGACAGGGTACAGAGAAGATTTACGAGGATGTTGCCAGGACTAAAGGGTTTGAGGTATAGGCAGAGGATGAGTAGACTGAGTAGACTCTATTCCTTGGAGCGCAGGAGGATGAGGGGTGATCTTATAGAGGTGCATAAGATGAGAGGAATAGATCGGGTAGATGCAAAGAGTCTCTTGCCAAGAGTAGGTGAATCGAGGACCAGAGGACATAGGTTTAAGGTGAAGGGGAAAAGATTTAATAGGAATCTGAGGGCTAGTTAGCACACAACAAAAAGCTTTTTACTGTAGCTCGGTATATGTGACAATAAATTAGACAATTAAACACTAAACTACACTTGATTCCAGGTTGAGAGGTATCTCAAAGCAATGGATTTGTAAAGGAGAGGGATGATCCAGTTGTTGTGGTCTATCTTGGGTCGAATGGCATGGGTAAGACAAAGAAGGAGTGGCAATGTGGAATTGAGAGCTAAAGCGAAAGGCAAGGCTGCAAGTATGGTAACCTCAGGAGTGGTACCCAAGGCAGGTGGTAATTATCGTTCAAACAGACAAAACAGTAAAATCAAAGATAGATACAAAAATCTGGAGTAACTCAGCAGGTCAGGCAACTTTCTGGAGAAAAGGAATAGGTAACGTTTCGGGTCAAGACCCTTCTTCAGACTGAGAGTCAGGGGAAAGGGAAACGAGAGATATGGGCGGTGATATTGAACGATATAGAACAAATGAATGAAAGATCTGCAAAAAAGTAGCGATTGTCAAGGAAACCGTCCATTGTTGGCCGTGGGCTAGGTGATCACGAGTTACAGACAACGAAACTCAGCAGAACGACAGTGAAACTGGTATGATGACTAGGGTGGGCGAGGGATGGAGAGAGAGGGGATGCAAGGGTTACTTGGTTCATAATAATCCTTTATTTGTCCCACAACGGGGAAATTTGAAATTAGAGAAATCAATATCCATATCACTGTGTTGTAAACTGCCCAAGCGAGAAATAATAATAATAATAATAATAATACATTTAATTTATATAACGCTTTTCAGGAAACTCAAAGACGCTTTACAGACCAAACAAGACATAAAAACAAACAAAAGATTTATCCAGACGGAGAAGCGGCGAACAAACAGCGCCAGCGCCCTCTCACGTCAGGGTCCGGCGTAAATGGTTGACAATAAACAATAAACAGTAAATAGTTGACAGTAGACAATAAAGAACACAAGACACACAATTACAATTTAACACAGACAACCATCACAGTGATTGCTCCAGGCACACCCTCACTGTGATGGAAGGCAAAAAAAAGTCTTATCTCCTCCTCATTCTTCTCCCACGGTCAGGCAGTCAAACTGGTGCCTCGAGGCGATCGAGGCTCCCGACTTTTGAAACCCCCACCGGGCGATGGAAGGCCCATGGAATGGGGTGCTGTTCCTCCAATTTGCCTGAGGTGGCCTCCAATCTGACAATGGAGGTGGCCCAGGACAGAGAGGTCAGCAGTAAAACAATATTATGAGACGAGGGCTTCTATTTGCTGACACACTGATGCCAGACCTGGGACAAGTAGGGACTCCAACATTGAAGCATATCGCACATGAATCAGATTAGACCAAGGTAGAAGCAGACAGGATAAACTCGGTGACATAAAGATTTGTAATAATAAATAAGGATAGGGTTCAGGATATGAATGATTGAATGGGATTGGGATTGGGAGAGATATTGCCACAAGCAATAAACAAAAGGGGTGGGTTAAATATTAAAGAAAATTATAAGATCATACATTGTTCATGTCATAGAAATAAACACATAAAGAACATGAAGAAAATACTAAGTTAGTATAATATGGGGGAAAAGAAGGAACGGGGTACTGATTTTGGATGATCAGCCATGATCATATTGAATGGCGGTGCTGGCCTGAAGGGTTGAATGGCCTACTCCTGCACCTATTTTCTATGTTTCTCTGTAATAACAAAGAACCATATTCAATTAAATAGCAATAAATAATGCAATGCACTAGTTTTTTTCTATTTAACCAAATACGTGTTTTATATACTAGTGCACAGATTGGGAGCAATATGTTGAGTGAATTAGAGATTGCTTTAAGATAGGTTATAACACAATAATCATTACATTTGCATGGCTGCAAGCTGCTCAGGACTCAAAGCCAAATATGTCAGATTCCAAGGACTTGGAAAGGGCTGATAGACAATAGACAATAGACAATAGGTGCAGGAGTAGGCCATTCGGCCCTTCGAGCCAGCACCGCCATTCAATGTGATCATGGCTGATCATTCTCAATCAGTACCCCGTTCCTGCTTTCTCCCCATACCCCCTGACTCCGCTATCCTTAAGAGCTCTATCTAGCTCTCTCTTGAATGAATTCAGAGAATTGGCCTCCACTGCCCTCTGAGGCAGAGAATTCCACAGATTCACAACTCTCTGACTAAAAAAGTTTTTCCTCATCTCTGTTCTAAATGGCCTACCCCTTATTCTTAAACTGTGGCCCCTGGTTCTGGACTCCCCCAACATTGGGAACATGTTTCCTGCCTCTAACATGTCCAACCCCTTAATAATCTTATACGTTTCGATAAGATCCCCTCTCATCCTTCTAAATTCCAGTGTATACAAACCTAGTCGCTCCAGTCTTTCAACATATGAGAGTCCCGCCATTCCGGGAATTAACCTAGTAAACCTACGCTGCACGCTGATAAAGGTGAAAAGATAGCATTGCTAATACCGAAGATATTAGAACCCCAGAGAGTGGAGAGGTCATCCTTACCAATGTAGGAAGGTACCGTATATGTATCGAAGGAAATCTCAATAACTAAACTCTCAAAAGATAACATAAGCAAGAAAAAAGGATGGTAAGAAAATATTGATCCACAAACGTAATAGTTAGGTCTCTATGGTAAGAATTGAAGAACAGGAGTGGATATTAACCTTGTGGGAGTTGTCTACAGCTTTCCTGATGGAAATGATATGAACGATTCCCACAAGTCAAAGAGTCATACAGCACGGAAATAGGTATTTCAAACCATCACATCCATTCCAACCAGTGAGAACCCATCCAAGTGAACCCATGAATTCAGAGATTAGAAAAAGTTTAAGGTCGAAGTTAAGGTTTTGATGGGAGACTCTCCATTTTGTGAAATGGGAAACACTGGAGCAACTTGGGTTAGCAAGAAGTGAATTTCTAGAGTGCATTCAATGGATTTTTCTGTACTAATATGTTCTGGGTTTTGGGATTAGGGTGGTGGAAATGAGAGGGCATGACTTGGCTGAAAATATAATTGTAACAGAGCATTTATTGTGATCATACCATAATTGATTTCAGTTTGAGACGAAACGTAACAGATTGCATTTTGCAACAATTGATTTTAATAGGGTTTAATAGGGTCAACATTCGTCATGTTGAATGATGAGTTCCAAAACACTGTTGAATAAAAACGGATTGGGTGATGCAAAACCCAGTAGGGGGTGTTTATAAAAGATTTTTGCCTGTTACACAAAGGACAGGTTTGTAGGTTAATCAGCTTGGTAAATGTAAAAAATTGTCCCTGGTAGGTGTAGGATAATATTAATGTGCGGGGATCGCTGGTCGGCGCGGACCCGGTGGGCTGAAGGGCCTGTTTCCGCGCTGTATCTCTAAACTAAAGACACATGTCAAGTCAAGTCAAGTCAATTTTATTTGTATAGCACATTTAAAAACAACCCACGTTGACTAAAGTGCTGTACATCAGTTCAGGTACTAAGAAACGAACCTACAATGGCACACAAACATAACAGCACATACATAAACAGTTCACAGCACCCCCTCAGAGAGCCTCAAACGCTAGGGAGTAGAAATAGGTTTTGAGCCTGGACTTAAAGGAGTCGATGGAGGGGGAAGTTCTGATGGGGAGAGGGATGCTGTTCCACAGTCTCGGAGCTGCAACCAAACAATGAGAATTGAACCCACCAGGGAAGTTGAAGGATTGCAAAGAAAAGCAAAAACTATATATTTTTTTAAGTTAAAAATGAACATAATAATATTGCAAGGCAAAGTTTTACAATTATATTCGTCAAAGAGAACTTGTGTGGTGTGGCAAATGAAAATAAAGAAATGCCAGACTTGTTGAAAAATTATGTTCTATTATTCTTCATAATAGATGAAGAACGTGATGTATCATATCATATCATATCATATACATACAGCCGGAAACAGGCCTTTTCGGCCCTCCAAGTCCGTGCCGCCCAGTGATCCCCGTACATTAACACTATCCTACACCCACTAGGGACAATTTTTTATTTTTTTTTACATTTTACCCAGCCAATTAACCTACATACCTGTACGTCTTTGGAGTGTGGGAGGAAACCGAAGATCTCGGAGTAAACCCACGCAGGTCACGGGGAGAACGTACAAACTCCTTACAGTGCAGCACCTGTAGTCAGGATCGAACCTGAGTCTCCGGCGCTGCATTCGCTGTAAAGCAGCAACTCTACCGCTGCGCTACCGTGCCGCGGTATCTGAAGTGCCTTGGAAATGAATAATGAAAGGAAAATTGGAATTTACAACACACAAAAGCTATTGGAGGCTAGCAAAAAGGCACTAAAGACTTACAGCCTTCAAATAACACAAAATACACAAAACACAAAATACATGAAACATGAAATTAAAGTGCCGAGTGTAAAGGATTGAGGGATGTGCAGATTGGGGAGGGGGGGGGGTCAGTTTCAGTCTACCCCACAACAGAAGGGGGAGGAGTTGTACAGTTTGATAGCCACAGGGAAGAAGGATCTCCTGTGGCGTTCAGTGCTGCATCTTGGTGGAACCAGTCTGTTGCTGAAGGTACTCCTCAGGTTGGCCACTGTGTCATGGAGGGGGTGAGCTGTATTGTCCAGGATGCTCCGCAGTTTGAGGAGCATCCTCCCCTCCAAGACCACCACCCTTGAATCCAACTCCGCCCCCAGGCCGGAGCCGGCCTTCCTGATGAGTTTGTTGATCCTATTGGCGTCCGCAGCCTTCGCCCTGCTGCCCCAGCACACGGCAACGAAGAAGAAGTGGAGCACAAGAGGCTGAAGAATAATCTTATAGAAGTGCATACAATTATGAAGGGAATAGATAGGGTGAATGCACAGTCTTTTACCCAAGTTAAGGGAATCAAGAACCAGAGGACATAAGTTTAAGGTGAGAGGAGAAAGATTTAATAGGAAACTGAGGGGCAATGTTTTCACAGGGGGTGGTGGGTATATGGAACGAACTGCCAAAGGAGGTATTTGAGGCAGGGACTATAACAGCATTTAAAAGACATTGGGACGGGAAAGGTTTAGAAGAATATGAATCAAATGTGGGGAATAGGATTAGGTATCTTGGTATTTGGGGTATCTTGGATGAGTTGGGCTGAATGGCCTGCTTCCATGTTTTGTGACACCATGACGTTAGGTACAAGAAAACAATTTAGGAAATGATAACCTAACATCTGATGGTATTTGGAATCTTGAAATGATAGAGCCCTCCAGCATTTAAATATTAAATATTTTCCAAGTCATAGTAGAAAGAAAGTCTGTTTGTCTTTCTTCTTTTCTTGTCTATTTGTTAGTGTTAGATGTACGAAATAGTCTATCTTTAGCTGTGTATATGTGGGGGGTGGTGGGGGGGGTGGGGGAAACCTTTAAAATCTCTTCCTCAACGGAGATGCGACCCTTTCCGGGTCGTATCTCCGTTTGCGCTGGAAAAAAACGTGGGGCCTACCATTGCCCGCGGGGCCTTCCATCGCCCGGTGCAGCTCGGCCGCTGGACTTAACAGTGCTCGGCCGCGGGGCCTTCCATTGCCCGGTTCGGCAGCGGGACGGTTCAGCGCCAGGTGCGGCTCGGCCGCGGGGCTTTCCATCGCCCGGTACGGCCGCAGGACGGTTCAGCGCCAGGTGCGGCTCGGTCGCGGGGCCTTCCATCGCCCGGCACGGCTCGGCCGCGGGACTTTGCATCACTGGTGCGGCTCGGCCGCGGGGTCTTCCATCGCCCGGCGTGGCTCGGCCGCGGGACCTAACATCGCCCGGCGTGGCTCGGCCTCGGGACTTTACATCGCTGGTGCGGCTCGGCTGCTGGAATTAGCTGCGCACGGTATGGCCGCGGGGCCTTCCATCGCCCGGCGCGGCTCGGCCGCAGGACTTTACATCGCTGGTGCGGCTCGGCCGCGGGGCCTTCCATCGCCCGGCGCGGCTCGGCCGCGGGACTTAGCTGCGCACAGTACGGCCGCGGGGCCTTCCATCGCCCGGCTCGGCCGCGGGATGTTTCAGCGCCCGGTGCGGCTCGGCCGCGGGGACTTTAGCGTGGGGCAGAGAGCGGAAGTTTTGTTGCCTCCATCACAGTGAGGGGGTGTTTGGAGTCACTGTGATGGGTGTTTGTGTTGGGGTCATGTGTCTTGTGTTTCTTTTTTTGTGTGACTGCTGGTAACGTAATTTCGTTCGGTACCTCGGTACCGAATGACAAATAAAGGCTCTGTATTCTCTGTATCTCACATGCATTCGCAAAGGATAGGTCATGTCTAAGACAATTGGTATTTTTTGTTCAGGATGTGACAGAAATGGTAAACGGAGAAATATATTTGGACTTCCAGAAAGCCTTGGATGAGTTCCCATATAAGCGATGAATATTTATAATGAAAGCTTGTGGAACTGAATTTAAATTGTTGAGTAACTCGAGACTTTCTTGAGATAGTTGAAGATGAAAGGCGGCACGGTGGCGCAACGGTAGAGTTGCTGCCTTACAGCGCTTGCAGCGCCGGAGACCTGGGTTCAATCCCGACTACGGGCGCTGCCTGTACAGAGTTTGTACGTTCTCCCCGTGACCTGTGTGGGTTTTCGCCGAAAACTTCGGTTTCTTCCCACACTCCAAAAACTTACTGGTTTGTAGGTTAATTGGCTTGGGTTTGTATACTTGGTATAATTGTAAATTGTCCTTAGTGTGTGTAGGATGGTGCTAATGTGCGGGGATCGCTGGGCGGTGCGGACTCGGTGGGCCGAAAGGCCTGTTTCCGCGCTGTATCTCTAAACCGAAAGGAGGCACAATGAGTATCGATGTAATTGGAAGGAAGTGACCTGAAATATCATACAGAGATCCAACTTGACCCTCTATTATTCACCAAATGTGTAAATTGAATAACCCCATTGGGATCCATGGGTTGTGTGGAAGTTTGCCAATGTGGCATGGATTACTGGAATTATAAACTGTAGAGATGGGAGCATAGGATTACAATGATATCAATACGCATTTTTAAAGACAGAAATATATTTAATATGTTTAACATCACACCAACCATGATCTCACTAACTGAAGGACCCGACAAGAGAAAATGAATGCTCCATTCCAATTACAAGATGCATGCGGAGGTTTTGGAGAGAGGGCAGAAGAGGTTTGAATGCTGAATGCTGAAGATGGACACAAAAAGCTGGAGTAACTCAATGGGTCAGTAAGCATCCCTGGAGACAAGGAATAGGTGACATTTCGGGTCGAGACTCTTCTTCAGACTGACCCGACCCAAAATGTCACCGATTCTTTTCCCGCTGCCTGTCCCGTTAAGTTACTCCAGCTTTTTGTCTCTATCTTTGGTTTAAACCAGCATCTGCAGATCCTTCCTACACATTACCAGAATGCTGCCTGGATTAAGGAGTATTAGTTACAAGGAGAGTTTGAACAAACTTGGACTGTTTTCTCTGCAATATCAAAGGTTGAGGAAGAAAGTATATAAAATTATGAAAGGCATTGTTAGGCCTAGACAGTCGGAACCTTGTACCCAGAGTGGAAAAGTCAAAGACTAAAGGGCATGGCTCGAAAGTGAGAGGTGTAATGTTTAAAGGAGACTAGACCAAGTGGACCCGTTGGGCCCAAACCTCTCCTATATTGGTGCAGCACCCTCTCCTCCCCCACTCCCCCCTTCCCCTCTCCCCCCCACTCCCCCATCCCCTCGCCCCCCCCCACTCCCCCCCCCACTCCCCCATCCCCTCGCTCCCCCACTCCCCCATCCCCTCGACCCCCCACTCCCCCCCACTCCCCCTCCCCTCTCCCCCCCACTCTCCCATCCCCTCGACCCCCCACTCCCCCCCACTCCCCCATCCCCTCGCTCCCCCCACACCCCCCTCCCCTCTTCCCCCCCTCCCCCTTTACCCTACCCCCTCCCTCCACCCCCCTCTAGCCCCCTGCACCCTTCCCCTCTCCCCTTCCCCTTCCATGTTTCTATGTTTTCGTACAGGTATGTAGGTTCATTGACTGGGTAAATGTAAAAATTGTCCCTAGTGTGTGTAGGATAGTGTTAATGTGCGGGGATCGCTGGGCGGCGCGGACTCGGTGGGCCGAAGGGCCTGTTTCCACGCTGTATCTCTAAATCTAAAATCTAAATCTAAAATAAAAATTCAAATTAATGATTATTTTAATGCCGGTGGACACATAGGAGTGGGAGCGTTAGCAAAATAAGATCAAATGGGAAAGAAAACGAACTGAGAAAATGCAACGGGTAACATTCAAAATATGTAACCATGGAGACTGCTGCCAACAGCAATACATGTGCCATCTCCCTCACTGCCATTTGAAAAGGGCGAGGGATGAGGATTCTATCTTTCCAATAATGAAAGGATTCTATCTTTCCAATAATGACTGCTGTAGGAAACAGCCTGCTCGGTACATCATTGCTGTTGCATTCTCTCAGTTCGTTTTATTTTTTTAAATGGATCGACTGGGCTTGTATTCACTGGAATTTAGAAGGATGAGAGGGGGTCTTATAGAAACATATAAAATTCTTAGAGGATTGGACAGGCTCGATGCAGGAAAAACTGTTCCTGATGTTGAGGGAGTCCAGAACCAGGGTTCACAGTTTAAGAATAAGGGGTAGGCCATTTAGGACTGAGATGAGGAAAAACTTTTTCACCCGGAGAGTTGTGAATCTGTGGAATTCTCTGCCACAGAAGGTAGTGGAGGCCAATTCACTGGATGTACTGTGTTCAAGAGAGTTAGATATAGCTCTTAGGATTAACCGAATCAAGGGATATGGGGAAAACATAGAAACATGGAAACATAGAAAATAGGTGCAGGAGTAGGCCAATTGGCACTTCAAGCCAGCACCGCCATTCAATATGATCATGGCTGATCATCCAAAATCAGTACCCCATTCCGCATATCCCTTTTTCCCCATTTCCCTTGATTCCCTTAGCCCTAAGAGCCTAAATCTAACTCTCTCTTGAAAACATCCGGTGAATTGACCTCCACTGCCCTCTGTGGCAGAGAATTCCACAGATTCACAACTCTCTGGGTGAAAATGTTTTTCTCATCTCAGTCCCAAATGGCCTCATCTCAGTCCCTTATTCTTAAACTGTGACCCCTGGTTCTGGACTCCCCCGACATCGGGAAACATTTTTTCTGCATTTAGCCTGTCCAATCCCTTAATAATTGTGTATGTTTCTATAAGATCCCCTCTCATCCTTCTAAATTCCAGTGAATACAAGAACAGAGTACTGATTCTGGATGATCAGCCATGATCATATTGAATGGCGGTGCTGGCTCGAAGGGCTCCTGCACCTACTTTCTGTGTTTTTATGTTTTTTATCACTGTCCTTGATAGGTATAAGTGCTCCTGCTAACCCTCTTAACCTTCCAGGAAGCTCCGACTCACTTGGGTTATTTTATCGAGTGAATCCTCACTTCTGCTTGCACTGGAATTTCTCTCAGACATTTTCAGGGGAAATGTTTCAAATCAGAGGGGTGGCTCTTATCGTTAAACTGCAAATGAGAAATGTTTAGTAAGAACATTGCTTCTCAAAAAAATCCCCTCATTATCTCTGAAAGAAGCGCATTCACATGACAACACGCCTAATTCTCTGCCGAAATGAGCCTATTACATAAGGAGGCCATTCCCAAACTGGGCTGTTTCTTTGCCTTGCAGCACTGTTGTCAAAAAACATTAACATCGCCTTGTGTTAATGAAAACCGTTGACAGCATATCAGAGGATTGCCCAGTAAAACAGACTGACATGTCACGGCCACAGAAGGATTTACATTGTTTTCACCATCTCTTAAATCCACTTAATACATTTGTTTTGATTATACTGCTCGTTGCCCTGACCTTCAGCATATTTATACATTAATACTAATTTCCAAGATGGCGCCCAAGCCAGGCGATTCCCTGCGTGCTTGTCCCAGAAGTGGATCTGCAATCGCGCGTCACAATCGATCCGCTCTTTTAAACCTTTACTCCGTCAGTAGCATTTCTTACCTCAACTTTGCTCTACTCAATCTCCTCTCAGGTCCCTTTATCCTGTATCTGCACACTGTGGACAGCGTCTGGTCTTTCCGCTGACTGGTTAGCACGCAACAAAAGCTTTTCACTGTACCTCGGTACACGTGACAATAAACTAAACTATAAACAAATTGAATCACAAATACTCCAGGGAAGGAGTCAGTTCCAGATCCACTTGGTCACATTCAAACACCTGCACTTTCTCCTTAGGATCACAACATCCCAAGACTAAAGCAGGGTAAAACTAATGTTTTATATGGTTCATGAGCCTAACCTCCTGGAACTGCACATCTGTTCATTAACCCCAGGAATTGTTATGCTTGGAGGAATCAAGCAACATAATGGTTAAACCCCTCCCTGGGTTTCTACCTTGAGACTTATAATATCGAAGTGGGTTGTTTAACGATATTAATAGGGGGCATGAAACTATAGGTCCACCACCGATTTTCCGGCAACTGGCAGTTTGGCCTCCCCTTTAATCCGGACAAAATCCCCCCCCCCCCTCCCCCGGTCACCCCGAACATGAGGGGACTAGGGTGGGTGAGGCAGTCAATCTCAACCTCATCAGGACTCTGCGCCGGTCGTCGGGTTGAATTTGCCCCCCCCCGGTGACCGGGGCTCTGTAACTCGGGGCCCAGCCGGAGCCAACAAATCCGTTCCCATAGCTGACTTCCATGGCCGACATTGTGGGCTGGTATCACGGCCCCCCAAGGCCAAGATCTCGGTTGGACCGACAAAATGGATAATCCAGAAAGGCTCTGGAACTAAGGCTGCCTGAAATTGGTAGTGGACCTGCACCAGTTTATTGTGAAAACCCCTGTTCCAAAAGGGAAGGAAAGGTATCAGTCGTAGCCTGCCTGGCCTTTTGGTGACTTGACTCTCAGCTTTCCCCTGAACCAGCACGACAAGCCATTCAATTCAAGAACAATTATTGCTAGGCAGTCAATGTTGGCTCGACTGAAGACAACTAACTACTTTCCATGTTCCAATCAAATAAAAGGTTTTGTTAACTATTGGTCCCTTTTCCCTTGAGAATGGAAGGCTAAGGAGTGACTTAATAGAATTTGTCAGAATCGTGAAAGGTTTTTGATATGGTGAATACAAAAAGAATGTTTCTATGTGGGTAAGTCTAAGCAGAGGCCCACCATAATCAGACAGCCAGCTTGAAATCTAACAGGGAATTCAGAAGAAACCTTTTTTACTCAGAGTGGTGAGATTGTGGGAGTCACCAGCACAAGTTGAAATGAATAGTGTTGACCTTTTTGACCAAAGAAGTGCAAAGAGACACGGTGCAGAAACTGGCCCTTCAGCCCATCGAGTCCACGCTGACCAGCGATCCCTGTGCACTCGCACTAACCTACGCACTAGGGACAATTTACAATTTTTACCGAAGCCAATTAACCTACAAATCTGTACGTCTTTGGTGTGTGGGAGGGTACCAGGGCACCCAGAGAAAACCCACGCGGTCACAGGGAAGAACGTACAAACTGCGTACAGACAGCGGCAGTAGTCAGGATTGAACCCGAGTCTCGAGCATTGTAAGGCAGCATCTCGAACCGCCGTGCCACTGTACCCCCCCTACTATCTAAGGGGAGACTGATTTAGAAGGATGAGGGGGGATCTTATTGAAACATATAAGATAATTAGGGGTTTGGACACATTAGAGGCAGGAAACTTGTTCCCAATGTTGGGGGAGTCCAGAACAAGGGGCCACAGTTTACGAATAAGGGGTAGGCCATTTAGAACGGAGATGAAGAAGAACTTTTTCAGTCAGAGAGTGGTGAAGGTGTGGAATTCTCTGCCTCAGAAGGCAGTGGAGGCCAGTTCGTTGGATGCTTTCAAGAGAGAGCTGGATAGAGCTCTTAAGGATAGCGGAGTGAGGGGGTATGGGGAGAATGCAGGAACGGGGTACTGATTGAGAGTGATCAGCCATGATCGCATTGAATGGCGGTGCTGGCTCGAAGGGCTGAATGGCCTCCTCCTGCACCTATTGTCTATTGTCTATTGAATCACCACATAAGGAGAAGGGAATGAGGGTTTCACTGTTTAATAATAATAATAATAATGTGTCATATGTAGGTTGGCACAGGGTCAACGGTACAATGAAATGTATTTGACAAGACAACGGGTCACCTCAGCAGTTATATTCCAAGGATAAATAAGATTAAAAAATGACATTAGTAAGGTAAAAAAGACAATATTAAAAATAGGTAAAAAGGCAATATTAAAAAATAATCAACATATATGATTTGAAATGTGTTTATGAGTTCAGAAGCCTGATGGCCTGATGGTAGAAACTGTTCTTAAGTCTGGTGGTACGCGCAGCCATTCTCCTGTATCGTCTGCCTGACGGTAACAAGGAGAACTTCTCTCTGTTCTTGAATTCTGAAAGTTTTAAATATAATTTTTTTAAACGCAAGCACCCTGCAGTTTAACACTAAACTCTGGTGAAAGCCCAGCGGAGAATGAACTCTCACCAATATTTAAGAAATATTTAGATGAGCAAGCGTCATATAATGTAGAAGGCTACAGGTTCTGTACTGGAAAATGGGAGAGTTAAGATAGATAGTTCGATGGCCAACGTAGACACAGCTGTTTAACGCTATGAAACTGGTCTACCAATATCAAGAGCCTATGAATGACTCCGACCACAATCTGCCGGTTTAGTTTAGTTTATTTTAGAGATACAGCGCAGAAAAAGGCCCTTCAGCCTACTGTCCACACCAGCAATCCCCGCATATCAACACTATCTACACACACTAGGGACAATTTACATTTATACCAAGCCAATTAACCCACAACCTGTACGTCTACATATCTTAGATATAGGTATAGAAGATATAGATTTGGAGAGTGGGAGGAAACTGTATAAAACCCCTGCAGGTCACGGGGAGAAAATCCATAAAGACATCACCCGTGGTCAGGATTGAACCTGGGCCCCAGGTCTCCTGCACTGTAAGGCAGCAACTTTACCACTGCGCCACCATGGTGTAGGACACGAGAGACCTCATGAGGACAGGAATCAACTTCCTTCACTTTGTCTGCACACACACATTCCCCAACTTACCCAAGTCAGATTTTGGGCAAGTCGGAATCATTCATACCTGGGCCAATATTTTTATAAAGTGCAGAGAGGTCTGCTGGCCATCAAGCGGCGGCACAGCGTCTTGCTGGCTGACAGGGCTTTCTTCAGTGTGCAGATGCCGATTTACACCGAAGAAAGACACAAACTGCTGGAGTAACCCAGCGGGACAGACAGCATCTCTGGAGAGAAGACCGAAGAAGGGATTAAACCCGAAACCGACAGGACATGCTCCTTCACCCTGGTGGGCCCCCTCCTCTCTCTCTGACGCGGACGCTTCTTCCTGTCGACCGTCGTGTTGAAGACCCCGCCGCTCCCCCCTCCACTGTCACGTGCTCCTCCTCCTTCCCCGGAGTCGCCGACCTCTTCCGCCTTGAGTTTCTCTGCCATGGCAAGTCAGCTGGGAGTCGCTCACTGCCCCCCCCTCCCTTTATCTCGCTTGCCCTCCCAGTGTCGCACCAAAAATGGCCGAAACTGGAGCGAGCACAAAATTGGAGGTCGCCTTTCTATCTATGAAGTGGATGGGAAGCCCTAGCCATCCTCCAGTTGCAAAACCCCCCATGTTTCTCACTTGTTACTAAACCCTCGGATCCCAGTACAACCCACCCGCTCCACCTCTCAAAACCTGCCAGATCCCGAGCGATCGGCAGCAAATGGCACCAGCGCATTGTTTGTAAATACAGCAGAGGGCTTGGAGAGTTGTTGACGTATGCGTGAGTTCACCTAACTCACCTTTTGTGTACGTTTGGGAGCGTCTGTATACAAAAACCAGCACCCCATTGCCTTTCTGAAATTTAAGTTAGAGTGGAATTTTCCCGGTAGCTTGGCATCAACCACATTACCAGAGATTGCTGAAGTATGTGGTTAAGTTACAGGCTGAGTAATCCAGGGACCAGGACTAATGCCTTGGGACGTGCATTGAAATCCCTTCACAGCAACTGAGGAATTTAAGATCAATATATTAAATAAATCTGGAATAATACGCTAGCATCAGCTTTCTCGCGAACTTGAAACTATCAGATTGTTGGTGTAGATAAGCACCAGGCCGCAATCTCACAGTCCATTTCTGATTTCATCACTTCTAGCTGTCTGCCTTCCACAGCCTCCAACCTTATCATTTCCCGGTCCTGCACAACCCAGGTTTTATCTTCTCCCCAAAATCCATAAACACAACTGCCCTGGCAGACACGTTGTTTCTGCCTGCTCCGTAGCACTAGCTTCTTGTTTTACACCCAACAAACCGCTAACAATGCCCTGTTTCCTTTATCATCGTTACTTGTTTGCATATTTTTCATTCATTGTTCTTTATCTCTCAACATCATCGACTATATATATCGATGGGCGGCACGGTAGCGCAGCGGTAGAGTTGCTGCTTTACAGCGAATGCAGCGCCGGAGACTCAGGTTCGATCCTGACTACGGGTGCTGCACTGTAAGGAGTTTGTACGTTCTCCCCGTGACCTGCGTGGGTTTTCTCCGAGATCTTCGGTTTCCTCCCACACTCCAAAGACGTACAGGTATGTAGGTTAATTGGCTGGGTAAATGTAAAATTTGTCCCTAGTGTGTGTAGGATAGTGTTAATGTACGGGGATCGCTGGGCGGCACGGACTTGGTGGGCCGAAAAGGCCTGTTTCCGGCTGTATGTGTATGGTATGGTATGATATGGGGGAAAAAGCCGGAACGGGGTACTGATTTTGGATGATCAGCCATGATCATATTGAATGGCGGTGCAGGCTCGAAGGGCCAAATGGCCTACTCCTGCACCTATTTTCTATGTTTCTAAACCCTTTTAAGTCTCCGTCGCATTCCCACACCAACCTGTCATTCCTCAACCTCTTCCACTACCATGGAGAGGCCAAATGCAAACTAAAGGAACAACACCTCACATTCCACCTGGGCAGACGGAAATACAAAGTCACGAGCATTTTCCCTCCAATTTCCGGTAACTAACAATCTGCTGGAGGAACTCAGTGGGTTCAGCAGCATCTGTGAGTGGAAAAGAATGGTCCTGATGCAGGTCAATCGTATTTCCCCCTCACCGCCACAGATGTTACTCAACCTGCTGAGTTCCTCCAGCATATTGTTTGTCGCTCCAGATCCCAGCATCCGTATTGTCATATACTCCTCTTTGGGTTGTGAGAGGAAACTAGAGCAGTCGTGGAAAGGACATGCAAACTTCACGCAGCGGTCGGGCACGGTCGGGCCTCGACCTGAAACGTCACCTATCCCTTTTCTCCAGACATGCTGCCTGTGACCCGCTGAGTTACTCCAGCATTTTGAGTCCATCTTCAGTGTAAGCCAGCGTCCGCAGTTCCTTCGTACACTTCACACGGACAGCGCTGGAGATCAGGATCAAACCTGCTTCTCTGTAGCTTTGACGCCACTATTCTAATTGCTGCACTGCCCCGTGCTGTCCTGAGCACTTTCTGAGTAATGGAATGAATAACACAAAGGTTTTGCTGTCATAATCCCTTTTCAGCATTAGTCTGTTTACTGCTCCTGGTCAACAGAGGAGCCAGCTGCCTTCATTTAGTTTACATTCCAGTTGACAGCTCTGTTCGGCTTGACTGTTTGGGCAGACCCTGCGCCCTGACCCAGCTCTCAAAGGGATAGAGGGAAAGAAGGAAAAGAATAAGGAAGGAGGGCAGAAAAACGAGGGACATTGAGGAATCAAAGGAGGAGAGCGATGGAAGGAATCATTAAATAAATAATGTGGCCACCAGCAAGATAAATGTAGTACGGAAAGAAAAAACAATTAAGTAGAGGACTTTATTTGTGGGCCAATTGAAAATAGGAGAAGAAGCATTCGAAGGGAAGTTAGCATTCAGAGTCACGATTGTGACATATATAAAATAGCGCCGCTTGGACAATCACCATGGGAACAAGAGGGTGACTGCAAGCTTTTCTCATCGCCTTGTTAGAGGATATGTCTGGGAAGTCTAATTATGGTTTCTCTGAGTGAAGAAGGCAGGAAGATGCATACCATCCACCAAGAGCACTCCAGTGTTCACCCCCTGCCACTTCCCGCGGCTCCACCAATCTCAGTCCTAATGCAAGATCTATAAAAGCTGCATAATCAGCAGAGCTATCATCCTCCTTGACATTTTCTGGCATTTTACAGGATGAAGACATAGATTGTAATAAGTTACAGGGCGCAGATTCGGAACACTACTTTGAAAGTCTTCACAATCCTATCAGCTGCCTTGTCCTTTATTGCTTCGTGCTGCTTAAAGATACTTTAATGGGTTCTGTCAGTGAGAGCGACCGAGTCAGAAAGAGAGGGGGCGAATGAAAAGAACATGGAAGGAACACATTAAAGGACAGTAATTCCCATGTTCGTGGATTTATGAAAAAGGTTCAACTTGTCCTGGGTTTCTTCGGCTGTGTTCTGCATAACCCGCATCACTGAGGCGATTTCATTGCCAAAGCACATGCAGACAGAGGTACAATAAGTAAAATTTGGTATATTTAACAATTAATGGATGAACATTTCAGTGAGATCAATGCATCATTGCTTAGTGGACTTAACTGAAGTTTCTCTCTTGGTGTATGTTATTAGGGTTAATGACTGCTAACGCAACAGAAGACTTGTACTCGCTGGAATTTAGAAGATTGAGGGGGGGGTCTTATAGAAACTTACAAAATTCTTAAGGGGTTGGACAGGCTAGATGCAGGAAGATTGTTCCCGATGTTGGGGAAGTCCAGAACAAGGGGTCACAGTTTAAGGATATTTAAGAGGGAGTTAGATGTGGCCCTTGTGGCTAAAGGGATCAGGGGGTATGGAGAGAAGGCAGGTACGGGGTACTGAGTTGGATGATCAGCCATGATCATATTGAATGGCGGTGCAGGCTCAAAGGGCCAAATGGCCTACTCCTGCACCTATTTTCTATGTTTCTATGTTTCGAAGACAAATCTATTCATTAAGGAAGCATCAGAAAGAAGCAAAGTGCTGGAGTAACTTGACGGGTCGGGCAGCGTCTCTGGAGAACATGGATGGGTGATGTTTCGGGTCGGGACCCTTCTTCAGACTGATTGTTTTGGGTGGAGTGGGGAGGATGGGGTGGGAAGTTGGAAGAGAGGAGAGACAGAAGCAGGAAGCATCAGACCCTGTCTTACAAACTCCTGGAAGTGCACTCCCAGGAAGCCAAACCCCATCTCTGTCATTGAAGAGCCAAGAACAATCAGAGATAGTGGAGAATGAACCACTGGGCAAGGTTTTGAAAGAGCAAAGAGCATAAAGTCATAGTCATACAGTGTATGACTATTTGCTGCATCTGCTAGACAACCTTTTTGTGATGCATTCTTCTTCTTGCGTTTGAGGCAGCAGAAATTATGTAACGCCCTCCAGGCGCTGTAGCCAGTGCAATGTGCTGTTGTCGAGGGCCGTGAGGTCTACCCCTCCACCAGGGGGACGGAGGACAATGCAGTCGAAAATGACGTGCTGCGCTGTTTGCCGGTCCGCTCCACACACGCAGGCTGCTGATGGACACAACCCCCAACGATGCATGTTGGCGTTGAACCGGCCGACCCCTGTGCGGAACCGGTTCAGGGCGACCCACTCTTTGCGGGGCATGTCCGAGCCGGGTGGGGCTGTGGTGTTCGGTGCGACAGTGGATTGAGATGAATTCACAAAATCAAGCAGATGCATTCACAAAATCAAGCAGATTCCTCTGTAATACATTCATTTGCAATCTCTCTCCATGCAGATAATATTCTGCCTGTTGATTCCTCTTGACGAAAACCGTAGCCTCACTCTGCCCATTTTAATCTCCATTTGCCAAGATTTTGCCCACTCACTCATCCTGCTTATTTTCCTGCTGTTATTTAAATCTCCTTATTGCAACATGCATTCCCAACTATCATAGCATTACCAGCAAAGTTAAATATTTTATACCCTCCCCTATCCTTAGGGTCATTAATATGAATACTAATAAACTGAGATAAAACTGACCCCTGTGGCACTGTACTAATTAGATCCTTCCAGCCTGAAAAAGATCAGTTTATTCCAACATCTCTGTGTTAGTCAGTTTTCTATTCATGCCAACACACTCCCACCAGTACCCATGAGCTCCTAACTTGTGCATTAGCTTTTATGTGGCACCTTGACAAAAGCCTTTAGGAAATGCAAAAACACCACACATTTCCCTCTATTGAATCTTCTTGCTACATTTCTCAAACATGATTTATCTTTCATAAATCCCATGTTGACTTGGTTTGATTTGGGCCTTGGTGCCATGAGATTAACATAGAGTCGTAGAGTTATACTCAAGGGGACTCATCCATGGTGACCAAGACGTCTGTCTGAGCCAGTCTCACGCCTGCGTTTTGGCGCATCTATATACTAAAACTCGTTTGTTTGTTGTTTGTTCCTGAACTACACCCAAAACGGTACACAATAGCATGACAATTTTAGGCCCACCTTACTCACCGTCGTCCCTTTGGTGCTAATGGAAGAAGATTCGTTGAAATCGGTGTTATATTTTTTGTTATTCATATTTTTAAGTTTAAATCTATCTCCTAGGGAGGGAGGGGGAGGGAGGGAGGGAGGGAGGGAGGGAGGGAGGGAGGGAGGGAGGATAAGAGGGGGTTGAGAGGGATGGAGTGAGGGGAAGGGGAAGAGGGGAGGGGAAGGGGGAGGGGAAGGGGAGGGGGAGTGGAGGGGGAGAGGGGAGGGGAGGAGGGAGGGGAGGAGGGAGGGAGGGGGGAGGGGGAGGAGGGGGGGAGGGGGAGGGGGGAGGAGGGGGTAGGGGGAGGGGAGAGGAGGGGAGGGGGGAGGAGAGGGTGCTGCACCAATGCAGGAGAGGTGTGGGTCCAACGGGTCCACGTTCTAGTTTCTCTCTAATCCTTTCCTATCCACGTATCTGTCCAAGTGTCTTCTAAACATCATAATTGTATTTGACTCTATAGCTTTCCTCTGGCTGCTCGTTCCATAAACCCACCTCTGTCTATGTGAAAAGGTTTTCTCCTCAGATCTCTTTGTTCTCTTCTCACCTTAAATCTATGCTCTCTCGTCTTACACTCCCTTACCCTGGGAAAAAAAGTCTGTGACACTTCTATGCCCTCATGATTTTATATAAAGCTACTCCTCAACCTCCTTTGCTCCTGGGGAAAAAAAATCCAGTCTATCCAGTCTTAACCTACAGCTCAAGCCCTCCACTCCACTAACATCCTCGTGAATCATTTCTGCACCCTTTAATAAATCTACACTCTGAACTTCATTCTGCACGACAATATTCATTGTTCGTAAAGCCTGGGGTTTGTAAGACGGGTCGGTTTCAAAGATGCATAATTTACTCAATCTGAATCCTTTAATATTCAGAGGTCTTATCCCATCTGAAAGAATTTGCAAGGCTCTGTGTTTGTGTCCTTTAATGTGACACAGGGCAGGAGAGAGGGACTATTTAGATTGCTCTTGCATAAAGCTCATGCTGGATGATCTGAATGCTCCCCTCCCCTGCTGTGACTAATTTGTGATTCTGTTAAGGGCTTGTCCCACTTTAGGCAATTCTTTAGGCGACTGCCGGCGACTGTAATAGTCGTAGCAGGTCACCGAAAAACTGGCGACTGGACCCCCCCCCCCCCATGACAATTTCTACGACAAGCTACAACAACCTACCACCTGGTCGACGTCAATCTACAGCAAGGTACCGACAACCGGCGACCCAATCGTCGCGACCTAGGACGTCCACCTACGACCGCACCTACGACAACCTACGCCAACACCTACAACAACCTACAACCACACAGGTGACAACTTACCACAACCGAAATCAACCCACGTCCACCCGTGACAGGCTACGACAAGCTACAACCCTGAAGACTGAAGACAATTCATGTCATTCTTGCCTCCGAAACAATGGAATACCTCAGTTCCCCTATAAAAGGGGGTGTATGGTAGGGTCTCCAATCATTCTGCATCATGACTATTTGAAAGTGATGCCCTGAGAAACTATGAAATGCAATAACTTCATACACCAATTTTCCGTGAAAATGTCAAGAATTTCCTTTATTGAAACAAACACTTTTTTTTTAAAGGTTCATAAGAACATACAACAGTGCATACAGAAATATTGTAATAAACTTCAATAAACTTCAATAAACTTCAAACTTTAAAATTCAAACTTTAAACAGAATACAAGTGCAAAAACATACATTTATGGACACATTACACTGATGGGTGATCAGATCAAGTCCCCCACACTTGGAATTCACCAAAGTCAGCACCGGCGACAACCTACGTCACCTGGTGACAACCTACGACAGGACCTACGTCAGGAGACGTCAAGCTACGCTCATCTGCGTCAAACCCACTGTCGCCGGAAATTTCTTAACATTCTGAAAATCCAGCGGCGACCAGAAAGACGCTATGACTCTTTGGAGACAACTCACGACCATACAGGCGACACCCCGGCGACCATGTGACGATAGCCAAGTCACCAGTAGTTGCCTAAAAAATCGCCTACGTGGGACAGGGGCTCAAAACATGCCCTCCATATCTGAAAGCTACAAAGATTGATAAGCTTGTACATGGAGTGTGATGTTGGCTATCTTAATATTAAATTTCTATTTCCAATAGCAGACCAGACCAGTGCTGATTGCAGCTGTTAGAGCATCAATAGACAATAGACAATAGGTGCAGGAGGAGGCCATTCGGCCCTTCGGCCCTTCGAGTCAGCACCGCCATTCAATGTGATCATGGCTGATCATTCTCAATCAGTACCCCGTTCCTGCCTTCTCCCCATACCCCCTGACTCCGCTATTCCCAAGAGCTCTATCGAAAGTGTTTTATCCTGAATAATTTGTAAAAAAAAGGAAGATTAATAAAACCCCATGCTCGCTAATGTTTAATTCACTATCTCCAATTTCCGGCAGAAAATTTCTACGGTTGGCAGTTCAAGTAGATTCCTTCTCTCCAGAGACGCTGCCTGTCCCGCTGAGTTACTCCGGCATTTCATGTCTTATCTTTGGTGTGTACCATCATCTGCAGTTCCTTCCAGCACATTCCTGACAATTAAACAACCTTGAGTTTGACTGTGTAAAGGAGTAGTTGGTAAATGAGCAAGAGCATTGTGAGTGCATTCATTGTTGGAGAGAGAGATATATGTAAGAAAGAGGATGATGTGGGGCAGAATATATAGATAATTGTATTCTAAACACCATGTAGTCAAACAGAGACGATTAGTTATGAAAGCATCAGAGAAAATAAAACTTTTATCGCAGGTAAGGAGTTCAACATCAGTCAATCAGAAGTAATGGGCATATCTCAGAACATAGAATACTGAAAAAAAACAGAACGGGCCCTTAGGCCCACGAAGACTGTGCCAAACATGATGCCAAGATAAATTAATCTGATTTACCTGCCAATGAGGCCTAGTCTTCCATTCCCTGCATATTCATGTGCTCACATAAAAGTCTCTTAAATGCTACTATCGTACAATATATTACAAAGGTATTTATTCACAAAATGCTGGAGTAACTCAGCGGGTCAGGCAGCATCTCAGGAGAGAAGGAATGGGTGACGTTTCGGGTCGAGACCCCTCTTCTCCTGAGATGCTGCCTGACCCGCTGAGTTACTCCAGCATTTTGTGATACCTTCGATTTGTACCAGCATCTGCAGTTATTTTCGTACAGAATATTACTTTACTTTTCGAGATTATAGCGCAGGAACAGGGCCTTCAGCCCACCGTGTCCGCGCCAACCTGCGATCATCCCGTACACGCTCACTATCCTACACACTTGGGACAATCGACAAATCTTTTTACAGGAGTCAATTAACCTGCAATCCTGTACGCCTTTGGTGTGTGGCTGGAAATTGGAGCACCCAGAGTAAGCACATGTGGTCACAGTGAGAATGTACAAACTCCATACAAACAACATCTGTAGTCAGGATAGAACACGGGTTTCTGGTACTGTAAGGCAGCAGCTCTACCGCTGTGCCACCCAAATGCCTCCACCACAACCCCTTTCAGCTGGTTCCAGACAATCACCACCTTGGGTAACAAATTTGCCATGCACAATTCCTTTAAGTTATGCTTTTCTCACCTTCAAGCTATGTCCGCTGGTCTTTGACATTTCCATCTTGAGAAAAAGGTTCTATCTACCCTATATTGCTGACCTATTTTATAGAAAAATAGAAACATAGAAAATAGGTGCAGGAGTAGGTCATTCGGCCCTTCGAGCCAGCACCGCCATTCAATAATCATGGCTGATCATCCAGAATCAGTACCCTTTCATGCTTTCTCCCCATATACCTTGATTCCGTTAGCCCTAAGAGCTATATCTAACTCTCTCTTGAATACATCCAGTGAATTGGCCTCCTCTGCCGTCTGTGGCAGAGAATTTCTCAGATTCACAACTCTGGCTGAAAAAGTTTTTCCTCATCTCAGTCCCAAATGGCCTACTCCTTATTCTTAAACTGTGGCCCTGGTTCTGGGCTTCCCCAACATGGGGAACATTTTTCCTGCATCTAGCCTGTCCAATCCCTTAAGGATTTTATATGTTTCTATAAGATCCCTTCTCATCCTTCTAAATTCCAGTGAATATAAGCCCTGTCAACCAATTCTTTCATCATATGTCAGTCCTGCCATCCCGGGAATTAATCTGGTAAACCTATGCTGCACGCCCTCAATAGCAAGAATGTCCTTCCTCAAATTAGGAGAACAAAACTGCACACAGTACTCCAGTTGCGGTCTCACCAGGGCCCTGTGCAACTGTAATAGGACCTCCTTGTTCCGATACTCAAATCCTCTCGCCATGAAAGGCCAACATGCCATTAGCTTTCTTCACTGCCTGCTGTAGCTGCATGCTTACTTTCAGTGACTGATGTACAAGGAGAGGTACATTGCCAGTGCCCGTGCTTACCTGGCCCTCTATGTCTTGGATATGTAGGAAGGAACTGCAGATGTTGGTTTATACTGAAGATAGGCACAAAATGCTAGAGTAACTCAGCAGGTCAGGCAGCATCTCTGGAGAAAGGTAACAGGTGATGTTTCAGGTTGAGACTCTTCTTCAGACTGAAGGATAGAGAAGCATCTTGTTATTTAACAACCTTGGAGTCTACACCTTGGAGTGCAGCAGTGAGGTCCAAGTGACAAAAGTGGTCCCTGCAAAAACCCCTTTCTCAAATCCTGAAACACCCCAGAAAATATTTGACAACCAGCAAAGCTGGGACAGGGCTTAATTGGTAAGAAGAGAGAAATTGATTCCTGACAATGTTTAAATATTTGACATTTAGAGATATTTAAAAACCATTATTTTCTTAAATTAAATAACTATTAAAACAGACTAACAACTATATTAAATAACAACTGTTAAAAGACTTATAGCACAATTGAATTCTCATCCCTGGAGGGCGATAAGGGTCAGCTTCTAAATTAATTCAAAACAGAAATCGATACATTTTTGGGCATTAAAGCAATCAAGAGATGTGAAGATAATGCAGGAAAATAGAGCTGAGCCACGGTCTTGCAGAATGGTGGAAGGACCCAATTATCCTGCTCCTAATTCTGGTGTCCTTATTCAAAACCTAAAGCAAAATTAATATTATTGTAGAAGTAACTAATCTTTCCTGCAAATTGCAAATTCTTCACTCTTTAATCCCCAATC
Organism: Rhinoraja longicauda; assembly: GCF_053455715.1. NCBI lineage: Eukaryota > Metazoa > Chordata > Chondrichthyes > Rajiformes > Arhynchobatidae > Rhinoraja > Rhinoraja longicauda. The sequence continues at coordinate 15,209,811 of NC_135963.1, read as the reverse complement.
AGATTCAAAATGTTTTCAGTTCTTGTTTGGGTCTAACTTGGCACAAGTTCAATGGGGAGATATCCCAAACTATCTAAGGGAATTCTAGCAAGGCTGTGAGTGCTCCGAAGCTGGATTCCTTGCCGACATCTTTGAATCTGTCAATATGTCATGAGTTTTCATGTTCGGCACCACTGACTCAAAAATCCAGAAATATACTGTGGTTGAGGTGGATGTGGAAACAAATGATTGGAGTTACAAAGTGAATACTGGATGCACAGTGGGTTTCACTCTGTAGCTCCTGTCTCTTATCAACATTTTAGAAGTTAGTTCCTTTAGCTTCCATTTTAGAAGTTAGTGCAATCTAAAGGAGCTAATGCAAAATTCACAAGAAAATTACATCGGTGGGGGGGGAAGAAATTGTTGAAGTTTCAGGTCAAAATATTACGTCCAAAGACGTACAGGTATGTAGGTTAATTGGCTGGGCAAATGTTTAAAAAGAAATTGTCCCTATTGGGTGTAGGATAGTGTTAGTGTGCGGGGATCGCTGGGCGGCGCGGACCCGGTGGGCCGAAGGGCCTGTTTCTGCGCTGTATCTCTAAAAAAAAGACCTTGCATCAGAACCGTGTATAAAGGGGAGAGGGGGAGTGATGACACAGGGGCCACTAGGTATTTGGTGGACTGAGCAGGGGTGAAAGGTAACGGGCAGATGGAGACAGGTGGGCGGTACGGTGGGGCAGCAGTAGAGTTGCGGCCTTACAGATCCAGAGACCCCGGTTCGATCCTGACCACGGGTGCTGCCTGAATGGAGTTTGTACGTTCTCCTCATGACCTAAGTTGGTTTTCTCGGGATCTCCGGTTTCCTCCCACACTCCGAAGACGTACAGGTTTATAACCTAATTGGCTTGGTATAATCAGGGACCCTTTTGTTGCGTGCTATCCAGTCAGCAGAAAGACAATACATGATTACCATAGAGCCATTTACAATGTATAGATACATGATAAGGGAACAACATTTAGTGCGAAGTAAGGACAGATCTGAGAGGAGTTTAAGAAGATTATAGTTAAAGTAAGAAATGGTGCTATAGGAGTAGAATTATAGGGGTATGGAGCGATTGTAGATCTGCTTCTGTGGCTAGCAGGCATCTGGCTAGTCGCCATCTTGGAAAGGAGAGCGCTGAAGGCCAAATAGAACTAGGTGGGGATCTGGTGGGTGAAATGTATAAATAAAAGGTGGATGTCACCAGGAGAGGGGGGAGGGGGGACTCAAAAATGAGTGAGTGGGCTTGGAGAATGGAGATGAGAAAGGGTACAAAAACGGGTGGACTAGATGTCAAGTCAAGTCAAGTCAATTTTATTTGAATAGCACATTTAAAAACAACCCACGTTGACCAAAGTGCTGTACATCTGATTAGGTACTAAGGAAAAAATGAAACATACAGTAGCACACAAACATAACAGCACATACAAAACAGTTCACAGCGCCTCCTCAATGAGCCTCAAACGCTAGGGAGTAGAAATAGGTTTTGAGCCTGGACTTAAAGGAGTCGATGGAGGGGGCAGTTCTGATGGGGAGAGGGATGCTGTTCCACAGTCTAGGAGCTGCAACTGCAAAAGCGCGGTCACCCCCGCTTTTGATCAGGCAGAGCGAGAGACCAGGCAGATCAGGCAGAGAGAGAGAGAAAGGAATATAGGAGGTAATGGTTACCTGCAAATGGAAAATTCATTTTCATACCATTGGGTGGAGACTTTCTCGTGTCTCAGTGCTGATTTTTTACTCATCACATATTACACTTTACTGTGTCTCTTTACTGCATTCCATCATCTGAGGGACACATAGTACAGAAATAGGCCTGCAGCCCACCAAGTCCATGCTGACGAAGGGTCTCGGCCCAAAACGTCACCCATTCCTTTTCTCCAGAGATGCTGTCTCACCCGCTGAGTTACTCCAGCTTTTTGTTTCTTTCTTCGGTTTAAACCAGCATTTACAGTTCCTTCCTACACCGACCATCAACAACCCAGTTTTTACTAATCCCACATTAATTTTATATTTTAAAATTCTTCCCATATTCTCATCAACTATCCCCTCTCCACCTGCCCTTTAGTCCGATCACCCACCCACACATTAGGGGCAATTTACAGTGGCCAATTAACCGACCAACTATGATATTTGATTAGTACGGATGTCAAAGGTGATGGGGAGAAAGCAGGAGAATGGGGTTGAGAGTGACAGATAGATCAGCCATGGTTGAATGGCAGAGTAGACTCGATGGGCCGAATGGCCTAATTCTGCTCCTATGGATTATGAACATGATATCTTGAGATGTGGAGGAAGTTGGAGTGCCTAGAGGAAACATCACATACACAGGGAGAACGAGCAAACTCCACACAGACAGCACCCAAAGTCAGGATTGAACCTGGGTCTCTAGTGTCGTGAAGTCGTGGCTTTACTAGCTTCACCGCTGCACCACCCAGAGCTGGTCTTTTCCCTTATGATTCAGCAATATGAACTCTGAACGATGCCTGCAATATAACCAGAGCACCCCATAGTCTGAGCACTGATCATTACCATGTGATTATGTGATTATTAGATCATGAGCACATGGCATTAGCCATGTGGCCCACCAGTCCATCAGCTGCCTTTTTGATCTCATTCCAAAAGAGGCCCAAGCTTACTGAAAATAAACCAGTCAATGCCTTTGTGAGCACACAAGGAATTTTACGAGGATATGTTACTTATGTTACAGAAGTCTATTCAGCCCATCTGGTCCATGCTGGTCCCCAGTGGAACAAGCCCATCAGTCCATTCCCCCTTCTCCTTATTCCCCTGCACTCTTGCAACTTATTCTTCCTTACACATCCATCATCTTCATCCTGATTTTCCTACTACCCAACTACACTAGAGGTAAGTTACATAACCAATTTGACTACCAATCTGCACATCTTTGGCAAGTGTGTGAGTAAAACCCATCCCATCCAGAAAAAAACCACACGTCCCAGGGAGAACGTGCAAACTCCACATAAACAGCTCCTGAGGTTAATGACAAACCTGGAAACTTGGAGCTCTGACATCGCAGCATCCAAAACCTTCCCACTGCACATCAATAGCTCACAGTGCAATTTCAACGCAATAATGCAGAGAAGATTTGCTAAGATGTTGCCAGGACTCGAGGGCCTTATCAATAGGGAAAGGTTGAGAAGGCTGGGACTCTATTCCTTGGAGCACAGGAGGATGAGGGGCAATCTTATAGACGTACACAAAATCATGAGAGGAATAGATCGGGTAGACGCGCAGAGTCTCTTTCCCCAGAGTGGGGAATTGGGAACCAGAGGACATAGGTTTAAGGTGTGGGGGGAAAGATTTAATAGGAACCTGAGGAGTCACATTTGCACACAAAGGGTGTATGGAACAAGCTGCTGGAGGAGGTAGTTGAGGCAGATAGTATCACAAGATTTAAGAAAAATCTAGGCAGGTACATGGATAGGACAGGTTTCGAGGGATATGGGCCAAATGCAGACTAGTGTAGATGGTGCATGTTGGTCGGTGTGGGCAAGTTGGGCCGAAGGGCCTGTTTACACGCTGTATGAGTTTCTGACTCTAGTCTCAGCAATTTACCTGTTTTGTATCTAAAGATTTATGACAGTTTTGCATTACCAGTTTGTGAATCATATCGTGTATTTATCTTGAAGCCAACATCTTTCATGAGCGGCAGTAAAGAATGCAATTCAATTTTATTAACTGAATTGTAAGTGGCTTGTTAAAAGATATTGAGGAGGTTCTTCCATCCTGCTGCATGACGACTTGCTAACTGTTTGAGGTATCGCCTCGGCACTTCACAGAGCTCTACATTTCCCATAGAGACTGCCCAGTTACTTAAAGAGGTAACACTCGGTGAACTTCGAACCCAATTATAACGGGGATGTGGTGGCCGGCATGGCAAGCTGCTTTCTAATTAATGTGGCTGCATCTTCTGTGATCTTCAGCAGCAAATCACTAAGACAGCCGAGCTGATCTTTATATCCTTCGTCATTGAGCTCGAGTGAGATCTCACAGCCAATTTAGAAGATTGAGGGGGGATCTTATAGAAACTTACAAAATTCTTAAGGGGTTGGACAGGCTAGATGCAGGAAGATTGTTCCCGATGTTGGGGAAGTCCAGAACAAGGGGTCACAGTTTAAGGATAAGGGGGAAGTCTTTTAGGACCGAGATGAGAAAGGTTTTTTTCACACAGAGAGTGGTGAATCTGTGGAATTCTCTGCCACAGAAGGTAGTTGAGGCCAGTTCATTGGCTATATTTAAGAGGGAGTTAGATGTGGCACTTGTGGCTAAAGGGATCAGGGGGTATGGAGAGAAGGCAGGTATGGGATACTGAGTTGGATGATCAGCCATGATCATATTGAATGGCGGTGCAGGCTCGAAGGGCCGAATGACCTACTCCTGCACCTATTTTCTATGTTTCTCACAGCCAATTTAGAGCCATTTCTGTACTGAATTGCATTTAGCTCATTGCAGTGCAGAAGGGGTGGATTCGTGGCTGTGGGTGTATCTGGTACCAGATGTAGTAACGCAGTAAATACATTTATATAGAATATGCTCGCAAGTTAGGAAATCGCCCTCAGAATACAGGGAATAGCAAATACATAGGAAGAAGGGTCCCAACCCAAAATATCACCCATCCATGTTCGCCAAAGATCCTGCCTGACCCGTTGAGTTACCCCAGCAATTCATGTCTTTTTTTTACATATTAGTATCTGGTAATATGTCATAAAGTCATACAGCGTAGAAACAGGCCCTTCAGCCCAACTTGCACACACCGACCAACATGTCCCATCTACACCAGCCTGTGTTTGGCCCATATCCCTCTAAACCTATCCTATTGATGTACCTGTCTAAATGTTGCCTAAACTATTCTTGCGATAGTACCTGCCTCAACTACCTCCTCCGGCAGCTTGTTCCATACACCCACTACCCTTTGTGTAAAATTGTTACCTGTCAGGTTCCTATTGGATCTTTTACCCCCTTCACCTTTAGCTACATTGTAACTGCTCAGTGTTCTAGAGTAGCTTTTGGAACAGCAAGTGCGTATATGAAAATAATAGGCTACATTTGAACCACCTTGCACTTATTATGAGTAGATGGTAGCTTAATCTTGCAAGCTAATGAGCGGGAAAAAAACTCCCATTTAAAGGCAAGGGCAGGGAGTGGAGTAAAGAAAGGCTTGCATAAAATAGCACATTTCACGATATCTTTTGCACATTCGAGAGTACTTTATAGTTAATGACGTGTTTTAGTGATGTCGGAAAATGGCAGAAAGCTCAAACAAGCAGCAATGCCGGGATAATTTGTTTTAGTCATGTTGAGTGAAGGATAAATATTGGCCAAGACAGCAGGGTTAACTTCCCCGTTCAACTTTGAAAAATTGCCTTAGGATCTAAAGCTTTCGAAGGATTTTAATAGACTAAAAGCCTCTGTAGGTTAGCAAGCACAGGAGTGATGGTTGAGAGGGGACTGGGTGAGATGCAATGCAAGCTCAGGGGATGTTTACAGAGATATATGTAATAACATAAGTATTAGGAACAAGGGTAGGTTACTCAACCCTCCAAGCCTGTTCCACCGTCAAGCAAGATCATGCCATTTTCTGTCCCTATCCTCGCGTTCATTGTTTCTTTTAAGGTCTAGCAATCTATTGGCATTGCCAGAGTGAGGCCACATGCAAACTCGAGGATCAGCACCTCATATTCTGCTTGAGTAGCTGACAACCCAACGGTATGAACGTTGAATTCTCCAATCTTAGGTAGCAACAGACCAGCCTCCCATCTTCCCTTTGTTCCACCACCTCTCCAAATGTGCTCCATCTCTACTTACACCTATTTTTCCCCTCTCCCTTCTTTTCCACCTACATTCCTTCCTCTAGCTTCACAATTCCCAAATCTTCAATCCATTTGGCTCACACCTTCTGTATTTTCATCTCTAGCCCTTGTCCAACCATCAAAAAACCCTCACCTGTACACACCTGTATTACCTGCCAGGCTTTGTCCTGCCCCTTGTCTCTCTCTCCCTGCTTTCTTCACTCACCCCCTCCCCCCCCCCACCCCTCCCGCACGATCAGTCTGAAGAAGGGTCACAATCCGAAACGTCACCTACCCATGTTCTCCAGAGATGTTGCCTGACCCGTTGAGTAACTCCAGCGCTTTGTGTTTTTTTATTATCCTCCATCAATAGAGGCTATCTTCCTTGCGATCGGTTATCAGTACTGGAACGTATGCCTGAATCAAATCCAAAGACTGCGTGCAGTATCAGTAGCACGTGCTGGAATGAAATGTTTCAAAACAGCCGACTCCATGTAGTTCATTGAATCTCAGTCCTCGCCTTGATTGAGTCAGCATAGGAAGGAAAGAGGGGCAAAGGGAATCATTTAAATTGATATTGCAAATTGATTTCCCACAGGTGTTTGGAGCTGTATCAGGCTTTAACAAATCTCCAATCTCTTTCCAAACAAAAAAATGTGCCAGCATACGTCGTCCTCCTGAGCGGATTTACAATCCGTCTTCTTTTTTGTGCTTCGAGAATAGGCCGACATTCCTTGCATTATTACAATAATAGCACTTATGGCTATTACTGTCTGCTGGGGTGGCAGATAACGCAGATTTAATTACGTCCGCTCAAGTGAAAATGCGGGTCAGAAAGTTCCTTCCATTAGAAACTCTTCCCGTGTGATTTATACAACCGTCTCGGTGGCAGGGAGAATTAAACGGTACGAATCAGGGTCAAACTGTAAATGAGAAAGGCCATTAACACACTGCGGCACTTAATAACCATTCATCTTTACCCATTCAGCGATGGGCTGCAGCCGCATACCAACAATTATTTCACTGCAGTATCAGTCGCACATGAGAGAGACCACTGAGAGTGAAAGTACACTGACTGTGGTCATCTCAGCGTTTCCAACATGCCCCTGCTCCTTTGATGAAATGGGAAGCCTGTCCCCGGCTTAAAGCAAGCTTAAAACGAAGGATGAAACTGCGTTATTCCATTTCGAGCCGGGATTCAAAAAACACCAGGAACTAATGAGGCAATATGTGACTTGGATACAACACAAAGGAAGGGAGTAAATAAGCAGAAAGGTTTTGACGGCAGCAGGAGCATTTTGACATTCAAAGATTTTGATGTTAAGACCTTCGCTTTAAGAAGGTGAACTGATTTAAACAGAGAAATCCATACAGGACTGAATGGCTTTTGGGACAGGCTTGTTCTCACTGCAAAGATCTTTCTGATTTTTATAACGATATGAAAATACATTTGTATGTTCCTTACACAAGGTGAACCAGAATGATATCCAAGCTTATATCATTGACCATTTAAAAAATAGATAATTCTTGAATTTAGTGTAGTTTAGTTTGGAGATAGTGTGGATACAGGCCCTTCGGCACACTAACACTCTCCTACACACAACGAGGGACAATTTACAATTTTACCAAAGCCAATTAACGTACAAATCTGTGCGTCTTCGGATAGTGGGAGGAAACTGGAGCATCCGGAGAAAATCCATGTTGGTCACATATAAACTGTGTACAAGACAGCACCCTGTGGTAAAGATCGAACCTGGGTCTCCGGTGCTTTAAGGCAGCAACTCCACCGCTGCACCATTGTGCCACCCTATTCAATGGAAACCCAAGAAACTGCGGATGTTGGTTTACAAAAAAAAAGTAACTCAATGGGTCAAGCAGCATCACTGGAGGACATGAATGGATGTGGATGTCATTTCAGACCCGACCCGAAACGTTACCTGCCTTGTTCTCTAGATATGCCACGTTGAAAATACTCGAATAAATTGGTTTATGTATAAATGCAAGTGGAGGATAGACAGAGTTCAATATTGCATGCTGTGAACAGAGCAGGGAAAACGGAGACACAAATAATCCCTTTGTAGTCTCCATGAAAATGTATGGCTCATAATTAAAACAGTATTCTCTGCAGAATCTCTAAATATATTGATTATTTTGGAATGCCTTGATTCACTTCTTGAGACATTTATTTTAAAGCTATAAGTTTCATTCTGTATATCAACGATATACAAAAGAACCTGCAAAATAGATGATGAAATTTGAAGCTTGCTGGAGAGTTTTTGGAATAGATGGGAGTAAATGCACAGAGTCTATTGCCAAGAGTAGGGGAATCAAGAACCAGAGGACATAGGTTTAAGGTGAGAGGGGAAAGATTTAATAGGAACCTGGGGGACAGTTTTCTTCACAGAGTGTGGCGGTTATATGGAACAAGCTGCCAGGCGAGGTGACTGTGGCAGGTACTGTGACAACATTTAGAAAATATTTGGATGGGCACATGGATAGGAAAGGTTTAGAAGAAGAAGAACCTAAATGTGGACAGGTGGGACCAATGTTGATGGGGTTGAAGGGCCTACTTCCGTGCTGTCGGGCTGAAGGGCCTATTTCCGTGCTATTGGGGCGAAGGGCCTATTTCCATGCTGTTGGGCTGCAGGGCCTATTTCCATGCTGTATGACTTTCAGAGAAGCCATAGTAACATCTCTTTATCCATTGGTCTTCCAGTGTAAGGAAATGTCCGCAGGTGTATGTTGCCAACTGGTGCTTTCCAAGGTGCAGGAGCACGTGCTGAGAGAGGCACTGAAAACCAGCATGACCATCACCAAAGCTCTTTGGGGAAAACCAGTCGGATCTCGCAGCCAGGGAACACCGAGGGGCTGAGTGACAACCGTACTAAACATTTCACTTTTAAGGAGGAAACGCAAGTAGTGCTGATGCATTGTAGCAGAACGATTCATTAGTTTAGTTTAGTTTAGAGATACAGTGCGGTCTGGTTTGGGAACAGCTCTGCCCAGGACAGGATGGCCCTGCAGAGAGTAGTACGTTCGGCAGAACGCACCATGGGAACTACACTCGCCCCCCTGCAGGACCTATACATCAGGAGGTGCAGATCAAGAGCAAGCAAGATTATGAGCATGTTAGGTCCACCCCAGCAACGGACTGTTCCAGCTGCTACGGTCAGGCAAACGCCTCCGCTGTCACGCTGTGAAAATGGAGCGGATGAGACGGAGTTTCTTCCCACATACCATCAGGACTGTTAACTATTATAACTCCAGGGACTAAATTTTCTTTTCTGTATTAATTTTAATTTATATGCTGTAATTGTAAAAAAAAATTGCACAATCCGCAGGCATTGCCATTTTCATTTCACTGCACATCGTGTATGTGTATGTGACAAATAAACTTGACGACTTGACTTGACTTGAAACAGGCACTTCGGCCCACCGGGTCCATGCCGACCAGCGATCCCCGCACATTAACACCATCCTACACCCACTAGGGACAATTTTTACATTTACCACGCCAATTAACCTACAAACCTATAGGTCTTTGGAGTGTGGGAGGAAACCGAAGATCTTGGAGAAAACCCAGTCAGATCACGGGGAGAACGTACAAACTCCGTACAGACAGTACCCGTAGTCAGGATCGAACCCAGGTCTCCGGAGCTGCATTCGCTGTAAGGCAGCAACTCTACCGCTGCGCCACCATAACTGCCCATTAGCGATACAATAAATGCATGGAAAGACATATCCTAATTATATTTACTGCGTACAATATGAATCTACTTTGAAATACAAAAATATCTCCTTGCTCCACTACTCCACAGCATCAGAAGGGCCAGTGTTCATGGTTGACATTCCTTCCCTCAACCTCTAGGCCATTTCACCCAGGGAACAAAGTTAGAGGAGATAATAAGAAACTTTCCCCACTGAACCTTTCCATCACCAGAGAGATGTTTAGAGTAAGGGGCAATGGATTCAGTGGGGATATGAGGAAGAATTTTAGTTTCATTCTGAGGATGGTTTAAACCTAGAACTTGGTGCCTGAGTAGATGGTGGAGTCACAACATAAAAAATGTGTAGGAAGGAACTGCAGATGCTGGTTTCCACCAAAGATAGGCACAAAATGCTGGAGTAACGGGTCAGGCAGCATCTCTGGGTGACGTTTTGGATTGAGACCCTTCTTCAGACTGAGAGTCAGGGGAGAGGGAAACTAGAGGTATGAAAAAGTATGGGTCAAATTAGAGCCAGCACTGATGACAACACTGAAATGCCTGGATAGGCTCATGAACCCACACGTGATGGAAGGCTGTGTCCTAAATGTTTGTAGGTGGGACTGGAATAGATGGATGTTTGATTTTATGCATGGGAACCGAGAGGTGAAGGGCTTGTCTCTGTGTGATTTGGCTCCAGAAGTCTATGGGAATAGCCAGCAAGACCAGAAACCTGCCGGTCATCAAAGTGACATCTGAGAGTAGCTTACACAAAAATGTCAAGTAGACCCCATGCTCCATATGTGCAGTCTTGAGCTTTTTTTAACTTCAGGTATATGTTGCCTGCGCCTTAATAGTCCTGCACTCGAAAGTGGGCCATAACTACAATGCCAGTGTGTCTTCAGCGGGGCAGCAGAGTGGCACCAGCTCTGGTGGCCCAGGTTCAATCCTGACCTCGGGTGGGGTCTATGTTGACATTTTCCACTCTCCTTGTGACTGTGTGGGCTTCTTCCACTTTCCCCTTGATCCTAAATATAGTGGGTTAATTGGTCTACATAAATTGCCCCTCCTGTGTAGGATCTGATGGCAATGTCGGCACGGTGGCGCAGCGGTAGAGTTGCTGCCTTACAGCGAATGCAGAGCCTGAGACTCAGGTTCGATCCTGCCTACGGGCGCCGTCTGTACGGAGTTTGTACGTTCTCCCCGTGACCTGCGTGGGTTTTCTCCGAGATCTTCGGTTTCCTCCCACACTCCAAAGACGTACAGGTATGTAGGTTAATTGACTGGGTAAAATGTAAAAATTGTCCCCAGTGTGTGTAGGATAGTGTTAGTGTGCGGGGATCGCTGGGCGGCGCGGATTCGGTGGGCCGAAGGGCCTGTTTCCGCGCTGTATCTCTAAATCTAAAAAAAAAATCTAAAATGTCGGGAGAATAAAATAGGATTCTATGAATGTGTGTTTGATGATCACTGTGAGCTCAGAGGGGCTGAAGGGGTTGTCTCTACACTTCGGGACTCTATGACTCTTTAACAAGCAATCTTACCTAGAGCTGCAGTCAGCGATAGCAACAAACACAACACTGTTACAAACAGATGCTACAGGGAAGACACAAAGTGGATCAAACATGATTTTCTAAAGAAATGAATTACAAAGTGTAGGCTCTGTAATATATATATATATATATATACACCCATGAGAGAGAGAGGCAGACCTAACATGCTCTATCCTGTATGAACTGTGCAAAGCAGAGTTTCTTTAATTAGCAGAATCGATCTACAGGGGTTCACGTGGTCAGAGAAAAGACAAGGATATCCCCATGTGAAATAAAACCCAGCGGGAGTGAGCAAACAGAAGAAATGGGCCTGATTAAGCTCATGACAAACAGAATCACTCAAAGCATAAAAGCACTGGCACAAATCAAGCAAATGGCATTCCTTCTCTCCAGAGATGCTGCCTGTCCCGCTGAGTTACTCCAGCATTTCATGTCTACCAAATGGCAAGGCTTGATTTGTCTTCACTTCAGCTTTATTTTCTTTTGCAGCCACATGCCCAAGACTCTCAACAACCCTCAAGGCGATCTGTTCCAGAAGTTGATAAAAAAAAAACAAATATGATTTTCAGCAGGAAAATGTAACTTAAGAGATAGAGCAAGGAAACAGGCCCTTCGATCCACTGAGTCCACTCCAACCACCCATTAACACCTATGTTCTACGTTATCCCACTTTGGACTCAACTCGAGGCAATTTACAGAGACCAACGACCCTGCAAACCTTCACGTCTTTGCGATTTAGGAAGAAATCAGAAGAAACCCACACGGTCATGGGGAGAACGTGTAAACTCCACACAGACAGCACCCGAGGTCAGGATCGAAGCCAGAGGTCTCTGGCACTATAAGGCAGCAACTATACCAGCTGCACCACTGTGCTGCTCAAATCTGAAACACTGAGACACATTATTAAAATTAGGGGGAAAAAACGATTTAAAATTCAGTGGCGCAGCGGTAGAGTTGCTGCCTTACAGCGAATGCAGCGCCGGAGACTCAGGTTCGATCCTGACTACGGGCGCCGTCTGTACGGAGTTTGTACGTTCTCCCCGTGACCTGCGTAGGTTTCTTGGACCGGGAGGTCTGTTCTGTTCCTCCCACACTCCAAAGACGTACAGGTATGTAGGTTAATTGACTGGGTAAATGTAAAAATTGTCCCTAATGTGTGTAGGATAGTGTTAGTGTGCGGGGATCGCTGGGCGGCGCGGACTCGGTGGTCCGAAGGGCCTGTTTCCGCGCTGTATCTCTAAATCTAAATCTAAAAATCCGTTGAAGGGTCTCGATCTGAAACGTCGCCTTGCCATTCCCTCCCTGATGCTGCCTAACCCACTGAGTTCCAACAGAAATTTATGTTTTGATTAAAAAATATGTCCTGCTTAGGAAAAGGCAGAAGGTTTCTTTTCGCAACCACTGAAAGGAAATCAATAAATTCTATAGTCTAGGTTTTCAGAAGAAGATTGAAACTTCTTCAAGAGGTTTCATAATGAATAATGAAAGGCATAGAGTGGATGTGGAAAGGATGTTTCCACTGGCGGGAGGGTGTAGGACCAGAGTTTATAGCCTCAGAATTAAAGTGCGCACTTTTAGAAAGGAGGTGAGGAGGAACTTCTTTAGTCAGAGGGTAGTTAATCTGTGGAACTCATTGCCACAGAGGGCTGTGGAGGCCAAGTCAGTGGATACTTTTAAGGCAGAGATAGACAAATTCTTGATTAGAAGGGGTGCAAAGAGTTATGAGGAGAAAGCAGGAAAATAGGATTAGGAGGCAGAGATCAGCCATGATTGAATGGCGGAGTGGTCTCGATGGGCCAAATGGCCTAATTCTACTCCTCTAACTTGCAAACTTGTGAAGATGAGAGAGACTGTGACTGACATGGTCAGAACTGGCATGGGAAATAAATAGGTCAACCAGAATGAATGCAACAATAAGGGCATTAGAAATGAAGCCCATTTGCCCCCTCGAGCCTGATCAACTACTCAAGAAGCAGATCTGATGCGGAACAGAACAGACCTCCCGGTCCTTATAACAATTGAGTCTTTGAAAATCTGAAGATCTGTCAGCCATGAAGAAAATGAGCCTGCTTGGAGATGTTGCTGTATGCAACATTTCCCAACGTTTCCTGCATTCATACCAGTGACTCCATTCCAGAAGTATTACACGAGCTGTGACATGCTCCGGGATATCCTGAAAAGTGATGCAAAAGGTGCCATGAAGGCGCAAGACTCTCCATCTTTAATTGTAAACCTCTGACTGAAATGACCGTTGAGTTGCAACTCCACAGCTTGTTTGGAATATAATGTTGACATTTGACTGTCTCTCGCCCTTTGTTTTCTTTAGTTGCACCTGATGCGTCCAATTGCCACAGGAACAAGGACAAGTTGACCCCCCCTTCCCTGGCATCCGCCTCATCCGTCAACATCGCTTTCCATTCTCAATCTAGAGGCGCTCACATGCAAAAGCTTTCTTTTTGCTTACATGCAAGCTCCATCCAAATCACATGGATATATTTTATAACCACCATCTGTAAACCACCATCTGCAGTTCCTTATATAACATATAACAAACATATAACAACTACAGCATGGAAACAGGCCTGTCCGGCCCTACCAGTCCACGCCGACCATTCTCCCTGACCTAGTCTCATCTACCTGCACTCAGACCATAACCCTCTAATCCCCTCTTATCCATATACCTATCCAATTTACTCTTAAATAATAAAATCGAGCCAGCCTCCACCACTTCCACCGGAAGCCCATTCCATACAGCCACAACCCTCTGAGTAAATAAGTTCCCCCTCATGTTACCCCTAAACCTTTGTCCCTCAATTCTGAAGCTATGTCCCCTTGTTGGAATCTTCCCCACTCTCAAAGGGAAAAGCCTACCCACGTCAACTCTGTCCGTCCCTCTCAAAATTTTAAAAACCTCTATCAAATCCCCCCTCAACCTTCTACGCTCCAAAGAATAAAGACCCAACCTGTTCAACCTCTCTCTGTAGCCTAAGTGCTGAAACCCAGGCAACATTCTAGTAAATCTCCTCTGTACCCTCTCCATTTTGTCGACATCCTTCCTATAATTTGGCGACCAGAACTGCACACCATACTCCAGATTCGGCCTCACCAATGCCCTGTACAATTTCAACATTACATCCCAACTTCTATACTCGATGCTCTGATTTATAAAGGCAAGCATACCAAACACCTTCTTCACCACCCTATCCACATGAGATTCCACCTTCAGGGAACAATGCACAGTTATTCCCAGATCCCTCTGTTCCACTGCATTCCTCAATTCCCTACCATTTACCCTGTACGCCCTATTTTGATTTGTCCTACCAAAATGCAGCACCTCACACTTATCAGCATTAAACTCCATCTGCCATCTTTCAGCCCACCCTTCCAAAAGGCCCAAGTCTCTCTGTAGACTTTGAAAATCTACCTCACTATCAACTACTCCACCTATCTTAGTATCATCTGCATATTTACTAATCCAATTTGCCACACCATCATCCAGATCATTAATGTAAATGACAAACAACAGTGGACCCAACACAGATCCTTGGGGCACTCCACTAGACACTGGCCTCCAACCTGACATACAATTGTCAACCGTTACCCTCTGGTATCTCCCATTCAGCCATTGTTGAATCCATCTTGCAACCTCACTATTAATACCCAACGATTTAACCTTCTTAATCAACGTTCCATGTATCTCCTTGGATACATTTTAAGACCTTTAAACGTGAGTCAGATCAGGAGAAGTTTACATGGTACTAGTTTACAAGTAACTATATTTGGCAAAAATAACAGATGGTTTCCCATTTTTGAGCACCAAAACAACATTAAGAAGGGTCTCGACCCGAAACATCACCTATTCCTTCTCTCCAGAGATGCTGCCTGTTGAGTTACTCAAGCATTTTGTGTCCATCTTCGATTTAAACCAGCATCTGGAAAGGAAGCACTGAAAGGAAGCATGCAGGTACAGCAGGCAGTGAAGAAAGCCAATGGAATGTTGGCCTTCATAACAAGAGGAGTTGAGTATAGGAGCAAAGAGGTCCTTCTGCAGTTGTACCGGGCCCTAGTGAGACCGCACCTGGAGTACTGTGTGCAGTTTTGGTCTTCAAATTTGAGGAAGGATATTCTTGCTATTGAGGGCGTGCAGCGTAGGTTTACGAGGTTAATTCACGGAATGGCGGGACTGTCATATGTTGAAAGACTGGAGCGACTAGGCTTGTATACACTGGAATTTAGAAGGATGAGAGGGGATCTTATCGAAACGTATAAGATTATTAAGGGGTTGGACA
The DNA here is from genome assembly GCF_053455715.1 of Rhinoraja longicauda. Taxonomy (NCBI): domain Eukaryota; kingdom Metazoa; phylum Chordata; class Chondrichthyes; order Rajiformes; family Arhynchobatidae; genus Rhinoraja; species Rhinoraja longicauda. The sequence continues at coordinate 15,194,439 of NC_135963.1, read as the reverse complement.
CATTAGAGGCAGGAAACATGTTCCCAATGTTAGGGGAGTCCAGAACCAGGGGCCACAGTTTAAGAATAAGGGGTAGGCCATTTAGAACAGAGATGAGGAAAAAAAATTTCAGTCAGAGAGTTGTGAATCTGTGGAATTCTCTGCCTCAGAGGGCAGTGGAGGCCAATTCTCTGAAGACATTCAAGAGAGAGCTAGATAGAGCTCTTAAGGATAGCGGAGTCAGGGGGTATGGGGAGAAGGCAGGAACGGGGTACTGATTGAGAATGATCAACCATGATCACATTGAATGGTGGTGCTGGCTCGAAGGGCCGAATGGCCTACTCCTGCACCTATTGTCTATTGTCTATTGTCTACAGTTCTATCCTGAACATTTAAAAGACACTTGGACAGGTACATAGAGTCGAAACGCTTGGAGGGACATGGGCCACGCACAGGCAAATGGGACGAGCGTGGGATGAGGCGTCTTGGTTGGCATGAACCAGTTGGCCCGAGGGACCTGTTTCCGTGCTCTATGATTCTACGATCATTAAAGAGTCAAAAGGTCCTTCTGCTGGATCTGGTTAACACAGATGCTTGCTGGCCCTCTGCTCCATGTTGAGACTGCCTATGTGGTATACATGGTATGTGGTACCTATGTGGTATACATGGTACTGCCTATGTGGTATACATGGTATACGGACTATGTGGTGTAGAGGGTTTGCACCACTCTTGTGGTGGCTCAGGTCGAAGGGTCTTCCAGACATATCTGCACTGCTGTGATGTTTATGTAGTCACATCTCTAGTTCAGCCAGAGGAAGAGGCAGCATCTTTAGCAAAATCCTCTAGAGAGAGCCCAGCAACAGATTCCGTGGGCATTGCAACCATGAATGCTTGCACAAAGGCAAAAACGGAGAGAATACTGAGAGCACTCAGCAGCCAGGCCAGAGAGCCTTCAGTGGAAAGAGAACAAGTCGACCTGATGCAGGGCTCGTGACCAGGAACTACCTGACCTGCTGAATGCTTCTGGTGTGCCTGTTTTTGTTTTGTAATTTCCAAAATGTGTGTTTTGCTACTCCCACTAAAGTCTAGCTATTAAAGCTGAAAGGAACACGGCAACCTTTGTGGATTACGGAGATTTTCGTACAAGGGATTTGTATCTCTGTAAAATAAATCAGGATCAGTGTGATCTCGGGGGACTAGTTTCAGTCACATAATGAGCTCTCGAGTCATTCAATTGTACAGCGTGAAAACAAGCCATTCAGGCCAACTCCTTTATGTTGACCCATTGGCACACTTCCGTATTAATCCCATCTCCCATGGCCTTTTACACCTCAGTGATTTAAGTGCTTATCTTGAACACTGCCAGTGATCCAGCTTCAAACATTCACTCAGGCAGTGTTTTCCAGCTACTTAAGGTCCCCCCTCACATAGAAACAGAAACATAAAAAATAGGTGCAGGAGTAGGCCATTTGGCCCTTCGATCCAGCACCGCCATTCAATATGATCATTGCTGATCATCCAGAATCAGTACCCCGTTCCTGCTTTTTCCCCATATCCCATGATTCCGTTAGCCCTTAGAGCTCTATCTAACTCTCTCTTAAAAACACCCAGTGAATTGGCCTCCACTGCCTTCTGTGGCAGAGAATTCTGCAGATTCATAACTCTCAGTCCCAAATGGCCCACCCCTTATTCTTAAACCATGACCCCTGGTTCTGGACTCCCAGTCGTAATCCCTTCTCACAGACCGTCATAATCTCTTCTCCTTTACCCTAAATCTATGTCTGCTAGTTTCATCTGTCTCTGATATGTAGGGGAAAGGTTTCTGGCAGTCTGCCCCAATCTAAACCACTCATAATTTTAATATATATCTCAATCCATTTCCCACAATCATTTCTCCAGGGGAAGCAGATCTAGTTTCTCCCGTCCCTCCACATAAGTGAACAGCTGCGTCTCCAGGGTTACATCCGTGCCCGGGTGGTATTAGAGAGGGACTAGGCGCTGAACACGGGTGCCCCGGTGGTAGTTCGTGACCGCTGGGCACCGCGAAGGCGTGGAATGCTTCCTTGACAAGGATTGTAATACAGGTGCTCCTTAGCTCACGATGGGGTTTCGATCCGAGAAATGCAAACTGAAAATATTGTAAGTAGAAAAGCATTTAATACACCTGATCACGTGGCCGAAAGCGAGCTGCGGCTCACTACGGGTCACTGCCGTTTGCACCATTGCAAAGTCGAAATATCGCAATTCGAAGCATCGGAAGCCGGGGAATATATGTTCAGTATATTTGATATTTAAAAATATTTGTTTTACTTTGTGGTGGGTTTGTTGGTATTGTTTTGTAATGTACATATTATTCCTGTAAATAATTGATAAAACTTTTTTTTTGGTTAAAACAACAGTACATCGGTGCGGTGTGTGGTCAGAGTACCGGTGGTCTGGGTCGGAGTCCCAGCGTGGGTTCCCAGCGCGGGGTCCCAGCGCGCAGTCCAAGCACGGGGTCCCAGCGTGGGGTCTCAGCGTGGAGTCCCAGCGCGGAGTCCCAGCGTGGAGTCCCAGCGTGGAGTCCCAGCGTGGAGTCCAAGCACGGGGTCCCAGCGTGGGGTCCCAGCGCGGGGTCCCAGCGCGGAGTCCAAGCACGGGGTCCCAGCGTGGGGTCCCAGCGTGGAGTCCCAGCGTGGAGTCCCAGCGCAGAGTCCCAGCCCGGGTCCCAGGGTGGACTCCCAGTGCGGAGTCCCAGCGCGGAGTCCCAGCGCGGAGTCCCAGCCCGGGGTCCCAGGGTGGAGTTCCAGTGCGGAGTCACAACGCTGAGTCCCAGCGCGGAGTCCCAGCGCGGAGTTCCAGCGCGGAGTCTCAGCACGGAGTCCCAGCGCGGGGTCCCAATATGGGGTCCCAGCGTGGAGTCCCAGCGCGGGGTCCCCGTGCGGAGTCCCAGCGCGGAGTCCCAGCGCGGAGTCCCAGCGCGGAGTCCCAGCGTGGAGTCCCAGCGCGGAGTCCCAGCGCGGAGTCCCAGCGTGGAGTCCCAGCGCGGAGTCCCAGCGTGGAGTCCCAGCGTGGAATCCCAGCGCGGAGTCCCAGCGTGGAGTCCCAGCGCGGAGTCCCAGCGCGGAGTTCGGCCGAGGTCGGAGTCTTGAGTTCGGACCGAGTTGGACTGAGGTGGACGGGCAGCACGGAGGAACAAAGGGGGGTCCTGGCGTGGGGGGCGCTGGGAACCAAGGCGATCCCAGCTTGAGGGGTGGGAGGCAACGACGAAGAAGCGATGAGTACTTTTTGTAACTTTATCCCCCCCGGTCCAATCCCTCCCGACCGATGTGCAAGACACCTCACACGCCCTTCATCTCTTCAATGCCTTCAGTTTTCCAGGCCCCCACTCCCTCATCTTTACTATTTTACCTGACTCGCTGAGTTACTCCAGCATTTTGTGTCTATCTCCGGTTTTTAAACCAGCATCTGCAGTTCCTTCCTACACTTTTTGTGACTCTTTCTGCACCTTTATGGCTGCTCTTTTGTGTAGTTTGTAAGCAAAAACAACTGCACCTAGGTAAAGTGACAACAAATTATCATCATCATCAAACACCATCCCTTCCCCCACCAAACACCAACACCACATACAACGATGCCTGATAAACCGTCACAACATGACCGTGAGAGACATCAAACCACTGCCTTTTAACTCAAAGTGCATTAAATCCATTTTGCATTTTGCCTTCAGGTGAGTATGGAATCAATTCATACATATTTCACTTCAGCTGCAAGTGTGAACAAAGAAAAATATAAAATGCTGCAGTGTTAACACCCACTCACCTGACTTCAGCATTTATTACACATGTGTGAAGCAACTCGTCCTGATGATTTTCCATTCCATACTTTTTTCTCTCCTGCGTCTTCAAAATTGTCGACCATGTACGACTAATGTTTGGATTCCATATAAAAAATTATAACTTTTGGAAATCTGAACTGCTTGAAATATTCAACTGGTCGTTACAATGGCTCCAAGACTTGGGCCTCCTAGCCCCCCCCCTTTGTCACTGAACCCTTGATTTTCACATCGGCAGACTTCATTCATTTTTTTATGCGAATTGATAACATCTCCTCCTAAGGCAGACACAAAATGCCGGAGTAACTCAACGGGACAGGCAGCATCTCTGGCGAGAAGGAATGGGTGACGTTTCGGGCCGCGGCACCCATTCCTTCCATCCAGAGATGCTGCCTGCCCCGCTTGGCGGTGTAAACAAGCATCTGCAATTCCTTCCTAAACATTCCTCCTCACTGACTGTCAACACATGTGCACCTGCGTGCTCAGGCCCCTGCTCTACTCCCTTTACACCCATGGCTGTGAGCCATGCCTCCAATGCCATCAATAAATTTGCTAATGGCATCACAGTTGTATGATTTTGGATGATCAGCCATGATCACATTGAATGGTGGTGCTGGCTCGAAGGGCCGAATGGTCTACTCCTGCACCTATTTTCTATGTGTCTATGAGACAATAAACCGAAGTACTGTTTACCCGCATAATCATTTTAGTTAAGTTTGTTAGTTCAAGAAAAGGAGCATCATAATTCCTCATTCAACCAAAGTAGGTAAATTGATCTCAATTTACCGTGGCGGCACGGTGGCGCAGCGGTAGAGTTGCTGCCTTACAGCGAATGCAGCACCAGAGACTCAGGTTCAATCCTGACTATGGGCGCTGTCTGTATGGATTTTGTATGTTCTTCCCGTGACCTGCGTGGGTTTTCTCCGAGATCTTCGGTTTCCTCCCACACTCCAAAGACGTACAGGTTTGTAGGTTAATTGGCTGGGCAAATATAAAAATTGTCCCTAGTGTGTGTAGGATAGTGTTAGTGTGCGGGGATCGCTGGGCGGCGCGGACCCGGTGGGCCGAAGGGCCTGTTTCTGCGCTGTATCTCTAAAATCTAAATCTAAAATCTAAAAAATCTAAATCTAAATCCTTTTGTGGCTGATGGGATCTTAGTCTGAGTAAAAATTACTGAAGATTACCCCAAATAATATGTTACTAAAGGTCACTTTAAAAGAATTTCTAAGATAGCTGCTGAGATCTGTGATGAGATGCTGCCTAAATGGAGTATCCTTACAAAAACTAGTAATCGATCATGGTTAGAAATGGATGTCATCATATCTCTTCCCCCCTCCACTGTTCCAGTCCAAACATGTCTGCTTATTTTACAACTGACGAGAGAGGGGCAGTGGAGGAAATCCCATTATAGTTATTTGATCCGAAGTGTCAGGCAAATTTCCCACGCTAGTCATTTGGCAGTAATGTTCATTCGCCAGGGTGCGTAGGATGCTGAGTTATTCTTAAAAGGATTCATCTGTACCTATTGTTGCTAACCGTTCATAATCATGGGATGAAAGGTTCCGTACAAGGTGTACACCAAGTAGAAATCAATAACTGTGTTCCTGTCACGTTGTGACAGAACTTATTAGGAAGAACACACAATAAATGTTGCAACCTTTTTCAATTTCCCGGTTCGATAAGCCGAGGCTCAAAAGAGGAAAATAGTTCTAAAAGATATGTTATGTTTAACAAAACCAGTCAAGACAGGCATATCTCTCAATAAATTTGCAATATTCAGCATTCGTCTTATTTTGACGGATTTAGTCGCAAGCCAACTACACTTAATAAGCCATTTCACATGACCGGCCCGCTCATTTCCCTGGCGTACTGTTTGTACTTTGGCCCCAATTCTGAATTCGAAATGAAACGGGGTCCAATCTGGTGCAAAATTGTATGGAAACTAATTGGGGATGAACCGAAACCTGCCAAAATTAAAAACAATAATATAGAATTGGACATCCACAAAAATGAGCTGATTCTGTGCTTTATAATTGGTCTTCTGCATTCCACAGCCCTTCAAGTCAAAGGCCCTTCAGAAGGACACTGATAGCATAGAATAGTACAGCACAAGAACAGGTCTTTTGGCCTACATTGTCTAGGCCGATAACAGCTGCAAATGAGCGCCGTCTGTCAGTGTTTAGTTTAGTTTAGAGATACAGAGTGGAAACAGGCTTTTCGGCCCACCGAGTCCGTGCCGACCAACAATCCCTAACACTAGCACTCTCCAACACACTGGGGACAATTTACAATTTTACTGAAGCCAATTAACCTACAAACCTGCACACCTTTAGAGTGTGGGAGGAAACCGGAGCACCCGGAGAAAACCCACACGGTCACGGGGCGAACATACAAACTCCGAACAGACAGCACCGATAACCAGGATTGAATCCGGGTCTCTGGTGCTGTTAGGCAGAAACTTTTTTATTATCAAAATATACTTTATTCAAGAAATAAATATATACAAAACATGTCCCTTCCAAAACTCCATCCGACATTCTCAGAGGCTATACACACATTCAATACAGATATTCAAAACACCAATTACAAAAAATTACCCCCCCACCCTTGCCACTCATGTGGCCCACTGGCGTGGAATCCCTTCCCTTATTTTGAGGGGCGTCTCTCTCCACCACACCCTGCCCCCCATGTCCGGCAGCGGAAGGACCCTAGACTGTGGTCCTCCCCCACAGAGCCTTGGCGTTGGCTGCACCAAGCTTCAGTGCGTCCCTCAGCACGTACTCCTGCAGTCTGCAGCGGGCCAGTCGGCAACATTCCCCGACGGTCATCTCGCTCCGCTGGGAGGTCAATAAAGCTCGAGCGGACCAAAGGGCGTCTTTCACCAAGTTGATGACCTTCCAGCCCCCAGTGATCTGATAATACTGGGTTTGGTGGGGAGGGTGGTGGAAAAATGTCAATAAATGTCAAGGGTACATAATTAGGTTATTCCTTCCGGCCGTGACTTTTCCTGACTTTTCATGGTGTGAAAGTGGCTCACCATGTACCAGATCAAGTCTGAATGTTCTCAAGGTCTTGTTACATGCTGAAGCACACTGCTCCATTATCTGAGAGACTGTGAAATAAACTGATCTCCGCACAATCACCACTGAACGTTCCCACGTCAGACTTTATGATGGAGGAATCAGCATTGATGAAGTGGTTGAGAAGCCTAGGGGCTCAAGTACACAGTTCCCTGAAGATGGACACACAGGTGGACAAAGTGGTGAGGAGGATGTTTGGCACGCCCACCTTCATCAGTCAGGGTGTTGAGTAAAGGAAGATAGACACAAAATGCTGGAGTAACTCAGTGGGTCAGGCAGCATCACTGGAGAAAATAGAATAGGTGACGTTTCGTGTCGAGACCCTTCGCCAGACTGAGGAGGGGTCTCCACCCAAAACGTGAGTCTGAAGGGGGGTCTCGACCCAAAACGTCGAGTCTGAGGAAGGGTCTTAACCCGAAACGTCACCTATTTCTTTTCACCTGACCCGCTCAGTTACGCCAACATTTTGTGTCTAGGTTCGGCATAAACCAGCATCCCCAGCTCCTTCCTACACATATTGAGTAAAGGAGGTGCAACATTACGACACAGCTGTACAAGACGCTGGGACAGCCACCTCTGGAGTATTGTGTACAGCTCTGGTCACACTGCTGTACAGCTCTGGTCACACTGCTGTAGGAAGGATGTCATTAAACTGGAAAGTGTGCAAAAAAGATTTTTGAGGATGTTACCGAGTCTGGAGGGTTTGAGGTATAAGAATGCACTGGAGAGGTTAAAGGGCCTGTCCCACAGGCAATTTTAAGGCGACTGCTGGTGACTAGTCTGTCGCCGACAGTTTGCCGGGTGTCGCGGGCATGATCGTGGGGAGTCTTCCAAAAATCGTAGTGGATCTCAGCGAGTCGCTGAGAAATCATCTGGTTTGAAATGTCTCAGCGACAGCTGGCTTGACGCCAGGTATCGTTGCTTATTGCGGGCGCTGTCGCATGCTGTCCCCAGGTTTGATAGGTTCTCTAAGATGCATTTAGAAATACATAATATTAAAATAAGTAAAGTCATTTCAAAATACCATAAAATGCTTGTGTTTAACTAAGTTATTTACCGTCAGGACATTTGACAGGTAGATTGGAGGCGACAGTTTGACGGTCAGGTAAGCGTGGGAATTTTCGTGATGTTTATGGCCATCAGCCATTACATTTAAAGTGGGCTTCAAACCCAGATATGCAACCCAGAAACCAGATATGCACCTCCCGTACATTTTCAAAGAATGCCCGCACACTTTTCACAAAAATCCACTTAATTAATACAGTTATTAGTAAACTGGAAGGAAATCTAGTTAATGCCTTGTTACAGTGAAGCTCGGTTTTCAAGTAACCGGGGCAAGATGTTATATTTCAAAACTCTCAAGTACTTACCGACTTGTTAGTAATTTCAGCTAAAATTAGGACGCCGGAGAAGCATTGACAGCGTGGGAATTTTGAGATGTTTCTGAAGACGGTGTAATCTCGACCTGACTCAGCATTGTCGTAGTCATTGTCATCGGGTAAAAGAAAATTTTGGCGATCTGCTATGACTTTGACAGTTGCCGGCAGTCGCCAAAAAAATCGCCTAAGTGGGACAGGCCCTTTGGTCATTTTTCCTGGAGCATAGGAGATGGATGACTTTAAAGAGGTAGATAAAATCATGAGGGGCATTGATAAAGTAAACAACCATGCAGGGGAGTCAGAACTGGTTTAAGGCGGGCACAGAGGTGGGCGCAGAACTGGTTTAAGGCGGGCACAGAGGTGGGCGCAGGGGGCCACAGTTTAAGAATAAGGGGTAGGCCATTTAGAACTGAGATGAGGAAAAACTTTTTCAGTCAGAGAGTTGTGAATCTGTGGAATTCTCTGCCTCAGAAGGCAGTGGAGGCCAATTCTCTGAATGCATTCAAGAGAGAGCTGGATAGAGCTCTTAAGGATAGCGGAGTCAGGGGTATGGGGAGAAGGCAGGAACGGGGTACTGATTGAGAATGATCAGCCATGATCACATTGAATGGTGGTGCTGGCTCGAAGGGCTGAATGGCCTCCTCCTGCACCTATTGTCTATTGTCTATTGTCTATAAGAAAGATTTAAATGGGACCTGAGGGGCAGATTTTCACACAAAGATTGGTGCGTGCATGGAAGTGGTAGAGGCATGAACAGTTACACTTAATGGACATTTAGACAAGTGCATGCAAGGAAAGGCTTGGAGGGATATGGCCCAGCCTCAGGCAAGTGGGACAATCCAAGTTAAGCAACTTGCTCAGCTTGGACGAGTTGGGCCAAGGGACAGGTTCCGTGCTGCATAGTTCTATGGTTCTACAATTGAGTTTAAGGCATGAAGATCTGTGGCGATAAGCCAGAGCTGAGAAGATGGCCCTCCACTCACCACAACCAACATCCTTTGTAACATGTGGTAACTTCCCTTGTGCCACGGGAATATTTTGCTTGATGTTAACGACACAACTCTCAGCCGGTCCCTTGACTTCAATTGCCATTGAGTTCCTTTGTTTCAAAATTAGTCGAGTGTCACGTTAATGTTAAGGGCGGTCATTCTCATCTCTTGCTCATTCATCTATATTTGCGCCAAAATTGTACTGAGTGTATCCTTGCAGAATCCAACTGAAAAACTAATTAATAGGTTATTTGATAGGTTAATTAATAGGTTATTTGGGATAAAGAAAAGCGCGATAGCATTGTCTACGGCAATTCCCATCACTTTATAGATGACTGCAAGCGGATTGAGTAGGAATGAACTGCAGATGCTGGTTTAAATCAAAGGTAGACACAAAATGCTGGAGTTACTCAGCGGCATCTCTGGATAGAAGGAATGGGTGACGTTTTAGAAACATAGAAACATAGAAAGTAGGTGCAGGAGGAGGCCATTAGGCCCTTCGAGCCAGCACCGCCATTCATTGTGATCATGGCTGATCATCTACAATCAGTAACCTGAGCCTGCCTTCTCCTCATATTCCTTGATTCCACTAGCCCCGAGAGCTCTATCTAACTCTCTTTTAAATTCATCCAGTGAATTGGCCTCCACTGCCTTCTGTGGCAGAGAATTCCACAAATTCACAACTCTCTGAGTGAAAAAGCTTTTCCTCAACTCCATTCTAAATGGCCTACTCCTTATTCTTAAACCGTGGCCCCTGGTTCTGGACTCCCCCAACATTGGGAACATGTTTCCTGCCTCTAACGTGTCCAACCCCTTAATAATCTTATATGTTTCGATAAGATCCCCTCTCATCCTTCTAAATTCCAGTGTATACAAGCCTAGTCGCTCCAGTCTTTCGACATACGACAGTCCCCCCATTCCGGGAATTAACCTAGTAAACCTACGCTGGACGCCCTCAATAGCAAGAATATCCTTCCCCAAATTTGGAGACAAAAACTGTACACAGTACTCCAAGTGCGGTTTCACTAGGGCCCTGTACAACTGCAGAAGGACCTCTTTGCTCCTATACTCAACTCCTCTTGTTATGAAGGCCAACATTCCATTGGCTTTCTTCACTGCCTGCTGTACCTGCATGTTTCCTTTCAGTGACTGATGCACTTGGACATCCAGATCTCATTGTAGGGCGGCACGGTAGCGCAGCGGTAGAGTTGCTGCTTTACAGCGAATGCAGCGCCGGAGACTCAGGTTCGATCCTGACTACGGGTGCTGCTCTGTAAGGAGTTTGTACATTCTCCCTGTGACCTGCGTGGGTTTTCTCCGAGATCTTCGGTTTCCTCCCACACTCCAAAGACGTACAGGTATGTAGGTTAATTGGCTGGGTAAATGTAAAAAATTGTCCCTAGTGGGTGTAGGATAGTGTTAATGTACGGGGATCACTGGGCGGCACGGACTTGGAGGGCCGAAAAGGCCTGTTTCCGGCTGTATATATATGATATGTTATGATATGATATGATACGTCCCCTTTTCCTAACTTGACACCATTCAGATAATAATCTGCCTTCCTATTCTTACCACCAAAGAGGACAACCTCATACTTATCCACATTAAACTGCATCTGCCATGCATCCACCCATACACAACCTGTCCAAGTCACCCTGCAACCTCATAGCATCTTCCTCACAGTTCACAGTACCACCCAGCTTTGTATCATTTGCAAATTTGCACATCCTCAAAAAACTCCAGAAGATTAGTCAAGCAGATTTTCCCTTCATAAATCCATGCTGACTTGGACCAATCCTTTTACTACAATCCAAACGCACCGTTATTACCTCTTTAATGATTGACTCCAGCATCTTCCCCACCACCGATGTCAGGCTAACTGGTCTGTAATTCCCCTTTTTCTCTCTTGCTCCTTTCTTGAAAAGTGGGACAGCATTAACTATTTTGGGACAAGACCCTTCTTCAGACAAGTTCTGGAGTTCCCGAAGCCTCTCTATATCTCTCATCACTCATTCAAAATAGAACTTGAAACCAACCTTCCTAACCAGGCTGTTGATCACCCATCATAATCCCCTTCCTCTTCCCCCCTCCCCCTTCAGACAAGAGGTACAGAAGTGTGAAAATGCACACCTCCAGATTCAGGGACAGTTTCTTCCCACCTGTTATGGGGGAACTGAACCATCCAATCACCAGCAAGTGAGCGGTCCTGACCAACACATCTATCTTGGAGACCCTCGGACTATCTTTAATTTGACTTTATCTTGCACTAAACCTTATTCCTTTTAACCTGTAGCTGTACACAGTGGACGGCTTGATTGTAAACATGCATGTCTGGGAAGGAACTGCAGGTGCTGGTTTAAACCGAAGATAGGCACAAAAAGCTGGACTAACAATAGACAATAGGTGCAGGAGGAGGCCATTTGGCCCTTCGAGCCAGCACCGCCATTCAATGTGAACATGGCTGATCATTCTCAATCAGTACCCCGTTCCTGCCTTCTCCCCATACCCCCTGACTCCGCTATCCTTAAGAGCTCTATCTAGCTCTCTCTTGAATGCATTCAGAGAATTGGCCTCCACTGCCTTCTGAGGCAGAGAATTCTGAGGGTCAGACAGTATCTCCGGAAAAAAAGAATAAGTGACGTTTTGGGTTAAGACCCTTCTTCATAATCATGTATAGTCTTTTCGCTAACTGGATAGCATGCAACAAAAAAAGCTTTTCACCATACCACACATGACACTAATAAACTGAACTCATAATACAAACATTTTGTTTGTTGATATTCCATGAGTTTTAAAGCTCCTATTTTAAAATAATGTGCATAATGAACAGGGTAGATTGAAGAATATTGTTTTTGGAAATGCTTGTAAGCTCTTGCATTCATCTCAATGTCTGAAAACCATTAAATTATTTGCATTTTTTGTAATGGGAAAATATTTTGTATCTGCAAACATGTCTGCAGGTCCCTTTCAATTATGATTTCCACACGCGGATAAATAAAGTGTTTCCTAAGCCCAGAATGTTTAAAATACAGTCTCTCTTTTTATGCCAAGTGCAGTTTCTATATAACATGAAGCTCTGAGCTGCAATGCAGGGCGTATCTGACATCCTCTGGAAGTGAAGCAGACAGACCTTCACTAACATGCTGCTTGTGTCCGGGTTTGGAAGGGTTATCTCTGTGGGAAAGAAACATACCTTCTGAGCAGGTCGTTCCAAGAGAAGGAAATCTATAAAGACAAACATACGGAACGATGCACTGACAGGTTAAAGTGAGATTGCCTTTCACAGAAGCTGCATCTTCTTCTGCAGGTGATATTTATTCCTTACATTTGGTTGCTGAATTGCTGGAGAAAACAAACAAGTTACTGGATTTGGAAATAAATAACAAATGTGATCTCTATCTGTTGATAAAGATATGGATATGGATATGACACAAGCCGCCTGACTGTTCAGCACATTATGTTCTGCAGACGTAAAGAAACTAATGAAAACAATCAGTACAGACTTCAGACGATTTGCTGAGATTTTTTAAATGGCACAATTAAATCTCATCATTTTACATCTCCTCACAATAGCTAGCAACACAACATTGTCTCATCTAACAGACAGAATCGTCAGCCAAAGAGCTTCAGTAGTATGTGTGAAAACTGCTAATTGCAACATTGTGTAGAAAGGGACTGCAAATGCTGGTTTATACCGAAGATAGGCACAAAGTGCTGGAGTAACTCAGCGGGACTCAAATGAGTAACTCATTTCTCCAGGGAAGCTGTCTGACCCTCTGAGTTACTGCAGCACTTGGTGTCGAATTGAAGCACTGTCTTTGGTTACATCGGACTCAATGCAGCCTGAGTTTAGCCCTTTTAAAAGAAAATCTAAAATGGTATTTCAAGAAACTAATGTAATAGAGCAAGAAAGAAGAAGCTATTCCCATTGAAAAAAAGACTCAATAACTAGAGACCTTGGGTTTAAGGTAGTGTGGTACATTTATATCTAAGTATATAATGAGGCATGGGTAATTGATATAATGACATAATGATAGCTGTGACATAAGCACAAGTGGTTGCGTTTACAACAATGAGTTCATGCATTTCTGAAGCGTCTGGAATTTACCAGAGATTATTAAAGACAGTTGGGCAGCACGGTGGCGCAGTGGTGGAGTTGCTGCCATACAGCGCCAGAGACCATGTTTTGATCCTGGCTACGGGTGCTGTTTGTCCGGAGTTTGTACAGTCTCCCCGTGACCGCGTGGGTTTTCTTCGGGAGCTCTGGTTCCCTCCCACACTCCAAAGACGTACAGGTTTGGAGGCTAATTGGCTTGGTAAATTTGTAATTTGTCCCTTGTGTGTGCTGGATGGTGTTTGTGTGCGGGGATCACTTGTCGGCGTGCACTACATTGGGCTGAAGGGCCTGTTTCCATGCTGTGGCTCTAATCTATACTAAACAGTACACTTCCATAAAAATGGTTCACAGATCATGCCTTAATACAAGTCATTTGTCACATGCGCTAGATATGAACTGGAACAATGAAAATCTTACTTGATCTGCCAACGTCTCTGTCAAATGGTGATGAAAATAGACACAGTTGTTGATATGTGATGGTTCCAGAAAAAAAAACGATGCCAGCTTTAAAGTACTAGGCATTGCAAATTATCAGCAGCACTGACCAGGAGTGCACAAAAACCTATAGTCAAGGGAAGGGAAAATGGCTGGGGCTTTGAAATGTTCCAGGTTGCACAACAGATTAATATAGTTTAACATGGAAACAGGCGCCACGGACCATTGAGTCCATGCTGGCCACCTATCACCCATTCACACTAGTCCTATGTTATCCCACTTTCTCATCTGCTCCATACATATTAGCGGCAATTGTACAGAGACTAATTAACCTCCAATCCTATAAACTATCCCTATACACTGGGAACAGCCAATCATCCCTGCCCCACCTGCAATTGGTCTAAAACGCCGCAGTGAGACTCATGACGGGTACCCGTAAAAGGGACCACATCACCCCGACTCTGGCCTCTCTCCACTGGCTCCCAGTACGGTACAGAATTGATTTCAAGATCCTCCTATTTGCATACAAAGCTCTAAACAGGCTTGCCCCCCCCCCCCCCCCCCCCATATCAAAAATCTTCTAACCCACCACCCAATCTCCAGGTCCCTCAGGTCGGCCGACTTGGGGCTACTGACTATCCCGCGGTCTCGGCTTAAGCTCAGGGGTGACCGCGCTTTTGCAGGTTGCAACTCCTAGACTGTGGAACAGCATCCCTCTCCCCAACAGAACTGCCCCCTCCATCGATTCCTTTAAGTCCAGGCTCAAAACTACTTCCCTAGCATTTGAAGCCCTCTGAGGGGGCGCTGTAAACTGTTTATGTATGTGTTGTTAGGTTTGTGTGCTGTTGTATGTTCTTTTTTAGTACCTGCACTGATGTACAGCACTTTGGTCAACGTGAGTTGGGTTTAAATGTGCTATACAAATAAAATTGACTTGACTTGACTTGACAATCCCACGCAACTTTGGGATATGGGAGGAAACCGGAGATCCTGAAGAAAACCTGTGCAATCACAGGGACAACGTGCAAACTCCACCCAGACTGCAGCCGAGGTCAAGATAGAACTCGGGGTCTCTGGCGTGGTGAGGCAGCAGCTCGACTAGCTGCACCTCTGTGCTGCCCACCCAGCAGTAAGGCAGAGGGAATTAAAAAATTGGATCAGTCGGTGGTGAGGTGGGAGATGTTGATAGCATGGACATTTACTACAAGGGGGGATTGAACACTGTGATGGGCAGCTTTTAGTTTTGGTGGGAAAGAAGACAAAATGGTAGTTGAAACTATAGAAAAGAAACAGGCAGACACAGGCTGCTGGAGTGAGCAGATGGGACTGTTGTAGCATCTGTGAAGAGAGCGGTAATCGTCTTTACAGGAAATGATATTTTGGAAATAGGGAATTGAGAATGCACAAGCATTGAGGAATGCCATAAGATCACATAAGAAAGCTCTTTCGATACAGATTGGTTCTGAGACCTATTGCATGCTCACTAAATTGTTAGCCTGCAGCAACAGAGGGCAAGGATGTTTCATCCTTGCATGTAATAAAGAAATTGCAGGATACTTTCAATCAAAAGCCATCTCGAATGGAACACGTTATACAAGGAATTCTAGAATGGGAGAAACAGTTACTGGGCTGCGGCTCTCTGGCAGTCTGTTGTCTTTTTTTCTTTTTTTTGTTTGTGTCGGTGTTGGGATGGTTTTTGTTTCTGTTTTTGGCTGTGTATGTGTGGTGGGGGTGTGTGGTGGGGGTGTGGGGTGGGGTGGGGGGGGTGGGGCGGGGGGAAACCTTTATTTTATTAGGTCTCTTCCCCGGGGCGCGGCTCGGCTGCGGGCCTTAACATTGCCGGCGCAGCTCGGCTGCGGGACGTTTCAGTGCCCGGTGCGGCTCGGCTGCGGGCCTTAACATTGCCGGCGCAGCTCGGCTGCGGGACGTTTCAGTGCCCGGTGCGGCTCGGCTGCGGGCCTTAACATTGCCGGCGCAGCTCGGCCGCGGGACGTTTCAGTGCCCGGTGCGGCTCGGCCGCTGGACTTAACATCGCCCGGTGCGGCCGCGGGACGTTTCAGTGCCCGGTGCGGCTCGGCCGCGGGACGTTTCAGTGCCCGGTGCGGCTCGGCCGCTGGACTTAACATCGCCCGGTGTGGCCGCGGGACGTTTCAGTGCCCGGTGTGGCCGCGGGACGTTTCAGTGCCCGGTGCGGCTCGGCCGCGGGACGTTTCAGTGCCCGGTGCGGCTCGGCCGCGGGACGTTTCAATGCCCGGTGCGGCTTGGCCGCTGGACTTAACATCGCCCGGTGTGGCCGCGGGACGTTTCAGTGCCCGGCGCGGCTTGGCCGCTGGACTTAACATCGTCAGCGCTGTTCGGCCGCGGGACGTTTCAGTGCCCGGTGCGGCTCGGCCGTTGGACTTAACATCGCCCGGTGTGGCCGCGGGACGTTTCGGTGCCCGGGGCGGCTCGGCCGGGGGGCCTTCCATCCCCTTGCGGGGGCTGTGCGTGTCGTTTGCCTCGGTAGGGGTCGAGCTGCCTGTCCGTGGGTGCGGGGGGAAGAGAGTGGAAGTTTTGTTGCCTCCATCACAGTGAGGGGGTGTTTGGAGTCACTGTGATGGATGTTTGTGTTGGGGTCGGGTGTCCTGTGTTCTTTTCTTTTTGCTGTATTTTGTGTGACTGCTGAAATTTCGCTCGGTGTTGTGCCGAGTGACAATAAAGTGTTGTTATGTTATGTTATGTTATGTTATTAAAGGATTTATTCAGACAATGCAGATTCGGTGAATTCTTCGACTGCGCTCTTTGGGGTAGATGTTTAACGAACTCTTGACAACAAATAGATTCAGTCCGAATTGTTATTACTTAGAACTGAGATGAGGAAAAAAAAATTCAGTCAGAGAGTTGTGAATCTGTGGAATTCTCTGCCTCAGAAGGCAGTGGAGGCCAATTCTCTGAATGCATTCAAGAGAGAGTTAGATAGAGCTCTTAAGGATAGCGGAGTCAGGGGGTAAGGGGAGAAGGCAGGAACGGGGTACTGATTGAGAATGATCAGCCATGAACACATTGAATAGCGGTGCTGGCTCGAAGGGCCGAATGGTCTCCTCCTGCACCTATTGTCTATTGTCTATTGTCTATTGTCTATTGTCTATTGTCTATTGTCTATTGTTAACGTTTGAAAAGTTGCTAAGTTTGTAATGTCACCAAGCTGGGTAGAATGCAGAAAAGATTCAGCAGGGTGTTACTAGACGTGAGGGACTAGAGGGCCTAAGTTATAAGAGGAGGCTGGTTAGGCTGGGACCTTTTCCTTGGAGCGTAGGAGGCTGAGGGGTGTCCTTACAGAGGTGCACATAATCATGAGAGGCAAGCTTATTGTCAAGTCAAGTTTATTGTCGTCTGCAAAAGTACGGTGAGGTACAGGTACAATTAAAATGGCCTCTTCATTCCTTCTTCACCCCGACCGAAAAGCAGATATCATGCTTTAGGAATTGGACTGAATAGATGCAGAGTTGATATATCTCCTGGCTGAGATTTCTGGAATGAAGGATCACATAAAATAAGTGGCCACCCATTCACAGCAGAAACAAGAGGAAATTTCACCCAGAGGCCATGGAGTCTTTGTCATATTTTGGTGTAAAAGAGGCAGAGGAGGCTCAGTCACTGAAAATATATTCAAGGCAGTGATCAATGCATTTTTGGATAAGAAGGGAACCTAGGGATATGGGGTTAGTGCAGTGAAGTGTTGCTGAGGTAAAAAAAAACAGCTTTGAATGCTTCCAAGTCACCACAAAATACCTCTGGGTACTCGGGAAGTACTGCTGACGCAGACAGTTTTTTGCCCCTTGTGATCTCTCCCCAATTCAGCTTCACCATCAGTGGCCAATTCTAGTCCATCAAATTAAAACCCTTGCCCTGAAACAATCAGAAGGGGCTTTGCTTCATTTTTATTGCTCTTCGTTCCAACTTCGCACATCCTTCTCATGTCAATCCTTTCCCCTGTGTGAGTACAAAGAGAGGCAGATGACGCCTGGGGCTTAGTGTGACTAGTTATTTATCATCACTGTCTTCTCCATAATGCCACTTACTGCTCGTTACAATATGTCTCACTCTTCCCTATTTCTGAGTGTGGCGTGGACCAGCTTTGCTTTCAACCAAACTGTTGGCAGATGTCCCTCTGTTTGTCTGCTCACAATCTCTGTCTGAACGCACTCACTCGCTCTGTCTGCTCATTAGCCCAATGTCATAAGTGATAGGAGTAGAATTTGTCCATTCGGCTCATCAAGTCTACTCCGCCATTCAATCATGGCTGATCTGGGTGCCAGGTGTTATGGGGAGAAGGCAGGAGAATGGGGTGAGGAGGGAGAGGAAGATCAGCCATGATTGAATGGCAGAGTAGACTTCTTGGGCCGAATGGCCTAATTCTGCTCCTATCACTAATGACCTTATGATCTATCTCTCCTTCCTAATCCCATTTTCCTCCCTTCTCCCCATAACCCCTAACACTCGTACAAATAAAGGATCTATCAATCTCTGTCTTAGAAATATCCGTTGACGGCCTCCACATCCTTCTGTGGCAAAGAATTCCACAGATTCACCACCCTCCGACTAAAGAAATGCCTCCTTATCTCCTTCCTAAAGGAACGTCCCTTAAATTCTGGGGCTATGACCTCTGGTCCTAGGCTCTCCCACTAGTGGAAACATCCTCTCCACATCGACTCCATCCAAGCCTGTTACATGCTATCACATTGATTCATTTTCCTATTCAAGTAGTTCCTTACTTTTCCCAAAGATACTGAAGAGCTGGGACCCAGCTTGTTCATGCCAAGCTTCACTGGATAACATTGTAAGTCCAGCCCTTGCTTGACTGCCGTCTCCACTGTCAGAATGGGAAGGATTCATCCTGTAGACTGTTAGTATAAGACAATAACTGCAGATGCTGGTACAAATCGAAGGTATTTATTCACAAAATGCTGGAGTAACTCAGCAGGTCAGGCAGGATCTCAGGAGAGAAGGAATGGGTGACGTTTCGGGTCGAGACCCTTCTTCAGACTGATGTCAGGGGGGCGGGATAAAGGAAGGATATAGTTGGAGACAGGAAGATAGAGGGAGATCTGGGAAGGGGGAGGGGAAGAGAGGGACAGAGGAACTATCTAAAGTGGGAGAAGTCGATGTTCATACCGCTGGGCTGCAAGCTGCCCAGGCGAAATATGAGGTGCTGTTCCTCCAATTTCCGGTGGGCCTCACTATAGCACTGGAGGAGGCCCATGACAGAAAGGTCAGACTGGGAATGGGAGGGGGAGTTGAAGTGCTCAGCCACCGGGAGACCAGTTTGGCCAAGGCGGACCGAGCGCAGGTTTTGAGCGAAGCGATCGCCGAGCCTGCGCTTGGTCTCGCCGATGTAAATAAGTTGACATCTGGAGCAACGGATGCAATAGGTGAGGTTGGAGGAGGTGCAGGTGAACCTCTGCCTCACCTGGAAAACTGTTTGGGTCCTTGGATGGAGTTGAGGGGGGAGGTAAAGGGACAGGTGTTCCTCAATAGCCCTACCCCTGTCCATTTTTATTGCTGTATATACCACCTTTAGAACAGTGCAAATGCTGTGTGGATATGGAAATGTCTGATTGAATTCAGTCTCTTCTCACTTTGCAACTTCTTCTGAATATGCACATCACAGATTCCATAAAGAATGTGATGCCAATATTTTTGGAATAACTCACCAGGTCACGCAGCATCTCTGAAGAAGAGTCCCGGCTCAAAATTTCAGCTGTCCTTAATCTCTGTAGATGTGACTTGACCCGCTGAGTTACTCCAGCACCTCGTGATTTTGGTCAAGATTCCGGCATCTGGTTCCTTCCATCTACTTCAAATGCCTTGTCGATAGACACAAAGTGCTGGAGTAACTCAGCGGGACAGGCAGCGTCTGGAGAGAAGGAATGGGTGACGTTTCGGGTCGAGACCCTTCTTCAGATTGCCTTGTCTTCTGAATGGGCTGGAGCCAGCAAGGTTTTTGTTAACTTGTCTCCTGAGTTCCTTGGCTGACACCGAAATGGGATTCATCCCAGGAACCCAAATGGACCGTGCTGAACTTTTCAAACGGGTTGTAAACAGAAAGAAGATCCTGAGGAATTCATTTATTGCTGCATACTGCTTATTTATTTATTTATTCGTTTGTTTCTTAATGCCTTTCTTCCAAACACCTGCCAGGGGGCAATGTCACCAGAAATGTGCAGACCAGCACATTAGTCACAAGTTGCCTCCGCTACATCTGTTTCTGTCCGCAACTGTCTTTAGAAGTGATAAACATCAGAGTTATCATGAGGGTGAAAACTATCCTTTAACCTTCCAGAATGCTGATAAGAAAAAAGTTCTTCCTTTGTTGTGCTAATGCTTAAACATCAAACGTTCCTGTGTCAGATAACTCATGGACGTAGCAGGCAAACGGGATAGTACAAAAGGTGGTACAATCAAAGGGAGATGTTTTTGTCAGTCACATAGTCACCAAAGTGATTATTATTTCCTTAAAATAAGAAGGCGCCGTGAAGACTTGAGCAACTCACTGGAAGCCAAACACAGCCCTATACCAAGAGATAGACACAAAAAGCTAGAGTAACGCAGAAGGACAGGCAGCATCTCTGGAGAGGAATGGGTGATGTTTCGGGTCGAGACCCTTCTTCAAACGGGTTAGGGATAAGGGAAACGAGAGATATAGGCGATGATGTGGCAAGGTGGGTGGGGGGGGGGTAGAGAAAGATGGAAGAGAGGAGGGGCCAGCCAAAGCCTGGTGAATGATAAGGGAATAGAAGTAAAGGGTTTTTTGGACAGGCAGGTAGTTGAGGAAAGGCCAGAGATGAAAAGCTGAAAGGACACAATGTGCTGGAGTAATTCAGCAGGTCAGGCAGCATCTCAGGAGGACCTAGATGAGTGACATTTTAAGTTGAGATCCTTCTTCAGATTGACTACAAGTGGTGGAGAAGACAACTGGAAAAGGTGAGGCGTAGGACAAAGCCTGGCGATAATAGATGTATATGGGTACATAGGTTAGGGGGTTGGGACAAAGTCCACAGGTAAGTGCAGAAGTGAGACAGGTGCGAAGAGTTGTGGATTGTGAAGCCAGAAAGAGGAAAGTGTTGGGGTGGGTGGGGGGGGCTTGGAGAGGAGGAATTTGGGAGTCTCGGTGGAGCATAAGAGAAGAAAGGGAGGGGTGGAGAGGCAGGGGGGGGAGGTGTGTGGTGGAGAAAGGAGGATTATTTTGAGGTTACCTAAAATTGGAGAATTCAATGTTCATCCCTTTGAGTGGAAGCTACTCTAGTGGAATATGAGGTGCTGTTCCTCCAGTTTGCATGTGGCCTCGCTGTGGCAATGGAGGAGGACCAAGACAGAAAGGTCAGTGTGGGAATGGGAAAAGGGGTTAAAATGGTTAGCAATCTTTCTATCCTGGGCCTTATATGTCACTTGGACAGTTTACAACCCAGCAGTCTGAATATTGATTTCTCTAACGTCACGTAACCCTTGCATCCCCTTTCTCTCCTCCACTTCCCCACCCTAGTCATCGTACTAGTTTCACTATCGTCCTGTTGAGTTTCACTGTTCGTATAACACCGTTATCACCTACCCCACAGACAAACACCTGTAGTCAGGATCGAACCCGGGTCTCTGGCTTTGTAAGTTCTACCTCTACGCCACCATGCAGGGAAGTTTTCCAATTTTGTAACTTACTAAGCACTAAGTTTACTAGACAAGAGCACTAAGTACACACTAAACTCAACAATCAAGAGCACTGTAACTTAATAGACACTAAACTTACTTGACAGTAGCACTAAACCTACTAGACACTAATTCACTCACAAAATGCTGGAGTAACTCAGCAGGTCAGGCAGCATCTCAGGAGAGAAGGAATGGGTGACGTTTGGGGTCGAGACCCTTCATCAGGCTGAAGTCTGAAGACAGTCTGAAGAAGGGTCTCGACCCAAAATGTCACCCATTCCTTCTCTCCTGAGATGCTACCTGACCTGCTGAGTTACTCCAGCATTTTGTGAATAAATACCTTCGATTTGTACCAGCATCTGCAGTTATTTTCTTACAGACACTAATTCACTACACACTAAACTTATGAGACAATAGTTGTGCTTACCTCCAACTTTATTTTGAGGGGGAGTGTTGAATGAATACCTGCAACCATGTGCCACGTTTAGACTATCGATCAGGATTGAATATCTGGGCGAAAGTATTTAGAAGATTAAACTCCTTGTCTTCAATGGTTCAACGGTTCCTTTATTATCATTTTTTTTTTTGCCAACAGATCAGAAGAGGCATGATCAAGGACGAGTCTCACCCTTGCCACTCCCTCCTCTCCCCTCTCCCATCAGGCAAAAGGTATAGAAGTGTGAAAACGCACACCTCCAGATTCAGGGACAGCTTCGTCCCAACTGTTATCAGGCAACTGAACCATCTTACCACAACCAGAGAGCAGTGCTGAACTACTATCTACCTCCTTAGTGACCCTCGGACTGTCCTTGATTGGACTTTGCTGGCTTTACCTTGCACTAAACGTTATTCCCTTATCATGTATCTATCCACTGTAAATGGCTCGATTGTAATCATGTATTGTCTTTCTGCTGACTGGATAGCAAGCAACAAAAAGCTTTTCACTGTACCAGTGACACTTACACTATACACGTGACAATAAACCAAGCTGAACTCAACAGAGGATTATTGCCCTACGTCAGTACAATAAGTACATTATGCATAAAGTCGGCCCACTGAGTCTGTATAGAAACACATAGAAAATAGGTGCAAGAGTAGGCCATTTGGCCCTTTGAACCTGCACCGCCATTCAATATGATCATGGCTGATCATCCAGAATCAGTACCCTGTTCCTGCTTTCTCCCCATATCCCTCGATTCCGTTAGCCCGAAGAGCTATATCTAACTCGCTCTTGAATACATATGCAATAATCACCAGTTTTAGCGCCATTTCACAATCCCAACTGCAGTTGGCCATGAAGGCCCATTGAAGCTGCCGCCTCCATCCGTTTGTCCTACGAACAGTCGTCCCACTCCTTGCAGGGCCAACTTCCTAAACTCTGGGATTTCGTCGTACTTTCTTTTCTGCTTACGTCTGCCCCTTCACAACATTCCTTAAAATGTGCGTTCCGTCATCCCTCCTCAAGTAGCTCAGACAATAGACAATAGGTGCAGGAGTAGGCCATTCGGCCCTTCGAGCCAGCACCGCCATTCAATGTGATCATGGCTGATCATTCTCAATCAGTACCCCGTTCCTGCCTTCTCCCCATACCCCCTGACTCCGCTATCCTTAAGAGCTCTATCTAGCTCTCTCTTGAATGCATTCAGAGAATTGAGAGAATTGAGTGCACATATGATACTTCCTTGTCATGACTAGAGTTATCCAGAGTTCATTTATTTTTCAGAAGGTCTTACGTGATGTATAATAGGGTTTTTATTTTCCACTTTGGAGAAGCGTTACCAATGGAGGTTTGTTGTTATCGTCGTTGCTGCTCGTCGAGCAGGAATACTTAGTGTTTTTTACCCTGTGGCAAGAAAGTGCATTAGAAAATATAAAATATAAGGTAAGGGTCTGCCTGGTGGAGCAGAGGCATACTTAGTGTAAGGCAACTTATAAATCCTTTATTGGACAAAAGAAATTGTTGAAAACAACAGAATAGATGACAGCTTTGCTCGGGTTCATTCACCGGGAGCATACAATGCCGATCTGTTTGTTTTGATGAAGCAGATCAAGGTAGAAAGCAGAGTGCAGACTGTGATCTGAACTGTGATTGAATCTCAGCAGGGAGTCCAATGTTTGAAATAAGCAATGGGGATAACTCTAGTCATGACAAGGTAGTATCATAAGTGCACTCAATAAGAACCTATTGTGCTCAATAAGAATTGTGCTCTACTCAACAACCAAACTAGTACGTGTGGAAAGGAACTGCAGATGCTGATTTTAAACCCAAGATAGACACAAAAAGCTGGAGTAACTCAGCGGGGCAGGCAGCATTTCTGGAGAGAAGGAATAGGTGGGGTTTCGGGTCGAGACCCTTCTTCAGACTACATCATTTCACTGGTGTAGCTTTAGCAATATCTGTATTTAACTGCTGTTCAATTTGCTGTCTCTGTGGCACATGAATGGTCACACACCCAACCTGAAAATAATTCTGTGTAGGAAGGAACTGCAGATGCTGGTTAAAACCAAAGGTGGACAAAAAAATGCTGGAGTAACTCAGTGGGGACAGGCAGCATCTCTGGAGAGGAATGGATGATGTTTTTTCGGGTCGAGACCTTTCTTGTGGGGGGGGTGTGTTGGGGGAAACCTTTTTTATCTCTTTCCTCGATGGAGATGCGACTTTTTCATCGTATCTCCGACTGCACTGCGGCTTTAACATCGT
Organism: Rhinoraja longicauda; assembly: GCF_053455715.1. Classification (NCBI taxonomy): domain Eukaryota; kingdom Metazoa; phylum Chordata; class Chondrichthyes; order Rajiformes; family Arhynchobatidae; genus Rhinoraja; species Rhinoraja longicauda. Next base: position 15,170,265 of record NC_135963.1, on the reverse strand, counting down.
GGAGCTGGTGATCCCTTTGTTAGGGATCGACTGCGGGAGCTCGAACCGCGGGTGGTTCGATACCCCCGATCGCGGGAGCTTCAATCGCCCCGTTGCGGGGGATTCAATCGCCCCGACTGCGGAAGTTTCGATTGTCCCGACCGCAGGATAAAAGGAGGAAAGAAGGTATGTTAGAAACATAGAAACATAGAAAATAGGTGCAGGAGTAGGCCATTCGGCCCTTCGAGCCTGCACCGCCATTCAATATGATCATGGCTGATCATCCAGCTCAGTAACCTGTACCTGCCTTCTCTCCATACCCCCTGATCCCTTTAGCAAAAAGAGCCAAATCTAACTCCCTCTTAAATATAGCCAATGAACTGGCCTCAACTACCTTCTGTGGCAGAGAATTCCACAGACTCACCACTCTCTGTGTGAAGAAATGTTTTCTCATCTCGGTCCTAAAAGACTTCCCCCTTATCCTTAAGCTGTGACCCCTGGTTCTGGACTCCCCCAACATCGGGAACAATCTTCCCGCATCTAGCCTCTCCAACCCCTTAAGAATTTTATATGTTTCTATAAGATCCCCCCGCAGTCTTCTAAATTCCAGCGAGTACAAGCCCAGTCTATCCAGTCTTTCTTCATATGAAAGTCCCGCCATCCCAGGGATCAATCTGGTGAACCTTCTCTGTACTCCCTCTAAGGCAAGAACGTCTTTCCTCAGATTAGGAGCCCAAAACTGCACACAATACTCCAGGTGCGGTCTCACCAAGGTCCTGTACAACTGCAGTAGAACCTCCCTGCTCCTAAATTCAAATCCTCTCGCTATGAATGCCAACATACCATTCGCTTTCTTCACTGCCTTCCGTCACAGTGGGGAATGTGAGGTCACCGAAAAACAAGATGGACGTGCTGCCTGTGCTGGTGGGGACTCGGAGGGAGTGCCTTGAGTGCAGCGATCTCGGTGTTTGCGGGGACATGGCTCCATGAGGACATCCCGGAGTCTAGTGCGAGTGTGGACGGCTTTCTGACTGTTCGGGCGGACAGGGACCGCAGAGAGAGTGACAGCGGTCGGTACAACTCTGGTCACATCACGGTGAAGGAGCGTGTGTGTGGCCCGGACACTGAACTGATGGCTGTGGGTCTCTGCTTATGCTGGGCGTTCTCACACACCGCTGTGATGACTGTTTAAGTCTATGTTTAATTTTTATGTGGTTATGTATCTTGTTGCTTTTTTGTATGACTGTTGGCAAATTAAATTCCTTGTATGTTTACATACTTAGCTAATAAATTAATTACAATTACAATTCAGACCAGAGTCAGCCAATCTTCAAAGCAAGCCAGTTGATCAACCCCAATCCCATATGTTCTGAATTTGTGTAGTTATCTCATTGTAGCACCTTATGGAAACTTTTCTGGAATTCTAAATTGCAACACATCCTCTTATCTATGCTGGAGATACAAGGAACTACAGATGCTGGAAATCTTGAGCAAAACACACAATGCTGGAGTAACTCAGCGGGTCAGGCAGCATCTGTGGAGGGAATCGACAGACGATGTTTTGGGTCAGGACTCTATTTCAGACTCATATTTATTCTGCTAGTTACAATCTCAGAGGGTTCCAACAGAATTGTCATATGTGTTTTCCCTTCACAAATCCAAGCCATTTCTGTTCCATCCTTTCTGCTACCTGCCACCAACTCCTTAATAAGAGATTTCAACATCTCTCTACTCCTGATGTCAGGCTACCTGGTAAGTAGTTCCCCGTTTCTATCTTGCTCTTTCCTTGAACAACAAGGTTACATTTGCCACTCTTCAAGCTGAAGAACCATTCTACAATCTATGGAATTCAAAGAGATAACAAGCTGTGCATTCACTATCTTTATAGACAACTCTATTAAAACGGATTAAGGTCACCAGTCCCTGAAGATTTATTGGCTTTCCATCCCATTAATTTCTCCAATACCTTTTTTTTTAACAAATGCTAATATCTTTCAACTTCACATTCACTGTAGATGTGTTGTCCTTGACTATTTCCAAAAGTTTTCTGTGAATTCATCCATAAAGATAGACATTAAATATACACACACATACAGGCACATACCTATATATATATATATCTATATATCTTGAGCAAAACACACAATGCTGGAGTAACTCAGCGGGTCAGGCAGCATATACACATTTATACACGCACGTTTACACACACACACACACACATATATGTGTGCGTGTGTGCACACATATAATTTATATATATATAAATTTTAATTTCCTGCATCTTGCTTAAACCCTAACATAATTTATCTTGTGTCAGTTGCTACAAAATACCATGATAACTTTTGTTAACCTTTTCCTTTTTACATTGCTAAAGAAGCTTTAACAGTCTAGCTTTATGTTTCTTGCTAGATTACTCTCATGCTCAATATTCATTTATCACTGCTTTGGTTCTCTTTGGATGAAATCCATAATGTTCTCAATACTGAATACTCGAACTGTTCTTTGGCAGTCTTTGTAAGTCTTTTCCTTTGAACTGACGCTATCTTTAACTTCTCTTGTTAGCCACAGCAGGATGACTACTTTTATCTTCTTCACTTGCTGCAACCCATGTATTAATTTTTTTAATTATAGCAATTGCCCATTTATGAACATGCCTTTTACTGCAGTTCCCCATTCTACCACAGCCAAGTCGTGCTTCATATCTTTTTTGTTTGCTTCATTTTGTTTCAAAGCCCTGGTTTTAGATCAAGTAAAATTACTTCCAAGCCTGATGTGAAATTCTATTGTACTATAATTACACACCCTTAAAGGCCTCTTAATTACAAGAGTATTAAGTGACCTCCCCTCTCCTTCCCGGGGTAGATGAATGTTTATTAGCATCTTCCTCCCACTCAAACCCCTCGATGGGGAGCTGAGTTTGAATTTTGAGATTAGACACAAAAAGCTGGAGTAACTCAGCGCGGGACAGGCAGCATCTCTGGAGATCATCTCTGCGAGCCAGTCCCTCTGAGTTACTCCAGCGTTTTGTGTCTATCTTCGGTTTAAACCAGCATCTGCAGTTCTTTCCCACACATTGACTTTGAGTTTAGTTTATTGGCACGTGCACCGAGGTACAGTGAAAAGCTTTCGTTGCGTGCTAACCAGTCAGTGAAAAGACCACACCCATTTGTGTGTGTGTGTGTGTGTTTCTGCATTTGTTACACATTAATTGCCTCCGCCATAACTGTTATTGGGACATTAACATTAACCCGTTATTAGAGGAATACTACTACTACTACGTTATTAGAGGATAACTACTGTAAATCCACGAAATTGATAAAGTTTTGTAAACACAACAATTCCTACCCAGAACTCATTACCACCAACTTTAAAAAAAAATAGTATTCTGCACCTTGGCTCAAATTAGTACAGTGGTAACGTTTTAGCCTATTGACAATAATGAAAAGACTGAAATCTGGCCCTGACCTTTTCACTTCTCCAATCCACGGGGTAGCAGGATAGTTAAAATATTGGACTAGAGCACGGAGACCTGAAGTAACGATGTGAGACAGCAGTTCAACTCTCATTGCAACCACCCACTGACAACATACGGGCCAAAATTAATTAATTTTATCGGAAAAGCCAGCCTCCGTACTGTTGCCAATGAACCTTGGGCTCTGAGGAGCAGTTTTAGCATGTTAATTGCTCATTAAGAACAATATTACCAGGAGTTCTGAGCTGGAACTCCGCACACAGAGCTTCCTCAAGTCTCTGTAACTCACCAGTGAAACCAAGTCAGGGACCTGATGACACGGATAAGGGGCGATAATGGCGAACTCCGAATCCCTCAGTGACTCCATACAAGGGCTTCTTGCAATTGTGCACTGCAATGTTCTATGTTTATTTCCATGTTCTATGAATGTAGCGAGAAAGTCTTGATGGTGGGCGTGGTATGTTTTGGGCGGACATGGTAACGTCTTCTGTGCTTTGATGCTGCCCTGTTGCTTTCTCTGTGCTTCACAGCACCATCGCCTGTGCACTGCTTCTGTTACGTCACTGAGTCCCAGAGGAGGGTCACAATGACCAGACACCGAGAGCTTCGGGAACGAGCAAACAGGAGGAAGATCAACAGGGAGTCAATGTGGAGGTGCAGCTTGAAGGAGGCTGGGCAGAGGCGAGCGAGTCTGAACGTCAGTGTCCGAGGACGCTCCAGGGATCATGCAAAATAACCATTGCCCTCAATTTACTCTCTAGGTAGAATATGGCACAGCATACCGCTCAGGCCGCCTGGGCCTACGCGATCGGTTGCTAAACATTTTAACCCCTCCTCCCATTCCCACACTGACCTTTCTGACCTTTCTCCACTGTCAGAGTGAGGCCAAGTGCAAATTGGAGGAACACCACCTCATATTTCACTTGGGCAGCTTACAACCCAGCGGTATGAATATTGACTGGTGTGGGGTGTCGATGGTTATGGGGAGAAGGCAGGAGAATGGGGTTAAGAGGGAAAGATAGATCAGCCATGATTGAATGGTGTAGAATGGATGGGCCAAATGGCCTAATCCTGCTCCTATCACTTATGAACATGAACTTATGATTTATCTAACTTCAAGTAACCCTCTCTCTCCATTCATCCCCAATCCTAGTTCTCCGACTAGTTTCACTGTCCTCCTGATTATTTTTACTTTGTATGCCTCGTTGTCACCTTCCCCTCAACCATCAATGAGCCATTGTACACGTCCTTGAACATGGTCTGCTTTGATCTGTCCGTTTCACACCATACATTCACTTTGTACCCTTCCATATCTCCAGTTTCCCTCTCCTCTGACTCTCAGTCTGCAGAAAGGTCTCAACCCAAATCCTCGCCCGTTCGTTCTCTCCAGAGATGCTGCCTGCTGAGCATTTTGTGTCTATCTTCACTATAGCACCAGTTACAAGCCCTTCAGCCCACAATGTCTATGCTGACCAGGATCCCAATCAACACTAATCCCATCTGCCTTTACAAGATCCAAATATGTCCATCCACATGTCCATCTAAATGCTTCTTAAAAATACATTTGTATATGCCTCCACCACTTTTCCTGGCACTGAATTCCAGGCACCTATTACTCTCTGTGCACAAAGAATTGCCTTATACTTTTGTCCAAATCATTCTTATATATCACAAACAACAGATTGCGCACGGTGGCGCAGCGGTAGAGTTGCTGCCTTACAGCGAATGCAGTGCCGGAGACTCAGGTTCGATCCTGACTATGGGCGCCGTCTGTACGGAGTTTGTACGTTCTCCCCGTGACCTGCCTGGGTTTTCTCCGAGATCTTCGGTTTCCTCCCACACTGCAAAGACGTACAGGTATGTAGGTTAATTGACTGGGTAAATGTAAAAATTGTCCCTAGTGGGTGTAGGACAGTGTTAGTGTGCGGGGATCGCTGGGCGGCGCGGATCTGGTGGGCCGAAGGGCCTGTTTCTGCGCTGTATCTCTCTAAATCTCTAAATCTAAGTCCAAACTGTTCATCACTGAGCACAGACCACTCAGAATAACACCTCTGTCTTCAACATCCACCAGAGACTTTGTCAAATGCTATTTTAAAGTCTACTCTTTGATACCTCCTTAAAAAATTCAACCATTTGTAAACCTGTCCTGGCATGCACAAAGCCATGCTGACTATCCCCGAGGTTGGATACACTTGGGATAGTTTTCTCTGGAACATAGGATGTTAAGGGGAATCTTGACAGAGGCACATAGAAGCATGAGGGGCATGGATAGGGTAAACAGTCAGAACCTTTTTCCCAGGGTGCAAACGTCCAATCCTAGAGGCCATAGCTATAAGGTGAGAGGAGGAAAGTTCAATGGAGATGTGCGGGCAGGTTTTTTACACAGACAGTGGTGTGGGCCTTGAACGCATTGCCAGGGGTGGTGGTGGAGGCAGATACGATAGTGGCGTTTAAGTGGCTTTTAGATAGGCACCTGGAAGTGCAGGGAATAGAGGAAAATGATCATGTACGGGCAGATGAGATCTGTTTAACTAGACATCATGTACGGCACAAACATTGTGGATGAAAGAGCCCAGTCCTAAGCTAAACTGTTCCATATTCTATGTTCTATGAGGTTCTTGAAAAGCCCTGCACAAACCTAATCTTACCTCAACGATGGAAAACCACAGACTATCTCTTGCATTACCGTGAGCTATTTTTACCATTGTGTTTAGCAGTTATAGAGTCATAAAGTCATAGTCATACAGTGTGGAAATAGGCCCTTTGGCCCAACTTGCCCACACCGACCAACAAGCCCCACTTGCCTGCGTTTGGCCCATATCCCTCTAAACCTGTCTTATCCATGTACCTGTCCAATTGCTTCTTAAACATTGCGATAGTCCCTGCCTCAAGTATCTCCTCCGGCAGCTCGTTCTATACACCCACCACCCTCTGCGTGAAAAAGTTACCCCTCAGATTCCTGTAAAATCCTTCCCCATTCGCCTCTGGTTCTCGATTCCCCCTCTCTGGACCAGAGACTCTATGCGTCCACCCGATCTATGCTGTGTTTTTTTTTGCAGTCTTTTTGTTTTCACTGCCTTGTTGGCTAGCTTGTTTGTTACTCCATCAGCCGGGAATATATTGCCCCTATAGACCCCTCACAACTCGCACCATGACATCCAGCGAGTAATTGCTGAATTTTAGAGCAGCCGCAGAGCATCAGCCGTTCGTTTTCTGAATTATTTGGGATGTATTGCCAAGAGAACTAGGGGGCATAAACTGAAAGTTTAGCCGAAGAGGGTGGTGGGTGTATGGAATGAGTTGCCAGTGGAAGTTGTTGAGGAAGGTAAAGTAGCAACATTTAAAAGACATTTGGACAGGTCCGTGGATAGGAAGGTTTGAGAAGGATATGGGCCAAACATGGGCAAATGGGAATAGCTTAGATGGGACAACTTGCTTGGCATGGATGAGTTGGCTGAGTTTCTATGCTGTAAGACTCTATCACTCTGATTCATCAACAGTCGAAAGTGCCTTTCAACTTTGAAGCTCAAATGTTGTTGTGGGTGTTGTTGTGGGTGTGACTTAGCCTAATTGTTTGGGAATGCTGGAAAGGGATCTGGGTTGGATCCTGACTAAGGGTGCTGTCTGTACAAAGTTTGCATGTTCTCCCTGTCACCATGTGGGTTTTCTCCTGGTGCTCCAGTTTCCGCCCACACTCCAAAGACATAGTAGGGGAATCGAGGACCAGAGAACACAGATACAAGGTGAAGGGGAAAAGATTTAATAGGAATCTGAGGGGTAACTATTTCACACAAAGGGTGGTGGGTGTATGGAACAAGCTGCCAGAGGAGGTAGTTGAGGCTGGGACTATCCCAACATTTAAGAAACAGTTAGACGGGTACATGGATAGAACAGGTTTGGAGGGATATGGACCAGGTGGGACTAGTGCAGCTGGGACATATTGGCCGGTGTGGGCTAGTAGGGATGAACGGCCTGTTTCATCTATCTATCTATCTATCTATCTATCTATCTATCTATCTATCTATCTATCTATCTATCTATCTATCTATCTATCTATCTATCTATCTATCTATCTATCTATCTATCTATCTATCTATCTATCTATCTATCTATCTATCTATCTATCTATCTATCTATCTATTCTACTAAAACTCAGATCTTGTATATATATATATATATGTAATTATCTATACCTCTGAGATTTTGAGATCTGCTTGTGGACATGTGGACCTGCAGCCAAAACGGTAAACCATAGCGCCAAAATTTTAGCGCCACCTTAATCACCACTCTCCTGGCGACTGTTTATAACAAGTTTTATTTAAATTGGTCTTATACTTTTTAAATTAGAGACATTTTAATGTTTAAAACTCTAATTTCTAAAAACATTTTTCAAAGTGCTGTGCGTATGACGTCACCATAGGGCACACACGGACTCTCTCTTCACTCGCACAAACAAGATGGATGCCGTTAGCGGAGCCGTCCGCCCGCAATCAGGGGTTCCCCTCTCCTCTCTCCCCTCGCTTCTCTCCTCTCTCCCCCCTTGCTTCTCTCTCCCCTCTCCCCTCTCCTCTCTCCCCTCTCCCCCACAACCGCCGCGAGTAATCCTAGCTCGGCTAAGCCACAGCCGCCGCCGCTCAGCCCGTCTTGAGTAGTCTGGCACTCCCTCCTCCTCCCTGCAAGCTCGGTAAGTGGCTTTCGCCGCCAACGCCACGGAGGGGAGTGGGCGTGGGGGCCGAGTTGGTGGAGGGGAGGATGGGGGTAGGAGGGGGGTGAGGGTGGGGGGAGGAGAGAGTGGGGGAGGTGGGGGGTGGGGGAGGAGAGAGGGGGGCTGGTGGGGAAAGTGGGGGTGGGGGAGAGTGGGGCTGGGGAGCAGAGAATGGGGGAAAGGGTGTGGTGGGGAAAGGGGGATGGACGAGTGTAAGAGTGGGGGGAGGGGAGAGGAGGGGAGAGTGGGGGAGGCGGGGGGTGGGGGAGGAGAGAGGGGGGCTGGTGGGGAAGGGGGGGAAGTAAGAGTGGGGGAGGGGGAGGTTGGGAGGAGGAGAGAGTGGGGGTGTGAGGGAGAGTGGGACTTGGGAGGGGGGCAGTATAGGAGAGGCTTTGGGTCCAGGGCTCCTCAGTCACACCCTCTCCCCTTCCCTGTCCCCCCTCCATGAGGAATGGGCACAACGGGCCCACTTGGTCTAGTACATATAATTAAAACTCTCATTTTGTATGTATGTATGTGTGTATGTATGTATGTATGCAAGTATGTTCCCAAAATACAATCAAAACGTTACACGATAGCGCGACAATTTTAGGGGCACCTTACTTACCATTCACCTGCGGTGTGCAGTATCAAGTTTCGTTATATTTTAAAAGTAGTTCACTTTATAAACTTTAATAAACTTTATACTGTGAATGGGAGAAGTTTCAACGGCCCGGCAACCGCGCCAGTGCAGTTGGGGGAAGGTTGCCGGGCCCGGTATCCACACGTGCGCAGTTGGGGGAGGGTTGCCGGGCCCGGCGGCGGCGTGCCTGTACAGCAGCGCCGGGAGGATACCGCGCCTGACATTCCTCCCGTGGTGCAGCACGGCGGCAGAGAGAAGGTCAAAGAAGATGGCCACCGGCAGGACGAACATGGGGCAGCGCCTGGCGGCCGTTCTCCTGCTGCTGGCCGCCGCGCTGGTCACCCGGGGCAGGGGTAAGTGGCTCCCTCTCCCCTTTCCTCTCCCCCCTCGCCGGCCCCCGGCCCTGGGGCAGTCGCATGGGGAACCCAACGGGTCCACGGGTCGTGTCTCGTTCAAATTGTTGCGCTATCAGGTACCGTTTTGGCTGCTTTCTGCCCAAATAATTGTTCAAATGCTTTTGATTGCAACATGTGCCTTAATTTAGGCCAACAAAGAAACTGAAGAAGTTACTAAAGAACCTTAGTAACTTGGGAAAGTACCTTTAGTAACAACGGGAACCCAACCCATTGGTCGCCTAGTCACTCTATGACTCCATGACTCTATGACAAGGGTTCCCAACCTGGGGTACATTTACCCCCAGTGGGTAAATTTCACCTACCCAGGGGGTAAATTTGTTGATTCTGGATTTGTACATATTGACGAACTGTGTTTTGTTCTGGTATACCGGTATCTGTTCATCATTATTTGTTCATAAATAAGTGAAATAACATTGTTGTGCGCTACTATTATTGGTATTTGAACTTAAAATAATAATGTTAAAAACAGTATTTTAAAAATTTCCCCTTTGTCGTTTGCTTTATTATGGTAGAAGTGTAAACTCAAGTTACTGGACAAAACAGGGTGGGGGTAAATTTACTTTTGAAAAGTTGCAAAGGGGTAAACAGGATGAAAAAGGTTTGGAACCCCTGCACTATGACTCTATGTCATACAGGTTTGTAGGTTAATTGGCTTTGGTAAATTGTAAATTGTCCCTGGTGTGTAGGATAATGCTGGTGCACGGTGTGATCACTGGTCAGCACGGACATGGCGGGCCGAAGGGCCTGCTTCTGCACTATCTTTCTAAAATCTAAAGGTGTAAATAAGATGATATCAGGCCTGCCATATGCCGGTAGTCTCACTGACCTCCTGTGTCCAGACCATCATAAAATCAATATTCAGCCCTCTTCTCCTGCTCACTAATATAACTATCGGAAAACCAGGTGGTGTGCTGGCACTAAAAATCGATGCAGACTATTAACAAGTGCAAACTAATGCGACTGGCTTTCACACCACATGGCAGGGGTGGTTAAATCAAATGCTTTCCCTTCATCCTCATCTACTTCTTATTTTTGTTTTCATGATATGTTAATCGCTTAAATTATTTTCCTCCCTTCTTCTATTTTCATTTTCAAACTTCCGCAGTCCACAAATGAACTGGTGTGGTCGGTTAACCATCAAGCTAGCCACATTTTACGTTGCATTTGCCCAATTGTCACATCTGGAATACCCCTGGTCGAATCCTTTTATTTCGCCTTGTTACTGCAAGACCAAGATTAGGAACTCAGTGGAGCAGGAAAGACGAGCCATCTCCAATGCTCTGCTGTGATACACAACTCAGCCGTGTCACCGCGGTGGGAACTGAAATCCAAGAAACATAATTTGTCTTAGGCTCCCAAAGGCTGCTGGAGTCACTGCCTGACATGTACAGTGGCACAACGAGGTCAATAGACAATAGACAATAGGTTCAGGAGTAGGCCATTCAGCCCTTCGAGCCAGCACCGCCATTCAATACGATCATGGCTGATCACTCTCAATCAGTACCCCGTTCCTGCCTTCTCCCCATACCCCCTCACTCCGCTATCCTTAAGAGCTCTATCCAGCTCTCTCTTGAAAGCATCCAACGAACTGGCCTCCACTGCCTTCTGAGGCAGAGAATTCCACACCTTCACCACTCTCTGACTTGAAAAGTTCTTCCTCATCTCCGTTCTAAATGGCCTACCCCTTATTCTTAAACTGTGGCCCCTTGTTCTGGACTCCCCCAACATTGGGAACATGTTTCCTGCCTCTAATGTGTCCAATCCCCTAATTATCTTATATGTTTCAATAAGATCCCCCCTCATCCTTCTAAATTCCAGTGTATAGCCCGTCGCTCCACAAATAGAGATCCACAGGCAGATAAATGGACAAGAAAATTTGTCAGGGCTCGTGAACAAAGATTGAGAGAAAATTCAGAATTTTCTGCAGCTGTGTAAAAAGTGAAGGATATTTTCTTCTGAATCATTTTCTGCTTTCGATGGATTGATTGAAGGATACGACATGGAGACAGGACCTTCGGCCCACTGAGTCCACGTCAACTATTGATCATCTGTGCAGGTAGGAACTGCAGATACTGGTTTACACCGAAGATAGACACAAAATGCTGGAGTAACAGAGGAACAGTGGGACAGGCAGCATCTCTGGAGAGAAGGAATGGGTGACGTTTCAGGTCAAGACCCTTCTTCTGACCATGTTTCGGGTCGAAACCCTTCTTCTCGCTCAAAACGTCACCCATTCCTTCTCTCCAGAGATGCTGCCTGTCCCACTGAGTTACTCCATCAATCATCTGTTCACACTAGTTCCATGTTATCCCACTTACGCCTCCACTCCCAACACGCTGGGAGAAATTTACAGAGGCCAATTAACCTACCAACTTGCACATCCGCGGGGGATCGTGCAATCTCCACAGAGACAGCAGCTGAGGTCAGGATCGAACCTGGGCGTTTGGTGCTGTGCGACAGGCTGCACCACTCTGCTGCCTAATCCAAAATAACTAACATTATAGTCCAAAAACTGTTTATATTTATATTTCAAGCCGGTTTCTAAACAGTTGAAGCTACTAAAAAGAAAGCTTACAACAAGTTCTCCAGTGAGGGCTGTAAAAAGGTGAATACATCTTTTCGGTGACAACATAATTAGCCACGAGAGTTGAAACGTAAAGAAATATGGAGGCTGGGATTATTGTACTTTGGCTCAGGGACATAATGATGGACATTGTATGGTGAATCCGAGTGCTGTGTGTGTTTTTAGGAGCCGAGACATTTTGTGATCAGCCAGCATCACCACAGTTCACTCTCACTGTGGAACGAAGATGAATCAAAGTAAACAACCATTGTGTCCCTGCACAATGCCAAGCCAAGCAGGGGGTTTTATTTTACTGGACCGCCTCTTCTTAACCCTGTGTGCAACTTTTGTCCTCACAGATCAGCAGCAAAGGAGCTGGCTTTACACTGGTGATGTTGAAGGGCTTCAAATATTTGTTCAGTTGCTAGGACAACATCAAGGGTCAGCCATCATTTCAAAGAAGCTTTGGTGTTATTGCTTCACCACGGCAAATAACATAGTTAGAGCTATCAATAAACACCCTTTACTAGGAGCAGCAAACTTCCTGCCATATAATAGTGTGCAAGAGGACCTTACATGGCATTCACACCACCTGGTACATTCTTAAAGGGACCTTTGCACCCTGATACTTTTTAATACATTCCTGAGAACTATTTGTACTTCAGCTACATTAGGATGACTTCTATTGATCAAACAACAAAATGGTAGAATCTCTGGATGGCGAGTCTGACTCCATGTAAATCTGTGGAAGGAGAAGCAAAGAATTGACATTTCGTATCCATGACCCTCACTGCCTGACCTGCTGAGTATTTTCTGCTTTTTTGTTCAGATTTCCAGCATTTGCAGTTACAGTAAACCTTTGTTACAGGCCAGGGGGCCGGGGGGGGAGGGAATGGTGTCCATTATTGCCGATTATCTGCTATAAGTAAGGGATTACTGAGTAATAGAGTATCATTGTGTAAGTACAGGTTGCAGAAACAAAGAACTGCGGATGCTGGTTACAAGGTGCTGGAGTAACTCAGCAGGCCAGGCAGCATCTCTGGAGAACATGGACAGGTGACATTTCGGGTCGAGACCTTCAGACTCTGGGTCTGGTACCGGGCCAGAAATCCAGGTGAGCTGGCGGCCGGGGTAGAGGCGAGGATCGGCGGAGTCATAGGTCGCGGCCTGTGGGCGGCTGGAGTGCAGGTAAGGGTTGACGGTGGCTGTGGCAGTGGCCGTGGTGGTAGGCACGGTCTGGAAGCGGGCGAGGGAACTGTGTGGCCGGAGGTGGGGGCAGTAGGTCCAGCCAGCACGGCCTGGCGGTGAAGATCGGTAGGCCCATCCGCTATAACTGAAAGGTCTGTAACAACGAGCGTTTACAATACTTTGGATTCTACGCAAATCTCCCTTACTGTCCACTGCTGGGTTAAAGGCATCGGAATAATCAGAACATAAAACCTGGAAACCAGGAACTGCAGATGCTGGTTTAAACCGAAGGTGGACACAACATGCTGGAGTAACTCAGCGGGACAGGCAGCATCTCTGGAGAGAAGGAATGTGTGACGTTTCGGGTCGAGACCCTTCTTCAGGCTGGTTAGGGATAAGGGAACCGAGAGATATAGACGATGTTGTAGAGAGATAACGAACAATGATTGAAAGATATGCAAAATAGTAACGATGATAAAGGAAACAGGCCATTGTTAGCTGTTTGTGTCTGAAGAAGGGTCTCGACCCGAAACGTCACCCATTCCTTCTCTCCCGAGATGCTGCCTGACCCGTTGAGTTACTCCAGCATTTTGTGTCTACCTTTGATTTAAACCGGCATCAGCAGTTTTTTTCCTACACATTGTTAGATGTTTGTTGGGTGAAAACAAGAAGCTGGTGTGACTTGGGTGGGGGAGGGTTAGAGAGAGAGGGAATGCCGGGGATACATGTAGTTAGAGAAATCAATATTCATAACCTTTAAAGTTAATCACTATGGGCCTTTTTTTTTTTAACCGTTCATGGGGTGATAGTTCTACTCATAAAAATTGCTGATCTTTTCAGACTTTACAGATGTCCCTCAGCCAAAGTATTTCAATTGAAGGAAAATCTGTCGATGGCACAGTTCACCGCAGTGCTGGTGATGGATGTGGAAGAAGGCAGTATTTACTGAGTGCAGATGCAGCTGCAAGTAAAACAGCACCGTCTTTAGGAGGATCACAGAGGCCCATTTCAATGAAAAGCAATGCTCCGCTCTCGTAAACATTCCTACATTCCATGCCCAGATTATCCCGTGGAAGTTATTCTTGAAAATACATTGCCGACACTGCAAAGGGAGTTAAATAGTTGAATGGCCAAAAAAAATCTAGCAAGAGGGAAGCAGAGAGACAAGATCTGCTCTGACAGCAAGCTTCCTGGAAGATGGGTTAACGTGCGGATCAGATGGGAGGATTATTTTTAACAGATGCATTGTTGGTGGAGCATTGGGAAAAGTGTAAGGAGACTAAGTAAGGGGAGCAGTTCAAAGGGACAACTGCTGTCTTCGAAGAGTTACTCGTCAAGTCCTGATGATGTTTTATTAAACCACCCAAATACAGCTGTGCCTTTGGGATTGCAGTTGCAATACATTTACAGGCTGCAATAGCGTTTCAGTACATGAAACGCTGGAATTCTAGGTAAAATAATTCCGCTTTCTTTTCCCCCAGAGAAGCATGCTCTGGTTTATTGGAGGTATTCGCGACTTAGCTACGATCCTGGAAGCATCTGAGGGAGTTTCTGTAAGCCGTTGTGCCGCCAGCTGAGCAGACAATTCCCACCTACCACGGGAGCATTCTTGCAACCGTTCTTGGCAGCTTGGTCCCCGCGGAACAGCCGACTGACAACCTCAAGAAGGCTCGTCAGCCCACAACCTGCCCCGTCCCACTGCTGTATACCACTCGCACGCAGAGAGGGCTCCGCGCTCTACCAACGCTGGCTGGGGAGCGGCGGGAAAGGCGAGGGAGAGCTGCCTAACTGCGATCTTCCTGCAGGATCAGGCGTGGGGGGCTGGATCACTAGGGGTTTACGAAAAAAGGATGAATATTCTCAGTCCACTTGGGAGAAGCACAGTAATGTGTAGGTGTGAAGGCAAGAACATTTTACCAGGAGCACTTTCCTTGAATGATCAGCATCTGGGACCAAGCAAACTTTGCAAAGTTGCCCTCTCCAGGGGCTAATTTATTTATTGCAATGCGCTCGGTTTTACCAGCTGTTCCACTGTGCCATCTATTCAGATCCCTATTTTCTGCCTTTTGACGCCTGGCACACCTGTGCCGTTTAATATTTGGTAGACCACGATCTTAACCTTTTCTCTTGTGTATTTTATTAATCCCAATTGTTTGGTGGTCAGATTTTTAAGAATGATCAGCACACGAAATGCTGGAAAATCTCATCAGTTTCCGTGGAGACAGGGTTGATATTCAACTTCTGTATTATTTTGCTTCAGAACAACTAAATGGGTGGAGCAGTGGCAGAGTTGCTGCCTTACAACGCCATAAACCTGGGTTCCATCCTGACTACAGGTGCCGACTGTACGGAGTTTGTACGTTCTCCCTGTAACCGCGTGGGTTTCCTCCCACATCCCAATGATGTTTAGAAAATAGGTGCAGGAGTAGGCCATTCGGCCCTTACAGCCGATAATATCCCTTTGAGTCAATATGATCATGGCTGATCATCCAAAATCAGTACCTGGTGCAGGTTTGTAGGTTAATTGGCTTATGTAAATTGTCCCTAGTGTCTAGGATAGAATTAGTGTATGGGTGGTCATTGGTCAGTGCGGAGAGCCTGTTTCCACGCTGTATCTGTACACTAAAGTAAACTTAGCTAGCCTGCAACCTTGCCCCTGCACCCTCATTACCCCTCTCACTGACAGGAATCGTTTACAGTGACAGCAAATCTACACTCCCATAGCAAAATGCCAGCTAACTGCTCTGTGCACATTTAGATTTCTGTGGCTGAAGCTCTGCAAGACCCATTCAGTCCCCACCCTCCCCCTCCCCCCCACCCCCCCTGCCCTGCCCTGCATACACCACTGAGTCTCGGGACAAATTCCTCATCTCACTGCTACTCCATCTTGCCTGGCCCCTCAGCTTTGTACCAGTTAGGACACCAGTCTGAAGAAGGGTCTCGACCCGAAACGTCACCCATTCCTTTTCTCCAGAGATGCTGAGTTACTCCAGCATTTTGTGTCTACCAGTTAGGACATGTTTGTCTCACCCATCCTCACCTCCCCACCAACCTTCGTATGAATGGCCTTGTCAATCGCCATTAAAAAGCTGAATGGAACTAAGCATTCTGGTTTAAATACTTTAATTAATATTAATACTACTAAATTCCTCCCACATTCCAAAGACGTACAAGGTGTGTAGGTTAATTGACTTTTGGTAAAAATTATAAATTGTCCCTAGTGTGTGTAGGATAGTGCAGGATGATCGCTGGTAGGCACGGACTCGGTGGGCCGAAGAGCCTGTTTCCGTGCTGTAACTCTAAACAAAACTAAACAAAACTAAAAATTAATTCGTATGAATCAAATGTTTCTTAAAATAAATTTATTATTTTGTAAAACCTTTATCAGTATTTCCGGAATTATTTCAATGTACTCCCACCATTTCAAAATCGCACTGTGATCATGGGAGACGTTTAGAATCAGTGAGAAACACCTTTGACAGCATGAACTGTCACAAGGCCATCTGGTTGATCCTCAAGTTGGCCCTGTCCAAGGTCCTGTCACCTTGGTGAGACCTTGAGGCGGTTGTCACTTCCTAAGACAAGTGTGGCCACGGGCATTCTCAGGAGGCAATGGTGAGGTGTGGATCAGTAGGAGGATGATCCAGCCAGATAATTACTCTCACTGTAACAATAACAGCAGTCAGTTGCTCAGACAGAAGCAGCACAAGTGTCAGCCTTCTTTATGTTGAAATCATTGCACTCTCAACTGGTGAATACGGTGAAATCGGGGGATAGGGATGAGTAAGGACAGGTTGGGAAGTTGGATTAGTATGGTTTGGTACTTGATAGTTACCATAGACAAGGTGGGCTTTCAGGCAAGTTTCTGTGTTGTGTATATAGAACAGTGCAACAGCAGAACAGGCCCTGCAGCCCACAATGTCCATGCCAAACATGATTCCCTTTCTTTTTCATCAATCTGAAGAAGGGTCACAACCATGAACGTCACCTATCCAAGTCCTTGAGAGATGCTGCCTGACCTGCTGAGATACACCAGCACTTTTGTAAATCAGCATCTGCACTTCTTGGTACCTCCCTTTATTGATTTATTAATTTATTGTATTTGTGTTTGTTATATGTTATCTATGTGTGTGGTGTTTATTAGTGCAGTTTTGATCTCCTTATTTGAGGAAGAGTGTTCTTGAAAATTGAGGCAGTGCAGCGTAGGTTCACGAGGTTAATCCCTGGGATAGCGGGACTGTCATATGAGGAAAGATTAGAAAGACTGGGCTTGTATTCACTGGAGTTTAGAAGGATGAGTGGGGATCTTATAGAGACGTATAAAATTATAAAAGGACTGGACAAGTTAGATGCAGGAAAAATGTTCCCAATGTTGGGGGAGTCCAGAACCAGGGGCCACAGTCTAAGAATAAAGGGGAGGCCATTTAAAACTGAGGTGAGAAGAAACTTTTTCACCCAGAGAGTTGTGAATTTGTGGAATTCTCTGCCACAGAAGGCAGTGGAGGCCAATTCACTGGATGAATTTAAAAGAGAGTTGGATAGAGCTCGAGGGGGCTAGTGGAATCAAGGGATATGGGGAGAAGGCAGGCACAGGTTACTGATTGTGGATGATCAGCCATGATCACAATGAATGGTGGTGGTGGCTCGAAGGGCCTAATGGCCTCCTCCTGCACCTATTTTCTATGTTTCTATAAGCTTGTTATGCTGCTGCAAGTAAGAATGCTATTATTTCGTTTTCGGTTCATAGGAGAATTAAACACATTCTCTCTTGACTCATGATGCCAAATTAAACTAATCTCCTCTGCTTGCACTTGATCCATATCCCCCCCCCCCCCCCCCCCCCCACCCACCCATTGCCCGCCCCCCCCCGCCCCCATTGCCCGCCTATCCTGCATATGCATGACTGGTTCTATCAACGTCTGGTTTGGCAACTTGAACGCCCAGGAATGAAGAATGTTGCAAAAGATGACGAACACTACCTAGTCCATCACGGGTTCTGACTTCCCCGCCAATTGAAGGAATCCACAAGAGTGGCTGCCTCAAAAATTCAGGCAGCATCATCAGAGACCTACATCACCCTGGCCACACACCCATTTCACACCAGCCATCGGTAAAAAGGTATAGGAGCCTGAATGGGTTTTACGGAGTGCTATGTTTACATATCTGTTGCGGTGCTGCAAGTACGAATTTCATTGTTCCGTTTTGGGACATATAACAATAAAACAGTTTTGACCTCTCGACTCTCTTGCCTATTCTAAAAGTCTCCTAAGTGCCACTCTTGTATCTTGTATCTGCCTTCAACACCACCCTTGGCATTGCGTTCCAGGCACCCACCACACTCTGTGAATCTACGTCTTGAGAAGCTAATGGTTACTTGAGTTCCACAACTGGCATTAGTGGGTCTGGCTTTTACTAGCTTGCAGGCCCAGAACCCAAAAAAACAGATCTCCAAACATCTGCGTAAATTCTGTTATAGATAAGAAAGATTGTCAGCAATAGAGTGCAGCATTTAGTGCGAGATAGCAAAAAAATGTTGAGTTTATTTTATTGTCACGTGTACAGTGAAAAGCTTGTGTTGCGTGCTAACCAGTCAGCGGAAAGACAATACATGGTTACAATCAAGCCATCCACAGTGTACAGATACACGATAAAGGGAACGACGTGAATAATGTTTAGTGCAAGATGAAGCCGGTAAAGTCCGATCAAAGATAGTCCGAGGGTCTCCAATGAGGTCTCTAGAACTGTTTTCTAGTTGTTGGTAGACACAAAATGCTGGAGTAACTCAACGGGGCAAGCAGCATCTCTGGAGAGAAGGAATAGGTGACGTTTCGGGTCAAGACCCCTTCTTTGGTACAGATACATGATAAAGGGAGTAACGTGAAGACATTTGATTACACAGATGCAATTTGGTCTTCATCCGGTGTAAGTAGTTGACAGCATGAACTGGTCATGAATACAGCAGCGGTTTTCCACGTACTCCCTCACCCACACAGATCGTTTTCGTCTTTCTTATCAGAAGATTTAATTTTTGCCTCCCAAGAACATGTTTTTTTGGTTCATTAGCACAGTAAGCCTTGCCTGCCATTTCGTTCAGATGTCATAATTTATTCCATGCTGAGATATGGAAATGAACAATTTTCTCTTTGTGCTAAGAAGAAACACCAATTAATTCACTCCATGTATTAGAAACATCTTTTGTAGTTTGCTGTCTATGGATGTCATTTCTGAACACAATGGGTAGTTGGACCTCCCACTGGTTGATGTGGTTAACAGAATAAGCTGCTACCATCTATGTTCACTTTAGTTTCGTTTAGTTTAGTTTAGAGATACAGGGTGGGAACAGGCCCTTCAGCCCATTGAGTCCGTGCCGAACAGCAATCCCCGCACATTAACACTATCCTGCGCACTCGAGAGAAAATTTACAATTTTACCAAGCCAATTAACCTACAAACCTGCACATCTGTGCAGTGTGGGAGGAAATCGGAGCACCTGGAGAAAACCCACGCAGGTCACGGCGAGAACGCACAAACTCCGCACAGACAGCACCGGTGATCAGCATCAAACCCTGGGTCTCTGCTGCTGTAAGGAAGCAACCCTACCGCTGCGCCACAGCCCATACATGTATAAAACTGAATTGTAGTGAGCCTTCTCAGCATCTTATTTCTTTTAAACCCATTAACCATATTTTCATATGTTCTTTTCATTTTCCCACAAAATAGTTTGGTTGGTAGAATGCCATTCAGTTGAGTTTAGAGATACAGCTCGGAAACAGGCCCTTTGGCCCACCGAGTCTGCACCGACCGACCAGCGATCCCTGCACACTAACACCATCCTACACACACCAGGGACAATTTACAATTATACCAAGTATACAAACCCTAGCCAATTAACCCGTACGTCTTTGGAGTGTGGGAGGAAACCGAAAATCTCGGAGAAAATTTACACGTTCACGGGGAAAATGTACAAACTCCGTACAGAGGGCTCCCATAGTCGGGATCAACCCCGAGTGTCCGGTGCTGCAAGCGCTGTAAGGCAGCAACTCTACCGCTGCACCAATTGGTAGATCTTGCAATTAGTAAATCTTCTCTGTTTGCCTGCACTGGAAATAGAGCTGTGCTCGGGGATCCTGATCTGTTCTCATGCATGACCATATCTCCTTATGACAGTGAGACCCTTCCTCACAAGATCATAAGACATAGGAGAAGTAATGGGGGATTTATTAAAACTGGTGCACACCAGGGGACCAGGCAAAGCTGATCTCCTGAGTGCATCTTTGGTACAGAGTTTACATTCTCAGCTGGCAAGATTACACAGAGATTTGATCAACAACACAATTAGGTCTTGATTACAGAATAGAGGTTACAGGAAGACTTAATTATGTACCAAACTACAGAATAAAATGATTATTCACAAGTCTAATGTCGTTGACAGTAGATCCAATCCATCCCAATGGGTGCAAGCTATAACATAATCAATGCAGTTCCTGAAACTTGGGTTTCGTCACCGCTGCCCCTACTTTCAGGTTTTGTCCGCGGTTCCCTGTCGCCATATTAGCACAATCCACATCGAGGCGCCATGGTCTCGATGCCTCCTGGATTGCCACTTAGAAGCTCGGCCGGGGCCTCGTGGGTAGCAGCCTGGGTCGGCAAAGCGGCCGGCGGAGCACATGGCTGGGGCTCGGGTTGGCATCACGGAGGCACGAAATGGGGCGTCGATAGCAGTGAGGCCTCGGCGGCGGCAGCGGTGGAGCCTCATGACCACGGGGCCTCGGCGGTGGTGAAGTCTCGCGGCGGCGATACCTCACTGGTCGATCCGCAGTCGATGAGACCATGAAGGACCACCGTGAAGGGGGAGGGGAGAAGGACAATGAAGGACCCGGCGTGGGGGGACCGCCATGAGGGGGGAGGGGGAAGAAAAGGTCTGCATCCCAGGGTACTTAAGGAGGTGGCTCTAGAAATCATGGACGCATTGGTGATCATTTTCCAATGTTCTATAGATTCAGGATCAGTTCCTGTGGATTGGAAGGTAGCTAATGTTATCCCACGTTTTAAGAAAGGAGAGAGAGAGAAAACTGGAAATTATAGACCAGTTAGTCTTTCATCAGTGGTGGGGAAGATGCTGGAGTCAATTATAAAAGACGAAATTGCAGAGCATTTGGATAGCAGTAACAGGATTGTTCCGAGTCAGCATGGATTTACGAAGGGGAAATCATGCTTGACTAATCTTCTGGAATTTTTTGAGGATGTAACTAGGAAAATGGACAGGGGAGAGCCGGTGGATGTAGTGTACCTTGACTTTCAGAAAGCCTTCGACAAGGTCCCACAAAGGACCTTTTAGTGTGCAAAATTAGAGCACATGGTATTGGGGGTAGGGTACTGACATGGATAGAAAATTGGTTGGCAGACAGAAAGCAAAGAGTGGGGATAAATGGGTCCCTTTCAGAATTGCAGGCAGTGACTTGTGGGGTACCGCAAGGCTCGGTGCTGGGACCGCAGCTATTTACAATATACATTAATGACTTGGATGAAGGGATTAAAAGTACCATTAGCAAATTTGCAGATGACACAAAGCTGGGGGGCAGTGTGAACTGTGAGGAAGATGCTATGAGGTTGCAGGGTGACTTGGACAGGCTGTGTGAGTGGGCGGATGCATGGCAGATGCAGTTTAATGTGGATAAGTGTGAGGTTATCCACTTTGGTGGTAAGAATAGGAAGGCAGATTATTATCTGAATGGTGTCAAGTTAGAAAAAGGGAACATACAACGAGACCTGGGTGTCCTAGTGCATCAGTCACTGAAAGGAAGCATGCAGGTACAGCAGGCAGTGAAGAAAGCCAATGGAATGTTGGCCTTCATAACGAGGAGTTGGGTATAGGAGCAAAGAGGTCCTTCTACAGTTGTACAGGGACCTCGTGAGACCGCACCTGGAGTACTGTGTGCAGTTTTGGTCTCCAAATTTGAGGAAGGATATTCTTGGTATTGAGGGCGTGCATCATAGGTTTACTAGGTTAATTCCCGGAATGGCGGGACTGTCATATGTTGAAAGACTGGAGTGACTGGGTTTGTATACACTGGAATTTAGAAGGATGAGAGGGGATCTTATTGAAACATATAAGATTATTAAGAGGTTGGACACGTTAGAGGCAGGAAACATGTTCCCAGTGTTGGGGGAGTCCAGAACCAGGGGCCACAGTTTAAGTATAAGGGGTAGGCCATTTAGAACAGAGATGAGGAAAAACCTTTTCAGCCAGAGAGTTGTAAATCTGTGGAATTCTCTGCCTCAGAAGGCAGTGGAGGCCAGTTCTCTGACTGCTTTCAAGGGAGAGCTGGATAGAGCTCTTAAGGATAGTGGAGTCAGGGGGGGAGAAGGCAGGAACGGGGTACTGATTGAGAATGATCAGCCATGATCACATTGAATGGTGGTGCTGTCTCGAAGGGCCGAATGGCCTACTCCTGCGTCTATTGTCTATTGTCTATTGTCTATTGTCTATTGTCTATTGTCTATTGTCTATTGTCTATTGTCTATTGTCTATTTGTATACATTGTGTGTGCGAGCAAAGAATCTCACTGTGATCGTCACATGTGACAATAAAGTATTCCTATTCCTATTCCTATTTACTATTCCTTCTCCTACAACACTGTAGATACACATGATGGTTGGCATAGATGTGATGAGCCCAAGGGCCTGTTTCCAGGTGTTGAACTCTTATGACTTTATTGGATTCAAGGCTGTGTTTCAATTTCAGTGATGTCCCTCATGGTCACACACTATCCTTAATGGACATGATATTTTGTGTTATTTTATAAACACTGGGATTAATTCCCAAAACTCCTTTCTGAAAACACTCGTGATTATTTGCTCCACATGGACCCCAAACATTCAAGAAGGTATATTTCCACCAGCTATTCCCGGGCAGTTATGAGTTGGACACAAAATGCTGGAGTAACTCAGCGGGACAGGCAGCATCTCTGGAGAGAAGGAATGGGTGATGTTTCTGGTCGAGACCCTTCTAGAGATGGGCATTCAATGCTGGCTGTATCAGTGAACAACACATCCCATTACCAAAACAAACAATGTGCTCTTGAGAAAGCAGAAAGGTATAAAATGAATATGTTTGCGATAAAATGCAAACTTTGCAGTGCAAATTATTAGGTGCATCCAATTCTAGACACAGGAGTAACTCAGCGGGACAGGCAGCATCTCTGGATAGAAAGAGTGGGTGGTATGAATAAGGGCATTTTTCACAGAAAGAATTGTAGATTCGCAGACTTCTCTGCAATGTAAATGATACCAAAATTAAAGTGGGCTTAAAGCATATGTTACCAAAGTACAGGTCATAACCAAGCTGAAATTAGACACAAAATGCTGGAGTAACTCAGCATCTCTGGATAGAAGGAAGGAATAGAACACAATCTGCCACAGGCAATGATGGTCTAATTCTATACTGCTATCATTGAGTCCGTCCTCACCTTCTCCATCATGGTCTGGTTTGGCTCAGCCACCAAGCACGACATCCGGAGGCTGCAACGGATCGTTCGCACAGCTGAGAAGGTTGTTGGCTGCAACCTTCCCCCCCCCCCCCCCCCCTCCCATTGAGGAACTGTACACTGCAAGGGCCAGGAAGCGAGTGGGCAAGATCATCTCTGACCCCTCTCACCCTGGCCACAAACTCTTTGAAGCACTTCCCTCTGGAAGGCGACTCCGGACTGACAAAGCAGCCACAGCCAGACATAAAAACAGCTTTTTTCCACGAGTGATAGTTCTACTCAACAACCAAAGTCTGTAGTCTCTTTTTTGCTCTGGTTTATTTTCACCCACATGTTTAGACCGTAATGGTGTATCCTTATTGTTTTGATATGTTTATGCTTCATTCTTAATTGTTAACTATGTTTGTGTTGTCATTTGTGAGCGGAGCACAAAGGCACATTCCTTGTATATGCATACTTGGCCAATAAACATTCATATTCATATACATATTCACATGAGTGCTTCCAATTGACAGATATGAATGAGGGCATTTTGATGCTGCCTGTCCCGCTGGGTTATTCCAGCATTTATTGTCTATCTTCGATTTAAACCAACATCTGCAATTCCTTCCTACACATTATTAACCAAGCTGTTTGTGTGTGTATGGGACGTACTGCCCTTACTGGGAGATGTGAGAGGGGGAACAACGATTCGACATAGGCCACTGAGTGGTGCTGTGGAGCATAGGATTTTGCTGGGTTAATTTGAGCTGGAAGTTTAAGGTAAATAAATGAGCAGCTAAGTATGTGGGGAATGTGTTAACACTATACGTTTTGGGTAAAGGTATTCTGAAGATGGAAATTCCCCACAAACGTGTTTTGTTTCACGAGAGCTTGTCTTTGACAGTAATAAGTTAAGTGTGTTTTGCATGTAGAGAGGGATTGGGATGGAGTAGGCCTCAGTTTTACTCCAGCCCTGTTAGCTTGCAATCCCACTGACAGAGTGCAGTGGCTGGGATTGGTGCTCAAATCCAGGGTGCTGGCCTTTGAGGCCTACTCTTAAATACAGACTTCGAGTCTTTGGCAGAAAAGAATGTAAGAATCTGTAGTTATCTGCTTGCAATACTGTTTAACTTTGTGGGATTTATTAGTTTTGGTTGAAAATATCTATAAGGAGTCATGTATTTGCTCTGCTGGCATACACCAGGTCAGTAATGTGTCTGGGAAGGTTGAAGCACAAAAGATCAGTCCTTTGCAGGTTACTAATGAAATTGAATCTTGTTATTAGTCTAGTTTAGTTTAGTTTAGAGATACAGCACAGAAACAGGCCCTTTGACCCATAGAGTCCGCATCGACCAGCGATCCCAGTACGCTAACACTAGGGAGAATTTACAATGTTTACCGAAGCCTACAAACCTGTACGTCTTTAGAGGAAACCGGAGCACCTGGAGAAAACCCACGCGGTCAAGGAGAGTAAGTACAAACTCCATACAGACACCACCCTTAGTCAGGATTTAACCTGGGTCTCTGGTAAGGCAGCAACTCTACCCCTGTGCCACAGTCATACAGCGTGGAAACAGGCCTTTCAGCCGAACTTGCCTATGCTGACCAAGATGCCCCATCTACACTAGACCCACATGCCCGCGTTTAGTCCATAAACCTCTAAACCTTTCCTATCCAATCTTGTCATTATTATATTGTTTTATAAAGTATACCATTTGAGGGGATGACAAATGTATAAGTAAAAGAGACAAGGTTTTGTATCGTACAGCATTTTTGGGAATGATTAAAAATAAGGTCCAGGCATGGGACAAGAAGGGTGGACATGGGTAAGGAAACTTTCACAAGCTTCATGAAGTTTCAGTTTAGTTCAATTTATTGTCACGTGTACAGTGAAAACCTTTTGTCGTGTTCTGTCCAGTCAGCAGATAGACAATACATGATTACAATCGAGCCATTTACAATGCGTAGGCATATGATAATGGAATAATGTTTAGTGCAAGGTAAAGCCAAGCAAAGTTCGATCAAGGATAGTCCGAGGATCACCAATTACGTAGATAGTGGTTTGGCACTTCAGAAGGCTGGTTTTCCAAGGGATTTTTCAGGCAGAGATGGATGTGTGAAGTAGTTTTGTTCTGCGTGAGAATTTAAGAGAACATTGTGCAGTGCCATGAGAGAGGTGAATCGGCTGTTAACCTCAGTCAGATGAATGTAAGTTGCTGGCGGTGATGTTTGACTGGTTGAAATAGCTCTGGGAAGTAGGAATAAGGCCTCAAATGGTCTACAAAACTTCCCAGGCTGAGTCATGTGGAGAAATGATTGAACCTACACAGAGAAAGCCTGTGCTGTTCCCAACCCAGGAAGAGCCCAGTCTGGCTGATAGACCAGGTGTTCAGTAAAAATCCAAAGATTGTGCGTCACTGGATATACGTAAGTGACCAGCCGTACAAATTTCGGGAACCAGTGCCCTTCAGATGTGGGATGGAAAATAACTGGTAGACGAGCCCCGCTGATCAGAAACAACATTTAGCTGTCGCTTCCTTAAGCTTCCTAACTCACTTGCCAAACCACCATCACCACTTCAAACCCACCTCCTCCTCTGCCTTGAAGGTAGACACAAATAGCTGGAGTAACTCAGTGGGGCAGGCAGCATCTCTGGAGAGAAGGAATGGGTGACGTTTCGGGTCGAGACCCTTCTTCAGACCGATGTCAGGGGAGTGGGCGGAACAGAGATAAAATGTAGTCGGAGACAGTAAGACTGGTGGGAGAACTGGGAAAGGGGGAGGGGATGGAGGGAGAGGGAAAGCAAGGGTTACTTGAACTTGGAGAAGTCAATGTTGATACCGCTGGGGTGTTAGCTACCCAAGCAAAATATGAGGTGCTGTACCTCCAATTTGCGCTGGGCTTCACTCTGATAATGGAGGCCCAGGACGGAAAGGTCAGATTGGGAATGGGAGAGGGAGTTAAAGTGCTGAGCAACCGGGAGATCAGGTAGGTTTAGGCGGTGGTGTTCAGCGAAATGATTGCCGAGCCTGCGCTTGGCTTGGTCTTAATACCTTGCGGAACCTCGACTCCGCGCATGGTCTCTCCTCTTCCATCTTAGAATACCTTGATATCTGGTTCTGTGGAACCTCTTTTGAGGTTATGAAGACCCCATACGGATGGATGAACATTTGGGAGACTGGATGGACGGAGATGAATCTGCCAGCTGCTGCAGGGCAGCAAACATCTCCCGCCCCGTGGGAATGGAGCATTTACGCACACCTTCTCTTCCCCGTCCTCTGAGCCGTGACCATCGAGAGCTGGGAGCGCTGAGCAGACTCACTCACTCTCACACTCACTCACACACTCTCTCACTCACTCACTCGCACACTCAATCTTTCACTCGCTCACTAACAGGCTCACTCACACTCACTCACTCACTCTCACACTCTCTCACTCTCACTCACTAGCTCACACTCACTCACTCTCACACTCACTAACTCTCACACTCACTCACTCACACACACTCATTCACTCACTCACTCTCACATTCACTCTCACACTCACTCATTCACTCACTCACTCTCACACTCTCTCACTCTCACTCACTAGCTCACTCACTCATTGAGTCACATGACGATGATGATACTTTATTGTCACGTGTACCTGGGCACGGTGAAAATCTCTGTTTTGCATGGGATTCAGTGAAATCATACTGTAGATAGCACAGTCAGATAAGTACAAAACCGCTGAGATTGTAGTGTCATAGTATACTTCACCGAGACAGTACACAAAGAGTCGCCACGTTTCTGGCGCCAACTAAGTTACAAAGTTCTTAAAAGTGCAGTCTTATCTCGGCCCTGAAGGCCCGCTTGACCTGGTGGCACCGATCCTCTCCTCCGTCTGCCGCCATCTTGAAAACGGCCCTTTAACCAGCGTCCGCCACCGTCGCAGTCCTCCTTGCCACTTCCCGGTCGACAGGGTCAAGCAGGAGACGAGCCTCGGATGACTCCAGGTGGGTTCCCGGTTCCGCGGCGGGCGGGCGGGGGGCGAGCCAGGCTGTCGAGGTACAGGCGTGGCTCGCTGGGAGCTTCTATCACACCCCGTGGCAGGTCTGGAGCTGCTGCCACCCAGCGAAGCTGGCCTGGGGCTTCAGTGACGGCCAAGTTTCCCATGTCTGTTCGCTCTGCCATCACAGCTATGTCTATGGCCCTCTCCCACACTCAGAAAGACACATAGTGCTGCAGTAAGCTCAGCGTGTCTGACAGCATCTCTGGAGAAATCTCTGCAGATGCTGCCTGAACCTTTGAGTTACTCCAGCACTTTTGTGTCGTTTTTGGTGAACCAGCATCTCCTGTTCCTTGTGTCAACATCCCTTCCCACACACTTTATGTTTGTTTCTGACTTACAAACCGTTTGCAATGTTTCTGCTAATGGGAGAGTCTAGGACTAAAGGGCACGGCGTCAGAATAAAAAGACATACCTTTAGAATGGAGATGAGGAGGAATTTCTTTAGCCAGAGGATAGTGGGTCTATGGAATTCATTGCCACTGACGGCTGTGGTGACCAAGTCATTGGATATTTTTAAAGGTTCTTGATTGGTAAGGGTGTCAAAGGGTGCATAGCAGTAGAGTTGCTGCCTTAGAGTGCCAGAGACCCGGTTTCGAACCTGACTACGGATGCTGTCTGTACAGAGTTTGTACGTTCTCCCTGTGACCTGGGTGGGTTTTCTCCGGGAGCTCCGGTTTCCTCCCACACTCCAAAAACGTAGAGGTATGTAGGCTAATTGGCTTGGTAAAATTGTAAGTTGTCCCTAGTGTGTAGGGTAGTATTAGGGGGTCGCTGGTCGGTGCGGACTCGGTAGGCCGAAGGGGCTGCATGCCGAGCTGTATCTCTAAACTTAAACTAAACTAAACTACAGGCATACTTTGTGGCCTTGAAATGGCATCTCTTTCTTCTGAGTAAGATGTTCAACTCGTATCCTCAATTAGAAAATAATGCAAATGTCATAATATGTTTTTAAAAAAACAACCTCTTTGGATCAGCTTTGTTTCGACTGGTCAAATGTCTCTTAATGGGATTCAATTTTATTTTTTTCGTTCGGTGACCCTGCTGTGAAGTGGCAAGAAACATTCGACTCTATGAAGTACCAAATGCAAATTTGAGTTACTTAAATTCATAGAAATGTGTGTGCCGCATATCATTCCAGTTGGCTTTTTTTTTTTAGCGATGCAGCTTGGAAATAGAGCCTTCGGCCCACCTCGTCCACACCGACCACTGAGATCCCACTGTTATCCCACTTTCTCATCCACTTCCTACACACCAGGGGCAATTTTACAGAGGCCACTTAACCGAGAAACCTGCACGTGTTCGGGATGTTGGAGGAAACTACATGTGGTTGGGATGTGGTGGTGAATCTTTGGTAGTCATGGCCACAGTTGGTGGTGGATGCTATGACATTAGGTATTTTTTTAAGCGGAGATTGATTAGTATTGGTGTCAAGGGTTACGGGGCGAAGTCAGGAGAATGGGATTGAGAGGGAAAGATCGATCAGCCACGATCGAATGGCGGAGCAGGTTCGATGGGCTGAGTGGCCTGATTCTGCTCCAATGCCTTATAATCATATGAAACCAGAACACCCTGAGGAAATCCACATGGTCACAGGGAGAACATGCAAACTCCACACAGATAGTCAGGATCAAACCCGGGTCTCTGGCGCTGTGAGGCAGCCGCGCTACGGGGAGGCAGGCAGAAATAGCGGCTATTGTATGACTGAAGGAAGGAGATATTATTTCTGCTCTCCGAACAGCAATTGAAAAGGTGTAAAATTGTTTGCCATTGTAACGTGGGATTATGCAGGATTACTAGAGTGGATGGGAGTGTGGATGGAGTGTGATCCCACCACCTTCCTCTTGCAGGGTCAGTAGGCAATTAGACATTTCCAAATTCTCTCATTTTAGGTTCCTTTGTCTCTCCCCTCCTCTGCCACAGAAGGCTGTGGAGGCCAAGTCAATGGCCGAGATAGACAGATTCTTGATTAGTATGGGTGTCAGGGGTGCTGCACTGTAAGGAGTTTGTACGTTCTCCCCGTGACCTGCGTGGGTTTTCTCCGAGATCTTCGGTTTCCTCCCACACTCCAAAGACGTACAGGTATGTAGGTTAATTGGCTGGGTAAATGTAAAAAAAAATTGTCCCTAGTGGGTGTAGGATAGTGTTAATGTGCGGGGATCGCTGGGCGGCACGGACTTGGTGGGCCGAAAAGGCCTGTTTCCGGCTGTATATATATGATATGATATGA
This sequence comes from Rhinoraja longicauda, assembly GCF_053455715.1. Taxonomy (NCBI): domain Eukaryota; kingdom Metazoa; phylum Chordata; class Chondrichthyes; order Rajiformes; family Arhynchobatidae; genus Rhinoraja; species Rhinoraja longicauda. The sequence goes on along the minus strand of NC_135963.1, from coordinate 15,140,575 downwards.
TATGATATGAATGGCTTAATTATGCTCCTATCACATGACATGACTTGTCTTGTGCCACCCTCCACTCAAGTACGCACCCATTTTTCCCACTCTACCATCCCCTCCCCCCCCCATTCCATTGCCTCCCTCCTCCCTCCTCCCTCTCCACCTATATCCCTCTAGCTTTATATCTCCTTATCTGACATACTTTTGTCTCCTTTTCATCTCGAGCCTTTGTCTACTCATCAGCCAATCAAAGTCCCCTCACCTGTATCCACCTGTCACTTGCCAGGCTTTGTCCAATCCCCAATGCTTTTCCAGTTTTCATCCCCCTACAAAAATCAATCTGAAGACTGGTCCCATCATCTATCCATGTCCTCTAGAGGTGATACTGAACCCGCTGAGTTACTCCAGCACTTTGTCGATCTTTTACTCAAAAGATTCCGGCATCTGCAGTTCCTTGTGTGGCCATTCCCAAAGGCTCAGTCACTGACCTCCATTGTAATTGGACAGGGCTGGAGACTGTGATTTGATCTCAAGTTCCGTCTTCCAATGAAATTCATATGTGATAGGAGCAGAATTAGGCCATTAGGCCCATCAAATCTAGTCCGCCATTCAATCATCTTTCCCTCTCCATCCCATTCTCCTGCCTTCTCATATAAGATAATTAGGGGATTGGACACATTAGAGGCAGATAACATGTTCCCAATGTTGGGGGAGTCCAGAACAAGGGGCCACAGTTTGAGAATAAGGGGTAGGCCATTTAGAACGGAGATGAGGAAGAACTTTTTCAGTCAGAGGGTGGTGAAGGTGTGGAATTCTCTGCCTCAGAAGGCAGTGGAGGCCAGTTCGTTGGATGCTTTCAAGAGAGAGCTGGATAGAGCTCTTAAGGATAGCGGAGTGAGGGAGTATGGGGAGAAGGCAGGAACGGGGTACTGATTGAGAGTGATCAGCCATGATCGCATTGAATGGCGGTGCTGGCTCGAAGGGCTGAATGGCCTACTCCTGCACCTATTGTCTATTGTCTATTGTCCCCATAATCCCATGACACCCATACTAATCAAGAATCTGTCAACCTCCGCCTTAAAAGTATCCGGCTGGTGGAATTGTTTTGGTCACTTGTTCTGCTCTTATATCTCCCCTTACTGTGTTTTCCGAAATGGCTGGTTCCATCCACAGTATCGTTTGGAATCAGTCCTGGTTGTGTTCACTTTCATCATTGTCCAAAGCCATCCTCAGTTAATAGGTTCAAAATAGACCCCACCCCTTCCCACTCCTCTCTCAATTGCACTTAGATAGAGATCTCGGAGTCAGATTGACAATCTTAAAATGGTGCCTTTACAGGCAAGTTCTCTAAATGCCATCGTTTTCATCTTTTTGCTAAAATCTTCAGCAGTTATCACTGATGTTTTCTCTGTGCACCCCCCCCTCATTCTTCCAGCTGCTTTCCTAAGTGCTTTGTTGTTATGGAAACCCAAGCAGGTTGTGTTTTATGTAACAAGATGTTTGGCCCTAAGGTCTTCTGCTAGAATGACTTAATTTAAAACCAGTATGGGGTTGATTCATTTAAGTCAATTTATATGCAAGAGAGTGAACAAAAATATCAATAATATATCAACTGCCAAGTTCAAGAACTTGGGAATTTTTTATCCTAATTGATGGAATAACATTTAATAATTAAGCATTAAAGTTAATGATTGTGGAATTCATTATCTCTCTCTCTCTGTCCGTCTCTGTCCCTCTCTGTCTCTCTCTGTCTCTCTCTGTCCCTCTCTGTCCCTCTCTGTCCCTCTCTGTCCCTCTCTGTCCCTCTCTGTCCCTCTCTGTCCCTCTCTGTCCCTCTCTGTCCCTCTCTGTCTCTCTCTGTCTCTCTCTGTCTCTCTCTGTCTCTCTCTGTCTCTCTCTGTCCCTCTCTGTCCCTCTCTGTCTCTCTCTGTCTCTCTCTGTCTCTGTCTGTCTCTCTCTCTCTCTGTGTTGGGATGGTTGCAGTGTGTTTTTTTTCGATCTACTTTTTACGCATGAATAATAGGTAATTATATCTATATGCTGTCAGCTCTGGGCAATTTGCTGCAATTTTCTCTCTCCTAAGCTGGCAGGGGCTTAGGTGTGGTAGACGATAATGTTTCCTATCTTGTGGACTCGTATCAGGTGAAATAGGGCCCGTCTGTGTGGATCAATAGACTGCTCCCCAGAGAAGAATCTCATTACATGTTAACCTTTGCTAGGAAAGGACACAAATCCACTGGCCTTGTACACCCTACTTTAGAGATACAGCATGGAAAAAAGGTCCTTAGTGTCCTTTTTAGTTCTATATTATTGAATTGAATTGAATTGAATTGAATAAATATTATCAGCCAAGTATGTATACATACAAGGAATTTGCCATGGTGCTTTGCTCGCAAGTAACAACACGATATACAGTAGACAATTAAAAATAAAACGTGAAGAATGAAATCAAATACAAGAGCAAAAAGGAGGCTACAGACTTTTGGCTGTTGAATAGAGCTACTGCTCATGGGGGAAAAAAGCTGTTTTTACGTCTGGCTGTGGCGGCTTTGACAGTCCGGAGTCGCCTTCCAGAGGGAAGTGCTTCAAAGAGTTTGTGGCCAGGGTGAGAGGGGTCAGAGATGATCTTGCCCGCTCGCTTCCTGGCCGTTGCAGAGTACAGTTCGTCAATGGGGGGGAAGGTTGCAGCCAACAACCTTTGCGGCTGATCGAACGATGTGTTGCAGCCTCCGGATGTCGTGCTTGGTGGCTGAGCCAAACCAGACCATGATGGAGAAGGTGAGGATGGACTCAACGATGGCAGTATAGAGTTGGACCAATATTGCCTGTGGCAGGTTGAGTTTCCTCAGCTGCCGCAGGAAGTACATCCTGTGTTGGGCCTTTTTGACTGGAGTCGATGGTGGCCTCCCGTTTAAGGTCCCTGGAGATGATGGTTCCAAGGAATTTAAATGACTCCACAGTTGTGACTGTGGTGTTGATGGTGAGTGGGGGGGGGGAGGGGGAGGGGAGGGGGAGCTTTCTTAAAGTCTACAATCAGTTCCACTGTCTTAAGAGCATTGAGCTCCAGGTTGTTGCAATGGCACCAGGATGCCAGCTGTGTCACTTCCTGTCTGTAGGCAGATTCCTCCTCATCCTGGGTCAGTCCAATCAGAGTTGTGTCGTCCGCAAACTTGAGAAGCTTGACAGAGGAGTCTGTGGAAGTACAGTCGTTGGTGTAGAGAGAGTAAAGGAGAGGGGAGAGTACGCAGCCTTGCGGTGCTCCTATGCTGAGGGTCTGCGGGTCCGAGATGTGCTTTCCCAGCCTCACATGCTGCTTCCTGTCCGCCAGGAAGTTGGTGATCCACTGACAGAGGGGTTCAGGCACAGTCAACTGGGAGAGTTTGGAGTGTAGTAGCTCTGGCAGTATGGTGTTAAATGCAGAGCTAAAGTCCACAAACAAAATCCTTGCATAGGACCCCTGGCGGTTTTGGTGCTGGAGGATGAAGTGCAGGCCTAGGTTGACTGCGTCATCCACCGATCTATTGGCCCGGTATGCAAACTGCAGGGGCTCCAGCAGGGGGTTTGTGATATTTTCCAGGTGGGCCAGCACAAGTCTTTCAAGGGTCTTCATGATTAGAGGTCAGTGCAACTACAGTGCCTGTGGTCCTTGGCTTTTTGGGTACACTTTCTCATGGAGTCGATACGCACTTGAGGCGATTAACCTGCAATCCCGCATGTCTTTGGGATGAGCGAGGAAACTCACGCAAACCCCGTGCAGACAGCACCCGAGGTCAGGGTCGAATCCAGATCCTTGTGGTGTCTTCTTAGGCAGTCCCTTGGGCCTTTAGGTTTTAGACTTTTAGAGAAACAGCACAGAAACAGGCCCTTCGGCCCACCGAGTCTGTGCCAACCAGCGATCACCCCCGTACACTAACACTATCCGACACGTTAAGGACAATTTGCAACTTACAGACACCAATTAACCTGCACGTCTTTAAAGTGTGGGAGGAAAACAAAGCACCCGGAGAAAACCCACGCAATGACAGGGAGAACGTGCAAACTCCACACAAACAGCACCCAATCAGGATCGAACCCGGGTCTCTTGTGCTATAAAGCAGCAACTCTACCGCTGTGGCACTGTGCCACCCCTCCACCACTATACCTGCCGGACAATTCCACTTTAGTTTGAAGATACAGCATGGAACAGGCCCTTCGGCCCACTGAGTCTGTGCCGACCATTGATCACCCATTCTCATTAGTCCTATATTATAGAAACAAGGAACAGCAGCTGCTGGTTTACATAAAAAGGACACAAAGTGCAGGAGTAACTCAGCGGATCTCTGATTTCTTTCCCCTGTGTGAAGGAAGGTCCCGATCTAAAATGTCACCTATCCATGTCCTCCAGAAATGCTGCCTGACTGGTTGAGGTCCTCCAGCCCTTTGTGTCCATTTTAGTTCTACAATATCCCATGATCTCATGGCCGCCGTACATTCTCGGGGCGATTCACCTCCAAACCCATGCTTCTTTGGGGTATGGGAGGTAACCCATGCAAACTCCGCACAGCCAACACTCGAGGTCAGGATCGAACCCGGGTCCTTGTGGCGTCTTCTTAGACAGTCCCTTGGGTCTTTAGACTTCAGAAATACAGCGCAGAAACAGGCCATTTGGCACACCGAGTCCATGCCGACCAGCGATCATCAGCGATCCCCAACACTAGTACTATCCTACGACCAGGGACTCTTTGTAATTTACTGACGCCAATTAACCTACAAACCTGTACGTCTTTGGAGTGTGGGAGGAAATCTGAGCACCCGGAGAAAACCCACGCGGGCGCAGGGAGGACGTACAAACTCTGCACAGTCAGCATCCGAGGTCAGGATCGAACCAACATCAGGCCATTTTGGTGGTCCGTGGCGGGACTTCTTTGAAGAGAGTGTGGTCCATGTCAGACCCTTTCCAGGGGTCTTTCTTCTCTGGCTGTTCGGTGGCGGGGGAGGCCAAGATTCATTGGCAATGACTGCGGGTTAATGGACTGCTTCCACCAAAGCTTTACATTGTTTATAAAAGTAATTATTCGCCATCCTCCCACTTTGCTCAATTTCACGTTGATGCATTCTCCACATCAGTGCACTCTAATTATTGGCTCAACTCACACTAGCACCAGTGTTGATGCTGAATACCATTCACTGATTTTGGCACAATTAATAAATTGTCCTCGTGCTATGTGAGTATTGGTTGTCAGGGTTACCGGGACACCGTTGAATGCCACTCTTCACTGATGGACAACAGCAGTCAAAGACTGAACCCAGCTGAGATTCCTTCCAGTCAAATCAATTCGGCGTTGAAAATATCTGCAGCAAATCTTTACAACTACATGTCTGGACGGCTACAACTCCACACCCCCAACACGTAAGGAACATCAGAGAACCTGAGTCCCCAGGAATGAAGGAGATTACGAAAAGAGGTGAACATGGCCCAGTCCATCACGGGCATTGACCTCTCCACTATCGAAAGGAGCTATTGGAGCAGTTGGCTCAAAAAGGCAGCCAACACCATCAAGGACCCACACCACCCTGGCCACACCCTCGTTTCACTCCTGCCATCGGGAAGGAGGTTCGGCAGTCTGAATACTGTAATGTCCAGCTTCAGGAACAGCTTCTTCCCAACAACCTATTGGGTTGTTCCTTTAGGAAGGAGATGAGGAGGCTATTGAACACTACGAACCCCAACAAAACTCCAAACTACAAACTGCCTTGGTGATAAAGGATGGGTGACGTTTCGGGCCGTGACCCGAAACATTACCCATCCTTTATCTCCAGGGATGCTGCCTGACCCGCTGGGTTACTCCAGCACTTTGTGTCTATCTTTGGAATGTACCAGCATCTGCAGTTCCTTCCTACATGTACAAACTGCCCTTGGATACACGAGGGCCTTCAGACTTTGTTTTGCTCTTTGAACTATGTTTGCTTTTTTATTTACTGAACATCTTTTTTAATGTTATTAAAAAATATATTATATTATTTCATATATATAGATTAGTTCATTATATTATCTAATGAGTACTGTGTTTATGAGCCCGTTGTGCTAATTCAAGTCAGAATGTCATTGTTCCGCTTCAGTACCTATAAAACACTCTTGACTTGAGGTGTTCTTGTTATGTGGAAGCATTCACCACCTCTGGAGTAGACAGCAAGTCCAGAGCACAACACACAACATGAATGCGGACGATTACGTTTACACTCTGGAGTTAACGTTTAAGATATCGGTAGCTGAAATGATGTTAAATTGGAATTAATGGTTAAGAACGATCACACCTGGTGTGGAGTCATGTTGAAGAAGAATAATGGCACCTAATTGAATTTTCAAGTGTGATCACAAAAACAGAGGGGGGGGGGCAATTTCTCACAAAAAGTATTGATGATTTTGTCTATTAAATTTGCTCAATAAAACACCGGTAGAACAGTATGACTTGTCTTAATCAAAGCTGTTTATTGCCTTTTAAATTGATGAGGGATATCCATTAAAGGCAAACTGTGTGGCAAAGTGGAATCATAGCAATTCAGTCCGACTCTTCAATATGTGTAATAACTGTGTGGTAATAGTTTCATACAGACTAATCCCGACTCTCAATCTAGCTTTGATTCCATGTGCTTCAGAGGATGTGGCTTTATCGCTTTTCAAAGTGTTTCCCTCGTGATCTTGCTGGCATTTTCTTTGCAGTGCCAATGCCGTGCCCCCACCGTTTTGCTGCCAACATCTCCTGGCTGTTCCCGGAGGTGGATTCGCTGGTGCAGAGAGTGAATGCCGCTGCCTGCGCGGGGTTCCAGGCAGTGGAGGTCGCCTGGCCTTACGATACTGAAGCCACAGAGCTGAACAAAGAACTGGAGAAATATGGAGTGGAGCTTGTCCTGATTAATACCCCGCCAGGTAAATATGCCAACTGAGCTAATGTGACAGGCGGCACAGTGGCACCACTGGTCGAGCTGCTGCCTCCCACGCCAAAAACCCGGGTTCCATCCCGACCTCGGGTGCTGTCTGCGTGGAGTTTGCGCGCTCTGAGTGGGAAAGGGCCAGGTCAGAATGATCGCTGCGAAAAAAAGGCACAAATTCTTGGAGAAATTCGCAAGTGATAGGAGCAGAATTAGGCCATTCAGCCCATCAAGTCTACTCCATCTTTCAATCATGGCTGATCTATCTTTACCTCTTAACCCCATTCTCCTCCCCATAACCCCTGAAACTCGCACAAATTAAGAATCTATATCTACCTTAAAAATATTGATTGACTTGGCCTCCACAGTGTTCTGTGGCAATGAAATCCAGAGATTCACCACCCTCTGACTAAAGAAATTCCTCCTCATCTCCTTCCTAAAGGAACGTCCTTTAATTCTGATGCGATGACCTCTGATCCTAGATTCTCCCGCAAATTGCATCTCAGGAAGGCATGGATGGGCGATGAATTGGGTCGGGACTCTTCCTCTCTTTGGATCACTGTGGGAATAGGAAGGGGAGTTAAATGGTTAGCTCTAGGATCCTCCTCCCAGCCCTGCTCTGGGACCCTCCTTCCCTCTTCTGTCCCAGCCCCAGTTCTACCTCAGTCACGGCTTAATAATGGGACCAAAGGCCACAAGGTAGACTGGCCCTACCTTCACCCTGCATCTCCAAGGTGTTGCCCTGTAACCACCATCACTGCCCTGTAGAGATCACTGCTGCCCTTCCTTCACCCACACAGAGAGACAAAAACATAGAAACGTACAAAATAGGTACAGGAGTAGGTCATTTGGCCCTTCGAGCCAGCACCGCCATTCAATATGATCATGGCTGATCATCCAAAATCAGTACCCCGTCCCTGCTTTCTCCCCGTATCCCTTGATTCCTTTAGCCCTAAGAGCTCTATCTAACTCTCTCTTGGAAAACATCCAGCGAATTGGCCTCCACTGCCTTCTGTGGCAGAGAATTCCACAGATTCACAACTCTCTGGGTGAAAAAGTCTTTCCTCATCTCAGTCCTAAATGGCCTCCCTACCACTTTTATTTTGCGACGGTCTTTTAATTTGTAGGGAATAAAGAAAGAGGAGAACTTGGGCTTGGAGCGGATCCGAAGCAGCAGGCCGAGTTCCGCAGAGGGTTGGACCAAGCAGTGCAGTATGCCAAGGCTGTGCACTGCAAGCGGTAAGCATCGGCCCCGCGCCCGTGTTGAATAGGCTTCGACAATTGACCCATCTGTAAGGATCGCAAGCACGGGGAGAAGAAGAGGGAAAGAGCTGAACCTGGGACGAGGAGGAAAGGGGGGGTGGGGGGGGGGGCAAGAGGAAGGTTGGTGAGGGTAAGAGGGTCCCAGGGCAGGGTCGGGGGGAGCAAGAGGAAGGTTGGTGAGGGTAGGAGGGTCCCAGGGCAGAGTCGGGGGGAGCAAGAGGAAGGCTGGTGAGGGTAGGAGGGTCCCAGGGCAGAGTGGGGGGGAGGAAAGCAGGGTCTCAGTGCAAGGCTGGGGGAAGAGAGAAGGTTCTCGGATCAGAGCTGGGACAGAGAGGGAAGGAGGGTCTCACTGCAGGGCTGGGAGAGGAGGGGATGGGGGATGCTGGGGCTAACCATGTAACTCCTCTTCCCATTTCCACACTGATCCGAAGAGAGGAAGGGTTCCAACCCGAATCATCGCCCATCCATATCCTCCTGAGATGCTGTCTGACCCAATTAGTTTCCAGCACATTTTTCCTTCCCTATCTTTCCGTCCTGGGCCTCCTCCATTGTTGAAGTGAGACCACACGCAACATGGAGGGACAGCACCTCCTTTTCCACTTGGATCCCTTATACCCACCAATATTAACATTGAACGCTCCAATTTCAAGTAATACCTCTTTCCCCCACTCTCTCTTTCCCCTGCCCTCCCCCACCCGCCCACCATTTCTCCTACCATCACCCACCACCCTAGTCACCCTGCTCCTTTCCCCTCCTCTGACACTCATCTCTCCTCCCCTGCTCCCATTTTTTTAATTTTCTCCTCTCCTTTTTGCCTCCCCTTCCCCCCCCTGCCACCCATATCCCACCATCCAGCTTCACTGTTCACTCCCCTTCTCTACTTGTGTCTCTCTCTTGCCTGCTTTTCACCTCCACCCTTTGCCACTATCTCCACCCCTCTATTAATCACCCCCCCCTCTCACCTTTATCTACCTGACCATATTTTGCCCCACTCCACCTCTCTGTTCCAGCTATTCCAGCCCCCCCCCCCCCTCAGTATGAAGGAAAGTCCCAGCCCAAAACGTCACCTGTCAATTCTTTCCACGGATGCTGCCTGACCAACTGTGTTTTTCCAGCACTTTTGTTTTTTGCCAAGTGTTCCCAGTATTCCCTGACTTTGGAATCATAATCTGAGTGATTGCAAGTCAGTTTGCAATCAGGCAGTTAGAAAATTTGAGTTCCGATTAAAATAAAACCCATGAATAAACTAGTCGTACCGGTGAAAAGTAAGGTGCCCATAAAGCAATTAGATCATTAGTACAAATACCACCGGGTTCCCAAACATCCAAAGATAGACACAAAAACCTGGAGTAATTTCAAACGACGTCTTCAGTCCGAAGAAGGGTCTCGACCCGAAACGTCACCTATTCCTTTTCTCCAGAGATGCTGTTTGACCCGCTGAGTAACTCCAGCTTTTGGTGTCCATCTTCGGTTTAAACCAGCATCTGCGGTTCCTTCCTACACGGTTCCCAAATACCCGTTAGGTAAAGAGGAACCTGTCTTCCATACACCGACGGGCCGATGTGTGATTTGCGCCTCACACCTTTGTGGTTGACTCTTATGAAAGTGACCCAAGAAGCCACAAAATTGGATCAAAGTAGGACAATTAAAGATGAAGAATAAATGCCAACTTTTGCCAGAGATATCTGTGGCCTCAGAATGAGTAAAACAACAGACGCGATCTAAACTACGAAATGTTTTTCATAGCTGCACTGCTCTTCTTTCTGCAAAGGATCCATTTGATGGCAGGACGTGTTCCAACGGGCCTGGACAGAACAACGGTTGCCATGGAGATGGAGGCCACGTTTATTGAAAACCTGAAATATGCAGCAGATGTCCTCTCAAAGGTAGACTGGGGTCGAGGACAAGTGCCTCGTGGAGAGCATGGTGAAGATGACTGTGTGAAACTCTCACTTCCCACTAAAACTGTAAGCTTAATCACTTCCCAGCTCTCGCTGTTGTTGGGATTCGCTGCTACATCCGAATAGATTCATATCTGGCAGCTTAATGGTTAAAAACAATTGGTTGATGGTTATTGCTGTCACCAGGGAGATTATACACTGGTAATAGTATTCGACATTCGGCAATAGTAAGGGTGGCACGGTGGCGCAGCGGTAGAGTTGCTGCCTTACAGCGCTTGCAGCGCCAGAGACCCGGGTCGATCCCAACTATGGGTGTTGTCTGTACGGAGTTTGTATGTTCTCCCTGTGACTGCGTGGGTTTTCTCTGAAATCTTTGGTTTCCTCCCACACTCCAAAGACATACAGGTTTGTAGGTTAATTGGCTTGGTATAAGTGTAAATTGTCCCTAGTGTGTGTATAGGATAGTGTCAATGTGCGGGGATCGCTGGTCGGTGTGGACTTGGTGGGTGCCTGTTTCCGCGCTGTTTCTCTAAACTAAACTAAACTGAATCATTGATAGCAATAGTTGGTGACATTAGGTACAGATTCACAATATTAGAACAGTTAACATTGAGAATAGAAACTATGAATGTTCCTACCATTATTGTTATCAATAGCTGATATGATTAGATAATAGTAATTGTAAAACACACAATATGCGTAATTATCATGTCACACTGTGGTTGGCTTGATATTAATTGTAATCGTATATTGTCTTTCCGCTGACTGGTTTGCACGCAACAAAAGCTTTTCACTGTACCTCGGTACACGTGACAATAAACTCAAACTCAAACACTATCAATTTATTCACAAAATGCTGGAGTAACTCAGCAGGTCAGGCAGCATCTCGCGAGAGAAGGAATGGGTGACGTTTCGGGTCGAGACCCTTCTTCAGACCCGAAGAAGAAGGGTCTCGACCCGAAACGTCACCCATTCCTTCTCTCCCGAGATGCTGCCTGACCTGCTGAGTTACTCCAGCATTTTGTGAATAAATCGATTTGTACCAGCATCTGCAGTTATTTTCTTATCAAACACTATCAATATCAGTGATTAATGAGATTACACTATTGATACTAGTAACTGGATTCTCTTCGTAGAACTTTGATCTTTTGACCCCTGTTGTGTTCTCCTCTTTTGCATGCTGTGTTATAACTGCAGCATAAACAGTCCCCTGTATCAAATTCATGCCTGTATGAGTCCATTGTCCATTATGAAGCTCCATTGTTCTGACCCCTGGGAGGAGTGGAGAGCAGAAGTGCAGGAAGGAACTGCAGATGCTGGTATAAACCGAGGGTAGACGCAAAAAACTGGAGTAACTCAGCGGGACAGGCAGCATCTCTGGAGAGAAGGAATGGGTGACGTTTCAGATCGAGGTCCTTCCTCAGGCCACACTGTACCTACCCACCTGCCCAGAAAAAAGTGCCTGAAACTTTCCATCTCCGTTCTCTCACGAATTCTGGACTGAGCACGCTTTTTCTTGCTTTCAACCAGGAAGGAATCATGGGGTTGATCGAACCCATTAACACGCGGATCACCGATCCCTGCTACTTCCTAGATACCCCACACCAAGGTAAGAGAGAACTCGCAAGGGGAAGGTCAACAATAGAGCCCGCACTGCTGGGTTATCTCGGGATGGCGGAATTGACAAACGATGAAAGAATGGATCGACCGGGCTTATATTTACTGAAATTTAGAAGGATGAGAGGGGATCTTATAGAAACATATAAAATTATTAAGGGTTTCGACAGGCTGGACGATGCAGGAAAAAAGTTCCCGATGTTGGGGGAGTCCAGAACCGGGGGTCACAGTTTAAGAATAAGGGGTAGGCCATTTAGGACTGAGAATAGGATTTTGTTTTTCACCCAGAGAGTTGTGAATCTGTGGAATTCTCTGCCACAGGCGGCAGTGGAGGCCAATTCACTGGATGTTTTCAAGAAAGAGTTACTGTAGACATAGCTCTTAGGACTAACGGAATTAAGGGATATGGGGAGAAAGCAGGAACGGGGTACTGATACTCAGCCATGATCATATTGAATGGCGGTGCTGGCTCGAAGGGTCGAATGGCCTATTCCTGCACCTATTTTCTATGTTTCTAATGTTTGGGCTTAAATTTGCACACTTTTAGATGGAATCACAAATGAAATCTCCTTGGGCTCACTTTCCCCACTGCGACTGATTGGTAGGAACGTAACATGAATTAAAAATAAATGAATGGAAAATCTATGAACTATTAGTGTATTAAAAAGATTCTGTCTGCATGTATTTCATGTCCACTTGGCTATATTTATGATGGAAACTGTCTTTCTGTAATTGCACGAACTGCACAGTGAAGACATGATAGATCATCAGTTCCACATCTCCTTGCTCCCTGGCTTCTGTCCAGGTAAACCTCTGCAATCACTCCCAATTCTAAAACTGCTGCTGTTTTTTACCCACTGCAGCATTTGTATGAGGATGTGTCTTGGGCAGTAACCTAGGCTTGGGAGTGAGTTGTGTCCGCTATATTTCTGAGGGGCTGTCGAGCCCAATGTTTAGTTTTAGTTTTAGTTTTAGTACAGAGATACAGCCAGGAAACAGCCCTTCGGCCCACCGAGTCCGGGCCAGCCAGCGATTATCCGCACCGTCGTTCTATCCCACACACCAGGGACAATTTACTGAAGCCAATTAACTTGCACTTCTTTGCAATGTAGGAGGAAACTGGAGCACCCGGGGAATCGCTAGTTTGTTGACTGAAGCATATGAGAGAACATGTGTCTGAAAATGTTTCCACTTGTAGAAAATATAGAACAACAGGGCACTATTTGCCTGTTTAAGATGAGGCAGCATACAATATACATTAAAGACTTGGATGAAGGGATTAAAAGTGCCATTAGCAAATTTGCAGATGATACAAAGCTGGGTGGCAGTGTGAACTGTGAGGAAGATGCTATGAGGTTGCAGGGTGACTTGGACAGGTTGTGTGAGTGGGCGGATGCATGGCAGATGCAGTTTCATGTGGATAAGTGTGAGGTTATCCACTTTGGTGGTAAGAATAAGAAGGCAGATCTGGGTGTCCTAGTGCATTAGTCACTGAAAGGAAGCATGCAGATACAGCAGGCAGTGAAGAAAGCCAATGGAATGTTAGCCTTCATAACAAGAGGAGTTGAGTACAGGAGCAAAGAGGTCCTTCTACAGTTGTATAGGGCGCAAGTGAGAACGCACCTGGAGTACTGTGTGCAGTTTTGGTCTCCAAATTTGAGGAAGGATATTCTTGCTATTGGGGGCGTGCAGGGTAGGTTCACTAGGTTAATTCCCGGAATGGCAGGACTGTCATATGTTGAAAGACTGGAGCGGCTAGGCTTGCATACACTGGAATTTAGAAGGATGAGAGGGGATCTTATCGAAACATGTAAGATTATTAATGGGTTGGACATGTTAGAGGCAGGAAACATGTTCCCAATGTTGGGGGAGTCCAGAACCAGGGGTCACAGTTTAAGAATAAGGGGTAGGCCATTTAGAACGGAGATGCAGGAAAAACTTTTTCAGTCAGAGAGTTGTAAATCTGTGGAATTCACTGCCTCAGAAGGCAGTGGAAGCCAATTCTCTGAATGCTTTCAAGAGAGAACTAGATAGAGCTCTTAAGGATAGCGGAGTCAGGGGGTATGGGGAGAAGGCAGGAACGGGGTACTGATTGAGAGTGATCAGCCATGATCACATTGAATGGTGGTGCTGGCTCGAAGGGCCGAATGGCCTCCTCCTGCACCTATTGTCTATTGTCATAGTGACCCAGCGGCGCAGCGGTAGTAGAGTTGCTGCCTTACAGCCCCAGAGACCCGGGTTCAATCCTGACTACGGCTGCTGTCTTTACGGAGTTTGTACGTTCTTCCTGTAACTTCGTGGGTTTTCTCCGGGTGCTCCGGTTTCCTCCCACACTCCAAAGACGTTCAGGTTTGTAGGCTAATTGACTTCTGTAAATTGTCCATTAATGTGTAGGATAGAACTAGCATATGGGTGGTCACTGGTTGGCGTGGACTTGGTGGGCTGAATGGCCTGTTTTCATGTTGTATCTTTTCACTAAACTAAACAGGAGCACGCTAGTTAAAAATGAGAAGATTGCCCACTTAAAATGGATGTAGATTGTTTTTCTCTGTGAGTCATTGGAACTCTCTCCCTCAAACAATAGTAGAAGCAGTCTTGTTTCCACGATTGTTGTGGAAACAAGACTGTGGAAACACAAAGTTTAAGGCAGAGGTAGATGGATTATTGATAATCAAGGAGATGAAAGGTTAACAGATGTGTAGGAAAGAACTACAGATGCTGGTTTAAATCGAAGGTAGACACAAAATGCTGGAGTGACTCAGTGGGACAGGCAGCATCTCTGGAGAGAAGGAACGGGTGACATTTTGGATCGAGACCCTTCTTCAGATGAAAGGTTAACCTGGGTAGACTGGAACATGTAGCCAAGGTTACAAGTGGATCAGTCACGATCTTATTAAATGACACACCAGGCGCACGGACTGAACAACCTGCCCTGCTCTTAGTTTGTATAGAAGAAAAAACTATTGCGGGGTTGGTGCTGGGACTAATTGGATGGTCATACGAAATGCTGTCAGCAAAGTGATTTGAAGTGATTTCCTTTGGTGGGGTATAATTTTGCTGTTATTTTCCCCATAAAATACCTGTCTTGGAGATGAAATTAATTGCTAAGTTTTCTCTGCAGTTTTCAATCAATCACTCGATGTAAATACCAGCCCTCTTGCCTCTGCACTGAGTTCACATAAACCACCAACTCTGACACTCCAAAAGCTGTAGCCTTCGGCCAAGTCCCAACGGAACGAAACCACCAGCCTGTAAAGTTCGTACACTCGGATAATTAGTTGCAGCATTGGGGCTTGGAATCACAATGGAGCTCTGCGGTTCAGTTTAGTTTAGTTTATTTAATTTAGGGATGCAGTGCGGAAACAGGCCCTTCAGCCCACCGAGTCCGTGCCGACCAGCGATCCTTGCACACTAACACTATCCTGCACACCAGGGACAATTTAGTTTAGTTTAGGATACAGCGTGGAAACAGGCCCTTCGACCCACCGAGTCCGCACAGACAATAGACAATAGGTGCAGGAGGAGGCCATTCGGCCCTTCGAGCCAGCACCGCCATTCAATGTGATCATGGCTGATCATTCTCAATCAGTACCCCGTTCCTGCCTTCTCCCCATACCCCCTGACTCCGCTGTCCTTAAGAGCTCTATCTAGCTCTCTCTTGAATGCATTCAGAGAATTGGCCTCCACTGCCTTCTGAGGCAGAGAATTCTCACACCAGTGATCCCCACACATTGACACTATCCTACACACGCTAGGGACAATTAACATCTATACGAATCCAATTAACCTACAAACCTGTACGTCTTTGGAGCGTGGGAGGAAACCAAATATCTTGGGGAAAACCCACGCGGTCACGGGGAGCACATACAAACTCCGTACAGACAGCACCCGTAGTCAGGATTGAACCCGGGACCCTGGCGCTGTAAGGCAGCAACTCTACCGCTGCGCCACACTGCTGCCCACTATCCTACACGCACTAGGGACAATTTACATTTACACCAAAGCCAATTAACCCACAGACCTGTGCGTCTTGGGAGTGCGGGTGGAAACCGGAGCATCCCGGTGAAAACCCACGCGGCGCAGGGGGAGACCGTACAAACTCCACACAGTTTGCTGGAGGTAGTTGCCGTCTTTGCGGATCGATTAGGAAGATTGAAAGAGGATGTGCTGTTTGTTGCAGCCGTGAAGATCTTGCAGCAGGTGGATCGGCCCAACCTGAAGCTGCAGCTGGTGAGTGACACTGAGCACTGACGATGGTCCCCGTCCTTCCCAAGCAACCAGAGATTGAGGACGAAGGAGCCGGGGGTTCAGGGGGGACTGGTTCGGTGGGTTACAGAAGCAGCAACGGGAACTCCAATGAATCAATAATGTAATCTCAGTTGACGAGGGATACCAGCCGGAATATTGATAAGTTTATGCTCCAGGAGCAGAATTAGGCCATTCAGCCCATCAAGCCTACTCCACCATTCAATCACGGCTGATCTGTCTTTCCCTCTCAACCCCATTCTCCTGCCTTCTCCCCGTAACCCCTGACACCCGTACTAATCAAGTATCTGCCAGTCTCTGCCTCAAAAATATCCATTGACTTGGCCTCCACGGCCGTCTGCGGCATTGTATTCTGCAGATTCACCGCCCTCTGACAAGAAATTCCTCCTCATCTCCTTTCGAAAGGTGCGTCCTTTTATTCTGAGGCTTCGGCCTCAGTCGATGTTGATCCCACAGCCATTGTAGGTTTGTAAAGTGACAGGATCATTTCTGGGGGCAATCCAGCGCAGAGAAATCTCCACTAATTTGAAGTTCCCCAAGTCTGGATCCTGAGCCTGCAGTGAGGACGTGGGTCCACATCAAGTAAACGCATGGTCCCAGCTGGTAAAGCCGACCGCAGCCGCGGCAGAGGACGGTTAATTCCCTTATTTAATATTAATATAGCTTTAGGTATAGTAAATAATTAATAAGAGTTGGTGAAGGAATCACAATGAAACTCGTCGGCAGTGGACCTGGGAGGGAAGCGCTGCCGATTCTGCCGGTGTGTGATCGTTTGCCGTGATTTTCTACTGATCACCGCAGACAACAGGGACGAGTGTAGGGGCCGCTGCTGTTTGCAATCTACATCATGGACTGGGGATGAAGGGACAGAGTGTTTCTGTAGCCTGGCGCAAGAGTAGCTTGCTTAGCTGGCTGTGAGGAAGCCAAGAAAGGCCTGCAGAGGAATATAGGTAGGATGGTAGACACAAAATGCTGGAGTAACTCAGCGGGTCAGGCAGCATCTCAGGAGAGAAGGAATGGGTGACGTTTTGGGTCAAGACCCTTCTTCAGACTGATGTCAGGGGAGGGGGCGGGACAAAGATAGGATGTAGTCGGAGACAAGAAGACTAGTGGGAGAACCGGGAAGGGGAAGGGGAAAGAGAGGGACAGAGGAACCATCTGAAGTTAGAGAAGTCAATGTTCATACCACTGGGGTGTAAACTGCCCTAGCGAAATATGAGATGCTGTTCCTCCAATTTGCGTTGGGCCAAGTAGGACGATGAGCAAGAAAATGACAGGTAGAACACGACTGAGGAAAATAGGAGTTTCTCCACTTTGAAAGGAAGAATTTTTTTAAAAAACAGATCATTCTTTTAAAAGATTGAGAACACAAGATGGTGTGGTGGTAAGGGACCTAGCGTTTCAGTGCACAAAAGGCAAAGACTTGGCCTTCAGGTGCAGCAAGTAAATTGGAAAAGCGAATGTAACGTTAGCTGTTACTGCAAGGGGGATTGATTCTAAAAGTACGGAGGCTTTACAGAGGCCTGTTGAGACCACACTTGTTCCTCGTGTTAAAGGAAAGGATATTCTTGCACCGAAAGCAGTGCAGAGAATGTTTACTCAGTTGTTTCCTGGAATGAAAGGTTTGATACACGTGGAGATATTGAACAGTTTGGGCATATACTCAGTGTAGTACCAAAGAACAAAATGTCGTCTAATTGAAGAGTGAAAGGATTGTGAGGGAGATCGATGGGGCGGATGCTGAGAGGATGTTTTCCGGAGTGCGGAGATCTGGGAAGGCAGAGGGGGAAAAAAGGAATTTATTTTCCCTGAAGATCATGATCATGACTCTTGTGGATTTCCTACCACGCAGAGCTGAGGAGGCAGAGGCTGTGAACATATTCAAAGGTTCTCTCGAAGAGAACCTGGATATGGCGTTGAGGCCAAGATTGGATCTACAGTTCTCACATTGAATGGTGGAGCTGACCTGAGGAGCTGAGTGTCCTACTCTTCCTCCTGTCCTTATGATCTTCTATTTGCAAGGGTTTATTGCTGCAAGTTGGCTTCGTGCAATGCATGCATCTTATCTGCGTGACAAATTTGAGAGATACAGCAAGGGAACAGGCCCTTCCACCCACCGAGTCCATGCTGACTATCACTCACCCGTTCACACTAGTTCAATGTTACCCCACTTTTTGCATCCTACACCCAAGGGGCAAATTTGCTGAGGCCGAATAACCTGCGAACATGCACGGCTTTGGACAGGGAGAACGTGCAAACTCCGCCCAGACAGCACCCAGAGTCAGGATCGAGCCCGGGTGCCCAGCAGCTCTACCACCGCACCACTTTGCCGCCTTTGTCTGCAATGTTCCCAAGGAACTGGTGCATGAGATGCACCCATGGTTCTCCCCATAGGTCACCTGTTGCCTGCAGGGCATGGCAAGTGGCACTAATTCTTTGAAAGTCGCTGCTCACAACATATACTCTCAGTTCATAGTCCTCTCTCGGTAAACATCCGCAGTCTCTGAATGAAAACACTGCCTCATTGTTACCCAAAATTCAGAATCGCCATCCCTGTAATGGAATCAGGTAAATATGCTTACCACTGAATGGGATAGTTGAGAGGAGATTCCATTGATGCACGAGAGGCAAGTAGATAAGCGTGAGAGAAAGAGAAACTGGGATGAATGTGTTAATAAAGTCAATTGAGATGGGAGGGGGGCAGGAGCAATTCCACCTGTTGACCCAGCGATTGATCGCGGGACACCGGCCGCATTCTTGTGCTGTGAACTGTTTCCTGGTGAGTGATTACATTTCTACAAATATAATATGTGTTTGTGTTTGATCCCTCGTGTTGTGACAATACGCTGTGACTTGTGCCTTTGTGATAACGGCTGTGTTTGGATACAGGACCTGTTTCACTGGCAGATCATGGATGGGAATCTCACTCAGAACATCACCAACTACTTCCCTCTCATCGGCAAGTACTATCTTTCAGTGCACATAGAACATAGAACAGTGCACCACAATGTTAAACTGGTCTAATCTTCCTGTACGTGATTCATATCCCTCTATTCCTTGAACTTCCATGTGCCTGTCTAAAAGCCTTTTAAACACCACTATTGCATCTGCCTGCACCACCACCCCTGGCAATGTGTTCCAGGTCCCCACAGAGGACTCTCTGTAGAAAACATGCCACACACATCTCCATTACACTTTCCCCCTCTCACCTTCTCGCTCTGCCCTCTAGTGTTGGAACATTTTCATGCTGCAAAAAAAGGTTCTGACTGTCTACCCTATCTGTGCCTCATAATTTTGTCTCGTCCTGTCAAGACTCCCCTCAACCTCCGACGTTCCCGACAAAACTGTCCAAGTCTATCCAACCTCTCCCTGTAGCTGAACCCCTCGAATCCAGGCATTGTTTGTGTTTTATAAGAAGTTGCCCAATGAATTCCCCATGTACCAGAGCCAAGCTTTATGGAAACCATTGCTTATAGCAATGCCCACTCATGCCCTATAGATGTGGAACATTATATGTGAACATTATAGACGTGGAACATTGTATGTGAACATTATAGACGTGGAACATTATATGTGAACATTATAGATGTGGGACATTATATGTGAACATTATAGATGGACATTATATGTGAACATTATAGATGTGGGATATTATATGTGAACATTATAGATGGACATTATGTGTGAACATTATAGACGTGGGACATTATATGTGAACATTATAGATGTAGGACATTATAGACGTAGGACATTATATGTGAACATTATAGACATGGGACATTGTATGTGAACATTATAGACGTGGAACATTATATGTGTGCAATGCATAAATATGAACCTCTGCATCATTTTTAGATTTGAGCTCTCTAGAGTATGAATGAATGTTAGTTGTTATCACCTTTGCAGTGATGCAGAAGTAATCATCAAATAAGTTAAATATCGAGCTGACTGAGATGGAAAACGAGAATTGCATTTAAAGATTACACTGAAACACTATCTCATTGCCTTTGTTGCCTTTACATTTAATAATAATTCTAATTCATGATCAGCATCCAAGATTCTACCTTTCATAAACTTGAGGTCATACAAAATTCTACCATTTGAAAGTAACATCTACAAAATCCATCGTGCGTTGATCAATTGAACTCAGTGGGATCTTTACTAGCCCTGCAGTTCCGTCCTTTTTGCTCATCCCTGATTTTACCTGTATTGGCGTTTCTGGCTATAACTTCAATGTGCCTGCAAGTCTCTCCTTGGTGATTGAGAGAGGCTCTTTGGGCAGGACATCAGAAAAACTCCCTTCAAAATTATAAAGTTAGTCATACAATTCAATATATCTTTATTGTCATTGTACAGGGGTACAACGAGATTGGGAATGTGCCTCCCATACGATGCAATAAAATAATTAGCTAGTCAGTATTAATTTAAACAACCCAATGAAACAAATTAGAACAGTTTTAAAACAGAATAAAGTGCAAGTAGATCTGTGCCGGTTCACTGTGCGATGTGACCATCCGGCTCAGCAGGACCGGTTCATAGCAGCTATGGCCCTGGGGATGAAGCTGTTCCTGAGTCTGGAGGTGCGGGCGCAGAAGGCCTTGTATCGTCTGCCCAATGGAAGGAGTTCGAACAGACTGTTGCAGGGGTGTGAAGAGTCTTTGTGGATGCTGGTGGCTTTTCTGAGGCATCGTGTGTTGTAGATGCCCTCCAAGGCTGGTAGCCGTGTTCCGATGGTCCTCTGAGCTCTATGGACTACCCGCTGAAGAGCTTTACTCTCTGCCTCCGTGCAGCTGAGGTACCACACAGGGATGCCATGTGTTAGGATGCTCTCTATGGTGCAGTGGTAGAAGGTCGTCAGCAGCTGTTGGGGCAGACCAGACTTTTTCAGTGTTCTTAGGTAGAACAGTCGTTGCTGTGCCTTCTTGACCAGCGCAGCAGTGTTATTGGACCATGTTAGGCCCTTTGGCCCAACTTGCCCACACAGGCCCACATGTCCCAGCTACGCTACTCCCACCTGCCTGCGTTTGGTCCATATCCCTCCAAACCTGTCCTATCCATGCACCTGTCTAACTGTTTTTTAAATGTTAGGATAATCCCATTCTCAACTACCTCATTATGTATTACGTTCCTGCTGAAATGGGCAGATGTGGTTGATTTAACATCTCATTCCAAGGAAAGCAGTCCTAACTAAGTTGTGCTCCTTCAGTGCAGTTCTAGAATGTGAGCCTATTTAATGCATTGGGGGCCTGGTACTTGCTACCAGCTAACATTGGCTAATAGAGAAATGTTCTAATGTGCCATTGGGAATCCAAATTTCTAAAGCTACAAACTTCATTATTCTGCAAAATAATGCAATAAATTGAAGTACAGAATGTGACTGAGGTCCTCATTCACATACAGGGAATCCTGAAATGGATTGTATTATGTAGAAACAAAGAACTGCAGATGCTGTGTTATACCAAAAACAGGCACAAAGTGCGAGAGTAACTCAACGGGCCAGGCAGCATCTCTGGACAAAAAGCTTGTGCGTGTTTCGGGTCGGGACCCTTCTTCAGACTCCAGTGTGAAGAAAGGTCCTAACCCAAAAAGTCACCCAAGCTTTTTCTCCAGAGATGAATGAATGAATGAATAAGTTTATTGGGCAAGTATGTGCATATACAAGGAATGTGCCTTGGTGCTCCACTCACAAATAACAACACAAACATACAGTTAACACTTAAAGAATAAAGCCATAAACACATCGAAACAATAAGGATACAACATTACGGTCTAAACATGTGGGTGAAAATAAACCAGAGCAAAAAAGAGACTACAGACTTTGGTTATTGAGTAGAGCTACTACTCGTGGAAAAAAAGCTGCCTGGCCCACTAATTTGCTCCAGCACTCTGTGTCTCTCTGTGGATTGTGTTTTGTTTGTTCAGAATAAAATAACCTCCTGCTGAGTTCCAACTGCTGGTCGTGTTGGAAAAAAAATGATTCCTTAACACACAAGGAGTGGTTCAAGATGGAACCATGGCAGTTAAGATGCAGAAGGATTTCCTGTGGTCTTTGTAAAATGTAGCAAATCATTAATTTACAAAAGGTCACAAAGTTTCGCCACGGCTATTGAGATGTTAGGCCAAATGATCCATCTTAATGAATGTCCTGCTAAAGCTTTTTCTCCAGTCATGCATAAAATGTGGATATCACCGGAAAGGCCAGCATTTATTCTTAATCCATTAACAATGCATTAACTGCAGATTGTTAGCATGTTTTTTGAGAGTAGTTAGAAGTCATTGGGTATTTTTAAGGCAAGTTGGTTGGAAGGGCCTGTTTCCACACTGTATAACTCTATGACTCTAATTGTATTAAAAACTTCCTGTCCTTGTGGGTTTTCAACTTGAATCTCCAGATCATTCAGGTGCTGGCTCTGGAGAGGGTCCAGATTCTGGGTCTGGAGGAGGTTTACAAGAATGAATGATGCCAAGAATGAGTAGGTTAACATATCGTGTGTGTCTGAGGGCACTGGGCCTGATTTTGGAGTTTAGAAGAATGAGGAAGGGCCTCATTGAAACATACACAATAGCGAAAGGCTTGGATAGAGTGGATGTGGAGAGGATGTTTCCACTAGTGGGAGAATCTAGGATTAGAGGTCATATCCTCAGAATTAAAGGGCGTTCTTTTAGGTAGGAGATGAGGAGGAATGTGCCTTCTTTGGACAGGAGGGTGGTGAATCTAGTGGAATTCTTTGCCACAGAAGGATGTGGAGGCAAAGTCAGTGGATATATTTAAAGCAGAGATAGATAGATTCTTGATTAGTATGGATGTCAGAGGCTATGGGGAGAAGGCGGGAGAATGGGGTTAGGAGGGCGAGATAGATGATCTTATGATCATTATTCCCGGCCTCTAAATTTCTATTCAATTAGTGTAATCAATATGACGAACATTCCTGACGTTCTTTAAAACGATGCATCTCACTTTGCACGCCATCATATACTCAGTAACATGTGCACAGATCTCTAATGGACAACTTTACGTACTTTCAGTTGAGATTCCCGAAGGATAAAGTACATCTAATGTGTTGTCATTTTGCGTCAGGACACGTCCAAATCGCGCAGGTCCCCAACCGGAATGAACCAGATACTCCTGGAGAGATCAACTACAGCTACATATTCAAACTGCTGGAAACCTTAGGATATCAAGGTTATATAGGCTGCGAGTATACTCCAAAAGGTAAGTTTACCTGGAAAATTATTGTTTTTACATAACTTAATTTAGACACATCAAACATGGACTATGTTAGTATGTAGAAACAAGGAACTGCAGATGCTGGTTTACACAAACGGACACAAAGTGCTGGAGAAACTCGTCAGGGCAGGAAACATCTCTAGAGAACATGGATAGGTGATGTTTCAGGTCGGGGCCCTTCTTCAAACTGGAATACGTTAGTAATCTTAGTACAGCACCAAAGATGGAGCCAAAATGCTGGAGTAACAGTGGGACAGGCAGCATCTGAGGAGAGTAGGAGTTGAGACCCTTCTTCAGACATTCCTTCTCGCCAGAGATGCTGAGTTATTCCAGCATTTTGTGTTTATCTTCAGAATAAACCAGCATCTACAGTTCCTTCTTACACATCTTGCCCATTAACCCTAGGGTTAATTATTGAAAGAGAAATACAAATACATTGTCATCATAGATCAGGACTTTCTTCCTTGTGTAGAATTCATCCCATTCTTTTTATAAAGTTCCAAACAATGTTCCTCCACCAGCCTTTCCCACAGTTCAATCCAGCTCAATGCAACTCACAAGATTAAAACAAAAATCGTCAAAATCCGTCGCCTCCATTTAATCTTTTGCCAACGAATTCTCAGAGCATCAGGTTTGTACATCAGAACAATAAGACCAAACAATAGGTTTTGCAGATACATTTTTAGAAAACCTGGACTTAATCTCTATTGTCTTTAATTAAAACAGGCAACACAATAGATGGCCTTGGCTGGTTGAAGACCCAATGGAGAGAAAATTGACTTTCCCTGCTCAGTTGGCAATGGGGGTGAAGAATAGATGGCTAACCAATCAACAAATAACCGTCTAATTTCCACACAATCAGTTTCTAATTCAGTCTGACCATGCAGCAGGCTGGCAAGAGCAAGTTTCTTTGAGCAAGTGTTCGTCGTATAATCCAGATAACTGGAAAAAGAGCTGGAAAGTAAGCAGACACGAAACCACCAAATTGCAGCTTGGCTCACCAGCTTGGGTCGTGTGGGACCGTCTCACCTGGTAAAGCTCCACAAGAAGATGTCGTGATCCCGACAGATAATCGAACAAAACTCAGCGATGTTCATTTGATTCTGCGACACTCTTCGGTTACCATTGTATCCATTCCTGAAAAGACAGTCCATCGCTCTGTTACTCATCATAACTGGATGATTCGAAATATGTAATCAGCTTTTCTATGTAAAAAAAAAAAGAATTAATCTTCTCAGCCTCAGCAGCTTTTTCTGATTGTTTTCTGATGCTGGAATGAGCACGGAATCTTCTAATTCATCATCAGTAAAACAAATGTTTTGGCTTTATTTCCAATTTCCAGCAGCTGTAGATTTTGTTTTTAAATTCTAATCCCTCATTTTAACTAAGTAGAGTTAATTATTAAACCCTTACGATGTATCATCGACCTACATTCAAATAATCTGCTTTATTCTGCATGAATGATGGCTCGACAGTTTAAAAGCCTTGGATCGAGTCCCTACCCCAGTTTAATAAAATCAAATTTCAGTTCTGTAGTTCATTTTGTGGGCCTGGAATTATTCCTGCTGTTGTTCCCACAGTGGCACAGCTGGTTGAGCTGCTGCCTCACAGCGCCAGAGACACGGGCTCAATCCTGATCTTGGGCGCTGTCTGCGTGGAGTTTTCACGTCCTCCCTGTGACCGCGTGGGTTTCCTCCAGGTGCTCCGGTTTACACCCACATCCCAAAGATGTGTGGGTTTGTTGGTTAATTGGCCTCTGTAAATTGCCCAAAGTGTGTAGGGAGTGAATGTGAGAGTAGGCTAACATGGAACTAGTGTGAACAAGTGATCAATGGTCAGCGTGGGACCAAGGATCTGTTTCCATGTTGCGTCTCTAAACTCTAAACTAAACATTCAGTGGCATATTGATGACATTTTGAACGGAAGATAACAAAACCTGTAATTCATTCCAAGTATCACCTTTTCACCAGTACAAATTTAGAATAACTCATGTCACCTGCCTCCAAGCAGTATCTCCATATCTGAGGTAAAATTTTATTCTTAATAACTTCTCAGCAATTACAAATATTCTGCCTATTCAAATTGTTTTCCTTCACCTTAATTAGAAGACCCAAAGAAAATGTCTCCTGGATAGCTCAATGCATCTCCACCCTTCCTAGTTCCAATTAGACTTTAGAGATACAGCGCGGAAACAGGCCCTTCAGCCCACCAAGTCCACGCCGACCGTACACTAACCCTGTCCTACATTCTAGGGACAATTTACAAGTTTTTACCGAAGACAATTAACCTACAAACCTGTATGTCTTTGGAGTGTGGGAAGAAACCGGATACCCGGAGAAATCCCACGTGGTCACGGGGAGAACGTACAAACTCCGTACAGACAGCACCCTTAGTCCGGATCGAACCCGTGTCTCTGGCGCTGTAAGGCAGCAACTCTACCGCTGGGCCACTGTGCCGGTAGAGTTTTTCTTTACATGTGTCTCCCTTCCTAATGCAGATATTTGCAGTTTCATGATGCATAAAATCCCATTAGAATCCACCATGGTTTCTGGGCACATACAGAAACATAGAAAATAGGTGCAGGAGGAGGCCATTTTGGCCCTTCGAGCCAGCACCGCCATTCATTGCGATCATGGCTGATCATCAACAATCAGTAACCCGTGCCTGCCTTCTCCCCATATCCCTTGATTCCTCTAGCCCCTAGAGCTCTATCTAACACTCTTTTAAATTCATCCAGTGAATTGGCCTCCACTGCCTTCTGTGGCAGAGTTTAATGTTTAATTGGTTTGGGGCTCTAAGCACTGATTATCTTCCTAAGGTTTATTACCTAGCCACTTAGCTGGAAATCATCACCAACACTGATGCACAAACATTCCTCCAGGTTACTTACGAATTATGTGAACAGCAGGGAACCAGTATGCTGTGCTGTTGTTCACTGTCGTTGGAGCAGGAATATTTCCTTTTATCACCAGCTCCGCAGTGCCAAGTTACTGTTCAATCCAGCTGGCACTCTAGTTATTTGTTCCACAAGCTTCATTGTGAATTAAGCAGTTCAAGTTCGAGTCGTTTGAGAGAATATTCCAATGTTGTGAATGGTCATACTCTGTTTGTTTTGCACTGCTACGTATTAGTAAATAACGGGACTGAGCTTAGTTTTTACTCTAGAGATACAGCACAGAATCTAGAGCCCTTTGGCCCACCGAGTCCACGACGACCAGCAATCCTCGTACATCAACACTACCCTACGCACACCAGGGACAATTGACTATTTTACCGAAGCCGACTAGCCTACAAACCTGTACGTTTTTGGAGTGTGGGAGAGAACCGGAGCTCCCGAAGAAAACTCATGCAGGTCATGGGCAGAACGTACATACTCTGTACGGACTGCACCCGTAGTCAGGATCGAACGGGGGTCTCTGGCGTTGTACGGCAGCAACTTTACCACTGAGCCACCATGCGGCCCCAGTTCAAAAGATACATATACACACCCATATCTAACTACTGAAAAGGAGATAAAAGGATGTAATAATTAACCATCTGCACATATTAATTAGGTAACAACAGACACAAGTTATATAATTAAATATTTACAAATATAAAAAAGATTTTAATTTAACCAAATACATTTATTCAGTTTTCTTAATTTCTCATTTGCAAAGATTTGTAAATATTCCTTAATATTTTTCAAGTGGGCAAATTTACAAATCAGAAATGTTTTAAGTAGCAGAGATGGGAGAGGGATATCGTCTAGATTCCCACTCTATCACAAACACTGCTTTTGTTCCCTCCACCCCTCAGACTTTTCCCATAACTGAAACATATTTGATTTGCATCTTTGTTCTGATACAAGGTCATCAGCCTGAAATATTCACTTATTTTCTCTCCCTACATGGCATGTTGTGTATGGACAGCATTCTCCGTTGTTGGCTAAAAGGATAGATTTCTGTCTGGTCCTCTGTCGACCAGTACTGTTTCTATCATGACCTTCAGTCCTGGTCTATCTGGGTATCGGACCGAGATAGAAACATAGAAACATAGAAAATAGGTGCAGAAGGAGACCATTTGGCCCTTCGAGCCAGCACTGCCATTCATTGTGATCATGGCTGATCATCCACAATCAGTAACCTGTGCCTGCCGTCTCCCCATATCCCTTGATTCCACTAGCCCCTAGAGATCTAGATAACTCTCTTTTAAATTCATCCAGTGAATTGGCCTCCACTGCCTTCTGTGGCAGAGAATTCCACAAATTCACAACTTTCTGGGTGAAAAAGCTTCTTCTCACCTCAGTCTTAAAAGGCTTCCCCTTTATTCTTAGACTGTGGCCCCTGGTTCTGGACTCCCCCAACATTTGGAACATCTTTCTTGCATCTAGCTTGTCCAGTCCTTTTATAATTTTATATGTCTCTATAAGATCCCCTCTCATCCTTCTAAACTCCAGTGAATACAAGCCCAGTCTTTCCAATCTTTCCTCATATGACAGTCCCGCCATCCCGGGGATTAACCTCGTGAACCTACGCTGCACTGCCTCAATAGCAAGGATGTCCTTCCTCAAATTAGGAGACCAAAACTGCACACAATACTCCAGATGTGGTCTCACCAGGGCCTGAAACAACTGCAGAAGGACCTATACTCAAATCCTCTCGTTATGAAGGCCAACATGCCATTAGCTTTCCTCACTGCCTGCTGCACCTGCACGCTTACTTTCAGTTAGATAGATCCAAAGAATTCACTGCTATATTTTTTTCCCACCCTGTGCCACACAGGTTCTCATCTGTCCCGTTCTCTCTGGAGATGCTGACTGATACAGCAGCTCATGGAGATCAGCTACCTACCTTGGGAGCTTGCCAACTTTACTTTGACTTGATTTAATTTGCTTAAGCTCATTACTGTGTGAAGGCTTTTCTTCCAAAGGCATTAAGTTGTCAGCCATATTTCCTGCAGCTTCTGAAATATACCTTTCACTCACTGAGAGAATTTGCAAAGTAACATCTTCATCTAATTTCATTCCTCATGCAGTTTCATTGTAGCTGTAGGGACTTTAGTTCTTATGGCCACCTTGGTCGAGGCTGCTGCCTGTAACCCTTGTCTGCAAGTGTTTCACGGGTGTCTCCTACAGTAGTGGTCTGCTCAAGTAGAGTCAGTAAATCACAGTGTGTGAGTGTCTTCTGGATATTCCTGCTGCTCAAAGTGACAATCCTTTCAATAATACAGTTCCTTAACCCAGTTATCTATCTAGTCTGTTGCATCGTCCACAATTGCATTAGTTAACTGGACCCATCTGTCTTGCCAGATATCCAGCAATCCTTCTCGCCCACAACTCTGAGACCGTCTTCTGAATAGGTGCACAATGTTGCTTTGGTTCATTTGAGCAAATAGTTGGACTTTTACCCAGGAGTAACTCAGCAGGGCAGGTAGCAAGCATCTCTGGAGAAAAATGATGGGTGATGTCTCGGGTCAGGTCGGGTCCCTTCTTCAGACTGCATCTCGGGAGAAAAAGGATGGGTGATGTTTCAGGTCAGGACCCGACCTGAAACGTCACCCATACTTTTTCTCCAGAGATGCTGCTTGACCCGCTGAGTGACTCCATCACTTTGTGTCTATCTTTGGCATAACCTCCGATAGGTGCACAATGATTTCTGGATTCTCACCTCATTTAGAAAATAGTCTACTCCTATCACTTTTGCCCTTGTCATATTGAGCGTTTCCAGCACTTTTTATTTTTAATCTGTTTTAGATTTCCAGTATCTACAGTTTTTAACCCCTTCTGCACATTAGTTTTCAGGTGGCTCCATCTCCAAGTTTGCACTCAATTACACATTGCCATGGAATTGGTCCAAGGTTGCTATAGTTTCCAGAACCCATCAATCCTGCCGAGGATGGTTCTATCCAGTCCCCATGGCCTTGTGGACCAGTGCCATTGAGGGATCCCCAATGTTGGAGCTTTGCTAACACCCTATCCTGTTTCATCTCCCACAGCTGCACCTCCACATGCAGTCAAAGTGCATGTGGAAAGCAGCCCAAAAAAGCATCCAATTTAACTCTTTACCAGCTTTTACCAATAATTCCACCTTTGACAAACTGAACTTGTGCCCTCTAATCTCCACGCCACTTCATATGTTTCCATTTATAGTATAATGTATTATCTCACACAGCTACTTTACATGGATAGGACAGGTTTAGATGGATATGGGCCAATCATTCGTTAATGAAGACAGTCACTAAATATTAAACAAAGGACTTTATCTCTGCCTCACACACAGGTTAGGTTCTCTGTCCCAAATTGCCCATACTCATTCCTCAGTTATCCGCTTATTCTTTACGTATTAAACATATTTAGATGGTTATTGATTTTACTTGCCAATATTTTGCTATGCCAGGTCCTTGTTTTCCTATTTCTTTATAAGCTCAGTCTGCTTAGTTTAGTTTAGAGATACAGTGCGGAAACAGACCTTTCAGCCCACCGAATCCATGCCAACCATTGACCCATTAATTCTCCTTCCCATTCCCACACTGACCTTTTTGTCCTAGGTCTCCTCCATTGTCAGAGTGAGGCTAAACGCAAATTGGAGGAACAGCATCTCATATTTTGCTTGGGCAGCTTGCAGCCCAGTGGAATGAATATTGAGTAGGAAAGATATCACAGAGTCTGAAGAAGGGTCTCGACCCGAAACGTCACCCATTCCTTCTCTCCAGAGATGTTGCCTGTCCCGCTGAGTTACTCCAGCATTTTGTGAATTGATTTCTCCAACTTCAAGTAACCTCAGCATTCCCTCTCTCTCTAACCCTCCCCCACCCAAGTTGCACCAGCTTCTCGTTTTCACCCAAAAAACAGCTAACAATGAATCGCCTGTTTCCTTTATCAGTGTTACTTTTTTTGCATATCTTTCATTCATTGTTCTTTATCTCTCTACATCAGCGTCTAGACAAAAAATGCTGGAGTAACTCAGCGGGTCAGGCAGCATCTCAGGAGAGAAGGATTGGGTGACGTTTCGGGTTGAGACCCTTCTTCAGACTGATGTCAGGGGTGGGGGCAGGACAAAGAGAGGATGTAGTAGGAGACAGGAAGACAGTAGGAGAAATGTCATCATCGTCTATATCTCTCGTTTCCCTTTCCCATGACTTTCAGTCTGAAGAAGGGTCTCGACCTGAAACGTCACCCATTCCTTCCTTCCAGAGATGCTGCCTGACCCATTGAGTTACTCCAACCTTTTATGTCTATCTTCGATCACCCATGCACACTAAATCTATGCTATCCCACTTTCTCTCCCACTCCCTACACACTAGAAGCAATTTACAGAGGCCAATTAACTTACAAACCTACACGTTTGTGGGTTGTGGGAAGAAACCGGAGCACCCAGAGAAAACCCACGAAGTCACAGGGGGAATGTGCAAACTCCACTCAGATAGCACCTGAGGTGAAGATCAATCCCTGTACTTTGGCGCTGTGAGGCAGCGGCATTTTCCATCCTGTTCCAGGCCATCCAGAACATCTGAGCATCTGACATTAGTTTTCCTCATGGAGTCTGAAGAAGGATGTGGCCCAAAATGTCATCTGTCATGGGTGCCACCTGACCCACTGAGTTAGTTTTCTGTATGTTTGTTTTATGATTCCTGTAATTGCCTTGCTACCCATTATTTGACTGCCACCATTGCAGGTGTATGCAACATTGAGATGCCAAATGGCTTACACCTCTTCCCATCATGTTTTGACAATGAGATTTATTTGGGCGGTGGGGAGCTTGGTGGGATTGCTGAGAGCTTAAGAGTACTGGGGCTGAAGTTTCTTATCTTTACCATTTTCTGCAAAAGTGGAGGTTCTTTCAGAATGTATCATGGTCTCCATTATATCAGATTCCATTACTCACGCAAGCTTTTCAGACCCTCCTACAATAATAGACAATAGGTGCAGGAGTAGGCCATTTGGCCCTTCGAGCCAACACCACCATTCAATGTGATCATGGCTGATCATTCTTAATCAGTATCCCGTTCCTGCCTTCTCCCCATACCCACTGACTCCGCTATCCTTAAGAGCTCTATCTAGCTCTTAATAATGACAAAGGTGGGGCTGAAAGTTGTACCTTAAATATAATTAGCTGACCAAAAACATCGTTGAAGTTTGAGGGAAGGCGCAGGTTGGTCAATAACTTATTGGAAAACAAAGCGAGATTGAGGGGCCAAATGGCTTACCCCTTCTCTTAATACATTTTCAAGATGATGAAATTTATGGAATTGGTGGAGAATGGAGACTCACAAAATATATTAAAATATGATAACATCACGAAGAGGACATTCCAGAAATCAAAAGGAACAATTCAACAGCAGAAGATAATGAGATCCAGCAAAGGATAATCATTTGAAAGCATTATCGATTAGATGGACCAGGAGAAAATTGTTTTGAAATTCAAGGTTTTTTGTCAAAGAAAGAGCATAAGCAGCTGGAAGAGTTGATTATGGGCAAGGTTAATATCATCCATGAGGAAGGCCGCTCCACGTTGAAAGGGGAGGTTTTGAGGAAGTGAATGCAAATTCAAACAGTTGGTGCAGAATGACTTTGTATAGGTCAAGAATATCTAGCTCATATTTATTTAAAGAGGCTGAATTGGTCATTGTTAGGCTATACTCCAGTATAGCCACAGGCTGTTAAGTTAGTTTTATCAAGAGACACCAGAGGAGATGGAGATCTTAATTCAAGTCAAAAGTGCTGTGCCCCTGAACAGCTTATTTTGAAGGTAATCAGAAGAGAACTTCAGAAGATACTTCTGAAAATAATCTTGGTAGGTTTGGGCACAAAACAAAATATTTTGGAAAACACTCAGAAATGATATAACCAATGAGGAATAACAGGGCTATGTTGGGGACATGAAAGTGAGAACAAACTTGGAAATTTAAAAAGGTTTTTAAATCTTTGGAAGCATCAGGAAATTTAGATAATATGCAATTAAAATTATGCTGGAATTCTAATCCTTATGTAAGGAAATCTCAGAATTTAGGAAAAAATTCACTTTGAAGGAAAGAATGATAATTCCCTTAGGAACAAGGAATTATAAGTTTGTAGGAGCAGAATCAGGCCATTCGGCCCATCAAGTCTACTTTGCCATTCAATCATGGCTGACCTATCTTTCAATAGACAATAGACAATAGACAATAGGTGCAGGAGTAGGCCATTCGGCCCTTCGAGCCAGCACAGCCATTCAATGTGATCATGGCTGATCATTCTCAATCAGTACCCCGTTCCTGCTTTCTCCCCATACCCCCTGACTCCGCTATCCTTAAGAGCTCTATCTAGCTCTCTCTTGAATGTATTCAGAGAATTGGCCTCCACTGCCCTCTCAGGCAGAGAATTCCACAGATTCACAACTCTCTGACTAAAAAAGTTTCTCCTCATCTCTGTTCTAATCTCCCTCTCAATCCCATTTTCCTGCCTTCTCCCCATAACCCCTGACACCCTAATATCATAACTTACCAGATGCAGATGAATGTCATCCAAGATACAGATTACGATGGTTATTGGTGATATGTGACTCACAGCTTTGAACGTCTTCAGTTTCTTTCTATTGCAATATCAGGAATCAGAAGTGTTTATCAGCACAACACAAGCCAACTGGGTGGTCAAAACTAGGCAGGATATTGTTCCACAGGGATCCACGTGCCTACTTACAAGAAAGAAAATCTTGCATTACGAGCCTCAGGTCGTCCCAAGGGATTTTACAACAATAGAAAAAGACAATTTATTGTAATCTGAGGTGGAGGTTGTCAGTGGGCCAACTAAGCTCAGCGTAGCGTTCTATTAAAGTGTTGATATCAGGCAGCAACTGCAATTTTCCCCCGACCACTAAACTTTGCTCCTCCAGCACACCTGAACTTCCTCTTATTGCTGTGTTGTGAAGGTAGCCCAGTCCACCACACAAGCCAGCCAGCCCACCCCATTGACTCAATAGACAATAGACAATAGGTGCAGGAGGAGGCCATTCGGCCCTTCGAGCCAGCACCGCCATTCAATGTGATCATGGCTGATCATTCTCAATCAGTACCCCGTTCCTACCTTCTCCCCCTGACTCCGCTATCCTTAAGAGCTCTATCCAGCTCTCTCTTGAATGCATTCAGAGAATTGGCCTCCACTGCCTTCTGAGGCAGAGAATTCCACAGATTCACAAAAAAAGTTTTTCCTCATCTCAGTTCTAAATGGCCTACCCCTTATTCTTAAACTGTGGCCCCTTGTTCTGGACTCCCCCAACAGTGGGAACATGTTTCCTGCCTCTAACGTGTCCAACCCCTTAATAATCTTATACGTTTCGATAAGATCTCCTCTCATCCTTCTAAATTCCAGTGTATACAAAAGTTTGAAAGCACCAGATTCAGGGTTAGCTTCTATTATCAGATTACTGAATAGTTCTCCCGTAAGCTTGGGTGTAAAATCAAGACAAAGAGCATATTTGTTTTAAGTGCAATAAGTTTTTTTGGTTTAGGGATACATTGTGGAAATAGGCCCTTTGGCACACTGAGTCCGTACCGACCATTGATCCCACGTGTAATAAGGTGACAATCATAAAATGCGATAGGAAATTGACAGAAAACCAGAGATCCCAAAACACTGAGAGATCTAACACTTCAATAGTCGTTTATTTGTCACATACACATAAATGTGTAGTGAAATGAAACATTACCTGCAGTTGAACAATAAGACCAATAAGATTAATCAATAAAAATGCAATAACACATACAATCACAACTAACACCAAACAAAAAGAAACATCCATCACAGTGAGTCTCCTCCAGTCCCTTCTCACTGTGATGGAAGGCCACAATGTCTTTTCTCTTCCCTGCCGTCTTCTCCCGCGGTCAGGCTGTTGGAGTTGCCACGTTGGGGCGGTCGGGGCTCCCGACATTGAAGCCCCCGCTGGGCTATTCCAGGCCGCGCCGGACGGTGAAAGGTCCGCGGCGGGCCGACCCAAGCCCCGCGATTCGGGGCGGGTGAACACGCTGCCTCTGCCGCTGCCGGAGGTCCCGATGTCGGCCCCCACCCAGGGGCCTGCGGGCTTCCAACGTCCACGCGGCCCGCGCCGGAGCCTCCGGAGACGAGTCGCAGCCGCTCCAGCAGCATCCGAAGGCGGCCAGCGCCGCAGTTGGTGAGTCCGGGCCGCGGGCTCTGCGAACCAGAGCCCCAGGTGGTCCCAGGTGCATGGCCGGTGGTAGGCCGCAACGGGAACGGAGACACGACACAGAAACAAAGGTCGCGTCTCCGTTCGGGAGAGAGAATTTTACAGTTCCCGTTCCCTCCCACCCCCCCCCCCCCCCAAACATAACATACAAACCCTACACCATATTAAAACTACAATTCAGACAAAAACAACAAAAAACACAAAAGACAGACGGACTGCAGGCAAGCCGCAGCTGCGACGGCAGCGCTGGCTCCTCCCAGTTGACATCCCACTTCCCACTTCTATAAACTCTAAAACTAGGGATTCAGCTGATGAACTTTCCATTTAACAAGGAATAGAATGGGAGAACACCTGCTCAAGGAATTAACCAAATCTGAGACCTCCTATCCAACATGTACTACAAATAAGATAAGAGAAAAATATTATCCAATAACTGATAATAGAATTATGGCTACACTGGGTATGATGCTAAAATTATTTTATTCCCTCCAATGATATTTCCCTAATATTAAAGAACACAGTCAATATCATCCATTGAATTTTTTTTCTTCCGAAAAGTAGAACTAACCACAGATGGTTTAGAAAGAAAAGCAATCGCTTAGAGAAGGATCCCTCGCGTTTATTCCCAAGTTATTTGACCCCAGTGAGAGAAGGAAAAAGGTTCTTGTTAAGAACATTTCATGGGTTTTATCGTTAATCTTGTGCAATATCTATACTGTTGTAGTCAAAATCATACAGGGTGGAAACAGGCCCTTCGGCCCCACATTCCCATGCTGACCAACATTCCCCATCTACACTCGTCCCACCTGCCAGTGTTTGGCTCATACCCTTCTAAACCTATCCTATCCATGTACGTGTCCAAATGTCTTTTAAACATTGTGATGATTGTAACTGAGTGTAAAAAAAATCTGCACATATTAGTTCCCTTGACAGAAACAAGACTCATTAATACATTTCAAAATCACTTATGTTTCACATTACTTTTGCAAATAATAAATGTGCATTCCACTTTTTTTTTTAAACATTACCCATTTTATCTGTTAAGGCCACAATGTAGTTCTCCATCTTTGAAATGAATGTATGATAACTATATTACATGGTTGGATACCCTATTGAGTTTGAGATAAATTTCAGTGACTGCTTCATTTACAATGGGATAGATGGGCAATTTGTCATTAGTTGATAACACTCAATCTGACTGCCTGTGCAACCTTGCGGCTTTTAAGTTCCAGCCACAGATTGGAGCACTGACTACATTATCACAAAGAAAAAAATGAAAACGGCCATCAAATTTTTTTTTCCATGTCATTAATCAGTCTCAAAGTATATCTGGATCTTGAATTATTAAAAGTTTCTCCTTCAGGTGTAGAAAATGCTGCTTAAGCAGAGGAATAACTGTTCCCTTATTAACCAAGTAAAGCTCCCGGTATAAAATGTATTGGGTATGTATCTTGTGTAACACCATGGAGTGCTCCTGGTAGGAAGCAGCATTTCCATTTCTTTAGACAAAAACTGATGTTAAATTAATTTCTCCATGCCGAGAACAAGAGACAAGGACGGGCCCGGCGGCCGACCACAACAAAGGCCCGTCGGCCTCTGAGAATGAAGACCCAACGGCCACGTGCGGGAGAAGCTCGGAGCCACGAAGACCGACCGGGAGAGTCGAGAAGGGAGCCGGTGGCAGCGACGGACATGAGGAGTGGCCGGTAGGAGAGGGATGGGGTATTACCTCAGCGCCTTCAAGGTCGGCTGCAGGAGGTGCACCCTCCAG
The DNA here is from genome assembly GCF_053455715.1 of Rhinoraja longicauda. Taxonomy (NCBI): domain Eukaryota; kingdom Metazoa; phylum Chordata; class Chondrichthyes; order Rajiformes; family Arhynchobatidae; genus Rhinoraja; species Rhinoraja longicauda. The sequence continues at coordinate 15,104,476 of NC_135963.1, read as the reverse complement.
ATGCAGAGGCGGTCGGCAGAGGAGAGGGACGTCGGGTCAGGCTTACCTAGACTACCTGGATCGGGGGCACTCCAGCACTTCCAACACATGGACTTGACTTTGATGAGGAGGATGGGGCAGCCGAGTCCAGTCGCCCTCGTGGTCGCTCCGCGGAGACTGTGCATTTTTTTTTAACTTGTATGTTCATTTTTAATTTATTTTTAAGCACTAACACACTAGCACTAATAACGTACGACCGGAAAACTCTCGTAAAACTAAACTTTAGCGTAACCAAAGACTTATTAGACACTGTACTCACCGATCCAGCGTGGCTGACAGAGATCGAAAGAGCCCGCCACGGCAACAACAATGGGAGCGCGGCTCCGAGAAAAAGTCGGAGAAAACATCGAGGAAAGCGGGGGCGGGGGGGGGGATTCGGAATATGCTGAGAGCCCAAGCCTTCTGTCCACCTCTGCCCAGCATCCTTCTGGCGAATGTCCAGTCCCTGCTGGATGACCTCAGGGCGAGGATCGGAACATAACAGCGGGACATAAGAGACTGCAACATCTTCTGTCTGACCGAGACATGGCTGACCACGCTGGTGCCGGATCAGGTGATTTGCCCAACCGAGTCCTTCACTGTTTTCCGCGTGGACAGAACAGAAGAATCCGGGAAATCCAAGGGTGGATGTGTTTGCTTCATGACCAACAATAACTGGTGCAACCCTAGGAATATTGAGACGCTTTCTTGTTCCTGCTCGCCGGACCTGGAGCATCTGACTATCTCGTGCCGTTCCATTTTACCTTCCCCGGGAGTTCAGCTCGGTGATCATCACAGCCGCCTATATTCCACCACATGCTGACACCGACGTGGCACTATCGGCCCTACACGATGTGTTGTGTCGACACCAAAACAAGAACCCTGATGCGGCTGTGGTGGTGGCTGGAGATTTTAATAGGGCAAATCTTTAAAAAGTCATGCTTAACTTCTGCCAACACATCACGTGTGTCACCAGGGGGGAAAGAACTTTGGACCACTGCTACACGCCGTTCAGGAAAGGCTACAAGGCCGTTCCTCTCCCTCCTTTTGGAAAATCTGACCACGCTGCCATTTTCCTGCTGCCGGAGTATAAACAACGGATAGTACGGGAAACGGTGGTGACGAGGGACGTAAAGCGGTGGTCTGGCCATTCAGAGGCCATGCTGCAAGATGCACTGAGCGATGTCGACTGGAATATGTTCCAAGCAAGTTCCAGAGACGTCAGTGAGTTTGCGGAAGCGGTTACGGACTTCATTGCACCAATAGCCAATAACATCGTCCCTATGGTAAGGGTTAGTATCTTTCCTAATCAAAAACCCTGGGTGGACAGGTCCATTCGCGTTGCCTACAATGCTCGCACCGCTGCTTACAACTCCGTTCTGGCATCCTGTAATATGGACGACTACAAGGTAGAGTCCTACCGACTGCGAAGGGTGGTGAAGGACGCAAAAAGGAGGTACAAGGACAGGATGGAGTCACAGATGGAGCAGCAGGACACCAGGTGCCTTTGGCAGGGGCTACGGACTATAACTAACTACCGGTGCAGCCCCCCCTCAACCGGAAGTGCCGGCACCTCCCTAGCTGATGACTTGAACTCCTTCTACGCACAATTCGAGACGGGCAACATTACCCCCAGCTCGCCGTCTAAAATCAACACCGCCAGCGTGCTGGCTAGCGAGGCTGGAGGGGGATCCACCGCTGGGGATGTGCACACATTCTCGGTGTCCGAGCACGACGTGAGGAGGGCTCTGACACACGAGGAAAGCTGTAGGCCCAGATGGTATATCTGGGCGAGTACTGAAGTCTTGTGCTACTCAGCTTGCTCCAGTGCTCACCACAATATTCAACCTCTCCTTGGCCAAGTCCGTGGTCCCTGCATGCTTCAAATGATCCATCATCGTACCAGTGCCAAAGAATGCCTCTCCAGCTTGTTTGAATGACTATCGACCGGTGGCCCTCACCTCGGTGGTCATGAAATGCTTCGAGAGGCTGATCAAGAACCACATCTGTGCCTTCCTCCCTCGCAATATGGACCCGCTGCTGTTCGCACGCCGTCCGAACGGATCCACGGATGATGCGGTCTCCCAGGTTCTGCACACCGCTCTCTCTCATCTTGACAGCCAGAAGGGGGGCTATGTGAGGATGCTGTTCATTGATTCTAGTTCAGCTTTCAATACAATAGTCCCCACCAGACTTGCTGAGAAGCTGCTGGAACTGGGGGTTAACACTCCCGTGTACCTGGGTCCTGGACTTTCTCACCGCCAGGCCCCAAGTGGTCAAGATGGGGAGACATACTTCTAACCCCCTCACCCTGAACACAGGATCCCCCCAGGGTTGCGTCCTTAGCCCCCTACTGTACTCCCTATACACACATGACTGTGTGGCCAGGTTCAGCTCCAACTCCATCATCAAGTTTGCTGATGACACTGTGGTGGTGGGCCTGATCTCCGATAACAATGAGAAGGCCTACCGGGAGGAGGTGGCTGAACTGGCCCTCTGGTGTCAGGACAACAGCCTCGTCTTGAATGTCACAAAAACTAAGGAGCTGATTGTGGACTTTAGAAGGGCTCCACATCTGAGGACGTATACGCCACTGGAGATAAATGGGATTACTGTGGATAGGGTGAGCAGCTTTAAATACCTGGGAGTCCACATCACAGAGGATCTGACATGGACAACACACATTGCCGCACTGGTGAGTAAGGCAAGGCAACGCCTTTACCACCTCAAACAGCTGAGGAAATTCAGTCTCTCTGAGGATCCTTCAGTGCTTCTACTCTGGGGCTGTAGAAAGCATCTTGTCTGGCAACATCTCAATCTGGTTTGGGAACAGCTCTGCCCAGGACAGGATGGCCCTGCAGAGGGTAGTGCGTTTGGCTGAACGCACTACGGGAACTACACTCATCCCCCTGCAGGACCTATACATCAGGAGGTGCAGATCCAGAGCCAGCAACATTCTGGGGGACCCCTACCACCCCGGACTGTTCCAGCTGCTACGGTCAGGCAAACGCCTCCGCTGTCACGCTGTGAAAACAGAGAGGATGAGACGGAGTTTCTTCCCACAGGCCTCTGGGATCGCCAGGGAACTCATATCACCAGGGAACTCTTATATCACCTGGGAACTCTTATATCACCTGGGACTAATTTACTGTATTAATTATTTTTTTTGTGTTGTGTCTTTAAAAAAATAAATTATATTGTTTTGTAGTTTAGCACAATCCGCAGGCGTTGCCACTTTCATTTCACTGCACATCTTGAATGTGTATGTGACAAATAAAGTAGACTTGACTTGACTTGCATGTTGTTCTGTTTTTTTAAATTATTTTCTTTTTTTGTTAAACGCCGCCAAAATTGTGGCGACTGTGCATTTGTGGTGGCTCAAAAGAATGCCACTGTGCTGTGCATACGTGACAATAAAGAACCATTGAACACTCTGAGAATGAGCAGACACATACACTGACCGATCAGCCAAAACATTATGATCACCTGCCTCTTAATAAAAGATCCATCCCACCCCGGCCACCGTGTTTGTTCATCTGCCCTCTGGTCGACGTTTCAGGTCGATCAAATCCCGAACAAACAGACTTAAGAACAGTTTTTACCCCAGGGCCATACGAGAACTGAACACTACCTTCTGCACTAGGCAACACTGTTAAAACTTTTGTACTTAATATAATTGTATTTATTTGTTTTTGCATTTATTGCATATATGTTTTTACGCACCGTCAGGATTGGCTATTTTTTAATTTCGTTGTACTCGTTGCAATGACAATAAATGAATATTATTATTATTATTATTATTATTCATATGCTGTTGGTCCTCCATGTGCAGCCCCATTCACAGCAAGGTGCGATGCACTGTATTGCGACACATTCCTCCCATCACCACCATTAACATTTTCTGTGTCGTGCCACAGTAGACCTGTCGGTTCGGACCAGACAGGATAGCCTTCGTTGCCCTATAGCGCCCTTGGGCGCCCCACACCCTGTTGCCGGTTTGTGGTTTGTCCCTCCTCGGACCACTGTCGGTAGGTACTCACCACTGCTGACTGGGAGCACCCCACAAGCCTTGCCGTTTCAGAGATGCTCTGACCCAGTTGTCTGGCCATAACAATTTAGCCCTTGTCAAAATCGCTCAGGTCTTTACTCCTGCCCATTTCTCCTGCATCCAACACATCAACTTCAAGAACTGACTGTTCACTTGCTGCCTAATATATCCCACCCCTTGACTGGTGCCATTGTAACAAGATATTCAATGTTATTCATTTTGCCTGTCAGTGGTCTTAATGTTTTGGCTGATCGGTGTATAAGGCTACTCCGATATATAGACTGATACTTCCCATCCCATCCCACCCCCCCCCTGTTTAGATAACCCAAGAATACAGTTGTGAGGATGGTTTATGTTTATCATTGTCACGGGTACTGAGGTACAGTGAAAAACTTTGTTTTACAGGCTTTCCAATCAAATCAGATAATATTATACATCAATATATTAAAGCCAAACCCCAAGTACAATAGGTAGAACAAAGGGAAAGATGCAGGGTGCAGAATATAGTTGGGTTAATAAACTCATACCAATCCTCTGCCAATCTTGCTCTTGAACAGGTTGTTGGCAGATCTGTTATGGAACTGCTTTGCCTCTTTTATTGGGAATGACAGATCAGTCAATATTACCGACTGGTTCTCATCACAGCTTTAACACAACTTGCATTTGTTTACAGACTATGGTGTTTTATCAAAAGTTTATGCTATCACTTCATTCTGGTAGCAGGAGTAATGCTTTAAAAAGGAGAATGGAAAGGAGAATCGAATGGCTGCTGTAAAATGACAGATTGAGTTCAGTTCTGCAGCTTCGACTGACCTTCAATAAGATGATGTGTTAAACGTAACAGCTTTTCCAGATTAACTACTACCAAATCCAGCTGTCACAGGTGCTCAATTAATCAATTTATAATACATTCACTGTCCTTACAAGCTTTTTTTTGTACCACATTCACAGATTTCAAGAATTACAATCTTTGGTATTATGTCTGTGGAGGTTTTTGTCAAATTACATCTCAGGATTTTTCAGATTTTGCAGAGTACATCCTATAATTTTGTCCACTTTCTGTTAAGTATCCAAATTATAATGAAACGTTAAAAATATTAATGGCAGAACAGCATCATGAAAAGGGAATTAAAACACCCTTGTAGACCAAGGAACATTCAGATGGCACAGAGAAACAGGTAACGCTCAGAGAAAATGATTAATATAACTTTATTATTTTACAATGATAATTCAGCCATTTTCATTATATACATAATGTACATCAAATATTTTCACTTACAATTAATCATCTCTAAGCACGGTGACATTGTGCAGAAAGCAACTAAATGTAGTTGACTGTTTAAATTTTACAAAGGAATGTGCTTTAAAACCTTTGAAATTCTCCAAGCTCACATTCCAAGATGCCCCAGCACCTTTACTTTAATGGTAGCAGCAGTCAGGAAATCATGATCAAAGCAACACCTCTACCAGAGCACGGATGAAAATGGTGTCACCGGTGCAGAAATTAGGATTTTGATTTTTTTTTTTTTTGAAATGTGAAAACCAGTCTGAATTTTAAAATGATTGGGACCTGCGAATCTCTCAAAAATATATTCAATTATTTTATAGTGTCTGTATGTTTGAGATAATACAGGCAGCTAATAAAACTAAATCTTTAAAAGGTTCAGGTTTAACAGCCCAGACATTTGATTTACAATTTTGCAGTCTCAGGTACACCCCCCCACTGCACTGAGTTGTTCAAATCTGTCCAGAACACTGTGATGAGTTTTGTCAGTTCATCACGTTGATGGGGGAGGGCGAGACCTTTCATGCAGTTTGCCCTCAAGCCTCAATGCTGTCTGAACGATGCTTCTAAAAAAACCTCTGGATGTTCCACCTGCCATTGTACACCGATGACATAAACATGATGAGGAAAGGGAGGGGGATAAAGATTGCAAAAGGAAACTCCAAACAAATGTGATGGCATATATTAACTATTATATGCTATACATTTACGACATGAAATAAATTAATAAACAAACATCTCGCAGGCTCACCATTGTGAGGTGTCCACAAATCCATTTAAGGATCCCCGAAAATCGTTGACGTTCAAATGAGTGAAATGTGGATGAAAAGAATGGATTATAAAGAAATTAATTAATACTTCTCTGTGTGAAGCTTGCTATACCACAATTTCTTGCCTCAAGCAATGGAATAACAACAGTGTGTGCGCACAGCTTGGTGTAGAGAGGGAGACCACTCTCAACGTGGATTTGCAGTCTGCTACTGTAGCATACCAGTCCATAGGTTGAAACAAGCAGTGTTGATAACAGACTCCAGGTGGTAGTACATGGATACAAGCTGAGGTAGGGGGCTCTCGCTGTTCTGTGGCTGGGCGGGAAGCGGCTCTCTGAATACCACCTTTAGATTCTAGGGGGAGGGGAGGAAAAAAAAAAGTTATTCAGGAATGGTGCACATTTCTTTTAATAGGTAATAAAGTCTCCATTGTCCAAAAAATACAATGAGGTAATCAGGCATGCTCATCAGAAATTTCCACTGCTCTTTAGGATACGTGGCATTGTGATGACTCTGATTGGGTCAAAACAACATTAGGATCTGCAGATGTTGGTTTACGCATAAAGATACAGTGCTGAAGTAACTCGGTCTGTCAGGAAGCATCTCTGGAGAACATGGATAGGTGATGTTTCGGGTCCCGGCCAGAAACGTCACCTATCCAAGTTGTCCAAGGATTCTGTCTGACCCACTGAGTTAGTCCAGCACTGCATCTGTTTTTGTAAACCAGCACCTGCAGTTCCTTGAATCCTCCTATATAAAGTTATCAGATTGGTTATCCAAGTTTCTTTGAATCATTCGCCAGTGTATTAATAGAATAAACTACAGCAGTAAAGCCTCTTTATGACCGATCTTCAAAATGAAGATGTGCTGAGTCCTCTCAGACAGAATTCAATTGTAAATCTCTTCCATGTGGGTTTTATACAACTTAATTATCCTGTCCATATCAGAGCCGTCTGCCAAACCTTAGAAATCAACATGAGTGTCAAAAAGTCATTGCAGGTGCTGGAAAAGCAGAATATTTCGAAACCCCTGCAGTTGCTGCCAGACATGTTGAATGTTTCCACCTTGGAATACTTTATTGTCACATAGACAATAGACAATAGATGCAGGAGAAGGCCATTCGGCCCTTCGAGCCAGCACCGCCATTCAATGTGATCAAGGCTGATCATTCTCAATCAGTACCCCATTCCTGCCTTCTCCCCTGACTCCGCTATTCTTAAGAGCTCTACCTAGATGTGACAAGGCACAGTGAGATTCTTTGTTTGTATACCCAATGTATACAAATAGCGGCAGCCCACGGCACTGACAAAGATGCAATGTACACCGGCTCCTCCTTTTGTCTCCCCCCTCCCCCCACAGCGATCCCCCCCATGTCCTTTGTTCTTTATCGGATTTTAATAAAAATTCTATACGTGAGAAGATTTAAGATCTTACCGTCTTTGCAGATTGTGAATCAAGGAAGATGAGAACAAAACAATCGATAAATTTCTGATTCAACACGGCCTGTAAGGAAGGTAGATCACTGTTATAGAGGTGACAGGTGACTGCACTTCTTCCCAGTACAGGTAAGTGCCACGTGACAAGATCACAGGAATGAACAACGCATTAGAACCACCACTCACTCAGTCACAAACAACAAATGTTAATTTAAAAACAAAGTCTTTGAAAACTACACAAATCCCCCAAATTACAGGAACTTTCAGAAAATAAGCAGAAGTTTAGAGCTGGAGAAAATTAGATGCCACTGGCTACATGTGTTCAATGCCTATTTTTGTAAGATCGGTCAAACACTTTGTAGATTTAGATTTACGTTTATTATTGTAACATGTACCGAGGTACAGTGAAAAGCTTTATTTTGCATGCTATCCAAACAAATGAGATATACCATACATAGTTTCAAACAAGTACGATAGATAGAGCATAGGGGAAGATTTTGAGTGCATAATTCTCAGCATTACACCGCATCAGTTTCATAGACAAAGTCCAATGTCCACAATGGGGATCGGACAGTACCCTAACTTATGGAAAGACCAGTAGCTTGATAACAGAGGGGAAGAGCGTATTTATCTTCCAAGTGATCACTTCCAGCTAAGGAAGTATTCATCAACAGAATAAGGATGGGTCAGGTCTGCAAATGCTTTGACATTTCACATTGTTAAATCAATGCAATGAACGAAGTTCAGTTATCCAAGAGTTAAAGCACCTGGAGACAGACATGCAGTGACAATCTTAGCGGATTATGCAAACAAACCATGTTTTAATGCGAGGTTTTTTTTCAGGGGAAGGCACTTCTTCGAGAATGCTGATGGATGGTATAAATGCAGCGAAATGGTTGCAGAGGGAATTAGTTGGCTGGCAATTGCAGAGTTAGCATGCATAGATTTTGCTAAGATTGGAGAAAAACAGTGATGACACTCAAGTTCAATTTAGGAAATTCAGTTTGGAAATGTGTTGACAAAATGTAGAGACACTACAACTTATGGGAACAATGGGTTCACAAGAATGTTGCCTGGACTTTATGAGGATATTGCCAGGACTAGAGGATCAGAGCTATAGGGAGATGTTGAGTTGGCTGGGAACTATTCCTTGAAGCGCAGGAGGATGTGGGGTGATCTTATAGAGGTGTATAAAATCATGAGAAGAATAGATCAGGTAGATGCACAGAGTCTCTTGCCCAGAGCAGGCAAATCGAGGACAAGAGGGCACAGGTTTAAGGTGAAGGGAAAAAGATTTAATAGGAATTTGAGTGGTACCTTTTTCACACAAAGGGTGATGGGTGTATGGAACAAGCTGCCAGAGGTGGTAGTTGAGGCAGGGACTATCCCAACATTTAAGAAACAGTTAGACAAGTACATGTACAGGACAGGTTTGGAGGGATACTGGCCAAACGCGGGCAGGTGGGACCAGTGTAGCTGCTACATGTTGGCCGTTGTGGGCAAGTTGGGCTGAAGGGCCTGTTTCCATGCTGTATCACTCTATGACTCAATAACAATGAAGTATTTCAGAAGTCATTGGCAAAATAATGCAATGGATGCAAATTAATATACATAGATATTTTTGCAGCAGAAGGGATCGGGGTGCAATAAGTCTGCCATTTAAATCTTGACTACATTATTCAAAAATACAAAGCTAATAGAAATCATGTGACGAGATAGCATGACTTTGTGGGAAGTGACTGTTCATACTAGACCATATATCCTTTTTGGTGAACTTGCATGGTAAATAGTGCAACAAACTCTAAGTTGAGGTCTGCCTGTGTATAGCCAATGGAAAGATGCTGATCCATGAGGATTAAAATAACTGAGTCACCAAAATCATCTGCATGATTAAGTAAAGCAGCAAAGAAAATGACAAGCACATTATTAGGCATACAATCATAAATAAATTGTGTAAACGTTATGTGGAATATCAAAAGGCATGCTTTATAGGAAAAGGGAATTAAACTAATCATGTTCAATGCAAATTCATCAGGGATTGCAAAGTTTAGTTATGAGAAGAGACTAGAAGTACGATACTTTGGATTATTTTCATTGCTGCTGTGAAGGCTGGGAAAACTTAATCTGTTTTTAAAATGTTATGAAGCATCCTGATTGCCTGACATGTAATAGTCTGCTTCCACTGAGTATAGAACCAGTTAGGAGAGATGAACAATTTAACATTTTCATTAAGCAAGAAGTAACAGTTGTTGGAGCCTGGTCTTTGAACGACTCGAGAAAACTTGATAAAAATTTGAGGCAGAGAATACAGGGCAACCAAGGGAAAGAGCAACAGGACAGGATAAATGTTACATTGCTTTGACAAAATCTCTTATTGCTACTAATGCCCGTGGTCTCCTTCTGAGCACTAACCTCGAGACCTTGCGTTGTTTAATGATTTATCATGCTATTATTGCAATAACACATTAATAATGGACGACCACAATCCCAAATGGGACCCTGCGGCATTATTAAAAATGGAGAGCTAGCCTTGATTGTAAAGTTGGTGTAAAGCCAAATGATTAGCAGTATTTCGGTAACTTTTGACCTTTGCATTGAGCCCTCGGCACTACTACTGATGGTCAGCGAATGAAACATATTCAATATTGAAATATTGCTTTGAAAACAAGCTTTTCAAATGCTTCCGACTCAGGATATATCTAAACCTCAACTCGATTTAGGGCCACAGAAACGTGGGAGTAAATTCAGAGCAAATGTTTTAATCTTCCCTTCGAGAAGAAAAGTCTAATATTTTATAACTATTCATCAAAAGAGTCTAAGTTTTGCAAATAACCTCCCCAAAAGAAGTGTGTGGGTCATTATTGCCTGGCCTGCAGTGCCATCTCAATCCAGAATCCTATTCACCCATCTAGAGATGTGGCCCTACTTCCACAAGTGTATCCACCTGTGAGATTTTATCACAAACCCACACCTCAAATCCTCCCAACCAAAACATTGCTTCTGCCAGGCCTGGACAGCGCACACAACCCTAGAAAGTATCTGCAGCCGCTGCCAATATCTTGGCTCATTTTCTTCAACGTTAAATAATCATCGTTATCGTGACAACCGATTTTGACATCTCAAACAAAATCATAGCAGTTCAACTCAAAAACATCATCAGCAAGTGCTGCGTAGCACAAATGCAACTGATGTCAATCAGTTTCTTCACACAGAGAGTGGGGAGTCTGTGGAATTCTCTGCCACAGAAGGTAGTTGAGGCCAGTTCATTGGCTATATTATAAGAGGGAGTTAGATGTGGCCCTTTTTGCTAAAGGGATCAGGGGGTATGGAGAGAAGGCAGGTACAGGCTACTGAGCTGGATGATCAGCCATGATCATATTGAATGGCGGTGCAGGCTCGAAGGGCCGAATGGCCTACTCCTGCACCTATTTTCTATGTTTCTATCAGTAAAGGTCGGGAGAGCAGGAGTAAGGACGAAGTTTGGTAAAGTGGCCAATTAGTCAATTTAGTGACTGATATAAACAAGGCTTGCACAAGGGGTGTGGCCATGTCGAGAAAAGTGCCCTGTGAGAAAAGTGCGAGTCTTTGGCGAGGAGACTGAGGTGAAGAGGTTACACTTGTTTTTGAGCCTGATTTGTTTTTAGACACTAAAGTAATGGCAGATAAGTTGGTGCAGTGTGTTTCCTGCAGGATGTGAGAAGGTAGGGACAACGCTGGAGCTTCTGGGAGCTACACCTGCAAGAACTGTGTCCAGGTGCAGCTCCTGAATGGACGTGTGGTGGAGTTGGAGAAGCAGCTGGATGACCTCAGGGCCATCCGGGAATGCGAGAGTTTCCTGGACAGGACCTACTGTGAGGCTGTCGCGCCAAGGGTCCAGGTCGAGCAAAGGTGGGAGACCGTTTCAAAGGGGCGTGAACGTGGACTACAGGAGACCCCGGTGGCTGTGCCTATTGCAAACAGGTACACCCTCTTGGGAGCTGTCGGGGCAGAAGACGCTTCCAGTCCGAACGGCGGACAGATTGGTGGCTCTAATCCAGGCAAGGAGACCCGACCGGGGAGACCGAAGTCAGGAAGAGCCATAGTAGTGGGTGACTCCATTGTCCGAGGTACGGACAGTACATTCTGTGGCGACAGGCGGGACTTGAGGATGGTCTGTTGCCTCCCTGGTGCCAGGGTTCAAGACATCACAGACTGGCTTCAGAACATCCTAGCGAGGGAAGGCGATCAACCGGGAGTAGTTGTGCACGTGGGCACGAATGACATCGGGAGGAAGAGGAAGGAAATACTGCAACGTGAGTTTAGAGAGTTAGGAAGAAGTCTGAGAAGTAGGACATCGAGAGTGGTTATCTCTAGACTGCTACCTGTACCTCGTGCTGGTGAGGGCAGGAACAGAGAGATCAGGGATATAGAATAGAATAGTTCCTTTATTGTCATTGTAACATGAGCCATGTACAACGAAATTGTAAAATGTCAGCCAGTCAGTGCACCATTCAAACATTTCTAAAAGCTAACGATACATACAAGGTAAAATATTTTAAAAAAGATAAACAACTAAAATAAATATCATGAAAATAGCACGCATAAACACCCAACCCTACATCCTTCTGTCGATTTCACAGTCTCTTATTATGTATCGCCCCTGCGTTCCTTGGCGGCTACATTTAGTGCCTTTATAGCAGTGGGGTAAAAACTATTTTTAAGTCTGTTTGTCCTTGTCCTTGTAGATCTGTACCGTCTGTATACATTCTGTACCTTGTAGATCTGTACCGTCTGTATACATTCTGTATGAATGTATGGCTGAGGGACTGGTGCAGGGAGCAGGGATTTAGATTTCTAGACCATTGGGATCTCTTCTGGGGTAGGGGTGACCTGTACAAAAGGGACGGGTTACACCTTAACAGCAGGGGGACCAACATTCTGGCAGGCAGGTTTGCTAGTGCTGCAAGTGTGGCTTTAAACTAAGTAGTGTGGGGGGGAGGGGTTGACAAACTGGGAATATGATGGAGTTAAAGGGGAAGTGAATACAGGAGAAATTACAAAGGACTCTCGAATAAATGGGAAGGAAAGTTCCAGATGGGATAAGAGAGTAAGGTCAGGGCCAATTGTGACCGGTGTGAGAGGGGAGGTGAATACCAAAGTTAAAGTGTTGTATTTAAATGTGCGAAGTATTAAAAAAAAGTGGATGAGCTTGAGGCAAGTATGATGTTGTGGGAATTACAGAGACATGGCAAAAAGAGGACCAGGGCTGGGAACTGAATATTCAGGAGTACACAACGTATAGAAAAGACAGACAGGTGGGCAGAGGGGGTGGGGTCGCTCGGTTGGTAAGGAATGATATTCACTCCCTTGCAAGGGGTGACATAGAATCAGGAGATGTAGAATCAGTATGGATAGAAATGAGGAATTGTATGGGTAAAAAGACCCTAATGGGAGTTATCTACAGGCCCCCAAACAGTAGCCTCGACATAGGGTGCAAGTTGAATCAAGAGCTAAAATTGGCATGTCGAAAATCTAATGCCACGGTGGATATGGGAGATTTCAACATGCAGGTAGACTGAATGGACCCCAGGAATGAGACTTTGTGGAGTGCCTCCGAGATGGATTCTTTGAACAGCTTGTACTGGAGCCTACCAGGGAGAAGGCAATTCTGGATTTAGTGTTGTGTAATGAACCTGATCGGATAAGAGGACTCAAGGTAAAAGAGCCATTAGGAGGCAGTGATCATAATATGATAGGTTTTCCTCTACAAAAAGAGAGGGATAAGGGAAAATCTGAAGTGTCAGTATTACAGTATAGCAAAGGGGATTACAGAGGCATGAGCTGACCAGAGTTGACTGGAAAGATACCCTAGCAGGGAAGACGGTGGAACAGCAATGGCAGGTATTCCTGGGAATAATGCAGAAGTTGCAGGATCAATTTATCCCAAAGAGGAGGAAAGATTCTAAGGGGAGTAAGAGGCACCCGTGGCTGACAAGGGAAGTCAAGGACAGCATAAAAATAAAAGAGAAGTATAACATAGCAAAGAAGAGTGGGAAGCCAGAGGATTGGGACTCTTTTAAAGAGCAACAGAAGACAGCTTAAAAAAAGGCAATACGGGGAGAAAAGATGAGGTACGAGGGTAAGCTCGCCAATAATATAAAGGAGGATAGTAAAAGCTTTTTTAGGTATGTGAAGAGGAAAAAAATAGTCAAGGCAAATGTGGGTCCCTTGAAGACAGAAGCAGGGGAATTTATTATGGAGAACAAGGAAATGGCAGACGAGTTGAACCGGTACTTTGGATCTGTCTTCACTAAGGAAGATACAAACAATCTCCCAGATGTTCTAGTGGCCAGAGATCCTAGGGTGACGGAGGAACTGAAGGAAATTCACATTAGGCAGGAAATGGTGTTGGGTAGACTGATGGGACTGAAGGCTGATAAATCCCCAGGGCCTGATGGTCTGCATCCCAGGGTACTTAAGGAGGTGGCTCTAGAAATTGTGGACGCATTGGTGATCATTTTCCAATGTTCTATAGATTCAGGATCAGTTCCTGTGGATTGGAGGGTGGCTAATGTTATCCCACTTTTTAAGAAAGGAGGGAGAGAGAAAACGGGAAATTATAGACCAGTTAGTCTGACATCAGTGGTGGGGAAGATGCTGGAGTCAATTATAAAAGACGAAATTGCGGAGCATTTGGATCGCAGTAACAGGATCATTCCAAATCAGCATGGATTTACGAAGGGAGACTCATGCTTGACTAATCTTCTGGATTTTTTTGAGGATGTAACTAGGAAAATTGACAGGGGAGAGCCGGTGGATGTGGTGTACCTCGACTTTCAGAAAGCCTTCGACAAGGTCCCACATAGGAGATTAGTGGGCAAAATTAGAGCACATGGTATTGAGGGTAGGGTACTGACATGGATAGAAAATTGGTTGGCAGACAGAAAGCAAAGAGTGGGCATAAATGGGTCCCTTTCAGAATGGCAGGCAGTGACTAGTGGGGTACCGCAAGGCTCGGCGCTGGGACCGCAGCCATTTACAATATACATTAATAACTTGGATGAAGGGATTAAAAGTAATATTAGCAAATTTGCAGAAGATACAAAGCTGGGTGGTAGTGTAAACTGTGAGGAAGATGCTATGAGGTTGCAGGGTGACTTGGACAGGTTGTGTGAGTGGGCGGATGCATGGCAGATGCAGTTTAATCTGGATAAGTGTGAGGTTATCCACTTTGGTGGTAAGGCAGATTATTATCTGAATGGTGTCAAGTTAGGAAAAGGGAACGTACAACAAGATCTGGGTGTCCTAGTGCATCAGTCACTGAAAGGAAGCATGCAGGTACAGCAGGCAGTGAAGAAAGCCAATGGAATGTTGGCCTTCATAACAAGAGAAGTTGAGTATAGGAGCAAAGAGGTCCTTCTGCAGTTGTACAGGGCCCTAGTGAGACTGCACCTGGAGTACTGTATGCAGTTTTGGTCTCCAAATTTGAGGAAGGATATTCTTGCTATTGAGGGCGTGCAGGGTAGGTTTACTAGGTTAATTCCCGGAATGGCGGGACTGTCATATGTTGAAAGACTGGAGCGACTAGGCTTGTATACACTGGAATTTAGAAGGATGAGAGGGGATCTTATCGAAACATATAAGATTATTAAGGGGTTGGACACGTTAGAGGCAGGAAACATGTTCCCAATGTTGGGGGAGTCCAGAACCAGGGGTCACAGTTTAAGAATAAGGGGTAGGCCATTTAGAACGGAGGCCAATTCTCTGAATGCATTCAAGAGAGAGCTAGATAGAGCTCTTAAGCATAGCGGAGTCAGGCGGTATGGGGAGAAGGCAGGAACGGGGTACTGATTGAAAATGATCAGCCATGATCACATTGAATGGTGGTGCTGGCTCTCCCTCCTAACCCCATTCTCCTGCCTTCTCCCATATCCCCTGACACCTGTACTGTTCAAGAAAAGTCCGGGAGCAGAGCAAGGACGCCCGTTGGCTGAGCAGTAAAGTAAGTGCTAATCACAGTTCAACAGGCAGTTTAAGTGAGAAGTCAGGTAAATTGGACAATCAGGCAATTTAAATTGGTGATATAAGCAAGGCTCACAAAAGGGTGCAGCCCTGTTCAGGTGCAGCCCAATGAGGGAAGTGCCCAGTGAGAAAAGTGCGAGTCTTTGGCCGCGAGTCTTCGGCGAGGAGGCTGAGGTGAGGAGGATACCATTGTTTTAAGCCAGAGCTGGTTATAGGCTCAAGGTGATGGCGGAAAAGTTGGTGCGGTGTGTTTCCTGCAGGATGTGGGAAGACAGGGACGTCGCGGGAGCTTCTGGGAGCTACACCTGCAAGAACTGTGTCCAGGTGCAGCTCCTGAAGGGACGTGTGGTGGAGTTGGAGAGGCAGTTGGATGACCTCAGGGCCATCCGGGAATGCGAGAGTTTCCTCGACAGGACCTATTGTGAGGCTGTCACGCCAAGGGTCCAGGTCGAGCGAAGGTGGGAGACTGTTTCCGGGGGGAGTGGACGTGGACTACAGGAGACCCCAGTGGCTGTGCCTATTGCAAATAGGTATACCCTCTTGGGAACTGTCGGGGCAGAAGACGTTTCCAGTCCGAGTGGCGGACCTGTTGGCAAGGATACACGACAGGGGAGACCGAAGTCTGGAAGAGCCGTAGTGGTCGGTGACTCCATAGTCCGAGGGACGGACAGAAGATTCTGTGGCAGCAGGAGGGACTTGAGGATGGTCTGTTGCCTCCCTGGTGCCAGGGTTCAACACATCACAGACCGGCTTCAGAAAATCCTAGCGAGGGAAGGCGATCAACCTGAAGTCGTTGTGCACGTGGGCACGAATGACGTCGGGCGGAAGAGGAAGGAGGTGCTACAGCGGGAGTTTAGAGAGTTGGGAAAAACGCTGAGAAGTAGGACGTCGAAGGTAGTTATCTCTGGACTGCTACCGGTACCTCGTGCTGGTGAGGCCAGGAACAGAGAGATAGAGGGTATGAATTTATGGCTGAGGGACTGGTGCAGAGAGCAGGGATTTAGATTTCTGGACCACTGGGATCTCTTCTGGGCTAGGGGTGACTTGTACAAAAGGGACGGGTTGCATCTTAACAGCAGGGGGACAAACATTCTGGCAGGCAGGTTTGCTAGTGTGACACCTGTGGCTTTAAACTAAGTAGTGGGGGGGAGGGGTTAACAAATTGTGAATATGAAGATGAGGTAAAAGGGAATACAGGAGATATTGCAAAATACTCTCGGAAGAATGGGAACAGAAGTTCTAGAGCGGAAAAGAAATTAAGGGCAGGGCCAATTGTGAACGATGTGAGAGGGGAGGTAAATACAGAAGTTAAAGTGTTGTACTTAAATGCGCGTAGTATAAAAAATAAAGTGGATGAGCTTGAGGCTCAGTTAGTCATGGGCAAGTATGATGTTGTAGGGATCACTGAGACATGGCTACAAGAGGACCAGGGCTGGGAACTGAATATTCAGGGGTACACAACGTATAGAAAAGACAGACAGGTGGGCAGAGGGGGTGGGGTTGCTCTGATGGTAAGGAATGATATTCATTCCCTTGCAAGGGGTGACATAGAATCAGGAGATGTTGAATCAGTATGGATAGAAATGAGAAATTGTAAGGGTAAAAAGACCCTAATGGGAGTTATCTATAGGCCCCCAAACAGTAGCCTCGACTTAGGGTGCAAGTTAAATCAGGAGATAAAATTGGCGTGTCAAAAATGTAATGCTACGGTGGTTATGGGAGATTTCAACATGCAGGTAGACTGGGAAAATCAGGTTGGAAATGGACCCCAGGAAAGAGAGTTTGTAGAGTGCCTTCGAGATGGATTCTTAGAACAGCTTGTACTGGAGCCTACCAGGGAGAAGGCAATTCTGGATTTAGTGTTGTGTAATGATCCTGATCTGATAAGGGGACTAGAGGTAAAAGAGCCATTAGGAGGCAGTGATCACAACATGATAAGTTTTACTCTGCAAATGGAAAGGCAGAAGGGAAAATCGGAAGTGTCGGTATTACAGTATAGCAAAGGGGATTACAGAGGCATGAGGCGGGAGCTGGCCAAAATTGATTGGAAGGAGGCCCTAGCAGGGAAGACGGTAGAACAGCAATGGCAGGTATTCCTGGGAATAATGCAGAGGTTGCAGGATCAATTTATTCCAAAGAGGTGGAAAGACTCTAAGGGGAGTAAGAGACACCTGTGGCTGACAAGGGAAGTCAGGGACAGCATAAAAATTAAGGAGAGGAAGTATAACATAGCAAAGAAGAGTGGGAAGACAGAGGATTGGGACTCTTTTAAAGAGCAACAAAAGTTAACTAAAAAGGCAATACGAGGAGAAAAGATGAGGTACGAGGGTAAACTAGCCAATAATATAAAGGAGGATAGCAAAAGTTTTTTTAGGTACGTGAAGAGGAAAAAAATAGTCAAGGCAAATGTGGGTCCCTTGAAGACAGAAGCAGGGGAATTTATTATGGGGAACAAAGAAATGGCAGACGAGTTAAACTGTTACTTTGGATCTGTCTTCACTGAGGAAGATACACACAATCTCCCAAATGTTCTAGGGGCTGGAGAACCTAGGGTGATGGAGGAACTGAAGGAAATCCACATTAGGCAGGAAATGGTTTTGGGTAGACTGATGGGACTGAAGGCTGATAAATCCCCAGGGCCTGATGGTCTGCATCCCAGAGTACTTAAGGAGGTGGCTCTAGAAATAGTGGAAGCATTGGAGATCATTTTTCAATGTTCTATAGATTCAGGATCAGTTCCTGTGGATTGGAGAATAGCAAATGTTATCCCACTTTTTAAGAAAGGAGGGAGAGAGAAAACGGGTAATTATAGACCAGTTAGTCTGACATCAGTGGTGGGGAAAATGCTGGAGTCAATTATAAAAGACGAAATTGCTGAGCATTTGGATAGCAGTAACGGGATCGTTCCGAGTCAGCATGGATTTACGAAGGGGAAATCATGCTTGACAAATCTACTGGAATTTTTTGAGGATGTAACTAGGAAAATTGACAAGGGAGAGTCAGTGGATGTGGTGTACCTCGACTTTCAGAAAGCCTTCGACAAGGTCCCACATAGGAGATTAGTGGGCAAAATTAGGGCACATGGTATTGGGGGTAGGGTACTGACATGGATAGAAAATTGGTTAACAGACAGAAAGCAAAGAGTGGGGATAAATGGGTCCCTTTCGGAATGGCAGGCAGTGACCAGTGGGGTACCGCAAGGTTCGGTGCTGGGACCCCAGCTATTTACGATATACATTAATGACTTAGACGAAGGGATTAAAAGTACCATTAGCAAATTTGCAGATGATACTAAGTTGGGGGGTAGTGTGAATTGTGAGGAAGATGCAATAAGGCTGCAGGGTGACCTGGACAGGTTGTGTGAGTGGGCGGATACATGGCAGATGCAGTTTAATGTAGATAAGTGTGAGGTTATTCACTTTGGAAGTAAGAATAGAAAGGCAGATTATTATCTGAATGGTGTCAAGTTAGGAGGAGGGGGAGTTCAACGAGATCTGGGTGTCCTAGTGCATCAGTCAATGAAAGGAAGCATGCAGGTTCAGCAGGCAGTGAAGAAAGCCAATGGAATGTTGGCCTTCGTAACAAGAGGAGTTGAGTATAGGAGCAAAGAGGTCCTTCTACAGTTGTACCGGGCCCTGGTGAGACCGCACCTGGAGTACTGTGTGCAGTTTTGGTCTCCAAATTTGAGGAAGGATATTCTTGCTATGGAGGGCGTGCAGCGTAGGTTCACTAGATTAATTCCCGGAATGGCGGGACTGTCGTATGTTGAAAGGCTGGAGCGATTGGGCTTGTATACACTGGAATTTAGAAGGATGAGGGGGGATCTTATTGAAACATATAAGATAATTAGGGGATTGGACACATTAGAGGCAGATAACATGTTCCCAATGTTGGGGGAGTCCAGAACAAGGGGCCACAGTTTGAGAATAAGGGGTAGGCCATTTAGAACGGAGATGAGGAAGAACTTTTTCAGTCAGAGGGTGGTGAAGGTGTGGAATTCTCTGCCTCAGAAGGCAGTGGAGGCCAGTTCGTTGGATGCTTTCAAGAGAGAGCTGGATAGAGCTCTTAAGGATAGCGGAGTGAGGGGGTATGGGGAGAAGGCAGGAACGGGGTACTGATTGATAGTGATCAGCCATGATCGCATTGAATGGCGGTGCTGGCTCGAAGGGCTGAATGGCCTACTCCTGCACCTATTGTCTATTGTCTATTGGCTCGGGCAGAATGGGCTACTCCTGCACCTATTGTCTATCATCTTAAATCTTTTTCTCTAGTGATGCATGGATGATAAAACATTTTATCCATAAGCAAAAGGAGATCTATTAAGTTATTAGTTTCTCATGATGAAGTTATTAAACAAATAATTTACAGTGTTTTGTTAAATTTACAGAAGTTATTAAACAAATATTTTAGCCTGACGTCTAAAAAGTTCATTTTCATTTACATACTCTCACAGTCAAAGAGAGATACAGTAGAAAAACAGGTCCTTCCTGTTGTCAAGTCCATACTGACCATCAAGTACCCAACATTTTTTTAAACATAATCCCAACTTAACCCATTTCATTCTCCCCACATTCCCATCATCTCCCACCCTCAGATTCTGCCATTCCCCTACAAGCAAGGAAAATTTCAACAGCCTTTCAAACTACCAACTACCTAAATTACCATTTAAGAATGTGGGAGAAAATGGGAGCACCCAGACGAAACCCACGTGGTCACAGGGGGAATGTACAAACTCCACAATGTCTGCATCTGAGGTCAGGATTGTACCCTGAAAATGCGAGGCAGCATCTCTATGAGCTGTGCCACTGTGCCATCCTTCAGTTTAACACAACAGATACAAATCTGTCAGATGCTAGGTTTTAACATACCAGATATTGGATTCCTCTATCTGCATCTACAAAGTGTCGGCAACTCTGGGAGAAACGGTTTAGTAAAACCTTGATCAAACTCTGATACCAGCTGGTACTCATCGATAGGAAGCAATCCTGAAACAAAAGAGTCATGATAAATGCAAGATAAGAGGGTCGAAAGAACAACTACAAAGGTGTGAGTAGGATTGGCCCATTAAAAACACATGCATTAAGAGTGACAAGAGCGTTTTGTTTCCTTGCTTTTCGGTAAAGCAATATTACTTCATGGTTAATATTGCTTTTTCGGTAAAGTAATGAAAATTGAAATCATAGAAAAAAAGATTACTCTGTCCAAGAATGAAGTTGGTGCTGGAGATGAAATTAAGGCATACTGGTGAAGCAGATTAGTCATCGCCCTGCTGTTCTGCTGCCCTGTTCCAGTCTGCCTGCTGAGGAGTGTAAAAGTGCCAATTCCTCGTTTCTGATGGTGACGTGGTTTATAACAATGCTGTAATATTGGATAGCGTTCTCAATGACTGGAGGAGCTGCTAATCTTTCTGCTGCACTTCTCAGAATTTAGATTAGACTTTGGAAAAGTAACATCCATGTATTTCAAAATCTTCGCCTCGCCACAACAATGGTTTAACACTGTACATTACTACAGCCACATCTTTCATACATCCAAAAGTATAGTTATATTTAATCTCAATATAATGGGAAATGTCATTCAATGGAACGGCTTTAACAGTGGTGCATCTTACTGCCATCTGACTGCATCTTACTGCCATCCAACAACTTTGAAGAGAACATTAAATATAAAATATGTCCTACACTATGCAATACCACAAACATATTGATCTTCATCCCATGGAATATTCAGCAAGAGAGCTATTCTATCAGTTGATTATGACAAAATACGAAGTCACTTCAAATTATCAACTCTCCAGGAATCTTCGGAGGCTCAGATAGATCTCCATTAATGTTGAGTCTAAAGAAAGGTTTCGACCCAACACATCACCTATCCGTGTTCTCCAGAGATGCTGCCTGACCTGCTGAGTTACTCCAGCACTTTGTGACTTTGTGTGTATTAACCAGCACCTGCAGTTCCTTGTTTCTCCATTACTATGTGCAGGACAGATACTGGATTCTAGTGCATGGCATTCCCTGCGTGGCCAGTCCCCTTCACACCAATGGGCTAACATCACTTTTCAAAACTATAAAACTCCACTACATGCATGCCAATGAACAAGTCAGGAGAAAGTGTCTGAGCCACCCAGAGTTGAGGACTTACAGATTGTATCGAAAGTAATAACTCAATGTTAACTACAGAATATTCTCTCACCAGCTGTGGGTCAATTTCCGAAATGGATTTGCTATACACAGCACCAAGTAACTCTTCCAGCTCAGCAAAGGACAGTTTGCTCATTTTGTGTTTGTCCGAAGACAGATGCTCTCCCAGGAAGAGACGCTGCCAGAGAACGTCACGGCGACAGTGAGACTTTGCTTGTTGGACCATCACCGCAATCTGTTCTTGGGCACTTTCTACCTCCGATGTCAGTAAAGGGAAGAGCGGAGAGGAGTAGAACAGTTCTGGAGCCATCTTCAATTGTTTCCCATGGGAGTAAAACTCGCTGGAATCCGTCGTCTCATCCCACCCATCTGGATCCAACTCTCTCCGTTCGGGATCAGATTTTCCCAACACCTGGGAATCTCTCGGCAACTCCAAAGAATCCCTCCGAGTTCTTGGTAATTTTTTAAAGCGTCGCATGTCAGCAGTTAATCTCGGGAAGAGCTCCCTGCAGCTTGTCATTATCACGTAGAATCGTAACCTTAAAGAAAGATCAAACCTTGGTTTATTTCACATGACTTCCAATATTTTATTTTTTAGGCAGGTGTAATTTGGTGAAGAACCAGACACAAGCAAACTACATTTACTTTCAAGGTGAAATGTAGCTTAACATCTTCCATGCGCTTTATGTGACCATATTCATCACGCCCCGTTGTTGGCAAACAGAAATGTCTGTATGTCTTGGAGAGGGCTCAGAGTTTAGAATTTGTAATAAAGGACAATCATGATTCATCCATGAAATGGGGAAAAATCTATACATCATAAAACAAAACTACTTGTGCAGGAGGCGAATGGGGAGGGGAGGGGGAGAGGGAAAGTACGTAAATTTACCAAATATATGTAAATAACTTGTATTGGCCAACAATTTTTTTGACATTGTAAAATTAATATATATATATATATCAGTTTTACAATGTCAAAAAAATTGTTGGCCAATACAAGTTCTTTATATCTTTAACGATATCCTTTTTGCAAGCACACATTAGTCTGAAGAAGGGTCTCGACCCGAAACATCGCCCATTCCTTCTCTCCTGAGATGCTGCCTGACCTGCTGGTTTACTCCAGCATTTTGTGAATAAATACCTTCGATTTGTACCAGCATCTGCAGTTATTTTCTTACATTATCTAATGTAGTACTTTAGCTCAGCAACCTATCTTCCTTTGATTTTCTTTAGCTTCTCTACCCCTCAACATTAGTCCAATAACCACTATTTCAATATGGTTTGCACAAAGTGTTCTGAATTCTTCAAAGACTCTACCTTTGCCATGGTTCTGACATTGACCACACTACAAGATAATTAATGGACCATAGTACTGTGATCAGATTCAGCCAAGCTCTGTTACCTGATGAACCATATCCCATTCAGAAATGACTTCAATTACAATTTATAGGCAAATCGACCAACAGCATAATTAACAGGTAGTTTTAACTTGTATCCAAGGATTGTGTCAAATAGGTCTATGCTCGCTAATTAGATTTGTCAAAAAGCAAGACGTCAGTAGAAGATTTACTTTGGAAACATTAAATTGATTATAGAAAATGTAATCTAATTTTGTTTCTTAGAATAACAATTCTTAAAATCACCATTTAGGTAAACAATCAACCATGCTTCAATTATGATAGAAACCCATATCTTATTTTGAAGTTAATGAGCAATTTCACACCAAGATGTTAAAATTTAGTCAGAAAAATAATGAAAGGGTGACAAAAGCCAGGCCATAAAAATGAGCATATTATTGCTCGGCCTCCTGATAGCACGGTATCAGAGAGTCCAATGCTCTCACAACTGGAAACATATGCAGACTTTAAACTAGTACGGTTGTGGGGGAGGGACTCAAACACAGATAGCTAATAGGCAGTGTGTGAGGCAGGAGGCAGAAAAGGGAAACACTCAGACCCAATATGTAGGAGAGAAAGAAGTGAAAAGAAATAAACTGAGAATAAGAAATGATGGGTCCCTTAAATGTGTATATTTTAATGCTAGGAGCATTGTAAGAAAGGTGGATGAGCTTAGAGCCTGGATTGACATCTGGAAGTATGATTTATTCACAAAATGCTGGAGTAACTCAGCAGGTCAGGCAGCATCTCGGGAGAGAAGGAATGGGTGACGTTTCGGGTCGAGACCCTTCTTCAGACTGATGTTGCGGCGATCAGTGAAACATGGTTGCAGGAGGGTTGCGATTGGCAATTAAATATTCCAGGATTTCATTGTTTTAGATGTGATAGAATCGGAGGGGCAAGAGGTGGGGGTGTTGCATTGCTTGTCAGGGAGGATATCACAGCAGTGCTTTGGCAGGACAGACTAGAAGGCTCGATTAGGGAGGCTGTTTGGGTGGAACTCAGAAATGAGAAAGGCTTAGCAACACTTATAGGGGTGTATTATAGACCGCCAAATAGGGAACGAGAATTGGAAGAGCAAATATGTAAGGAGATAGCAGATATTAGTAGTAAGCACAGGGTAGTGATTGTGGGTGATTTCAATTTTCCTTACATAGACTGGGAATCACATTCTGTTAAAGGGCTGGATGGTTTGGAGTTTGTAAAATGTGTGCAGGATAGTTTTTTGCAGCAATACGTACAGGTACCTACCAGAGAAGGGGCAGTGTTGGACCTCCTGTTAGGAAATGAGACGGGTCAGGTGACGGAGGTATGTGTTGAGGAGCACTTTGGGTCTAGTGATCACAATGCCATTAGTTTCAATATAATTATGGAGAAGGTCAAATCTGGACCAAGGGTTGAGATTTTGAATTGGAGAAAGGCTAATTTTGAGGAGATGAGAAAGGATTTAAAAGGAGTGAAATGGGACATTTTGTTCTATGAAAAGGATATAATAGAGAAATGGAGGATATTTAAAGGTGAAATTTTGAGAGTACAGAGTCTTTATGTCCCTGTTCAGTGGAAAGGAAAGAATAATAATTTGAAAGAGCCGTGGTTTTCCAGGGAATTTGGACACTTGGTTCAGAAAAAGAGGGAGATATACAATAAATATAAGCGGCAGGGAGTAAATGAGGTTCTTGAGGAATATAAAGAATATAAAAGAAATCTTAAGAAGGAAATTAGAAAAGCGAAAAAGAGATATGAGGTTGCTTTGGCAAGTAATGTAAAAGTAAACCCCAAGGGGTTCTACAGATATGTCAATAGCAAAAGGATAGCAAGGGATAAAATTGGTCCATTAGAGAGTCAGAGTGAACAGCTATGTGCTGAGCCGGAAGAAATGGGGGAGATATTAAACAATTTCTTTTCTTCGGTATTGACCGAGGAGAAGGATATTGAATTATGTGAGGTAAGCGAAACAAGTAGAGTAGTGATGGAAATTATGAGGATCAAAGAAGAGGAGGTACGGACACTTTTGAAAAATATAAAAGTGGATAAGTCTCCAGGTCCTGATAGGATATTCCCTAGGACATTGAGGGAAGTTAGTGCAGAAATAGCAGGGGCTATGACGGAAATATTTCAAACGTCATTAGAAACGGGGATGGTGCCGGAAGATTGGCGCATTGCGCATGTTGTGCCTTTGTTTAAAAAAGGTTCTAAAAGTAAACCTAGCAATTATAGACCTGTTAGTTTGACGTCTGTGGTGGGAAAATTAATGGAAAAGATACTTAGGGACAATATATATAATCACATGGATAAACAAGGCCTGATTAGAAACAGTCAACATGGATTTGTGCCTGGAAGGTCATGTTTGACTAATCTTCTTGAATTTTTTGAAGAGGTTACCAGGGAAATTGATAAGGGCAAGGCTGTGGATGTTGTCTATATGGACTTCAGTAAGGCAAGGTTTGACAAGGTTCCACATGGAAGGTTGTTTAAGAAGATTAAATCGTTGGGTATTAATAGTGAGGTTGCAAGATAGATTCAACAATGGCTGAATGGGAGATACCAGAGGGTAATGGTTGACAACTGTATGTCAGGTTGGAGGCCAGTGTCTAGTGGAGTACCCCAAGGATCTGTGTTGGGTCCACTGTTGTTTGTCATTTACATTAATGATCTGGATGATGGTGTGGCAAATTGGATTAGTAAGTATGCAGATGATACTAAGATAGGTGGTGTAGTTAATAATGAAGTAGATTTTCAAAGTCTACAGAGAGACTTGGGCCTTTTGGAAGGGTGGGCTGAAAGATGGCAGATGGAGTTTAATGCTGATAAGTGTGAGGTGCTGCATTTTGGTAGGACAAATCAAAATAGGACGTACAGGGTAAATGGTAAGGAATTGAGGAATGCAGTGGAACAGAGGGATCTGGGAATAACTGTGCATTGTTCCCTGAAGGTGGAATCTCATGTGGATAGGGTGGTGAAGAAGGCGTTTGGTATGCTTGCCTTTATAAATCAGAGCATCGAATATAGAAGTTGGGATGTAATGTTGAAATTGTACAGGGCATTGGCGAGGCCGAATCTGGAGTATGGTGTGCAGTTCTGGTCGCCAAATTATAGGAAGGATGTCGACAAAATGGAGAGGGTACAGAGGAGATTTACTAGAATGTTGCCTGGGTTTCAGCACTTAAGCTACAGAGAGAGGTTGAACAGGTTGGGTCTTTATTCTTTGGAGCGTAGAAGGTTGAGGGGGGACTTGATAGAGGTTTTTTAAATTTTAAGAAGGACGGACAGAGTTGACGTGGGTAGGCTTTTCCCTTTGAGAGTGGGGAAGATTCCAACAAGGGGACATAACTTCAGAATTAAGGGACAAAAGTTTAGGGGCAACATGAGGGGTAACTTCTTTACTCAGAGGGTGGTGGCTATGTGGAATGAGCTTCCGGTGGAAGTGGTGGAGGCAGGCTCGATTTTATTATTTAAGAGTAAATTGGATAGGTATATGCATGGGAGGGGATTGGAGGGTTATGGTCTGAGAGCAGGTAGATGAGACTAGGTCAGAGAAAGTGGTCGGCGTGGACTGGTAGGGCCGAATGGGCCTGTTTCTGTGCTG
The DNA here is from genome assembly GCF_053455715.1 of Rhinoraja longicauda. Classification (NCBI taxonomy): domain Eukaryota; kingdom Metazoa; phylum Chordata; class Chondrichthyes; order Rajiformes; family Arhynchobatidae; genus Rhinoraja; species Rhinoraja longicauda. The sequence continues at coordinate 15,077,795 of NC_135963.1, read as the reverse complement.
TAATTGTTATATGGTTATATGGTTATATGCAGGGCACCACAACTTCTAGCAGTATCATACTGGTTGTACAATACTTAAGATTTCCAGAAGGCATCTGATAAGATGCTCCAAGGAAAGTTATTGGGGAAAATAAACACATGGTTAAGGAACTAAGCATATTGGCGTGGTTAGCAGGGTGGATTTCAGAAAACCTTCAATGAGGTGCCATATTGCTACAATATTAAAATATTCTTCTTACAAAGAGCAACATAAGGACTTATTTCTCCTGTCTTTTAAAAAAAATAACAAAATGTGTTTAATTCATTTGGATAGCAGATTGGCTGGTTTATAGGAATAATTGGTCGCTTTTTTGGTTGGCAAGATGCAATGAGTGAAAGGCAACAGGATTGGTTCTGAAGCCTCAATCTTTTTGATTTATCACTGTGCTAGAGATGAACAGCGCAGAAACACCCTTCAGTCCACCAAGTCTGCACTGACCCTTGGCGCCCATTCACATTAATTCTGTATTAATCCCATTTTTAATTCTACTACCATTGTCATCTAGTCTCTCAGATTTTGCCACTCACCCACATGCTAGGGGGAATTTATAGTACCCAATTAAACTACCAGTTCATGTCCCTCAAAATTGAAAGAAAACCGGAGCATCTCTAGGTATCTTCTCCCACACACCATTTCTTGACAGTTTCTTCGAAGTATACAAATGACTTGGATGAGGAAGTGGGTGAAAGGTTTCAGAGGTATAGAGGAGTTGAATTATAATCAGATCAGCCATGATCTAAAGGGGATGTGTGGGGCAACTTTTACTTTACCACAGAGGGTGGTGAATGTGCTGTCGGGGATGGTGGTTGAGGCAGATACAATAGTTGCATTTAAGAGACTTTGGACAAGCATTTGGAAATGTAGGGAATGGAGGGATATGGATTATGTGCAGGTAGATAAGTTGATCTTGGCATCATGTTCGGCACAGATGTTTTGGGCTGAACAGCCCATTCTTGTGCTAAACTGTGCTATGTTCTAAATGGCAGAGCAAGCTTGAGAGTTGTAGGGCTACACCTGCTCCTAATTTATTTCTTTGTAACATTTGATACAAAGACACCTCAGAAGGTGATTCGGCTCAAAATGGCTCACAACCAGCCTTGCTAACCCGCTATGTCGCCATAATCCTGTACCTTATCTTCTTTTAATTGCTTATCCAAATTGCCTTTTCACTCACAAATTCTACGTAGGTCCACAATTTTTGCTGCTTCTCACAGCTGCAGCATTGCCAAATGCTGAGACCACTCCACTCTTCCAACTGAGCAAAGAGATTTGAACCCCCCCAAAAAATACAGATACGAAAAAGAAACAACATGCTTACTTTAAATTTATAAAATACCCGCATTTAAATGAATTAGAATTAGTAAGGGGTATCTCACCGAAGCATGTTGCGCTCTGTTTCAGGCTGTTCTTCGAAAGGTCCTGCGCTGTGGCACACTAATAGGGATACGTCAAACTCATCGTGGTGTCTGATTCCTTCAGAGTCTTTATACGATCCAGATCTGCATTTAAGTCAGAAATTCCTATCAGCGATTTCATAACCTCCAAAAATGCTGTGTTGTTTCTCTAAGCTAATATCGCTAATCCGATTGTAATCATGAGTGAAAGCTGACAATTCAATATCTATTAGAATGGATAAATGTGTCCTATTTGAAATGCTCAAAGAAATACATGCATGACACATTACGACTTGGGAACACATCTATGCTTTTGGACCGTTATGATGCAATTTAATCTAAAAGCTGCCCTAATAAGTTTAAAACATTTCTTAATTTGATTAGGTTTTGATAAAGAAGATTCTGAATATTCTGTGCAATTTTGGACAATGAGAGGCTTTGATAATTTGGTCTGGATTCAAACAAATCATAGCTAATCGAGGATCAAGGGTTGCTGAAGGGTGCATATTAGAGGTGAATTTGCTTTGACTGGAGACAATATGAAGACGGAACTTTAATTTGCTTGGTAGCACAGCAGCAGAGCCCCTATTCAGCATCCATCCATCCATTGTCTTCGGCATGTACCATCAGAAAAGGCAGTGTTGAATTTCACATCTGTGCTGGTGACATTCAATTCAATCTCAGCATCTTCACTCTCACCTTCCCCCATAATCACTAATTTACCATGCTTTTGGCTCCAACAAGGTTACATTTCAAAAATGAATACATAAAGTGCTGAAAAATACTCAGCAAGTCAGGTTGCATCTGTGGAAGAGAAACAAAGTCAACGCTTCAGGACGGAAACCTTCAACAGAACTGAAAAGGAGAAAGAAGAAGCTAGTAAAGCTGTAGGAAGTCAAAATTTCCTTTAGACATCTTCCCCCCCCCCCATATTTTCTAGCCAGCCTATTTTCCACCGAAGATAGAAACAAATGCTGGAGTAACTCAGTGGGACAGGCAGCATCTCTGGTGTGAAGGAATGGGTAACGTTTCGGGTCAGGGGAGATGGAAACTAGAAATATGGATGGTCAAGGTGTGAAAACGATAGATCAAATCAGACGATGATCAATGGAATGTAGTTATTCACAAAATGCTGGAGTAACTCGGCAGGTCAGGCAGCATCTCAGGAGAGAAGGAATGGGCGACAATGGAATGTAGAATGGTTCATTGTTGGCTGACGGGAATGTGACAAAGAAGCATACATACTGCAAAATTAGTCAGGACAGTGAAACTGTTCAGATAACTCGGGTGGGGGAGGGACAGTAAGGGTTACTTGAAGTTAGAGAAATCCATATTCATATCGTTGGGTTGTAAGCTGCCCAAGCGAAAACTGAGGTACTATTCCTCCAATTTGAGTTTGGCCTCACTCTGTCAGTGGGAGGGGGAGTTAAAATGTTTTGCAACTGGGAGATCGCATAGGCCAAGGTGGAGTGAGCGTGGACTATTTTCCACTCATCCCAAACTCCATTGTCCATCTTTGAAGTTGCAAGCATCAATCATTTCAGTGCTCTGCCCTAAATTGGCACTTGTTAATACAAAACCTTGACTTTAAAAGACCCATCCTTCTTTTTAAATCTCCCCAGGAGCCACATCCCTCCTATCTCTGCAATCAGCTTCAGCCAGAGAGGACTCCGAAGATAATTGTATACTAATTCTGAGCTTGTATCAGTTTTTTATTTCACCACTGGTGATCGTGCCTTCAGTTCTAGAAAGCAACTTAGCCTCCCTGTCTCTCCTTCCTCTTTACAGGTTCTTTAAACTTAGTTCTTTCGTCACCCGCCCTCCAACAACCTACAGAACACTTGCACTTAAACATGTTTCGTGCTATTATATTAAAGAGATTATGCAAAGTGCAAGTTATTCTTGTTGTGGTCCAAGGGGCAGATTCCCAGTGAAAGTATTGATGATGTTTAAGTTAGGTTCTTTGCAAAGGAACTAAACTTCAATTGATAATGTGATTAGAGGCAGCAATATAAACTGAAGAAAAGTATTCTAACAGACAGCTTACAGAAAATGATTTTTACCTATTCCAGAGTGCCACTAATGCATATTCATGCATTTCTGTATTCTGGGTCCCCTTTCTTCCATCCACACTCATTGCTGTTCTTGACATACGGAGTGGCTTCATTCCATAGATGCTGGCGTGATCAGTGATATAGTTATAGAGCTGATGAGCTGTTGTCATGTTTGTGGAGAGGGCTATAGTCCCTAAAAAAAAAAGGATTTTGAAAACCAGATCCAAAAATTAGAAATGAATGTACATTCTTCTCATCAACCATTTTACGTCTGATATGTTTTCCTCACGCATCAACATCATGCATGTTGTATCTTTTATTTGGGTTTCTTCCTCCAACCCTCACATCCTCATGTGACTATGATATCACCAGTTCATTTGTAAAGCTGACACATTCTTGGCCATGTGTAGGAAGGAACTGCAGATGCTGGTTTACACCGAAGATAGACGCAAAACGCTGGAGTAGCTCAGCGCGTCAGACACTGAAGGTCTGAAGAAGTGTCTTGAACCAAAATGTCCCCTATTCCTTTTCTCCAGCGATGCTGCCTGACCCGCTGAGTTACCCCAGCATTTTGTGTCTACATTCATGGTCATTCAGGGGGTATGGGGAGAAGGCAGGAACGGGGTTTATTCACAAAATGCTGGAGTAACTCAGCAGGTCAGGCAGCATCTCGGGAGAGAAGGAATGGGTGACGTTTCGGGTCGAGACCCTTTTTCAGACTGATGTCAGGGGGGCGGGACAAAGGAAGGATATAGGTGGAGACAGGAAGATAGAGGGAAATCTGGGAAGGAGGAGGGGAAGAGAGGGACAGAGGAGCTATCTAAAGTTGGAGAAGTCGACGTTCATACCACCGGGCTGCAAACTGCCCAGGCGAAATATGAGGTGCTGCTCCTCCAACTTCCGGCGGGCCTCACTATGGCACTGGAGGAGGCCCATGACAGAAAGGTCAGACTGGGAATGGGAGGGGGAGTTAAAGTGCTCGGCCACCGGGAGATCAGTTTTGTTAATACGGACCGAGCGCAGGTGTTCAGCGAAGCGATCGCCGAGCCTGCGCTTGGTTTCGCCGATGTAAATAAGTTGACATCTACGGGGTACTGGGTACTGATTGAGAATGATCAGCCATGATCACATTGAATGGTGGTGCTGGCTCGAAGGGCCGAATGGCCTCCTCCTGCACCTATTGTCTATTGTGTTCCTTAGTCATGCTGCAATTCCTGCAAACTATTTGTTATGTGAGAAATTGATTCACATAAAAGGTGAAGTATAAGAATTATAAATCTAACCAAAAACCAACAACTCGCACTTAGCAAGCACATAAGGTTGCAAAGCAGGCTCTTTTAAATCCTCTATTTAGCAACAATAAACATTAATGCTTTCAGCTTTACCTTCAAAGATGTGATTCCTTCCATACTTTGGAATATCTGGATGGTGACAGATAAAGTCTTCTAGGAAGCTAGTGAGGTGGTATCCCTGTCTCAGAGTCATTTGCCGGCCAACCAGATATTGATGAATGACCCGCAGATGGAAATCATAACTGAAGGAGTGAACGTGCATTAGATCCCGCACCTTGTCACACTCCTCTGTGAACAACATTGAAAGCTGCCAGGAAAGAGACAACAGGTTACGCTATGGATTACGTTCCCCACTCACGTGGTAATGGCTTGCCCCCACTGCGTTCATGCAAACCTCCCTTTAGTTAAACAAATGTTTTAGTTATGTCAAATTGTGCCATAATTGTAATAATTTAAATGATTGAATCACTGCAATACTGCAATGGCTCATGTCATTTTCAATTCCATTGTTCAATTATCATGGATGGAAACCTGAGCTTCAAATTAACTGCTCAACCCATGACTACGTCCCATGAAAGAAGAGATAATATTAATTCCGATACTATCAAGATGTAAAAGATCCAAGAATTTGCACTGTACATTCAATAAGGAACCAGTCATCGGTTTTTAACATTTTCTTGGCAGATTACAACTTATGTATTGCCATCTTCGTTTATAATCAGAGCACTCAGAATAATCATCCGACTCCATTGATAAAAACCTTTAATTTTGTTGTTCATGATTATTTTGATTTTTTTAAAAACTTTTCAGGGATTTCTAACATATCCTAAACATTATTATTTTTGGATCAAACAAACTTGAAAACAAATCTGACGTATTTGAACGAGGCAGGAGAGAATAGTAAACTTACAATCTTGGAGCAGCTTAGAAAACTTATCCTTCTGTGTAAAACTGAAATCTGATTTAAATACCCCAAGACTGTTAAATTTTTATTGGTATTGTAGTGATTGGGATGACGTCACTATCGGACCGTAGGTGAATCATGCAGAAATTAGATTCCCAACCAATCTTGAATCTAAAGGCTGCTTTCTTAAACTATGAAGTTGTCGAAAATGTATTCTGTCAATTATAGCCATATAATGACTATTGTTATTTCTCGACTAACAACATTCCTTCATATCCCGTTCACTGACACTCATTACGATTTGAAAAGCCTTGATTCGATCCCCCCCTCTAACTCTGTAATTTATCTTTGAGTTTGAACAGATTTGGGGCCCAAACAAATCACTTACAACATAGAATATTGAACAGATACTCTCACTTGGCCTCAGCCATTGTTTTGACCACAAAATCCCATTTGATATTAAAAGCTTGTTTTTTTGAAGCTATAATTTAGAGGATACCCTGAGAAGTGTCCATCTTCAAAAAGACACGTTAACAATACAGAGTATGATCAGAGGTGGCTGGCTGATCCCAGATAATGAACCTAACCGAGGGATACCCATTAAAGCATGTGCACTTGGCTCAGTTGGTTAGAAAATGGATGTGATAAAATATCTTTTCCTGGTTCACCCTTTCTTCACTGCTGTGAATGAAAAAAAAAAGCAGATCAGAGCTGTACTGACAGTGGACAAGGAAAGGGTTGGCAAATATTCTGGTAGAAATTGATAGAAATAAGAGGACAAATAATGTGTGGTATCACAAAATGGCTAAGTTGAATCAGAGCAAGGTGAGCAGCTAACTAGGCACTTAAATTCTGTTACTCCCACTCACTGATGTTAGCCAAGTACTTGCAATAATATTTAAAGCTGCGGAATGATGTCTTGCAGCAAGTCTGCCGACAATCCTTAAATCCAGAGCAATAAAATGTAGCTATGTTTCATTTTTATTACTTACAGAAAAAAACCCTCTGGAACACACAAAGTCTAAAGCTCTCATCTTTAATTTTAAAATGCTCTTGTTATACTTTGTCAAGTTATATTTTTTTTTAAAAAATTTTAAAAATCAAACTCATCTGCATTTCAGGGAAATTGAGAACAATGTTATTTTTTAATTTGCATTGTTTGCGGAAGACATGTCTTATTGGAGGAATAATTTTCAGAACACAACTCCCTGAGTAAGAAATCCACTGATTTAAGACATCATGCTGGAGTAGATGAACAGCACTCAATTTCTCCAATCATCCAATTAATGCTGCTGTCACGTATAAACAGCACAAGCAGTTGTGCAGTCAACTCACCAAAATAGGAAGCCAGCGCTCAAAGAAGCCTCACATAAAACAACACTACTAAACAGAATAGCCCAAGAAATCCCACTGAGCATCGGTAGTGCTCACATTTCCACAGAAGTAACACTTCATAGTGATTTAACCTTCTCAGTAGCCACCATGAGATTCTTCCAGCATTTCCACAGATGTCCATTCTGGTTGCACTGACAGCTTTTGGCACATTTTTCCGAACCAATTACTTTTCTTTCTTATGCAAAGTGTGGATGATGAAAACTCGACAATTCAAAGAGTAATTGTTGTCCCTATACAAGTACAGAAAACGTAAACGGAAACCTTCCACCTTTACGAAGAAAATGGCACAAGCCTAGCAAATATCGGGCATCTTCGTCGGCATGGACGAGTCCAACTGTCGTGACATTCCACTGCATTGAGTTAGATGGGTAAAGTTCTTTGGTTTGGGGGAATTTACAGGGCCCAGTTGGTGCCAGAGAAGCAAGTGGGCCACGATGAGATGGCTGAGTTGACAGGCTCTTAGGAGAGCACCACGAAGTGGGTCAGGCACGAAGCTGGAGTAACTCAGTGGGTCAGGCAGCATCTCTAGTGAAAAAGGTTAGGTGACGTTTCGGGTCGGCTCCCTTCTTCAGACTGCTGTCTACACAGTCCCCATTATTCTTGTGCTCTCTGATTAATGTTGGTTCCCAGATTTCCAATATCAAATTTTATGTTTAAATTTCTACTAAGTCTTCCTATTCCTAATTTTATTTAGCCTCATATTCAGCTTGGAGTTCCCTTCATTTATCTGACTCAGGCCTCAAATGCAAACTCACTTTGGATCAACTCATCTTTCATAGTTATTCTGTCATCCAGCTAAATCCTTGCTCTGGATTTCACTCACTTTTTCCAAGTTCCTTAAAATCTCTCTTTCTCCACTATTAACAATGGATCGATGAACCACTGTGTGTTGTCCTTTAATATAAGTACAAAACATATGCAAGATGTTGAGTACAGACACAAAATGCTGGAGTAACTCAGCGGGACCCTTCTTCAGGTCTCGACCCAGAAACGCCACCCATTCCTTCTCTCCAGAGATGCTGCCTGTCCCGCTGAGTTACTCCAGCATTTTGTGTCTATCTTCGGTTTAAACCAGCATCTGCAGTTCCTTCCTACACATGTGCAATATGTTGTGTACTTAGTGCTATCAGATAACAGAAGACCTAGGCTGGAAAGGGGGTGGAAAGGAGTGATCATCTAATATAAATGGCAATGTCGGTACCGTTTCTTGAAGGGGCATCAGTCGCAGTTATTGCTTTTCTCCTTGCATGAAGACAACAATTTTAGTTTGCGAATGAAGACTGAGCAAATGAAGAACATGCATTTGCAGAGGGAGGAAAACAGTGAGGAAGGATTCTCCCCATTTTCCAGTCATCAAATCCCAGTAATGGCTGAACAGTGCAATACAAAATGAACATCTATGAATAGGAAAAAAAGCACAATGTCAGTACCACCTGAACCACTGTACATGCCTTTACAATGACTAACAAACAGTCAGAGTCTGAAGAGAATGAGCAAGACTAGCAGAAGGAAAGTCAGTGTGCAATAGGGAAAGATAGAGTTTATGAGAGTAAGGCCTCGGGAGCTTGGGACATACCGCTGACTCTGAGACCGAACTCACTTCGGCAAGGCACTTGACACGAGCTTTGGACACTAGAGAGCCCTGATGGGAGACAGGAATGGAGATGGATATGGCACTCAACACAGACATACATGCAGTTTCTATTCTAGGTACAGTACATTTAAGGGAGGCATTGCCATCGGCCAGGATTAATCATAAAACTTAACAACACCCCACACGGTCCATCAATCGTGTTATTCGGATTTTAAACTCATCACAACCCAAATCACATTTTTCAAATACCAAGGCCTTGACATTCGAAAGGATAAATTGTATCTTTTGCAAAAATACATTCTTCCATGTCTCCAATGAAGACATGTTTAATTTGGTAAACTGCTACTTCATCTAGCACCCAATTCACTGCCAATGCAAGTATGACATCCACTGCCTTAATAAACTGCTCAATCGCAGGTTATCTGCATGCTCTCTGTGCATCACATAAATATGCTCCTGATGCCGTACTGTAGTTGAAATTAAATCCCCTGCACATTGATCTATGAAGCAATCTCAGTTATCCTAGAAATACAGATCTAGGAACAAGATAACCAAAGCAAATGTTCAGTATCATTTTTATAATTTACTGCAATGAAAGCTCCACTAACTTATGACTAAAGCTGCCTTTATACATTGGGGTGCCTTCTTCAGAAACTTTGCCTCACTTTGACAAGATCCAGACTGTAGCAATCTCTCGTTCCCAACTTCAATCAGTGCCGCCATCCATGTTATTTAAGAAGTTCTTCGTAATGGGCAAGCAGTGGCAGGTTCCTCATATTTATACGATAGTTTGCCAAATCGGAGTGATATTAGTGCCTGAAATTCTTTATTCATCAATGTTTCAAGAGCTTGCAAGATATTAAATTTCCTCTTGATTCCAAAATATTCCAAAATTAGATCGTTATATCAGAGATAAATCACTGCAACTTTCAGAAGAGGATGATGAGGTTTCACTACAAGCCAAGTTACTCAACCGTAGATTATCAAGTATGTCCTTCTACTACTTCTCACGTATAAATCATTTACTCCAAGGAGATGAAGGTGATCCTAGTAAATACCCGCAATGAAAGCAAATTTGGTTCCCTGACTATGACCGGAAAGTAAGTACTCATTCATTGTGACACCCTGTTACACACACACACACAGACAGACACACACACACACACACACACACACACACACACACACACACACACACACAATCTCTTAACTGAGATAAAGTTCAAACCTTGCAAAATTTCCATAATTTTCTACATTTTGGCCTCTTGGGATTGGGAAGAAATTACTCTTTTTGTATTTTTCATTGTAGATTTATTCTATCAGATTTTGCTTACAACGCTAAATCCAAATTTGTCGATCAAAAGACATCAGAATCTATGGTTAAATGACACCTAACTATTAAGTGGCAATGCCTCAATCAAATGCCTTAAGCAACTGAACATATAGACTACGAAGAAATTACAAATTACTAACAAACATACAGACAGGTAACTATTTTTACTTAAAAACATGCAGGTCTCATTTTAAACAAATTCCTTACTACAAAATAAACTTGATACAAATCATTCAGAAAAATCAAATCTACACAACATTTTCTCAACATATGGTGAGATATGGATACAATGGCCAGGGGAGACCCATGGCATTTTACAGGTTCAGCAACACACATAAAAAATCTGAGTCAACTATTACGGTGCTTTTAAAGCATTCAAAAGATAGCAAAAGGATTGTGGAACAATAGTTTCCCATACACCATCTTTGACTCCTATGATGCAAATTGATGTCAGAAGCAATAAATTGCTATATTTTAAGTAGATCCATTATTAAGTTAAGAAAGGAGCAAAGACCTGATGGCTAGATAAACTTTCCTTTCATACAATGGTAGCAGCACTTTCTTGAATTAAACTATGTGAATGCTTACTTGTTTTTAATGTTTCTCACCAAGGTAATTCCAAACCAAAGAAAGTGCTAGAAACAAATCAACTGTGACCAAGTTGAATAGATTGAATGATCAGTTAATGCTCCCATAAGATGGTTCCAATAAGCTGCACTACTGTTTGCAGCTTAGTTTGCTGCCTGATCCACATATAGGATCACATTTAATTTAGCTCAGCATCATTAATCATTTTTAAGCAAGCATCGTCTGGTTAAGATGCCTTTTGAAAATGAAGCAAAAGCCTTTTACATTTTGTCCAAAATCTAAAATATATATTTTTAAAACAGCCATCTGTTAAGAGCTATGCTGTGTAGCCTTGATTTCTTTTTAAGCTTCATTAATTTAGGTTAGCTTAATCTTACGTTAAAATTTAGCATGACCACAAGGTGAAATATATCTTCAATTTCAGTTACCTGGGAATTGACAGTTTGTCCCATTGGAATCCGGGAACATTCAAGGGCATATTGTTTCACACAGAAGTAACAGCCCTGGAAATCAGAAAGAGTAAAAGCTAATGTTTTTTTTAGAGAATAAAGATTTGATTGCATTTTATTCACTGGTCCTGTAACAAAACTGGCCAATAGGCTTACAATTTGCAACAGTTACGGAAGAGAAATGCAATCCCCAAAACTATCATGGAATATTAGATCCTATTTTTGCAAGTCTCTAACACTCAAACACGTTTGATTTGCTGTACAATGATTTAGATGGTAGGAACAAAAGTGATCCAGGTTGACTTTGACATTCAGTAATACAGGCAATTGTATTTCAGTGAAAATTTGACTAAACCAGCCAAACTGTGCAGATTGCAAGAGGCGACCTAAGTTCTATTGGATATACAAGGAGACACAAGAGTGATAATTTCATCCTTGCTTGTTAGTGCAAAGAAAATGCTTGGGAGTATCAGCTACCATCTGTACTTATCTTTCAGTGTCCAGTTCTATTAAAGGACTGAATGGCTCCATATGGGTACAGCAGTGGCCAATGCACTTGCATTTTACAATAATGAAGGAAGGTGAATGCAATTCCCAAAATCATGCACTCCATTTGCAAGTCTCTAAAAACTCAATAGATGCAATTGTACAGATATTCTAGCTACTTTAATAATTCAACTCTGTAGCAAATGGTACTGAATTCTAAATAAAGAAGGGCACTGTTGCCATCTAGTGTTGTAAGTCAACTGCAATGTTACATGCTGACTATATTGTCCACAGAAATATTTGATTCACATGAGACTTGACGGATATATCTATTACAAGTGCACTCCTTGAATTATCGGTGTTTTGCTAGCCCTCCCGGAGAACTTAAAACCATTATGATTCTCGAAGTAGATTAACAGAATGTACTCTGCTGAAATTCAACAAATACGTCAACATGATGGGAATGTCAACCACTTCTAACTGATTATTACATCTGCTATCACTTCCGGTGGAAGACGCTGTAGATTTGCTTGACAATTATTATTGCTTTGAGGATTGTTGCATTAGGAAGCCAGAATACAATTACGTTAACATCACTGCTATGCAGGGAACCCATTATTTTATCTTTTAACACAGTCACTGAATATTGCCTGTGGGATCAGAATTTCTAATACTGTGTCGAGTACTATGATTTGACGTATGCCACAGCATTACATGAATTACTTCACTGAGATCCAAGAGCATTGCAGCAATAGCAAGATCCCAGCTAGACCCTGGTTGATATGTGAAATCTTCCATTGCATTCCCTGCAAGAAGGGGTAGAGTTACAGTGTCCTCCATAATGTTTGGGACAAAGGCCCATCATTTATTTATCTGCCTCTGTACTCCACAATATGAGATTTGTAATAGAAAAAAAATCACATGTGGTTAAAGTGCACATTGTCAGATTTTAATAAAGGCCATTTTTATACATTTTGGTTTCACCATGTAGAAATTACATCTGTGTTTATACATATTCCCCTCCATTTCAGGGCACCATAATGTTTGGGACACATGGCTTCACAGGTGTATGTAATTGCTCAGGTGCGTTTAAATGCCGCCTTAATGCAGGTATAAGAGAGCTCTCAGCACCCAGTCTTTCCATCACATTTGGAAACTTGTATTGCTGTTTATCAACATGAGGACCAAAGTTGTGCAAATAAAAGTCAAAGAAGCCCTTATGAGACTGAGAAACAAGAATAAAACTGTTAGAAACATCAGCCAAACCGGCTTACCAAAATCAACTGTTTGGAACCATTAAGAAAGAGAACAGTGGTGAGTTTACTAATTGCAAAGGGACTGGCAGGCCAAGGAAGACCTCCACAGCTGATGACAGAAGAATTATCTCTATAATAAAGAAAAATCCCCAAACACCTGTCCTATAGATCAGAAACACTCTTCAGGAGTCAGGTCTGGATTTGCCAATGACCACTGTCTGCAGAAGATTTCATGAACAGCAATACAGAGGCGACACTGCAAGATGCAAACCACTGGTTAGCCGCAAAAATAGGATGGCCAGGTTACAGTTTGCCAAGAAGTATTTAAAAGAGCAACCACAGTTCTTGAAAAAGGTCTTGTGGACAGATGAGACGAAGATTAACATATCAGAGTGATGGCAAGAGCAAAGTTTGGAGGAGAGAAGAAACTGCCCAAGATCCAAAGCATACCACCTCATCTGTGAAACACGGTGGTGTAATGGCCTGGGCATGTATGGCTGCTGAAGATACTGGCTCACTTATCTTCATTGATGATACAACTGCTGATGGTGGTAGCATAATGAATTCTGAAGTGTCTAGACACATCCTATCTGCTCAAGTTCAAACAAATGCCTCAAAACGCATTGGTCAGCGGTTCATTCTACAGCAAGACAATGATCCCAAACCTACCACTAAAGCACCAAGCGAGTTTTTCAAAGCTAAAAGATGGTTATTTCTTGTGGCCAAGTCAATCACCCGATCTGAACCCAATTGAACATGCCTTTTATATGCTGAAGAGAAAACTGAAGGGGACTAGCCCCCAAAACAAGCATAAGCTAAAGATGGCTGCAATACAGGCCTGGTAGAGCGTCACCAGAGAAGACACCCAGCAACTGGTGATGTCCATGAATCGCAGACTTCAACCAGTCTTTGCAAGCAAAGGATGTGCAACAAAATACTAAACATGACTACTTTCATTTACATGACATTGCTGTGTCCCAAACATCATGGTGCCCTGAAATGGGGGGACTATGTATAAACACTGCTGTAATTTCTACATGGTGAAACCAACATGTATAAAAATGGCCTTTATTAAAATCTGACAATGTGCACTTTAACCACGTGCGATTTTTTCTAATACAAATCTCAAATTGTGGAGTATAGAAGCAAATAAATAAATGATGGGTCTTTGTCCCAAACATTATGGAAGGCTCTGTAGCTGCAGGCATTTTGAGATGGAAAAGACACGCTGAAATGCAGTTCACACCACCATGCCTTTTAACAGTCTGGTTAATTGTAAACCATAGGTAAAGAAAGGGATTGATTTATTGGCTTGGAGAAGCGTTTGTGGCAGGTGGAAAAGATAAAAGCTTCAATCTTCCTGATGCCAACTTGGAGGAAGTTTTCATTCATTCAAGTCTGGATGGCTGAAAAGCAATCAACAATATGATCATAGTCTGTGACATTTAAACTTTTACGGATGGCTCTGAAATAAGAAATCTCTGTGCAGCTGGAGAAGAATTTCTGATCAAGACTCTATGACCCTTTTCAACTCTATTAAAACATAAACCAATTCAAATGTGAAAGTGCAAAGTATGATTGAGGGTAAAGAAAGCCATTTTTGTACAAACACAAACAAAACTACATTGACAATTTTTTGATAAACAACCTAAATGAGTCACTTGGAGGGAAAATCTACCCGCTGATTCGCATGTGTGAGGAAACATGATAAACTATCGCAGATTGGCAACACGCACAAATTGATCCATTTTATCTGCAGTCTACATATCCGAGTCGACACCCACTCATGAGTTACGTGATCAAACATCATTCACTGGATCATTCTGACTGTTCTTATTCATAGTGATCGATTTTTTTTCACGTGAAGGAAGAATAAATTTGATTTATTTACAAAATTAAACGGTGACTTACTGGTCACATGAAGGATGTCCAATACCTGTGTGTTGTCCTTACCTGAAAAGCAAGCTCCATGAGCACTATTCCACCTGGAAGAGCTCTTTGAAGATGATAGGTTATTACACTGGAGCCATCCATGCTCTGTAAAAGGTTTCAACGCATACATCAAGAGATTCAGTTACTGCAAATATTACAATCTTTTACAGCATGCCTAGGGCTTAATGCTCGGAGAGAACTGCTTTGTGCAGTATCAGCTTGACAAAAGCAAGGCAGAGTGAACATCATACAGTGATTTTGCAGCGACAAACCCATGAACCCCACAAAAAAAATGTTTCCTTTTCCAATTGTGGGATTAAATAGCTCACCTATGTCAGTAAGCCACAACTGGATAAAGCTCAAATCTATCTGAGAACTCGGGTAATTCAGGGATACAGCAAACAAAGAAGAGACCGTGTGGAGCACAATTTGCACAGTAATCCATGATGCCAACTTCAGCTTTACTTTAGTGGTTATTGTAAATGGCTTAACTCTTGCTTTTGTAACCATGCTGAAATGCCGCGTGCTTCTGTGAGAGCGTGATTCAAGAATTAAAGACCAATACAGCAAACTCAAACAATTTCAAATACACTTAAAAATCTAAGCATGACTTGATTTTTTGAACAGTGCAAATATATACGTCCAATTTTGATTGGAAGGCAACATAATAGATGAGACAATATTTGTATTGATTATGACCTTGAAGGGTCATAATATAAGGGGTCTTTTGAACTAAAATCTATACCATTCCTGAGTGTCTAAAAATATTATCTTGGCCCCCATTTGGCTAAGAGCAGCACAGTTTCGCAGTTGCTAGAGCTGCCTCACAGTGCCAGAGACCAGGGTTCAATCCTGGCCTTGGATGCTGTCTGTGAGGAGTTCACACGTTCTCTGTCACCGCACGGACTTTCTCCGAGTGCTCCGGTTTTCTCCCATATCCCAAAATGTGAGAGTTTGTAGGTTAAATTGACTTTTATAAAATTGCCCCAAATTTGTAGGGAATGGATGAGCAAGTAGGATACCATTAAACAAGTGTGAATGGGTGATTGATGGTTGCCATTGACCTTCCATGTGTATCGCTAAATAGAACTAAACAAAACATGCAGTTGCCCCTTAAGATTTTCAACAATGCTTTCATGAACTAGTACTGCTACATCCATCTAAGAAAGAGCGAAACTGTTGAAAATGGCATCAAGTTGAACATGGAGAGGCAACAAGGGATCCCAGTTGTACAGGTTTGGTGACGTTAGCACGTATGCCAAGCTCCTTTTGCTGCTCACTGGAAATAGTGCAAAATGTTGCCATATTGACTGATATCTTGAATGCATGCATATTGCTTATGTGGCAGCGCAATGATTGATACTAAGCCCAATCCAAATATTCAGATTAGTTTACTATCATATACAGTATATGCGATGAAATTCCTTGTTCGCCTGAAGCTCAAAGTACAGTGTATGTGGAATGATGGATTACAACGAATACAAAACCGCAGAATGGTGCAAACATTTCAGTGCAAACTGAAGTAGGACAACAACAAAAAATTGCAATAATGGAATAACCAAATAAATGGTGTTCAGAGCATGTGGCAGCATCTCTGTGAAGGGGGTGTAAAAGAGGCGAGTTATTCAGGAGTACAAGGGCGAGACACTGTTCTTAAGTCTGAACGTCCAGGAGTTCATGCTCCTGTATCCTTTCCCAGAAGGTAGAAGAGGGAAAAGGAAGCTGACCATAAACCATAATCCTTCATTAATCCTACATTTTCTTCTCTGTACATTCTCATTCGCACTCCTCAGATTAAACACTGACCCATGCACTAAGGGCAATTTAAATGGACGATTAAACCTCAGGCTACTGGGTCTTTGGGATATGGGTGGAAACCGGAGCAAAACCAAGTCAACGTGACCCAGAATGTCACTAGCAGTGCTCTTCCTGCAGAGTAGGCTAACCAGATTTCCATGTGGCAAATAGCTTAGGTGTTTCAATGCTGGCATGGGATTTGGATAGCAACATTTTTTTTGTGCCAAAGCCATGCAGGTGTGCTTTCCCTGGTGGCTCAGTAGCAAGTGTGCACAATATATCTCTGGCAGCCGACTATTTCTCTGGCATGGTCCAGACAGTAATGGGGTCCAAAATCAACCAGCATCATTCATTTTAATTATGCTATGAATGTGATCAACACTGAAGCTTGCACTTAAATATCTTCCTGTTTCATGACCTGCAGTGAGGCTTGGCAATGCAAAAGTCACTTATTATGCCATTCCATTATTTTTAAGTGCTCTGCATATTTTATTTTTGCTTCAATGGAAGTATTCTCTCCAGTTGGTCTAAAAAGACAGTGGGAGGATGGCATGCTGTGATCCCTGGCTGTCATGTCTTCACAATGATACAGAAAAGTCATGGGTCATAAAATTGCCATTTAAGCAGCAGAAAAATGACATTCAGTAATATTAATGAATGAACATGTTACCAACTCATATGTTATTTCTCTGTTACATTATGAAATATGCTAACCTGCTTCGAATGAAAATGCAGACATGCGTCTATTAACAAAAAAGACGAGAGTCAGTGACTCTGAGCAATTCATCACTCACACCACGATTATCATTGAAGGACTTCACAGATAACGACTTGACCTATTCTCTGACGATTGTCCCCTGCTCACCTTTGGACTATCATCACTTTTCTGCTTGTGGATGGAAGTTACAGATCTCGAATCCACTGGCCGCGTCCGCCCCAAACTGTAAAAAAACAAATATGGTATCGGTATTAGTATTAAAATATGATCAATTGACTCCGTGCTGGATTATAATAGGCAGAATATCAAAACAGGGACAGTGAGAATTATTGTTAGAAAAGATAATGGGCTGAAACATCGGCTTTGGGAATGAGATGGGATGTTGGAATAATGTTGCATAATGTCAGCAAATGTGGAGTATCTTCCATTACTACACACAATATGAGAAAACAGGGAACAAAATAGCAGCAGAAGAGGCGAGTCAGTTTTAGCACGGGCTTGCCACCACAGCGAGGGGAAAGTACCGTGACCATCAAAAAAAGGAAGTGAATGCTGCAATACGAGAACAGCTGGGTACCAAATCGTGTAACTGTGCCTTCAGTGCACTATTTACAAAATATACTTTAGTTATTTGCCTAGCCTACTGCAATTACATCTCCCAAATCTACAACCACTGCCATCAAAAAAAGGACAAAGACACCATGGGTTCACGAACACCACTGCCTGCAGCTTCCTCTTCAAATCACATAACATCCTGACTTGGAAATATATCAGAGAATCAGTCTGAAGAAGGGTCTCGACCTGAAACATCACCCATTCCTTCTCTCCAGAGATGCTGCCTGTCCCGCTGAGTAACTCCAGCATTTTGTGTCTACCTTCGATCTGCAGCTATTTCCTACACTATCCGAGAACCTTCATTGGCACCAGGTCAAAATTCACAAACTCCTTCCCTAACAACATTGTGGGAGTACCTTCATGAGACCCTCAATGGTTCAACGTGGCTCATTGCACATCTTCAGAGGCTGATTAGGAATAGGGAATAAATGTTGGATATCCCAGCAAATGGGCCCCAGTGTTCAGTTTAGTTTATTGCCAAGTGTACTGAGGTACAGTGAAAAGGTTTCGTGATAACCAGTGAGCAGAAAAATAATACATGATTATAATCGAGCCATTTACAGTGTGTGGATACATGAGAAAGGAATAATGTTTAATGCAAAGTCCGATTAAAGATAGTCTGAGGGTCACCAATGAAGCAGATAGTAGTTCAGGACTGCTCTCTATTTGTGGTAGGATGATTCAGTTGCCTGATAACAGTGTCTGGAAATACATCCTGATGGATGCTACATCCTGAAAAATGAACTGAGCAATCAAAATCAATTTGATCATTCGGGAGACACACAATTTTAAGCAAATGACAGGCTAAAACATGGCAAACTCCATTTTTACTCAGTAGATTAGAATGAACGCTTCCAATTTCATTTAAAGAATTGAAATTAGATAAAATAAAGAATCCAATAAAACAAGTCCAGCAAAATTCTCTCTTCTTTTTTGGTGGATGCGATTTCTATTGAAAAATCCGAAGAGAGCGGTAGAGAAATCCTGCCCTATCATTAATTAATGTTTATATATTAAAAGACATGAAACCTGTATTACCCGACACACATATAATATTTTGCAACAGATGGTGCATAGTTGCAACACATAACAATGGCTGTAGCAATTTGGAAATTAATTGGTGTAAACATGCTTTTGTCATGGCATTGCAACTCAAACCGTTGCTCGAGTTACAAATGAGATTTATAAACCAATGGTGATTAATTCATACCAGCCTTGGCAGTCTAATGGTGCCCTAGTTATTATTTCTCCTTGGACCAAAGTAGTTTGTGAAAAGAATGTGTGAAAAATCATATTTTGTTTTAAACACAGCAGCTGTGATCTGAAATGATGGAAACAGTGGAATGATGGAAACAGAATCAGGCAGTGCCTTCAAAAGTGAATTGGTTAGGCACTTGAGGGAGAATAAGTTGCAGCATTACAGGGAAAGAGTGATGAGCTTCTTCAAGGAGGACTTGACACACAGACCGTTTGGGCTAAATGATCTTCTGAGTCAAAACAATTTTATTTTGAATATAAATAGGCTGAAAATAGTTTTCAAAGTAGAAACTATCTGATACGTTCCTCCTCTTATCCTTCTACCAGTCGGTTTAACATTCCATCTGATCGCATTTTGTTTACGTTCCAATGTGTTGTGAAAATGTTGCAACAAAGGATGGAACAACCGCTAAAAAATGGCTTTCTTTCAGTTTGTACTGAGGATATTTACAATCTCATTTACCCAACATTTAAACTACATGGATTATTTTAGTGCAATGCATTGTTTACTCATTTCTACATATTATGAGGATGAATAGAGTATTGATTAAGTCATTTCACAGTATTAGGTCAGTGTGCTGCGAGAAATCACATATGTTCACATCTATTTAGAGGCTATATTACAAAGATACATCAGTTTTAGTTAAATCTATAGAGTTTAGTGTGGAAACATGCCCTTTGGCCCATCGAGTCCACGCCGACCATCGATCACCTGTGCACTGGTTCCATGTTGTCGCACTTTCGCATTCTACATACACTAGGGGCAATTTACAGAAGCCAATTAACCTACAAACCCGCAGATCTTTGGAATGTGGGAGGAAACAGGAGCATCCGGGGAAAATCTATGCGGTAACCAGGAGAACGTACAAACTCCGCGCAGACAGCTCTCGTGGTCTGGATCGAACCCTGGTCTCTGGTGACGTGAGGCAATAGCTCCAAATGGCTCATATCAAGACTGCGGTAACGGCACTGTTTCAGTTAGATGAGTTGAACACAGAAACTTCTTGGTTTACAATTCTGGCAGCTTGTATTAAACTGTTATCTTTCTTACTTTCTCGTCGGTGAAGGTGGGCGGACCTGTACGAGGATAAAGCCCATGCTCTGTAGATATTGAATATACTGTTGCATGAATGCATTGGAAATCTCGCCTAGCCACTGTTCCTCTTTCAGCCTAAAAGGCATTGTTTCGACAGAATCACTGCTATGGCTTCGGTCTCTCCCTGAAGCTGTGGAATCACTCGAACGATGACGCTTCTGGGGAAGGGCAATCAGAAGAAGAATAGTAATCAGAAATTACGAAGACACAAAAATAATAATCCATCATTGCATTAAATCAGGCTTTAAGGAGATAAAGAAACTTCCATTTATGTACTATTCGTTTTAACCCTGGTATAAGCCAAAACCAATAAAATACTTTTTTTCGTGTTCTTGTTCAATGTCTGTATGAAACTTTTCAAGTCTTCAAGGTGCAACAGAGGTCTTTATTACAGTAACTCAATGCTGGCAGCAAGACAACTAAAATGGCTGCAACCACACAATCTGACTGCACACTGTACAGCCAAGATAACTATGTACAAAACATCTCCCTTTGTCCTGTGCAGCGCCACCTGCTGCACGAGAGGATCAACGGGTCCTCCCACCCCACACAGTACGCCAAACATCACACTTTTGAAACTATGCTTGAATGAAGGGGAATTTTGCAGTTAAATTGCACTTATTTGGGCCCAAAAGTCGTTCATGAGATTTTTTAAAAATGAGCAAATATTCTCTATCGTGATATTGGTTCAAGATTAAATGTCAGCGAGGAAATCTGGAGAACTCTACTTTTTTCCTCCCCAAAATAATGTGATAGGAATTTTTGTACTGCCATCTAGATATTTGGTTAAATTGGAACATTTGGCAGGAATCGCAAAGGAAAATTCTAGGAGATTCAACTGGTGTATTAAGAGAAAAAGGGAGGCCAAAGAAAGAATAGGTTCCCTTAAAAATCTGCATAGTTATCTTTGTGTAGATCCACGAGAAATGGGGGAGATATTAATACCTCATCTGTGTTTACTGAGAATATCATAGAAGCTAAAGGGCAAGATAGATGATGTATGATCATGTATGAATTACCAAAGAAGATGTATTGCCGGTTTTAAAGTGCAATAAGGTAGAATAATCCTTAGGGCCTGTCCAAATGCATCCTTTTAGACTTCAAAGAAAGTTAGGGAGGAAATTGCAGAGGTCTTGCAGAGACATTTGTATCATCTTTAGGCCTCAGGCAAAGACAAGCCAGGGGGTTACAGGCCATTGAGAGATCAGAGTTTGAATCCTATTGACTGACCTAATTTGGAAGCGAGAGCATGAACATTATTCAAGGATTGACATTCAAAACACTGGCCTGCACTAAACTGCATCCGCCCCTCGACCTACCACTTTACTACTTCTTACCATTCTAATTTAAAGCGCAATATTTTGTATATATATTAAAACAATTTTCACAAATGTAAAATTAAAGAAATTCCAGCAGAATCACAATATCCAGTAATCCAAAAAAGTCACGTTCGTGTGACTTTTATGTTTTCCCTCTTGGCAAAGAACTCTTTGAAGCTACATTCACTTCAAGACAACATAAAATATTTTTTGCAATCACTTGTTTGGCATTTTACCAAAAAATGTTTTGAAAATCCATTCTTGTGCCAAAACATGACATTTCAAAAGTAATTCACAAAATTATTAAGCGTTTCTAAAAGTGTTTTATACAAGTTGAAGTTCTTTTATTTTGTTTGACAATTCTATATACTAAAACTCTCGTTTGTTTGTTTGTTTGTTTGTTTGCTAATGGAAGAAGTTTCATTGAAATTGGTGTTATATTTTTAAAGTTATTCAATTTTTAAAGTTTAAATCTATCTCCTAGAGAGGGAAGGGGGGGAGGAAGGGAAGGGGGAAGTGGGGGAAGGAGGGGGGTGGAGGGAGGGGGAAGGGAGAGAGGGAGGGGGCAGGGAGGGCGGAGGGAGGGGGGGATAAGGGAGGTTGAGGGGGATGGAGTGGGTGGAGGGGAGGGAGGTGGAGAGAGGGGTGTTGAAGGGAGGCAGAGGGAGGATGGGGGAGGGTGACGGAGGGAGGGTGGGAGCGGAGGGAGGGAGGAGTGGGGGGGAGAGGGGAGGGGGGAGGGAGAGGGAGATGCACCAATACAGGAGAGGTTTGGGCCCAACGGGTCCACTTGGTCTAGTGTTCTCTAAAACTCTCTGAAATACAGGGACATAACAAATGGGAGCAGGAGAAAGCCATGCAACTTCACAAGCCTGCTTTGATTTTTAATAAGATAATGATTGATCCAATGCCTGATCCCGAGAGCATTTAACACCCCTGTAATCCAGGAAGCATGGTGAACTATATGCCCAATCAACATTGGGCATATTGGGGCGGCACGATGACAACATTGGGGCGATACAGTGTGCAGCGGTAGAGTTGCTGCCTTACAACGCTTGCAGTGGCAGAGACCCGGGTTCGATTCCGACTACGGGTGCTGTCTGTACGGAGTTTGTACATTCTCCCCGTGACCGCCGAGATCTTCGGTTTCCTCCCACACTCGAAAGATTTGTACAAATCGAAAGGTTTGTAGGTTAATTGGCTTGGTATAAAAGTAAATTGTCCCTAATGTGTGTAAGATAGTGTTAATGTGCGGGGATCGCTGGTCGGTGCGGACTCAGTGGGCCGAAGGACCTGTTTCCGCGCTGTATCGCTAAACTAAACTAAACATCAATGATGCCGAAGTGGAAATGGTTGAGAGCTTCATGTTCCTTGTCATTAATATTACCAATGACCTGTCGTGGACCAACCACATTGAAGCAACAGAGAAGGCACACCAACATCTCTACTTCCTGAGGAGACTGAGAAAAATCGGCATGTCACCAGCGGCTCTTACAAACATCTACAGATGCACCATAGAAGGCATGCGTCGGGTTGGATCATAGCATGGTTTGGGAACAGCCCTGCGCAGGACTGCCAGATATTGCTGAGAGTTACAGATGTAGCCCAGTCCATCACAAAGACTAGACTTTGATTAACTCCATCAACACCTCAGGCTACTTCGGAAAAGCAGCCAATATAATCATGCCTTCTTCTCCCTGCTCCCATCGGGCAAAAGGTACAGAAGCTTGAAAGCAAGCAACATAGCTTCTTCCCCTCTGTTATCAAGCTTCAGAATCGTCCTTCCATTAGCAAGGGAAATGTCCAATTCACCTCTACCCCAATTGGACTTTGACTATGGAACGAATGTGCCGAGAACTATATTCTGCATTCTGAAGGTATTTATTCACAAAATGCTGGAGTAACTCAGCAGGTCAGGCAGCATCTCAGGAGAGAAGGAATGGACGACGTTTCGGGTCGAGACCCTTCTTCAGACTTGTACCAGCATCTGCAGTTATTTTCTTATATTCTGCATTCGGTAACTTCCCCTTTGCTCTATCTATTGTATTTGAATTTGACTTGATTGTATTTATATATGGTGTACCTGGTATTTTTGGATAGCACACAAAATAAAGCTTTTTACAGTACCTCAATTCATGTGATAATAATAAACCAAAACCTGAACTGTCGCCTTTAGCATACCGAGTGGCTCAATATTCACAACCTTCGAGGCAGAGAAATCCAGAGATTCATTCAAAATAAATTACTCTTCATCTCAATCTTTCATGATGGGCCTTATATTCTTATGATCTTGGCCTCGGTTCCTAGATTCCCCCACTGGGTTTTAATATCCTAATAGAATCTGCCTTGTCAAGCTCCAACAGAATCTCTTGTGTTTTAGTGAGATAATCAATCACAATTGTTATATTAAAAGTCGATATCTAAACATTCAGCAATTTTGCCCTGATTATATAAATCTAGACATTCTACCACAAACAAGCAAGAAAAAAAATCAAAGTTCCTGAATTATCCATGGCCCCATTTTGACCAGGGTTACAAATTTACTATGTTATCTGGAAAATTGCCTGCTTCTTGAGATCCAAAGAAAGATTAATCCTGACTTGAAAACTTCCTATTTAGAATGTTTTATCTCACATGCAAGTAGTATCACAAAGACAGAAACTCATTTTTGAAATGTTATGCATGTTTTTTTCCTGATTCATCTGAACATTAAAAAGGAAAAAAAAATTGATTTCCAGTAAGCCACAGAAAATAGTCATTATTACCACTCTCTATATTCCGTGAAGTGGAAAATACAGGCTTACGATTCAATTACTGGAACATGGTTATTTTATAAATTAAAAGCAACAAGCCTGATCGAGAAAACTACACATCCTGTGGCCTAACATCAATGGTATCCATGAAGGAGTTAGTTAGCTTAACTCAAAGCAATAATTCAATGAAGGAAAAGACTTAAACAATTTAGTAATGGACTGCCAGCCACAATACATATTGTTTGCTTTGAGGATGTTATAAATAAAAAGGATGATAAAATATAGTTTACTTCAGCATCCTCAAATCCTTTGATGAATCATATAGAGCAGAAGCCACCAATTAATGTCAAATCTGGAATTGGAAATGAAGTTGATTAAAGAGACTATAAAATGTGGACTGATAGGGGGGAGGAGGCAGATAGGAAGAGATGTACACTGATTTAAGTATAAGAGGGAACAGACTTTGGGACTCATGGTTCTTATCCAAATGCAAAAACAAAAACAAAATCCTTGAGGCTTTGTTGTATTTGAGACAAATTGATGGTGTGCACTAGGATATGTTGAATATGATCAAAGAAACCTGTGATTACCACATACTATCTTCACACAGCTGATGAATCAGTGCACCATAACTAGCAAGGGCGCAAGATGTATTCTAGGGCGTCTTCAATTTCCCTCCTCAAAAGCACCAACAGTGACCAGGTGTTGGGTCCCTTCAAGACCATTAAGATGAATTAGTCCCCAGGACCTGATGGCATCTAAGCCAAATCATTAGGCGAGGAAAGAGGATTGCAGGGGCCTTGACGAAAATTGTGGTAACCTCTCTAACCACATACATACATATACACACACACAAATGGAAGTAACAAGACGAGGTTCTAACCCGAGTAATTATTCCCTGTTTGTATATCCGAGATAAGATTAGATAATGTAGACGAGTGGTATTGCATTTTAACTCTAAACCAAGCTACAGTTTAGTAAGCAAATTCAAATTAATATAATGAGAAACTAATTAAACTGTGGGAGGAAAAAGATCAAGCACAGTTCTTTCACGAGATATTGCCTTATGAGATTCCCATTTGTGAAATCTCAATGAATTGAACTCCATTTGTTTTAGACTTCAGAGATTTTAGACTTTAGAGATACAGCATGGAAACAGGCCCTTTGGCCCACTGAGTCCATGCCGACGAGCGATCACCCGCACATTAACACTTTCGTATACACGAGGGATAGTTACTTTTACAATTTTTCCGAAGCCAAATAACCTACAAATCGACACGTATTTGAAGTGTGGGAAGAAACCGGAGCCCCCGGAGGTCACAAGGAGAACATGTAAACTCCGTACAGATTGGACCCAAAATCAGGATCAAACCCAGGTCTCTACCGCTGTAAGGCAGCAACTCTACCACTGAACGACCTTCAGCCAAACATGAATAGAGAGTGACTGATTATATGCAGCAATAAACAAAGAAATTAAGAGGACAGAGAATGAGTGGGGGGGGGAAAACTAACTGTAAAGGCTTAAACTAAACAGAAAAATATACCAGAGAAAAGGGTGGGAGCAAAACTTGGAGCTAAGAGTCTGCAGATGCTGGTATCTGGAGCAACAAACAATCTGAGGGAGAATCCTCAGAGTCAAGCAGCATCTGTAGTAGAAAAGGAATAGTCGACGCTTTGGGTGAAATCCCTGTACGAGGATCAAGTTACAAAACTGAAATCTTTTCATGCAATTTAAATAATTGTACCAAAAGGATAAAAAAGTGACAAATTCTGAAGTAAGTTGTGGCAGGCCCCAGTAATGAATACATCTGTAGTGAAAGCCAAAGCTATCAAAGGAAGCACAGAAACATAACTCCCTAAGGACAGAAGAATCTTCATGCGAGTAAAATTCTGCCAACATTAAATTTAAGATATGAAATAGAAATAAATTTTGATTCCTCAAAATATTACACTTGCCTTAAATATTATGCTCAATAAATCAACAAGTATGGTTAAAGTCAATATATGGCAAATGTTTATGTTCACCAAGGTGAATGCTGTTTATTAAGTGCAGAATAATCTCCCCTTCCAGGTGCATTGAATTAACATAAAACATGTCCAGATATGAACTAGTATAGGCTTCTTCAGATTGAATACTTTCTGTTTTGCTCACCCACATATCCTAACTGAAAGGGCAGCACAGTGGCGTAGTGATAGAACTAATGTCTTATAGCGCCTGAGACCCGGGTTCGATCCTGACTATGGGTGCTGTCTGTAGGGAGTTTGTACCTTCTCCCCGTGACCTGCGTGGGTTTTCTCAGAGATCTTCGGTTTCCTCCCACACTCCAAAGACGTACAGATTTGTTGTTTAATTGGCTTGGTATAAAAATGTAAAATTGGCCCTATTGTGTGCAGGATAGTGCTAGTGTGCGAGGATCGATGGTCGGTGCGGACTCGATGGGCTGAAGGGCCTGTATAACTAAACTAATCTAAACTCAAGACTCAAAAGTGCACCAATGCCATTTTTCATACCAGCTGCCCTTGTGCCAGAGTAAGGATGCCAAATTAGGGAATAGTTACAGCTCTGGGCAGCAGAAGTATTCAAAAGATCCATTCTGGCAGATCCAAAATAAAGTTCTATTTCGTATACCACATAATCGTTTTCAGAGCAGGTAATTTAAATGGCACTATTAGTCAAGATGAGCTACACATGATCAATCACTTCTTTAAGGAATGTTTTTCCCCATAGAGTTTGGCTCCATTAATTTTATTTGTCCACGATGATTGGACAAATAAATAAAGCAATATTTATAGTCTTCTAAATTCACAGCAAGTGCTCGATTTAATTCAAGGAACAGACATCTCCCTGCAAGAAGTAACAACATAGGAATAGTTAAAGAGATGCGACTCTCTTGCCTGGCAATACTTGTGCATTGGCAGATGCACCACTCGAGGCTCCTGTTTTGCTTCAGCAAACTCCAGATTTATAACAGATGGTGACTTGTTCTTAGGCATGGCATGACTGATCTTTAATACACAATTAGTTTTAACTCAGACAAGGTCAGTTATATTTTCGTATGATACAGCATAGTTCTATTTATCATCCAACATTCACCATTCATTCAAAACTTTTCCAGACTTCTTTAATTTCTAAGACTTCCCCAATCAATCCTTCAAGTTTCTTTTTTTCTGTTTCCTTTCTTCACACTAAAATAATGTACTTCCTTTCTTGGATATGTAATTAATTGCCTTAACTGTAGGAAGCACAGGGTGATGGTAGAAGGTTGTTTTTCAGACAAGAGGCCTGTGACTAGTGGCATGCCGCAGAGGTCAGTGCCGGGCCCATTGTTGTTCATCATTGATATAAACCATTTGGATGAGAAGCTACAAGACATTGTTAGTAAGTTTGGAGATGACACTAAAACAGCACTGTGAAGGTTGTGAAAAATTACAGTGGCATCTTGATCAGCTAGGTAAATAGGCTGAGGAATGGCTAATGGTGTTCAATTCAGATAAGTGAGCGGTGTTGCATTTTGGGCAGTCAAACCAAGATAAGACTTTCATGGTGAACGATCGGGTCCTGGGGAGTGCTATAGAATAGAAGGAGCCAGGAGTACAAGTATATAGCTCTCTGAAAGTGGCATCGCAGGTAGACAGGGTGGTGAAGGTGTCTTTTGGCACATTAGCCTTGATCAGTCGGGCATTGAGTACAGGACACTATGTTGCAGGCTTCAGTGAGGCCGCACTTGGACTACTGTGCTCAGTTTGGTTACGTCTTTAATTCCATCTCTCATGTAGGGACTCGCTATTCTAAGCTGAAGGTTTGGATTTTCCCATTTCCCAATCATTCCAGAGACCACCAACTCAGATTTAAAAATTGCTTCAAATGATAACATGTGTTTAAAACACACAAACCACAGACTTACCTTCCCCTCGGATCCAACCTGCTGCTCTGCCTGGATTTGTTGTCTGAAAATAGGATCAAACAACAATGGCGTGGCACAGTAGTGAACAAGTCGTGAGGACTGTTTCAGAGTGTCCAGATCACCAACCTAAACCAGAAAAAGCATCGAGAGATTACTGCATTTACTTCCTAGTTCACAGAATAGTTAATCATGACGTGCAAATACTCAAGGAGCCACTGCACTGTTGAAAACTTAAAAACTGCAGATGCTGAAAATCTGAAATAAAACAGAAAAAAGGCTGGAAACACTCAGTAGATTAGGCAGCATTTGTGGAGGGAGAATCAGTTTATATTTCCACGGCAAAATATTTGTTGTTTATAATTATTATGTTAAAATAAAATATAATAACTGTTTCAGAATGTTACTTACAGTGATAGGCATGTTTGACTGGGCAGACCGCTGTTGCCAGGTCACAAATAAGTTCTCAATTTTCATTTGCTTCTCCATTTCTAAAAGAGAAAAAACAGATCGGGTCACAAAGTAATTCTTTACAGGATGTACTAGTTCTAAGTTAACATGTTAAACAGGTGAGTTAAATATTGAAGCCCTGACATCATGTACAATCCAGCTTGACACCAGATAAAGTAACCTTAAATAACCTTCAAGGTACCAATGCAAATTGATTTAATTAAAAAACAATTCCAGATAGCAGTGAGTCAGTGTATTAGATTACCTCACCTTATCCCAATGAGCAGCCCTTTTTACCTTAAAATCTCAGCATTTGCTTAACATTGCTCTGTGCAATATCCAATAAGCTCTGCTGAGCTAAATGTGAAGATAAAGGTAGACATGAATATGCTATCTATATACTAAAACTCTCGTTTGTTTGTTCCTGAACTACAGCCAAAATGGTACACGACAGCGCGACAATTTTAGGCCCACCTTACTCACCGTCGTCCCTTTGATGCTAATGGAAGAAGTTTCATTGAAATCGGTGTTATATTTTTAAAGTTATTCACATTTTAAAGTTTAAATCTATCTCCTTGGGAGGGAGGGGGGGATGAGGGGGATAGAGTGGGGAAGGGGAGGAGGGGGGGAGGAGAGGCGGAGGGGAGGGGAGGGGAGGGGAGGGGAGAGGAGAGGAGAGGAGAGGAGAGGAGAGGAGAGGAGAGGAGAGGAGAGGAGAGGAGAGGAGAGGAGAGGAGAGGAGAGGAGAGGAGAGGAGAGGAGAGGAGAGGAGAGGAGAGGAGAGGAGAGGAGAGGAGAGGAGAGGAGAGGAGAGGAGAGGAGAGGAGAGGAGAGGAGAGGAGAGGAGAGGAGAGGAGAGGAGAGGAGAGGAGAGGAGAGGAGAGGAGAGGAGAGGAGAGGAGAGGGTGCTGCACCAATGCAGGAGAGGTTTGGGCCAAACGGGTCCACTTGGTCTAGTGTTTATTAGACTTAATCTCCAATGAACATGAATAAAATATATTCCAGGCAGAAACCGTGCCATATTCTTCATTCAGTAGAAATTCTCAAAAAAAGTAATGAAAGTCTGTAGACAAACTATTGCAAAAGAGATGCATGACTCAAGTGATATTGGGAAAAGCACATTTCAGTAAGCATGTGTTGACAGCACTAAGACTAATTCCAATGACTGAGGAATCATGGTAACACAAATTCAATTAAACATTACATATTTACATACACTTATCACTCAGGCAGAGAAACCAAAGTGACATTCATGTAACAGTGACATAAAACATAAGTGAATATAGCTCCACTTGTCTCCAGTGATTATTCATTACACAAAAATGAATATGGAAGGAAATTATTTTTTTTGCCCTTCAAGTACACCTTGGTTGTTTGCAGATAATCAAGTCATTCTTATTTAGAATTCCATTAATTTTTCCACATGCAAAAATAAATGTGCAATACATAATTTTATATAAATTATTACAATGGGTGCACATATGATATATTTTACATTATATATATTATATGTTGTCACTTAACAAGAACCAGAGGACATAGGTTTAAGGTGAGGGTGAAAGATTTAATAGGAACCTGAGGGGTAACTTTTGCACACAGAGGGTGGTGGGTGTATGGAACGAGCTGCCGGAAGAGGTAGTTGAGGCAGTAGTATCGCAACTTTTAAGAAAATTTGGACAGGTGCATGGATAGGACAGGTTTAGAGGGTTTTGGGCCAAACGCAGGCAGGTGGGACTAGTGCAGATGGGGCATGTCGGTCGGCGTGGGCAAGTTGGGCCGAAGGGCCTGTTTCCACACTATGACTCCATATAACATTTGCAATGCTTCTTTCTTGCTCACCTCTCCGCTCCAGGTTTTTGATTTCCAGGAACTGTGTGCCATGGCGCGAAACTGGGTCAAACGGCCCAGCATCGTGTGACTGCTTCATTGTTTTAGGCACCGTGATGTCTCGCAGTGCCTCATCAAACAGGACAATCTCTGGTGGGAAGTGAAGAGGTGGGAGGCTCCTGTTTGTTGAGCTCAGCCGTCCTTGTTCCTTACTTGGTGGGGGAGTTGGGCTCTTGATAAGTGAATCAGCTTCCAATGTGGAATGAAGGAACGGATTTGCCTCCTGCGTAGACAAAGGGAAGATGAGACTTGAATATAACTTAATCGCACCCTCAAAAATCATCAGTAAACCAATACATTCAAAACTCCGCTGCCCGTCTACTCACCCACACCCCGATCCGTGACCATATCACCCCCGTCCTTTACAAACTCCACTGGCTCCCCATCCGCCAGAGAATCCAGTACAAAATCCTCCTCATGACCTACAAAGCCCTCCATAACCTGGCTCCATCCTACCTGACTGAGCTCCTCCACAGGCACACTCCCACCTGCACCCTCCGCTCTGCTGCTGCCAATCTCCTATCCCCCCCCCATCCAGACCAAACTCAGATCCTGGGGGGACAGGGCTTTCTCCATCGCTGCTCCCACCCTATGGAACTCACTACCCCAAACCGTCAGAGACTCCTCCTCACTCACCACATTCAAAACATCACTGAAGTCTCACCTCTTCAGTACTGCCTTCAACCACTGAAGGTCACCTCACCTTCTGTCTCCTTTCTCTGTTCGTTTACTTATTTATCTATTTATTCACTTCTCTATGTTCTATAAATCCCTGTAAAGCGTCTTTGAGTGTATGAAAAGCGCTATATAAATGTAATGCATTATTATTATTATTATTATTAATGACTTCAGATAACAAGACTTCATTGGAAATCACCGATAGATGCCTACTTTTAGAACACCGACTATAACTGACAGAAATCAAATTTGTTAAAAGCTAGTTAGAACTAAAAGCATTGAATGTGCCCTAACCAATGAGATCTGACAAAGGGAATGACAATCCGTCAACTCTTAGTCAAGCCCATGGACGGGTTGCTTCAAGTTTGTAAATTAGTATAATAACAGAAATACGTCAAACCACCCTCTGAATTCCAACCAGTTAGGCAATAATTTACCTCGTCCAGTTGAATAAGTCAGAAAGAGTTGCAAGCGGATGAGAGAGAATGTGAACATCACAATAATAATAAATAGATTAAACCATTATAAACACTGTTTGAAGCGTGTGTCTTCTACTGACATACAATTTCAACACATTTCTCAATGATCAGACTTGATAATCCTTTATGGAACTTAGATTATTTGAAGATTATTTGAAGATTTAAAAAACCTATGACAATTCATGTGGGTCAAAAATTCCCTTCATAATTTACAGAGAATACTTCAGTGTTTATATCTGTAGGAAATGGGCTCTTGCCGAAAAGACCAAGGATCAATATCAAATATGATTATAAACATAGGATACAAGTAATACCCGTCTTCCTACCAAATAAACTTTTTTTTAAATCGTGAGAGATGGGGTAACAATGTTCAAAGGGACCTAATGCCCTTATACACAGTCACTGAAAGCCAGCATGCAGGTGCAACAGGCAGTTAAGGCATTCAGCACGTTGACCATTTTGCAAAACAATTTGAGTGCAAGAGTAAAGATATCTTGATACAATCATATCGAGCTTTAGTGAGACCACATAAGGTTTATCGTGTCCAATTTTGGCCTCTTTAGTAAAAAAAGAGATAGATTTGTGATAGAAAAAGAGCCCCAAAGATGCACCAAACTGGATCCTTTCTTAGACAATAGACAATAGACAATAGGTGCAGGAGGAGGCCATTCGGCCCTTCGAGCCAGCACCGCCATTCAATGTGATCATGGCTGATCATTCTCAATCAGTACCCCGTTCCTGCCTTCTCCCCATACCCCCTGACTCCGCTATCCTCTATCTAGCTCTCTCTTGAATGCATTCTTTCCCACTTCTAATTAGGAATCTCAGCACTGAAACATTAACTCTGCTTCTCTTTCCATGGGTGGTGCCTGACCTGCTGACCATTTCAGTATTTTCAGTTTTTACTTTGGTTTCTGGGATGTTCAGGTCTGTCATTTGACGAGTGATTGTGTCGGCTCGGCCTCTACAGTTTAGAAGAATGAGAGGTAACCTCATTGAAACACACACAACGGAGAGCCGTCCCGAGGAGCCGCGCGCATGGCGGGAGTGTCCCGGGGTGCTGTGAGGGCCCGATCCACCCGCCGAACAAACTTGCCGCCGACAACCAGAACGACGACCGAAGACTGGAAAACGCCCCGGTAGGCCCGACTCAGCTCCCAGAGGACTGCAGTGAAACCGGGCGGCAAGGCCTGTCTGGGCTGAAGGAGCCTCAGCAGCAGTGGGAGACTCGGCGGCGGCAGCGGGAGCCTCAGCGGCAGCAGCGTAGGCCTCGGCAGCGTGGGACCTCAGTGGCGGCAGCGTGGGGCCTCGGTGGCGGCAGCCTGGGGCCTCGGTGGCGGCAGCCTGGGGCCTCGGCGGCGGCAGCGTGGGGCCTCAGCGGCGGCAGCGTGGGCCTCAGCGGCGCCAGCGTGGGCCCTCTGCGGCGGCAGCGTGGGGCCTCGGCGGCGGCAGCGTGGGGCCTCGGCGGCGGCAGCGTGGGGGCTCAGCGGCGGCAGCGTGGGGGCTCAGCGGCGGCAGCGTGGGGGCTCAGTTGCGGCAGCGTGGGCCTGGGTTGCGGTGGGGCCTTGCGATTGATGAGCGTGTGGGGGGAGGGGAAGACAATGGGGACCTGGCGTAGGGGGACCGCCCGTAAAGAATGAGGACCCGGCAAGGGAGGGCCGCTGTGAGGGACGGTGGGAGAACAAAGTGGAACCCTGTGAGGGGGGAGCACTTTAGTTTAGAGTCCTCTGTCCAGGGGATAAGTCTGTGTTTGTTTGTTCATTTGCTCCGGTGAAGGCGCTGTGCACACGGCAGCCAGCCAACAGACGCTTGTCTTATTCTTTTTGTTTCCACTTTTAATTTCAAGTTTTTGTGTACCTTCGTGTGTTGTGACTGTCGGCAGACCAATTTCCCTACGGGGATGAATAAAGTTTTATCGTATCGTACAACTGGCTAAATTTGGGGAGGATGTTTCTGCTGGCTGAGGAGTCTAGTACTAGGGGTCACAGTCTCAAAGGAAGGAGTAGGCCACTTGCAACTGTAATAAGGAGATATTTTGTTACTCATAGATTGGTGTATCTTTGGACTTCCAGGGGCTCAGTCATTGCTTGCATTTAAAACTGAGATCAATAAATTCCTGGATTTTAGAGGAATTAGGTGATATAGGGATAGGGCACAAGGCCGAAGATCAGCCGCCATCCTATTGATTAGCAGAGCAGGTTTAAGGGGTCAAATGGCCTACTCCTACTTCTATTCGTAGGCCCTTATGCACATTACAGAGATTGAAATTGCTTTAAAATACATGACTATTGCATTATGCATCCCTCCTCTTGTTCTACCTATTTCTACGTTGGGTAAATCAATATCACCTATCTGTATGCAAGTTCTTAATATAAATTTTCAACAATACTCATGTTTGCTTTTGAATGAAATCTCTGAACACCATCTGGAGCATGGTTTGTTTTAACTCTTAAGTTGCATTTAGTGCAAGACCTCGGCTGGAATGCCTTGAAAACAAATTCATCTTGGGTGTCCAGCAAAATGATGTGAAGTCTCTTATGAACACTACTGGCTGCAGGGAGGTTCACAAAGATTAGCACAATTGCATAACGTCTGCTCGAAGACATCCTCTCGTCTGGGAGTGGAGAGAAATCAACATCCTTTCAAGTTTTATAACTTATCAACATGCTGTCTCTCAAGAATCCCAACTAAGGCTCAAACTTGTTTGTACGACAAAAAATATGCTCCAGTTTCTTTTCAATATAATTAGACCACGTAGTAGTAACCCTTTCTGTGCCTCACAGGTTCCCCGATCACAATTGGCATATTTGGGTTTTCTTTGCTGGGAATTCAGGGACAGCTGAAAATGATCATTCATTCCATGTACTATTGGCGGTACTTTTTAAACGTTCAATATTTAACACAGTATTCAGAATTACACCTATCTAAAGCTGCAGAAAAATATATCGTGCTAGCTTACCCATGCAGTTATGGGAAAGACACTGCAACATGAGATACAGAGAGCCGTTTTTCAGGAGAGAATTTGGAGCTGCTTATATCTGCTTTCCCGACATAAAACAGGGGCAAAAATGACCGGTTCTGGGGAGTATGACCTGAAGCAATGTTAGGTTACTTCCAAATGTTAATGTGGTCAAGTGCCGGTTTTAGGACTGTCAGGGAAAATGCATCTTCTTTTGTCCTTCTACTCATTTTTCTGGCCTAGTCCGACAGGTTTTCCTTCTAAAGAGCATGTTTAATTCTTTTAAAATTTGATGCCAAGAGTAGTAGTTGGCTCCATTGTATATGCATACTTGGCCAATAAACTTATTCAAGTGTTCCTGCAACCCACTCTCTTTATCATCCTTGACCCAGCATATACCTGAAGTCTGTTGATAGTCATGCAAGTGGAAAATATCTCATTAATGGCAGTGAGGAAATTCTTCTGGGATGCCAGCATTTCACCTCATAACCTCTACAACGGAATCACCTCTTTGCACCACCATAGACTTGTTTTTCTGATTGTGTTTTGCACTATTGTCCTGTCTTTTCCTTTTCATCGCCCTGTAGAATGTTGTAATTTATGTAGAATTTTTATTTTCATGTGTGATCAGAGTCAATGTACCTGTGTTGTTGCTAGAAAGATTTCCATTCTACTTGCACCTTACTGTACTTGGTCACATGATAAACTTGACTTGATTTATTGAACTAATGCCCTAGTCCCAATTTCAGATGGATGGCCACTCAGCTGACGTTGCAGCCAAGAGAACTGGAATGAATAAAACAATCTTATCTATCTCACAAAATGCTGGAGTAACTCAGCAGGTCAGGCAGCATCTCAGGAGAGAAGGAATGGGTGACGTTTCGGGTCGAGACCCTTCTTCAGACAATCCTATCTGGTCATATCCTAAATCAAGCACCAGGCCTATATATAAATCCCCTTTCATCAATGTCTGATAGAATAATGGAATTGGCCTTCCCAATTAATACGGGTACATGCAATTCAACAGAGTTTATTATCCTTATTTATCTGTTGCTTCTGTTCGAGAGCCACAATGTTGAGAGTTCCTGCCTTCTGTGCCTTTGTTTTTTTACTGCTATCTGAATTTATAGACAAAAGCTACTTAGCTCCTGAAGCTTGAATTCTGCTAACCTCTGTTATTGTGCAAACTGTTTGCAAAGTGGCAATGCTTTGGCTGTTAAAGTAAGCACATACAATTTCTGGCATAAAACCATAGTATGAATCAGTTGGCTGAATGCAGTTATACAATACAGCAATACCTGTATGCTGTAATCTGCTTCTTTCATTTGCTCTTATTACAAAAAGATAACATCTTTGTCTAATAGCAAAAAAAAAGACGCCTGGGCTCTCCAGAACATCCAAGAACACATTCCGCTGGTTTTTCTTGCTGGGTAAGAAGTCAGTTCACAAAGATAATGGTACATAAATTAAATATTAGTGATAACATGGAATTAGAACAGAATAAAAAGTAGGCTTGTTCACGTATGCCTGCTCAAAGGATAGAACATATTGGAGCACAATGTTGTGGATTGGCAAGGTCACAATTCTGCTCTTTGTTATTGTTCAGCTTGTGTTCCTGATGTGTACTGACATTTGTGAACAGGTGGTCCACCGTGGCAAGGATTTTTCCCATTTTACTGTTAACATCCAGGGACTGTCCCTAATGTAGGCCGACAGCACCTAACAGCAGGTTGCCATCACAAGTTACAGTCATGCTGATCAATGTTCGGAATGCCTATGCACAACAATGGCTGTTGTCAGCATGCTCAGTTGCCCTGCCACCCCTTTCAAGGCAAGTACCTGCACAATTCTGAACAATTTTATTAAGCAACATAGTTCTTTTGTACAACACGTTATTAAATTAATTTCAAAATTGCACGCTTCAAAAGTCAAGCCATCTGTTCCAGTATGTCATTATAGCTCGCAGTTAAGAGCCTTTTTTTTTTTTGTAACTCAAGATAATTTTGATGCAAATCATCTAGTATTCATGTTTTGAATGTACTTGTTCAGCAACAATATTTTACAGATCTACTTTAAGATGCTAATTTGAGTTAGTTAAGTTTCAATTACTCTTCCAAACTTAAGGCCGAAAACAAGGGAAATGGAGAACTAAATAGTTCATGGACATTTAATGCATATTGCCAGTGCATGAGGCACCATTAACATGTGCTTAGCCAAATGACATTGTTATAACTTTGTAATTATATTTTAGCACTAGACAATGTAAAGTTTGGTAAAGACCCAGTCCTATGTAAAACTTCACATATCTTAGAGTCCAAGTCATACAGCGTGGAGACAGGCCCTTCGGCCCAACTTGCCCACACCGACCAACATGTCCCATCTGCCTGCATTTGATCCATATCCTGTCCTATCCTTGTACCTGTCTGATTGTTTCTTAACAGTTGCAATAGTCCCTGCCTCAACTACCTCCTCTGGCACCTCGTTGCATACACTTACCACCCTTTGTGTGAAAAAGTTACCCTCTCAGATTCCTATTAAATCTATTCCTCTTCATCTTAAACCTATGTCCTTTGGTTCTCAATTCCTCTACTCTGGGCAAGAGACTCTGTGCGTCTACCCGATCTATTCCTCTAATGATTTTATACACCTCTATAAGAACACCCCTCATTCTCCTGTGCTCCATGCGATAGAGTCCCAGCCCGTTCAACCTCTTCTTATAGCTCAGACTCGTGAGTCCTGGCAACATCCGTGTAAATCTTCTCTGTGCTCTTTCCAATTTGACAACATCTTAATAGGCATAATCGTAGCACTTCATTAGAATCCCACTGGAATACGAGGGTAGCATTTGACATTTCTCAGGTGAGTCCCTCCAGCACTTAATATGGCAAATTATTTGCAATTAATCATGACTTTGAGTCACCTGTGTTGCAATCTAGTTTCAATTTTAAAAAAGCCAAAAATCTTTTAAAAAAGCCATATTTGGACAGGTACATGGATAGGAAAGGTTTAGAGGGATATGGGACAAATGCAGACAGGTGGGACCAGTGTAGATGTGGCATCTTAGTAGGCATGGGGAAGATGGGCTGAAACGTTTGTTATCGTGCTGCATGACCTCTCATTTAGCGGTGTCTTATTACAAAATTTCAATTACACCAAACTACTGGCTCTTATATGTGATACAGACTTATGGTTCTGATGCAAGGAGATTTAGTCTTTTGGATTGCACTTGGGTTAAGATCCCATTACTCTATCTAAAAATGTAGTGTGGCGGTCTGTTGGTTGGCGTGGGCAAGTTAGGCCGAAGGGCCTGTTTCCGTGCTGTATGACTTTATGATTCTATGAAAATGGAACAGATGTGTTGGCTTATATTCCTCTCTCAAAGTCACCGTGTCAAACAGCTCTTAGGGTTAACGGAATCAACGGATATGGGGAAAAAGTGGGAACGGGGTACTGATTTTGGATGATCAGCCATGATCATATTGAATGATGGTGCTGGCTCGAAGGGACGAATGGCCTACTCCTGCACCTAATTTTCAATGCTTCTATGTGAGATTAATTAGTTATTTACAACATTTTGTAT
Organism: Rhinoraja longicauda; assembly: GCF_053455715.1. NCBI lineage: Eukaryota > Metazoa > Chordata > Chondrichthyes > Rajiformes > Arhynchobatidae > Rhinoraja > Rhinoraja longicauda. The sequence continues at coordinate 15,039,589 of NC_135963.1, read as the reverse complement.
GTGGCAAATTGGCTGCTGAGTATTCCGATCTAACAATAGGTGAATATAAACCCATCAATTTTGGGGACAACCCGATAGCAACAAACAGCAAGGTATCACAAAATCACAACATACAGCTAGTTCAGTCTTCCATTTACTCTTGATTTGGAGCTGTCACGGAAAATTATGTTTTCATGCTTGTTATATGTTGCAGTCATTTAGGTCACTTACAGAATTTTATTTTCCATTGATTCCATTACTCAAATAATAAAATCTTCAAAGAGCAGAAAACTATTCAGTTTAAGAATAAGGGGTGGGCCATTTAGAACGGAGATGAGGAAAAACCTTTTCAGTCAGAGTTGTAAATCTGTGGAATTCTCTGCCTCAGAAGGCAGTGGAGGCCAATTCTCTGAATGCATTCAAGAGAGAGCTAGATAGAGCTCTTAAGGATAACAGAGTCAGGGGGTATGGGGAGAGGGCAGGAACGGGGTACTGATTGAGAATGATCAGATTGAATGGTGGTGCTGGCTCGAAGGGCCAAATGGCCTACACCTGCACCTATTGTCTATTCAGTTCATTAGCATCTAGTGGTTAAAGCATATTTCAAGCAGATCACAGCCCAATAGCAATCAAAGCATAAAACATACATTAACACGTAGTTGGAAAACATTCCTGCCTGTCGTTCACCTCGGGCATGCCATAGTCCTTCCATTCATGTGGTTACTGAACATATATTCACTTTTGGATTCAAATAACCTTCTTTACCAGCTGTCAGATTAACAAACTACCTTTTACTGCGACCTTCTATTATACTTTTATGTTATTTTCAACAGAGAAATGACGATCACATTACCTACAACCTTGCAGATGGTGACAGGGATATACCCTGGCATATACCATTATCTGATGAATGTTCGCACGAACGTAATGAACTCATAAGTCTGTAAAATGTAGACTATGCATGTTACAATAATCATAAGGTCCATTACCTGTTTGGATTCATCATATACAGGTGTGTCAGCATAACAGTAGTGGTGGAAGAGCCCCATCTTTTGACTGAGGAGACAATGCACCACATGAGAGCGTGCATTTTGCCACTGGATAAGACGGACTAATTCCCGATTCAATGACATTCCCAGATCCACTGACCAATTGTAGGTATATAAAATCAACTAGAATTAAAAAAATGAGAGCCCGTCAGCATGCAGACAAAAAAATATTTGGTAAATGGAGTACAGAATGCATTTTCTTTTAAAAATAGTGAAACAATGTCAATAGAAAAGACTGCAAATACTGCAATAACAGCAATGCCATCCGCATCCATAAATAAATACGACCTTTAGTACTTCAGGAAACCCATTTGCACCTATAAATTAACCTATCATTTCCCTTTATTAATCTCGTTGTAGTGCTTCCCACTTCCAATATAAATTAAAAATGGGCCAATATTGACGATTCACAAAGCGCATTTCATTCTTCAGGAAATGTATAAGATGAAATTGCCGCAATCAATAATTTTACTTTCAAAATTGCCATGACAATCAAAAAGAAAATCCTATTTTATACTCACAGTCACATTTAAAGAATTTCACTGCCTTACTGTAGCAGTCAAGGGACCTGGCAAGGTTCTTCCAGAAATGGATACCTTTTTGATTCTTCGGGAAATGTGCAGGATGAAATTGCCGCAATCATTTATTTTACTGTCAAAATTGTCATGACTGTCAAAAAGGAAACCCTTTTTTTTATCCTAACAGTTAACGTTTAAAGAATCTTACTGCATTACTGTAGCTGGTAATGGCAAGGTACCTTTTTGTCGACAATGTCTATGATGAGGAATCTCTGCCGGGGAACAATACCCTTTCCATTCATTCCTGGGCTGGTGGGATCACCCAATTTCTCCGCCGTGCTGAACTCAACAGCCTCAAATCTCTGAAATCCTTTGTGAGCTTCATTTTTTTTTCCCATGGAAAGAGACAGAGAAAGGGAACAATATTCAGACGTTATAAAACTGTGAGGAAATCCATTTCGCTGTTTTGTTAATAAAACTGGATTTTCAAATAAGCAGCACTTCAGGTAAAATTAAGAAAGCACACGAGATATCAAAGCACATGGTACATCCATTGCACCATTCCAGAGTGGTAAGCCAGGTATTGCATTTTCATCCCCGGTAAGGTTAGTTCAATTATAACAGCATGAGAAGACATAATAATGAAGAATATAAAATCACTTCAAGGGGTGTTTCTATTGAAAAGCAGATCGACATTCCAGTCTACATCCATGAAGCTTTCAGATACTGCAGTGATGTCTTAGGCCTGGCAATTGACCTCCAATGAAGACAACCATCCTCCTTCTTTGCCAGGCACTGCTCCATTATTGGAAAGATATCTTTCTTCAACCTCAGCCTTAGGTTTTACTACGGCTCTGTGACCTGTTTTCAGTTAAACGTTGCCCTAATTGCACTTCACTAATGGAATTCAGCTCTCGCCATGTTTGTATGGAGGCTGTAACAAGGCACAGCATGCGGACGCAGCAGTTGGTTCTGCTGCCTCGCAAGTCTGGGTCTGAATCAGTCTTCGGGTGCTGTACTTGCATACTTTGCAAATTCTTTCTGTGACCATTCTTTCTGTGATTCAGCTCCCTCCCACATCCCAAAGACATACTAGTACGTTAGTTAGTTATCATAAATTATCCTGTAATCTAGGTTGATGCAAAGAATCGATGGGGCTGGGACTGATGGCCATGTGCAAGGGAGAATGTTGAGGTAGTATAAGCAAAATAAGTAGAATGGGATTAATGGGATTGCTACCTCAGAGTTAGCATGGAGCCCAAATGCCAAATGGCCCCCTTTGCTGTCATTTTAGGTACATCAAAGAAACATAGAAAATAGGTGCAGGAGTAGGCCATTCGGCCCTTTGAGCCAGCACTGCCATTCAATGTTATCATGGCTGATCATTCACAATCAGTACCCCATTCCTGGTTCCAACAAGATCAAAACTAATCAAGCCCTTCAGAACACCCTATCCATGCTGACCTACAATCCCACCTATATTAATCCCATTTACCAATACTTGGTCCACAACCTTCTGTTCTTTGGCGATTTTTGTCTAGATACCTAAATGTTATGAGGTTGCGTTGAATTTGTGCAGCGTAATAGCTGCATTGGACCTGATTGAGAAGCGATATAGCAAGATACAGCTGAGAATTTGTCAGCACTTCGTTTGAGATGCGTTTAGCTTGTAGGTTTTCAGACTACGCTTTTGATTTGAGACTTTACTGAATCTCATTGGCAAACCAAGATTGTTTGGTAGCAAAGGTGAGAACCATAATGTAGCTCTGATTGTTGAACTCATCTGTTGGATTTTGGTGCAAACATCAACAGGATAGAAAACTGCACAGCAGTCAGCTGGGAAAAGCTTGCAGCTGGGAAAAGCTTGCACACCAAAGCTTGAACATAGATACATCGGTGGATATTTTCAATGGAGCCCTGATTGGGAGGGTGGATAAGATTGCTTTGACATTATTGTGCATCTTGAAATCTCAGATGTATGCATGCTAATGGTCATCTCTACTTCTGGACTCGGAGATAAACAAATGATGGTAAACTTCTGCATTTAAACTTTCTGAACACTTGAATATTCTGATATTCTATAACGTTTAACCCACCACCAATATCACCATAAAAATTATCTGGCGAGACTTACGTTTGATACTAGTTATCAAAGGTCTGCTTTCATCATCATCACAGTCAACTGTAGGCACATAAAGTATGAGGAGCACAGCGTAGCGGAGCATGACATCAACAATTCACAGCCAAACTACACTCAAGCACGCGGCACTCACGAGGACACAGAGGTTTCAAAACCAAACAAGACTTCACTCGGTAATAGGACATGTTAGCGAGTTGATTTAGTGCTCAAGACCTTATCTTCTAAAATTTATTACACCTGTTGTGTGTGAAAACAAATCAACCTGATTGATTGCTTCAATTAAATAGCTTTCGCATGAATACCAAGCGTCAAAATGACCCACGATATATCTATTGTTAAACTTTCTTTTGGGATGAGACTCTGAGACAAGCTGGGATAAGATAATTCCGCAGTGTGTTGAAAATCATTCACCGGGATGTAATTTATTAAGCATTGTAAAAATTCTGACTTCTCAGCAAGAATGACTAACATCATTATTTAATCCAAAGAATCCTTTTCATGTATTCTGTAAATTTTAAATTGGATGTACTGAAACATTTAGATGGGCTTTCTTTCCTCCACCCCCCATTTCCCCTTGTATTCCACACATCATCATTAGCAGCTACCAGAAAGTGAGAGGATCATCTCGACAATGAAATAAAGATATAATGCTGGAAACACTCAACATTAAAAATTCACAGATGTACTGCACTCAAGTACTGAGCACTCACAAGACACAGACTAAATAAGACTTCACTCGGTAATAGGACATGTAAGTAAGTGGATTTAATGCTCAAGATCTTTGCTTCTAAAATTGATTACATTTACTGTGTGAAGCATCTGTGGAAAGAGTAACAGAAGTAGGGGTGATCAATGGTCAGCGAGGTCTCGTTGGTCAAAGGGCTTGTTTCCATGATGTATCTTTCAATCAATCAATCAATCAATCAATCAATCAAAATTTTGAGTTGGTGTCCCTTCATCAGAACTGGAGCTAACGTCTTCATTCAAGAAAGTAAATGTTTTATTTTTCCACAGATGCTTTATGACCTTCCGTGTTTCCAGCATTTTTATTTCATATTTCCATTCACTAATGTACACCTTTGTTCCACAATGGAAGGAGCATCCAAAGACTGCTCCATCTTCCAATCATGGAGACAGATTATCATTCCTCTCCTAGGGATTAAAACCCTAGCTGTAAAAGTAACATTCAAAATGTATTACTTAAGTTGATAAGATTTGGCTAGAATTCTAATTTTACTTCCATCGTTGGTCATATCGACATTGATCAATGTGAAGGGACTCGACCCGAAACATCACCTATTCTTTTTCTCCTGAGATGCTGTCTGACCCGCTGAGTTACTCCAGCTTTTTGTGTCTATCTCTTGGTATAGGTCTGTGTTTGGCTTCCTGCGAGTTGCTCAAGTCTTCACGGCGCCTCCTTATTTTATGGAAACAATAATCACTTTGGTGACAATTTGACTGACAAAAAAATCTCCCTTTGATTGTACCACCTTCATCCCGTTTGCCCACTACGTCCATGTGTTATCCGACACAGGAACGTTTGATGTTTAACCATTAGCACAACAAAGGAAGAACCTTTTTCTTATCAGCATTCCGGAAGGTTTGAAGGATTGTTTTCACCCTCATGATAACTCTCATCACCCTCATGATAACTATCTTTGGTTTAAACCAGCATCGGCAGTTCCTTCCTACACCAAACAGTACCTGTTCAAAGTAATCTCAATGTATTCAATGCATGTAATTTTTTTTCCTGAGATAATATCAAGGGATGCAGTGAATATCTTCATCATAATACATAATCTAACTTCACAGTACTCTTGGTTAACCACACTGAATAAGGCAAACACCACTATGGATTAGTACCTTGTACTAGGTGAACTGGTTTTGCCCAGTATCCAAAGAAAACAAAGTAAAGTGATTCATACAGCTGTCAGAGGTTATCGGGAGAAGGCAGGAGAATAGGGTTAGGAGGGAGAGATAGATTAGCCATGATTGAATGGCGGAGTAGGCTTGATGGGCCGAATGGCCCAATTCTGCTCCCAACACTTATGATCTTATGACCCAATACCATTTCCTCACCAGGAAGGCCTTAAAGCCCTCCGTTTCTTCCTCGACCGCAGAACCATCCAATTTTCCTCTACTAACTCTCTACTCCGCCTAGCGGAGCTGGTCCTCAACCTCAACAACATCTCGTTTGACTCCTGCCACTTCCTCCAAGTCCAAGGTATAGCTACGTGCACCCGCACGGGCCCCAGCTATGCCTGCCTTTTTGTAGAATACGTTGAACAATCCCTGTTCCAGGCATACACTGGCCCTATCCCCAAACTCTATCTCCGTTACATTGATGACTGCATCAGTGCTACCTCCTGCGCCCATGCAGAACTCATGGACTTCATTAACTTCACTATCAAATTTCATCCTGCATTCAAATTTACTTGGACCATCTCCGACACCTCCCTCACCTTTCTTGATCTCACAGTCTTCATCACAAGAAATAGACGATTGACTGACATCTATTACAAACGCACTGACTCCCACAACTATCTAGATTATACTTCTTCCCACCCTGCTTCCTGCAAAGACTCTAAACCCCTACTCCCGATTCCTCCGTCCACGCCGCATCTGTGCCCAAGATGAGGTGTTCCATACTAGAACATCCGAGATGTCCTCATTCTTTAGAGAACAAGTGTTCCCTTCTCCCATCATAGATGAGGCCCTCACTTGTGTCTCCCCGCAGCTCTGCCCTTGCTCCTCCTTCCCCCAGTCGCAACAGAGACAGAGTCCCCCTAGTCCTTACCTCCCACCTCATCAGCCATCGCATACAACACATAATCCTCTGAAATTTCCGTCAACTCTAACGGGATCCCACCACTAGCCACATTTTCCCATCTCCACCTCTTTCCGCCTTCCACAGAGACCGTTCCCTCCGCAACTCCCTGGTTAACTTATCCTTTCCCACCCAAACCACCCACTCCCCAGGTACCTTCTCCTGCAACCGCAGAAGATGCAACACCAGTCGCTATACCTCCTGCTTTGACTCTGTCCAGGGACCCCGACATCCTTTCAGGTTAGGCAGAAGTTCACTTGCACCTCCTCCAACCTCATCTACTGTATCCATTGTTCAAGATGTGGACTCTTATACATCGGCAAGACCAAACGCAGATTTCGCGGAACACCTTCGCTCAGCCCGCGTGACCCAACCTGATCTCCTGGCTGCTGGACACTTTAATTCTCCTTCCCATTCCTACACAGATCTTTCGATCCCTGGTCTCCTCCATTGTCAGAGTGAGGCTAAACACAAATTGGAGGAGCAGCATCTCATATTTTGCTTGGGCAGCTTACAGCCCAGTGGTATAAATATTGATTTCTCTCACTTCAGGTAGCCCCAGCATCCCCTCGCTCTCTATCCCTTCCCCTCCCAAGTCGCACTAGCTTCTCATTTTCACCCTACAAACAGCTTACAATGGCCTGTTTCCTTTATCATCATTACATTTTTTTGCAAATCTTTCATTCATTGTTCTTTATCTCTCCGCATCAGCGGCTATATCTCTTGTTTCCCTTCTCCCTAACCAGTCTGAAGAAGGTTCTTGGCCCGAAACGTCACCCATTCCTTCTCGCCAGAGATGCTGCCCGTCCCGCTGAGTTACTCCAGCTTTTTGTGTCGATGTTCAGACATGTCAATACCTTGTTCAGTACTGCAACGCCATTGGTGGAAATTCCGTCCGATCAGGATGAACTGTCTTGCTGCACCAGGTCGAATACTGGAATGCTGACTGAGAGAATATGGCAGGAACGTGGAGCTATGCGGAGAACTACAACATAAACAAAGGGAGGGGAAGCAGTTTAGTATCGAGTCAAAAAGCATTACCTCTTCAGTTAAGAAAGAATAAGCCCGAGGCTACAGAACCCTGAAGTCTTTACCAATCAGCGATGCAGTCATCTATAAATGAATGGACTGGAATTTGCTGTTATATGTGATGGTTTAGATTAGGTTCAAGCTTGGGTTTGGGTGACAAGCCTGCAGGTGCATGATCTAGACACTCGAGGGATAACCAGACACTGAAAGAATAACAATGGTCAGTCAGCATGGATTTCAAATAGGAAAAAAATCTTGCTGGACCAATTTTCTGATTAAAACATAAACAAACTAAACACTCAGGTTTATTTCCAGAAGAATACAATTCAAAAGTTATACTAAATTTGTAACAACTGTTGGTTACACCACAATCGAGTACTGAATACAGTTCCAACCTCCATATTATAAAAGGGCCAGAGGTACTGGAGATTTAGAAGCACTGCAGAGGGCGCAGAGAAAATTCATGAGGATAAAACCAGAAATGTACAGGTGCACATCTCAGCAAAGGATGATGAGAATGGTTTATTTTTGTCTTGAGAAAAGGCTGAGGGCTGACTAAATAAAGGTCCTTAAAATGCTGAAAGGTTTTGGAGAATGGACATAGAATGAATATTTCCTCTTGTGTGGAGAAGTATAACTAGAAGCATCAATATAACATCAAAACCAAGAAATCCAAAAAGGAATTCAGAAGCTTGTTTACTTCATGGTTAAAATATACACATGGAGTGGTTGAAGCAACTCACGGAGGGGAGCTTAGACATGCTTATGAGGGAGAGAGGTATTGCTTTAAATTAAGAAAGTTGACAGAAGGCTTGAATGGAGAATAATTGCCAGCATAGACAGTTTGGGACAAATTACCTGTTTCCATGCCTTGGATTCTTTATAATTTATTCCCATTCACTCTTGGGAGGCTTATTATACTGCACATAGAGCTCTGGGCTGTGTGGGCAATGTAATGATCGCTGTCAAAGCACTGCCCCTATTAGAACCACACTCCTCTTACCCGGCACCACTTTAGCTCATGTCTTCTGGCACTTTAACACTTCTGCATCAATGCCTTGGTGCTGTTTCCGGCCTGCAGAGTCATGAATGTGTCAGCACTATTTCTACATTGCTTTCCCTTGATCTTATACTGTGTGATGAAACAATAGGTCTCAAAACTGACTGCTCAACTACTGCAGTAAATATCCCGAGAGCACGAAACTTACCTAATTTTCTCAAAGATCTTAACAGTTGTATCAGTGGCAAGGCTGCTAACCAAATTCACAATCTCTGTCAGAATGGAGCTGAGTAGAAACCGGGAGCCAATATTAACAGAGCACTGTTGTACCGAGGGACATCCTACAAGAGAAAATGAGACAATAAAATGCAGTATTACATCCACTCATGCCAATGCAGTGGTAACAAAGAACAGTGGGAGTAAAGAGTAAGTTCAATCGTGCTATTCACCAATAGAGAAATTCTAAGTTTGTAGCAGTTTCATTCTGAGGAAGAAATATTTACTTACAAAATGGATGGGAAGCGTAAGACACTCTGGTACACTTCTAACAGATGGAGCAATGATAAACAGACCAAGTCACCCACTTCACTTCCCAGGAATTTTGAGAGGTTGGCTGGAGACACACAACAAATACAGGCAACCCCCTGCTACTGGGGTTTGGGAGGGAGGGGGGTGGGTGGGTGGGAGAAGGGGGTGTGACCCTAGTAAACAGGCAGCATTGTGATATTCTATAATGCAAAGCCACATCATGTGAGCATGATGTGTAGAAAGGAATTGCAGATGCTCGTATATACTGAAAGTAGAAGGGAGGGATCTGGAGGTAAGAAAACGGCCAGAACAAAGCAGGGCTATCAACAGTTGACCAAGGAAGGGTGGAGCTCATTGTTGGCTGTGGAAGAGGTGGTAACGAAGGGATATAAGGATGCAAACCAGTTCCCACTGTTGCTGCCTTACAGGGCCAGAGACCTGGGTTCGATCCCGACGATGGGTGGTGTCGGTATGGAGTTCGTTCATTCTCCCTGTGACTGTATGGGTTTTCTCTGGATGTTCCGGTTTCCTCCCACACTCCAAAGACGTACAGGTTAGTAGATTAATTGGCTTTGGTAAAGTTATAAATTGTTCCTAGTGTGTAGGATAGTGCTAGTGTACTATCCTAGGTGATCACTGGTTGGCACACCACCAGTGGAAGGGTCCACTGTTTCCTGTGCTGTGTCTCTAAAGTAATGTCAAGTATTGTGCTCAAAAAGGAATCTTCCATCAGCTTCATCAAGATTGAATGGCTAAAATTACAGGTGAGAATATCATTTGATTTTAAAGCATTTCTGCTCACAGCTGTCAAGTTAAAATGAAATTGGGACTATAAATCATCCTTCAAATGGCTTTTATTAATGACCTGTAATAATCTAAGGATTTTGTTTATCAGCAGAGTTATCATCCAGTAATGTACATTTCACAGCTGATTTGAGCTGCAGTTAGTTATGCTGTCACTAATGCAGGAGCTTTGGAAGCAGACCACTTCTCTTAGGGAAAAGGTCAGACAGGGCCGCAGTGATAGGAGACTCGCTAGATAGCGGGACTGACAGAAAACTCAGGCAGCAAATGAGACTTCAAAATGGTGCCTCCATGGTGCCAGAGTGTCTTGGAGCGGCTGCAAAACATTTTCGGCTGGGAAGGGGGTGGGGGGGTGGGGCGGTTGAGAGATGAAGGGTGAGCAGCCAGAGGTTGTAATGTACACTGGCACAAATGACAAAGGTAGAAAAGGTGCGTGAGGTCCTGCAGAGTGAGTACAGGGGAGTTAGGCAGAAGGTTGAACAGCAGGCACTCAAGGCTAGTTATCTCCGGGTTACTCCTGGTGTCATGCGCTTGTGAGGATAGGAATAGGAGGATAGGTGAATGCAAGGCTGGGGAGTAGGTGCAGGAGCAAGATTTTGGACCATTGGGATCTTTCCTGGGGCAGAGGTCACCTGTCCAAGGACCAGTTGCACCTGAGCTGGATGGGAATCCATATTCTGGCGGGCAGGTTTGCGAGTGCTTCTCCAGGGGGGCTCAAACTAGATTGTCAGGGGATGGGATCCAACAAGGTAGTGAGGCAGATGGGAGGACTGGAAACGGTACAGAAGGCAGACACCATGTTCAGTGGACAGGCTAGGCATGAGCACCGCAGGGCGCGAGGAAAGACGGTTGGATTAAATTGTATTTATTTCAATGCTAAAAGCCTGACAGATAAGGCGGATGAACTCTGGGCATGGATAGGTACACGCGACTGGGAAGTTACAGCCAATGCAGAAACTCAGTTAAGGGAGGGACAGGACTAGCAGATTGATGTTTGTAATGGACGTTGGGCCAAAGGGCCCAATTTCGTGCTGTATGGCTCTGTGACTCTTATATAAACTCTCACAATTAGATGCCCTTCAGGTTAATTCTAGTGAGTTTACAGATATTATAGGATTCCATTCATCAACATTGAAGAGCTTTCAAAGCTTTTAAGTACTTCAGCATTCACAGTACTTCATAACCAATGCCCGACTTAAATTGTGACTGCAGAAATTGCATATCCACTGGAGATTCAGGCCTCCATTGCAATGAGCTGCTGATCCCAACTTTAAGCTCATCTCCACCAGAGGACTTAGGTTTAAGATGAGCGGGGGAAATTTAATAGGAACCCAAGCGGTAACTTTTTCCACACAAAGGGTGGTGGGTATATTGGAAGGAGCTGCTGGAGTAGATCATTGTGACAGGTGTTATCACATCATTTAAGAAGCATTTAGACAGATACATGGATTGGACAGGGTTAGTGGGATATGGAAAGATGGGACATGTTCGCGGGTGTGGACAAGTTGGGCTGAAGGGCCTGTTTCCATGCCGTAAGACTCTATGACTCCGGTAATCCTGTTTTTGGAAGCCTATAACCTCCCTCCGAGACGCTCCCACAGGAAGGCTGGCCCGCCTGCTAGATGCTCCCTCAAGGACTTATGGGCCTCCCATGGGGATTCTGACCCCTTTCTCTTTTGATGTTTTCGATTTTTGAAATAGAAATTAAGTATTCTTTTTGAACAATTTTGTGTAGATTTTTTTAGATTTAGAGATACAGCGCGGAAACAGGCCCTTCGGCCCACGCCGCCCAGCGATCCCCGCACATTAACACTACCCTATACACACGAGGGACAATTTTTACATTTACACAGTCAATTGACCTACAAACCTGTACGTCTTTGGAGTGCGGGAGGAAACCGAAGATCTCGGAGAAAACCCACGCAGGTCATGGGGAGAACGTACAAACTCCGTAAGGATGGCGCCCGTAGTCAGGATCGAACCTGAGCCTCCGGCGCTGCATTCGCTGGAAGGCAGCAACTCTACCGCTGCGCCACCGTGCCGCCACTGTACCCAGGATGCCACATCCACAATTATTTGAAGTCGGCCCAGAGATTTAGGTCGGGCATTATTCATTCTTATCCACTGACAGACCATGTCATACTTCCATTACATGAAGGCAGCATCACCATGCCGATTACTCATGCACTGGTGTTTGCATATTTTAAAAGTCACATCTTATGCGTTGCCTAAATTCAAATCTGCACGTTTACAGGATTTCAAAATGAAATAAACCTGACGTACAAAACTGACATGGCAGCTCTCTCCCTATAAACGGCAGTCAACCTTAGTTTGGGCTTCAACCCGTAAATAAAAGTGCGGTCAATTTATAAAAACAAAAACTACATACAAACAGCCATTGAAAGTTTACTCCTCTGGTACCTTTGAATTAGTTTAGAATGTAATTAAATTTCTGCAACCTTATAAATGCTTCTTTCACATTAAAAAACAGATGCCATTTCATCCTGATTTTACAGCAAAGCAATAGTTATGTTGCTGGCAAAGAATCACTGGTTTCTTCCACACCCAAGGCTTGTTCCAGCTAAAGAGAGGTAATCAGCTCCGAAGAAAGACTAATCGGAACTCCAGCAGTAAACATCGCTGAGTTTATTATAACTTATTGCACCTGCAGGTTTGCCCAGCTGGACTTGAAAAGATTGGTGTTTTAATTGAAGTACTTTCAATATAAATGCGACAGGAGATGAATGAATCCTGGCCAATTCAGGCCCACAATTTTACCAACATGTTCTATTTGTGGACATGTTGAGGGATTGATGAGGGCAATTAAGCTGCGCTTTAAAGACTCAGCAAACATTTCCATTCATTAAAACGTCTAAATGTACTGTGGACGGAGCCACATTACAGATAGAGAAATACTATTAATTTTAATGTTTAGCACTTCGACGGAGTTCCATGCTCTCATCACGGTAATAAATAAATTAAAGTAGCTTTTGATCCACAAAGTACAAGACAGTTGAACTTCAATCTTTAAAAGAATGTGCATTTACACAGTGCCTGATAACATCCTCAGGATAACCCAAATTATTTCAAAGCCAAAGAAAGCCAAAGCCAAATGAATCGAGGACCAGAGGACATAGGTTTAAAGTAAAGGGGAAAAGATTTAATAGGAATCTGAGGGGTAACTTTTTCCACTCAAAGGGTGGTGGATGTATGATTTTAGATTTAGATTTAGAGATACAGCGCAGAAACAGGCCCTTTGGCCCACCGGGTCCATGCCGCCCAGCGATCCCCACACATTAACACTATCCTACACCCACTAGGGACAATTTTTACATTTGCCCAGCCAATTAACCTACAAACCTGTACGTCTTTAGAGTGTGGGAGGAAACCGAAGATCTCGGAGAAAACCCACGCAGGTCACAGGGAGAACGTACAAACTCCGTACAGTACAGCACCCGTAGTCAGGATCGAACCTGAGTCTCCGGCGCTGCATTCACTGTAAGGCAGCAACTCTACCGTTGCGCCACCGTGCCGCCCTGGACAAGATACCAGAGGAGGTAGTTGAGGCAGGAACTTTCCCAACATTTAAGAAACAGTTAGACAGGTACATGGAGAGGACAGGTTTGGAGGGATATGGACCAAATACAGGCAGGTGGGACTAGTGTAGCTGGGACATTTTGGCCGGTGTGGGTAAGTTGGGCCAAAGCGCCTGTTTCCACACGATATCACTCTATGACTCTAATTATTTTTGACAAAAAAAGGCACAAAGTAATGGAGTAACTCAGCGGGTCAAGCAGCATTTCTGGAGAACATAGATGGGTGACGTTTCGGGTAGAGACGCTTCTTCACAATGATTGTGGGGTGAGGGCCAGGGTGGGAAAGGAAAGAAGAAAGCTGGGACAAGACAAAGCCTGGCAGGTAATAGATTGATACAGTTGAGGAAGGTTTTCTGATAGACAGATGGTTGGACAAAGTCCAGAAATGAAAAGACAGGTATGAGACACAAAAATTGAAGGGTTGCAAATTGTGAAGCTAGAGGAAGGAAAGAAGGAAGGGAAGGAGGAGAGGACAAATCAGTACAACTTAGGTGGGGCACAGTGGGAGATGGGGGGGAAGCAATATGGGGGGGAAGAAGGGAGAGGGGGGTGGTTATGTAGTTAACCCAAAATTGGAGACTTCATTGTTCAGACTGTCAGGATATAAGCTACGTAAGTGGAATATGACGTGTTGTTCAGTTTGCATGAATTAAAATAGTTAGCAGTTGAGAGATGCAGCAGGCCCTGGTGGATCAGGTGCAAGTGTTTGGCGAAACGGTTGCTGAGTCTACGCTTGGACTCGCCGATTTACAGGATGCCACGTTGGGAACACTGGAAGCAGCAGATGAGATTTGATGAGGTGCACATGAACCTCTATCTCACCTGGAAGGACCGATGGGGTCCCTGGATGGAGGTGAGAGAGCAGATATTAGGACAGTGTCTTACATCTCCTGTGGTGCAGAGGAAAGTATCTGGGTCTCTGCGGAAGGCTGAAAGGATGGGAGAATGGGACTGGTAGTGGGATCATATTGGAAGTGATGGAAATGTCAGAAGATAATGTGTTGGATGTGGAGACTGGTGGGGTAAAAGTGAGGACCAGGGGAACGATATCCTTGTTCTGTCTGAGGGGGGGGGGGGAGGACGTTGGGGGTCCCCACCTCTTTCTCTGCTACATTGATGACTGTATCAGGGCTGCCTGCTGCACCAATGCAGAACTCGACAATTTCATGAACTTTACCACTAACTTCCACCTGCCCTCAAATTCACTTTGACCATCTCTGACACATATCTCCCCTTTCTTGATCTCCCTGTCTCCATCAAAGGGGACTGACTACAAACTTACCGACACCCAGATATCTGGACTACACTTCTTCCTATCCTGCTTCTTGCAAAGATGCTATCCCCTACTCTACATTTCTCAGTCTCCGCTGCATCTGCTGTCAAATGAGGCTTTCCATTCTCCACTCTGCCGAACTGCCGAGTTATTCCAGCAATTTGCGCCTTTTCTTTGTGAACTAGCTTTTGCAGTTCCTGGTTTCTCCTAATTATTTTTGACATGTTTATACTGAAAACCTTGACAACTAATTCAGACTCTGCTAACACCCATTACTGGCCAACTATTGTTTGAGAAATACATGTTGACCAAAACAAAGGCGGGACCTGACCAGAAGAGGCCTCAGCTTAATTTTTCATCCAAAAGACAACGCCATTAACTCCCTTGGTACCACACAAAAATCATCTGCCCAGATTATGAGCTCAAATTCAGGCTCGAACTTGAGCCATGGTTTACACACAGAGTGCATATATTTGGCTGCACAAGCTGAAATAGAAAGTGTTCTGAATAGGCAAAATTTGCCATCAATTTATCCGATCACTTAATCAGTGAATGTACAACAAACATTGAGGTTTTCATGTCAAAGCCCATCATTTGTTGAGTATTTTCTGGAAAGGCAGCATGGTGGCACAGCGGTAGAGTTGCTGCCTTATAGCGCCAGAGACCCGGATTCGATCCTGACTACGCGTGTTGCCTGTACAGAGTTTGTACGTTCTTCCCGTGACCTGCGTAGGTTTTCTCCGGGTGCTCTGGTTTCCTCCCACATTCCAAAAATATACAGGTTTGCAAGTTAATTTGCTTCGGTAAAATTGTCATGTGTGGAGGAGAGTGCCAGTGTGTGGGGGTCGCTGGTCGGAGTGGACACGGTGGGCCGAAGGACCCGTTTCCACTTTGTATCTCCAGAATTAAAAATAAACTAAATATGTACTTACCAATTCTCCCCATGAATGCCATCCATTGCTGACAGGTGACATGGAAAAGCTGATTCAGAGAACCCAGGTCTCCTTCCTCCAGCTGACTAGCCCGTTTCCTATGGAGATTTAACAATCAGCGCAGTTACATACACTGAAGTATTAAATGGTGCGTGATTTCTGATGGGTTTGCGGACAGCTAGTCATGAACACACATCTTATTTTCAATCGAAAACTATTGAATATTCTCTTTACCAAAGGAATAAAGATGTAAACTCAATAAAATCTAATCAGTGTCATGGTAGTCAGCAATTTAAATGAAGTGAATGGGGATGACAGCAAAAGTTAGAGACTGGTGTACAGCACCGTACTCAATATACTTGGACATATCTCTGAGAAAGTTCCAATGCGAATTAGGATACTAATTAAAAATCACCTTCCGCAACCGATAAATAGTGCAAATTATAGACTACTACACTGACCGAAGTTAAGCACATCATGAGCAAATGTACACAGGGGATAGAAGATCAACCTCAGTCATTATGCCGAATAGTTTCATAGACCAACTGAAGGCTTGATCTGCGAAGGTTAGAAATAAGAAGATCCCCAAATACAGTTCAAATGGTTGAAACAAGGAACCGCTGATGCTGGTTTACACCAAAGGACGCAAAGTGCTGGAGTAACTCAGCGGGTCAGGCAGCATCTCTGGAGAAGATGGGTCGGTGACGTTTCGAGTCAGGACCCTTGTCAGGCTGACAGGGTTAGACATGGATAAGTGACGACCCGAAACGCCACCCAACTATCTTCTCCAGAGATGCTGCCTGAACCCTTGAGTTACTCCAGCTCGTTGTGTCCTTCTCAGTTGAAAGGGCTACTGCCACTTGCTCAATGCGGGAAATTGACTCAGATAAATGGAAATCTTATCGATGGTACGGTCTGTACCTTCTTGAAACCACCTGGCGCTGTGTTTGCTCCAGTTCCACTGTCGATGTTCGCTCCTGGATGGAGGATTGCTTCAAATGCTCCGTCTTGTGCCTCCTGCGAATGTGACTGTCGTTGGTCCTCTCCAGAACGATGTCGTCTGTTGTCTTGGGAGTGCTAGTGTCTGAGAAATCGGTTTTGCTCTGAAAAATACATGTTTTCAGTTACCTTTAATCTTGAGGTAAAACACGCTCCGAAACAGTGAAATTACCAATACAGCCCAATATAACTGCAGCAATATTTCCTACTCTGGGTGAAACATTGCACTCACCAGCATGTCCCAGAAGCTGCGCCTGCCAGTCTTGCTCGTGGGAGTGGTAGATTCTGGATTACTCGGGCTGGAGGTTTGGACAGGTGAGGCTTGCATGGACACAGGACTGTTTTTACTTTCAGAAAGGTTGATTGCTTCCTTAATCTCTGACCCAGACTTGCTGAGTTGACCTGACAAGGAACAGAAGTAGTGGATAGAAATGTTAAGCAATGCTTGTCAAAGTAAAACAAAATGTGAAATTCTGGGTCTAATAAAAGATTCTTAAGTGTTTTTTTTGTGTCAATGGGCAGCATGGTGGCGTAGCGGGAGAGCTGCTGCCTTACAGCGCCAGAGGCACAGGTTCGATCCTGACTACGAGTGCTGTCTGTACGGAGTCTGTATGATCACCCCGTGACCTGCGTGGGTTTTCTCTGAGATCTTCGGTTTCCTCCCACACTACAAAGACGTACAGGTTTGTAGGTTAATTGGCATGGTACAAAATGTAAAATTGTCCCTAGTGTGTGTAGGGTAGTGTTAGTGTGCGGGGATCGCTGGTCAGTATGGACTCGGTGGGTCGAAGGGCCTGTTTCCGCGCTGTATCTCTAAACTAAACTATCTATAAAATTTGAGCACATTGTAAAATAAAAATTGATGCCAAAACCAAAAGTCTTAGTATATGTGATCAAATGCTTAGTTGAGAACGATTTGAAAGAAAGGAAGGGAGAAAGTAAGATAGACACTAAATGCTGGAGTAACTCAGAGATCAATAATCTCTCGAGAAAAGGAATAGGTGATGAAGACCCTGAAGAAAGGTTCCGACCTGAAACGTCACCTATTCCTTTTCTCCAGAGATGCTGCCTGACCCGCCGAGTTACTCCGGCAATTTGTGTCTATCTTCGGTATGAACCAGCATCTGCAGTCTTCCTACACAAGGGATATGTAACACTTTAGGTAAGGCTTAATTAAATGTACTGGATCGAGCTGTTGAAGGTAATAGCAGGGTAAGAAGAGGGCAGTGTTGAACAAGACCAGGTTTAGAAGGTTAGATAGCCCTGTGAAATTATGAGCCTCTGAAGATTGTGGAGAGGTGGGGGGGGGGGGTAAAGTGTAAAAGGATACAAACACAAGGATGAAAACATAATGGCTAGAGGGTTAATGCAGACAGGAGTGACTGATGAGAACAATTTGATATGAGTCAGGACATGGAAGGTAGAATATTAAATGAGCAGATCAACCTATCCCATTTGAAACTTAAGCACATTACAAAAATCATCTTACATTAATAAGTATTTTCACGGCTCTTTAAACACGAGCTGAATTGCATGCTTATTGCGTGTAACATTTGTTTCAATAGACAATAGACAATAGGTGCAGAAGTAGGCCATTCGGCCCTTCGAGCCAGCACCGCCATTCAGTGTGATCATGGCTGATCATTCTCAATCAGTACCCCGTTCCTGTTTTCTCCCCATACCCCCTGACTCCGCTATCCTTAAGAGCTCTATCTAGCTCTCTCTTGAATGTATTCAGGGAATTGGCCTCCACTGCCCTCTGAGGCAGAGAATTCCACAGATTCACAACTCTCTGACTAAAAAAGTTTTTCCTCATCTCTGTTCTTAAACTGTGGCCCCTGGTTCTGGACTCCCCCAACATTGGGAACATGTTTCCTGCCTCTAACATGTCCAACCCCTTAATAATCTTATACGTTTCGATAAGATCCCCTCTCATCCTTCTAAATTCCAGTGTATACAAACCTAGTCGCTCCAGTCTTTCAACATAGGACAGTCCCGCCATTCCGGGAATTAACCTAGTAAACCTACGCTGCACGCCCTCAAATTTGGAGACCAAAACTGCACACAGTACTCCAGGTGCGGTCTCACCAGGGCCCTGTACAACTGCAGAAGGACCTCTTTGCTCCTATACTCAACTCCTCTTGTTATGAATGCCAACATTCCATTGGCTTTCTTCACTGCCTGCTGCACCTGCATGCTTCCTTTCAGTGACTGATGCACTAAGACACCCAGATCACGTTGTACGTCCCCTTATCCTAACTTGACACCATTCAAATAATAATCTGCCTTCCGATTCTTACCACCAAAGTGGATAACCTCACACTTATTCACATTAAATTGCATCTGCCATGCATCCGCCCACTCACACAACCTGTCCAAGTCACCCTGCAACCTCATAGCATCTTCCTCACAGTTCACACTGCCACCTAGCTTTGTATCATCGGCAAATTTGCTAATGGTACTTTTAATCCCTTCATATATATTGTAAATAGCTGCGGTCCCAACACCGAGCCTTGCGGTACCCCACTAGTCACTGCCTGCCATTCTGAAAGGGACCCATTTATCCCCACTCTTTGCTTTCTGTCTGTCAACCAACTTTCTATCCATGTCAGTACCCTACCTCTAATACCATGTGCTCTAATTTTGTCCACCAATCTCCTATGTGGGACCTTGTCGAAGGCTTTCTGAAAGTCGAGGTACACCACATCCACCGGCTCTCCCCTGTCAATTTTCCTATTTACAGCCTCAAAAAATTCCAGTAGATTAGTCAAGCATGATTTCCCCTTCGTAAATCCATGCTGACTCGGAACGATCCCGTTACTGCTATCCAAATGCTCCGCAATTTCGTCTTTTATAATTGACTCCAGCATCTTCCCCACCACTGATGTCAGACTAACTGGTCTATAATTTCCCGTATTCTCTCTCCCTCCTTTCTTGAAAAGTGGGATAACATTAGCTACCCTCCAATCCACAGGAACGGACCCGGAATCTATAGAACATTGGAAAATCATTACTAATGCGTCCACAATTTCTAGAGCCACCTCCTTAAGCACCCTGGGATGCAGACCATCAGGCCCTGGGGATTTATCAGCCTTGAGTCCCATTAGTCTACCCAAAACTTTTTCCTGCCTAATGTGGATTTCCTCCAGTTCCTCTGTCATCTCTGGCCACTAGAACATCTGGGAGATTGTTTGTATCCTCCTCAGTGAAGACAGATCCAAAGTACCGGTTCAACTCTTCTGCCATTTCCTTGTTCCCCATAATAAATTCCCCTGCTTCTGTCTTCAAGGGACCCACATTTGCCTTGACTATTTTTTTCCTCTTCACATACCTAAAAAAGCTTTTACTATCCTCCTTTATATTATTGGCTAGTTTACCCTCGTACCTCGTCTTTTCTCCCCGTATTGCCTTTTTAGTTATCTTCTGTTGCTCTTTAAAAGAGTCCCAATCCTCTGGCTTCCCACTCTTCTTTGCTATGTTATACTTCTTCCCTTTTATTTTTATGTTGTCCTTGACTTCCCTTGTCAGCCACGGGTGCCTCTTACTCCCCTTAGAATCTTTCCTCCTCTTTGGGATAAATTGATCCTGCAACTTCTGCATTATTCCCAGGAATACCTGCCATTGTTGTTCCACAGTCTTCCCTGCTAGGGCTTCCTTCCAGTCAATTTTGGCCAACTCCTGCCTCATGCCTCTGTAATCCCCTTTGCCATACTGTAATACGGACACCTCCGATTTTCCCTTCTCCCTCTCCATTTGTAGAGTAAAACTTATCATATTGTGGTCACTGCCTCCTAATGGCTCATTTACCTCGAGTCCCCTTATCAGGTCAGGTTCATTACATAACACTAAATCCAGAATTGCCTTCTCCCTGGTAGGCTCCAGTACAAGCTGTTCTAAGAATCCATCTCGGAGGCACTCCACAAACTCTCTTTCCTGGGGTCCATTACCAACCTGATTTTCCCAGTCTACCTGCATGTTGAAATCTCCCATGACCACCGTAGCATTACATTTGTGACATGCCAATTTTAGCTCCTGATTCAACTTGCACCCTATGTCGAGGCGACTGTTTGGGGGCCTGTAGATGACTCCCATTAGGGTCTTTTTACCCTTACAATTCCTCATCTCTATCCATACTGATTCTAAATCTCCTGATTGTATGTCACTCCTTGCAAGGGAGTGAATATCATTCCTTACCAACAGAGCTACCCCGCCCCCTCTCCCCACCTGCCTGTTTTTTCTGTACGTTGTGTACCCCTGAATATTCAGCTCCCAGCCCTGGTCCTCTTGTAGCCATGTCATTGTCGTTGTCGTTGTTAAATGTACGTTTTGTTTTATTTTTAATTCTGTGTATGTAGGGGGGTGGTGGGGGGGTTGGGGGAAACCTTTTTTCAAATCTCCTCCTCAACGGAGATGCGACCTTTACCGTGTCGTATCTCCGTTCGCGCTACGGCCTAACATCGTGGAGTCGGCGGCCTCCAGCTGGGATCGACCTCAAAGACTCCGGTCGCAGGGCCTGGACTTACCATCTCGGAGGCTTCGGCCGTGGGCCCTGCAGACCGCAACATCGGGAGTTCGCAGGTCCCTGGCTGGCGACCGGCTTTTGGGAGCTCCAGCCGTAGCAGCTTCGACCGCCCCGAAGCGCGAGGTAC
Organism: Rhinoraja longicauda; assembly: GCF_053455715.1. Lineage (NCBI taxonomy): Eukaryota > Metazoa > Chordata > Chondrichthyes > Rajiformes > Arhynchobatidae > Rhinoraja > Rhinoraja longicauda. The sequence continues at coordinate 15,018,266 of NC_135963.1, read as the reverse complement.
GATCAACCCGCCCGAAGGCCCTTCATCGCCCTGCGTGGCTCGGCCGCGGCACTTTCCATCGCCCGGTGGGGGCTCAGGACTTTCATCGCCCTGCGTGGCTCGGCCGCAGCACTTTCCATCGCCCGGTGGGGGCTCAGGACTTTCATCGGCCTGCTCGGCTCGGCCCTGGGACTTTCCATCGCCCGGTGGGGGCTTCAAAAAGTTGGGAGCCTCGATCACCTCGTGGCACCACGGGAGAAGAATGAGGAGGAGATAAGACTTTGCCTTCCATCACAGTGAGGGTGTGCCTAGAGCAATCACTGTGATGGCTGTTTTGTGTAAAAAATTATATCTGTGTGTCTTGTGCTTTTTAATGTCTACTGCCGGACCCTGACGTGAGAGGACGCTGGCGTTGTGTATTCGCCGCTTTTCCGTCAGGATAGTTTGTCTGTTTGTTTCTATGTTAATTGTTTTTGTAAAGCGCTTTGAGCATGCGATAAGGCGCTATATAAAATAAACGGATTATTATTATTATTATTATTATGTCTCAGTGATTCCCACAACATCATACTTGCCAATGTCTAACTGAGCCTCAAGCTCATCCACTTTATTTCTTATACTTTGCGCATTTAAATACAACACTTTAACTTCGGTATTTACCTCCCCTCTCACACCGGTCACAATTGACCCTGACCTTACTCTCATATCCTTTCTAGAACTTCCCTTCCCATTCATACGAGAGTCCTTTACAGTTTCTCCTGTATTCGCTTCCCCTTTAACTCCATCTCCATATTCCCAATTTGTCAACCCCTCCCCCCCACTACTTAGTTTAAAGCCACGCTCGTAGCACTAGCAAACCTGCCTGCCAGAATGTTGGTCCCCCTGCTGTTAAGGTGTAACCCGTCCCTTTTGTACAGGTCACCCCTACCCCAGAAGAGATCCCAGTGGTCCAGAAATCTAAATCCCTGCTCCCTGCACCAGCCCCTCAGCCATACATTCATATCCCCGATCTCTCTGTTCCTTCCCTCACCAGCACGAGGTACAGGTAGCAGTCCAGAGATAACCACCCTCGACGTCCTACTTCTCAGTCTTCTTCCCAACTCCCTAAACTCACGCTGCAGTATCTCCTTCCTCTTCCTCCCAACGTCGTTTGTGCCCACATGTACAACTACTTCCGGTTGATCACCTTCCCTCGCTAGGATGTTCTGAAGCCGCTCCGTGATGTCTTGAACCCTGGCACCAGGGAGGCAACGAACCATCCTCGACTCCCGCCTGTCGCCACAGAATCTCCTGTCCGTACCTCGGACAATGGAGTCACCGACTACTATGGCTCTTTCTGACTTCGGTCTCCCCGGTCGAGTTTCCTTGCCTGGGATAGAACCGCCAACGCGACTGCCGCTCGGACTGGAAGCGTCTTCTGCCCCAACAGTTCCCAATAGGGTGTACCTGTTTGCAATAGGCACAGCCACCAGGGTCTCCTGTAGTCCACGTTCGCTCCCCCCTGAAACGGTCTCCCACCTTCGCTCAACCTGGACCCTTGGCGTGACAGCCTCATAGTAGGTCCTGTCCAGGAAACTCTCGCATTCCCGGATGGCCCCGAGGTCAACCAGCTGCTTTTCCAACTCTGCCACACGTCCAGTCAGGAGCTGCACCTGGACACAGTTCTTGCAGGTGTAGCTCCCAGAAGCTCCAGCAGTGTCTCTACCTTCCCACATCCTGCAGGAAACACACTGCACCAACTTGTGCGCCATTACTTTGGTGTCAAACACAATTCCGGCTCAAAAAACAAGCGTAAACTCCTCACCTCAGCCTCCTCGCCGAAGACTCGCAGCCAAAGACTCGCACTTTTCTCACAGGGCACTTAGACTCGCAGCCAAAGACTCGCACTTTTCTCACAGGGCACTTAGACTCGCAGCCAAAGACTCGCACTTTTCTCACAGGGCACTTAGACTCGCAGCCAAAGACTCGCACTTTTCTCACAGAGCACTTAGACTCGCAGCCAAAAACTCGCACTTTTCTCACAGGGCACTTCCCTCAACAGGGCTGCACCCCTTGTGCAAGCCTTGCTTATATCAGTCACTAAATTACTTAAATGGACAATTTACCAATCGTCTGCTTTAATTGATCAACCAATCTCACTTCTCTGCTGCCTTCCTGACCAGCTTGGAGTTATGCGCTCTTATTAAACTGCCTTTTCCACTGCAATTAACACTTACTTTTCTTCTCAGCCAACGGGCGTCCTTGCTCTGCTCCCGGACTTTTCAAACTGACTACTAGCATCCTCTTGGCTCTCTTTTTAAACTGCCTTTTTCACTGCAATTAACACTTACTTTTCTTCTCAGCCAACGGTGCGGGGTTATACTAATTTGGATTTCAACATCTTACCATTCCTGCCATCACTCTCCGGTGTCGCAGTGACCAGATAGTAGGACTCCACACACAGAGGGCACTGGAGCATTCGAAACTCCATCACAACATCGCAGAGAGCATGACGGAGGCCATTCTGAAGTTTTTCAGTAAGCTGCAGGAGACTAATGTTCCCCTGTTCCCAAATGTCAAAACGTACAAGAGTGTTTGGATCTAAAATGATAAAAGAACGATTACATACAGCTGTATGCTCAAACTGGGAACAGACGGTTACAGCTATATTCTGTGATTTGCATCAGAACGACTACTTGTGTGGTGCTCACTCATACCTGTAACTTGTTAACTACATTTGAATATTTCATCACATTACTGCTCATGTGGCACTAAACTCTCCAGGCATTTAAGACCGGGGATGAACATCCAAAGAGATAACTGCTCTCATGAGTTGCACTTCCCATTGGGTTTCTTTAGTAGTCCAACAGCTGAGCGTGCTTCACAATCAGTTGAACAGAACTTGAATGATTTTAGATTTTTTTTTTAGATTTAGAGATACAGCGCAGAAACAGGCCCTTCGGCCCACCGGGTCCGTGCCGCCCAGCAATCCCCGCACACTATCCTACACCCACTAGGGACAATTTTTACATTTGCCCAGCCAATTAACCTACATACCTGCACGTCTTTGGAGTGTGGGAGGAAACCGAAGATCTCGGAGAAAACCCACGCAGGTCACGGGGAGAACGTACAAACTTCGTACAGACGGCGCCCGTAGTCAGGATCGAACCCGAGTCTCCGGCGCTGCATTCGCTGTAAGGCAGCAACTCTACCGCTGCGCCACCGTGCCGCACTCACGGCTTTAATTGGGAATCCTGAACTTTCTCTGAATTATGAAAGTAAAAGCAGTGAATTCCGAGCAGAATCGCTTGCTTTTTACTCAGAAGACTAAGAATGAATAATGGAAAGACGCTGCCTGATTAAGCTGCTTCATCTTATGGAGCAAGCAAGTGACTTTCCATAGGTATTGGAAAACATTGTGACATTGTGCATGTCAACTTCCAGCAAATCCATGATAAAAGTTCTGTTTGATACCACGGGGGTGAAGAAGAAGAGGTAAGCAAGTGCTCCGGATTAATATAGGAAGTGGTAAAGAATGCGCGTGGTGGCAACTGCAGCAGGCACTTGTCACAAAACTATCATTTAAGGGGACATACTGACCACTACCTTTATAATTGTGTCAACATCCCCAAGTAAGCATAGGATATGGTCTTAAAGAAAGCAAATGGGATTGGTGTAGATGGGAAGGGTGTAGTTATGGAAGTGGTGGGCAAAGGGCCTTTTCTGTTCTGTACAACTCAATGACACTATAACAGCATTGTTAGAACACCACCAGAATATATTCAAGAGGAAGCTTAAAAGGCTGGACAATGAATTGTCCACCTTATTCTCAATGTTAAAAAGATTGTACAATAAATATACATCTGTCCATTCCATCCAGGTCTGCTGAAGATTCTTTTTAAAACTAATCTCCTCCAAAAATGTTATCTTGGATACATCATTAATGTTGCTTTGAAGGCATTCAGAATCAAGTACATTTTTACATCTGGAAATACACAAGCGGCTACCTGTTATTTTCCCTTCAGAGTTGCTCTCGTATCTGAAGACATTTGTCAAGCTGTTGAAATCTGCCTCCTGAATGAGATCCATGCCAAAGCACAGTTTTGACGGGTCTGCTTGTGCCAGGTGTTGCATTGTCACCACGGAGTTTCCCTGCTGATCCACGATGGACAAGGCAATACAGGCAATGCCTGGGATGAACACACACCAAATAAAATGATTATCACCAGTTCAGGAGTCAGAATCAAATTAACTTCTAAAAGACATTATTTTAAATTATATGCTGGTTCACCATGATGCCACTACTTTGCTTTGTTGCTTATAGCTTGGTTGACCATTGAAATATACAGTTCAACACTACCTCAAATTTGGGTTTCTGGAGATTGGACTCCATGAGAAAAACAGACAAGCATCAAACGTGCAATATACACTGACATATTATTATTGTTTGCAGTGGGAGAATGATCTGCAAGGGGAGGGGGGGGGGGGGGGCATAATAAAAAGGCAGTTAAACTGGCAACTAGCAACTTTCCACAAAACCATCCCGCACCCAAGTGTATTTGCTGGGTTATTCCTCAGATCTATCTATTAAAATTAGCAGTGACCAGATCACATTTAGGAATTTTATAACTTTTATTTTCCTGAATCTACCCAACCTGTGGAAAAGAAGGGAAGGGAAAGATGGGGTGGGGGGGAAGATTGTGCATTTTGTTGTCGTTTCATTTAAGCAATGGGAAAACTCCAATCAGCTCTTTTCCTACAAATCTTTTAATGATATTTCAACATTGCTCAATATGCACAAAGAGCTTACAGTTACAGCTATCAACATCAACAAGAGCTACTCCATGAATGGTAGTGATTGGTGCACATGAAGGTGGCAGCATAGGTTGATCATGTGGTAATGGTTGCATGAGAGATATTGGCCTTCACTACTCAGGCACTGAATTCCAGAGTAGGGAGGGAACTTTATAAAATACTAGATCGTTGGCCTGTTGGGCCCAAACCTCTCCTGCATTGGTGCAGCACCCTCTCTCCTCCCCCCCCCCCCCCCCACCCCCTCCCCTCTCCCCCCACCCCCTCCCCCTCCCCTCCCCTCTCCCCCTCCCCCCCACCCCTCCTCTCCCCCACTCCATCCCCCTCAACCCCACTTATCCTCCTTCCTCCCCCTCCCTCCCTCCCCCCTCGGAAATAGATTTAAACTGTGAATAACTTAAAAAATATAACCGATTTCAATGAAACTTCTTCCATTAGCACCAAAGGGACGACGGTGAGTAAGGTGGGCCTAAAATTGTCGCGCTATTGTGTACTGTTTTGGCTGTAGTTCAGGAACAAACAAAAAAACAAACAAGAGTTTTTGTGCATAGATTGGTCAGATCTCAGCTGGTTTTACATCCAGTCACTACACTATAGGAAAGATTTGATAGCGCTGGAGATGGTTCAGAGGGGATTGACCAGGGAGGAAGCATTTCATTTATAATGAGAGACTGATGGGGTTAGGTCTATTTCGTCTGGAGTGGAGGTTGTTAAGGGGGATATATTTCAGGTATATAAGATTATGAAGATTACAGAGGAAACTGCAGAAAACATTTCCCCATTGTAGAGGAATATAAAAATAGACGACATTGATATAGAGTTGGGAAGAGAGATTTAAGAAAGAATCAGGGGAATCCTTTCTACCTACAGAATGGTGAGCACCTGGAGGAAGCTGCCTGAGAGAATAGTGAAAACAGTGTCGCTGACATTTAATAATTGCCTAGAATGAGTATTTGAATTACTTAGGCATTGAAGACTGTGGGTTAAGTGCTGGAAGATGGGATTAATATGATCAGGTGCCCACTTCCGCGCTGAGTGACTTTTATGCAAGTCACCAAAATAAAACAGTTCAAGGCTTCCTCTGTGCATGCTGGGTGAGAATGTGAGAATGTGAAATGTTCTGAAACAAGCCAAGCCATTTATTTGGATAACCAGAAGGCCGATGATCGAACTAGCTGATTTGTTTTATATAAATCCAGACAGCTTTATGTTAGCAAAAAGCAGTTTGACCTTTCCACGAGAAGCCCAAATATTAACCACAAAGATATGAAAATGGATTACACCTGCATGTGGATGCATGCTTTGAAAATGTACAATGAAAATAGGTTCCTGCATCCCAGACCTGAAACTCCACTGCAGCAAATGGGCTGTGGTAAATTAAGCCAATACCTCACTTCCTTCCATATTCCCTTGTGCAGTTAAAGGTGCTGGTTATGTTAGTTAATCATACTTTGCAAATCTGACCTCTCTCCATGAATTTAATCCCTCCTCACATTTGTGTATAAGCTAAAAATTGAGTTGTCTCAAAAGTCTCATTTGTGGCATGAAAGATTTATAGTCACATTAAACCCATTACATATTTTTCTTTTACACAGCTCCTTTATATTTCCATTTCTGTCGGATCCCCTAATTTTAACCCTCACCTAATTCTCCTGTTGCTCAAATACTCATCCATACTTGTGATCTCCAGAATTTACAGTCCAATGCTTACCTAGTTGGCGTTCCAGTTTCCAATCTCCATTAGCCTGAGCTCATTCAAAACTATTAAGCGTTTCTTATACCATCTAAGTTCATCCATTCATCACTCTGAGCTGCATAGATTCTCAGTCTTGTAAAGCCTGTATTTTAACATTCTCATCCATGTCTCACCCCAATTTCAATCGCTTAGTTTGTAGGTTTTGTAAAGATTCAGCAGCCTAGGCTCTCTGCTCCAGAATTCATTCCCCAAATCAGTCACCTATTTTCAACCTCCAAGCCTCTTCCAAATCCCACTTCAACACTATTTTGCATTTTAAATCCTTCTGGATGATTTCAGGATATTGGCGATATGGAGGTGCAATTGGAAGGTATCACAAAAAGCTGGAGTAACTCAGCGGGTCAGGCAGCATCTCAGGAGAGAAGGAATGGGTGACGTTTCGGGTCGAGACCCTTCTTCAGAGGTGCAATTGCTCATTTAAAAGATCCCATCGCAACAAACTGAAGGCAGTAGTGAAAGCAATAATATTTGATAGTTATAGAGTTAATTAGGCTGTAAAAATTCACTACTTCTGGTACATTACATGTAATAGTCACAAAATGCTTCTGGTCCTAAAATATTAAGTAATAAATTATTGCTAGCTTTGCAAGCCTATGTACATATTAAACTGAACAATGATGTTCACCAATTACAATTGGAGCTGTAAAAAGAATTAATATTTCTGCCTCATGCTTAAACTTAAGGTTACCATGAGTCCTCAAAATAGGTGAAAACAGAACCCCTTAATCATAGTCCGCTGATACACATATACAGGCACCTCGCGTTTTATGTGTTTGATTTATGCATTTTTAACATAAATCACTTGTTCCTTTAATACCAAAGCTTAATTTACACACTGGTAATTTCGGAATAACACGCTCAAATGTACTGTTGACAGCGTAGTCATGTATATGTATAATTTACTCGTTTTGAATTACGTGCTGCTTATCAAGCATGTAACTCCCATTTATAATAAGAGGTGCCTGTATAGTCCTGCCTTTGCCAAAAGGTCTCAGAAAACAGCAAGGTAGCAGAAGCATCAACAACCAGATGGGAAGATCAAACACCTTTCCAGGCAAACTTTAATCTGTACATAAATAAAAATACTGCAGATGTCGGAAATCTGAAATAAAAACAGAAATGTTAAAAATGCTCATCTGGTCAGACATCATCTTTGGAGAGTGAAAGAGAACAAAATGTTAAGTCAATGACTTTTCTTTGGAAATTTTAGTTATTCTGAACAGGAGTAGTAGAAGTTTCTGTTCCAGTCTCTACAGCAACCACCCAAGAACTCTTCAAGCCTCCCTGAACTTACTTTAGATCTATACAGTGGGCAGATACATAAAATCACTGAAAACACAGAACTTACTAATTTTTAAACTTCAAACCAAATTGCATTTCAACGTAATGCCAATCATACTTCTTTTAAAAGGAACGGTTTGTTTTTACCCAAAACACATGGCAGGCAATACAATATTTTTCATGTGCATTTATTGTTGTAAATTCGATAAGGTTACTCGCCACTTAATGTACAGCAAGCTCCCCAAATCAACAATGCAATATGGTCAGACAATTTGTCTATAAAATGCCAATTGAGTAGATATTGAATGACACCCCTGGTCGTCTTCAAAATTGGCCCAAACAAGCTTTTCTATCCCTCGAGCAGGCAAATGGAGTCTTGGATTAAAGGTTCATCCAAAAGTGCTGCAACAGAGTGTTAGTTGAGATTATTCTGCGCGTGACCCTAGATTGGAACATCAAATCTGAATTTTTCTGTGTTTAAGGCAACAAATTGGAACCCCTGAGTTCAAATTAGAATCCTCAGAAGTTCATACACAGCAAAGCACTGATAGGCATGAAACCAAATGTTACTTTGTACCAAAATAACAGATCATGGTACCCATACCCAAAATGGCAACGAAATGGGATTGAGAGATTCAGAAAAGCCAATTCTGCTCACTGTGCAAGCCATCACTTCAGAAACTGCAGTTCAGCTTTAGAGAGCAACAGCAACATATAATAGGTGAGAGAATTGTTTTAACTGTTCAGTAAAGCCATTCGGAACCACAGTTACCATGTACTAACAGGCAGTCTATTATAAATATTCTACTGTTAAACATGCAGCAGAGCGTAACAGCAGAACATGCAGCATCAATAATACCTTCCCCTCAGAAGTTCGCACAGTCGAGTACTGGCATGAAATCAAATGCTACTTTGTACCAAAATAATAGGTCATGGCGGCTCTACTCAAAATGGCAATGAAATGGGATTGGGAATTCAGAAAAGACAACCAACAACATTAAAAAAAAAGCTGTGAGGAAGGGCTTTAAAAGCACACTGCTGTATTTACAAAAGAAGCAATACCTTGGAACTGGGAGGGTGGAAATAGATGCTGCACAAGTTTCACCATGGTACCTACATCAATGAAAGAAAATTCATAGATGGCTCTGCACCTAAAATATCTTTAACATCATATGATTAGAAGAGAGGCTCTACACAAACTTAACAAAACCTAGAATGAAGAAATGAACTGTGGGAAAAAAGGCAAATGCATTCAGATGATTCAGTTCTTGTCTGTGCTTAAGTCATGTAAAAAATGCTAGCTTCAAGAAAAAGGCAGGGATAATGGCACAGTAGATAGACACAAAATGCTGGTGTAACTCAGTGGGTCAGGCAGATCTCTGGAGAAAAGGAATAAGAGACGTTTCAGGTCCAGACCCATCATCAGTCTGATGATGGGTCTTGACCCAAAACGTCACCTATTCCTTTTCTTCGGAGATGCTGCCCGACCCGCTGAATTACTCCAGCATTTTGTGTCTATCTTCAGTATAAACCAGCATGTGGAATTGCTTCTTACAATGGCAATGACAGTGGCACAGTAAATAGCAGTTGCCTCACAGCTCCAGTAATTGGCTCCAAGCATGATTTCCTGTACCAAGTCTGCACACAACATAGGTTTTAGCTGCTGCTCTGGTCTTCTCCTCTGTTCCAAGGGCATGCAGGTTGGTAGGTTAATTGGATAATGTAAATCAACCCTGGTGTACATGGACACTGGAGAATCAGAGATGGGGTTGGAGGTAGTTGATGCCCGTGCAGAAGAGAAATAAGTTACATAGAAATAAGTGGGGAATGTGATTGATGGGATTGCTCTGAGGAACGGCAGGGACTCGATGTGCTAAATGACCTCCTTGTGTGATTTAAGATCATCAGATCTTCAGTATTGAGTGGGGGGGGGAAGGAAGGTGGAGGACAGATTTGCAGACTATTCTCACATTTTCAGAAGTACTGAGCAAATGCACATCCACAATATCACGCCGCTCACAGCACGGTTCCATCTACATGAAAGGGAACCGCAACATCTGGCATTTCAAGCACTGCTGTTTAACAAAATGTTGGAGAGCTCCGTTATCACTGCTCTTTCCACATGGCCAATTCAGTTTGTTCTTGCTGTCGAGAAGCTGTAAGGAAGATGTGGCACTAATACTATTTGCTGGAGAGCAAGGAAATAAATAGGGCAAACATAGAAGGTTCGAAACAATCTGTTCTCTACATTAATTAAGATGCTGCTTCAATCATAACTAACACCTCCTCCCCCTCCCCCCCACCCCCCCCCCCTCCCCACAAAAAAAACCCTCTTAATTCTTTCTGAAATGGTGCTGCAAGATCCTCGAGAGAAAATGTTCAAGAACAAAGAGAGGGCAAGTTTGATCTCAGAGGCTGCTGAACTCCTGGCCCCAATCTTTATATTGTGGGGGAGCGTACATCAAACACAGCACAGAAAGCTCCCAATCAAAGTCTTATGTCAAGTGAGTTTGACGCGAGATGTCAACACCACTACACAGTGAAAGCTTGAGACCAAGTTTCTCCCTGGTTTGGAATCAGTCAAGTTAACCTTTGTGATTTTATGTCACCAAACAGGGAGATACAATAACTTGCCTGAATGGAGGTAGGACAGTTTACAAAGAGACATAGGCAAGGTGAATGAAAAAGACCAGATGAGCACAGATTACACCCACACCAGTTCTGAGGAAGACCAACTTCAATATTTTTTTATTCTAAGCTACAAGTTTGCAGAGCAGAGGTCTACATGTTATATATCAAAAAACAGTGAAAGAAAACTGGCCGATACATAGAAAATAATCTAACTCTCTAATGGGATATTGAGCTTATATAAATAGGATTGGAATACGAAAGCAGAAAAAAATTATGTTTCAGTTGTATAGTCTTACAAACACCATCTGGAGCACTGCATTCAGTTTCGGCTATGAATCTCAGGAAAGATACGTTTGGCAGTGCGACAGAACAGTCACCAGAATGAAAGAAGACCTTAAATAGTAAGCTTATAACGGAAGATTGAAAGAATTGTGGCTAGCATTGCCTGAGGTGGACAAAGTTGAGTAATTAAAATAAAAAATTATCTTGATAAGAGTAGACACAGAGAAATTATTCCTCTGGTTGAGAAATCCAGAATAAAACATAATATGCAATTGAAAATAATTAGGAATTAAATTAGAAACCATGTTTTCACACATGAACTGATGAAAATCACAAACTTACTTCCCTAATAAGCCAAACATGCCCCAATAAGCACGGCACAGAGGTGCAGCGGTAGAGTGGCTGCCTAACAGCACCAGAGACCCAGCTTTGACTACGGGTGCTGTCTGTACAGAGTTTGTACGTTCTCCCTGTGACCAGCATGGGTTTTCAGGGGGTACTCCGGTTTCAACCCGCATTCCAAAGACGTGCTAGTTTGTAGGTTAATTGCCTTCTGTAAATCGCCCCATGGTATGCATGATGGAACTAGTGTATGGGCGATGCCTGGTCGGCGTGGACTCGGTGGGCCGAAGGGCTTGTTTCCACGCTCTAGCTCTAAACTAAACTAAAATAAAATAAGCAGGGTCAATTGTTGCAAATGTATAAAAAAAGGTATGCGGCCAAGGAATGGTGAGACTGATATTTCTCTATCTCTGCCATTATTCTATATAGACAATAGGTGCAGGAGGAGGCCATTCAGCCCTTCGAGCCAGCACCGCCATTCAATGTGATCATGGCTGATCATTCTCAATCAGTACCCCGTTCCTGCCTTCTCCCCATACCCCCTGACTCCACTATCCTTAAGAGCTCTATCTAGCTCTCTCTTGAATGCATTCAGAGAATTAGCCTCCACTGCCTTCTGAGGCAGAGAATTCCACAGATTCACAACTCTGACTGAAAAAGTTTTTCCTATCATGCAAACATTTCCCATAATCTCCCATATATTCTCCAAATCAGTTATGGTTTACATAAATTCATGAGTCATAGGAGCAGAATTAGGCCATTGAGTCTACTCTGCTGTTCAATCATGGCTGATCTGTCTTTCCCTCTCAACCCTATTCTTCTGCCTTCTCCCCATGACACCCTTACCAATCAAGAACCTGTCAATCTCCAGTTTAAAAATACCCAATGGCTCGGCTTCCATAGCCATCTTGGCAATGAATTCCATATATTCACCACCCTCTGACCAAAGGAATTCCTCTTCATCTCCTTTCTAAAGGTACATCCTTTTATTCGGGGGCTGTGGCCTCTGGTCCCAGACTCTCCCACCAGTGAAGAGTATCAGCACCAACACCGACCTCTGCAGAACACCCCTAGTCAATGGGAAACAACCAGAAAAAAGACCCCTCTAGTCCCACTCTTTGCCTTCTGCCACTCATCCAACCTTCAATCCATGCTAGTCTCTGCCCCCTGGTACTAATCTCCCATTTTATCACTTTCTTATTCCCACAACATTTTCAATTCATCTTATTACAGAATCCCATGTTATGTCTTCCTTCCCCACATCCGCCAGATTCCATCTCCCCTTTTCTCCTCTGATCCCCAGAAAAATATCAATTCCCCTAAAACCCCCACTTGCTGCAGCACCATGATTCCCTATCACAGCCAGTAATATTTTGTCCTTATCTCATCTTGTTTAACTTTAGCCTTCCCATGTCTTCTCCCTTCCATCAGGGTAATACTGCCCTCCCTACACATTTAAGCAACACAAATTAGTTTAACTCTGTCTTCGCAGCACATGGTATCATTGAAGCGTTTTCCCCATCTACAATAATGCTGCTCCATTTTTACCTCTATGCCACGCTGTCTTCTCTACATTCCCCTATGTTCTTGTCCCCTTGGATATTTTGTTCAAAAACACCATAACTCCCTCCCTATCAAAACACTACAGCCTTTATCCATTTTTTAAAAACCTGCAAAATGTTCATGGCTTTTAAAAGCCGAGGTCAAATAAAAAAAAGACCAGTGAGTTAAACCTCCCTTGAGTATTGGCTGTAAACATCCTCTGTGAAATGTGCTCAGACAACACTACCCTTCCCAGGTATTGCAAAGGAATTGGTATCCTGACCATATACAGAGACGCTGAATGAAGTTCACACAGATGCAGCAGTGCAAACTCCTTCAAAACCCTTCCACAGCAAATGGAACTGGGTTCCCTATATTTAACCAAGAGTGGTTGATACTGGTACTGAGGGACAACATTTGATGAAGTGTTGCTCCTCCTAGCACTGACATCGTTGGCGTTTAATAGCAAAAAAAATCCGGCAAATAAAAGGTATTTCCAAATTTTGTTTAAAATCTTATATCCTGCTTTACTTAGTTAGAATTAAGCTTCTCAGTGTGAAACAGACCTTCCACTCATTTCTTTCTTCACACATCAGATCAACTTGTTGGAATATTAATTTCCTTCAATATTGGTTCTATTAAAATTAAATTATATTATAACTGAAGATAAATCATTAGATTACAATCTCAAGTGACACACAGGATTGTGTATCATTCTTTATTAAGGAAATCATTTGAGTGCACTGCCTTATTAAACATCATTACGCATCTCTGATATACAACCCAAATCCAAATATCTGCTCTTTTCAGAGTCTGTACTTTTTCAAGAAATAAAGTTAAATTTATCCCCTTAATTTCACCAATATCTTTAGGTAAATAGTGTGTCATGTACTTAAACTACTGATCACAGGTAATGTACTATCAAAACAAGTGTCCCTCCACTTCACTAACATTCTGCTTTTCTTTAGTCCTAGTTCAATTCTCCACACCCAGTATTAGATTCTTAGAATTCATATTTACCCATTTATCTTCCCTTCCACTCTTTGGCAACATTTCCAATACAAGCTTTGACACTTCACTTTCACTCCTTGATAAATACACCCAATGCAATAGGCCAAATGAAATCCTTCAAATCGAACGCGACCTATTCCCTGAAACACAAGCAAAGCTAGAGCCAAGTAAAAATGTAATTGAAGGGTACTTAGCAAGCAAATTAAGATTGAAAATGCTGCTGTCTTTGCTTCTTGCTTTCCATACAAAAAGAAAATGTTCTGATGGGACCGTGAATGTCATGAATGGTCATCTCTTAGAATCATTGTAGGCTGCCACAGCTTGTCTGTAAAGCAGTATTTCTGCATCCCAGAGTAGAGCGCTAATGGGTTGCTGAGTTACTGGAAAAAACAACCCACAAACAATTGAATCCATACAGAAAGATTGTGGTGTTGACAGAGTAGTTTTCTCACTGTCACTTGTAACCTGTGGAATAATGGCCATTTCTAGTTATAATTTTTGCAGCCGAGGTAGATAGCACCCCACTTAGTTAACTCCCATGTAAAACATTTCGACCAACATCTGATAGGACCTTATGCCAATAGATAAATAATTGTTATAAAACCTAGTTCAGAAATTTTAAGTATTTGAATTGTAGTGAATTGATTTCAGAATGAAGCTGGATACACAATGGAAGAAAAAATGAATCCTAAGATCGAACCACGTTTTACGTTTTACACAAATAGCCACTTTACACTGTATTTAGGGCAGAATATCCCCTTTACATAAATGCATGATTAAACTTTAATGTTGATATGGTTTTTCTTTTATTTGTAAGAGATGAACGTCCCTTCAAAAATTGATGCAGATTTCATCAAGTTTAAAGGAAAATGATTACCTTTCCCACCAGTTCCTTGACCACCAGGCTTATTGTAGAGGTAAATGTCAGCATCAGATACACTCTTCCCATGAGGGTAGTGCTGCAAAAAAATTAAAAATGAGGCAAGTTCACGTCATCAAAGCTAATCTCAGATCAATGCATCATAAAATATTCACCTCACCAAATCCACTGTAATACATTAACCTCATAGAAATTCTTCCATAACCCACAGGTGATAAAGAGAATGACACTTGTTAACACTCAGTAGATACAAGAAAAAAAACAGCACATGGAGTGTGATGCGCATGATCGTGCCAATCACAGTACACACATACAACGAGACAGCAAGTAATTAATACTAGGAGCTCAATTAATTTCATTAATTCCTATTATGTGACAATTTGCAGATTCAACTCCGCAATTGGATATTTGACAAGATAACAACTTGGGTAGATATCGTAACCACGCAACTATAATATATTCTCCATGAATTTCCACACGGTGTCACTCTATGGACAAGTTTTGTTTTTGAGTGGGAAGCTCAAAGTTTCATAAATGTAGATTAGATTCCAATTGGAAGTTTTTAAATCTCCCACGTGCTACTGCTTATGAAGTGGAATCTTTATAATAAGCAATATATTAAAATTAAAATTCTAGCCATGATTCTACATCTGTCCTTACTGCAAATAAGTTCATGTTCAAGGAGCAGAATTGGGCCATTTGGCCCATCGAGTCTACTCCACCATTCAATCATGGCTGATCTACCTTTCCCTCTCAACCTCATTCTCCTGCCTTCGCCCCATAACCCCTGACTATTATTATGTCTATCTGACTATTATTGGATTGGGCGTGATTAAGCTGCAATTCGTTAAAATGAAGTATGTAAATTAAATCTGCTGCACAGGCGACATCGGACCCAAGTTGATCCATTAGAAATCGGACACATATAATGAGCAGCAGGCACGGAACTGAAACGCTGCAGAATGTAGGCACATGGAGATAGTTACAGTTGTGCACATTCGACTTATGTCCTTTATCTGGCAGAAATACTACATGCTTTGCTTCCAAGGATAAAACAACTTCTTCAGCCAATCATAGCCTTACCAACCAGAAAATTACCTGGAAATGATGCTCCACATTACTGTCTGTGTACTTTGGCGTATGAAGGAAGATGAGCAGGTTCTGGCGGAGGTAATGTGCAACAGCATAAAGCCAAGGTAGACATCTGTGGGAGATCGTGAACTGCACCACTTCCGTTGGACCTGTCCCGGGAGGTTGAATAAACTGGAGGCAAAGCAAAATTAATAAAAAGCTAACGTTAGGATGGCTTATTAACCTTATTGGTCTTGGGTTACTGAGATTCATCACAAACCGTCAGGCCAAGCACCAAAATATAATCTGAAAGTTAGAATGGTGAAGAATCATGCTGACAATGGCCACTCAAGGGAACATTTTTAAAGATGTTGGAATACAGTGGATAAAAAGGGGGATGGTATTTTAAATATATATATTTCTGCTGAATTAAGCTTTAAAGTGATTTAAAGTTTTCATCTTTGAAAACACAATCAATCAGGTTATTGTAACAATCCACTGCTGCCATCTTGTGGGCTTCTTCTGCCGCATCACAACTGAACTGGAATCAACATTATAGTCTGAAGAAGGGTCTCGACTCAAAAGGTCACCCATTCCTTTTCTCCAGAGGTGCTGCGTGTCCCACTGAGTTACTCCAGCTTTTTGTGTCTATCTTCGATTTCAACCAGCACCTGCAGTTCTTTCCTACACAATGGAATCAACATTGTTTTGTGATTCGATAAAAATGATTACCAGTCCTTTGTTCACAATGTGGCTTTTATTTTACAACTCTGTCTTTGGACAAGTGGCTTTATTCAATTTTCACCTGATGTTATTCTCTGGGCTGCGTGAATGTGGTTGCTCGCAAGACTCAATAAATTGCTCCCCACTGCAGACTGAACTTGGCCCATTTAGAGTTGCTACTGCAGCAGATGGTTAAGCAGATAAGAAGGGACATTTACCACCATTTCCCTCAAGCAAATGCAACTTCAACCACATAACATCGACCTTCTGCTTCATACTTCCAATTGTAGAGATATTGATAACCTTGCAACGAGCCATCTCCTCATTATAGTTATTACATTGCAGACAAAATGGGTGGGAAGGAACAGCAGATGCTGGTTTAAACCGAAGATATACGCAAAATGCTGGAATAACAGCGGGACAGGCAGCATCTCTGGAGAGAAGGAATGGGTGATGTTTCAGGTCGAGACCATCAGTCTGAAGATAGGTCTCGACCCGAAATGGCACCCATTCCTTCTCGCCGGAGATGCTGCCTGCCGGCTGAGTTACTCCAGCATTTTGTGTCTATTGCATTGCAGCGTTTGCTTTACCTCTACATCAGCAGGAGTCAGTTTGCAGTTCCTGACAAGCATGACGGTAATGATATCAAGTGTGGCCTCATCCAGACGCCTCCGCAGGACCTTCACCAACTCATCTGTGATCTCAGGCCCTGTGAACACCAGAAACGTGATTCAAACGATCTATAATAACAGCACTTTATATTGTAATTACTGCAAAACCATATAAAATACATAGATCCACTTATGTTAACAAATCTTTTGCACTGTGCCTAAGCTGAAGATTCCAAGATATATTGCACTGGCTGACATGAATACTGCAGTAAAACAGTCTCTTCTATAAAACTGCAGAGGATGCCGAGTTAATGAAACATTTATGTTGTATTTGAGCCTCTTGCCATGCTTCCTTTACATGCTTTAAAAAAAAAACCTGATCTATATTTAAATGCATCTCTACCCTTCAGCTCAACTATTCCTGTGATCCCAAGTTATGTGTTGTCACAGCGCTGAGGAAAAGGGCTCCTTCTGAATGTTCTATTTGGTTTCTTGGTGACTATCTATCTAATCTTTCTTTTGTAGAATCTTTAGTTTATGCTATTAAAAGAGTACATAGTTTTAATGACCTCCATTAGTTCACACCTCAGCCTTCTCTTTTCAAGAGACCCAGTCTGCTCATCCTTTCCCAAAAGGTACAACTTCACATTCACATCGTCAGCCTTTGAATGACCACTTTTATAATATGGTGACCAGAAAACTTTACTATACTAATTGCCCTCTGCCTCAGAAGGCAGTGGAGGCCAATTCTCTGGATGCTTTCAAGAGAGAGCTAGACAGAGCTCTTAAAGATAGTTGAGTCAGGGGGTATGGGGAGAAGACAGGAACGGGGTACTGATTGTGAATGATTAGCCATGATCACATTGAATGGTGGTGCTGGCTCGAAGGGCTGAATGGCCTCCTCCTGCACCTATTGTCTATCTCTATGATGCCTAGGTTTGAAACATATTTATATAAAGCTTTTAAATTCAGTTTTTAAAATCAGATTTTTTAATGGCTTTAGTGAACTGCATCACAAATAAGTGATTTTTGTCTTTATGCGCTTATATTCTTCAGTTCCTGAAACAATTTGGCAAGTGATTTGTGACTTCTTTATTTTATTATCAAAATGTAACATCTCGATATTCACATGCTAAAATTTATATGCTCATTCTGAATTTATTCGTTATCTCTTGCACTTTTGCTAATCCCCAAGTAGAAAATATAATTCAAGCTCAATGATCAAAAAACAGAAAAATGCTAATGTTAGCACTTTCCATGTGTAACTACACTTCAAGAACTTCATTAGTTGTGAATCCTTGTAAGATTTTTAAATGTCATAAAAAATGCAAGATTTACATCAGAATTATGAATATTCAATGATTATGGAGCTAGAGGTTCCCAAGTAGTATCAACGGGCCAAAATATTGGCAAATCCACTCTAAGGTCGTGGTGTTCAACATAGAGTTGTCCATTCATTTGGAGATTTCACACAATTGCATTTGTTCTAAACTTCTACGCAACTGATTGACAGGAAATTCCAAATTGCGTTCTAATGTTGGCCTTCCCACGGAGCCCAGCCCCAAGTGGAAAGTTCTGTCCATCTACCTGTACGAATGCTAGCAAATCTGCCAACTTAATTGCAACCCCATTCATCTGAGAGGAGAAGAATGGATGCGAGGGGAGGCAAGTAAATAATAGTTTGGATTTTTTATGTAATACAATTCTGATACTTCTGAATGTGAATTTCAGAGATATTTTCCGATATTCAATCGCTGACTATCTTGACATGGGCGAGCGAAAGGAATGGCTCACCAGTTTCAAAGCATTTCCACAAGTGCAGCTTCCCATTTCTAATTGGGAAAGCCCTTACCTGCACTGACACTCATTGATCTGCTGGATCATAGCTTACCCGAGTGTGCACTCGGCAAGATCAGGTTTGTGAGGCAAGATCAGGTTTAGCACTTGTTACAAAAGTGAAATGCACAAAATGGGGGAGAGAGGGGAGAGGGGGAGGGGGAGAGGGAGGGGGAGAGGGAGAGAGAGAGAGAGAGAGAGAGAGAGAGAGAGAGAGAGAGAGAGAGAGAGAGAGAGAGAGAGAGAGCGAGAGAGAGAGAGAGAGAGAGAGAGAGAGAGAGAGGGAGTGACAGAGAGAGGGAGTGACAGAGAGAGGGAGTGACAGAGAGAGGAAGTGACAGAGAGAGGGAGTGACAGAGAGAGGGAGTGACAGAGAGAGGGAGTGACAGAGAGAGGGAGTGACAGAGAGAGGGAGTGACAGAGAGAGAGTGACAGAGAGAGAGTGACAGAGAGAGAGTGACAGAGAGAGAGTGACAGAGAGAGGGAGTGACAGAGAGAGGGAGTGACAGAGAGAGGGAGTGACAGAGAGAGGGAGTGACAGAGAGAGGGAGTGACAGAGAGAGGGAGTGACAGAGAGAGGGAGTGACAGAGAGAGGGAGTGACAGAGAGAGGGAGTGACAGAGAGAGGGAGTGACAGAGAGAGGGAGTGACAGAGAGAGGGAGTGACAGAGAGAGGGAGTCACAGAGAGAGGGAGTGACAGAGAGAGGGAGTGACAGAGAGAGGGAGTGACAGAGAGAGGGAGTGACAGAGAGAGGGAGTGACAGAGAGAGGGAGTGACAGAGAGAGGGAGTGACAGAGAGAGGGAGTGACAGAGAGAGGGAGTGACAGAGAGAGGGAGTGACAGAGAGAGGGAGTGACAGAGAGAGGGAGTGACAGAGAGAGGGAGTGACAGACATGACACCTGTATAGATCCATTAGGGTTCAGCTGATTAAAAAGCTTTGTCCTCACATCCATATGACATTGTACAAGACATTTCAACAAAAACTTGACATTTTTAAAGAAGACTTTGATTAGAAGGGCTTTTTTAATATTACAAGTCAAACCTTTTGAGCTAAATTTAGTCAATTTGACATGTATAGGCCAATTTTACTTGTTGCTCTCAGACACAATTTTTAAATTTGCAGCTCTTTTGTTCTCAGGATAATCTTCCTGTCGTGGCTTACCTGCCTGTCCTACGCCGCGTACCATCAGCAGAATGTGCTTATCCACTTGGCCTATGGGTCGTGATGACTCTGCACTTCGGGAGGATGTGGAGTCAGAGGGTTTGGAGATCTAGATTGAAAAGAAAATCCAAAGTTATGAGAAGTGGTCTGATAATGTCTTATACTAGGTGTTACCCCAGTTATAGAGTTATAATGCATAATGGAAACAGGCCCTTCGGCACAGTGCGGCCATGCTCACCAAGATGTCTGTCTGAGCTAGTCCCATCTGTCTGTATTAGGCCAAATCCCTCTAAACCTTTTCTATCCATGTACCAGCCCAAATGTCTTTTAAATGTTGTAATTGTACCCTCTTCCACAGCCTCTTGTTCTATCTACCCATCATACCCTCGACAAAAAAATGCACCTCAGGTTCTTACCTTGTCAGGTTCTTACTATGTTCCCTAGTTTTAGACTCCCCTACGTCGGGAAAAAGACCATAACCATCCACCCTACCTGCACCCTTCATGATTTTATACGCCTTCACAAAGTCACTCCTCGGGCCCTGATGCTCCAGGGGGAAAAAAAAGATCAATCCGGCCACTCAGACCACAGAAACAGGTCCTTAGACCCGGCTTGTTCATGCCAACGTAAGCTGGTCCCATTTGCCTGCATTTGGCCTGTATCCCTCTGAACCTTTACTATCCATGTACCTGTCCAAATGTATTTTAAATGTTATTATTGTATCTTTATCAACCACTTTATTTGGCAGCTTGTTCCGCTTATACATCACTCTCTGTATGAGAACATTGCCCCTCAGGTTCCTATTAAATCTTTCCCCTTTCACGCTAAACGTATGATCTCTAGTTTTTGATGTCCCCACCCAGGGAAACAAAATCTATTCATTCACCCTATATATTTCCCACATGATTGTACACACATCTGTAACACCACCCCTCTGCCTCCTGAGCTCCAGGAAATAGTCCTAGACTACCCAACCCCACTTTATAACTCAAGCTCTCCAGTCCCAGTAAAATCCTTGTGCATCTTTGCTGCATCCTGTCCAGCTGAATGACATTCTTTCCCTCGCTGGATGATGACCAGAATTGCGCTTAATACACAATGGCAAGCGTGGCGTTGTAAATGGCCTGCACACTTGCAACAAAACATTTAATCTCTCAAATCTGTTCAATTCATTGAAATCAAGACTGCAACATCGCAATATCGTACATCCCTTACCAAATGTACAAGCACTCATCATACCTTTTATGAAATATTGATCGGCTTTCTGCTTCAATCATTAATTTTAGCAATACATTCTGCCGCCTGATAAAATTGCAGAGTTTATCCCGACTCATCTAAGAGATGAGCTGTCAAGAGTTTATAAAATGTTCCTGATTTGATCTTACCCCAAGGTCATCCACAAGAATTGGTTCCTGACTGCGTGTTAGAGCCAACGAACGAGAAAACAGCATGGACTGACACTCTCTATCTGAATCGGGTGTATTCCCACCGCATGTTGTCTCAGACAGCCTGTCAGAATAACACAGAGCAAAAGGAAAAGGCAGAAACTGAATTACATTTGATGTGCTTAATGACAAAATCATGTATTTATTTTAATTCAACATGATCCATTGAGCAATCATGACAGAATTTTACTGAATACTGAAACAGGCCATTTGACCCAACTCTTGCACTGATTGATTGATTGATTGAAAGACATAGCATTTAAAGTAATGGAGTGATACAGTAAGGAAACAGTTCCTTCAGCCCATCTTGTCCATACCGATCAAGATGGCTTACTGGGCGAGTACATTTACATAGATACATAGACAATAGGTGCAGGAGTAGGCCATTCAGCCCTTCGAGCCAGCACCGCCATTCAATGTGATCATGGCTGATCATCCACAATCAGTACCCTGTTCCTGCCTTCTCTCCATACTCCTTGATTCCGCCAACCCTAAGAGCTCTATCTAACTCTTTTTTGAATGCATCCAGTAAATCGGCCACTGCCTTCTGAGGCAGTGAATTCAACAAATTCATAACTCTCTATGTGAAAAAGTTTTTCCTCATCTCAGTTCTAAATGACCTACCCCTTATTCTTAAACTGTGCCCCCTGGTTCTGGACTCCCCCAACATGTTTCCTGCATCTAGAATGTCCAATCCCTTAATAATTTTATGTTTCTATAAGATCCACTCTCATCCTTCTAAATTCCAGTGACTACAAGCTCAGTCGCTCCATTCGTTCATCATATTCCAGTCCCGCCATCCCAGGAATTAACCTCGTGAATCTACGCTGGACTCCCTCAATAGCAAAAATACCCTTCCTCAAATTAGGAGACCAAAACTGCACACAATACTCCAGGTGTGGTCTCACCAGGGCTCTGTACAACCGCAGAAGGGCCTCTTTGCTCTGATACTCAACTCCTCTCGTTATGAAGGCCAAAATGCCATTAGCTTTCTTCACTGCGTAGTGCAAGACATTATCAGACCACTTCTCATAACATTTGATTTTCTTTTCAATCTAGATTTCCAAACCCTTCATTTGGCCGATACCTCTCCAAATCGTTTCTTTCCTTACACCTCGCCAAATGTTGTTTAAAAGTCATAATCATATCCACTTCTAGAGCTTCCTCTGGTAGTTCAGCTCCAGCTACAGACTACCCTCTGAGTGGAAAACATTGCCCCGAGGTGCCTCTTAAAACTCTCCCTTCTCACTTTAAGTTCTCACTTCTCACTATGCCCTCTAGTTTAGAATCCTGCACTTGGAAAAATAACGAGGAGCATTCTCTCATGATCTTGTACAGCGTTCAGCCTCTAAGCTCCAAAGGAAATAGTCCTAATCTGTTCAACCTTTCCATATATCATTCAAGCCCGCAAGCCCAGGTAACATTCTGGCGAATCTCATCTGCACCCTTTCCAACTTAAAGGCATCATTCCTTTAGCTGGGTGACCAGAACTGCAGAGTACCTCAAGTGTGGTCTCACCAATTTGGTCCATATTCTACTTTGTTCAAATGAAAAATCCAAAATGTTTACGATTTTCACCATATTTTAAAATATCTTCTGGCAATGCCTTTGACCTTTACAATTATTTTATGTATGCAGTTTTAGTATGATTTGAAAATCAGGATACGACTTTGTCCACTCCCACATTCATAAACCTTTCCTTTCTGGCATACAAATTTGTCATCTAAACTGCATTTTAAACCAGAGCATCGAAACAATATTATCCCAGAAACTGTTCTTCAAAGTTATTCTACTGAAACAAAACCAAAGTTACAACCACATTTGGAATTTTTTTACCAACATCTTGTGTGCAATTGAGGGACCCTTACTGCCTGAAAAATGAACCCCAGGGATGCTTCTAACTGAGACTAATGCCTTCTAAAAATAGACGGAACTAATCAGTTTCCCCCTCTCAGAGGACATCAGTCAGGGATGCGTCACAACAGATATGGATCACACCACTTCTCCGCTGCCTCAACACATTTCAATCCCAACCTACAGCCGATTCTTAGTTTCTCTGGCTCTCTCCGATTGTTCGGACTGGTGCAAAATTGCCAGGTTAATACCAATTACTCCAGCCTCGCAGGCAATGGGTTTTGGAGTGCCTTCTTACCTGAGATAAAATACCGACTTTGTAGACCTTTCCTGGTACACAAACATGTTTTTCCTGTTCACAACTGAGAAAGCATTTAGAACTGAACGCAGGGCCTGAATAGCTGGGAAAAAAAAGCACAATAACTCATCCATTTACAATATAGACACAGAGAGAAATTTTAAATTAGTACATCTACTTTTCCTCCAACAACACATAGCTGTGGATGAGAGAGGGAGGGGATGGGGCAAAATTCATCACTCAATATAAAATTGAGTAATTTTGAATTATCTCAAAAGCTTGATTTAAAAATTTTTTAGATGCCCACAACCACTTAGATATTTTGCCAGAAGTGCGTTGGAATAATAGCTGCATTTAAATCTGAAGGCACTGTTTTAACCGAGCAGACATATGACCACTTGGAGAGTCAAAACAAACCAGAGGCAGTGTGCCCATCAAGTGTCTTGGCTCTTTCAATAAGCAACCACGTCTGTCACACTCATCATTCTTTCTGGTATCCCTGCGATTTTAAGCCCCCTCAAATATTGATTCAATTTCCTCTTCAAGGCCAGTACAGAAATATATCTATCATGCAGCAGATTCCAAATTCCAATCACTTCCGCTCTTCACAGACTTTAGCTATTTTTAAAAAAAATATTGTGATTGGCTCTTTCGTTCTTCACCTTAAATCGGTAAGTTATTAAACTTTCACCCGAAAGAAAGATTCACTATAAATCACAACTTTTAAAGCAATTAAATCTACTCTCGACCTTTTGTCCTCCGAGGAAAATAGCCTTGGCTTCCATAGTTTATGAGTACGGAAACACTTCAGCACTATAAACCTTCGAGTAAATCTCTTCTGTAACCTCTTCAATGTCTTCAAGTTGTTCCTAAATTGTGGTGCCCAGAAATAGACATTGTTCAATATAGGTTTATCTCACCTTGCGAGCTCTTGTAACTAGATTTTGAACAAAACAAAAATCAGAAAAGGCTGAACACATCTAGAAGGGCAGGCATAGCATCTATCAAGAGAAATGACAATTTAACATTGTAGGTGTTTTTCTTCAACTGAAGCACAGCTATGCCTGGTTTGTTGAGAATTTCCATCATATTTCAAAACACCTACATGTAATTTTTATAAAAGTGTGCTTCAAAATGCTGTTTTGTTTTGGGATAATGTCAAAAAAGTTACAAACTATCTTTTAATGCGGATTCCATTTATCCTGGGGCCAATGGAAACACCACTTTGACCAGAAGGTGGGAGATGGCCACATAAGAATTAAGTGACTAGAACACAAAAATTAGGAGCAGTAAGCCACGCAGCCCAAGCTTATTCCGGCATTCATTATGGTCACAATCAATTTACTCAGATCTCAATGCCCATGACCAGATCCTTATAGCTCTCAATTCCTGACCTTTCAGATATTTATGCACTTTCTCATACTTCAAGAGCAAGCCTCCAAACTCTCTGGGGCAGAGAATTCCCGAGATTTGCCATCCTCTGCAAGAAGAAATTTTGACGTGCCTTTAATGTAAATGACCGGCCTCTTATTTACAGCCATGTCTTCTCATTCCAGATTCCCCACTACTCGAAAAAAGGCTCTATCTAACTTATGGAAGTGTTTCATAATTTTATATGCCTATTAATTATTGAGACCATCTGCTTAGGTTTGCAGTGAACCCAAACACTGTTAAACATACATTGCTAGATCAACTAAATTTAGCCCACCTCGTGCGACACCCATGTTGGGTCCCATCTTCAGTCGAGGATGAATATGTATGATGGTTTTCCACACCACATCACATGCAAAATGGCCTGGTATAAACTGCATCGTGGCAGCCAAGTAATCCCTTGATTGGTAAGTATCATCTGCTGGATAATCTGTGATTTAAGGGGAAAAATTAAACAAATACATAATTCCTTCAAAAACAGACTTAGTGGGAACACAAAATAAATTGTACTTGTGACTGAAACTATGAGATCTTTTTACATAACAGATAAAATTAAATGGAAGCTGTCTCCCTCGGTTCAGAAAGCAATTAAATCAGTTCTTATTAAAATTGCAGCAATTTATGAGGAATAGAATAAATGGAAAAATGTAGACAGCTATACATGCTATGTGATTACTGCGTTATTACAAGATGTTAAACTGAGACGAGACTACATCTTCTAGCTATTAACATAGCAATTTAAAGGTGTACATCTGTTAATCCTTTTGATTGTTGAGTTTAATAGCTTTATTTCAAACACATTGACTTGAACATGACAGAAGATCTATGGGTTGAAATCGCAGGCGGAGTTATTCTGATACAAGAGGAATTATCTTTGTAACTCGGTCATTTTTATTACTGAGTTGTGATAATCCATACAGGAAAACAGGCAAATCCAACCTTTTCTTATCATCTTGCAAAATACATTTCTGAAAAATGCGGGTTAACCCTTACTGCAATGAATTTAGTTCCACTGCCTGCTTCATAAATATCCTGCTGCACTAGACTTGAGGAGAGTTAGTGGGAGATTGGGCAGGCGAGGACGTTATTTTTTGGAACATAGGAGACTGAGGGGTGATCTTATAGAGGTGTATAAAATCAAGAGGAACATAGAAAGGGTGAATGCACACGGTCTTTTTCCCAGGGTTGGGGAATCAAGAACTAGGTTTGTGAAAGGGGAAAGATTTAATAGGAACTCGAGAAGCAACATTTTCACAAAGGGTGGTGCGTAAATGGAAAAAACTGCAAAGTGGCGAGGCAGGTAAAATAACATTCAACGGACATGTGTACAGGTACATGGATAGGAAGGATTTGGAGGGATATGGGTCAAACACGAGCAAATGAGACTAATTTAGATGGGCACTTGGTTGAAATCGACGTTGAGCCATAGGGCCTGTTTTCATTTCTCTATGACTCTAGATTTCTATTTATTTCTGCCATATTTAAACTTACCTGTCAATAAGATCAATTAATTATTAGGGAGGTATGATAGAAGGACACCTGGATATTATTGTCTTAGTAATTTAACAGTTAATGTGGGGAAGTTACAGAAATCTATAATCAAGGTCAAAGTTACTTCACACTTAGGAAACATTTGTGCTGATGGAAGTGAAAGTGTTTATGTAATGGATAACTTGTACGCACTATATCTAGCTAATTTTGAGGAACTAACTAAATTAGCAGAGAAGAGAATATTTATTGATGCAGTTTAAAAGAGATCGGTAATAAAATGCAACAGAGAAACATGATAGATAATAAAATTTCAGGTTGATAATGCAAATAAGAACCAGGCCAAATTTAGAAAGCCTAGAGAGGAAGCGGAATAAGAAATAAGGGTTAAAGAGAATATGATTAATTTGCAGCCATGATATGCATATACACATTAAATGGATCATGTGGAAAGATGGAGTTAATTAGGATCACAGCAGAAGACATTGTTAGAGAATTAAATGACAACCCTGCATCTGTTTTTATTACGGGAAATGCTACCACAGTTAAAATAAGATGGAGATGAAATTCTAAATGGACTATAAAGAGAAGCGACCAGAAAAGCAGCCTGTACGAAAAATAGATAAATTATCAAGTTCAAATGGGATACAAAAAAAGGCACATGTTCAAAATAACAAGGGTTGTAAAAGCATAAACCGCATGTGGTTCAGGCCACAGTCAACTCCGATACGGAGCTAATGACACGCAAATGAGAATCGTTAAAAAATCAGCAAGAATTAAACCAGTAATTAGTGGCCAGATACTTTAATCTCACAAGTGAAAAATCATTAATCCTGGACAAAATTAACAGGCTTTTGGACAAGTATGTATGCAAATGGCAAATTCTGTTTAAATAATCTCATTGAGAGTTGAGGCAAGGTAATGGAAAAGCTTGATGGTTGATATGGTTGATAAATATATGCAAGCTTCTACAAGATGTTTACTAAAGTGCCACATAATTAGCTTGTTACCAAGGTGAAACTCATAGAAAAAGGGGAGAAACATGGATAATAAATTATTTTCAAGACAAAAAATAGTTGCTAATTTTAAGACTGGAGATAGTAAACAGTGGTGTACCCCTGGGACAACTGCTTCTTATGGTATAATTTCATGACTTAAGGCTGGCAGCATGGAGGCAACAAAACTATTTATAAATGACACCAAAGTTGGAATTACAACTGCAGAAACAGAGAGGCCTTGGTGTATAATATGTCCATATAATTGAAGGTGGCTGAAGTTGGGAATCTGATTAAAAACCCATACGGCATCTTGAATTTAGAACACAGACATACAAGATATAAAAGCAAGGAAGGTATGCTGACACCTTATAAAACTCAGTTTGAGATATACCTGGAATATTGGCACAATTTCAGCTATTTAAAATGTGGTGCATTTGCATTACTTTGCCTTAAATTCACATTTTCAGTGACCACAGTGCTATCTTTTTGTAACTAATGATCCTGCTTTTTCCATTTCTACCTTCCCAAAACCAATCAATCGTTACTTTTCAAGCCCCATCATTGTCCCCTTTGCATTTTCACAATCATTAGCTTGCTATTAATCTCTCCCACTTTCCATCCCATCACAAACATTCTCTTTTGATCCCTCCTCTCTTCCACGTCCCCTTTTCCTTGCAACTTCCAATGTGTTAACCCCCAGTTTGGTTTTGAGATACAGCGTGGAAACACGCCCTTTGTCTCACCAAGTCCTCTCTGATCAGTGTTCACCCATTCACCAGTTCTATCCTGCACATTAGAGACAGTTTTCAGAGGCCAATTAACCTACAAACCTGTACGTCTTTGGAATGTGGGAGGAAACCGAAGTATCATATCATATATCATATATCTACAGCCGGAAACAGGCCTTTTCGGCCCTCCAAGTCCGTGCCGCCCAGTGATCCCCGTACATCAACACTATCCTACACCCACTAGGGACAATTTTTACATTTACCCAGCCAATTAACCTACATACCTGTACGTCTTTGGAGTGTGGGAGGAAACCGAAGATCTCGGAGAAAACCCACGCAGGTCACGGGGAGAACGTACAAACTCCTTACAGTGCAGCACCCGTAGTCAGGATCGAACCTGTGTCTCCGGCGCTGCATTCGCTGTAAAGCAGCAACTCTACCGCTGCGCTACCGTGCCGCCACAGCTTTGTACAATTCTGGCGAAACATCAATCACCAAAGAATTCATCTCTCTTCACAGATGTTTCCCCAGCAGCTCAATACTGCCAGTTTTTTTGTTTCCGTTTATTAAACCACAACGATGCATTGCTTTTAAATTTGGAACTCTGAGACATAGATTCATGAAATGGAAGAAAATTTGTCATGCTCTCTCACAAAACCTGTATGGGATATTATAATAGTTATGACATAGACATAAGGTAAGGGAACTTATGAGTTTGACAATCACAAAGATAGATGTAAATCAGAGAACAAGGTTACACAGTGGCACAGCTGGTGGAGTTGTTGCCTCACAGTATCAGAGTCGCAGGTTCGATCCTGATCTTGGGTTCAGTCTGTGTGGAGTTTGCACGTTCTCCCTGTGAGCATGTGGGTTTACTCTGGGTGCTCTGGTTTCCTTGCACATCCCAAAGAGGTGCGGGTTTCGAGGTTAATTGGCCTCAGCAAATTGCCCCAAAGTTTGTGAGGAGTGGATGAAAAAGTGGGATAACATAGAACTAGTGTAAACAGGTAATTGATGGCTGGCCCGGTAGGCCTAAGGGCCTGTTTTCATGCTGTATCTCTAAACTAATTACAAAGAAATGCCAATATTATAAATTTGGTGGATGGATTACAAAATGCATAAAGGACCAGAAAGTGGTGCTCCAAAGTAATTTTTAGGGATCTACGTAAATGGAGCACCAAAATGAAGTGTTAAGGCCCCAAAAAATTCAAAAATAATATTAACTTGTACATCTAAGGGGGTGGAAAGGTAACATAGATATGGCCATATTCAGAGCAAAGTGTTGAATTCCAGATACTTTGGTCTTATTGGTGTTAGAATTAATATTATTCGGATCCAAACGTTTAAATAATAAGGAAAGATTATATTAATTAGTGCTGTATTGGCCGAAAGTAGAAAGATTATTTTAGGCTCTGAGAATTTTTTTATGACATTTATAGGGTAGGCGGGTATTGGGTTTCCGCCCTCAGTGGGGGTGGTGAGGTTGGATGGGTCTGGAATCTAGGACATGGGCATACAATTTTAATTTTCAACCAAGATTTAACTCTACATTTACATACTTTTGGATAAGACGCCTGAACCTGATATACTCCTCTCCAACAAGTGGCAAACTCTATAATGACCTGTTGTTGGATAAAGGAATAATAAAAAGAATTAAATTGCAAGACAATTTGGGGTCACAGTTTAAGGATAAGGGGGAAGTCTTTTAGGACCGAGATGAGAAAGTTTTTTTTCACACAGAGAGTGGTGAATCTGTGGAATTCTCTGCCACAGAAGGTAGTTGAGGCCAGTTCATTGGTTATATTTAAGAGGGAGTTAGATGTGGCCCTTGTGGCTAAAGGGATCAGGGGGTATGGAGAAAAGTCAGGTACGGGATACTGAGTTGGATGATCAGCCATGATCATATTGAATGGCGGTGCAGGCTCGAAGGGCCGAATGGCCTACTCCTGCACCTATTTTCTATGTTTCTATTAGAAAAAGATTTTAAAATATTTTATTTTGGTTACAACATCCTATTGTATTTACTAGTATTTCAGAAAGGTGGAGTAAAGCGGCCCATAAAAATGAATATTTGAATTCAACAAAGCTGGCTGATTAGGAAAATAATGACATACCATCACTGGCAATAATGCGCGGACGATATAAAGTGTACGGGGTTTCATTCTTCCAAATATCTTCTTCGCTCTCAGCCACAAGTAAGGAATTGCATACATGACTATCATGTAGATCCTGAAGCAACAAACGCTGAGAGAAACAGAAACAAAGCACATAACAAAACATGAGTCAATGGTCAGTGTTGGTCACCAGCTCCAGATCAAGCATCGCCATCATGATGGGCTAAATACTGCTAATGGCTTGTTTGGGCAAGAGTGCAAAGATTGGTTCGGTTCAGTTTCAGTTCAGTTTAGTTTATTTTATTGTCATGTGTACCGAGGTACAGTCAAGTTGATCATGGTGCAGCAAGGATCAGATTGCGATGTATAGAAGGAACAGATTCCCGTTCATTGCAGTGCATTGGAATTCAGTCCGTACCAATCTTGTTCAGATTCTTTCTTGGGCATCAATGCTAAAGAAAACGTGGAAATCTAACAGCGATTTGACAAAGATTATAAACTAAATGAAAAGTGAGGAAAAGAGAATCAATTTAATCTAAAGTGGAACAGGGTGGGACTGAAAATAATAGTATAATTCCTCGGGTTCTAAACTAAATAGAGTAAGAGCTGGCAGAAAAATCACATTCAGAGTTCTTTTAAGAGTAAATGTGTTCCAAGGGATTAGTGAATGGCCAATGATATCACTATTTTAAACAGAATGTAAAACTAGCCTCGATCACTGCAATTAAACGTAATCAATGGTTGGGTCAATTTTATAATCTTTAATTAAACATGTAATTGCAAAATATCTTGCAGAAGAGAAAATAATTAAATGCCACCAACTAGGCTTGCAGAAGAGAAAATAAGCTTTAATAAACCAACATTAATGTTGAAAAGGCTCTCGCAGCATTTCCAGAAAGCCTCTAGCGAACAATAACACAGGGGACCACTGGAGTACATTAAGTGGTACAAAAACTGGGGCAGAGAGAAATGAGATTAAATATCGATTTGGAGGAAGCTGAAAGTTGGAATTAAAATGAATTTCTCAAGTGGTTGAACGTCAGTAAAGGTGCCCTCTCGGGACTTTGTTCTGGAATGGATTCTGTTTACTATGGATAAAAAGGAACATTATCTTTCATAGTCTCAGGATGCTTCAAGGTGCTTGCAAATCCAGTTATGAGGCAAAAAGAACACCTAACTCATTTGTACTAAGACTTAAACAGATTTGTCGTTGGTTTGCAACTTCCACTTCTATGTAAAATGAAACAGAAAACCCAGAACTCACAAGGTTTGTATTTATATAAATGACCTAACGTACACCGGGTCCTATTCATAGAAACATAGAAAATAGGTGCAGGAGTAGGCCATTCGGCCCTTCGAGCCTGCACCGCCATTCAATATGATCATGGCTGATCATCCAGCTCAGTAACCTGTACCTGCCTTCTCTCCATACCCCCTGATCCCTTTAGCCATAAGGGCCACATCTAACTCCCTCTTAAATATAGCCAATGAACTGGCCTCAACTACCTTCTGTGACAGAGAATTCCACAGACTCACCACTCTAGTGTGAAGAAATGTTTTCTCATCTCGGTCCTAAAAGACTTCCCCCTTATCCTTAAGCTGTGACCCCTGGTTCTGGACTTCCCCAACATCGGGAACAATCTTCCCGCATCTAGCCTCTCCAACCCCTTAAGAATTTTATATGTTTCAATAAGATCCCCCCTCAGTCTTCTAAATTCCAGCGAGTAACATACGATGAGCTCGAAACCCTAAATCCATTTGCTCTGGCACATCACTTTGTGTCTATCTTCATGGGGATATGTGCCACACATGTTGCACGATGTACAAACTGCTGAGTTGGCACTTCTCACTATTTCACTCCCCTGCCGGAAGCTGCCTTCAGATTAACACCAGGCCAAAATCACAATTCCAAAATGCAAAATAAACTTCAACCTCACACTCACGATTACCTGGTTGACAACACGACAAATCTCGCCAATTTTTTTTACAACTGTTCGATGGAGCTGCAAATACTCAAGTTCTTCTTCTTTTTCAACGGTAGATTCATCCTTTATTCCAATAAGATTTCTAAAACAAAACAAATATTTATTTTTACCTTACCAAGTTTGGAGATTTTCATTTGATGTGCGATAAAGAACCCAGAGAGATGGCGGGTTGACAATTAAATTAATAGAAAGTTTGAATATAAATGCCATCAACAAACAGTAGTACAATCTGATTTCACAAAACATTTACCATGTTAGAAAATAACTGACATAATCATGAATCGTTCATCTTCCTTACTTAATAAGCATTCACAGTGTAACTTCAGAACATCATTTGACATTATTTCCTTTTGAGATTAAGATGCAATACTTCCCGAAACTCACAACTACAAAGACAGAGTAGGTATATCTCATTATTAGGACGGCATCTTATACACACCGTGTATGAGAGTAAACTTCAACTCGATCTTGATGAATTTGGATGATCAACCAAAATTCAGGCATCAGCGGGCATCTGGGATCCTGTTCATTCATTGTGGCACCATCACACTCAGAGTCACTGCTACCTCCATCATAACCTGTGAATAGCCCCCAAAACTGAATTAATGGCCTTTGAAGTGCTTTTAGGCGCTGACGTCAATGCTAAATGGATAAGTAGAGAATTATTATTTCATGACCACCGTAATCAGGTAAGCATCACATTTAACCTTTCAAGGAGAATTCTTTCTCCAGATAGCTGGTTGAACAAATGCACAGAATAATGGTTCACAGGTGCCAGAGAGACCAACAAAGTCACAAGATTAATGCCCAATTTGGGCTTAAATAGGAGATCACATCTATGGCTCGTGTTTATCTTAGCGTGCATCCAACAGAAAAAGGAGAAGATAAAGGTTTTTGTGCCTGTGTTGACTATGCAATGAAAGATTTACAGGAATTACACGTCAGACTCCTTTGCAGGCATGATAACGGTTCAGAATGAATGAATGAATGTGTAGCCTCTGAGCAATTACAAATTATTGTGATAGTCTCTCACAAAAGCACACCTCAGCATAAAGGGTTTCTTTTAAGAGGTACAAAGTTTAAAAAAGAACCCAGGCACAAAATGTTGAAAGTGCAAACCAACAAATGGGTCATTATTATTGAAAGAGCATGGCACAAAGGAACATAGGACACAATTAACTAATGAGGAGCGTTTGAAGGCTAACGTATGAGGTGCTTGATGGCTCGGGGTCTGTATTCGCTGGAGTTTAGAAGGATGAGGGGGATCTCATTGAAACCTACCGGATAACGAAAGGACTAGATAAAGTGGACGTGGAAAGGGTGTTTTTAGTAATGGAAGAGTCTAGGATCAGAGGGCAAAGCCTCAGAATAAAAGGAAGTACCTTCAAAATGGAGATGTAGAAATTTATTTAGCCTGATGTGGTGATTCTGAATTCTTTGCTACACAGATAGCTGTGGAATCCAAGACATTAGGTATTTTTAAGGTAGAGATTGATATGTTCATGATTAAGAAGGGTGTCAACCATTACGATGAGAAGGCAGGAGAATGGGGGTGAGAGGGAAAGGTAGATAAGCTATGATTGAATGGTGGAGTGGACTCAATGGCCAAATTCTGCTCCTATGTTTTATGAAACAGAAAGACACTGCAAAGCCTGTCCATAGTCAGGTTGTACTCCCTTTGATGAAGTAATTGCAGAAGAGAACGATATGCAGACAAATGCCAAAAAAGCATCAAACGGGAAGGGAAAAGATTGTTTTGTTATGGTGGTCGATCATCTAGACTGTTCATTTGTCACATATTTACATAATAAATGATCATAAGGTCAAACGGTCTCGAGTGATAGCAGAATTAGGCCATTCAGCCCATCAAGTCTACTTCGCCATTCAATCATGGCTGATCTATCACTCCCTCCTAACCCCATTCTCCTGCCTTCTCCCCATAACCCCTGAGGCCCATGCTAATCAAGAATCTTTCTATCTCTGCCTTAAAAATATCCATTGACGGCCTCCACAGCCTTCTGCGGCAATGAATTCCACAGATTCACCACCTGAAGAAATTCCTCCTCATCTCCTTCGTAAAGGAACGTCCTTTAATTCTAAATTCTAAGCTATGACCTCTGGTCCTAACCCACTCACTCCTGGGATCATTTGTGTAAACCTCCTCTGGACCTCTCCAGAGCCAGCACATCCTTCGTCAGCTATGGGGATCAAAATTGCTCACAATACTCCAAATGTGGCCAGGCCAGCGCCTTATAGAGCCTCAGTATTGCATCCCTGTTTTTGTATTCTAGACCCCTTGAAATAAATGCCTTCCTTACTACCGATTCGACTTGCAGATTAACTTTTTGGAAATCCTGCACCAGCACTCTGAAGTCCCTTTGCATACTGATACAGCATCATAACAACGGATAACAATTCTAATCATTAATGTGCAGTTCAGGCTAAAGCATAATTTTTCCAAAGAGCGTGCCCTAATCTTTCTGGAAAAATACAAGTATTTCAGGTTATTACATATGGTTGAGATAAATCCTTATCTGTCGCTTCATATAGTAAGAACTGAAAGCTCTGCTTTATTTGTTGTTTCCCAACCAGAAAACACAGGCTTCTATAACATGGGCATGGAGCCAGATTGCAACCAATCTTCCATCACCTGCAGTAGCTTAGGGATATGATACTGAACTTACTGCTGTGATACAGAACCTGCTGCTCTTCTGAATAGGGAAATCAGGAGTCCTATGATTGTCATGGCACAGGAGGCCGACAGTGCTTAATCTTTCTGGAAATATATTTCATGACATTGAAGCATGTGCATTTGCTCCAGGCACATGCTTCATTCAATGTCATAAAATATTTTGGGTTGAAAAGAAAAAGGTTACAGAAAAATGTTTCTCACCTAAAAGATCAGAATCCAAGCTGCCCTGACTGGAGACCACACTCTGTACTCGGCTAGGTCTGAGCTTGCAATAACCTAAGAGGATAGAGACAAAAGATGGGGGTCAGGAATTTCACAAAGGCATACAATGGATAGCCAAACAAAAGATAAAAGAAGAATAATAGAGAGGGGAAAGAGGAAAACAAATTGCACAGCATGAGGGACAGATACACACCAGTAAGTGGGGTGGCGTGGGGTAAAAGAGGACAATACAGATTGAGATTTCTCCAAGGTTCATGGTTCGACTCCAACTGTCATGCAGCCAAAAATCAATGGCAGTTTTCATCTGTTTGACAGTTCATCTATATAATTGCTCACAAATCCCAAAAACCTTCCCCAAGTCCAAAAGCTCAAATGACACGAGCCCTTGCTAACTGGGGGTAGACTTCACTATTATTACTGATTCCAAAGAGAGAACAACAAATTTGGGGACAAGAGAAAGAGTAAAATATTAAAATTATAATGAAAATAAATTATTATCCACCTAAATAAATGGGAATGCAGCGTATCATGAAAATTTGTGCAAAGTTCAATTAGTTTAGTTTAGTTTAGAGATACAGCGTCCAGAAACAAGCCCTTCGGCCCACCGGGTCTGCACCGACCAGCGATCCTACACCCACTAGGGGCAATTTTTACATTTACCAAGCCAATTAACCTACAAACCTGTACTTCTTTGGAGTGTGGGAGGAAACCGAAGATCTCGGAGAAAACCCACACAGGTCACGGGGAGAACGTACAAACTCCGTGCTGACAGCACCCGTAGTCGGGATTGAACCCGGTTCTCCGGCGCTGCATTCGCTGTAAGGCAGCAACTCTACCGCTGCGCCACCGTGACCGCCCATTATCTAATGCAATGCTGAATTATGAAAGGTTTATTTATACAATATCTAATCGAGGCATCTGTATGTCCAAACATATTTTCCTATTTTAAGAATCGATTCCTTTTAAAATAAATGCTACCGTTCTGAATTCGCACCGTTAAAGCCTCATACTCGGTAGGTCACTCGGCCACAAAATTAAATGGTCAGCAAATTGTGCCAGCTAGGAGCCATCCACCACTTATATTTAACACCAAAGAGTTTGTGGGAAAAAAATTACCCAAAATGCAAGTACAGTGGTTTACGTGACAACAGTCACAATTCTCATTAAACCGGCAGATAATCAAGTTGAATTGAAAATGGAAATACACTCAGTCAAGCTTCCATACCCATCTGTCATTCCCACCGAGTCTTTCGCCAATTTAAAATTGGTTTGTGTTTAACTCACCGAGAACAAGCCAACACTGGGATTCAAACTGCGGCAACTGGCTCTGGAAGGTAATGGTCTCACACCTTGCAAAATGTACATCGGAAAAAATGGACACAAAGTGCTGAAGTAACTCAGCGGGTCAGGCAGCATCTCTGGAGAAAAAGGATATGTCCTTTTTCTCCAGAGATGCTGTCTGACACGTTGAGTTACTCCAGCACTTCGAGTCTATCTGTGGTATATACCAGCATCTGCAGTTTCTTTCTACACATATAAAAGAAAATAGTTCTACAGAGTACGCCATTTCCCTTACACTGCATTTGGCACGGGATCACCTTGACAATAAGAACACCCATGTCAGGATGCCATTGACTCCAGCTCACAACACCATATTACCAAATAAACTCCTTAAACTTATAGACTTTGGCCTTGGGGAAGGTGTAGAAGTCTGGAAACTGTAATGTTCAGGTTCAGGAACAGCTTCTTCCCAACAACTATCAGGTCGTTGAACATTATGAACTCTAAACTCCAAACTACAAATCGCCTGGGTTGTACTAAGAACCTCAGGCTGTGTTTTGTTTTTGCACGATATTGTTTTTTAAAATTTATTGAACTTTAAAAAAAAATTATATTATCTACTGTGCTTATGAACCTGCTGTGCTACTGTTGCAAGTAAGAATTTAATTGTTCTGGTACATATGACAATCAAACCCTCTTGATTCTCTGGCCTCTTAACTTCGGATTCATCTGCCACTGGCTTTTGGATTTCTTGATTGGCAGACTTCAATTTGTTAGAATTGGTCATACCATTTCCTCCACTCTGACCCTCAACACTGTTGCCCTCAGGGTTGTGTGCACAGTTGATTACTCTTCTACCTGTGCACCAATGTCTGTGCGGCCAAGTACAATACCTACTCGATCATGAAGTTGGCCAATGATACCACTGTTGTTGGCCAGATCAACAACGATGAGACGAAGTACAGGTAAAAGATTGAGAAACCTGTGTCAAAGTGTCAGGTCAATAGTCTAGCCCTCAATGTCAGCACGATGATCTAAGGAAACGACAAACCCGTTCTCATCAACAGTGCCGCTGTAGAGATGGTTGACAACATCAAGATCCAGGACATCCACATCACCAGCACCCTTACACTGTTGTGATGATCAAAAAATCACGTCGCCAAATTTACTTTCAATGTCATCGGAGAACATTTGGCATGAACACGAGGATTCTCCTGAACTTCTACAAATGCTCCACACAAAGTATTCTGACGAGATGCATCTCGGCCTGGCATGGCAAGCACTCTGCTCTTGACTGCCTGAACCTGCAGAGAGTGGTGAACACAGCCCAGTCCATCACATGCTTGTGACTTTCTTTCAACCAATCTATTTTCATGATGCACTGCATCAGAAAGATTGAAAGTATTGTCTGGATGCCTGCCATCCTGTTCTCTCTCTCTTCTAGGAGAAGATCCAAGAGATTGAAAGCTTGGGCGTCCAGACTTAAGAGCAGCTTCTTTCCTGCTGTTGTCAGATTCCTGAATCCACCATCGTTGTCACACCTCTTTTCCGGATCTGCTGCCATATATGCTTGCTCTTAACTACATCATTTGGTTATTCTGTTATTGTACATCAATTATTTTTGCACTACTTCGGATTGCAGACATATCGTGCACCACTCTGCTATTGCATCTGTCATTGCATTTATTACTGCATTATCGTTACCGTATATATACTGTTCATTCTGTGAGCTTCAAGTGAACTAGGAATTCCATTGCATCCTGGTGTACATGACAGTAAACTAATGTAGAACCATCCCTGCCTAGTTACTATCTGAATTAGACGAAAGGATGACATACCTGTACTGCCAGGTATAATGGACTGGACAGACTCGGCAAGACTCACAGCAGAAGACGTCTGCGATGGTGGATTTGCCACTTGAGTTTTCTCAGGACCTGGGCTCGATTGCAGGAGGGGCAGGCTGGTGTGGGTTCCCTCAGACCTGATCACTGTAAATCCCCTATCCTGCTGGTCAGGTTGTGTGACTGTGTGGCAGTTTTTCCCATCCATGTTCTCCTCCACTGGTTCAGTTGGTGCAGGACATGCTCCATTAGGCCCTGCTGCTATTACTGTTCTCTCAGAAGACAGTTTACTTTCTTCAAGCGAAATCTGGAAAAACGCACCATAAAAAGGCATGAACTGCATTTCATTCAATGCACCATTCATAATCAACTAAAATAACATATGAAATTGGCAGAAATGGTAGGGCCAGCAAGCCGATCAAACATGCCGCATAAAGTTATTGTCCAATTAAACATAATTCACTTCACTGCCCTCTTACACGGCAGCAGCCATCTAAATCTACTTGAAGAACTGAATATGTGGAGCCAAGATGATCCAGGACAAATTTAGGAGATTCCTCTCCGACTCTCTGCAGTTGTACAGGGCCCTAGTGAGACCGCACCTGGAGTACTGTGTGCAGTTTTGGTCTCCAAATTTGAGGAAGGATATTCTTGCTATCGAGGGCGTGCAGGGTAGGTTTACTAGGTTAATTCCCGGAATGGCGGGACTGTCATATGTTGAAAGACTGGAGCGACTAGGCTTGTATACTGGAATTTAGAAGGATGAGAGGGGATCTTATCGAAACGTATAAGATTATTAAGGGGTTGGACACGTTAGAGGCAGGAAACATGTTCCCAATGTTGGGGGAGTCCAGAACGAGGGGCCACAGTTTAAGAATAAGGGGTCGGCCACTTAGAACGGAGATGAGGAAAAACTTTTTCAGTCAGAGAGTTGTGAATCTGTGGAATTCTCTGCCTCAGAAGGCAGTGGAGGCCAATTCTCTGAATGCATTTAAGAGAAAGCTAGATGGAGCTCTTATGGATAGCGGAGTCAGGGGGTATGGGGAGAAGGCAGGAACGGGGTACCGATTTAGAATGATCAGCCATGATCACACTGAATGGCGGTGCTGGCTCGAAGGGCCGAATGGCCTACTCCTGCACCTATTGTCTATTGGCTCAATGGCAATGAAAATGAGTTCCAGAAGAACAATATTCATGATACCTGTTAGCAATTTCACTCCTTCCTTTGGCATACTGAAATATCAACTACCACGTGTGCATAACTATTTTAAATGCTTATGGTGATCCCACACTCACTGGTCAAAATATTAACTTTTTCCAAATTTTGTCTGTTCAGTCAAGAAGAAAAAGAAAGATGAAATCTAACATTGATTTATTTACTTAATAATAAATATTTATTATTTATTCATTAGCATGGCTTTATGCAGGGGAGGTCATGTCTTACGAATCCCAAGTTTTTTGAGAGGGAACAAAGATGAATCTTGAGGGCAGGCCAGTAGATATTGTAGTCCTAGACTTTAGAAGAGCATTCAACAAGGTTCAATGGTTGGTACTCTGATCCAGTAGATTACATTACATGTGTTCCATGATGTCTTGGGAGGTTAGTTTCAAAGTTGTCTTGGCCATAGAAGTCAGAGAGAAGTGGTGTTATTCTAACTGGAAGGCTGTGGCCAGTGGATTTCAACATGGGGTCAGTACTGGGCCTCTTGATAAACTTGGACTTTTCACTCTAGAGGCTGTGAGGCAACATGGTAGAAGTATATAAAATTATGAGAGGGATTGATAGGATAGATTGTCAGAGCCTTTGTCCCAGGGTGGAAATGTCAAGTACTAGTAGGTATAGGTTTGAGGTGAGAGGGCCAAGTTCACTGGACATATGTGGGGCAATGTATGCTTCACACTGCCTTCTCTGAAGGACATCTCCAGCTCGCGTTGTCTAAACAGGGCCAGAAATATAATTAAGGACAGCACACACCCAGGATATGAACTGTTTGCTCTCCTGCCCTCTGGGAGGCGCTACAGGAGCCTAAGGGCCAGAACAAACAGACTTAAAAACAGTTTCTTTCCCTGGGCCATAAGAACTGTGAATGGAAATACTTGAATGGAAATACTTTCTTTGCACTTTTTTTAAATATATACAGCATCTTAGGTGCAAAACTTATTTATTATGCATTAGTTTTTATTGTTTTTTATTGATATTGCTACTTATTGTGTTGGTTCCTATGTTTGTGCGATTGTTTTTGGAAGATTTGCACTGTCGCACTGTTTCAGATGTAGCACTTCTAATTTTGTTGTACTGTTCGTACAATGACAATAAAGGCATATTATTATTATTATTATTATAAGGGCAGATAGGGTTCATTTAGTTTGGTGACACAGTTGGCACAGACATCGTGGATTCCTCTGCTGTACTGCTCTATATCTTAATCTAATCCTACATACTTCAAGCAATGAAGCTACTTCAAATGTTACCTGTGACTTCTCTTCATTCTTCTCTCCCTCAATTACAGGCAATGGTCTGGCTACTTCAACTGGTTTTGTCCAACCCTCCTGGCGTTGATGGCAGATCCGAGCTACTTCTGCATCTGCACTCTCATCACATGCCTTCGCCGCAGCTGGGCACTCACTCTCCAGGCTTTGCTTTCGGAGTTCTGGGGAAAGCTTCTGCCCTGCCTCTGCCCTCTGCACATGCTGGCGGCTCACAGAGAGGTAATAAAAGTTGTTTGCTTCTCCATTGAGGTGGTACCCTGGAAGATTCATCCGCTTAAATTCCTTAAAATGAAAAAAAAACAAACAGATGAAGTAAGAGTTAAAACAATGGTATAACAAACAAGTGATGAAGTCTAGACTCTTGTTAGATCCTGGCAAGACTGGAATGGAAAGGATGTTTCACAGTTCCAGTGATACAGGTTCAGGCTAGTGTTAAATCTATCAGGTTGTGCCCATGACCAGTAAGTTTCTGTGTACTCCAGTTTCCTACCCATGAACAGCACAGTGG
Source organism: Rhinoraja longicauda (assembly GCF_053455715.1). Lineage (NCBI taxonomy): Eukaryota > Metazoa > Chordata > Chondrichthyes > Rajiformes > Arhynchobatidae > Rhinoraja > Rhinoraja longicauda. Next base: position 14,976,990 of record NC_135963.1, on the reverse strand, counting down.
TGCAGCGGTAGAGCTGCTGACTACAGCGCCAGAGACCTGGGTTCGATCCTGACTATGGCTGCTGCCTGGGTGGAGTTTGTACGTTCTCCCTGTGACTACTTGGGTTTCCTCCGGTTGCTTGTTTCCTCCCCAGATGTGCAGGCCAGTAGGTTAATTAGCCTCTATAAATTGTCACTAGTGTGTAGGGTAGAACTAGTGTGAATGGGCGATCGATGGTCGGCACGGTCTCGGTGGGTCAAAGGGTCTGTTGTCACGCTGTATCTCTATAACTAAACTAATCCCAAAGATACGCTGGGTTGTATGTTAAACAGCCACTCCAATGTTGGTGGGTGGCAGAATCTAGGAGGGAGTTGATGGGAACGTGAAGAGAACAAAAAGAAATTAACGTAAATTGGTGCTTGATGGACTGAGAACTTCATAGGTCAAAGGACCTTTTTCTGTGCTATAGGCCACTGATTCTGTAACTACATGTTTGGATTTAATACAACAGAACTTTGCTCTTGGGCGAGTTCAAGACTTATTGTGAGGAGGAGTGCGTGCATTACAGTTAACTATTACATTTTCTTTAACTTCGTGTTTAAACTCCTGCCAACTCATCTGGCGTCTGAAACCTAGCAATTTGTACCTTCGTAACTTTAGCGACTTGGTAAAATTTCTCAGCGTCTTGCAAATGTGTGTGCAGAACAATGGCAGCTCCCTGTAAATGTAACAAACTACAACTAAGCTTAATTATTCCGTGTACCTCTTTAAATTTCATCAGTGATTGCTCTGGTCCAAAAACAAACTGCAAAGGAACCACTTCGCTGTGACATCGGGGCCTGCCCTTTGACCTGGACACATGATCTGATACTTTCTGTAAAGTAGCTAAAGTAATATTTGTTGAATGGCGCAGCGCTGAAACAATTTCATCTTCTAGGAGCCAATGAATCTAGAGAAAGGATGGCATTTCAGAACAAAGAAAACAATAGGCAACAGGCAAACCACACAAACCTTTAGGAAACACATGTATTTTGATTCTTAATGCTAAATAAAGAGAGCCAAAAAGTAATCCGTCATAATTTATTTTGAATGGAAAAATGAAGTTGATGTATAGTTGAGTAAGCTTTGAGCTCCTGGGCACGCACATCTCTGAAGATCCATCCTGGGCCCAGCACATTGATGCAACTGCAAAGAAAAAGTATCAACGCATCCACTTCCTTAGAAGATTCAGTATGTCGCCAAATACTCTTATTAAACATCTGTAAGTATATGGTGGAGAGCATACACCAGGTAGTGCAAAGGAGGAAGGAAACAAAATACAGAGTTACCACTGCAGGGAAAGAGCAGATGAAAAGGTGCAAGGACTGGGATGAGATTGTGAGATGGGGAATACAGTCTTAACATATGAGAGGCCCATTTAAGAGTCTAATAACAGCAGGGAAGAAGCTGTTCTTGAATTTGGTGGTACGTGCTTTCAAGCTTTGTATCTTCTGTCCCTCAGAAGAGGAGACAAGTGACAATGACCAAGTGGTGCTTGGTTATGTTGGCTGCTTAGCCATGGCAGCATGAAGTGTAGATGGAGTAGATGGGGGGGGGGGTCAGGGGAGTTAGTTTAGGTGATAGACTGGGCTGCATCCACAACTCCGCAATTTCTTGTGGTCTTGAGCTGAGAGGTTTCCAAGCTTACCCGAGAAAAATCCAGATGCTTCTATGATGCATCTGTAAAAATTGGTAGTATAAGAAAATAACTGCAGATGCTGGTACAAATCGAAGGTATTTATTCACAAAATGCTGGAGTAACTCAGCAGGTCAGGCAGCATCTCAGGAGAGAAGGAATGGGTGACGTTTCGGGTCGAGACCCTTCTTCAGACTGATGTCAGGGGGGCGGGACAAAGGAAGGATATAGGTGGAGACAGGAAGATAGAGGGAGATGTGGGAAGGAGGGGAAGAGAGGGACAGAGGAACTATCTAAAATTGGAGAAGTCGATGTTCATACCACTGGGCTGCAAGCTGCCCAGGCGAAATATGAGGTGCTGTTCCTCCAATTTCCGGTGGGCCTCACTATGGCACTGGAAGAGGTCCATGACAGAAAAGTCAGACTGGGAATGGGAGGGGGAGTTGAAGTGCTCGGCCAACGGGAGATCAGTTTGGTCAATGCGGACCATTAAAGCCATGCCAAAAATCAAGGTGTGCTTTCTTGGCTTGTGCATTCCACCCCACTTTCCTGAAGTCAATAACTAGTTCCTTTGTTTTGCTGACATTGAGAGAGCAGTTGCTATTTTGACTGATGTTACTCAGCACTCATCTCCTTCTGGAGATTGATATTGTCATTGTTCGAAATCCAGCGCACTACGGTGATGTTATTTGCAAACTTGTAAATGGCGTTAGAGCACACAGTAATTCAGCCGCACAGTAGTTAGAGTATAGGGAGTATAGTACGTGGCTCAGTACCCAGGCTTGTGGGGCACCGGTGTTGAGAATTATTGTGGGGGATCTTTTGTCACCCATCCTTAATGAATGCGGCCTATGGCTCATGAAGTCAAGGATCTTGTTGCAGGGGGAGGATGTCTGGTCCTAGGTCAGGGGATTGAGGATGAGTTTGGTTGGTCTTTAATCAAGTTTCAAGTTATCGCACCTTATTATATCTTCTTTAAATTAGTGCAATTTTTTATTTTACTTAATTGAGTGCCACAGGAGTTATTTCCATATTAAATATTTTAAATAGCCACCATTTTCAATTATTACAAATGCAGTTGCAGGATTAATCATTGAAGATATTATCTACAAGCATAAGCAGAGACTGTGACTTAATGGGTTAAATAGCCATCACATACATGCTTCTCTCTGGTTCATCTTTCACGTTTCCATTCATATAAGCGAATGTAGACAAGATGGAAAACACTTATATTCTGACTTTCAATTGACATTGGACAGTTTAAAGCATCTGGACGGAGAATGCTTTTATGCAGCTTTTGAAGATTGCCTCGAAAAATCACTGTAACTGAGTGACTTTGCATAACTGAGATGTCGACAACGGACTAGAACAAGAAATTAAAGGAGCTGTTTTACCTTCTAAAATGCAAAATGACTGTTTCCAACTCATTGATCAATATTCTTGACATTACCTCATCCATTGTAGCAAGGACGGCTTGTTTGTGCAATGTCGGCAGTTTGGAGAGCGGATCACTCAAAGCCTCTGCAATTCTGGAAAATAATTACAACAAACACAGAGAATCATGCTAAGCCCAGCAGGAAACAAATACAATTAAAACCACACAGAGAACTGGATTTAAATCTTATAAAACAAAAGGTTTCATTTTACCAAGGTAGAAAACTGTGGTGGCACAGTGGTGCAGCTGGTAGATTTGCTGCCTTACAGCATCAGTGACCCGAATTTGATCCTGACCTCGCGTGCTGTCTATGCAGAGTTAGCACGTTCTCCCTGTGACCATGTGGGTTTCCTTCGGGTTACCTCCAACATCGAAGATGTGCGGGTTTGTAGGTTAATTGACCTCTGTAAATTGCTGCTCATGTGTAGGGAATGGTCGAAAAAAAAGGGGGATAACATAGAACTTGTGTGAAAGTCGACGATCAGCGTGGACATGGTGGACCTAAGGACCAGTTTCTAGACTGTATTTCTAAACTAAACACAGCCACTACGTGGTAAATACAAATTAAGTAAGTTAGCGCCAAATTTCGTAATTTTTAATTATTTGAGTCCTGACCCTACTAAGTTCATTTTGAGCAGTTTGACATCAGTCTCAAAGTTTGATTACTACTTCTTGATCCTGTGCATGCACGAAACTGTGCGATATAACTAGATTCTGCATTCACTCTGTATTGTCCAAATGAAGGAACAGAACTGATAATTAGTGGACACCATAACACTGTCAGTAGGAGGATTGGGATAGGAATTACAAAATGATGGAGCATCAGCAAGATCCAAAATCAAGAGACAGATGTGGAAATATGAAAGAGAAATTCAATAAGAACCAAAATGAATAAAATAACAGTAACGGCTGTACCTCAGTGGAGAAAAAGTAAAAAGTAAAACGCTGCTTATGCAGAATCAGAACTTGGCAAAACTAATAGGCACCAACTGAATAGATAATGTCAGAGATAGATAACCAAATTAAAAGAAAGAAGAATGGCTTGTACAAAATCATAAATCTTGTAGGAAGATTTATTCCTAAATGGAATAAACTCAGGAGCAGAAACATGTAAAAGAATAGTCAGTGAAACTAATTGGATTGTATCAACACAATTTTTCAGCGAAGCTGATATTAAATAGAGATGAATAATAAGTAAATAGCACTATAGGTGAGAAAAAGCACAAAACAATCAATATCCGATGACTACTCTAACTATTCACAAAAGAAGACATAAGCTATATGCCTTCTCTAAACAAAAGTATAATCTACTACAGAATAAATAAGACAGAAGTCATGGACAGTCACAAGGCAAATAGGAAGATTTATGAGATGATGCTGATCAATATGAGGCAGATCTTTGGATGCTGGGGACCTCTGGTAGACTGAAAAGGGGTTATGCGCTCCTATCCAAAATGACCAACTATGTCACTTCCAAGTAAAGGATCAGAGCTGAGAATTAGAAGTAAAGGCAAATATTACTTATGCATTCATAATCCTATTAAAAACGTTAGCATGGATTCAGAAAGGAAACGTCCTTTAAGGAATTGACAGTCCAAGCAAGCCAGCCTAGGACACAGGATGTGGTGCTTCTTGTTATCCAAGAAGTCTTTTGATTGAAGTTCCACAAATTAAATTCAAAGCTCTGAACTTTTGAGTTTTTGAGTCTGGGAAGCCAGAACAAATGGTTTTACGAACAAAATATCTGAGATTCTGATGACATTCCCTGTAGTTCAACTGTCAATGCTTGCTACTGAAATTACTGGTAATGTATAATGGGTATTTGTAAGAGGTTTCTTAATGATCTGGTAATCCAAATTAAAAACATAGAATGCTGGAAATACTCATCAGATCAGGCAATACCTCTGGGGACAGAAACAAAGTTAATGTTTCAAATCCTTTCATCAGAATCTCAAAGATGCTGCCTGGCCTGTTGAGAATTTACAGCATTTTATGTTTTTATTTCTGAGTTCCAGCATTTGCAGTAATTTGCCCTGAAATTTATTGAGCCTTCTGTTCAGGATATTATATTGGCAGAGAACGTTCACAACAAGTTTTGCATTGTAAACTTAATATTTTACTTTTGATTACATTTATTTTTAATCATTTTGGAAATTATGTATTGATCCCTCAAACTTGACAAATTATGTAAATATTAATCATTTATACAAGCAATTGCAACAAAATGAATTATTTTAATGTAATTTCCCAGAAGACTGCACCTCTTATCTGTGGAGGAAACATGTTGATCCATGCTTTGCATTAGCTCTTCATCAGATCGATATGATGATGGTTGTCCTGGTGATCGGTTCATAGAACTGCTACTTTCCGATGTGTACCTAGGGACAGGAATATGTTTGCAAAGAATTACACACAAAATTAATCTGCAATAGCACAGCTGTCCTTGGGAAAAGTACTGGGAAGTCAATGTAGCCTGAAATTGAACATCAGACGAAGACATCTGTTCATATTTCAGACATCTTTATATTCAACCACTGCTTGTTTGGGTAAATGGGTTTCCACTTACTTTAACACACCCAAGTACAAATGACAATATTGTTATGTTAGCTTCTTGCCAGAGTGGCCTTGTAATAGTCACAGCTCCTAACTTGGGTTTTTTCTGCTCAATTGGCCAGATATTCACAAAAGGATACAAATTGAAGGTAATTGCAAATAAAAAAAATTGTTGGATAAAATTAGTCGAGTTTTATTGTCCTATGCGCAAACGTAATGTGCACATGTACAAGTATATTACTTTTTAAAGAGGCAAGTAAGCCAGTGGAATTCCTTTCCACAAACCTACTCAGCCTTGTCTAAAGATTCTTATCAAGAGAATAAGGGACACATTATAAGATTCTTATCAAAAGAATAAGGGACACATTATAGGGAACAAGCATCAGAGTAGAATTTGATTAGCTAGCTCTTGTGGGAAACTAAATCTTGATGGGCCAAATGTCTTTAACAGGAAACTGGCAGGAACCGTGCAGGAAACTGGCAAGCTCAAAATGGCACATGACTGTGCATCAGGGCACTGTGGGTTCTGTGGGGAATAACCACAATTTAGAGCCCTTGAGATTGCCTATTAATTAGTTGAAATCTGTGTTAAAAACAAGCAGCATGGTGGCAGAACGGTAGAGTTGCTGCTTTACAGTGAATGCAGCGCTGAAGACCTGGGTTCGATCCCGACTATGGGTGCTGTCTGTACGGAGTTTGTACGTTCTCCCCGTGACCTGCGTGGGTTTTCTCCGAGATCATCGGTTTCTTCCCACACTCCAAAGACGTACAGGTATGTAGGTTAATTGGCTTGGTAAATGTAGAAATTGTCCCTAGTGTGTGTAGAATAGTGTTAATATGCAGGGATCGTTGGTCGGCGCAGAAACGGTGGGCTGAAGGGCCTGTTTCCGCACTGTATCTCTTAGTTATAGTTAGTTTATTTGTCATTCCACTCCTTACAGATCATGCAACGAATGGGACTAAACTAAAGACCATGGAAAATTTGCTCATGGGTTACATAAAATGTTAGCTATGGGTTATATAAAATGTTACTTAACATACTAATGCTAAGTACTGTAATAGGAATAATGTCACAGCTGATGAAAATGCTAATTTAGTGTTCTGCATTGCAAATATATATGTATATTTTATGAATAAAATTACTTTGAAATTAAAGAGTATGATTTTCTCATACAGCAAAAAATAAAAATAGTGGATGTATGCAGGCCAGGTTACATTGATGGGAGGAGAAATATAGCCAATATTTCAGATTGGAGATCCTTTATCAGATCTTCATCTGACCAGAAACTTTGAGTTTGTCTAAGTTTCAGAAACATCACCTATCTATGTCTTCCAGAGATGCTGCCTGACTCAAGGAGTTGCTCCAGAATTTGGTGTCTTTTTTTGCAACCCAGCATCTGTGGTTCCTTGTTTCTACTGAAACTTTGTCTGTCTCACAGAGTTAGCTTGATCTGTTGAGTATATCCATGATTTTCTGCTTTTTTTCCTTTTAAATTTCCAGCATCTGCAGCTTTTTTTTGTGATTTTCACTCAGATATATTTGATTGTTTTCTTAAAGTCAAAGACTAGAAGACAAGACAAATGTCACAAAAATGTCAAATACTAGAGGGGACAGCTTTAAAGTCAGAGATACAAAAGTTTAAAGATGTGTGGGGCCAAGAGAATGGTGGATGCCAGTGGAGGCGGTGGGTCAGTGGTAGCTATCTCCATAGAGGAGGAAGATCCCTAGAAACACGTCCACAATTACAGACTAACACTTTGGTTGAGACACTAACTATACATTCCAGCTGTTCTCATAAATACATGAAGAACTCACTAACATTGCACTCTGTAGAGACTTGGTTGTATGGATTCACTAATGGCTTACTGATAGAAGACAGATGGTTGTGGTGGAAGGATAATATTCAGGCTGGCGGTCTTGAACTGTGGAGTTCCACAGGGATCTGTGCTATTTGTGACGTATATAAATGACGAGTACATAAATGTAGACAGGTTGGTTAGTAAATTTGCAAATGATACCCAGATTGCTGGGGTTACGGACTACGAGGAAGGCTGTTGAAGTATACAGATAGAGTGTATATATATAGAAACTATTTTCAAGGGTGGAAATATAAAATACCAGAGGGCATAGCTTTAAGGTGAGAGGGGCAGTTTAAGAGTGATGGGCGAGACAATTTTGTTTTTAAACAAAGGGTGGTGAGTGCCTTAAATGCGCTGCTGGGGTTGGTGGTGGAGGCCGATATGATAGTGGCATTGAAGAGATTTTTGGATAAGCATGTGGACATGCACAGAATGGAGGGAAATGGATTATGTGCAGGCAGATAAGAGTTGGTCTTGGCTTCATGTTCAGCACAGACACTGTGGGCTGAAGGGCCTGTTCCTATGCTGTTCTCTGTACTAAAAGTTGCAAAACTACGACTTGCCACTCAACTTACCTGCTGTGGTGGTTCACATCAACAGGCATAATCTCAATTTCTAAGGGAAGAGTCAGCACAAAAATATCCAAGGTGATAACAAGATTATTTAGATCGATCAATTTGACTGGAAAATTCTCCAGGCTGCTGATAATTTCACCTAAACAAAGAAACAAAACAATTGGAAATAAATCACGGTATGATATTAAATGACTCTTGAAAAGAGACTGTCATAAGAAAGTGAGAGAACTAATTTTTTAGATTTTTTTAGATTTAGAGATACAGCGCGGAAACAGGCCCTTCGGCCCACCAGGTCCGCGACACACAGCGATCCTCGCACATTAACACTATCCTACACACACTAGGAACAATTTTTACATTTGCCCAGCCAATTAACCTGCATACCTGTACATGGTTAATGTTCCTGGTTGAACATGGTTCCACTTTAAAGCAGCTAGTTCCCCCTTAGTTAACAGCTAATTTATCAGTCTCACAGCTGGAGGCTCATCTGCCATTTACAGCCCTCCATCAAATACTGAAGCACAGAGCCAGGGCTATGCAAGAAGCCATGAATTTCAACAAATTTTAAATTATTTATGTCGACCATGCATAGTTCACTCCAGTTATCAATTGTAAGAATTTAAAAATACTTCAAATCAGTCAATTTTCAAACATGACAACAGAATGACTCCATAGACAAGGAGCCACAATTTAGTTTTAGTTTATTATTGTCATGTGTACCAAAGTACAGTGAAATGCTCTGTTTGGTGCTATCCAGTCAAAGAAACGACTACATATGATTATTATCAAGCCATCCACAATGTACAAACAAAGGATACAACATTTAGTGCAAGATAAAATCTGACTAAAGATAGTTCAAGGTCTCCAATGAGGTAGATGGGAGGTCAGGACCGCACTCTGGCACGTAAGAGGATGGTTCAGTTGCCTGATAACAGCTGGGAACAAACTGGCCCTGATTCTGGAGGTATACATTTTCAAACTTCTATACCTCTTGCCTGATGGGAGAGGGGAGAGGAGGAACTGACTCCGATGGATATGCTAAGTGATAATTCAAGCTGAAAACCACTGTTTAATTCATTAGCATTGTGTTATCAGGGCAAATTGCCAGAGAGGAAGAAAGGTAGAAGGAGGAATAAAAGATATGACCACTAGAATATAGATGGCACGGAAAGCCTTGAGTAAAGGATGTCAGTAAAATGGAATAGTAAACTATATGGGGATGAGGGGCAAATTAAAAAAAAATAAACAGGCACAGGGAGATGGGGATATCCTGGAGGATATTTTCTTCTTTTTTTTTAAGTGGTGAATATATATTTTTAATAAAAGGCAGATCAATCCCCAAAGCCTGAAGTTATATCCCAAGTTGCTATGCGAGAAAGTGTGGAGATACCTGTGTCCCTGACAGCTACTTTTAAATATTCATTAGCCAGAAGACTGGAGGACGGCAAATGTAGTTCCTTTATTCCAGAAGAGCGGCAAGGATAAGCCAGGAAATTACTGGCCAGTGAGTCTTACATCAGTGGGAGCGAAATGATTACAAAATGTTCTGATTAGGCATAGTTAGCAACTAAGTTAATTGAATCTTTCAAAGATGTTACTTAATTTAGTCAGACAGGATCATCCAAAAACAAAGTCAAGCTGTCTATCCCTGATTGGACCCAAGGCAAATTAGCAGGTTGGATCTAAAAAGAGGCTTAGCAATAGGAGACAGAGGGTGATATAGTAGAGTTTTTTTTTGCAATTTGAAGCCAGGATCAGTGGTGCACTGCAGCGATCCATACAGGGATCATAGATTACTGACTTGGATGTGAATATAAGAGGTATATGCTTGCAATGACACAAAAATTGGTGGTTTTGTGGACAGTGATGAGGATAATCTCAGGCTACAGAAAGATATTGATCAACTGATAAATTAGGCAGAAACATAGCAGATGGAAGTTAATCTTGATAGGTATCAAAGAAGTAATGAATCGTGATAGGTATCAAATGAAGTAATGCATTTGGAGGTCAAATTAAAGCATGACATGCACAATGAATGAGTCGTTCGTGTCCCACACATAATGAATGGTATGGCCCAAGGGTGTACTGAGAACAGATGGATCTTGATTTACAAGCTCAAAAGTGCCCAAAGTTGACAGCACAAACAGAATGGAAAAGAGTACTGAATGCTGGACTTCATTAGCTGACACATGGACTATAAGAGAAGGGAATTTTTAGAAAACAATGGTGATACCAGAGGTTAGGATCAAACCTGGTGTCTGGCACTGAGGCAGCAGCAGCACTACTAGCTGTGTCACTAGACCGCACTCAGAGATTCACCAGAACACTGTCCAGGATGGAGGGTCGCAGTTGCGAGAATGGATAAACTAAGTATGTTTTCCTCGTAAACTTAGTGGCTATACTTGCAACCAGAGGGCACAGGGTTAAGAGTTTATGGAGAGATAAGGAAGATTTTTTTCTTCTCCCTTCAGAGGGTGGTGGGAATTTGAAATGCACTGTCTGAGAGGGTGGTGGAGACAGAGACTCGTGACATTTAAGGAGTATCTGGACAAGCACTTGAATCACCAAGTCTTAGAAAGCTGTAGACCAGGTTCTGACAAATGGGATCAGTGCAGATGGCTACCTGATGGTCAGCACAGAGAGGGTGGATTACAGAGTCTGTTTCTCAGCTATATGAATCTGTGTCATTACCTCAATTTTCCTTCTAAACTTCAGTTTTTCACTTACCAAGGCAAGTGGGCAGTGACTCCACCGGGATGGACTCCACCGAGAATGGCCCACAGCATTTCTTTCCGCCAAGGGAACAAGTAAGATGGATAAATAATGGTGGCATCTCCTGATCAGGAAAGTCTTGCTCATTTAAAGAATCCCCCGCAAGAATACTGAATGAATCGTCGTCTCGGTTCACCGTGTTGGTATCAGAGAGGGAATCGGCATCCTGCAATTCCTTGTCAGATTTTTCCCTATATTCGACCTCCAGATCTGGATCGCTCTCTGTCACCACACAACATCCAGACGTATTCCCTGTCAGATTTCAGAAAGTAAAAAAAAAAAAAAAGTGGAATTAATTTCTCTCGCAAAACCCTACATTTACCAGCCTGACCGCAGGGGAAGACGGCAGGGGAAGAGAAAAGACATTCTGGCCTTCCATCACAGTGAGGAGGTGACTGGAGGAGACTCACTGTGATGGATGTTTCTTGCTTATTTTTATTGCTTATTTTTATTGGTCTTATTGTTGGACTGTGGGTAATCTTTCATTTCACTGCACATTTATGTGTATGGGACAAATAAATTGACTATTGACTATTGATTTTAAAAGCTGGCAGTGATTCTCATCTACGGCAAATTTTGCCAATCGCTTGGTTCAATAACCAAATCCAAGAACTATGCATTAAAATTACGTTTTTTAGAGAAAGGGTAGCACAATTCAATAAAACATCACTACCATAGTATCAGAGTAAGATATTAATCACATTTTAATGACTGACAGAATTATTTGATCTTGAGAAATTTTATAGGAATTGAGAACAAGTTTAATCCAATCTACGCTAGGTTCCCCTCTCAAAATCATCTAAATTAGTCATCTCACTCTGACAACCACAAGGATAGCTGCCACAGGATTGTGAAATATAAAGATTGCGACAGGAAATATTTAAAGCTTGAAATGAAGTTGAATTTTAGATTTGATTAGGTTTGAGCTGTAGAATCCCAAGACCACAAATACATGGGTTTTTTTAAATTACACTTTATAAAACTGTATGCCATACCCAAATCATAATCAGGTATTGAACTTGCAAATTCCATGTTCAATGGTCATGCTTAAGATGCAACTACAATCCATGAAGTTAACAGTTCTAAGAATAGCAAAATATATTGATCAAATATAGTATAGATGCCCAAACACTTTGCATCTGACCATATTTCATCTAACCCAAAAATTATGTATGTCAACAATGTGTATAGTATTTAACATAAACTTAATACCCAAGTTCATTAGCTTACTTATTGAGAAACTTATATACTAAAACTCTCGTTTGTTTGTTTGTTTGTTCCTGAACTACAGCCAAAACGCGGCACGGTAGCGCAGCGGTAGAGTTGCTGCTTTACAGCGAATGCAGCGCCGGAGACTCAGGTTCGATCCTGACTACGGGTGCTGCACTGTAAGGAGTTTGTACGTTCTCCCCGTGACCTGCGTGGGTTTTCTCCGAGATCTTCGGTTTCCTCCCACACTCCAAAGACGTACAGGTATGTAGGTTAATTGGCTGGGTAAAATGTAAAAAATTGTCCCTAGTGGGTGTAGGATAGTGTTAATGTACGGGGATCGCTGGGCGGCACGGACTTGGAGGGCCGAAAAGGCCTGTTTCCGGCTGTATATATATGATAGCATATGATATAAAACGGTACACGATAGCGTGACAATTTTAGGCCCAACTTACTCACCGTCATCCCTTTGGTGCTAATGGAAAAAGTTTCATTAAAATCGGTGTTATATTTTTTAAAGTTATTCACATTTTAAAGTTTAAATCTATCCCCTAGGGAAGGAGGGGGGAGCGAGGGAGGGGGAGGATAAGGGGGATTGAAGGGGATGGAGTGGGGGGAACGGGGAGGGGTGCTGCACCAATGCAGGAGAGGTTTGGGCCTAATGGGTCCACTTGGTCTAGTAAATAACTACATTAGTGATCACAACATGCAATGAAATCAGACCACATTGCAAAAGTTCAAAGCATCTCACCATCCTCCCCTGCCATCTCCAACTCAGAGAGATCATTATCTTCACTCTGTTTTCTTTGCCTTTCATCCTGATAATTTTCTTCCTATAAATTTCAGGGCAAAGTGTAATTCAGAAAATCTCCATTGCAAGAGTTACCATTCTTTTCATACCAGCCATTAGATTTCACTTCTAAGCACAAAAGATAAAAATGGCTAATGTAGAAAAGCCATTAACCTGGACCACCCATTTGACATACAACCAAAGGAACACAACTTCTACTTGCAACTGAAATATGTCAAGCTCATTTGGCATTCCAGTCCTCAGGGCACTTTTATCCTAAAGCAGAGTTTATCAGCCCTTGCTAAACCGTCAAACTAGGTACTGCATTGAAGTTTCTTCACAGGATCTACTACAGTGGCGTTCCCGGTGTTGGGGGAAGTCCAGAACCAGGGGTCACAGTTTAAGAATAAGGTGTAGGCCATTTAGGACTGAGATGAGGAAAAACATTTTCACCTAGAGAGTTGTAAATCTGTGGAATTCTCTGGCAGAGAAGGCAGTGGAAGCCAATTCACTGGATGTTTTCAAGAGAGAGTTCGATCTAGCTCTTAGGACTAACGGAATCAAGGGGTATGGGGAAAAAGCAGGAAAGAGGTACTGATTTTGGATGATCAGCCATTTAAAACTGAGGTGAGAAGAAACTTTTTCACCCAGAGAGTTGTGAATTTGTGGAATTCTCTGCCACAGAAGGTACTGGAGGCCAATTCACTGGATGAATTTAAAAGAGAGTTAGATAGAGCTCTAGGAGTTAGTCGAATCAAGGGATATGGGGAGAATGCAGGCACAGGTTACTGATTGTAGATGATCACAATGAATAGTGAATGGCTTCCTCCTGCACCTATTTTCTATGTTTCTATGAAGATGGCAGATCAATCCATCAGAAGAAATATATATTTTACAGCATTCACATGCATTCTATGGAAACATGCACAGTTGCACCAAAGTGCACTTGCTTGGGGCAGTCATTATCATTCTTCCCTCTGCTGCACGACAGGTGCGCTACTGTGGTAAAAGCAATTGCAGCATCTATTAAGCTTTGAGCATCCTGAAAAATGAATACATGCGGAAGTATGCCAATAAATGCTACCATTCTCTTACTCCACAAATAATTTAACAATACAAGATGCAGGGGATTTCTGAATATAAAAGCAATACATTTATGCAACTATTAAGATCTATCAACAAAAGCAATCTAATCCAGTATAATTCTGTGCTAAATCCTTCCATTTTTCCTCCAAAGAATAGAAATGCCAATCTCAAACCTGAGAAATTGGGAAAGATTAGCTACGTAAAATATTCCAAGGCTGTTCATGAAGTGTAGAGAGGGCATGTGAATTTCCCTATTTACTTCACCCTTCCAAATCCTAAACCACCAAGTACACATGTGGTTATCAATCAGTCTGAAGAAGGTCTCGACCTGAAACGTCACCCATTCCTTCTCTCCAGAGATGCTGACTGTCCTGCCGAGTTACTCCAGCATTTTGTGTCTACCTTTGGTTATCAAACAGGTTGGACTTGTGTGGTTCTGATGCTTCCAATAGATGAGTCATGATAATAATTTACACGTGGACATGTTGGCTGAGAATAATGCAATTATCATGTCTGTGAAACAATTCCCAGGATAAATTAAAGCAAAATAGTGAAATAGCTCCTCTCTCAAGAGGTTATTCCTATTTGAAAGTAATATTTCTACTGAAGTCTCAGTTAAATTATGATCAGGAAGCACGGACAATCTGAAACTAGTTGCTCTTTATAACACAACTGATTCTGATAATCTCATTGAGATTATCACAATTGTAATAATATTGTTTAATTTGTGACCTGCAGTGCTGATAATCTGCACCTTTCCTTTTAGTAACACAATTTGGAGCTAAAATTCTTTTCAACATCTTAAAGTCAATTCCCATTTACAGTGCCGGCCAGTGCAAACTTGCCTCTTTTTTGGCTGTGGGAGAACAGTAAAAGAAGTAGTATGGGTTTGAAGGCACTGTCTTGAAATGTTGCCGTCCAATCTCAAGGAATTTGTCCTGTAAACACAAGTTTTAAAATAAGGTATTGATACTTGTTGAACATTTAAATGAAAAATATCAATTTATTTTGCCAGCTTTTCGTTTTAAATCGACATTTTAATAATCAATTTGCATTGTGAAAGACCATCAGCAAAGGCCAAAACAAATTATGGCAAAAGCTAATAAATTTTATTTTTCTGTCACTGCAGACGAGGATTGATCATTAATTACTACAGATTTGCTGAATAAGATCACTTGCTTTGGCAGGTGTTAGAAGATTGGAGTAATTCAAAGGAAAAGGCCTGAAACATTACAAATAGAGGCAGTTGGCATGAGGTTTGGGAGAATTTCAAGACTCAAAAGGTGGACCAGAGCATTGGTAAGGAAAGGGTAGGCAGAGTAAAAGAGCAATGTATTAAGAAACATAAAAATAAAATGGTAAGAGCAGCTGCACATATGTAAAAATAAGATTACCTGGTTAATTTGGGTCTCTTATTGAGCATTTGAATGAACAACGTGCAGAAAAATGTGAGGTCAATGACTTTCAGTGGAAAAATTGCAAGGTTGAGGTTTTTTTAAATTTGTGAATAATCTGAAAGGTGTGGGTGTTGTGTAGAATGTGTGCAACCTTGTCCACGAGTCACTGAAAATTAATATGCAGGTATAGCAATTAATTAGGAAGGCAGGTGTTTATTGCCTAAAAAGTGAGTAATCACACATTGGGTGGTGAGTGTATGGTGCGAGAAGGTAGTTGAGGCAAGGTCTATCCCAACATTTAAGAAACAGTTAGATGTGAGGTAATGGGGACTCCATTACTTCACAGTTACATGGATAGGACAGGTATATGGATAGGACAGTTACATGGATAGGACAGGCTTTGAAGGATACAGGCCAAATGCAGGCAGGTGGAACTAATGTGACTGGGCCATGTTGGCCAGTGTGGGCAAGTTGGGCCAAAGGACCTGTTTCCACACTGTATGCCTCTCATAATGTCTTGCTGCAATTAAACATGGATCTGGTATGACCACAACTGGAATATGAGTCTGGTCTCCCCACCCCAAAAAGGACACATGTGATTGATTCCGGAGATGAGGAAAATGTGGCACGGTTAAGCATACTATGCCTATATTATCTTGCATTTAATAAAATAAAAGGTGATTTCACTACAATGCGTAAAACTCTTATAAGGTTTGATGCAGGAACAATGCTTCCCATAGGCTGAGCATCAGGAACCAGGATCAGGGTCTCAAAAAAATAGAGATTAGAAGAAATGTATTTGCATTGGTAATGAATCGTTACAATTCGTGAAACAAAAGAGCTGCGAAGGCTCGGATGCACATCACGTTCAATAAAGAGATTCTATCGTTTTAATTATTAGGGCAATCAAACAGGAAAGTGGGACTAATGCTAAAGATCAGACATGATCTTACTAAGTGGAAGAGGTGACATGAGTGGTTGAATAACCTACTTGTGTTTCTATTCATGTTCTGGCTCCAACACGACCTATGTATTTCATTAATCTTTCATACACTCTCACTCCATTTCTCTTCTGCTGTCAAAATTCTTGTGGTTACCCACTCTGTAAGAATGGCTCCCCTCTTACCAAGCCCTTGTCGTCATTCCAAGTATTTCTTTATCCCCTTTATATTCATGCCGTCCACATTTATTGAAGTTGCTGTTAACGCAATGTTTTACCTGAATGATTTTGTGTAAGTTGGGGTAGACCTCACACTGTTGGTTGGATTGAAGAAGAGAGACTGGAAATTCTGGGTAAACCTTCTTTATTTTAGTTTCTTCCTGTGTCACAGGAGATGCAACACTGGACTGTACACCCTTCAAATCCGGTTCATTGAGATCTTCCGTTTCTATGCTGATATTAAAATAGAAAGCAAGCAAGTGACCGGAGAAATTGAAACTTAACAATATTTTGATCGTTACTGATTTGATATTCCATGCAGTGTTTCTTGACATCTCTAGTCAACGTATTGAAGTAATTTCCAGTAATAGCTGTGAAATTATGGTACAAAATTTGCCCCAATATATGCTGCCTTTAATGGAATTCCCATTACCTCACATCAATGGCAACTACCATGAACCTTGCTTGGAAACTCACAGAATTCTACTGTTTTACACCACTGTATAAAGGACAAACAGATAACTATAATGCTCTCTGCAAAATTATTAGATCCCATTTCTACTCTAATTTTTAGTACTCTTAACATTTCTGTTTAAAATAAATATTCTTTCCTTTGTTCAGAATTTTCCATCTGCTACTTTTTCCTCGTAAGTTGCTGTATTAGGTGATTGTTAAACTTATGATTCTGGATATAGATCAGTGCAGCAGATTTACCTGCACCTGCTGCACGATTTCCTACTAACCTTGTTTGTTTTAATAATAGGAGTTCTCATAATTTTTATAAAACTGGACCATAGTTAATGCTTTGTGTTGGTGGATAGGAGACAAAGGAAATTCTTCAAGGCCCAAATATCCTCTGAACACTAGGTTAAACATGTCAATTGTTGCCGAATCAATAATTCATAGAAACACAGGCTCTATAATTTATAGGGTAGATTAAATGTTATGAATGAAGGTAAATTATTTTATATGTGGTTGTGTAGACATTGCCCGGTCCATCACAGATACTGACCTCCCCACGAACGGGATCTATAGCAAGTGCTGCATCTAAAAGGCAGCCAGATTCGAAGACCCACATCACCCTGGCCATGCTTTCATTTCCCTACCATCGTCAGAAAGGTGGTACAGGAGCCTGAAAACTGTGGCCACTCGGTTCAAGAATAGCTTCTTCCCAGAGTGAACCATCAGGCTCTTGAACACTGCACAAGACTAACCCCTACCTCTAACCCCTAACCCCTATAATCTTCTATGGACATTGTTTTTGATTGCATTAACGACTTTGGTTTTGCACTATTATCTTTAGCTAGTATTACTGTTAATAATTTATTATCTTATTGATTATGCTGTATTGTGTGTTATATACTGTCAAGCTGCAGCAACTCCATTGCTGGTACATATGACAATGAAACCCTTGACTCTTAACAATTTTAATGCTTTGATCATAAAGGATTCTAACATTACTAATCTGTCATCATTATTTACGGGCCACTTGATGGTATTATAGATTGAAGTTAAAGGACAGGTAATAAGGTAACAGCAAGAAACATTTTACCTTGAGGTAGAAGCAAGAACACCCCTCTGCACTCTCTCATCCTCAATGTTACCTCCTCCAATCATAAACTTTGTAGGATTAGATTCATGATCACTCCAAAGCTGCAGGTCATGACTTTCACGGAACGATCTTATGTGTCCACACAGTGTCTGCAGAAAAGTTGTGATATCGATTTCCTGTAACACCTCCTCACAGTAATCTGTAGCTGTAAGTAGATCCTGAGAGCTGATGTAATAGGATTGCTGCAAGCTCCTAAATACACCTTTGAGAGAGTTAAAAAAAGGCATCTTAATGATGTTTGCAAAATTTTAAACCTGTACTAAAGGTAAATATTACATACATTGATGAGAGAAAAAAAGATTCATTCACAATATCAGGGAATGATTTATTGCGAATAAATCTTTTTTTCTTAAAGAGTTAATCCTGTTACATATCATAATTTAAATTCCTTTTACTCTATAAACATTACTCCAAAAATCTAGCTGAATGCAAAACAAGAAATATGGTTTACTGAACAGGGTAACAATTACATTCCTAAGACCATCTATGTTTTGCCATTGGTTAAAAAATGGGTCAACACAAAAAACAGCATTTACACATCACCTTTGACATACAGTGATCATGCCCCATCTTTTGATGATGCCATTCATTACTTTGATGCAGAGCCGAATATGATTTTAGGAAAGGACAGATTGACACACAGTTAAAAGGCCTTTACATAACTGACCTTTGAAAGGTAAATAAAATTGAGACAGATGAGTGGGTTGTTTTAATTTTATAAAGCAGAGTTATGCAAGTTCTAAAGGGCAATGGATGGCAATCTAAAGAAAGTCAATAAGGCTTAAAGGTCAAATAGGGAGGGATACATAGAAGCATAGAAAATAGGCGCAGGAGTAGGCCATTCAGCCCTTCGAGCCAGCACCGCCATTCAATAAGATCATGGCTGATCATCCAAAATCAATTCCCCATTCCTGCTTTCTCCCCATATCCCTTGATTCCGTTACCCCCAAGAGCTATAGCTAACACTCTCTTAAATACATCAACTTGATACAGTGAGATTAATTTTACAGTTGAGATATAATGATGTGGTCAGAGGAAATGTGAGTGAGAAACTAAAAGGATAAATGTTCTAAGCTAATACAAGCTATGAAAATATGACGATGCCAGAAAGCAGACGATGACACGGAGATATGATCTAAATCCTGGTGACCAGAAAATCCACAAGTTTCTCACAGTTGGCAAAAAAGTTCGAAACTTATTTCTTTAAAAAAAGAGAGAATTTTTGTCTGTTGCTTGTATGGCAGTCAGGTTAGAAGCAAGATGATGGCTCACTGATTCAGAGCATTGAGTGTTAATGCCTACTGCTAAGTGGACACTTGAAAGGACATTTATCTGGAGAGCAACACATTGAGGCTATCTTTTGACAATCTAAAAATCAATTACATTTTTAGACTCGGGGAGAAAATGGCAACGGGGATTACGTAATTTTTCCCAGCTGATGATTTTAAACAAAACTGCCCGCACATTCGCTGGTCTGTTTGCCAAATGAAATTTTGCCGCATGGATGACTGATATGCAGTCAGTTCTGGTTTAAATAATTAGCTACAAGAAATATCTCATAATGATGAAGTAGCTTGTTGACTGGCATTAAAAATAAGACATTTAGAAGTAAATGCTGGAAATGCCATGAGCAAATTAAGCCTATTTATAATTCCAATGTGAGTAAAACATAACAGAAAAATCAATTGCTTCATACAATTATTTTCTTTTTGACAAACGATTACATGAAGCACATTCAATAATGTTTAAAAAACAGTTGTTGACTAAAATAAGTGAGGATTTTTAAAATTGCTATCGTGGTGCATTTTCACAAGTGACAGGAGTTTTCTTTCTCAAAAATGAAATGTAGCATGAAGAAATTATTATTTTAGAATTGGGCTGCAGAAAAGGAACACTAACAATGAGGTCAAACAACTTATCTGCAATGTCTCAATCAATTAGCAGTTTTCAATATTGCTGAAGCAGCCAATAACGATTTTTATATGCCAATAAGTATGAGCAACAACACTTTTAATTGGGGAGGGGGTGGGGGGAATGTTGCCATGCTTCTAAAGTAAACAGGCAATAGTTCACAAATCCTAGATAACATGCAAAAATGTTATTGTTTATGTTGATCATAATGCTTCCCAATATTTATTAGTTTTTAAATAGATGAACACGGAGGTGCAAGGTTAAAGATTAGGCCTATCTAACATTTCAAATGTTGACACGAATTGGGATAAATGCTGGTGAGGTTTGGCATTATGAGGGAGCAATGTACCCTCAGCAAAACCAGGCGACTGCTTTTACCGTTCACATAACATTGATGATAGTGCTCTTGCAATAAGCTGCAATAGTTGCCAACTTCTTTGTTCCTGTGGAATTGTAATACTGGATCCATCAACGATGAGCTTGCCGATTTTTCCTGTGAGAGTGACCTTAAACCAATGTTGACACAATTATTAGCAATTGAGAACCATATCCGTGTCCAATATAATATGGATCCTATGATCAAAACAAAACAATGAATCAATTCTAATGAAAAGGTAGACACAATGTGATGGAGGAACATAGCAGGTCAGGCTGCATCTCTGGAGAAAAAGACTGGGTGACGTTTCAGACTGACATTCAGACAATGAAAAGGTCATTGACCTGAAATGATAACCCCGTTTTTCTCTCCACAGATGAATCTGACCTGTTGAGTATCTACAGTCCCTTCTATTCTAATTATATTTTAAATAAGAACCCCATGAAGTTATCAAATATACCGCTCTGACATATACCACTGATGGACTTATTTTAAGAAAGTATTCCAGTCAGACACAAAAAGCTGGAGTAACTCAGCGGGACAGGCAGCCTCTCTGGAGAGAAGGAATGGGTGACGTTTTGGCTCGAGACCCTTCTTCAGAAGACTCGACCCAAAACCTCACACATTCCTTCTCTCCATAGATGCTGCCTGTCCCGCTGAGTTACTCCAGCTTTTTGTGTCTACCTTTGGTTTAAACCACCACCTGCAGTTCCTTCCTACACATTCCAGTGAGACATATCAGTAATGATAATTGATTACATTTATAAAGTATTAAAGGAAACAGCCCATATTTTGCAATCGCAGCATTAGGCAAGACCAAATCATAAAGTTAACTGACAAATGATAAATATTCACCTCCGCCTTACAATCCTTCCTTACAGAAGGCATGGAGATTTTGCAGGAAACTGCTGGTTCTACTGTTTTCATTAGAGAATTAATTAAGATCTGTTAAACAGTTGATCTTTCCCAGTGGTCAAAGAACAATCTCCTTATAAAACTGCACACAATGGGAAGTGTATTGGATACAGGCAATTCTTGGGTCATGAAAGGCTTCCATTCCTATGAACCCAAACTGTTCAGAAGCAAATAAAAACCTTGTGAACAAGGATCACAGGAACGGTAATGATGGAAGGCCAAGCGGGCACTGTAATACCAACCACCTAGTTCAGAGGCTGGCCTACTCAACCCAGGCCAAGGATCACAGCTTGCATTTAAGTACTGGTGACAATAAATTGGGTGTTCCTAATCCAAGGCGTGCCTGCAGGAACCACTGACAAAAGAAGTGAGACGATTCGCAGTATCGGATGTAGGTGCTTGTCTGAACGGAGTTTGTACGTTCTCCCCGTGACCCATTTTCCTCTGAGATCTTCAGTTTCCTCCCACACTCCAAAGACATACAGGTTTGTAGATTAATTGCCTTGGTATGAATGTAAAATTGTCCGTAGTGTGTAGGATAGTGTAAAGTGTGCGGGAATCACTAGTCGGCGCGGACTCGGTGGGCCGAAGGACATGTTTCCGTGCTCTCTCTCTAAACTAAACTCAACTAAATCCAAATTCCACACTGGCATGTATTCAAATGGCCTCTTTTAAAAAAAATTAATCCATTCAGAGCACCTTCCAATCTCTTTAAAAGCCTCCGGAGATCTTCCATCTCTCAACGATGATCGTTTAGGACAGAGTGTTTGGATCAAGCTACTGCATCTCCTGAAGATCGGCAATATATCTTTGTAAAATCAAGCCTTCATTAAGTTTTCTTCAGTTGGTATGTTATCACCCAAAGAAGTGCACTGCCGTCTGCCTTCCTTTTACCAAGCAGTTTCCTGCACCCCAAGAAACCAATGAGGAGACACTGCTTCTAAAGATAATCATCTCTCACGAGGCCCACATTGCATCCAATTATCATCTTAAATGAGATCTTCAAAGCCTGGAGGCTGGCATTAACTCCAGCAAACTGACTTTAGCTAAATGCACTTCAACAAAAAACAAATCTTCGGTTTAATTTGGGGGGTTTTTCTTCACTAAACTTTGCTGTCTGCTACCAAAGCACTATTTGTGCCTATTATTTTCTCCAGAATATGATCACATCACTAACTTGGTCATCAATTCCTTTAATCTCAATACCAGAGGCTGTGACAGTTCTATTCAGAATATTAAAAATATAATAAACTCAGATCAAGATACAATTGCAATCATAGGTAGACAAATCCAATGTCTGCTCTTATACATGTCCCTGTCCTTTACATATGCATTGCATGCATACCACTTATTTCTTCAAATTACAGCACAAAATTAAGGGTGCATTATGTAAACCTTGTCAAAGCCAATCGAGGTTACCAATTTAAGTCATTCTCAAACTATCGTAGCAGCTCCTAGCCAATGTCAACAGTGCCCTTTTTTTTGCTAAAACATGTGTTTTCATTTATTTACCATTAAAAATCCAAACTCAAAAGTGACAATTTTAGTCAAGGTTTCACTAAAATAAAAAAATATTGTACGAGTAACTGCGCAACTTCAGGATTTGAGTGCAAGCATACACAAATACAGAAGACCTAACTTCATGAGCTGTAGGAGCAGAATTAGGCCATTCAGCCCATGAAGTCCACTCCGCCATTCAATCAGGCTGATCTGTCGTTCCGTCTCAACCTCATTCTCCTGCCTTCTCCCCATAACCCTTGACACCCTTACTAAACAAGGCTTACAAAACTTTCCCGGTAGATTGTCACTATTATTCCTATTACGATTTGACACTGTGGAGGATGTGTAATTCCAGTTTCCTCTTACTATTGCTGGGGAATCTATTTGGTGCACCTGGCACAGGCTCAAAAAATCCATGTATTTGAAGAAAGAGCAGCAAGAGAAGTTATATATTTAATATAATTGAGTTCACATTTATGCTATTTAAATGCATGTTTAAATTATGTCATAACATAGACCATTTGAACCATCAGGTCCATGCCAACTCCCAGCAGAGCGAACCTATCACTCCAATTACCTTTCCCCTTATTTCTTTGTAACCTTGTGACTCATTGCTCTCACTTCCTTTGCCTCCGAGTATTAATTTGCCTCAGCTAATTAACTGAATTCATGGAATCCAAGTCCAAAGAGCTGTGAGATTGCAGCACTAACAACAGTAGTACTACTACGCCATCCACTTTTTAGGCCCCACAGCAGAAGCGTCCACGTCGCGGGGCTGGAAACTGGAAGTATCCTGAGCTAATTCTGCTACCACCATCATCTATTGTACAAGTGATGGCTCCCACTGATTGTCGACGGAAGCTTGCGCCCTCTTCAGGACGGACTGATGACAGTGATGTAACATTTGAAACATGGATGATGGACACGAAATAAGAAGATCCATTTTTTAAAGGCTTGAGGGATTTAGTTGAGACACGTGGCTTAACTGTCAAAGCACCTCTGTCGGATTTCCAATGGGAAGCTCATGCAATGCTTAGGATCTTGTTCAGAGTTTACACCAGAAAGCACACTCAAGGTCAGTGGCAGGTGATCGGCTTAGAGGAAATTTAAATCCATTGTTCGGGTCATAACACTCTGATCAATATGACCTGAACAGTTTAGTTTAGAGATACAGTGCGGAAACAGGACCTTTCGGCCCACCGAGTCCGCGCTGACCAACGATACCCGTACACGAGCACTACCCTACACACGAGGGACAATTTAGATTTTTTTTTTAACCAAGGCCAATTAACCTACAAGCCTCTACGTCTTTGGAGTGTGGGAGGAAACTAGAGCACTCAGGGAAAACCCATGTAGTCATGGGGAGAACTTACAAATTCCATACAGACGGCACCCTAGTCAGGATCACTTAGAAATGATTCATGACCCTTATATCCAGCATTGTATTTAGAAATACATCAATCCTACTTTTATAGAAAGAAGGAACTCGAGGTTCCAACAATGGTGGGTGAGGATATTCTGACCAGAAAGAAAGAAAGACAAAGCCCTACCTGATATAAATGTCCCGGTTTGATTGCTCGATGCAAGAATTCACAAGTTGCTCTTTCAATGAGTCTAGCGAACAGTTGTATACGTAGATGGGACATCGAAGCCGGTTTGGATCACAGGAGTCAATCCGAGATGACTGACGGCTAAACGTGATGTGAAAGTCTTTCTTTGGGGGTAAACTGAATTCCACTCGTTCCTTTATCATTTCTGAAGATCCAGAGTCGGTATCTGAGGAGGGCGATGCAGGTTGGTAACAGGAGATTCATTAAGCAACAAAAAAAAGAGAACTAAAAAAAAAACACTGACTACCTGGCGGTATGTATTAGAATAAGTGTAGGTAATACCAAATGGGCCACAATTATCAGAATGGCTTCAGCAACACATTCTAATGAATGCTCAGGCACTGATAAAATCATCCATTTTGAACTCCTAACCTAAAAGGACGAATGCCAGAATATTTCAATAGAATGCTAAAGAAAGACAAATTTAGGTGACTTTCTCACGTGCTTAAAGGGAGACACTATTGTAATCTAGAAAACACTGAGGAGCAAATATTGGCCAGGACAATGGCAACATTTCCTGATTCATAGGAGCCTTTGCATCCAGTTGAGAGGGCATAATCTCACCCAAAAGATGGCATCTTCCACGCCGTACCATTCATACAGTACTACTCAAGAAAATGACCCCAAATTTTGAGCTCAAGGGTCAAATAAACTTGTTAAACTTGAACCTACTGCTTTCAGACTGAGATAATGAGTGCGACCAACAGAGTTACAGCACTTAATTGCGCAAATGCAGAAGGTATCATTACACTGAGAACAACCATTACCTGTATCGGGCTGCACATTCTCCTTTTCTAGATCAAATAATGACATTTCATTGCCAATTGCCGAGATTGGAGAAGAACACGATGTTGGCTGAGCAGACTGGTTTTCTTGCGCTGGGGATATAGAATCGATCTTGGTGCCACTATTCTTTGAACCACTCATTGCCATTTGGCCAACTTCACAATCAAGTCCTCCAAAACTACCCACTTCAGATTTCTTTGCAATTGAGGTTGCGCTAAATCCTCCCAAATGCTCACTCAAACTCGACTCGATTTCTACTTGCAGCAGCTCTTCGTTTCCGACTCCAGCATTTTTTGTGCTCTCATCGATCTCGGGACCCATCAGTCGCTGCATATCTTAATAGAAAAAAGAGCACAGAAAGAAAATTATTTAAAGAAAATATGTAATGTGAATTATTTACTCTCTATTACATTATCAGTTAGAAATTAATTTTTTTAATATTTATTATTATCACGTGTACCAAGGTACAATGAAAAGCTTTGATTTGCATACTAACCAACCAGATCAGATATACCACATATAAATACAACCATGTCAAACTCTAGTACAATAGCAAATGGGAAGATGCAGAGTAAAGCTTGTAGTTCTCAACACTGTAGTACATTAGTTAGATAGACTAAATCCAATGTGCACAATGGAGTAGATGTGAAAATATTTCATATAAATGAAATTAATTTATATTTATAAACATAATTTATAAGCATGATAGAGGAGAAGAAGCTGAGCATGTTAATAGAAGTCTTTATGCAAGAAAAAGACTAACGTCTGTTACTGATTGAACTTGAAGTACATTTTTAATGAAAATGAATCTGGATAGTGTAAACTTTGCAATTCCCATCTTTTGAACAAATTGGAACACAAGACATTTTCATTTCTAATCCTCTTTAATTATTGTTTCTATTCATTTTATCATCATAATTTTCAAATAAAGTTCAGCATGAAGCAACATGAACGCCTACTTACTAATACTCTAGGAGGAATATTTTAGCAAGGTGGTTGTCCATGATGTCCAACATTAATAAACATGTCTGCTGTGTTCATCTCTGACAATAGTGCGGCAACATGCTAACTAAGAATAACCCCTCATCACTCCTGATAGCGCAATGACTTCAGATAAACAAAATGCTTGTTGCATAAAAAAAGGTTAGGTGACAGAGTGATGTGAACTAAAAAAAACATCAACGGTGGCTACTTCCAATGTTTAGAGACAGGGTTGTTTAAAAAAAATTGTGTCCGCTTAAACTTGTTTCACAAGTTAGGCACAAAATGCTGGAGTAACTCAGTGGGTCAGGCAGCATCTCTGGAGAAAATGGATGTGACATTTCAGGTTGGGACCCTTCTTCAGACTCATTGTAATAGGGAGGGCAGGAAACAAAATGGAAACAAAAAATAAGGCCAAATCAGGGGCGGCAACAGATGACCTCAGGCGAGGAAGTTCCCTGATAGGCCAAATGTTGGGCAGAGAGAGGTGTTAGCCCAAGAGGGATGCATAGTTGCGAACTGTGAAGCTGCTTAATGGACATTTAGTGGCAGGTGGGGGACTGGTGCAAGGTCAGCCAAGTTTCAGAGGAAGAGAATGGGTGCAAAT
This sequence comes from Rhinoraja longicauda, assembly GCF_053455715.1. Classification (NCBI taxonomy): domain Eukaryota; kingdom Metazoa; phylum Chordata; class Chondrichthyes; order Rajiformes; family Arhynchobatidae; genus Rhinoraja; species Rhinoraja longicauda. The sequence continues at coordinate 14,950,202 of NC_135963.1, read as the reverse complement.
AAGTGTGGGGGGGAGGGGGGGATATGTTGGGGGGCGGGAAAGGAAGGTTTGTAAAAATTACCTAAAACTGAAGAATTCAATGGGTTGTATGCTACCCAAGCAGAAGATGAGGTGCTGCTCTGCGAATTTGAGTGTGGCCTCACTCTGGCAATAGAGGAACCCAGGACAGAAAGATCAGTATGGGACTGGGACAGGGAGATGAAGTAATTAGCAGCTGGGAGAGCCTTGGCGTACCGAGAGTAAGCGTTCGGCAAAACGGTCGCCGAGTCTAAGCTTGGTCTTGCCATGCACAGAAGGCTACATCGGGAACACCGGATGCAGTAGATGAAGTTAGAGCAGGTGCATGTGAACAACTGTCTCACCTGGAAGACTGCTGGGGACCCTGGATGGAGTCGAGGGAGGAGGTAAAAGTTATTTTGTGCAGCTCTTTGGGTGTCTCTCATTGGCCATCTTGCTTCCATAACCATGGAGTGGCAGATCGACCTGTTGCCAGGATTTTGGCGGCATGTGGATTTCATTCATGGAGCAAGATATTTTCTTTGAAATACTTTCACCAAGAACTACATTATTTTAGTTCAAACTGACATGGCTTGAAACAATCACTCCCACCATCTTTCACGGTGAATCTTCTTAACACAACACAGAGAAACTGACAAAAATGGAAGTGACATACAGTCTGAGCATCAAAATCCATCACTTGCAATCAAGAGACTGAAACACGTGAAATGAATTGTGATAACAGGCGAGTGAAAATTAATTTCCCTCTTAAAACACTTGAGACCTAGAATAAAAATACACTGGTAAAATTTACCTGCAAAGGTGGCTGGTAAAAAGGTGAGTAGGATTTGCTGCGCATTCACAAATTTGGTGTAGCATCTCCATTGAGGAGTACTCTCATTTTCAACTGGAATTACATTATCTTCTGTCATGTCAGTATTTCCAACACTCTAATCAAGAGAAGCAAGTTATTACAAATCATTAAGTAATGCAATTTCAAACAAATAATTCTGAAGCTGCCTCCGACAACAGGAAGTGCCAGCATATTTTGTTCGTTTTCGGGAAATATAATCTGGCAAAACCAGCATTTATTGCCCATTCTTAATCTTCCTTGATTAGATAATCAGCCATGACATTTCTCCAGCAGCATAGTAGTGCAGCGATAGAGTTGCTGCCTTACAACGCCAGGGTCCCAGGTGCGGGTGCTGTATGTACGGAGTTTGTAAGTTCTCCCTGCAACCATGTAGGTTTTCTCCGGGTGTTTCTCCCACACACCAAAGATGTACAGATTTGTAGGTTAATTGGCTTCAGCAAATTGCCCCTAGTGTGAAAAGAACTAGTGTACAGGTGATCGCTGGTCGGCGCAGGTGGGCCGTAGTGCCTGCATCCACACTGCATCTCTAAACTAAACTAGACTTCCTATATTCTACATACCTCCCCATGACAGCAAATGATTAATGAATATAAAAACTAGCAAAATATTTAAAATATCACAAGCTTTTCCTACCCGCTCACCCTTAAGAGATCGCCAGAATTATACTTAATGCAGTAAAAACGTAATTTGCAAACAAAAACACTTTGAAACATTGTTTAGGGAATGCATATTGTGTCAAGTATGGAACATAAGAGGACCATCTTGAATTGGGAACTATTAAAACAATTGCATGTGACCTGCAGGCAGAAATAGGCAATCATAATAAAACAGTACACAACTTCATTAAGGCTGTATAAATATTTTATTACCATTGGCAAGAACTTGATGTTAAAAGCTAAAACCTAGGACATAATGAAAAAGGAGAATCCATTCATCATTTGTTCTAAATGTATCGCAAGTGATTAAGTTCACTGTGACACAACCCCTCTTCGTATTAGATAACAGCTGAGGGCAACAAATTTATCACAACTTTTTCTTGAAACACAAGAGAATGCAGATGTTGGAATCTGGAGCAAAATAATCTGCTGGAGGAACTCAATGGGCCAAGCCTTTTTTTTTGGGGGGGGGGGGGGCAGCTGGTCAGTTGTCATTTTGAGTTGGGATTCTTGGGTTGATGAATAATCCAAACCCGAAACGACCACTGTCTATTTCCCCCCATTGATGCTGTTCGATGTGATGAGTTCCCCCAGCAGATTGTTTGTGGAACAAGAGAAAAGACTGTTCTCAAACTTAACTGATAACATTTTGCACATGGTATGGTTCATCATTGTTCGTGAGAACTGTGGAAGTTTACCAATTGCAGCAGACTACCACTGGAACCAGCTTTGGATTAAATAATGGTTAGTCATTGAAACATGGTCATATTACTCTCCTCCTCGCCATACTAACCTGAGACGATTATCTTGACTTCTCAATCTAATACACAAAACCAGCATACCAATGACTAATGCAGTGTCAAGAATGTGATATTTATCCAATTTGTTGCCAATGGAAGTTATATGGAATAGTCCAAGCGCAACCCAAGGGGCATTACCATTCTTCAAATACAAATTTCATTCAGCGTCATTATCTCGGTTATATAATTAGAAGGTAGCTTGTCAAATTTGAAACATTTTGATTCTTTTCCCTTTGGAATTGGCAGGCACTAAAGCAGAATTTCGAAATTCTTAACATTAACAAAACCTTGAAGGTCTGAAGTTTCAACACAGTTTATATTAGGCAGTATTCGTATCCCAGGGGGTGTTCCTTGCACAGTAATGAAAAGATTCTGGATGCGTTTAACAAACCAGTGTCTGTCACCCCACATTGATTTAGCTCTTCGGGCCAAGGGAATCAAGGGATATGAGGAAAAAGCCAGAAGGGGGAACTGATTTTGGATGATCAGCCATAATCATATTGAATGCTGGCTCGAAGGGCCGAATAGCCTACTCCTGCACCTATTTTCTATGTTTCTATATTACAACTCTGCATTTTTCCCACACTCACCTGCAAGGTACTGGTTGAACCCATGACCTCTTTATTACTGCCCAGGGTATGCAATGACATCATGGTATCTTGCCTCTCTGGCTTTTTGGACACTTTCAATGGTTCTTCTATGTAAGAAACAGTATATAACAATTACTCAATCTGCAGGTGCACCATTCTGATTGCATAAACTTTATGAATTTAGTTTAATGCTCTATAACCACAGAACTCAATTGGCAGACTCTAACGATAGACCCAAAATGCTGGAGTAACTCAGCGGGACAGGCAGCATCTCTGGAGAGAAGGAATGGGTGACGTTTCGGGTCGAGATCCTTCTTCAGTTCGCTTGCTTTAGTTGGTATTGAGTGAAATTTGAATTGAAGCAGGATCCTGCTCTTGAAACACACAGTAAACAAGTACAACCGCTCTTTGACAGGCCAATAGATCCTGAACTAATGCAAAAAAAAAGTCAAATCTTGTGGTTTACTAAGTACAGAGATTGATACAGACTAATGAGGCACTATCTACATAATGTCACCTTTTGCAGCTGGTAAATTGAAAGGAATGGAATGACCATTTCGATCCCGCTGAACAATTTGCTGCATAAAAGTTGCATGATCAGAGTCAGACAACGGCAATTCCCGGTCACTGAGGGTCTCTTGCAAACAGCCATGGAAAAGATTCAACAGAATCTCATTGGGCAAAGAATTTGTTTCCTTTGCACTTTCATCATCCTCTCCTGAAAGAAACGAGACAACAGATGATAAGCTTATACACACGAACCCAGCCTTCAAATAGATTTGGGGGAATAGATCACAGGAGCATCAAACAGACACATGGTATCACACTTTGAAAGGGTCTACCAGAAAGAAACAAAGCCCAGTGAATACAAGTCTTGAAACTGATTAGTATGGAGCCGAGTGGCACTGGAACCTTGTGTAATGATATTGGTCACGTGGGCTTCTCAGACAAGCCCTCACACCACAAAACTGAGAATAGCTTCAACGCATGTTAAAACCACTTGCCAACTTAGTCATTATGGGCAGGCCCAGTGATGCAGCTGGTGATGCTGCAGTCTCAAAAGTCACGGCAACCTGAGTCAATCCTACCCTTTGGTGCGAAGATAGATTCAAAATGCTGGAGTAACTCAGCAGGACGGGCAGCATTTCTGGAGAGAAGGAATGGGTGACGTTTTGGGTCGAGACCCTTCTTCAGACTGAGACTGAGCTCAACAAGTAACATTTGCCCTGTGCTATTCATAGACGTTAAATTAACAGAATCCATCAAAATGAATTTCAATGAAAGGGATTTTCTACTGATTCTTCAGATATGTCTGGATATAGCTAACATTACGAATGCAGCTATGTGGGTTTTATTGCAGGGGTGTAAAAGCTCTAGCTCGGATTATTCCTGGGGCATCCTGTTGTCAGCATGGAAGCGCGGTTTATGGCTGATCGTATCCTCTGATATCAGCAACTGGCCTCAAAGCTTTGAAGTGTTAAGAAGAATATCTTGCCATATGGACTGCCCTTTGTTCCCAAGAAAGAAGAGGTCACGATGGACACGACGGTCACGGAGGTCCCGAAAGACACATAAAGATTTATAGGGCATTGTAAACTTGCCATATAAGGCAGTGATGGAAAAATACTGGCACATGTATTTAGGGTATAAAAGGTGTGTAAATGTAAGCTTTCGGAGAGAGAGACTACACTAGCTTCCTGAGCGTTTCTAAACGCTCCGGTATCTAAACTCTCTCCCACCAGAGTGAGTAGAATAAAGAGGTTAAATGATTTTGGTTGTCTGACTATTCTGTTAATAGGTCACGAACTACAACAGTGCAAATGTTAACTCCTGACTCCTATCCCTATGTAATCTGTAATCTTAGAATAGCAAGCAAGTGATGTAGCAATGCTGTGCATGTACAGCACAAGTGGAACTGGATAACATAACGGCATTACAGGTGCGTCTTTACGGAAGACTGGCCATGTGGAAGCTCCACATTTTCAGAAAAACACAACATTGGTACTTTACCTTTAGTTAAGGTGTGAAAAAGTAACTCAATTTGTTGGCATTTTGGTAACAGCTTCATCAGATCAAACTGAAATGGAATAGTTCGAATGAAATCGCTCTCTCCTTCATCGTCATCAGCTTAAACAAAAAGAAAAAGGTCATCATTCTAGGTGGACTGTGGAATGGAGAGAGGGTTCAATTGGAGTTGGTTATTGACTTTAAGACGGTGTAGCATATGTAGTCTTCTCTGACAATTATAAATGTCGCTTTTAATTAAAAGTGAGTATCAAATAGCTTATAATTAGGCAAAGAAAAAAAAAATCGAAGGAAACTAATGCACAAACCCTCAAACAGAATAATAGGAATAATTATAAAACATTCCAGTCAAAGGTTTGCAGTAAGACAGACAATAATAGATAGCTGCAGGGAGCATGAAGCAATTACACAACAATCAATTTGTTACTTTACTGAAAACTTCAGATACTGTTGGTCTGCAAAAATCAAACAGGCCACGCAAAAACTATAAATGATGGTCCAGTCAAAAGTACTGCGTATTTGTAGCACCAAGTCACATAAGCCATGATTTCCATCTTGGCTTAATTGTTCAAGGCTGTACAGGAGTTGGGACATTGCAGACCAGGAGATATGTGGCCATGCAGGAGGTTGAAAACTAGGATGAGAAGTTTTAAATCAAAGAACATTATAGGATGCAAATAATAACAATATTACACTTAAAATACACATATTTCAATAGAGTTCAGATTTGTGTAGGGGTGCATATATTGATTGAACAGATTCAGGGGGATTTCAGCCAGGAATTGCCTCACCGATTTTATTATTTAAATACAAAGGCAGCATGGTGATGGAGTGGGGCTGGGTATTAGTGCTTCCAGGTGTGAGTGGATAGGGGTTATAAGTCATAGAACAAACTGTCCTTATTTGGTAAAGCTAATTCTTCAATAACTTGCTACACTCACAGGCTCTGAGGTTTACTAGGTTCCTTGTTTCCGTGACTGTTGATCCCTACCTTCAGCGCTCCTTGACCCCCACATTGGCAGGATGTAGTCTTTATTCTGACAAAGTTGGCTTAGATGTTCAAAGGTCAACAAGGAAGATACACATGCGTGGTCTTGTGGGTAAATCTACGAAGCAAAGACACATTTATTAAAATATCACAAAATAGTATAAACTAGTATCATCCCAGGCAAAATATAAAATACAAAATACAAAACTTGGAAAACTTTGGTTAGGCCATGTTTGTGCAGATCTTGTTGCTGCATTACAGAAAGGATGGAGAGGCTTCAGAGACGATGCAGAAGAGGTTCACCAGGATATTGTCTAGATTAATGAATACTGGCTATAGGTTGGACAAACTTGGAATTGTTTTCTCTGGAATGTCAAATGCTAAGGGGAGGCCAGATAGAAGTTTGTAAAATCATGAGAGGCATAGAGCGAGTAGAGACATTTTACCCAGGGTGCAAATGTCAAATACTGGAGGGCATTGAGGGAGATGGGAAGGTTTAAAAGTGCTGTGCTAGGGATATTTATTTTAAGGGAAAGGGTTAAGTGCCTGGAACACACTGCACCTGGGATTGAGGAAGTAGATACGATCATGACATTTAAGAGGAATTTAAACAAGCACATGAACATTGTTCAGTAAAAGGAGGACATAACTGTGGCTAAGACACCAGCATATAAAACACGTATGGCATAGTACCAGGTATGCACAATACACATTTGTAACATTTTCTAGCACTCACAGTACGTCATTATCATTTTCATAAGATGACTCTGTTTCTCCCCTTTTACCCATTCCCCAGTTTAATTTTTTATTTCTCTGTTAAATAACATAGCCAGATGATTGGGGATTATAATGATTGGGTAGGAAAGTGTTCTCTTCCTGCATCATTTTCTTATGCTCTTATCACAGTCTATGATCAACAGCGTTTGGTTCATATATATTCTCTCTGTGGGCTGATTTCTACTCACTACAATACAATATCCTTTATTGTCATTGTACAAGTACGACGAGATTTTGATTGTCGCTTCCTTATCGATGCTATCAAATCAAATATTTAAATAAATCACGGCGAACACGTAAACAACAAGGGGGGGGGGAGGAAAAAGGGGGAACGAGGTCAAGTGCAAAAAAGGTTCATGCACGGGTCAGTTGTGCCAGATGACCCTGGGGGCAGACACATCATGGCGGGCTCTCAGCAGGCACTAATTCCAAAAATCTTTTTTTTTAATTCATATACCAGGCATGGATATCACTGGCAATGGGCAATGTTTCCAATATTTAATGTCCATTCCTGACTATCCTTAAAATGTTGGTGGTAAGATGCCTTATTCAACTACTGGCGCCTTTTTGGTGAAGGTGCTACCGGTGGGTAGTTTTAAGGTTTTAATTCAGGCAACGATGAAGGAACTACAATATATTTCCATGTCAGGATAGTGCACAACCTGAAGGGAAATCTGCAATGGTGGTTCTCCCTTGCACAGGCTGCCTTCGTTCTTCCTGTTGGTAGAGGTCACAGGTCCGGGAGTAGCTAGACATTTTGTAAATGGTTAAAATCAGCCAAAGAAGAAGATGGATGATGTGCGCAGGAAGGGACTGCACGAGTTCATAAGCGATAGGAGCAGAATTAGGCTGTTTCGCCCTTCAAGTCTACTCCGCCATTCAATTATGGCTGATCTATCTTTCCCTCTCAACCCCATTCTCCTGCCTTGTCCCTATAACTCCTGACACCCTGACTAATCAAGGATCTCTGCCTTAAATGCTGGTTTACACCAAAGATAGACACACGATGCTGGAGTAACTGAGCGGGACCGGCAGCATCTCTGGAGAGAAGGAATGGGTGACGCTTCGGGTCGAGACCCTTCTTCAGCAGATGGATGGGTTGCCAATCAGCAGACCAAAGTTGAAATTACTTTCCAAGTGACTCACCGCTTTTGGGATATCTAAATAAGACAATCCATTCAAGTACTTTCGACTATCAGCAGAAGTGACCACAAAGCCACTCTGAGGCTCGACCCAGCATTCAGTCACCAAATTTAACTCGGTGTCAAGTTCAATGGCCTCAACCTCTGTGTCATTATCATCATCTGTAGAAAAACTAAGAGAACATTGGAGGCAGATATGAAGTTGCATTGAGCCTCCCGTTAGCAAAGAATTCAGCAAGCTATTGTGGAAAATAAAGCAAATAACATTTGATATATAATAACATCACAAAGATAGGAAAAATTGATCAACTTCTGCAGTTAATTACAGATCAGACTGGTGAACAATTGTAATGACTAGTTGTCCATTTATTGATTTTTAAATAGGTGATCTGTTTACTTTCTGCACCGAGATGAGAAAACATTTCTTCACACAGAGAGTGGTGAGTCTGTGGAATTCTCTGCCACAGAAGATAGTTGAGGCCAGTTCATTGGCTATATTTAAGAGGGAGTTAGATGTGGCCCTTGTGGCTAAAGGGATCAGGGGGTATGGAGAGAAGGCAGGTACAGGTTACTGAGCTGGATGATCAGCCATGATCATATTGAATGGCGGTGCAGGCTCGAAGGGCTGAATGGCCTACTCCTGCACCTATTTTCTATGTTTCTATGTTTCTATGAACACAATAATAACAATACAAGTGATGCGTGAATCTTTACTCCTGGATCCAAAGGGTAGAAAAATGTGATTAAGAGTAAGGAAATAAAAGATATGGGTAATGGGGGGGGGGGGGCTAGTGTGTGATGAGGGTAATTGATTATGAAGAATGTGATAGGGGTAATGAATAGCACAACCAAGGCTAAAGGATTCCTTTATGGATGCGCAGCGGATGGACCAGTTGCATTAAAAGCAAGTCAGATGCTGGACACTGCAGAGGGTGGCTCACTTTCTCAAACCCCAAAGCCTTTTTCACCACCCACAACAAGGTCAACTTTATATTTGGTGGATCGAAAGCAGTTTCAACAACACTCAAGAAGTTGCACACCATCAGCAAAAATGGAAATCCCACCATCTCCAAACTCTCTTCCATAGCACAAATTATCATAACTTAAAAACACTTGATTTTGGATTAAAGTTGTGGAATTTCTTCACAACACTGTGCAGTACTTTTATCACAAAGACTGAAGTTGTTCAAAGTTTGCACATTTGCACAAAAGCAATTAGGGATGGATAATAAATGCTGGCCATGCTAACAGCCTCACCCAAGAATGAATCTGGTGCATTAAATCACCATAATATGTTCCCACGTATCTAAAATTAAAATGAATGGCAAGATCGCTCATGGAGTACCCATTGAGATTGAAACCCCATGATAAAAATACTAAATATTTAATAAAGTAATTTTGTTTGTGCATCGACTATAAAGATAATGCTCTTTAATCTGCTTTGCTCAGGTCAAATGGATTTCTGGCTCCAAACTGCATAAAAATCACGAACAAAAGATTTACTCATTGAAATTTTACCTGTCTTTAGTTGAAGTGGAGTAAGGTGGAAAGGTGATGTACTGGACCAGGCACGTGTGGAGCTCATCGTCATCATCTTCGGATCTCGAATTGCCCTGCACCAGAACAAACTGTATCAGTAAGCAGCTCCGAACGGGCCCGGAAAAACCATTCCATGAATATTTATGAAATGTTGCTGTAATGGGTGCACTTAAGTTACCAAACAAAGTCCTCGCATTGATTTTCATGACTGAATAATTGGCTTTTCAAGTATACATGTGCCTCTCTGAAAGACTGCAACCAGTTCATTAAAGAGAGCTCATGGTAAACAAATCTTATAGTCAGAGTCATATAGCACAGAAACAAGTCCTTCAGCCCAACTCATTCATGCCAACGAAGTTAACTGATCTAAACTAGTCCCATTAGCCCAAGTTTGCCTCATACATCTTTAAACTTCTCCTAAACATGTAACTGTCCAAATGGATTTTAAATGCTGTTCTTGTACCTACCTCAACCAATTCCTCTGACAGTTCACTATAATAACCATCACCTTCTGTGTGAACAAGTTGCCATCATGTTTCTATTAAATCTTTCCTCTCTCAGCTTAAACTTATGCCCCCGAGTTCTTGATTCTTCTATCCTGGGAAAAAAACTGCACATTTACTCTATCCTATCCATGATGTTATACCTCTATAGTATCACCCCTCAGCCTCCTGTGCTCCAAGAAAAAAAGTCCTAGCCTGCCCAACCTCAGAGCTCTAGCCCTTGAACCTGGCAGCATCCTCTTAATCCTTCTCTGCACTCTTTCCAGCTTGACGGCATCTCTCCTATAGTAGAGTGTCCATAAACTGAACACAATACTCCATGTGTAGCTCACCAGCATCTTATATCTTTGTAACATAACGTCACAACTTCTATACTCAATTCCCAGACTGATGAAAACCAGCATGCTAAAAGCCTTTTTCACCTGCGATGCCACCTTCAGGGAACTGTGTATTTGTTCTCCGAGATCCCTCTGCTGTAGAATGCTCTCCTGGGCCCAGGCCCCTGTTAGCTAGCGTTCCTTGGAGCCCATGCAATTTAATCTTTCAGAGCAGCCAAAATGCAGAACTCTAATCAAAGGCCTTGCTGAAGTACAAATGGACCACATCTATGGCACTGCCCTTGCCTAGCTTCAAGGTTAGTTCTACAAAAATACTCAATCAAATTCATGAGACACAATCTTCCATGCACAAACCATGCTGACTATCATTTATCAACCTTTGTCTTTCCAAATGCGTAGATATCTTAGCTCTCAGAATTTTCTCCAGTAACTTTCCTGCAGCAATTTTAATTTTGCTGCTCTAGACCCCAGGTCCGAAGAAGGGTCTCGACCCAAAACGTCCCCCATTCCTTCTCTCCAAAGATACTGCTTGTCCCGCTCAGTTACTCCAGCTTTTTGTGTCTATCTCCAGGTTTGTTTTTTGCAGCCCTTCTTAAATAGAGGCACAACATTAGCTACCCACCAGTCTTCCTGCACCTTACCCAAGTCTAACGATGATTCATATATCTCAGCCAGGACTCCTGCAATTTCTGTTCTAGATTCCCATTGTCCATAGATATATCTGATCAGGCCCAGGAGATTGTTCTAACTGCGAACATCTTAGAACAGCCAGCACCTCTTTGACTGTGATCCATTGTCCTCAGACATCTCCATTAATTTTCCAAATTGCTTAGTCTTCACGACTTTCTCCATGGTAAAAACAGAGGAGAAATATTCATTGAGGACCTTGCTCATCTCCTGCAGTTCAGCGCATAGATGACCACCATGGTTTGTGACAGTACTCTATTCTCTCTCCAGTTGCCCTTTTCCTTTAAAACACTTGCAAAATCTCTTTGGCTAATGCTGATGTATCCTTCTCACTCAAAGACCAGTTCCTTTTAAAATAAGGATTATTATTTCCAATCAGAATTCAGTCACCTACAGACAAATTTTTCCATTCTATGGAGCACTTCATCCTTACCCTTATTGGCAATTCAATCACCATAGTGACAATACCATCGCCAGTAGCTGCAAAATGGAACCCTTCAGCCAAACGAATCCTACATTGTGAAATGAGGAAAATAGGAGAGTTAGGATGAAGATTGTACTGTTGCTGATTAGAGATTAATTAACCGATCTATTAACAGAAACACCCATTGAGACTAATCCTACATTAATTCCATTTTATTCTTCCCACATTCCCATCAACTTCTCCAGATTTCACTACTCGCTTGAACACTGAGAACAATAAATAGTGGCCAATTAATCCACGTGTTCACAGGAAGAACATGCAAGCTCGGAGATCGGGTTCTGCAAGGTAGTGGCTCTACCGGACAGCAATGAAAGGTCAGTGGTTTAAAAATTAACTAGGTTTCTCTCACCATACCATACTACCTGATCCGCTGAGTGTGTCCGACACAGTTTTCATTACAGATTTTTTTTTATTGCTTATCTTTATTTATTGTGGTGATACGGACAGAATTCTTTCCTTTTTTCCCTGCAGAATATATTCCTTTTTTACCCCTCCAGTACTTTCATTTTTTATGCAATGAATCAAGAAAGGATTTCAACTGTTTCTTCCAAACTAAGTAATGAAATGATTTAAACTACAGTTTGAAACATTTCCCATCCAGTGGTCAGTGCAAATACTGACGTAGTCTTACAAATATACGAATCTAAATATTTTCCAAATAAAATATCTTTCATGGATCTTCCAGGCATAACATTGGCCCAAATCTTTCTAGCATGTTAACAATTCCACACAGAACTGTTGGGAGTGTCAGGAAGTTCAAGACTTGTCTATAAATGTATAGGTCGAAATCTCTACTGACTAATTATAAGGGGAAATCATCCTTTCTGCACACACACCAAGTTAGCAACTCCATGCCTTTTGATAGATAGGACTGTCTGTGAGGAAGAAACCTAATTTTTCTTTAATCAATTGTATTAAACATATTTGTTTTAAAGTTCTAACAATTTAAGCATTATTTTAATAATGTAATTTTAATTTAATCCAATTTCCCTTCGCTTTAAATGTTTTGTGAATATTTTTGAATGTAAGTAACTTATTCAAAATTCAAAGTGTTTTTGGGTGGAGCTTGCTAATCAGGACAGCGTCATCTATGCAGAACAAGTTGTTCCATGATATTCTGCTCCAGACAAATGCCACTCTAGCAAGGAAGCAAGGGGTTAGGGAAAGCAGTTGGCAGGATATTCCCTGCCACTGCGAAGATAAATTAGATTTTACAGAATCGCACGTTGGCGCAGCGGTAGAGTTGCTGCCTTACAGCAAATGCAGTGCCGGAAACCCGGGTTCGATCCCGACCATGGGTGCTGTCTGTACGGAGTTTGTACGTTCTCCCCGTGACCTGCGTGGGTTTTCTCCGAGATCTTCGGTCTCCTCCCACACTCCAAAGACGTACAGGTATGTAGGTTAATTGGCTTGGTAAATGTAAAAACTGTCCCTAGTGGGTATAGGATAGTGTTAATGTGCGGGGATCACTGGTCGGCGCGGCCGAAAGAGCCTGTTTCCGCGCTGTATCTCCAAACTAAACTAAACAGACCGGAATGGTGAATTTCTACTTTTTCTTTGGAAATCTGAAAGACTGTGCTCCCAATTTAAAAAAATAATCCACAACGTGTTTGCATGAAGAGACCCCTTGTGCATGGTTTGTCGCCATTGCCACGTAGTAGGAAACATCTGAAGCAGATGGTGTCTTGTAAACATAGATCACTGCAACATGTTCCGTTCAACCCATACAGTAGGGTTTGTTTAGCTGCTGAGATGCTGCCTGTCCCACTGAGTTACTGCAGCTTTTTGTGTCTATCTTCAGTAGGGTTTGTTCATTGCATTGCGCTATTTTTTTTAAATAGATGGAAATTCCGTGTAACTACAGAATTCCTTGCATATTCATCAGTCTTACACTTTCACACATGCATATTTTAAGAAACAATGCACAGCAACACATTGGAAAATAATTAGCTGAGCTGAGACTAGACAAAAATCGCAGGTCAAGCAAGACCCACATCTTAAACGTGGAATATAATACATAACAAATGGATGTGGAGAACACTGCAAATCGTTGTGAGAACCTTCAGCATCAAATTGTGTGCTTATAAAAGTGGGTTGATTAGTTTTAACTCAAGTAACAGCCTTACTCAGTAAGAGTAGATAGGATCTGTGCTGCTGAAATAATGGGTAGCAATGGCCCCAAAGCTGGCTGCAGAGACCACACCCAGCGCTGATGATAGAAGTAACGCGACAGCGAGGCCAATGTGGATGAAGCTGTGCGATTGGTGGTCATTGTCGTTGCTCCTGACATGGAGGCAGGATGTCCACAGTTGTCCAGGTTCAAGATAAAGGGAGTCCGATAGTCTGTTGGAAGCTTCTCGTACCTTGAATGTAATAAGACAAGTGAGGATGAAAACAAATTTCAGATTTTTGTTTCTCGACTTCTACTGTTCACAGGACAATTTTAAACACCAGGTGAATCAAAAGACTTGAGGTTCACGACAAGAAATGACACTGAGATTTGTTTTTAAAAAGAGACATGATGTTACTGAAGGATGACGCAGGCATGCAAGAGCCAAATGGCCTATTCTTGCTTCGATTTCTTATCATGTGTACAATTGTGGCATTGTTATATATATTTTATTTTCAAACCAAATGCCAATAGAATTTACATAAAAATTCAGATATCTATATACTAAAACTCTTGTTTGTTTATTTTTGATCGAACTACAGCCAAAACGGTACACGATAGCTTGACAATTTTAGGCCCACCTTACTCACCGTCATCGCTTTAGTGGTAAAGCAAGTAGTTTTATTGAAATCGGTGTTATATTTTTAAGGTTATTCACATTTTAAAGTTTAAATCTATCTCCTAGAGAGGGAGGAGGGAGGGAGGGAGGGGGAGGGAGGGGGAGGGAGGTGGGGGGGAGGGAGGGGGGAGGATAAGGGGCGTTGAGGGGGAAGTGGGGAGGGGGAGGGAGGAATGTGGATAAGGGGGGGTTGAGGGGGATGGAGAGGGGGAGGGGGGCGGAGGGGGAGGAGGGTAGGAGAGGGTGCTGCACCAATGCAGGAGAGGTTTGGACCCAACGGATCCACTTGGTCTAGTCATTTATAAAACCTACCATGATCATTATGCAAATATGCATCTTTATATATCTCTAATTTTTCAAATAAAATTCACGACCCTTTTTAATTTTAATGTTACTAAATGATTATATTCATTTTGGTTCTTCGATATAGGCATACCCATGTGTGGATATACTGATTATCATTGCACGTTGTCTTTTATTAATTAGTGTCTTTATGTAGTTACATGGATTCAGGAAAACGCCGGAAGGGGTGTGCTGTCAAAGCAAGGGTTTCCAACTCATTTTCTATTCACCAATACCTGAGGAGGAGTTTTTCCAGTGGCTTCTTCAATATCACTACACAAGGTCGATCAGAAAGTGCTAGCTGGGTGGCGGGAAGTGGGGGAGACTTTGAAGGAGAGACATTTCCTAGCAGTTTTCGCTTGACTTTTGGCGTAGCTTCTTTGCTCTGCACCCGCTGGGGAAATCGCAATGAGAGTATTTGATTCTGTAGCTCATCCACAATCTGGCAATACAAATAGAACATATTCAACACACGAGAGAACAATTTACGTGGTCAATATTCACCATGCTAAACGCACAGACCCAATTTCAGGCCATACTGTGCAAAACTGGAATTTTGTTTTACTGGATGATGAGATTGTTGACTCCTCGTCATTAAATACTTCACTGACAAACAAACATAGCAAAATGGTTTTTTGACATCCAATGGTAATATAAAAGCACCTCATTCCCATGGATTGTCACTACATATTTGATCCCTCATTGCCTTAGTACTTTCATAAAATGAAACAAGTAGTCAATCCTTTATGTTCATATGCAGTACGACGTACATATTTATGCACTTAGATTCAGGGGCAGACAGAGGCTATTCAACTCCAAAGCTACTCTGCCATTCATTCAGTACTTGCCCAGAGTAGGTGAATCGAGGACCAGAGGACATAGATTTAATGTGAAGGGGAAAAGATTTAATAGTAATCTCTGGGGTAACTTTTTCACACAAAGGGTCCATGGAACGAGCTGCCAGAGGAGGTAGTTGAGGCAGGGACTATCCCAACATTTAAGAAACAGTTAGACAGGTACACGGATGGGACAGGTTTGGAGGGATATCGACCAAACGCGAGCAGGTGGGGCTAATGTAGCTGGGACATGTTGGCCAGTGTGGGCAGGTTGGGCCTGTTTTCACACTGTATCACTCTATGACTCTAATAACTAATTATTGAATTCAAACACCACTATGAGAACAACCACCAGACCCAACAATTCCAATTAGCTATTCATTAAATTTGTCACATATTCTTGCTTTGTTTTGGCTCTGCCTTCACAGTTGCTGCTTGACCCACTGAATTTTTCCAGCAGTTTGTTTTGGTTTGCTCCAGAGTGCAGTCCTGTGTGTCTCCAGTGTACCTGTGTATCATCTCCAGGGAATAAATGAATCCCTCCTGTTGCAATCCGTTAAGACTTTAGCTGCAACAGGGGGTATTTAATCCATAGCTTCAAAACATGCCTCACAACTCCATTCGATTTCCACTTGAAATTTTAACTGGACAATCCAGTGAAACAAGTTCAAGTGTTTATAGCACCTAGAAAAGGCCGTTCTTCGTGGATGGATATTTGATGGATTAATCCTAAATTGTGTTTTTTTAAACTTTAAACTGTTGCATGAGAATGGAGTTTTGACCTTTTACACTTTGGCATTTTTTTTACCACTATGTTACTTAAATTTTAGATTTAATTTAGAGCCTCAACTCATTTTAGAAGATTCCTGTGCTTGTTTTCCAGGTGACCCTCACATCTTAAAGCAAGATAATTTATAACTTAATCAAGTTTAGCATAAATACCATTCTTCCTTTAAGTGACCAAATAAGAATGGCTTTGTGAAAAGTGACAAAATGGATATAGAATAGCAATTTAAAATTGTCAGTGCCAATTAGTGAGAAGAGAAAATAATGAAAGTATTGCAGAAACTGCCTGCCTTCTCCCCATATCTCTTGATTCCACTAGCCCCTAAAGCTCTATTTAACTCTCTTTTAAATTCATCCAGTGAATTGGCCTCCACTGCTTTCTGTGGCAGAGAATTCCACAAATTCACAACTCTCTGGGTGAAAACGTTTCTTCTCACCTCAGTTTTAAATGGCCTCCCCTTTATTCTTAAGACTGTGTCCCCTGGTTCTGGACTCCCCCAACATTGGGAACATTTTTCCAGCATCTAGCTTGTCTAGTCCTTTTATAATTTTTATACGTCTCTATAAGATCCCCTCTCATCCTTCTAAACAGTGAATACAAGCCTAGTCTTTCCAATCTTTCCTCATATGATAGTCCCTCCATCCCAGGGATTCACCTCCTGAACCTACGCTGCACTGCCTCAATAGCAAGGACATCCTTCCTCAAATTAGAAGACCAAAACTGCACACAATACTCCAGGTGTGGTCTCACCAGGGCCCTATACAACTGCAGAAGGACTTCTTTGCTCCTGTACTCAAATCCTCTCGTGAAGGCCAACATGCCATTTGCTTTCTTCACTGCCTGCTGTACCTGCACGCTTACTTTCAGCGACTGGTGTACAAGGACACCAAGGTCTCGTTGCACTTCCCCTTTACCTAATCTGACACCATGGAGATAATAATCTGCCTCCTTATTTTTGCCGCCAAAGTGGATAACCTCAATTTATCTACATTATACTGCCTCTGCCCACTCACTCAACCTGTCCAAGTCACCCTGCAACCTCCTAACATCCTCATTAAAACTACCCTATACACACTAGGAACAATTTCACATTTACACCAAGCCCATTATCCTACAAACCTGTAAGTCTTTGGGGTGTGGGAGGAAACTGAAGATCTCGGAGAAAACTCAAGCAGGTCACGGGGAGAACCACGTGCAGACAAGCACCCGTAGTCAGGATCGAACCCGGGTCTCTGGCGCTGTGAGGCAGTAGCTTTACCGCTACAATACAATACGCCACCATGCCGCCCAAATGATATTATCTTATGCAAAAATAAAAAAAACTGGAGACTGCTTGGCACCCAATCAACAATTCTTTCCCTCCACCATTAGTGCAAAGTGGTTGCACTTTGTGCACCAGCTACATAATGTACTGCAATTACCTGCCAAGGGTTACACCTACAACATATTCCAACCCTACAGCCTCTAACACTGAGGACAGGGACAGGAGGTGCATGGGAACATCACGACCTGCAGGTTCCCCTCTGAGTCACACACCATCCTGATTTGGAAATATAATCAGCGATTCTTCATTGCCGGGGAGCCTAAAACCCTGGAACTTTGGGCTCCAAACCACCGAGCAATACCCTGTTCCAAAAGACATACCTTATTCCTAGCTTGTGCTTGCATTCCAATAGGAAACCCGAGACGAAGCACCATGCATGGAGCTTTGGAAATAACCCGTACAAGGTAAAATGAAGACGGAGGCTGATCTGCTCCACTGCCAATGAAAAAATATACTTTTTGATTCATGAAATACTTTAAGATGGTGTAAAAAATTGAAAGTACTTATTTCCAACACATAACAATGACTCTTCACCCCAGTATTCAAACCTCATGTTGAGTTAACTTTCTCATTTCAGCACGATATTTTATCCTCAAATGGTTCCATAAAAGATTAGCATCTTAGACAGTTTGGCTTTAGCAAGTTGACAGTGCTTCACACACGCGAACTGCAAAAGGCATGACTATCTTGTGCTTCAATGGCGCTAAATAATGATAGGAACATCTAAACTTAAGCCTTCAATCTCAAGTGCATTATCACTTTTAAATGTGGAGTATGGTGCCATTGGAAGACATTTGCAACACGTGGCATGCTCCATGAACGTTAACCTCCCAAATTCGATAAGCAGAAAGTATTAAGTAAAAATGAATCCGTACTTGTAATGGAGCTTAACATACGAATAGCCTTCTACCAGCACAAAACTACTCCAATCCCTTAGAAGGGAAGTTAGTGCTGAAAGCGAGATGCGACACTGGATGGTGCTGTAACGACCATTACTCCCAGGAGTATGGATGTGCTTTGGCACTGGGCTGGAAATGCATTAAAAACAAGTATTAGCGACACTAAATTGTTTATGAAAGGCAAAGCATAGGAGTAATCAAACAAGAACATCGATGCACTGCATTTTCTTCCTCGTAAGGTTAAGTTCAAACGAAACTGCAACATTAGTGCGGAAGCAGCACGATTCCTTCCCAATATCCAAAGATCCAAAATGAAGAATCACACAAATCCAGTGACTATAAACATACTTATCATGTTCCAGCAGAATGCCAATGCGATGCATGTGGAGCCACCGCTGCCAGAAACTGGCATCCATAGATAATATCGGTTTCCAATAAGAGGCAAACTGGGATTGACTGGAGTCCTTAGCACCACTATGCTGCAGAGATAATACCTAGAGAAGACGATGTATTAAAATTGCATACATACTGGCAATAAAAATGAATAATTCAATCATAACAGATTTAATGCACAGATAATGACCTTACTTCATTGAAAGCTAAGCTAGGTTGATTATTCCAGAAAGAGCTGGTGAAGTACCTCATTCGTACGGATACAAAAGATGTTTGACTCCCACTCATGTGTCAAATTCTATTGAAGGATTGGATAGTTATTGCAAAAAGCTGGCACCTGCGCAAAAGGACTGAAAGGCCTCTATGGTCAATGATTTAATGAACAGGTGTCCTCTAGCTTATTTCTCCAAAACAACATTAAAGTCCCCACTTTGTGGTAGCCATGTTCTAAATTATTCCAGGCCTCCTGTTTCTATTATATTATCTGTAGGTTCTTTCAGTATTGATCACCTTGCATGTGAAGAATTTTAATTCTTAATTTTCATCTTATTATTTTGAAGTTTTATCTGTGTTAGACACCTCCACAGTTAGGCCAGAATTCATTTCCCAATCTAACATTTACATTGGTAACACACCAAGTATCACCCAAAACAACTTGCAGAAACTTTGGGTGAGAAATTAAGATTTGTCTTTATTTTTTTTCTTGTAATCTATAGTTTGGCATTTGAGCAAGAGTAGGGGAGCGAGGACAGAGCCCTGGCAGAGGCCATCATTCAGGGACCTGAAAGAGCTGGTCTGGTCCCCGAGCGAGACCCTAAATCTACGGTTGCTGAGGATGGATGAGAGGGCACGGCATGGTGGTTTGGCACTTCAAGATTCTGGAAGTTTTCAGCGACAGACCATGTCTCCACACGGTGTCATAAGCTGATGACAGATCGATGAGAGCAACACCAGTTTTCAGGGCACATTGGAAGCCAACCTCTATATTGGTAGTGAGGGCAAGGACTTGATCTGCGCAGCTACTACCAGGTCTAAAGCCAGCTTGCTCTCTGGGCAGAACAGGTTCTACCAATGGAGAAATCCTAGCAAGCAGGAGGCGCTCAAACAGCTTGTAAGATGCACACAAGAGGGCGGTGGGTTGGTAACTAGCTGGATCATCAGCAGACTTCCCAGGCTTGAGGATGGCGATGACCTTGGACTCTCTCCAAGCCTTAGGGATAATTCCTCTACAATGGACATGGGTGAAAAAAGCAGCCAGCCAGTTGCGTCCTTGGGGGCCGAGGTTGTTCAGAAATTCCGGGTAAATCCCATCATCTCCTGCTGCTTTCCCAGCTTTAGTCGAGGACAGGTCTTTGTCTACATCAACTGGAGTGTATGGATTAGAAAGGTGCTTGAGGATGAGATGGACTTTGTCAAGCTCTGTCTCACTTCTTGTCAGGCTTCTTTGGAAGTGGCGACCTTCGAGTTTGCCAGCAGACGAGAAGCTACAGCATTTGCTGACACCTTGGGGGGTTGTACCGGGCAGGGGCAGTTGAACCAAGATGGTGAAGGAGAGTCCATGTCTTTCTGCTGGAGTGTGTGAAGTTCAAGTCATCTACAGTCTCTTGCCAGCGCTGTTGTCTTGCTGCATCCAGGGAATCTAGCAGTTCTGTGGTTCTTGGTCCTCCAAAATATTCCAAATGGAATTTAAACTGGAGGTGAGTACTGTGGCAGTGTCTGGGTCACCTGTGGCCTCAATACTGCTTCAAGAGGTCTTCTGATTCAGGGAGCCAGCAAGGAGCGAAGTTTTTGCGGAAGCCTCTAGGGACGTACTTCTTTGCTGCAGCTTCAGGATCGTACAGGAGGACTTGTAGTTCTTGGGGACAGGTTCAAGACTTATGATCTTTCCCTCCACTTCTTGTGTGAAACCTTTCCAATCTGCTTTCCTGAAGTTCCAGCGTGGGAGAGGCTTGGATGAGATTACAGGGATCTGTGCACTGATGTGGATGTGCAGGTCTACGTTGGCTGTGAGGGAAGTGCGAAAGGATGAATTCCACAGATTCACCACCCATTCCTCCTCATCTCCATTTTGAATGTATGACCTTTTATTCTGATGCTGTGACCTCTGGTCCTAGACTCTCCTATCTGCTTCTGATGCCATCACTGGCTGCCTACGCCCTACTCCTGCTGGTGCTCGCAGGTATCACACCCGCCAAGCTTCGCAGAGTTCTTCACTCAAAGGCTGGTGTACAAGGCCCCATCGGACGCCAAACATCCTTTGCACCTGCTCGCCCAGGATTCACAGCAGCTGGGACCTCAACGAGTGTCATCTCGTCACCCTTTCTCCCGTCATGCAGCGACCCTCTGTGGCTCCGGTTTCAACCAACTAGGAGCATGGAGAACCAGCTGGGAACAGACATCGCAACCTCCTCAATTCACTGTCGCACCGAACACCACAGCCCCACCCGGCTCGGACACGCCCCGCAAAGAGTGGGTCGCCCTGAACGGCTCCGCACAGGGGTCGGCCGGTTCAACGGCAACATGCATCGTTGGGGGTTGCGTCCATCAGCAGCCTGCATGTGTGGAACGGACCAGCAAACAGCGCAGCACTTCATTTTCGACTGCACTGTCCTCCGTCCCCCTGGTGGAGGGGTAGACCTCACGGCCCTCGACAACAGCACATTGCACTGGCTACAGCGCCTGGAGGACGTTACATAATTTCTGCTGCTTCAAACACAAGAAGAAGAAGTAGACTCTCCTATTACTGGAAACATTATTTCCACATCCACTCTATCTAGGGCCTAGATACCAATCATAAAAGTAATACTTGCTAGGCAATCTTCTTCATAAGAAACGAAATTCGTAAAGTGAAACACTTTGTAGTTATAGCAGAGACTGACACACATGAGCGGGTTGAAAAATCGAAGGCAACAAAATCTGTGGGAGCACGGGCGCTCGCGTGCGTTCACACGTGCACAACTGATCCGGCCCGCATGAAGTCGCATTCTGCCCATTCCGGCCTGTGACCTAAAATGTTTGACACCCCTGTTCTAAACCTTACCACTGAGTTGGCCAGCTTACAAAAAAGCAAAGTCAGCTGGCATTATTTTAATGGAATTAAGGATACTCAAAAGGGAGTTAGGTAAATATCCATGGTCCAGAGTACTTTTAAATAGAAACTATGGAAAGGTCACATTTGATGGTACACTGCGAGACACTCAATATCCATGCAATTTTTTGTCACATTTTGCAGTTATTTTGCCCCCTGTATACATAGATTATATGTACAGGATGTTAAGTAGTCCACAATATCAACTACAGTTTTATGCGGGGGTTACTTGCTTGAATAGCATGTCATTCAAAAATGTGTAAATTAAACATGTATGTGACTATGCTGTCAGCAATAAATTTGAGCATGTTATTCTGAAAACAGCAGCGTGTAAATCAAGCTTTGGTATTAAAGGAACAAACGCGTTATTACAAAGACGCATAAATCAAACATGCGTAAAACACGGAGTGCATGCACTATGAACTTATATTTTCCATAAAATCATTATATTTCTTCAAAGATCAGTATATATATTAGCAACATATTTAACTATAGAATACCGGTGTTGTAGATCCTGGAGGGATATAGAATAACGGAACCCCATTCTTGGTGCTTTCCGGGATAGTGTAGTGTTCAGGAATTGTGTTGAAAGATTTGAGATGCACCAGCATCTGATCCGTCTGATTAATGCTAAGAAAGTATAGAAAATAGACATCAGCCTTTTTATTCTTTAAACACAGGAACTCAGAGCTTTTGCTCTCTCTTTCTAACAATCACAAATCAAAACATTGTTCTGCTATTTACAATACTCACCTGTTATTAAAGCCATGTAATTCCATGTACTTACCTCTGCAGAGTAGTCCAGAAACGACGGATTACTGTGGTGCGATATGGGCTGGTAATGGGTTTCCTCATGGTACAGCTGATATCATGGAGCATGTCATAGCTGCCCTCCATTGTTACCTCCACCCACGTCAAATGCTTGGTTGGATCCAGGGGCCATGAGGCTACCACCAGGTACTCAATTCTCATGTTCTGTTTCCAAAGAAGCACCAGCTTGACTTCTAACTGAGTTCCAGCTAAAATCAGAAAATGAACAAAAGGGAAAATATATAAATCACAAATCTCCCACATAAAAGGCTGACCATAAAAAGTAAGGACCATGGAGCAGTATGGTTAATTGCCAGCAGGGATTTAAAAAATGGCTTGAGGTCAATTGGGGCATGTTGGTCAGCATGGACAAGTTGGGCTGAAGGGCCTGTTTCCCTGCTGTATGACTCTGTGACTCTAAGATAACAAAGTAGAAAGTTAAACCAAATGCTTTGGTTTTTTTCAGATTCAAGGATGACAGGATGCACTGTTCCCCAATCTTCAGTGTTGCTGTGCTTAGGATGTATTTAAATGACGTGGTTATTGGAATACTGTAAAATTTCCAAATTTGCCAATCATTCCAAACTTTCAGATGTTGCAAACAGTAAAGGGCCTGTCCCACTTAGACGATTTTAAGGCGACTAGGCTGTTGCCGACAGTTCACCGGGGTGTCGCGGGCATGATCGTGAGGAGTCTTCAAAGAATCGTAGTGGATCTCGGCGCGTCGCTGAGACATCAACCGGTATGAAATTTCTCGGCGACAGCTGGCTTGTCGCCAGGTATCGTTGCTTATTGTCCTGTTGTCCCCAGGTTTGCTAGGTTCTCTTAGATGCACTTAGAAGCACGTAATATTAAATTAACTAAAGTCATTTGAAGATACCATAAAATACTTGTGTTTAACCAATTTACTTACCGTGAGGACATTTGACAGGTAGATTGGAGGCGACAGTTTGACGGTCAGGTAAGTGTGGGAATTTCTGCGATGTTTATGGCAATCAGCGATTACATTTAAAGTAGGCTCCCAACCCAGATATGCAACCCAGAAACCAGATACGCATCTCCCGTACATTTTCAAGGAATGCCCACACTCCGCACAAAAATCCATTTAACCACTTTTAAAATTAAATTTCTTAATACCGCTATTAGTAAACTGGAAGTCAATCCAGTTTATGCCTTGTTACCGTGAGGCTTGGTTTTCAAGTAACCCGGGCAAGATGTTATATTTCAAAACTCTCAAATACTTACCGACTTGTCAGTGATTTCAGAGAAAATTAGGATGCCGGAGAAGCATTGACAGCGTGGGAATTTTCGCGATGTTTCCGAAGAAGGTGTAATCTCGACCTGACTCGGCATTGTCGTAGGGTAAAAGAAAATTTTGGCGATCTGCTACGACTTTGAGAGTCGCCGGCAGTCGCCTAAAAAAAATCGCCTAAGTGGGACAGGCCCTTAAGGGTGATACCAACAACACCTAATCCCATAAATAAACAAAAATAAAATCCATGAGATTTACCAGAATGGTTCTGGAACTGATGGATATTAGTTAAAAAAATTGTGACTAAGCATGGAAACTGGCCATGAAATGCCCACTTACATTAATCCCACGTCTCAGCACTTGGCCTCAAACCTTCTATGGCATAGCATTCCTGGTGCTCATCCATGCATTGTGAACTGCACATTTCTGGTGGAGAAACTCCCAGTGTTGTTGGGTGGCTAGCTTCAGGATTCAGATCAAGTAACAAAATGACTAACAACATATTTCTAGATTTGAATAGTATGTGAGAAGAAAGGGAACTTGTAGGTTCCCATGCACCGTGCCCTTCCCCTCTCTGTAGGGCAGAAATATGAAAGGTGCCGTTGTGGTACATCCAGTCCTCTTGGTAAAACGTCAGTCAGTGGAGGAAGTAAACATTGCAAATGGTGAGCTGGATATCAAGTGAGCTGCCTTGTTCCAAATGGTATTAAGCTTTGAGTGTTGTTCGTGCTGCACTCATCCAGAAAGTGGAGAATATGCTGTCATTCTCCAACATATCTCCTGGTATTGACAGAAAAGCTTTGGCTTTCCAGAACAAGGACAAGAGGTAAATGAATGGTGTTGATTCCCCGATAAAATCTTACACTAGGGCATTGCATTAAGAATAGAAAATGAGCAATAAATACTTGAATTTCAGATTACTGGAAAAAAAGCAAGGTTTCATGCACTCTTATGTGGGGTACTTAATAAAAAACATATATCTTCCCATAGTTGAACCAAAGTCAGAACTTGATAACCAAAAAAGTCTCTATCAAGTCATTGAGTTGAAGATAAACTCTACAGGTCTTGGCTGTGAAATCCAATTCTCCAAAATTAGTTTTGCCATGATAGTAACAGTAATTAGTTGAGATCACACTATCACAAAATCTAACTGAACTCTCTTCACAAAGTCACACAATCAAATGAATCTGTTCCACTCAGCTACTCTGCCACATCCCATCACACTAATGTCCTCCTCAAAGGTTTGACCTGTAACAGCATTTTTATTTACCTTTGATGATATTAAGTTCCTTCACTGTGTAGCCCTCCCGCAATCTTACAGACACAACACTGATGAGGTCTGCATGCACCTCATTCTCAGCGTGCTTCTTCCGTCTCATGGCCAGTGCAGGATTACTGCTGGCAGACACGAGGTGTTCATTGAATAGTTTGTGCTGAGACACTAGGTTTAAAGAAGAAAAACAATGAATAGAAACAAAACGATCAATTCTTGCAAACATCCTAGAAATTTCTGTCAATATACTTGCCACAGTAATACTCTGGGTTCATGGACTCTCCAGGTCTCAAGAAGCTGTACAGCAGGAAGGCCTTGTGACAGGCATTCATGTTCAGGTTGCCCTCAGTAATTTCCGGGCACGTGGGCATGTACGAGCCAAACGTTGCCATGGCAATGAATTTCATTAGTTCCAAGTTTGGTACATAACCAAAGCTGCAGTCATACGAGTACACACCTCCAACCTGCGAAAAGCAGAAGAATGGTTATACCATACAAAAACAGCCTGCTATTTTGAGATCATGTCGTGGTTACCGGTGTTCAAAATGAAGCAGATGACACGGAGAATTCTTCAAGAAGTTAAAAGCCTTTATTTGCAAACAACGGCTGGAACAATCAGGATGTCAACCATCTGACTGCCCACTTAGTACATCGGGCAGTCTATGTTTATAGGATTATTCCAAACCTTATCTTCTTTACATTACCTCATACCCACACTCCTTTCTTCAGTCATTCATTTCTTTGCAGTCACCCATCTGTCCCGCCACCATTAAATCCCATTCAGTAATTTATCCTTATCTCAATGCTCACATCCCTTCATACTTCGCCTCCCTTATTTCCCTGCTAGTCCATCCCTCACATCCATTCATCACCCCAAGGCCTTTGTCTTTCTTTATCTGCCACCATTATCTTCTATTCTGGTTCATCCATCATTCCAACTGATATGTTTCTCCTCCTCGCTCCACCATTAATTATCCGCCTGAGCAGAGCAGTTACATACACGTGTCAAGGGCAAGGAATGTCTAGAGCGCCTTAATTAGTTAGAGAGGCGCCTAATGCCTAAGAAGTTTCAAACCTTAAACAACAATGTCTAATGTATAAAATAATATCGTAACAATGTCTAATGTATAAAATAATATCGCATTATCTCCCATAATCAAAGGCTTGTTTCTTTTTTTTAATTTACCTGTATAAAGGAACAGGCAATCATTCCACAGCGTAGTTGGTTTAACAACGTTTCACACACTCCAATATCTGGTACACTTGTTACACCGTCAGTAATGATTATTATGCCTGTAAGAGAAGCAAGTAAATGCCATTTCATGGGAATATTGCAAGAGCAATGCACTGCTGCCACACAAATCCACTGACAAAAAGTGAATCTGATCTTATCTTAGAATTATTATTTTGGTATCTATTTCTGGCTCAGGGTTCAGACAAATCCCATTGCTTGATGAATGTTTAGCCTTAATCATCTAAAATGTTCATAATTACAAAAACTGAAACAAAAATGTAGTTCAGCTGAAGGTCCAATTAAACATTTAATTGTAAATTACAGGCCAAGATAATTCTTCATATTTATATTGTGGAATTCACAAGAAGTCATTCCATTTTAGTTTGGATAGAATCAAGTTGAAAAGTGCTGTTTACTGCTCAAACATCATTCCATGGTGGAAAACACTTGGCGGAACTTTAGCAATTGGCATTCAACACCCATATGAGAAAGGAAGACTAAATTGGACGTACAAAATATCCTCTACCCCTCCTGAGAGTCTGAGGAGACCTCAACCTTAAGCATTTCTTCCTGTTTCATTTTTCTATTCTCCAGGTGTCCTCTTACCTATGAAGCACTTCCCCAGCGACAACCTATCTTAATTCCTGGCATTCGAGCTAATGTTCCATAAAACAAACAATAGTTGCCCACTGTCCAAATATGCCTATCACAATGGGATTCCAAGATTGCATACCCTAAACTATAAAATAAACCAATTGACGTGGTTGAGATATGAAGAGAACAATAGTTGGCCTCTATAAAACTGCCCCTAATACGCAGGCAGTGGGATAACAGAACTAATGTTGCCGGGCGATCAGAGGAATTAAACATCAGGTTGGGTTTTTTTAAAGACATTCGTGGAAAAATATTAACCTGCACTGGAGTTGGATGGCAGTAACTGAAGTGCAAGAATGCCATTGCGGATCATGTTGACGAGCCCCATATCAGATGTTACCATGGAAAAAGCTATCTTCCGTGAAGACTGATCATAAAAAACATCAGCAGAATCTCCTTGGGATAAAGTTGACCGATCAGACTGCAACTACAAGACAAAATAGATTAGATTTATATAATAGCAGGTAGCAACTAGTTAAATGAAAGCAAAATTAAGGTTAAAGGATTTGTAAAGTTTTTTTTTTAATATGCAGCCTTGTAGAGAAATCCTAATCCATTTCCTTCCACTGGAGAAAGTGCCTGTTCCATAAACCATCCCTCTCAGTTCATCTGACATTGGGTACAGTTGTGGTGGTGTCATTAAACTGCTGGAATAATTGGCAAACATGGATTGAGAGATAAGAGTTCAAATCAAACCACAACAACTGTGGAATTTAAATTTGGTTGTTAATCTGGGATATGGAAAAAAGGCAATTTGTCCAATTATAACAAAAACAAATAAATTGCCCAAATGAACCAAAATCTGATCATCAATGTCCTTGAGGAGAGAAAATCTGCTGTCTTTATCTGGTCTGGTCAAAATGTGACTGTGGCTCACTGCTAACTGGTTTGGCAAACCACTCAGGTGTACCGTTAGCACCACATTCAAACGGAAAAAAAGATGAAAATGGAGGGAACACCTAGGATGGAGCAAGGCACTAAATTCAAAGTGGCAAAGTCACACTCAGCCAAATGGACCTTGCAGCATCCACTTTGCAATATCTGGAGGCTGGTGACTCAATTGAGAAAGCTATCAAACACAGACCTAAAGTCACAACATTCACATCTTAAAGACAGTTGGGTAGCACAATGGCATAGATGGTAGAGCCACTGCTTCACAGTAGCTGCAGCATTGTGACCACAACACTATCTGCAGCCCAGTGGTATGAACATCGACTTCTCCAACTTTAGATAGTTCCTCTGTCCCTCCCTTCCCCTCCTCCTTCCCAGATCTCCCTCTATCTTCCTGTCTCCACCTATATCCTTCCTTTGTCCCGCCCCCCTGACATCAGTCTGAAGAAGGGTCTCGACCCGAAACTTCACCCATTCCTTCTCTCCCGAGATGCTGCCTGACCTGCTGAGTTACTCCAGCATTTTGTGAATAAATCGATTTGTACCAGCATCTGCAGTTATTTTCTTATACTATCTGCTGCACCACTGTGCTGCCCCATTAAGGACAGGATACCAGATCACCGATGTACTCAAGGGTTTCACTTTCTGCTTATAATACAAGGTGCAAGAAGTACTTCAAGAAATGTCCTTGTTAACAATGGTTGTGGAATGGGAAGGAAGAGAGAAATAAGTAAATTCCTTGTTTTATCAAATCAGAACTATTACTTCTTGATTTGGAATACTTCCCTGCCTTGTACCTAGGATTCAAGGCAATAACCTCAGTTTACCACCTTATTTTGTACACACTGTTCATAAGTAACACACACATTAGAAAGGTATTAAGCCCCCAGTTATAAAAGTCACTTTGTTACACTAAAGCACAATTTTCATGTCTTACTCCAGCCTCTCAAGACTCAATTAGCACAAAAACCACCAGACCATGCGATGCAATTACATTCTTCTTTTCCACGCTTCTGAGATACAGACCTGCACTTTGGGTTTATAATGTTGTTGAAGAACTTCAGCTACATTGTTTTCAAATGCACGCAATTGCTGATAGATATTTTGGTGGTAGGTTTCTAAATTGGCTTGATCCAACAGACAGCCTTGAACCAAAACCTATAGTAAATAGACATTGACAAGTTTAGTTGTAAGAATATTTGCTAACGACATACAACCCGGCACAAACAGCAGTGATGTGATAGACTTGTGTGAAAAAGTAATCAGTTAGTTTGGCCATAATGGTCATTATTTAATTTAACGTGTCTTATGCCAATAAAAGGCGAGGAGTAATCCATATATGAAATCCTTCAGATGCTGAAAACCTTAAAATGCTGGAAATATTTAGCAGGTCAAAGAGAACCTGTGGACGGCACCATTTCAGGTCAATAACCTTCCATTGGAACTGGGAAAAGTTAGAACTTTTTAAGTGGCAGATTGAGGGGAAAGGAGCAGAAAGAACAAAGTGAGAATCTGTGATAGGCCAAGGACCATCTAAGATTGAATGACACAAATAACAGAGATGACAGCTGAGAGAGTGTTTATTATGCACCATCTCAGGAGGAGCGATAAACAGAGCCCAAATGTTACCTGAAATTACCAAGAGAGAAATAATGCCGATGCCGGAAGTCCTACATACAAGAGAAATTGAAGTAGCCAATTGACTGAAACTATTGAAGTGACCATGACAAGCTTGGAGAATCATTTGTCATCTTCCAACTAGGTACATTATGGTCTTCAATAATAAATTCAACTAATTTCAGATAAAACCCATTGTGTTTTGTGTCTCAGATTTCCAACGTAACATTTCTGGTAACTTCAGATTCCATCACCTCTTCCAGATACCTTTTGTAATTCATTAGCTTTTACCATCTTGCCCCAACTATTGTCTCATTGAACTGGGAGTGTCCGATTTGGGTTTAGAAGTCAAAGAATCGTACGTCATCTTCCAACTAGGCACATTACACATTCAACGAGACAATAGTTTAAATACATTCTTTGCGTGTTTTGAATTCCTATCCTCAACCAGTGTTGGAATCCTACTTCATTTTCTTTTCCACGATTTTTGATCTGGGATACTGTAATTTGTTTAGTTCCATTTGTATCTTGAACAGGATTGATACTAAGGGAGTTTGGAATCAGAAATTTCATCATGACTACCTGGACTGGATTTTTAATTGCTCCAAATGCAAGTGGTGAAAGATGCACTCCTGTATCAGAGCATTGGAAGGCACTTGCATCTAAAATAAAGCAGAATGGTATCCAGACCTCAATTGTCTTATTTACTGCCATTGGATTAAATAACGACTGCTTCAACTAATTACTGAAATGCCATGTTTATTACAAGAGGAGAGCATAAGCAGACTGGGTTTCTTTACCCGAGAGGACTGTGGAGGCTGTCACCGACCATATTCATAGGGATCGATAGCTTTTTAGATCTTAAGAGAGCCAGGGGACACAAGATCTGTGCATGAAAGTGGTGCTGAGGAGAAAGAGCAGCCATGCTCATTTTGAATAGCAAAGTATGCACAGGGGTGAATAGTCTACTACTGCATTTCCTTTGTTCTCTTGAGAAGAGATAAAGTTTAATCAACATATAAAAGGTAGGTAAAGCACATGCATTCAGCATTTACATAGGTGTTCCAGCTAAAGAAATTTTGTACGCAAAGAGGATGAATTGTGTGCAGAAATTACTTCTGAATTTATCCCGTAAATATATAGAAAAAGAACACAGTTATGCATGAACATACAAAAAGAAACTAATGGAAATGCTTGTTAGTTTAGGCAACTAAAGCATTTATTGACTATGACTCTATTCAGTGGCTTAGACAGCATCTGGGAATGCTGTTAAGGGGGAAATAGAATTATGTTTCATGCTAACAACCCTTCTGAAGAAATGTTAACTCTATTTCTCACTCCGCAGATGCACGCTAACCAGGAAGCCCCATCTATTTAAATCATTTTGTGTTTCCATATCAGATTTCAAATGCGTTTTTTTACTTTTATTCTTCAGGCAGGTGGGACTAGTGTAGATGGGACACGTTGTTCGGTGTGGGCAAGTAGGTCCAAAGGGCCTGTTTCCACGCTGTATGAATCTAAAAATAATTTATAATTTATCTTTTGAACGTATGTCCAAAAAGATTTCTTCCTTTTATCGTTAATATCATAATTTTAATTCACTAACACAATGTTGGTAACTTATATACAAATAGGCAGCCTCAGGCAAGGAAATGGGATCTTCAAAATTAACAAAAAAGTGCTCACCTGATGAGTTTGAAGTCCTATGATGGAAGAATAAGCAAGGATTGTAATGAAGATCTCAGGCTGAAACACTATGTCTGTACCTGGGATCTTAAATGGACGCAACAATTCTACCAAACATTTAGAGAGTGCGTGAAATACTTCATCAAAGATCAGCTCACCAGTGGAATCATCCTGCAGAAACAAACAAAAACTTTCATTTAATGTGAGAAATAAATATGTTGGAAAAGAGGAAAAACTCAATATCTAGTTTCAAATGTGTACTTGAATTGAATTGAATAAATTTTATTAGCCAAGTATGTGTAGTGTACATACAAGGAATTTCCCTTGGTGCTTTGCTCGCAAGGATATACAACACGATATACAGTAGACAATTAAAAATAAAACGTTATAATTTAAACATGTGAAGAATAAAATAAAATACCAGAGTATTGTGTATAATACAACAATAGGCATAATCGAAAGTAAGTAATCTCAGATCTGTGAAGAACCTTTCACCTTAAATATATATCTTCCCAGGGCCAAACATTATAGCAATATCTCAAAAACAGGTCATTGGAAGAAAATGCCTTCAAAGGGAGTGAAAAGTAACATAAAAATGCAACTATATTTTCTTCCTTAACTTTTTCGGTACTTCAATTGATTACTTTTGAAGTGTTGCAACCAGGTTTTTAAATTTCCATCCCTATTTTTGTATTAATCCAGAATCTTGTCACTACCTATTCTGTAACCTCCTCCAGACATACAACCCCTCAACATCTGCACTTCTTCAATTGTGTTTTTTGTGACCACCCTTACTGTACCTTCAGCAACCATTCCTGCAGCTATGCTCTGGAAATGTAAAAAAAAGTCTTGAAATGCTGGACATCAGAATGAAATGCTGGAAATACTCAGTAAGTCAGGCTCCAAATAAGTTTAAAGAACCATTGATACATTACCCTGATTCTCAATTATGATGTTTTCTCCTAAGAATTAGCAAAAAAAGTTTATAGACAATAGGTGCAGGTGCAGGAGGAGGCCATTCGGCCCTTTGAGCCAGCACCGCCATTCAATGTGATCATGGCTGATCATTCTCAATCAGTACCCCGTTCCTGCCTTCTCCCCATACCCCCTGACTCCGCTATCCTTAAAAGCTCTATCTAGCTCTTTCTTGAATGCATTCAGAGAATTGGCCTCCACTGCCTTCTGAGGCAGAGAATTCCACAGATTCACAACTCTCTGACTGAAAAAGTTTTTCCTCATCTCAGTTCTAAATGGCCTACCCCTTATTCTTAAACTGTGGCCCCTTGTTCTGGAATCCCCCAACATTGGGAACATGTTTCCTGCCTCTAACTTGTCCAACCCCTTAATAATCTTATACGTTTCGATAAGATCTCCTCTCATCCTTCTAAATTCCAGTGTATACAAGCCTCGGCCGCTGGACTTAACATCGCCCGGTGCGGCTTGGCCGCGGGGCCTTCCATCGCCCGGTGCGGGGACTGTGCGGGTCGGTCGGGGACGAGCTGTCTGTCCGTGGGCGTGGGGAAGAGAGTGGAAGTTTTGTTGCCTCCATCACAGTGAGGGGGTGTTTGGAGTGGATGTTTGTGTTGGGGTCATGTGTCTTGTGTTCTTTTTCTTTTTTGTGTGACTGCTATGTAGTTTCGTTCAGTACCTTGGTACCGAATGACAAATAAAGCTCTGTTGAACTAGTCGATCCAGTCTTTCAACATACGACAGTCCCGCCATTCCGGGAATTAACTTAGTAAATCTACGCTGCACGCCCTCAATAGCAAGAATTTTGTAACAAGCCTACATCTTATGCCATCAACTTAAATGTTAATTAAGTGCACAATGTTTATCAGATGCAAAGTTATCCAGTGTTCTCCTTCCAATATGACAATTACTTACCACAATCCCCGTGGATGGACTGAGATCCAATTCAATAACAAACCGATATCGCTGAGCAAGGAAGGTAATGTGGGTTGAGGGTACTAACTGGTAAGTGTGAGCAGTAACTGGTTCACCCTGCTGCCAGCCCTTTGGTAGGACACTGAAAATATCCAGTTCATTCTTGGAGTTGAGCTATAAAAAAGACAAAATGTCAAATTATTACATTGTTGTAAGAAGTTATATGTGCAATTCATTTTAAAAATACATACAATTCCACATTTCATTCATAAAGTAAACTCTGGTGTAAAACTGGCATTTATCATAAATAAAGTAGGAAAACTGCAATGACTGAGGACTCTTCCATTGTCTCTCTAGAACATGTGGCAATGTTGTTTAGACAATAGACAATAGGTGCAGGAGTAGGCCATTCGGCCCTTCGAGCCAGCACCACCATTCAATGTGATCATGGCTGATTATTCTCAATCAGTACCCTGTTCCTGCCTTCTCCCCATACCCCCTGACTCCGCTATCCTTAAGAGCTCTATCCAGCTCTCTCTTGAATGCATTCAGAGAATTGGCCGCCACTGCCTTCTGAGGCAGAGAGTTCCACAGATTGACAACTCTCTGACTGAAAAAGTTTTTCCTACAACTCTCTGACTGAAAAAGTTTTTCCAACAACTCTCTGACTGGAAAAGGTTTACCTACAATTTAACAAAAAAAAGCTGAACAGAAAATTCCTGTTGAGTGATTTGCCATGGTGAAATTCCAATAAAAGAGGGGATCCCATTGAAACCTATAAAATAATGAAAGGCCTAGTTAGAGTGGATGTGGAGAGGATGTTTCCAGTACTGGGGGAAGTCTAGGACCAGAGGGAAGACTCAGAATAAATGGACAAACCTTTAGAATGCAGACGAGGAGGAGTTTCTTTAACCAGAGGATGGAATTCACTGCTACAGATGGCTGTGGAGGCCAAGACCTTGGGTGTTTTCAAAGTAGAGATTGATAGGTTCTTGATGAGAAAAGGGCATCAAATGTTACGGGGAGAAGGCAGAAGAATGGGTAAAATAGATCAGCCACGATCGAATGGTGTTCCAGACTTAATGGGCTGAATAGTCTAATTCTGCCCCTATGTCTTATGATTGTTTAATGCAAAAGTTTACAATATATAGTTAAACTCTGGCATCCACAGGACTTTGGCAGTGTCTGACTGGCAGATTTTTCAAGCTATTTTACTTCCAGCAATACCCCAACACACTTTGAAATGCTGAAAACAGAGCCCCAACAAGTTTAAAGAGATCATGGGATACAGAAGCAAGCGAATCACATAGTGAGCCATCTGGATTTTCGAACAATTGGATTATATTATATAATCAGTCCAGATCCGAAATGCCACCTGTCCATTCCCTCCACAGATGCTGCCTGACCCGCTGAGTTATTACAATACTTTTTGTTTGCTCAAGATTCCAGCATCTGCAGTTCCTGGTATATCCTTTTTTCACGATATATGTTCTGCTCTGACACCGATTATATTTCTCACTAATAGAGACCCCTCTTGGAATTCTGAGTGAAGAGATTAACAAAGTTTTGCATATCACACAATGAAATGAATTTACAATAGAAATTACCATTTTTCTAATCAAGTAGCCAATTTGAAATTTGTATTACTATAAATTTAGTTTCAAACAGTGTTTTTTTTGTTGTTGAAGCAGACAAAATGTGTAAGAAGGAACTGCAGATGCTGGTTTAAACCGTAGACACAAAAAGCTGGAGTAACTCAGCGGGACAGGCAGTATCTCTGGAGAGAAGGAATGGGTGACGTTTCGGGTTGAGACCCTTCTTCAGGCTATGTTGAGTCGGTATGCACCAATAAGACATTCTAAAAAGTTAAATCTGCTCAAAAATGTGTTTTGGTAAATTATTTTAGTATATAGTATTTTAATAATGTTCAAGATTTAACGTGTTGTTTTATATGGTTTAGTTAATTGTTTATTACATTACTTTACTGGACTTTATCTTGTATGAAGTGTGAGTCGCGTTATTCCCTTTATCATGTATCTGTACAGTGTGGAAGACTCGATTGTAATCATGTATTGTCTTGCCGCTGGCAGGTTAGCACGCAACAAAAGCTTTTCAATGTACTTCAGTACACATGACAATAAACTAAACTCATAACATTAGAAGCTGATTGACCATAAAATTAAATCAGAAGATGGGGTTATATTGATGGCAAAGAATTGTTGATTTTTTAATTAACGCGTATCAGCATCTTTTTGAGTACAAAAATAGCACTGGTTTCCACTGATTCTACTTTTAGGTTTTGTGAGTATGTGATACTGAGCATGCATATCGAGATCGTTTCAGTTCCTGATGCAGCTGATCTTAAGGGTAGAAAAAAACATGCCCAGATTGCTAGAGGCAGGTAAAAATAATGTCTGGTTTCACTTTTTTTTGGAACAAATCCCCGAATCCCCCCACGTGCATTCCCAGTCCTTTCACTCACGAGCTCTAACTGCGACATTGGGCGAATGTTTTGATTGAGCTTGCTGAGAAACCAAGCTAGTCTCACGTTACGGGATATCCGATATTCCTTCTTCATAAGCAGGAAAACCTGTCCTGCTTCTTCCACCTAGGAAAAATATAATAATACACATAAATATCCGACAACACAAGAAAATCTCTGAGAGCACATGAAGTCCCACTAAAACTCTGGAGCAGAAAGGGTCATTAAATCCCACTTTTGCCATCATTCAATGAAGCCATTGTTTATTTGTTACCCAGCTTCACTCAATATCCTTGCATATAAAAGGAAATGAAAATTAACAATCGACCTAGAATCAAGTGATACTTGCAGAAGATCATTCTGAATTACAACCATCCGTTAACCACAAACCTTTTTTAGATATCCGAGTCCACGCCGACCAGCAATCACCCTATACTCTAGCACTAGCACCTCGTACACTAGCACACCAGGGACAATATACAATTTTTACCAAAACCAACTAACCTACAAACCTGCACGTCTTTGGGATGTGGGAGGAAACCGGAGCACCCAGAGAAAACCCACGCACTCACAGGGAGAACGGACAAACTCACACAGACAGCACCCGTAGTCAGGATTGAACACAAGTCTCTGGCACTGCACGGCAGCAACTCTACCGCTGTGCCACAGTGTCGACCCTTTTCCTAACTTCGAAGGTATCACAAAATGCTAGAGTAACTCAGCAGGCAGGATCTAGGAGAGAGGGAATGGGTGACGTTTCGGGCCGAGACCCTTCTTCAGACTGATGTCAGGGGGGGACAAAGAAAGGATATAGGTGGAGACAGGAAGACAGTGGGAGAACTGGGAAGGGGGAGTGGAAGAGAGGGACAGAGGAACTATCTAAAGTTGGAGAAGTCAATTTTCATACCGCTGGGCTGCAAGCTGACCAAGCAAAATATGAGGTGCTGTTCCTCCAATTTCCAGTGGGCCTCACTATAGCACTGGAGGAGGCCCATGACAGAAAGGCCAGACTGGGAGTGGGAGAGGGGGTTGAAGTGCTCAGCCACTATCTTTTCCTAACTTCAGTCATAGAGTCATACAGTGGGGAAACAGACCATTCAGCCCAACTTGCCCACACCAACCAACATGTCCCATCGACATTAGTCCCACCTGCCTGCATTTGGCCATTATCCCTCTCAACCTTCCTATCCATGTACCTGTTTAAATGTTTCTTAAATTTTGTGATAGTACTTGCCCCAACTACCTCCTCCAGCAGCTCGCTCTGTGCACCCACCACCACACATGCTGACAGGCAGAACATGCAAACTCCAGTGACAGCACCATAAATCGTGATCAAAAACAGGTAAAGAAAGAGACAGCAATCGTATAGCTGCATCACTGTGCCAGCCTCGCATCAGATTTTTACTTCAAAATGGGCAGCATGGTGGCGCAGCAGTAGAGTTGCTGTCTTACAGCACCAGACCCGGGTTTGATCCTGGCTACGGGGCTGCATGTACGGAGTTTGTACGTTCTCCCTGTGACCAGCGTGGGTTTTCTCCGGTTTCCTCCCAGACTCCAAAGATATAGTTTGTAGGCTAATTGGCTTGGTATAATTGTAAATTGTCCCTAACATGTGCAGTGTTAGTGTGCACGGATCGCAGGTTGGCACAGACTCAGTGGGCCGAAGGGCCTGTTTCGAAGCTGTATCTCTAAACTGACCCTTATTTTGTGTTCGCATAATGTAGCCCTCTTAATACCTACATGCTGGACATCATTATTGTTTACTTCTAAATGTGAAAGTTAATTGACTAATATTCGAGGAAATCAGTGAATTAACATGTGTAAAGAATATAATGAAATCCCCACAAAAGAGAATAGATGATGTAGAAAAATATATAACAATCAGTAGTCAGCAGAAGACTTTAAAGATAAAATTTTACATCTCGAATAATGAATTTTGTAAAGGTAAATAAGGGTAATGCAGAAGGTATTATTCATCTAGATTTCCAAGAGAACTTCAATTAGGCAGCCAAAAATAGGGTACTGAATAAACTCAGAAAAAAGTATAGAACATAGGAAACATTCAGCCCCACGCACAATGTCTGGGTACACAGCCATCATGCCCCATATGCTGAAGGAATACAGGAACCATGCCACCCCCAACGCCCAGGGAACAGAACTGTAACCTATCTGCTCCCACCAGAGAAAATGTCCCCCTCCAGTTTGAATAAGGGGTAGGCCATTTAGAACGGAGATGAAGAAAAACCTTTTCAGTCAGAGAGTTGTAAATCTGTGGAATTCTGTGCCTCAGAAGGCAGTGGAGGCCAATTCTCTGAATGCATTCAAGAGAGAGATCTTAAGGATAGCGGAGTCAGGGGGTATGGGGAGAAGGCAGGAACGGGACACTGATTGAGAATGATCAGCCATGATCACATTGAATGGTGGTGCTGGCTCGAAGGGCCGAATGGCCTACTCCTGCACCTATTGTCTATTGTCCACATCCAAGAAATACAGACTCTGCACACCACGATGTCACTTCCATCTTATGGACACAGGACACCTTACCCGCACTGTACCAAGCACACGGGCAACATAGCCTCCACACTGAGCACACTTGGACCATGTCTCTCACCTTGCCATCTGTGCACTGCCTCTGCACCCTTACCCTGGATGCTACCTCCTCCACACACCCACTCCATTCACTGCCTCTGCATCCTTGCACATGACAGTTCTAGCCCTCCATATACTGTGCCTCGCTATCCTGTATGCACCATGCCCACCAAACCAGTGCACAGCTCTCCAACCCCACTCAGGACACATCATGACCACCACCTCACCCTGCTCTATGATTCATGTCCCTCCACCCGGTCTTTACCTTGGCCCTTCCACCCCATGTACATTGTCCCTCCACCCTGTGCACACCTTGTGCCCACCCTATGGCCCCTCCACCCTGTGCGTACCATGGGTACACCCTACGGACCTTCCACCCTGTGTATACCATGTCTACACGCTGTGCCCCTCCACCATGTGCATACTATGTGAACTCACTGTACCCACTCCACCCTGGGTACACCCTGTGTATGCCTTGTGCCCCACCTCCCTGTGCCACCTATGTGTATACCCTGTGCCCCCCCTAAACCCTCTGTACACTGCCCCCTCCGCCCTGTGTATTCCATGTGCACACCCGGAGCCTCTTCCAACCTGTACACACCATGTGTACACCCTGTGCCACTTCCACGCTGTGCATATCATGTATACACACGGCTCCCTCCACCCTGTGTACAGTGGTCCACTCCACCCTGTGCACACACCATGTGTACACCCTGCACCTCTTCCAACCAAGACACGCCAGGTGTACATCCTGTGCCCACCCTGTACACTGCCCCCATTACCCTGTGCCCACCCTGTATACTGCCCCTATTAACCTGTGCACCCTGTGCCCACCATGTGTACATACTACCCCTTTACCCCGCCGTGCCAGCTGCACCCTGCACCCTCCCGGCCCCGCCGCCCAGTGAGTGCAGCTGCCGTGCAGACACAGCGCACAGCCAATGTTTACACACCGCTGACAGCTCCCTCCCACCCACCACCGCCCCAGGCTCGGGTTCAAACTAACCTCCGAGTCTCTCTCGCCGCCGGACATGCTCGGTGGCCGTTCTCATGCCGGGACCTCCGCCCGCTCGCCGGTCCGTCCGTCCGCCCGCGTTCCGCGCCGCGCTGCGCTGAGCTGCTGCTGCTGCTGCTGCCGTGAGGAGCCGCGGCCGCCTGACCTCTGACCCCCGAGGCGGAAGCGGAGTGGGCACTGACTTCCGGCTGTGCTGTGCGGGGCGGCGCTGACTTCCGGCTGTGGTGTGCGGGGCGGCGCTGACTTCCGGCTGTGCTGTGCGGGGCGGCGCTGACTTCTGGCTGTGCTGTGCGGGGCGGCGCTGACTTCTGGCTGTGCTGTGCGGGGCGGCGCTGACTTCTGGCTGTGCGGGGCGACCCTGACTTCCGGCTGTGCTGTGCGGGGCGGCGCTGACTTCCGGCTGTGCTGTGCTGTGCGGGGCGGCCCTGACTTCCGGCTGTGCTGTGCGGGGCGGTGGCGACGATGCAGGTGAGATGGCGGCGGTCGCGGAAACCCCCTCGCTGCTGTGCCCCCGGGTGATGCGGAACAGGCGGGGGAGGGACATTCACCCGTCTGCAGCGGTCTCGGTCGTTGCATTCTGATGAACTGGACGAAATCTGAGAGCGGCGGCGACAACATCAACGTTCATTCATTCATAGCAGCCAGCGCCAACAACATGACAGTAACTCAGCCCCAGCTCAGGCCAATAACTCACGATGCCAGTGGGCGAGAGCTTGGTTCGGACGTTGAGTCGTCGTCCCCCCCCCCCCCCCCCCCCCAGTCACTGAAAGTAAGCGTGTAGGTACAGCAGGCAGTGAAGAAAACTAATGGCATGTTGGCCTTCATAACGAGAGGATTTGAGTATAGGAGCAAAGAGGTCCTTCAGCAGTTGTGCAGGGCCCTGGTGAGACCACATCTGAAGTATTGTTTCCATTTTTCGTCTCCTAATTTGAGGAAGGACATCCTTGATGTTGAGGCAGTGGCACAGCATAGGTTCATGAGGTTAATCCCTGGGTTGGCGGGACTGTCATGAGGAAAGATTGGAATGACTGAGCTTGTATTCACTGCAGTTTAGAAGGATGAGAGATCTTACGGAGACGTATAAAATTATAAAAGGACTGGACAGGCTAGATTCAGGAAAAATGGTCCCAATGTTGGGAGAGTCCAGAACCAGGGGACACAGTCTAAGAATAAAGGGGAGGCCATTTAAAACTGAGGTGAGAAGAAACTTTTTCACCCAGAGTTGTGAATTTGTGGAAATCTCTGCCACAGAGGGCAGTGGAGGCCAAATCACTGGATGAATTTAAAAGAGAGTTAGAGCTCTAGGGGCTAGTGGAATTAAGGAATATGGGGAGAAGGCAGGCACAGGTTACTGATTGTGGATGATCAGCCGTGATCACAATGAATGGCGGTGCTGACTCGAAGGGCCAAATGGCCTCCTCCTGCACCTATTTTTAATGTTTCTATGTAATCAGCCGTTGCCTACCCAAATCCCTGTATAATCTATCCCTCAGAATACTCTAATAACTTTCCAGCTGCAGATGGTAAACACACTGGCCTAAAGCACACACCCAGCATTTTATCTGCAGCCCTTCTTGAAAAGAGGCACATTTGCCACCCTCCAGTCTTCCAGCACCTTTCCTGTATTTAAGGACGACTTGTAAATTTCAACTACCTTCATACATGATAGATAGCACCTTCAGTCACCAGTTGTCCCAAATACCGGCCACCGAATGGTGAACGAGGTCTGATTGACCTGGACGATGACACGTTAGCCTGTATTTACCTCCCCTTTACCTAATCTGACACCATTGAGATAATAATCTGCCTCTTTGTTTTTGCTGCCAGTGGATAGCTTCATATTGATCTACATTATACTGCATCTGCCATGCATCTGCCCACTCACTCAACCTGTCCAAGTCACCCTCCTAACATCCTCTTCGCAGTTCACACTGCCAACCAGCTTTGTGTCATCTGCAAAACATGCTAGTGTTACTTCTAATTCCATCATCCAAATCATTAATATATATTGTAAATAGTTGCGGCCCCAGCACCAAGCCTTGCGGCACTCCACTTGCCACTGCCTGCCATTCTGAAAAGGACCCTTTTATTCCTACTCTTTGCTTCCTGTCTGCCAACCAATTCTCTATCCATGTCAATACCCTACCCCCAATACCATGTGCTCTAATTTTGCTCACCAACCTCCTGTGTGGGTCCTTATCAAAGGCTTTCTGAAAGTCTAGATACACTACATCCACTGGTTCTCCTTCATCCATTTTACGTGCCACATCCTCAAAAAATTCCAGAGGATTAGTCAAGCGGGAATTTCCCTTCATAAATCCATGCTGACTAGGACCAATCCTTTTACTGCTATCCAAATGCGCCATTATTACCTCTTTAATAATTGACTCCAGCATCTTCCCCACCACCGATGACAGGCTAACTGGTCTATAATTCCCCGTTTTCTCTCTAGCTCCTTTCTTGAAAAGTGGGATAACATTAGCTAACCTCCAATCCACAGGAACTGATCCTGTATCTATTGAACATTGGAAAATGGTCACCAATGCATCACGATTTCTAGAGCCACCTCCTTGAGTACGCTGGGATGCAGACCATCAGGCCCTGGGGATTTATCAGCCTTCAGTCTACCCAATACTATTTCTCGCCTAATGTTTCTATCGCAATATTGAGGGAGTCATGAGACAGGAAGATGGTGGAAGAAAATGGTATTTGAGAATAGATGACCAGTCATGATTGCGAAGAATGGTAGAGTAGATTTGAAGGGGCCAGATGGCTATTCCTGCTCCTGTTTTTGATGTTCCGGCTGCACACTATATTGAAGAGACATGGACTCACCAAACCCTTTCCCCAGTTCCTAGCAGACACATTATCCAAAGCAATTCCCCTCAATCAATCTTTAACCATTCATTAATGGGAGCAGGCTCCCACTACCTACAGGGAACTACAGGCCGGTGAGCCTGACGTCAGTCGTGGGTAAGAAAATGGAGGGGGTTCCGAGAGGCACTATGCACCAGCATTTGGACAGGCAATAAATGATTAAGGCTATTTCATGCCCCACAAATTTATTAGTGTTTTTATTTTAAGAGGTCGCCAAGGGGATTGTTGACAGGGCACTGGATGTTGCCTTTAGCATGGCCTTTGACAAAGTCCTGTATTGTAGGCTAGTCTGGAAAGTTGAGTACATGGTACCTAGTGTAAGCTAGCCACTGGCTTCCAAATAGGTTTAGTGGCAGGAATTAGGTGGAGGGTTGTTTTTTGATTGCAGGGCTATGACCAGTGGATTGAAACTTTCATCTTCATCGGTAGTAGCATCAGAATGTAACATTACACCCAACTGTCTTCGTA
The DNA here is from genome assembly GCF_053455715.1 of Rhinoraja longicauda. NCBI lineage: Eukaryota > Metazoa > Chordata > Chondrichthyes > Rajiformes > Arhynchobatidae > Rhinoraja > Rhinoraja longicauda. The sequence goes on along the minus strand of NC_135963.1, from coordinate 14,907,612 downwards.
CAGGGGCGGCAACAAAATGAGACTAATGACATGGTAATCTCTTAAATTGCCATATCAGAAGTATTGCAGAAGTTACATTTGTTTGGCATCTATGAATGCGACAGAGGGATAAAAGTATCGCAAGTTGTATTAGACATGATTGGAGTTATTAATGGAAGTGAGAATGAAAAATGGGCATCCTTACAAAATCTTTGACCAACATGAAAAACTATTTGATAGCATTGTTATGTTGCTACATCTGGAAGCATTTGGCACTCACGGGTATAGAGGTACGTAGCTCATTCTAAAAAAAATTCCTTTCGCCTTAAGCCAACATCCTCTTGTTTCAGACACCCCTACCATTTGGGGAAAAGACTAACTATTTCATCTTATCTATGCCCCTCATGATTTTATAAACTTTGGAGGGGGGGGGGGGGTTGGGGGAAGAGTTGTAGAGGCTGCTACAATTGCGGCATTTAAATACACGGACATATACATGGATAGGAAAGGTTTGGATGGAAGTGGACCAGATGCAGGGAAGTGGGACTCAGTCAGTTAGGCAACTTGGTGGACAGGCTGGGCAGCAGGGCATGTTTCCACGCTGTACAGCCCTACGAATGGATTTTGAATTCAATGTTTAGATACAGCTTGGATTATCAGAACGGTGCGCAGCGGTAGAGTTGCTGCCTTACAGCGAATGCAGACTCAGGTTCGATCCTGACTATGGCCGCCGTCTGTACGGAGTTTGTACGTTCTCCCCGTTCTGACCTGCGTGGGTTTTCTCCGAGATCTTCGGTTTCCTCCCACACTCCAAAGACGTACAGGTATGTAGGTTAATTAGCTGGGCAAATGCAAAAATTGTCCCTATTGGGTGTAGGATAGTGTTAGTGTGCGGGGATCGCTGGGCCGCGCGGACCCGGTGGGCCGAAGGGCATGTTTCTGCGCTGTATCTCTAAATCTAAACTCCTGGATGTCACTATTACAAAAATGCTGCCAAACTACAGAGTTGTCCTTTTTTCACCTCTGGAATGAAACCTGTCAAAATGCAACATGCGATTGAAAATTAAATGTTCACTTTTCACAGCCACAAGAAGAAAAGCAGTTGGAGTCATCAGTGGATGCAATTATCAGTCGTGTGGCTGATCTGAAGAACTCTTTGGCCTCTTTCATCCTGAAATTAGAGAATGAATTTGACCGAATGAACTGGTATGATGCCCATTGGAAAGCATGCTCCCTTCTCTCTCAATTGCAAATATTTTTTGACATACAAATTCCTTCAATGTCTGTTTGAAAATATCCCCTTAAAATTTAGAAATCTGCAAACCAGCTTGAAGACCTCCAGTGGGTTTAAATATGCAAAACCCGCATATTGGCATATTTATTACTGATCACCCAGGCAGAAGTCGGCATATCTTGGATGTGGCTTTTATGTTTGTCCTTCCTTCTCTCTTCATTTTTTGCAAGGGGGCCACAAAACCTTACTTTTCGTCATTGAATATTGAGAAGGGGAGGGTTCCTTGCCTGAATTCTGTTAAAGGAGTTGCAAGTGATAGTCAGTAGGTATATAATTTATATTAGAGCCATTGTGTAAGCAAGAACTATGTTGCAAAATGTAACATCAACAGTAATGATTCTTATCTATTGGAGATCAGTTTTCAAATGATGTCTGCTACCCGCTGTGACCATGCAGCTGCTGTTCCCCATACAGGAGGGTTCTGGCTTGCACTGCTGCACCTTGTGATCTTAAAATTGATTACTATTTGTAAGCATCAATATGTTTGAATATCATCGTGACTGCTACTTGCTTATATCAGTTGTTCCTTCTCTTACTATGTGTCCTGACTATGGCACACTGCTCCCTGACAAGCTCAAGTCCAAAATAAACTTATTTCGATCCCGTCTCTCATTCCGATTACGACTACGTTAAAAAAAAACCTTTGCCATGTTCTTTCCAAATTGCGATGTACATCGTATCAGCTGTAAAGTTTTGCTGCAGCTGCTTTAGCCTTACCTGACTTGCAACTGTTCTACAGGCCCTCAGTCTTGGACAACTTTGCCCTGGTATCTGGGCAGCTGAACACCTTGAACAAGCTCCTAAGGAATGATAAAACACCGATTCTAAGAAATCAGGTCATCATCCCATTGCTGCTCTCTCCTGACCGTGATGATGAATTGATGGTATGTCATGAATCCAATTACAACTACCACATTATTTCAGCAATGCTTGGATTTCTCTGACCTAGGTCTCCTTGTGCAATAGAATGGGTAAGATAGAGCTCTTAATGATAGCAGAGTCGGGGGGTATGGGGAGAGGGCAGGAATGGAGTACTGATTGTGAATGATCAGCCATGATCACATTGAATGGCGGTGCTGGTTCGAAGGGCCGAATGGCCTCCTCCTGCACCTATTGTGTATTGTCTATTGACTATCTGCAATGAGCTGAGTATTGCAGAGCCAGTTGAATTCCCTCTGTATTCTGCGTTTACTACCAGAATTCTTCAATACTTAACAATTAATTTACAGGGGGAGTTATATTATGTTTCAAAAAAGGAGTATCGTGGAAAACGATATGACAGTGAAAGCAAGAGAATGACCAAGGAAATAGGATGGGTTGATGATGTCTTAATAACAAGAGTAAAAAAAGTTATTTGTCTTCATAACTTTGACATTCATCCAGTTCAAGCAGGAAAGGGAAGACGTGACACAAAGCAACATACTGAGTCTTACATATAAAAACAGATAATTCAAGAAATAAGCACAGCATGTCATGCAAGATTTATGCAAAAAAGATGGTTAATCTTTCAGCTCAATGAACTTTCATTAAACACTGAGCTGAAAATGTAACTGTCTCTCTTCACAAGTGCTGCTGAGTGTTTCGGGAGGAATTTTGATCCTGATAAGTATCTCAGTAAGGCATGATGTTACAAAATGCTTTTTTAAAACCTTAGCTAGACATAAAATGCTGGAGTAACTGTGGGACAGGCAGCATCTCGAGAGAAGGAATGGGTGACGTTTTGGGTCGAGGCCCTTCAGACTGAAAGTCATGGGAAAGGGAAACTAGAGATATAGACAATGATGATTGTTAGATTTAGCTCTTTGGGCTGAAAGAATCAAGGGATATGGGGGGAAAAACAGGAATGGAGTACTGATTTTAAATAATCAGCCATGATCATATTAAATGGCGATGCTGGCTGAAAGGGCCGAATGGCCTACTCCTGCACCTATTTTTTAATGTAGACAGATATGGAACAAATGAATGAAAAACATGCAAAAAAGTAACAATGATAAAGGACACAGGCCATTGTTAGCTGTTTGCTAGGTAAGAATGAAAAGCTGCCGTGACTTGGCTGGTGGAAGGATGGAGAGAGAGGGAATGCAGGGGTTACTTGAAGTTGGAGAAATCAGCAGTTTGTGTCTATATTCGGTTTAAACCAGCATCTGCAGTTTCTTCTTATACATATTAAAAATCTTTGAGTTCTTTGGGAGGTGGGAGGAAATGCTGCTTGTTAGCGATCTAACGCAGGGAAAATTGAGACTGATTTTGGTGTTCACTCTGTATGCAGGCTGTGTAAAATTATCTAGGTTACGATATTTTACCTCATGATAGCTTCCACAAATGGCTGCATTGAAATTTATGACTTTACCTTTTAATCTTACAAATTCATACAGCCCAGCTACGATAATTAATTATGTTCACAGTGAAGCACTTTCTATAAATTATCAAAGGTTCTCATTATATTTCAAGGTGAAAAATATCAAGTGGTGAGCCAACTCCGTGTAGCTAAATTAATTATTTATTTACAATTAAGTGATTTATAAATCCAAACAATATTTTAGAAAGGAAATTGTATCTAGAATAGTAGCGACTTAAAATTCACCTCTATTGCTCTCAATGCAAAGTACTTTGGCACATATTCAGTACTCGAGCAGCACCCTAGAAATGTGAGCAACCATTACGCTTTCTCTGTTGCGGGGATACCTGAGAGAGATATATAAAATTAAGAGACCCATCGGTCGAGTAGGCAGGCAGAGCCTATTTCCAGAGATGGAAATTTTAAATACTCTAGGGCAGAGCTTTAAGGCGAGAGAGCCAAAGTTTAGCGGATATGTGTCAGCAGGTTTTGTTGCGTAGAGGGCGGTGAGTCCCCAGAACCCGCTGCAAAGGGCGGTGGTGGAGGTAGATACGATAGTGACATTTAAGGGACGTTTGAATAAACACTTGGATACGCAGAGAATGGAGAGATATGCATTATGTGCAAGCGGATAAGGGTTGGTCTTGGCATCATGTTTGGCACAGTGTGGGCAGAAGGGCCTGTTCCTGTGCTGAATTGCTCTGCCCTTGCCTTGTTCTGGAGGAAAGGGGATACGAGCAAAGATGCGACAGAAATATATGAGACTCCTCAAAGGCTCTGCCTCGGAGTGAAAGTCACAAAGTATAACCAAAATACTTGTGAGTGTCTATGGGTTTTAATGGATATTTGTCAGTCAGCTATTCCCTGACTTAGAGATAGAGACATCCAGAAAGGAAGCAGAAGAAAGGAACCACATTAAGACGTCAGACGCAGGGCAGAAGCTGGCTGTAAAAGGCATGACATTTTTGAGTTCATCAAGAATGTAAGAACCAGTACAGAAATCAATGTACCGGAAAACAGTTTAAGGAAGGAAGCCTAATAGTGAAACTATTTTAATTGTGTCACATGTCATTTGTCTTTAATAAATCTTTGCTGCTATTTATTTATTTTCTGGGTATCTGCTCATGTTTTCTCAGGTTATTATCTTCAACAGCTTTCCCACCACTGAAGTTAGACAGATTGACCAATGGTTCTTGTGTTTATGTTTATAATCTTTCTTGAACAAGGGTACATCACTTGCAATTCTCCAGAAAAGGGCACATCGCTTGTAATTCTCTGGAGGCTTAGAGGCATATGACCAGTAACTCTGCGACTTCTACCATCATTTCTCTCAGCAACCTATGAAGAATTTTGTTCTGATTAAATAACTTTGTATACTTTTGGAGAGAAGTATTGATTTTCTTTCAAAACTTAAACTGCACCTTTTTATTCTTATGGAATTACAAGGTTTCGAAATGTTTCAGTGATTATAACCTTGTCTGCTGATTCATGCCTTTCTTTCATAGAAACTAACAGAGGGTCGAGTTCCAGTTTTCAGTCACGAGGTGGTTCCAGATCATCTCCGAACTAAACCAGATCCAGAAGTCGAAGAACAGGAAAAGCAGCTGAGTGCAGAGGCAGCACGCCTGGCACCTGACGTGGCTCAGGTACAGCATCGTTTTCATTCGGAAATGTTTAACATGCGTGAGTGCAGCACAGGAACGGGCACTTCAGCCCACGATGTCTGTGTCAACAAGATGCCATATTAAACCAACTCCTGCCTGTACGTGATTCATATCCTGCATGTTCATGTACCTTTCTAAAAATGTCCTAAACACCACTATCGCATCTGCTTCTACCACCACCCATGGCAGTGTGTTCCAGACCGACCATTCCCTGAGTAAAAAAGACATGCCCTGCTGATCTCCTTTAAACTCCCTCCTCTCACCATAAAACTCTTGCATTTTACATTTCTATCCTTGGAAGAAGATTCAGACTGTGTACCCTATCTGTGCTTCTCATCATTTTATAATCTTCTACAAAGTATCCCTGTTCTATATACATTCGACGTCCATCTTCAAGGAAGAAGGAATGCAATTTCAGGAATTAATGGGGAACAACATGTCAAGAGTAAGTGAGGGACTGAAATTACCATTAGTTAAATGGAAAATAGTAATGGAGAAATTAATTGAAATGAAAACCAATAAATCCCAGAATCTGGAAACACACCGAATTGCAGATGTTGGAATCTTAAGTAAAACAAACTTCCACCACTATATTTATTTTACAGTTTTCTCCTACCCTACTACAAGCAGTTTGAAGAAGGGTCCTGATCTGAAGTATCACCTATCCATTCCCTCCACAGATGCTGCCTGACCCGCTGAGTTACTCTAGCACTTTGTGTTTTGCTCAAAATCCCAGGACCTACATCCCAAAGTTTTGAAAGTGATCACTAAAGAGATAACAAGTGCACTGGTTATCATCTTTTAAACCATATATTCCAGAACTGTCCCTGCAAATTTGGAGGTAGCAACTGTAACCTTCATCTTCAGGAATGCAGGAAGAGAAAGTTTTTAAACTATGCAATATCAATTCTCAGGGAAAGGCTAGAATCTATTAAAGAAGGATACTTAGAAACAATAATGCACCCCTTCCAACTTTGCCGGAAAGTTTCCGCTTTCTTATTTCATTTCCGCCATTCCGATTTCGCCTCACATTTTTCTGCAAAACAGTCGGTAATTGCAATTTGTCAATTCGGCCGCGAGAGGTCGCTAGGAGTTCCGCGAGAAATCCCCCATGCCTTGGGTCTCCACGAAAATGTGGCACCTAAGCTGGGCAAGGCAGCCAATCTCAACCTCATCGGGACTTCCATGGCCGATCAATGGGTTGAATATGCAACCCGCGGCCGGGGCTCTGGAACTCCAGCCCAGCTGGAGCCAGCACAGATATCCCCATAGCCAACTTCCTTGGCCGGCTGGAAAAACCACCAAAGCTCTGCAACCAAAAGTGCCAGAAAATCAGTGGTGGAACTGTAATGAGTAAATATTAAATTTAAGTGCAAAACTATATAACTACATTAATTAAGACGGGGTTAAAATATAAAGCACTGCAGAAAAGCCAATTACCACCTTTTTGGCAGTCTCAAGGCAGATTATTATCTGAATGGTGTCAAGTTAGGAAAAGGGGACGTACAACGAGATCTGGGTGTCCTAGTGCATCAGTCACTGAAAGGAAGCATGCAGGTACAGCAGGCAGTGAAGAAAGCCAATGGAATGTTGGCCTTCCTAACAAGAGGAGTTGAGTATAGGAGCAAAGAGGTCCTTCTGCAGTTGTACAGGGCCCTAGTGAGACTGCACCTGGAGTACTGTGTGCAGTTTTGGTCTCCAAATTTGAGGAAGGATATTCCTGCTATTGAGGGCGTGCAGCGTAGGTTTACTAGGTTAATTCCCGGAATGGCGGGACTGTCATATGTTGAAAGACTGGAGCGGCTATGCTTGTATACACTGGAATTTAGAAGGATGAGAGGGGGTCTTATCGAAACATATAAGATTATTAAGGGGTTGGACACGTTAGAGGCAGGAAACGTGTTCCCAATGTTGGAAGAGTCCAGAACCAGGGGCCACAGTTTAAGAATAAGGGATCGGCCATTTAGAACGGAGATGAGGAAAAACTTTTTCATTCAGAGTTGTAAATCTGTGGAATTCACTGCCTCATAAGGCAGTGGAGGCCAATCCTCTGAATGCATTCAAGAGAGAGCTAGATAGAGCTCTTAAGGATAGCGGAGTCAGGGGTTATGGGGAGAAGGCAGGAACGGGATACTGATTGAGAATGATCAGCCATGATCACATTGAATGGCGGTGCTGGCTTGGGCCGAATGGCCTCCTCCTGCACCTATTGTCTATTGTAATGTTTCAACCGTTTTACTCATTTATTTCTGCCGTTACAGAAATATGTTCAGACTATGAACAAAATGTGCGGCAACCTACTTGACAAACTCAACAACACCCGTGAAGAGCGGGAGTCTGAGAGTGGAGGTACACAACAAACAAAGCAATACTTCATAATTGTTCAAGTGCAATTTTCTAATAAATTTTTAAAAGTGCTCTGAAATCTAACCGCCACATCATTAACAGCATAGTTTAGAGATCCAGCATGGAAACAGGTCATTTGGCCCACTGATTCTGCACCGACCAGCGATCATCCGTACACGAGTTCTATATTATCCCAGTTTCACATCCTTCACGCAAGGGACAAAATTACAGAAGCCAATTAACCTACAAAGCTGAGATACTTTGGGATTATGGGAGGAAACCGGAGTACTCGGAGAAAGCCCACATGGTCACAGGGAGAACATGCAAACTCCATACAGACAGCACCTGTAGTCAGGATCGAACCTGGGTTTGTGGTGCTTTAAGGTGCTTTCAGTTATTAAAGATGTGATAGCATCACATTTGGAAAGTGGTGAAATCATCGGACAAAGTCAGCATGGATTTACCAAAGGCAAATCATGTCTGACGAATCTTATAGAATTTTTCGAGGATGTAACTAGTAGAGTGGATAAGGGAGAACCAGTCGATGTGTTATATCTGGACTTTCAGAACGCCTTCGACAAGGTCCCACATAGGAGATTGGTGTACAAACTTAAAGCACACGGTATTGAGGGTTCAGTGTTGAGGCGGATAGAAAATTGGTTGGCGGACAGGAAGCAAAGAGTAGGGATAAACGGGTCCTTTTCGGAGGCAGTGACTAGTGGGGTACCGCAAGGCTCAGTGCTGGGACCCCAGTTATTTACAGTGTATATTAATGATTTGGACGAGGGAATTGAATGCAACATCTCTAAGTTTGCGGATGACACGAAGCTGGGTGGCAGTGTTAGCTGCGAGGAGGATGCTAGGAGGCTGCAGAGTGACTTGGATAGATTAGGCGAGTGGGCAAATGCATGGCAGATGCAATATAATGTGGATAAATGTGAGGTTATCCACTTTGGCGGCAAGAACAGGAAAGCAGAGTATTACCTGAATGGTGACCGATTGGGAGAAGGGGAGATGCAACGTGACCTGGGTGTCATGGTGCACCAGTCATTGAAAGCAAGCATGCAGGTGCAGCAGGCAGTGAAGAAAGCGAATGGTATGTTGGCATTCATAGCAAGAGGATTTGAGTTTGGGAGCAGGGAGGTTCTGCTGCAGTTGTACAGGGCCTTGGTGAGACCGCACCTGGAGTATTGTGTGCAGTTTTGGTCTCCTAACCTGAGGAAAGACGTTCTTGCCTTAGAGGGAGTACAGAGAAGGTTCACCAGATTGATCCCTGGGATGGCGGGACTTACATATGAGGAAAGACTGGATAGACTGGGCTTGTACTCGCTGGAATTTAGAAGACTGAGGGGGGATTTTATAGAAACATATAAAATTCTTAAGGGGTTGGAGAGGCTAGATGCGGGAAGATTGTTCCCGATGTTGGGGGAGTCCAGAACCAGGGGTCACAGCTTAAGGATAAGGGGGAAGTCTTTTAGGACCGAGATGAGAAAACATTTCTTCACACAGAGTGGTGAGTCTGTGGAATTCTCTGCCACAGAAGGTAGTTGAGGCCAGTTCATTGGCTGTATTTAAGAGGGAGTTAGATGTGGCCCTTTTTGCTAAAGGGATCAGGGGGTATGGAGAGAAGGCAGGTACAGGCTACTGAGCTGGATGATCAGCCATGATCATATTGAATGGCGGTGCAGGCTCGAAGGGCCGAATGGCCTACTCCTGCACCTATTTTCTATGTCTATGTTTCTAAGGCAGCAACTCTATCGCTGCGCCGCTGTGCCACTCCAAGCAGAAGAATCAGATTATTCCGCTAGTCATGTTGATCCTAAATTCAAACCTGATGCCTATATTTTATATCAACCATCCACATGGTTATGATAAGCGGGATAGCTAGAACAGTGGAATCTTTGAAAATGTGTCATTTGTGCCCTGTTGCATCTCTGAGCATCTTAGTTAGTTACTGAGAAAAAGTCTGTATGGTGTCATGGATGATAATTTGGTAAATTCAGACCCTCAGTACTTGGGCTAAATATTGGCAATTAATTCTTGTCATTCTCCATTCAAGCTCTGCCTTCAGTGAATCATGGGTGAGGAAGTGGCGGCGCCTAACGGCTGCGGCTCGCTAGCAGTCTGTCTTTTTTTCCTTTTTTTTTTTTTGTGTCGGTTTTGGGATGTTTTTTTTTTTTTGGTTGTGTATGTGTGGGGGGTGGTGGTGTGGGGGGGGTGGGGGAAACCTTTCTCTTTTAGGTCTCTTCCTCATGGCGCGGGGTGCGGCTCGGCCGCGGGGCCTAACATCGCCCGGTGCGGCTCGGCCGCGGGGCTTTTCATCGCTGGTGCGGCTCGGCCGCGGGACTTAGCTGCGCACGGCTCGGCCGCGGGACTTTACATCACCTGGTGCGGCTCGGCCGCGGGACTTTGCATCGCCCGGGAGGGAGGGGGGGAGGAGAGGGTGCTGCACCAATGAAGGAGAGGTTTGGGCCCCAACGGATCCACTTGGTCTAGTGACTTTTTATATGACGTATGGAGCCTCCTCACTGCATCACTAGAGGCTCTGTTACCCTGCAGACTGAGCCCTAGGAAGGGATTCCAGGAAAATGAGGTCCCGGCCAGCAAGATCTGGTCAACTCTAACATTGTAGAGGAATTTAATATTGGTACGAACTTGCAGCATTTGAACTTGCAATGCTTCTTTTAGCCTTGCGACAGAACAAGCAGACCTTCAACCCAGCTGATACCAATGCTCTCGTGGCAGCAATTGGATTTGGAAAAGGATTATCAAAACCAATCAGACAGCCCCAAGTTGGCCCAGTGGCTGCAGGTCAATCTGTTCCAGGTGGTGGCCTGCAGGGAGGTCCAACCCTGTCCCAGGTGACAATTCAAGGTGGCCCAAGCCAGCCGGGAATGCCTGGCCAAGTTCCATCGCAGCCAGGTAAGCAGTACATATCAGTATTCCCATCTATTGTGTTGGTAGAAAGTTGTACTGTTGCCAAAACATGGTTATTTGTGTCTTTGTGAAGCTTTATTAGTATAACTCAAAACCTTTACTCATCGTCAAGAAAACTTCCGTTGCATCATCCCAAAATTGATATACTTATTTTGGTGATCTCTGATTATCCAAAAGGAATTTGAAGCCCAGAAATTGCATTTTGGGGCTGTATTCTCACTTTAAATATAAGCATTTTAATTCTGCTCTGATAATGTAATACATGTAGGCTTTAACAACATTGAATAATAACTATCTGAGTGAAATTGGCTCAGTACAGGTGAATTGTTCTTCACTAAGCAGTTCCAATACAAGTTAACGGTTTAAATAAAAAGGCTAAGGGGGGTAAAAATGGAAGTTGGTTGGAACATTCTTTTACAAATGGGAATACACTTAAGATATCAAAAAAATAGTGAAATATATAGAGTAAGCCTGTCAAAATGTGCAACAAATGTTCTTAAAAGGGCAAAGAATTTACAGGATATGGCAAGAAGGAAGTGGGCATTTTCTATTTTTATTATTTATCAATTCAAATGCTCTATTACCATTCAAATGTTCTATTCCCCTTGTTTTGTGAATTCAATCTGGAACTGAATTACTTTGCAGAATTAAATTCAGTTCTTGCATTTGTCATTGATAGAGATTACAATATGTTTTGTGTCAAAATTACAAAATCATAAAATATATTTATTGATTATGAAGGATGCTGGATAATTATCGCAGATAATGGATTTCACATCCTGTACTTTCTGCGAGTCCGATTAGAAGTATAAAAGTATTTATTTCACAAAATGCTGGAGTAACTCAGCAGGTCAGGCAGCATCTCAGGAGAGAAAGAATGACAATAGACAATAGGTGCAGGAGTAGGCCATTCAGCCCTTCGAGCCAGCACCGCCATTCAATGCGATCATGGCTGATCACTCTCAATCAGTACCCCGTTCCTGCCTTCTCCCCATACCCCCTCACTCCGCTATCCTTAAGAGCTCTATCCAGCTCTCTCTTGAAAGCATCCAACGAACTGGCCTCCACTGCCTTCTGAGGCAGAGAATTCCACACCTTCACCACCCTCTGACTGAAAAAGTTCTTCCTCATCTCCGTTCTAAATGGCCTACCCCTTATTCTCAAACTGTGGCCCCTTGTTCTGGACTCCCCCAACATTGGGAACATGTTATCTGCCTCTAATGTGTCCAATCCCCTAATTATCTTATGTTTCAATAAGATCCCCCCCTCATCCTTCTAAATTCCAGTGTATACAAGCCCAATCGCTCCAGCCTTTCAACATACGACAGTCCCGCCATTCCGGGAATTAACCTAGTGAACCTACGCTGCACGCCCTCCATAGCAAGAATATCCTTCCTCAAATTTGGAGACCAAAACTGCACACAGTACTCCAGGTGCGGTCTCACCAGGGCCCGGTAGAACTGTAGAAGGACCTCTTTGCTCCTATACTCAACTCCTCTTGTTACGAAGGCCAACATTCCATTGGCTTTTGGGTCGAGACCCTTCTTCAGACTGAAGAAGGGTCTCGACCTGAAACGTCACCCATTCTTTCTCTCCTGAGATGCTGCCTGACCTGCTGAGTGAACTAAATACCTTCGATTTGTACCAGCACCTGTAGTTATTTTCTTACACTAGAAGTATAAAAGTGCTCCCCTTCAGTTTTATATCTTCTCTTTTTTTCCAGGTAAAATGCCAAGTACCATAAAAACCAACATCAAGTCTGCAATGCATCCATATCAGCGATGAGCCCTGAGCCATGGACATTGTCATAACAACGCATATAGTGCAAGGAACAAACTGAGATGAATGTTAACGTTATTGATAGTTTGAAGGCTCTTTAAAAGTTAAGCATTTGTATATTCATGAAACTTGATTCATTCATTGTAGTACACTTCACTCGAGGTGGTACATTGATATTAAATACAACACACATGAAAGCACTGCTGAACTTTAAAAAGATTCTTACAAGAAACATTCAGTGAATAGCTTTCCTTTTTGTTCATCGCATCCCAATGATCAATAAATCTCCGGGTTCCAAGTGATATTAGCTTAGTGTGTAGATACAGCGCAGAAACAGGCACAGGCCCTTCGGCCCACCGAGTCCGCACCGACCAGCGATCCCCGCAAGGTTAACAAGCCAACACACACCAGGGACCATTTACACTTATACCATGTATACAAACCCAAGCCAATTAACCTGCAGACCTGTATGTCTTTGGAGTGTGGGAGGAAACCGAAGTTCTCAGAGAGTTCTCCCACGGGGAGAACGTACAAACTCCGTATAGACAGTACCCGTAGTCGGGATCGAACCCGTGTCTCCGGTGCTGCAAGCGCTAAGGCAGCAACTCTACCGCTGCGCTACCGTGCTGCCCATCTCTATTCTAGAGATACATTGATAATTAATTATCTTTACTGTCATTTCAGCAGTTTGGAATGGTTCGATAGTACATATGTGTCCAAAGATTTACTTAAATATGTTTTCTGCACAGCTGTTTTGTATCATGTCAAACATTGTTTTCATTTTAATGCTATCTTAAAGGTATAATCCACTAATTATGATTTAATACCTATTAAGGTAATGTTTCCTCCAGCTTTTAAAATTGATTCTTATTTATATTTGTCTTTTTTTTTAAACTCTACCATCCAATGTTGTTGGATACATTTGTATAAAGTATGTAACCATTGGCTTAATAAAATACTTTTATTTTCACACTTCCCTCACCTCACCTGTATCCACCAATTGCTTGTCCTGACCCAACCTCTCTTCCAGGTTCTGTGTGTGCTGGTGCGTATTCACATAAAGCCAAATAGATTAAACCATCCCTATCCTAATAAGCATCAGTAATGTAGATAATTGATTACTTTTCACTGCCCTCTCTGCTGTCCAGACCAATTTGTTCCTCTCTCAGACTCAGAGTCTGAAGAAGGGTCTCGACCCAAAACCTCACCCATTCCTTCTTTCCGGAGATGTTGTCTGTCCTGCTTAGTTACTCCAGCATTTTGTGTCTACCTTGTTCCTCTCTCAGTTCTGACAAAGAATCCCAGTGAGAAAATGTTAAGTTTTCCATTCCACCGATGCTGCCTAATTTGTTATTTTAGATTTCAAGCATCTACAATTTTTTTGATGCAATGTGCAAGATTTCCATTACATTCAATCAAAACTTACAAGTAATACATGTAATGAATGTTCTAAAATAATTGGAAATAAGGACTTCCACAGGGATAGACACAAGGAACAGCAGACAAATACAGACTGGAGTAACTCAGCGGGTAAGGCAACATCTCTGGAGAACATGGATAGGCGACATTTCGGGTTGGGATCCTTCATCAGACTGACTGTACTAGGGTGGGGAAAGTTGGAAGAGAGTTGGGGCCAGGACAAGTGATTGGTGACGTGGGGGATGAATGGCAAATGGTTGGACAAAGGTCAGAGACGAAAAGACAAAAGGTCGTGAGACAAGGAGAGAAGAGGCGATACAGGATATAGTTGTTAGCATTGCGGCACAACAGTTCCATAGATAAAATCCAATGTCTGCAAAGGGTTGAGGTGAATTGGACTGTACCCCAGTTTATGGAAAGACCAGGTTTAGAAGGGTCTCGACCGAAACGTCACCCATTCCTTCTCTCCAGAGATTCTGGCTGTCCCACTGAGTGACTCCAGCTTTTTGAGTCTACGGTTTAAACCAGCATCTGCAGTTCCTTCTTACACTTACATTTTGTGTCTATGGATGGATGGACCGCTGAGAAGCCTGATAATAGAGGGGAAGAAGCTGTACCTGTGTCAGGTCCACGACAGATCGTTGGTAATAATATCGCCAAGGAACTTGAGGCTCTTAACCATTTCCACGAAGATAGACACAAAAAGCTGGAGTAACAACGCGACAGGCAGCATCTCTGGAGAGAAGGAATGGGTCACGTTTCGGGTCGCGTCCCTTCAGATACGAAACGTCACCCATTCCTTCTCTCCAGAGATGCTGCCTACCCTGCTGAGTTACTCCAGCTTTTTGAGTACGGTTTAAACCAGCATCTGCAGTTCCTTCTTACGCTTAACCATTTCCACCATTGATGCTGATTGACGTGTGTACTCCATCACATTCTCTGAAATTGATAATTAGCTCCTTTGCCAGAAAACTTGCCCCGACACCATGTCACTAAGGTTACTATCTCTTTCCAGCACTGTCTTATTGTTTGTGATTCGGACCACCACAGTGGTGTCAAACTTATTGCTGGGGTTAGAGCTGAATTTTGCACACAACCATGAGCACATAGGCGGTATGGTAGGGGACTGAGAATGCATCCTTGCGGGGTTGCTGATTTCTAGGTCCAGGATTTTGGAGACAAGTTTGGATATGATTGTGGTATTAAAGACGAGCAATAGTCCATTAAATAGGAGTCCTTGTTTAGGTGATCCAGAGCTGAAGGGAGGATAACTTGTTCAGGGCATTGCGTTATTGTAATGTTGGTCCAGTGTTTTGTGTTCAAGTCTCTGAAGGTATGCTTTGATTGGGATCAAGGCCAGAATGTAATCCAGTAAAATGCGTCTGGTAATATATTAAAAGTCTCAGCGTTTTAGATTGAATGCTCTTAATAATTACAAGTTCCACTACCAGTGTCTAGAAAAGAGTTGCTTAGTGATTTTAACAGTCCTATGTGAAAGATGAATAATTAAATTATGCAATCCGTAAATCGTTGGGTGCTGGAGCTGTCTGTTAATACTCTCAAACAGATATCAGGAGAAAACTTTTGACTTACGCTGTGATAAATGGCCATAATTTGGGTTGTGCGGCACGGTGGCGCAGCGGTAGAGTTGCTGCCTTACAATGAATGCAGCGCCGGAGACTCAGGTTCGATCCTGACTACGGGTGCTGTCTGTACGGAGTTTGTACGTTCTCCCCGTGACCTGCGTGGGTTTTCTCCGATATCTTCGGTTTCCTCCCACACTCCAAAGACGTACAGGTATGTAGGTTAATTGACTGGGTAAATGTAAAAATTGTCCCTAGTGTGTGTAGGATAGTGTTAATGTGCGGGGATCGCTGGGCGGCACGGACTCGGTGGGCCGAAGGGCCTGTTTCCGCGCTGTGTCTCTAAATCTAAAAAATCATAATGATCCACACAGAGAAGAAACATTTGCTAAGAAATTCAGGTTCATCGGAGTAAAAAACGTGTGGCTCTGCCGGGCAGATTGAGAAATTACCCTCCAGGCAAGGATAAACCAATTGCAAACACTCCCAGGTACCCCCTTTGAATATTCAGACACTCCCCAGGTCCACTGCTAAATGTTCACACTCCCCAGATCCCTAGTCAATATTCACACACGCCCTGGGTCTACCCGTAAATATTCACAATTTGGGTTTTTTTTTCAGCTTTTGACTTGAATGAAACAAAATGGCGCCAGAAACATGGCGACTCTTGTGTACTTAGTATAATCTATTCCTACACTTATTGTACTTAAGTATGATTGTGCCTATTTATACAAAACTTATTACTGATTGTATGCGAAAAAGGAAGTTCACTGCATCCAAGTACATGTGACAGTAAAGTCCCCTTGAAGCATTGAAATTAAAGCAGCAGCCCAGGCAATATCATGACGAGTCTAAGCAACCACATTTTGTCTATCGACATCAAATCCATTTTCCCACATTTGGTCTGATTGCCAATTTTAGCGCCCAGAATATTTCAACTTTCAAAAAGTCTTTGACAAGGTCCCACACAAGAGATTAGTGTGCAAAATTAGAGCACATGTTATTAGAACACAAAATTAGAGCACATGTGGGGGCTCAGGACTTTCATCGGCCTGCTCGGCTCGGCCCTGGGACTTACCATCGCCCGGTGGGGGCTCAGGACCTTCATCGGCCTGCTCGGCTCGGCCCTGGGACTTTCCATCGCCCAGTGGGGGCTTCAAAAAGTTGGGAGCCTCGATCACCTCGTGGCACCACGGGAGAAGAAATCAGGAGGAGATAAGACTTTGCCTTCCATCACAGTGAGGGTGTGCCTAGAGCAATCACTGTGATGGCTGTTTGTGTAAAAATTGTGTAAAAATTGTATCTGTGTGTCCTGTGCTTTTTGTTCTCTACTGCCGGACCCTGACGTGAGAGGACGCTGGCGTTGTTTATTCGCCGCTTCTCCGTTAGGATAGTTTGTTTGTTTTTATGTTTGATTGTTTATGTAAAGCGCTTTGAGCACCTGATAAGGCGCTATATAAAATAAATGTTTATTATTATTATTATTATTATTTGAGGGTAAGGTATGGACATGGATAGAAAACTATAAGAAAATAACTGCAGATGCTGGTACAAATCGAAGGTATTTATTCACAAAGTGCTGGAGTAACTCAGCAGGTCGGGCAGCATCTCGGGAGAGAAGGAATGGGTGGACGTTTCGGGTCAAGACCCTTCTTGGGTTTCTAGAGAACTGGTTGGCAGATAGAAAGCAAAGAGTAGGAATTAATGGGTCCTTTTCAGAATAAGATGAGGAAAAACTTATGTGAGGCAGAAGGCAGAGGAGGCCAATTCACTGGATGTTTTCAAGAGAGAGAGTTAGATTTAGTTCTTAGGGCTAAAGGAATCAAGGGATAAGGGGGAAAAGCAGGAACGGGGTACTGATTTTAGATGATCATATTGAAAGGCGGTGCTGGCTCGAAGAGCCAAATGGCCTACTCCTGCAACTATTTTTCTATGTTTCTGAGTTTGTGCACATTCATGTTTCATCATTTCCAGATGCAGCATCTCTATTTCACTTTGGAGACCAGACTATAATTGTAGTAGTTTTTAAAGTGAAAAAGACAATGTTGTGTAAAACAAGAAGTTTTAAAAAGCATCTAAGACTTTGACTATGACTGAAAATGAAACTTAGATGTTAATTTTTAGTAGATAATTGACAAATTTTGTCAGCAATGATGAAATAATAGCTGTGCAAGACTTTATTAAGCCCACACTTGGAGTATTGTATACAATTCAAGTTGCCCGACTGGAGGAAGGGCATCGTTTTACTGGAACGAATGTAAAAAAATATTTAAGATTGCGATCTTGACTGGAGGGTATGAGTTTGAAGGATAGGCTGGGGCTTTCTTCCCTGCAGAGGGAAGGCTGAGGGATGACCTTATTGAGGTTTGTAAGCTCATGAGGGGAATAGATGAGTTGAATATCCACACTCATTTCCTCGTAGGGGAATCTAAACTAGAGGGCATAGGTTTAAGATAAGAGGGGAAAGATTCTAAAAAGGGAACACAATTTTTCACGCAAAATGGTGCATTGAACAAGCTGCCAGAGTAAGCGGTAGAGGTAGGTACAGCATTTAAAAGATACTTGGGCAGCTACCTGGAAAGGAGGTTTTGGAGGGATATGATTTTTAGATTTAGAGATACAGCGCAGAAACAGGCCCTTTGGCCCACCGGGTCCGCGTCGCCCAGCGATCCCCGCACACTAACACTATCCTACACCCACTAGGAACAATGTTTACATTTGCCCAGCCAATTAACCTACATACCTGTACATCTTTGGAGTGTGGGAGGAAACCGAAGATCTTGGAGAAAACCCACGCAGGTCACGAGGAGAACGTACAAACTCCGTACAGACGGCACCCGTAATCAGGATCGAACCTGAGTCTCCGGCGCTGCATTCGCTGTAAGGCAACTCTTCCGCTGCGCCACCGTGCCACCATATGGACCAGATGCAGGTTGGTGGGAATAGCTCAGATGCAATAGGCCAAGGGAACTGTTGTCAAGAGTATTTAATCATGTGTATCAGGACCAAAAGAATAAAGTTATTACTGCAGCTTTACAGGTGCATTAAACTCAACAACAAATACCATAAATTATCAGTTATTAGTCATACAGCACGGAAACAGGCTCTTCACCCCACGCCAACCTAAATGCCCCATCTACGCCAGTCCCAACATGCCATGTTTGGCCCCTATCCCTCTAAACCTTCATGTGTAGGAAAGAACTGCAGATGCTGGTTTAAATCAAAGATAGATACAAAATGCTGGAGTAACTCAGCGGGACTGACAGCATCTCTGGAGAGAAGGAATGGGTGATGTTTCGGGTTGAGACCCTTCTTCAGAGACCTCCCCTCTAAACCTTCCCCTTCTTTGCAGCTGTCCAAATGTCTTTTAAATGTTGTTATAGCACCTGTCTCAACTGCCTCTTTTGGCAGCTCATTCCATACACCCATGAACATATTGCACCTCAGGTTCTAGCAAACCAGACCATTGACAGTGCGAGCCAAAGTGGAGTGCCATCTTACTAGTGCCAGTAGTACTATAGTAATTCAGTGCTGAGTACTGAATTACTTCTATAGAAAAATCAGTGCTGAGTTAGGGGTTGCGGTTAGGGTAAGCAGGGTGGATCAAGAGTCAGGCGGTTGATGGGATGAAGCTGTTCTTGAACCTGCAGGTAACAATTCCCAGGGTCCTGCAACAACTTTTCGATGATAGCAGAAAGATGAAGGCGTGGCCAGGTGTGGGTCTTCAAGCCATCAGCTGCCTTCTTATCATATCATATCATATATATACAGCCGGAAACAGGCCTTTTCGGTCCTCCAAGTCCGTGCCGCCCAGCGATCCCCGCACATTAACACTATCCTACACCCTCTAGGGACAATTTTTACATTTACCCAGCCAATTAACCTACATACCTGTACGTCTTTGGAGTGTGGGAGAAAACCGAAGATCTCGGAGAAAACCCACGCAGGTCACGGGGAGAACGTACAAACTCCTTACAGTGCAGCACCCGTAGTCAGGATCGAACCTGAGTCTCCGGGGCTGCATTCGCTGTAAAGCAGCAACTCTACCGCTGCGCTACCGTGCCGCCCTGAGAAAGTGGTTTCTGCAGATCTCTGATGGTGGAGTGATCAATACTGATGATGGACCGGACAATGTCCACCATTCTTTTACAGCCCACTCCGTTGTTGAGCATTTGGATTACTGAACCTGGACACGTGCAACCAATCAGTTTTCTCTCCACCTTACATCAGAAGTTTGGTTCGAGTATTCTGCGATATGCTGATTCTTCATGATTCTTTGAGGAAGCAGTCGTTCTTTGTGATTGCATCAATGTACTGGCATTTGGACATCATCAGAGGTGGCCATAACTGATAGTAGTAGAATTAGGCCATTCAGCCCATCAAGTTCACTCTGCCATTCAATCATGGCTGATCTATCTCCCCCCTCCTAACCACATTCTCCTGCCTTCCCCCCATAACCTCTGACACCTAGAAGCTAGAAGTGTCCAGGATGCTCTCCACTGCCACTATTGAAGACTGGTGCACAGTCGCTCAGCTCTCCCCGAATTCAACAATCAGCTCCTTAGTCTTGTTAACGTTGTGAGGGAGGTTGTTGTTCTGGAACCACTCAACCAGATTATCGATCTCTTTCATATACTCTGATTTATCATGACCTGTTATTTGTCCAATAATGTGGTATCATTGGTGACTTTAAAGGTGGCACTGCATCTGCGTCTAGCTACACAGTCCTGTGCATAAAGCAAGCAGAGCAGGGGACCGAGCGAGCATGCAACCTTCAAGAGCCCTGATGCTGATGGTCAGTGAGGAGGAGGTTTCGTTGCCAATTCATATTGACTGAGGTCTGCTTATGAGGGGGGTCACGAATCCAGTTACATAAGGAGAGTGCAGAGCAGAGCACCAGTGAGATCACATTGGCTGATGATCCATTGTGGCGGTAGGTCAATTGAAGGACCAGCTCATTCCTTACTCAGGCAGGAGTTGATCTGCATCACAGCCACTCAAAGTACTTCCAGCACAACAGACGTGCCACCAGTAGGTAATCTATTATACTTTTATTGCCACATGTACTTAGGTACAGTAAAAATTCATTTTTTGCACACAATCAGTAATAATCTTACTATAAATAGGCACAATCACACTTAAGTACAAGAGTGAAGGAATGGTAGATTAGACTGAGAGAACACACGAGTTGCCACATTTCCAGCAACATTTTATATTATTCAAGTCCAAAGTTGAAAAATATTTATCAAAATATGAATATTTACAGGTAGACACAGGGAGAACATAGAGAATAGGTGCAGGAAGAGGCCATTCGGCCCTTCGAGCCAGCACCGCCTTTCATTGTGATCATGGCTGATTGTCCCCAATCAATACCCCGTGCCTGCCTTCTCCCCATATCTCTTGATTCCACTAGCCCTGAGAGCTCTATCTAACTCTCTCTTAAATCCATCCAGTGATTTGGCTTCCACTGCCTTCTGTGGCAGAGAATTCCACAAATTCACAACCTCAGTTTTAAATGGCCTCCCCTTTATTCTAAGACTGAGGCCCCTGGTTCTGGACTCGCCCAACATTGGGAACATTTTTCCTGCATCTAGCTTGTCCAGTCCTTTTATAATTTTATATGTTTCTATATGATCCCCTCATCCTTCTAAACTCCAGTGAATACAAGCCTAGTCTTTTCAATCTTTCCTCATATGTCAGTCCCGCCATCCCAGGGATCAATCTCGTGAACCTACGCTGCACTGCCTCAATTACAAGGATGTCCTTCCTCAAATTAGGAGACCAAAACTGTACTCAATACTCCAGATATGGTCTTACCAGGGCCCTATACAACTGCAGAAGAACCTCTTTACTCCTATACTGAAATCCTCTCGTTATGACTGCCAACATTCCATTAGCTTTCTTCATTGCCTGTTGTACCTGCACGCCAACTTTCAGTGACTGGTGTACAAGGATACCCAGGTCTCGCTGCACCTCCCCCTTACCTAACTTAACTCCATTGAAATAATCTGCCTCCTTGTTTCTGCCGCCAAAGTGGATAACCTCACATTTATCTACATTATACTGTATCTGCCACGCATCTGCCCACTCACTCAACCTGTCCAGGTCACCCTGCAACCTCCTAACATCCTCTTCACAGTTTACACTGCCACCCAGCTTTGTGTCATCCTCAAACTTGCTAGCGTTGCTTCTAATTTCCTCTTCCAAATCATTAATATATATGGTAAACAGTTGCGGCCCCAACACTGAACCTTGCGGCACTCCACTCGCCGCTGCCTGCCATTCTGAAAAGGACCCGTTTACTCCTACTCTTTGCTTCCTGTTTGCCAACCAATTTTTTATCCATGTCAACACGCTACCCCCAATACCATGTGCTCTAATTTTAGTTACCAATCTCCCGTGCAGGACCTTGTCAAAGGCTTTCTGAAAGTCTAGATACACTACATCCACTGGCTCCCCTTCATCCATTTTATTTGTCACATATTCAAAAAATTCCAGAGGATTAGTCAAGCGTGATTTCCCTTTCATAAATCCATGCTGACTTGGACTTATCCTTTTACTGCTATCCAAATGTACCGTTATTACCTCTTTAATAATTGACTCCAGCATCTTTCCCACCACCAAAGTCAGGCTAACTGGTCTGTGATTCCGTTTTCTCTAGCTCCTTTCTTGAAAAGTGGGATAACATTAGCTATCCTCCAATCCACAGGAACTGATCCCGAATCTATTGAACATTGGAAAATGATCACCAATGCGTCCACTATTTCTAGAGCCACCTCCCTGAGGACCCTGGGATGCAGACCATCAGGCCCAGGGGGTTTATCATCCTTCAGTCCCATTAGCCTACCCAATACTATTTCTATGAAATAGCGCATGAATGAGTGTATGAATATTTGCTGTAGTCTGTGAACATTTAGTGGTAGACCTGGAGATTGTGTGAATATTTACTGGAGGTCTCAGGGAATGTTTGGACTCTCAATCAGTTTATTCTTACCTGGTAAGCAATCGCCATTTCTCAATCTGCCCGATGAACCCGAATGTCTTGGCAACTGTTTGCTCTGTGTGGATTAAAATGGACATTACTCCCAATTAGGAGAGTCCTGTTGCCTCAGAATGGAAGGGCAATTTCTGAACAGATAGTACTGTACAGAGAAAATGCTTTAATTTTTCTTTTGAAATCAAGGTTCGGAAACTCAGGTCAAATTGTTTAGCATTTCCCCATGTACAGACATTCCTTGACTTACGTAATTTGTATAAGCTCGCACTTATGTAAATAATTTGGGCAGTTTGTAATTTCCACAACACTCGGAAACAAGGCCAGCAATGCTTACCCAGAAACCCACGCCCTGCAGAAAGTGCCCCAACGGTGAAACAGAACTGAAGGCAGCAATGGCGTCCCTAGAAGGCACCGCATCACAGAAGGTGCCCCCAATGGCGAGACGGAACTCAAGGCAGCAATGCTGATCCAGAAGGCCGTGTGCTGCAGAAAATGCCCCGGATGCCACAGAGACAGTTAATTTGTGAAACATAACCCTTTACGCAAGTCGGGGATGCCTGTATACCCCGAGTTTCTTCTTCACATATGATGGCAATCTTAAGTCTTTGGGGATTCAATTATTATGACATTAAACTAGAAAAGAACAATAATCCACCAACAATTCGCAGGTGCAGGAAGTAACACAAATGAGACAACACGAAACAGATTACCAAGAATCGCTGGTTTGGAGATGAGAAACATAATTAAAGGAATAGGCCTCTCAACTTGGAATCCATGTTGAAAAGCTGTAATACAACAAGTGGTCACGTGATCCCCGTTACACAAAATATATAAAAAATAAAACACGTCTTGAGTTTTGAAATTGAGTTTATTTCAGTGTCAGAGAATTCCTATTGAAACTTGCTCCTGTGATATCATAATCCCAGAGATTTTCCTTCACTGTTCTTTCACTCACGGGGATCTGTTTTAACTGTATGAAAAAGATTTGCAAAGAACTAAAGGATGTACCTGTACTGCTTTTCAAATATGGTACAAATAAGCCTCTTCTAATGGAGCTGTACAGCTGAGGTGTGTCATCAGCAGTTTATCCCCAAGGACAGCTTCACATGATACTCATCAGCACACACAGCTGGCATCTAATGCAAGGAAAAGATTCTGTGTACACATACATCATCAACCCGACTCCTAATGCTGCAGCGTCATGTTGAGACAGTAGTCAGAAGGTAAAGGCTATTCAGAACGAGGTAATGAGGAATATGTCAGCAATACTAATTAAACAGCAGCTTTTACTTTGCTTCAGTTTACTGTCCTTACTATCCGTAAAGGAGGCTGGTGTCAACTGTCTTAAGAGTCCAGACTAGTTGTAGCCACAGTATCCACCTCAGCAGATCTCGCTCGCCACGATCCATCTACGACTCTAAATGGAGGGGTGTTGAGAACTACCCCTCATTTGGCATATTGTACGGTATCCCAGCAATAACAGATCAAAAGGAAAAGGGGATTCTCATGGGTTTTATCACCTACAGGGTATTCAGCAAGTGAAAAAATATATATAATTGATTCTCCTACTCCCCAAACCCAAAATGTTAATAAAATTTGATTCCCGCTGTATGGAAAACATTAACACTGTTGCACCACACAGCCATTTCTTTTAAATATTGTGGTTTCGTTCATTCCCAAAATATACAGCAACATTGCTCGATTCCAACAAATAGTGTAAAAGTCTAATTATAATTAGTATAATGTTACATAAATTGGAAAGTGATGCTTTCTTTTTTTTTTTAAACTAGATATTATAAATTACGAAAGACAGCCACCCAAGTGGGCCATTTCGGAGCACTCTCACAGCTTTTAACTGCACTGCGTGATAGTGGGTAGAATAAACAGCATTAACAGGTTTAATTGTCTGCAGGTTTCCAGACGAAGGGTTAAAAGGCAACACTGTCACACTTTTAGTTCTTTGCAGATCTGGTGGAATTATAAATCCCAACACTGGTAGAGTAGGATAACAACAGAGGCTGAAAAAAATTGCGCATTCAAATGCTCTAAATAAAGACTAGCCTCGTGCACAGACCAGTCCTTTTGGTCAGAGGTGTCGACCCTCCTCTCCCATGTCATACAGTCTGCT
Organism: Rhinoraja longicauda; assembly: GCF_053455715.1. NCBI lineage: Eukaryota > Metazoa > Chordata > Chondrichthyes > Rajiformes > Arhynchobatidae > Rhinoraja > Rhinoraja longicauda. The sequence continues at coordinate 14,883,148 of NC_135963.1, read as the reverse complement.
TTATTCCTGCACCCCCCAATGCCAATTAAACAAGTGCAATGAATCCAAACAAAATCCAGCCTCAATTAACCACAGCCATTTGTTAATTACAGAGATTCCTTAAAACATCAAGTCAGACATCTTTAACCAGGTTAAATGCCATCACGGTGCCAAAGTGATGAATCGGTTGCATGAAATTCTCAAGTCAAGTTCAAAACCAGATACTTGTCGCACCCTCCCTCCGGAAAACTTTCCAAAACACAAAAATACAATAATTGGTGTTTATTTTAAAAAAAGCTATCCTCCTGTTATTTTGTCTTCACCTTCCCGTTCATCACCTCCCCGTTTTCCAGCAAGTGCCCACCGTTTTCCGCTGCTGGCTTGCCGTTCTTCACAGCCCCTCTGCATTTCCGTTCCGTGCTCTTGGGCAGCCTCCTTCCCTTGGTGTAGGCCTGGTACCAGAAGTTAGAAAAGAGGATAAAGAAGAATGTTCCGTACATCCACACAAGGTGGATGAAGATGGGGAACTGGTAATCGCAGTGATCCATGAAGTAGTACTGGTTGACGTGCAGTGAGACAACAATGAACTGGACCTGAAAGACAGGGGGGGGGGGGGGGGGGAAAGGAAGATAATGAAAATAAAGTTAACCAAATGGTACGATATTCACCACACGACAGTAAGCTGACTGGAAACATTTAAACTCAGAAGGCGAAGGATCTCGACCCGAAGCACCACCCATTCCTTCTCTCCAGAGATGCTGCCTGGCCTGCTGAGTTATTCCAGCATTTTATGTCTATCTTTGGTGTAAACCAGCATCTACATTTCCTTTGTAAACAACACCAATTTATTGTTTGCTCAATAAGGGCGGCACGGTAGCGCAGCGGTAGAGTTGCTGCTTTATAGCGAATGCAGCGCCGGAGACTCAGGTTCGATCCTGACTACGGGTGCTGCACTGTAAGGAGTTTGTCCGTTCTCCCCGTGACCTGCGTGGGTTTTCTCCGAGATCTTCAGTTTCCTCCCACACTCCAAAGACGTACAGGTATGTAGGTTAATTGGCTGGGTAAATGTAAAAATTGTCCCTAGTGGGTGTAGGATAGTGTTAATGTACGGGGATCGCTGGGCGGCACGGACTTGGTGGGCCGAAAAGGCCTGTTTCCGGCTGTATATATATGATATGATATGATATGAATCAGGCTCACTGCAGAGATTGAACAGAGGTTAACACGAATTTTAATGCCAACTAGACCAAGTGGACCTGTTGAGCCCAAACTTCTCCTGCATTGGTGCAGCACCCTCTCCCCCCCCCTCTCCTCCCCCCCACCCTCTTGCCCCTCCCCCCTCCCCCACCACTCCATCCCCCTTATCCTCCCTCCTTCCTCCTCCCTCCCTCCCTAGGAGATAAGATTTAAACTTTAAAATGTGAATAACATTAAAAAATATAACACCGATTTCAATGAAACTTCTTCCATTAGCACCAAAGGGACGACGGTGAGTAAGGTGGGCCTAAAATTGTCACGCTATCGTGTACCGTTTTGGCTGTAGCTCAGGAAGAAACAAACAAACAAACAAACGAGAGTTTTAGCATTATAGATATTGGCATTATTTTTAGGGTTGTTATTATTGTCACATGTACCAAGCTATAATGAACAGCTTTGTTTTGTATGTTATCCAATCAAATCAGATAATACTATGCATAAATACAAGGGGCAACACAGTGGTAGAACTGCTGCTTTACAGCGACAGAGACCCGGCCGGGTTCAATCCTAACTTTGTGTGCTGTGTGTATGGAGTTTGTGTGTTCTCCCTGTGACTCTCTCATTCACTCCCTACATGCTAGGGGTAATTTACAGAAGCCAGTTAACCCACAAACCCGCATGTTCTTGGGATGTGGGAGGAAACCAGATCATCCAAAGGAAACCTACTGTAGCCATGATGTCAAGTATCCTGATAAGCTTTGGGAGTATGCTACTAGCTAGAGAGAGACAGAAACACTGGGACCAGGAGAACAAAGAAGCACTGTGAAAATGGTCACGTGATGGACATCTGGTGAGAGCAGAGCTGAAGGTAAACTTCATGGCTATGTAGTGTGGCCTTGAGAAGATAAGGTGTCTGGGAACGGCCATTTTGTAAAGGAACCATATGATGAGAATGAAAATATGAACAGGCAACATAATTACAAACTCTCTAGCCTGATAAGGAACGAAGATGCGTTTTGTTTATTCAGCACTTGGGATGAGTGACAACTTGAAATGATTGACTTCGGAATTGTGAGAGCCTTGGGTTAGAGGAAAGGCTTCCTTTAGGAGTTTGAAGGAAAATTAGTAGAAAAGAAGGGCAGTCCAAGACTTCAGGGGCAACGACGAGGAAACAACTATGGCAAGAAGGAGGGACCCGAGTTTAAAGCTCAGAGAAGACTACCCCCTAACAACAGAGTAAATCTGGTCAATTCATTCATCTGGGTAATATCGGAGTCCAAGTCATGAGCTTTGTGATTTAGTTTGAGAAGTGATATGTTGAAATAGTAAAGTAAATGAGAAGTTAATAGAAGTCAACAGTTTGCATGGATGTTTAAGGTACTCAAGTGTAAATAAACATTAAGTTGCATTAAACCTTGGTTTAGAGTCTTTTGTTCGACACGTCAGTTGATACCCTATGGAGGTAATAGGGCAATTTACAGAAGCCAATTACCGCATGTTCTGGGAATGTGGGAGGAAACCAGAGCATGCAGAGGAAACCTACAGTTACAGGGAGAACATGCAAACTCCACACAGAACTCCAGCACTGGGAGGCAGCAGTTCTACCAGCTGGATCACTGTGCCACCCATTATTGGGATCTTAATGACAGAAAGGTTGGCGCAAACAGATTGAATAATTAGTGAAAATTTAGTGTAAGGTGAGAAAAAAGAGCTGGTCTTTGGAGATTAATTGGATAGTTGTAACAATGAACCAATTAGCCTGCTGTGCTGGAGTATTCTATGGTTCCATCCAATATCACCAGCAAATAGTCATTATTTAATTGCTGTTTGTGGGACCTTGGTGCCCAAGCTGCCGCTGTCTTTCCAGAAACACAGTCAGCATTACCTGCCTCTGCTTCAAATTGAACCATTGGCTGCAAAGCAACTTGTTCGGTCATGAAAAGCACTGTATAAAATGTGGCATTATTATTGACATGGAAAGGTCCAAAATGTTGAAGGAACAGAAGGGGTGACGCAGTGGTGCAGCAGTAGACTTGCTGTCTCACAGGGCCAGAGACCCGGGTTCAATCCTGATTACGGGTGCTGTCTGTATGGAGTTTGCACGTTCTCCCCGTGACCTGCGTAGGTTTTCTCCGGGAGCTCCGGTTTCCTCCCACATTCCAAAGACAGACCAGTTTGTAGGCTAATCGGCTTGGTAAAATTGTAAATAGTCACCGTGTGTAGGGTAGTGTCAGTTTGCGGGGAAATCGGTGGTCGGCGCCGAGCCGTTGTATATCTAAACTACTCAGCGAGTCGGGCACCATCCCTGGGGGACATGGATAAGTGACATTCCAGGGCAAGACCCTTCTTCAGACTCCATTCAAACCGGCATCTGCAGTTCCTTGTTGCTATTGAGGGCGTGCAGCATAGGTTTACTAGGTTAATTCCCGGAATGGCGGGACTGTCATATGTTGAAAGACTGGATCGACTAGGCTTGTATACACAGGAATTTAGAAGGATGAGAGAGGATCTTATCGAAACGTATAAGATTATTAAGGGGTTGGACACGTTAGAGGCAGGAAACATGTTCCCAATGTTGGGGGAGTCCAGAACAAGGGGCCACAGTTTAAGAATAAGGGGTAGGCTATTTAGAACGGAGATGAGGAAAAACTTTTTCAGTCAGAGAGTTGTGAATCTGTGGAATTCTCTGCCTCAGAAGGCAGTGGAGGCCAATTCTCTCAATGCATTCAAGAGAGAGCTAGATAGAGCTCTTAAGGTATGGGGAGAAGGCAGGAACAGGGTACTGATTGAGAATGATCAGCCAAGATTACATTGAATGGCGGTGTTGGCTTGAAGGGCCGAATGGCCTCCTCCTGCACCTATTGTCTATTGTCTACATTATTATTATTATTATTGGCAAAAAAAAAATCTGTAATCTCTACAGTTTTTAGAAATGTTCATTTAGCTTTTCCATGCTGCTAGTCTTTAAAATGAGGCTAGAGTTCAAATGGCCTCAACATTTCGACATTCGACTAATTATTTCCACACCATTTATTCCTGGAACAAAGTTCGCAGATGCGAGTCAAGCATCTCCTCGCAACTCCCACTTCCCCTTACCCAGTAACAGTCTACACTAAAGAAGGGGCACTGCACACACCCATTCCCATCACATCAGGAAGCCAAAAGGGTAGCACTGACCAGTTGGATGGCTGTCATGTACTTTTTCCACCAGAGATATTTCTGAAACGTTGGACCAGCTGCAGACAGGCCATAATAGAAGTACATGATGACGTGGACGATCGAGTTCACCATTGCATGGAAGGATCCCATACCACCTGCAGGAAGCACAGAGTCAGCCATTAGAACACAAAGTGCCAACACCAAACATTGCCAATCCAGAGGTGGTTTACAAGAATGATCCCAGGAATGAGTAGGTTAACCTATAACGATGATCCCAGGAATGAGTAGGTTAACCTATGACGAGCGTTTGTCGGCACTGGGCCTGAGCTCGCTGGAGTTTAGAAGAATGATGGGGGGGGGGGGGGGGAGGCTAATCGAAACATACAGAACAGTGAAAGGCTTGGATAGAGTGGACGTGGAGAGGATGTTTCCACTAGTGGGAAAATCTAGGACCAGAGGTCATGGCCTCCGAATTAAAGGATGCTCTTTTAGGAAGGAGATGAGGAGACATTTAATTAGTCAGAGGGGAGTGAATCTGTGGAATTCTTTGCCACAGAACACTGTGGAGGACAACTCAGCGGATATTTTTAAGACAGAGAGATAGATAGATTCTTGATTAGTACGGGTGTCAGAGGTTATGGGGAGAAGGCAGGAGAATGGGGTTAGGAGGAAGAGATAGATCAGCCATGATTGAATGGCGGAGTAGACTTGATAGGCCGAATGGCCTAATTTTACTCCTATTCCTTATAAACTTTAGCTCAATCAAAGAAACATTGTTCTCTCTGTGTACCTGGTCCAAACTTGACACCCCACCACCAGGTCCAAGGCATGATCGAGTGGTGAAAGATGTGAAGAAAGGTAATCTGACTGTTCTTCTTCCGCAGAACAAAGAATACCTAAGATATTGAAACAGAATCACGTCATGCAGTGCACTGTACAGAAAACAATGGTTCAATCACAATATAATCACCCTGCTCATAACGTCAGCATAATGTAGGCATTCAGAACCTATTTCCCCAGGATGGAAATGTCAAAGACTTGAAGACATAACCCAAGGTAAAAGAGACAAAGTTTAATGGAGATGCAACGGGCAAGTTTTATTTTTACACAGAGGGTAGTGGGTCGGGCTGCCTGGATTGCTGGTGGAAGCAAATACAATGCTAACATTTCAGACCTTCTTAGATGGGCACATAGATACACAGAGGATGGAGGGATATGGGTTATGTACAAGCAGATGAGATGAGTTTAGCTTGGTGTCATGTTCAGCACAGAGTTTGTGGGCTGAAGGGCCCATTCCTGTGCTGTACTGTTCTATGTTCTCCATTCTGCAAGAATCTAGCTACACTAATTAAGTATTCAGAGATATGACTGAACTCTTAGTACCAAAATAAGTTGAACCCTAGTCAGAAACCCAGGGGGGGGGGAGAGAGAGAGGAGGGAGCAGAGTGTTTGAAATGAAATGGAGGGACTTTTATTCAATGGGTTGAAATTAATTAGATCCGAAGGGGTTATGTGCTAACAAGCAAGACCTCCATCTCCCAAGTACATCAAAGATTCCCTTTGTAATCTCACTCTGCATTCACTTGGTGGAAGAAACTGGTAGCTAGTGATCTTTCGATTTGAAAAGAAAACAACGAATGCACAGGAAATATTTATTTTACAGACACCTAAAAATAGGAAGTAATCTATTGAAATGCAATCTAATTGTACCAGAGACAAAACGCATGGAAAATGTGTATAATCGGTATTTTAAAATCAGAATGAATCGTTATACTTACTGTGTCAAACAGTTCTATAAACTTGGAAAATAAGAACAGCCATGCTACACGCACCATCTGTGAGGGATTAAAGACGGAAGACTTAGAGCATGGAGTCATCAAGTACCTTAGTATGTGAAGCCCTCAATAAAACTGCACATTCTGCAGAAAATGTTCACACGCAGAACCATGTTCAAATAATAAAGTTTGATAGCAAAATAAGATTTCACCATTTTACAAAAGACAGACTTGCACATAGTCATAACGCGTGGAAACAGGTCCTTCGGCCGAATTTGCCCACACTGAGCAACATGTTGCATATACACTAGTCCCACCTGCCTGCGTTTGGCCAATATCCCTCCGAACCTATCCAATCCATGTACCTGTCTAATTGTTTCTTAAACATTGCAATAGTCCCTGCCTCAACAACCTGCTCTGGCAGCTCGTTCTATACACCCACTACCCTTTGTGTGGAAAAAGTTACCCTTCACATTTGTATTAAATTTTTCTCCCTTCACCTTAAACCTATATCCTCTGGTTCCCGATTGGCCTATTCTGAGCAAGAGACTTTGTGCGTCTACTCGATCTATTCCTCTAATGATTTTATACACCTCTATCAGATTGCCCCTCATCCTCCTGCATTCCAAGGAATAGAGACCCAGCCTACCCAACCTCTCCCTATAGTTCAGACCTTTGAGTCCTGGCAACATCCTCATAAATCTTCTCTGTGCCCTTTCCAACTTGACAAAACTTGGGCGGCACGGTGGCGCAGTGGTAGAGTTGCTGCCTTACAGCGAATGCAGCATCGTCGACTCAGGTTCGATCCTGACTACGGGTGCTGTACTGTACGGAGTTTGTATGTTCTCCCCGTAACCTGCGTGGGTTTTCTCCGAGATCTTCGGTTTCCTCCCACACTCCAAAGACGTACAGGTTTGTAGGTTAATTGGCTGGGCAAATGTAAAAAATTGTCCCTAGGAGGATCGTGTTAATGTGTGGGGATCGCTAGGCGGCACGGACCCGGTGGGCCGAAGGGCCTGTTTCTGCGCTGTATCTCTAAATCTAAAAAAACTTCTTTCCTGCCACATGGTGCCCAGAACTGACTACAATACTCTAAATGCAGCCTCACCAATGTCTTATATAACTGCAACATGACCTCCCAACTTCTACACTGCGTATACATACGCACTTAATAAATATATATATATGTATGTGAAGCAGTTTACGCGCTTCGATATCACAATTGTTGAGTGGAGAAAATGCTGGTTTGGATACAGCAGACAACTTTATGTCATTGCTATTTTTAGAAGTATATTTCACAAATGCTGTTAAAGAGAAATATGGGCCATGGTACTGAGTAATACTCCCTTGATAAATGTTCGAAAGTACCACAAGATCCTTCACAACTCTTTATCGGAGTATCAGTCTAGCGCAAGTCTCTGGAGTAGATCTTGTGCCCTCAACTGCTGATGAAGTGAGAATGCTATCAACTGCCAAAATATATATATATTGATTGATAGGGAAGAATCACCCAAATCAATATAAAAATTACCATTGGGAAGGCTAATTACTGAGAGCAAATATATAATGGGGATCAGTGGTGAAGCAGGTGATATCCTGGAATATTTACATGCAGAAGTTTGGTAACCCTTCGCTTAAACTCTGTACTGTGCTATCTTCAGAAAAACGTGCACATACTAAGCAATGGGCAGCTGCCATTCCTGACCACTGCAAATTTTATCTTTGACTCCTTTGGGTTTTAAATGCCCTGCTTAGTTTTTTTAGTTTAGAGATACAGCACAGAAACAGGCCCTTTGGCCGACTGAGTCCGCATCGAGCAGTGATCCACACACACTAACACTATCTTACAAACACTAGGGACAATTTGCAATTATACCAAGGCAATCAGCCTACAAACCTGTATGTCTTTGGAGTATGGGAGGTAACCGGAGAAAACCCACGCAGGTCATGAGAACGTACAAACTCCGTACAGCCAAGTACCTGTAGTCAGGATTGAACCTGGGTCTCTGACGCAGTATGGCAACAAGTCTGCTGCTGCATCACCATGCCACTGGAAATGGCATTTAAGATCGTAGATACTGAAAGCAGGCTTACTTTATACCAGATTACTGAATGAGATTAAATTTCATTTACGGAATAGCATGGTTGGGGCAAAGAGGCAAATGTGAAAGATTTGCAAAGATAACTCTGTTCCTGGGAACATGACAGTCTCAGGGATGAAAGCGACTCCTAGCTTTGACTAACAAATGTCCGTCCTTACACCACACCAACCAACACCATTTCCATCTTAAAACATTTCCCAATTCCAGCAGATGCTATCTGAAATAGCAGTTTTAGTTGAGTTTGGTTTAGAGAATACAGCATGGAAACAGGCCCTTTGGCCCACTGAGTCCGCACCGACCAGCAATCCCCACACATTAACACTACCCTACACACACTAGGGACAATTTTTGACATTCATACCAAGCTAATTAACCTAAAAATCTATACATCTTTGGAGTGTGGGAGGAAACCAAAGATCTCAGAGAAAACCCACGCAGGTCATTGGGAGAACGTACAAACTCCATACACAAGCACCCATAGTCAGGATCGAAACCGGGTCTCTGGCGATGCAAGGCAGTAGCCCTACCTCCACCCAGCTTAATCACTGCCACCCAGTGATTAACATCTGAACTTGATAATGGCTGTCACCTGATTCAAGACTTCTTTATTCTCTTTCCTTCCAACCACCCCGTCACACACCCCATTTCCTTACCTTAAGGGGCAATCCAATGCTAATGAAAAGTATTACTGAAACTTTAGGTTGTCTCTCTGTATAAAACATTATCAGTTTTCATCTCTGTAGGTGGCACTATTGCCTCAGTTTTAAAACAGACTTCCTGCCACTTGGGATGAGCAGATCGCAATTTTACCATGGCCGAAACATGCTCCTAGCTCGACCTCATGCTAAATAACGCAGTATTCGTATGTCTGGAATTATCCTCTGGTTGGAAATGGTTAAATAGGAATATAAACTTGTAACATAAAAAATACAGCTGAAGTAGCCCCAACATGCTTGAAGACCATTTTATAGTACAGAAACAGAAACAGGCTACCAACATAAAAGCAGGGATGTAATCCTGAGGCTCTATGAGGCACTTCTCAGGCCACATTTAGAGTATTGCGAGCAGTTTTGGGCCCCATTTCTGAGGAAGGATGTGCTGGTACTGGAGAGGGTCCAGAGCTTTACAAGAATATTTCCAGGGATGATTCAGTTATCATTTGATGAGTATTTGTTAGTTTAAAAGTATGAGGGGGGGCACCTCATTGAAACTCACCCAATAGTGAAAGGCCTGGATAGAATGGGAGAGGATGTCTCACTGGAATTTAGAAGGATGAGAGGGGATCTTATAGAAAGATATAGAATTCTTAAGGGATTGGACAGGCTAGATGCAGGGAAATGTTTGCTGATGTTGGGGGAGTCCAGAACCAGGGGGGGTCACAGTTTAAGAATAAGGATTAGGCCATTTAGAACTGAGATGAGGAAAAAAAATTCACCCAGAGAGTTGTGAATCTGTGGAATTCTCTGCCACAGAAGGTAGTGGAGGCCAATTCGTTGGATGTATTCAAGAGAGAGTTAAATATAGCTCTTAGGGCTAACGGAATCAAGGGATATGGGAAGAAAGCAGGTATTGATTCTGGATGATCAGCCATGTTCATATTGAATGGCAGTGCGGGCTCCAAGGGCCATACTCTTACACCTATTTTCTATGTTTCTGCAAGCGGGGGAGTCTAAGACCAGAGGCCAAAGCCTCGGAATAAAAAGACATGCCTTTAAAAAGAGATGAGGAGGAATTTCATCAGTCAGAGGTTGGTGAAACTGTGGAATTCATTGCCACAGATGGCCCTGGAGGCCAAGTCAGTGGATTTATTCACAAAATGCTGGAGTAACTCAGCAGGTCAGGCAGCATCTCGGGAGAGAAGGAATGGGTGACGTTTCGGGTCGAGACCCTTCTTCAGACTGATGTCGGGGGTGGGACAAAGGAAGGATATAGGTGGAGACAGGAAGATAGAGGGAGATCTGGGAAGGAGGAGGGGAAGGGAGGGACAGAGGAGCTATCTGAAGTTGATATTTCTAAGGTGGAGATTGACAGATACTTAATTGTTACGGGTGTCAAGGGTTATGGGGAGAAGGCAGGAGAATGGGCTTGAGAGGGAAAGATAGGTCAACCATGATTAAATGTCAGAAAAGACTCGATGGGCTGAATTACCTACTTCTGCTCCTATGACATATGAACTTACATTAAGGATAAAACTTTTCACAGAGCAAATGGGATCAGCTATCCGGCTAAAGTAACAATATCAAAACTGCACAAAACTCGTGGCCCAAATGACTAATCAGGGACTGGTCACCAGCTGTTGACAAGTCCACAGTGAGGATAAAGTTCGCAAAGTATGAACAGGAAACGACACAAAGTTTTTATGTGTGCAAAGGAACTGCAGGTGCTGGTTTACACCAAAGATGGACACAAAGTGATGGAGTAACTCAGCGAGGAATGGGTGACACTTCGGGTCGAGACCCTTCTTCAGACTGCTGAAGATCAAGTTTTTTCTTCAGCATTATGGAAAAATCTGAAAACTATTTGACCACAGCTAAGATGAGGCTCTGGGAGCAGAATAATGGTTTTAAAAGTGGGAAGAGTATTAATACCAATGACAAAAGTGTGATAATTTGGGACAGAATGGTTGGAAAGACAGTTTCTGTCGGTTTTACAATATAGCATGATTCAATTGTGAATAACTAGGCAGGTCTAGGAATCTCAGTTCAAGCCACGTCTGAACAACAACATTAAAAAGCTTCATCGAGGACATGGGGAAATATGCTGCAAAGCTTCTGTCCGTGTGCCATTATAGAATGGAAGATGTTTTATGCTTTGATATTCAGATTTGTGGACACACACGGCAAAATAAAAAATGAATAAACAAATAAATGCAAAAATATTGAATGGCCACGTGGATACGTCTGGATCGGAGGCACAACGAGTACCTGGAGATCAGACAGTTAACTTCAGTGGCAGAAGCCATCTGTGCGATTTCCATTATTGCTGCTGCTCGATGCATCTACCTTGGGCAGTGCACGGCTGCAGGTTCCCATTTATCATCCAACAGTAGTAAAATTCATAAGAAAGCTGGAAGCATCAAACAATGTGACTACAACTAAACTAATAATAAGTGTGAAGTCACCTTGATACCTGCAACCCCTCCATTCCCCCCCATCGGAAGTTCATAAGTGATAGGAGCAGAATTAGGCCATTAGGCCCATCAAGTCTACTCTGCCATTCAATCATGCTCCAGCACTGAGAACAGCTCAATGTGGAACCTTCCCAGCATGGCGTCCACCTGACACAGCGGTCCCAGAGTATGGTCTAAATCTCGACTGCATAACATTCCACACCAGCTATTGTTCAGCCTCCATAGAACATAATTTCCGTTATTGCTTTTAAATTTGCCATTCACAGTCTGTGGCAAAAATAGACACAAAATGCTGGAGTAACTCATCGGGTCAGACAGCATCTCTGCAGAAGATGGATAGGTGCCATTTCGAGTCAGGACCCTTCTGCAGACCTTACTGAAGAAGGGTCCCGACCAGAAACGTCACCTATCCATTTTCTCCAGTGATACTGCCTGACCCGCTGAGTTACTCCACCATTTTGTGTGTCTGTCTTTGGAATAAACCAGCATCTGCATTGTTCCTGTTTATTACAATCTATGGCACTATTTACCATAGTGCTGAGTTCCAAAATATTATTTGTTTATTTTCCCTTTTTTCTCTCTTCAACAAGCTCATACCATTTAAAAGCACAGTAATTCCACCCAAGTCATCACCTTTGCTGGCCTAAAATTCCTGACCCATTTCAGCATCCCGTGAGTTTTTCCCCAACAACACAAGAGAAGTGGCCTTGCTGTTCTGTTCTGCACGGTCCCTTGAGCCTGAAACTAGTCATGTGGAGGAAGGGCTGCCGAACTTCCCGACAGATGTAAACACTGAATTCTAATGCTAACTGGAGAGCTGATATAGTCACTTAGTGCATTAAAAGGGGTGCATCAGGGTAGCTGGAGGTGGCAAGACACCACCCGACAATGCGCAATCAGCCAGAGTTCAGAACAGTGGCAGGGATTTCTCCAACATCTTTAATGTGGCCAAGAACAAACAGGATAGGCAGAGGAGGGATCAAAGTACTTCCATTTGACTTGGGAATTAGAATGAGCTAAAGGAAGACCCAAGGGGGAAACTGAAAATAAATAACTGACAGGTACAGAAGGTGCACAGACAATTACTCCCGAGGTTAAGACAGGGCACTGGCTCCCAGGAACATGTTCAGAAGCTGGACAATTCGCAGTCTTCCCGGCAATCTATTTAGGTTTGAATTTAGCGTATTGTCACGTGCACCAAGGTACAGTGAAAAGCTTTTGTTGCGTTCTAACTAGTCAGCAGAAAGACAATACACGATTACAACAAGCCATCCACCGTGTACAGATACATGATAGAGGGAAATAACATGAATAACGTTTAGTGCAAGATAAAGTCCGGTAAAGTTCAATCAAAGGTAGTCAGAGGGTCTCCAATGAGGTAGATAGTAGCTCAGGACTGCTCTGCAGTTGTTAAGGGGATGGTTCAGTTGCCAGATAACAGCTGGGAAGAAACTGTCCCTGAATCTGAAGGTGTGCGTTTTCAAATAGAGATATAAGCCAACCAAGGGCAATGTGCAGTTAAAACCAGAGTGTTTAAATCCACCATTACGATAAAGCACACAAACAGAGTTCCCGCACGGCAGGTGGATCCTGCGGTACCGGAGCCCTCAGCAATCCATCCCGCCGGTCTCCGAACAGCTCGTTCATACGTACGCCCTACACCCAAATGTGGTGTATTTAACCTGGGGTGGTCCCGTGGTTAGGCCAATCCCCTTCACAGCTTGGTTACAGGTCACGTACAATAATGGGTGCAAATTCAATTAAATCTTGAGGTGTACGTCATGAAATTAAAACCTGCGAACGGAGGGGAAGTGGGATGGAGGGAAGCAAGTGCTGCAGTATAAGACAAAACCAGGCCCTCTGGCCCATCGTGTCTGTGCCTGACACCATGCCGACCATCTCTTATCTACCGAAGGTATTTATTCACAAAATGCTGGAGCAACTCAGCAGGTCAGGCAGCAACTCAGGAGAGAAGGAATGGGTGACGTTTCGGGTCGAGACCCTTCTTCAGACTCGGGTCGAGACCCTTCTGCAGTCTGAAGAAGGGTCTCGAACCCGAAACGTCACCCATTCCTTCTCTCCTGAGATGCTGCCTGACCAGCTGAGTTACTCCAGCATTTTGTGAATAAATACCTTCGATTTGTACCAGCATCTGCAGTTATTTTCTTATACTATCTCTTATCTACCTGTACATAATCCAAAAGCTTTTAAAATGCCACTATGGTATCTTCTTCAACCACCAATCCTGCAGGCACTCACCACCTTCCCACACGTCATTTTTAAATTTTGCCCCCCCTCACCTTACAACTATGCCCTCTAGTCTTTGACTTGTTAAGTTTCCGACTATCTACGCCTCTCAATATTATATACTTCTATCGGGTCTCTTGCAACCTCAAGCAATCCAGAGAAAGCAATCAATGTCTGTCCAACCTCTCCCCGCATGTAATACGCCCTAATCCAGCCAACATTCTGGTAAACCTCCTCTGCATCCTTTCCAAAGCCGCCACATCCTTCCTGTAAAGGGACAACCAGAACTGCATGCAATTTTCCAAATAGCAAAGTCCTATAAAGCTGCATCATGATATCCCTGACTCTCATACTCAATGCCCCGACTTATAAAAGCAAGCATGCCATATGCCTTCTTAACCACTCCATATACTGATGTTGCCACTTTCAGGGAGCTGTGGACTTGGATCCCAAGGTCCCTCTGTGCATTGAACTGCAGATATCAATTGAACAAAGATAAAACTAATCAAATTTAATTGGATACGGAACATGTTTAGTAAAACACCAATTCTGTCACTGAAATGTGGAGTGAAACAAATTAATTGAGCTAAGCGGAGGAGAGGGTGTAAATCTGGTGAACTAAGACACTGCTTTGAAGTTTATTATTGTCACGTGTACCAAGGCACAGCAGCAGCCTACAGTACAGCAAAGAGCAAGAACAGTCCTTGAAACGGAGACTGCAGATGCGAAGGGAAAAAGGAGGAAAGGATTTGAATGGGAGATGACAAATGAGGCACAACACAGACGACATTTGTAGCTGAATAGTTTCACAAAAATGAGCGGAAACTTGCATCACAATAGCAAAACACAGAGTGCTGAAGGAACTGAGTGGGTTAGGCAGCCTCTGGAGAGGGAACGGGTAAGTGAGGCTTCATATTGCGACCCTGCTTCTAACTGTCCTTTTCCCAGTGGGGGGAGCTGGGAAAAGGTGAGTGCGGAACAAACCCTGGTGGGTGATCGGTGGAAGCAGATGGGGGGGGGGGCTTAATTGGAAGATGAGTAGAGTCAGTGACAAAAGATAGAGGTGAAAGGAGACAAAAAGGTTATCAGACAAAGAGAGAGGAAGAATGAAATGTAAAACAGGTGTGACGTGGTGGAAGGGGACAGAGGGGAAAGTGAAATGGGAGAGGAGTGTATGAAGGTAGGGAAACGAACAGGGTGACGAGAAGAATCAAAATGGCACCCTGTAGTAAGAGGCCAGAAAAACGCAGCAAATGATCTCAAAAGAAGCTGACATTATTTCAGCTGTTAAGAAAAATAACACTGGAATAAACCTGGAAACAAATATTTCCCACCTCCACCTGGGGCAAGAAAGTATTGTTTAGGAGAGAATAAGGGGGTGTAGGAAAAATTACCCAAAACATAAAAGTAAACACGTTGGAACAACAGAGTACAATGGGCAGGTTCAGCTGTTATTTAACACATCCTATGAGGAAGATGCTATGAGGTTGCAGGGTGACTTGGGCGGATGCATGGCAGATGCAGTTTAATGAGGTTATCCACTTTGGTGGTAAGAATAGGAAGGCACATTATTATCTGAATGGTGTCAAGTTAGGAAAAGGGGACGTACAACGAGATACTGGGTGTCCTAGTGTATCAGTCACTGAAAGGAAGCATGGTTAATTCCCGGAATGGCGGTACTGTCGTATGTTGAAAGACTGGAGCGACTAGGCTTATATACACTGGAATTTAGAAGGATAAGAGGGGATCTTATCGAAACATATAAGATTATTAAGGGGTTGGACACGTTAGAGGCAGGAAACATGTTCCCAATGTTGGGGGAGTCCAGAACCAGGGGCCACAGTTTAAGAATAAGGGGTAGGCCATTTAGAACGGAGATGAGGAAAAACTTTTTCAGTCAGAGAGTTGTAAATCTGTGGAATTCTCTGCCTCAGAAGGCAGTGGAGGCCAATTCTCCGAATGCATTCAAGAGAGAGCTAGATAGACCTCTTAAGGATAGCGGAGTCAGGGGGTATGGGGAGAAGGCAGGAACGGGGTACTGATTGAGAATGATCAGCCATGATCACATTGAATGGTGGTGCTGGCTCGAAGGGCCGAATGGCCTACTCCTGCACCTATTGTTTATTGTCTATTGACCGACTATGCAAGCTGAAAATATTTCCAGTGGACATTTTAGCAGTCATTTTCAGACCTCTGTTTGCAGGAACCCTTGCCCATTTAAGTGCAAATGTTAGAAGTTAAGCCAGGCCTCATCCATTATTTTCAAAACATTGAAAACAGGTAAAAAATTGGAAATGTTGCCCCTTATCAGCTGTGTTACAGGCAATCACATTACAACATCCATTTGTTTAGCTCCATTTAAACACAAACGCATTGCTCCAAGCACAATGAGCAGTGCAGGCAAGAGATTGTGTTTCGATTGTTTTAAATGACCTCAAAGATCTGCCAAAACACAGTCCAAACATTGAAACTCTGAGAGCCATGTGGTCCTCTATGTTCACTTGGACAGATCAAGATTTGAACAATGCCTATTACACAATTGCATCCTTAGTTTGTACAAATAGGTAAAGTCTTGCAATAGGTTTGACCACAAAGGGCACCTCTCCCTCAAAACATTCAGTGGAACGGTCTAATTACACAGGTGGGGGAAAGAACTGGAGGTGCTGGTTAAAACCGAAGATAAGACACAAAATGCTGGAGTAACTCAGCAGGACAGGCAGCATCTCTGGAGAGAAGGAATGGCCGATCCTTCTTCAGACTCACAGGAACATATTTCAACGTGGATTATAATTTCAGATAAACAGCGTGTGGCAGTATGCCCACCACTATTCCTCAAAGTATGTTCTTTGTGGGGCCCATAGTACAAAGAAATTGGTCTGACTCTCTTATGGCTTAAAGCTCAGTCCCTCTCTTATCACTATCAGCATCCCTTAGATAAGCTGCTATCAATACAAACGAGATACCAGGGCACTTGGAAACAGAAGTATCAGTCACCTGCATTGTGACGTTCAACCTTCATTTAGGTGAATGAATGAAAGAGTTTGACCCAAGATCAGAGGCATAGCAGTGTAACAATGAACTAGCCTACTTTTTTTTATTCATAGTTAAGTGTTACAATGAACAACAAAAAGAATTGCTGCCTTACAGTGACAAAACTCGGGTTTGATCCTGACTACGGGTGCTGTCTGTACGGAGTTTGTATGTTCCCTCCCGTGACCACGCTTGTTTTCCCTTGAATGCTCCGATTTCCTCCCACACTCCAAAGATGTACAGGTGTGTAGGTTAATTTGGCTTCAGTAAAAATTGTAAATTGTCCTTAGTGTGTAGGATAGTGCTAGCATGCAGGGATCGCTGGTTCGCGGACCTGGTGGGCTGAAGGGCCTGTATGTCTAAACCAAAATTAAACTAAACCATTTGATCAACTTACCAAGCCATTCTTGCACAAATTTCTGGAGTAACTCAGCAGGTCAGGCAGCATCTTAGGAGAGAAGGAATGGGCGACGTTTCAGGTCGAGACCCTTCTTCAGACTGATGTCGGGGGGGCGGGACAAAGGAAGGATATAGGTGGAGACAGGAAGATAGAGGGAGATCTGGGAAGGGGGAGAGGAAGAGAGGAACAGAGAAACGTCGCCCATTCCTTCTCTCCTGAGATGCTGCCTGACCTGCTGAGTTACTCCAACATTTTGTGAATAAATACCTTTGATTTGTACCAGCATCTGCAGTTATTTTCTTATAAAGCCATTCTTGCATCTCACAAATGGGCAACAGTATTAATTCCTGACCTTACACCATTAACTTTTCTATTATGGCTTCCCAGTTTCAATATGCAGCAAACTAGCACATACATTTATCTAAGCCAGATAATGTATCGTTATGCATTAATCATAACAGAAATTTCAAAAAGCTTTGGACGTGTGGTCACCTCTGCTTTGTAAAAACATTGCATACAAGTAAAAATGGGGACCTTATATTAAGTGTTTAATGTAGTCCCTCAAAATACAGGACTTCCCAAATCATTCAAAGTTGCTGGGTTGTACACTGGCTTTAAAGCCAATCTACCATTAAGTGGGAAACTATCTGTTGCATTAGATTCGATAGGTGATGTAAAAGATCAGAAGAAGATTATGTTGAAGAAATAGATGCCATTTCATTTAGTGCCGGAAGGAACTGCAGATGCTGGTTTAAACCGAAGATGGACATAAAATGCTGGAGTAACTCAGCAGAACAAGTAGCATCTCTGGAGAGAAGGAATGGGTGACATTTCCGGGCGAGACCCTTCTTCAGACTGATGTCATAGATGGAGATACATAGATAAGGAAGTGTAACGTGTGACAATAGGAGAAAGGGAATGGAGATCAAGGAAAATGTGGAATAGATCATTGTTAGCTGGGAGAAGGTAACCACAAAGCAAACAGAGATAAACTGTAGTCGGAAGCAGTAGGACTGGTTGGAAAACTGGGAAGGGGAAGGGATGGAGAGAGATGGAAATCAAGGGTTACTTGAAGTTAGAGAAGTCAATGTTCATACCGCTGGGGCGTAAACTGCCCAAGCGAAATATGAGGTGCTGTTCCCACAATTTGCTCTGGTACTTACTCTGACAATGGAGGAGGCCCAGAACAGAAAGGTCGGGAAATTGACAGGGGAGAGCCGGTGGATGTGGTGTACCTTGACTTTCAGAAAGCCTTTGACAAGGTTCCACATAGGAGATTAGTGGGCAAAATTAGAGCACATGGTATTGGAGGTAGGGTACTGACATGGATAGAAAATTGGTTGACAGACAGAAAGCAAAGAGTGGGGATAAATGGATCCCTTTCAGAATGCCAGGCAGTAACTAGTGGGGTACCGCAAGGCTCGGTGCTGGGACCGCAGCTATTTACAATATACATTAATGACTTGGATGAAGGGATTAAAAGTACCATTAGCAAATTTGCAGATGATACAAAGCTGGGTGGTAGTGTGAACTGTGAGGAAGATGCTCTGAGGTTGCAGGGTGACTTGGACAGGTTGTGTGAGTGGGCGGATGCATGGCAGATGCAGTTTAATGTGGATAAGTGTGAGGTTATCCACTTTGGTGGTAAGAATAGGAAGGCAGAGTATTATCTGAATGGTGTCAAGTTAGGAACAGGGGACGTACAATGAGATCTGGGTGTCCTAGTGCATCAGTCACTGAAAGGAAGCATGCAGGTACAGCAGGCAGTGAAGAAAGCCAATGGAATGTTGGCCTTCATAACAAGAGTTGCTATTGAGGGCGTGCAGCGTAGGTTTACTAGGTTAATTCCCGGAATGGCAGGACTATCAGATGTTGAAAGACTGGAGCGACTAGGCTTGTATACACTGGAATTTAGAAGGGTGAGAGGAGATCTTATCGAAACGTATAAGATTATTAAGGGTTTGGACACGTTAGAGGCAGGAAACATGTTCCCAATGTTGGGGAAGTCCAGAACAAGGGGCCATGGTTTAAAAATAAGGGGTAGGCCATTTAGAACTGAGATGAGGAGAAACTTTTTCAGTCAGAGAGTTGTGAATCTGTGGAATTCTCTGCCTCAGAAGGCAGTGGAAGCCAATTCTCTGAATGCATTCAAGAGAGAGCTAGGTAGAGCTCTTAAGGATAGTGGAGTCAGGGGGTATGGGGAGAAGGCAGGAATGGGGTACTGATTGAGAATGATGAGCCATGATCACATTGAATGGCGGTGCTGGCTCGAAGGGCCGAATGGCCTCCTCCTACACCTATTGTCCATTGTCAGTGTGGAAATGGGAGGAGGAGTTAAAATGTTTTCGGTGTTTACTTGAGCGGATGACTGGAGAAATGGAAAGGCAAATTTAATGTAAAAGGCACATCACACATGGAGTGCAAGGAAAGGTCCTTTTAAAAAACAGTGCAGACATCAGGGACCAACAGGGATGACCTGCAAATCTGCATGGAACAAAGTGGAAACAGAGCGAATCAGGCTTTTAAAAGAGAATTGAATACGTACTAAGGGAAAATAGCTTGCAGCACTATAGACGGAGAAGCAAAGAATGGGACTGACTAGATTGATCTCTAAAGAGCCGTCATTTTGGCCACCTCCTATGCTGTAATGGTTTCATGATGGACTTCATGGAGAGTAAAAATTGCACAGTGGACACCAATGCTTGTGTGGAGCAAGAGGAGAAATTTGCAGAGTCCCAACCATAACTACAATGGTACAGAAAAATAGATATTAAGAATGGTGTGGCACGGTGGCGCAGCGGTAGCGTTGCTACCTTACAGCGCCAGAGACCCAGGTTCGATCCTGACTACGGGTGTTGTCTGAGTGGAGTGTGTACGTTCTCCCCGTGACCCGCATGGGTTTTCTGCCGGTGATCCCGTTTCCAGCAACACTCCAAAGATGTACAAGATTGTAGATTAATTGGCTTCGGTAAAATTGTAAATTGTCCCTAGTTTTACTAGGATAGTGCTTGTGTACGGGGCGATCGCTGTTCTGCATGGACTCGGTCTGCTGAAGGGCCTGCATCGCCGAAGTCCAAAGGTCCAAAAAAGGAGTTTGGGGGAAATGCTTCTGATGGATCACCCAATCAATATTTAGCAGGAAGCACGAAAATATGCCATTCGCCCACCGAGCCCACACCAACCAGTGAACCCCGCATACTTACACCATACTGCACACACTAGAGACAATTTACAATTATACCAAGTCAATTAACCTACGAAACCTGTACGTCTTAGAAGTGTGGGAGGAACCGGAGATCCCGGAGAAAACCCACGCAGGTGACGGGGAGAACATACAAACTCCGTACAGACCCATGGTCAGGGCTGAACCCGGGTCTCTGGCGCTGTAGGGCAACAACTCTACCGCTGCGCCACCGTGCCGTCCTGTGGAGGGGAACGGACAGGCGGCATTCTGGGTGGGAGCCTTTTACATTGATTGGTCCGAAGGGTGCTGACACGAAACGTCTGTTCATTCCCCTCCACAAATGCTCTCGGGCCTGCTGAGTTCCACCAGGTTGTTTGCTCACGAATCCAGAGGTCGTTTGCATTTTTGTCTGATGTATTAGTCTACTCTAATGCTTTCTAAAGTAGTCAAGCAAATTGGTCAACTGCACAATGGGGAGAAGGCAGGAACGGGGTACTGATTGAGAATGATCAGCCATGATCACATTGAATGGCGGTGCCGGCTCGAAGGGCCGAATGGCCTCCTCCTGCACCTATTGTCTATTGTCTGTTGTCAAACAGAAACACTTTCTATATAGCAGCCCAGCCCATCTCTAGTCAGCATGTAAATAGCCTTGGGTCATAAGTAATAGGAGCAAAATTAGGCCATTCAGCCCCTCAAATCTACTCCGCCATTCAATCATGGCTGATCCATCTCTCTCTCCTGACCCCATTCTCCTGCCTTCTCCCCACAACCCCCGACATCCATAAATCAAATATTAAAACACATTCTGCACGGGGCAACAGAGTGTAACAATAACCCATCTAATACTTCTTTCAGACAGGAGATCAATTCACAATGCAGAATTTTGAACATTCCAAAGGCTTCAAAGTAAAGAGAACAGAAGTTTTTGCACTTACCCGAAGAGCTTTTGGACTATTGGATTCATCTACTGGATCACACCGGAATGTATATCCTGTAGCCCAGCCAGCCATCAGGAACTGCGGAAGTGGAATAAAAAAAATATATATATATTTTAAAGGATTAGAATTAATATTCAAACCCACTGAACAAAACACGACAATTTCCAGTTGATACTTGGGTTAATTATGGTGGAAAAACAAAAAGCCACAAGGAGATTATTTAAAAAATACATATCACACTTCATAACTGAACTGAACTGTAATTTGATTCAACGGCAGCTCTTCCTTCCAAAGGTGAGCAACTCCAGAATATTTTATTGTCACGGTCAGAGGGCTTGATTATCTGCAGAGTTGTAAGAGCTGTCTCCCATGCCACCGGAGGTCATTCAGTAGTCTGTGAGATAATGATTGCCATCCAAAATATAATTACATTTTCCCTTAATTAATAAAGGGGACCTCATTGAAACTTACCGAATGGTGAAAGGCCTGGATAAAATGAATGTGGAGAGGATGTTTCTACTAATGGGAGAGTCTAGGACCAGAGGCCATAGCCTCAGAATAAAAGGACAATAAGAGAGAGTTAGATAGAGTTCTTAATGATAGCAGGGTCAGGGGGTATGGGGAGAGGGCAGGAACGGGGTACTGATTGTGGATGATCAGCCATGATCACATTGAATGCAGGTGCTGGCTCGAAGGGCCAAATGGCCTACTCCTGCACCTATTGTCTATTGACATACCTTTAGAAAGAAGATGGAGGATTTCTTTAGTCAGAGGATGGTGAATCTGGGGAATTCATTGCCACAGTGGGGGCAGTCAATGAATATTTTTAAGGCGGAGATTGACAGATTCTTGATAAGTAAGGGTGTCAGGGGTTATGGGGAGAAGGCATGAGAATGGGTTGAGAGGGAATGATAGATCAGCCAGGATTGAAAGGCGGAGTAGACTTGTTGGGTCAAATGACCTAATTCTGCTCGTAGAATTTCTGCATTTAATTTTGTTGAAAATCCTTACGATAATTTGCAAGCTACAATCACATATCCAGTTTATTTGACCCTCAATATGTCCTTCATTTACTCTATTGCCCCATATCCCAATGTCTATCTTGTTCTAGCATAGTATTCACAATACTCTTATTCAGTGTGCACCCTTTAGATGGTAATACATTTATCAGGGTGCGAGGAAAGAAAATTTCCTGACTTTCCACTAATGTTTGCTACGTGCTCCGGCTCATGCAAAATCAACACTTTACCAATACTTTTCAAATCTCTCACAACATTACAAGCCCATAAGGCCCATTGAACCCAGAGCCCTTTCCCTATCTATTTCCCCGTTTTCCCTGCTTCACACAAGCCCATCAACTCTTCCCTTGGTTCTCCTGTTATCCATCTACACTGGGAACAGCAGCTGTGGAGGCCAAGTCAATGGATGTTTTTAAAGGGGAGACTGGCAGATTCTTGATCAGTAAGTGTGTTTCCACAAGTGGGGGAGTCTAGGTCCAGAGGGCATGGCCTCAGAATAAAACAACGCACTTTTGGAAAGGAGATGAGGAATTTCTTTAGTCAGAGGGTGGTGAATCTGTGGAATTCATTGCCGCAAACGCCTGTGGAGGCCGTCAATGGATATTGTTAAGGTGGTGAATGACAGATTCTTGATTACTAAGGGTGTCAAGGGTTATGAAGAGAAGGCAGGAGAATTGGGTTGAGATGGAAAGATAGATCATGATTGAATGGCGGAATAGACTTGATGAACCGAATGGCCCAATTCCATTCCTATAACTTATGAATTTACCCAACATCCTGCTTTTGGATGAGGGAAAAACTGGCGCACCAGGGCAGTCCACAAGGTTACAAGAAGAAAGTACAATCTCCCATGCAAACAGCAGGAGTCAATATGATCTTTAGATAATAAGTATAAAACATTTTGAACTCTCCAAAGGCAAACAGCTTAGGAGTAGGCGTACCTCATAGACTATGAATATGGAGAAGAACACCAGTGCAAAGTTATAGCAAACCATGATCTTTTTAAGATCAAAGGGCTTTCTGCCAGCCATCAGCTTGGGTCCCAGAGACAGCACAAAATATACGTAGAACAAGAGAACAGCCGTCATAGGGACTGGAGACACCATGAAGGGATATTCTTCAATCCGTGGATCTGCAGAGAGACGGAGTAAGAGTAACGATAAAACTCACCACTAACTGTCAATTATCAAGTTTAGCAAAAAGATTCACAGGAAGAAGAAAGAAGACTAGGCAGCACAGTGGCGCAGCGGTAGGGTTGCTGCCTTGCAGCGCCAGAGACTCGGGCTGGATCCTGACTATGCGTGCTGTCTGTACGGAGTTTGTACGTTCTCTGTGACCTGCACGGGTTTTTTCTGTGTGCTCCAGTTTCTTCCTACACTCCAAAGACGTACAGGTTTATAGGCTTTGGTAAAAAAAATGTGAATTGTCCTTAGTGTGTAGGATAGTGCTAGTGTGGACACAGTGGGCCATAAGGCCTGTTTCTGTGTTGAATTTCTAAAGTCTAAAGTGAAGTCTAAAGAGAAGGAAAGCAAATTGGTTCTTAGCTTCCTGCTATGTAACAGCTAAAATGCCCGATACCAGGAATTTAAAATGTCAGAAAATCTGTTTTTTTGACAGCATCTATGGAAAGGGCAACAAAAGGACTTTCTAATAAAAGACCATCAAACTGAAATATTAATAGCTTCCCTCCTCACAGATGCTGCCAGACCTGTTGACCGCATTATTCATTTCTGTGCATTCATTCTCATCTGTCCCCATGGCAGACATAAATACTATATGCTTTTTAGAATTTGTGAATAGTTCACATTTCAAACATGGATTGCTTTTTCTGTGGGGTGTCAGAGGCTGAGTGAAGTATATAAAATTATGAGACAGTCAGAACCTTTAGTCCCTGGTGAATGCCATTCAGCTTTAAGGACATACACATGCAGAGAAATGGGTGCATGGAATGCGCTGCCAGAGGTGGCGGGAGAGGCAGATACGATAGTAACATTTAAAGGGCTTTTAGATAGGCGCATGCATACGCAAGGAATGGAAGGATATGGATCACATGCAGGCAAAGGAGATTAGTTTAACTTGGAAGATAGACACAAACTGCCGTGTCAACGGGTCAGGCAGCATCTCTAGAGGAAATAATTAGGTGATGTTTCGGTTCTTCAGACTGAAGTTTACCTTGACATCTTGTGCAGCGGGGGCATTGTGGGGATGAAAGGCCTGTTCCTGTGCCATAACATTATTAACGGGGGGGGGAGTGTTGTTTATGAATGACTTCATAGCTGTTATATCCCCTTCTAAATAAATGGCGTGCGTTAGTTTTATTAAAAATGTCAATTGTGATATGCCCTTCAAAAGCATTAATGGATTGCAAAGCCTGCTTTTAGTCAGATCACACATGAGTCAGCAAGAATTCTTTTATAAATGGAGATTCTTGTGAGATCCAGAAAAGTGATCCATCTCTGGCTAACTGAGGTGGTTCAGAATAATATTAGATTAAGAATAGCATCGGATTGATAGAGGGCACATAAAACAGCATGGACTGTAAGACAGAGGACTAGAAAAGTCATTAAAGGAAAGCAGGAAAAATTAACCAAAAGTGTGAGAAAGTGGAAGATAGGTAGATTGTGGTAGTTAATAAACAACTGTGAAAAAAAGATTTTAACAGCCACAAAAACAATGTAAAGGGAATCATAGTGTCATACAGCATGGAAACAAGCCCAATATGTCCCATCTATACTAGTCCCACCTGTCTGTGTTTGGCCCATATCCTTCCATACCTACCCTATCCATGAACCTGTCTAAATGTTTCTTAAATGTTGTGATCGTACCTGCCTCAACGACCTCCTCTGGCAGCTCATTCCATACATCCACCATCCTTTGTGTAAAATAGATACCCCTTGAGTTCCTATTGAATCTGTCCCCTCTCACCTGAAACCAATGTCCTCTGGTTCTCAATTCCCTTACTCTGGGCAAGAGACTGTGCATTTACCATATCTATTCCCCTCATGATTTTGTTCACATCTAAGAGATCACCCTTCATTCTCCTATGTTCCATGGAATAGAGTTCTAGCCCGCTCAACCTTTCCCTGAAGGTCAGATCCTTCTGGCAACATCCTCGTAAATCTTCTTTGCACCCTTTCCAGCTTGATAAACAGAAATCTGTTCTCAGTAAAATACTGGAATCTATCTTTTAGGGCTAGGAAATAAACCACTTAGAAAGTCATGTTTTTTAAAAGAAAAACACAGGGTTGTAAAACTTTGAAATCTTAATTCTTTACCTCAAAAGGGGTTTGATTTTCGTTCATTGTGCTCAAGGCCGACATTGATATACTGCTGGTCTCTAAGGGGAGGTGTTGATCAGCAGTATCACGGATATGTAGCAAAGCCTTAACTATGACCTTGCCGAATGGCAAAGCAGTGTGAGCTTCCATTAATGCAAGGGCAGGATATTGCACCTCTTGAGCCTGCATCACCGTTCAATAAGATCATGGGTCAATGCAGCCTCAAGTCCAAAGATCAAATGCAGGTAAATTACCAAAATTTTGTTTAGAGATACAGCACGAAAAACAGGCCCACCGAGTCCGCACCGACCTGCGACCCCCGCACATTAACACCAGGGACAATTTTTACATAAATACCAAGCCAATTAACCTACAAACCTGTACGTCTGGAGTGTGGGAGGAAACCAAGGTTTTGGGAGAAAACCCACGCGGTCACGGGGAGAACGTACTAACTCCCTACAGGCAAGCACCCGTAGTCGGGGTCGAACCCAGGTATCAGGCGCTGTAAGCACTGCAAGGCAGCAACTCTACCGCTGCGCCACCGTGTCGCCCGACAAATACATAGTTTCCCAAGTTTCAGTAACCTAACCAAGTGTATTTTTGGAGGATGCTCGTAAAGGTCATCGAACATTGATTAAACAGACCATTTGACTCACCTCCTTTTAGCAGCCCCTCGTAAACCTGGGCAACCCGTGATCCCAGTTCCGCCAGCATGGTTGCGTTTCAAAGTGGTACTTCCCAGGCCTAGGGGACGCAACAAGACAGATGTGAAAATGTGACATTTTATGCGACCATTTACATAATGAATTCCTTCGCACACAAACCACAATATAACTGAACCCAAGCCAAAAGCTTCAGGACAAGTGACAAAACTCAGAGTGAGAGTTTGGTTTTTAATGAGGAAGTATTTACTGAAATAATAAATATTCACTTTAAAGAGTAGTCAACCAAATAGATGCCCAGCAGTAAAAAATAAAGTAAATGGGTGCCAGTTTTAAGGGTAAAGTGGGGGAAAGGCACATTTCTCAGCAAGTACTACATTTTTCTTCAAACACAGTAGACTGTTTAGGTCAGTGAGCATAACAATGATACGGAAGAAAATTGGCAAGCGTTTGAACCGTAGCTTGAAGCATCGCAGGTTTTAGGAGCAGGGTGGAAGTTTAATAAAAGGACACAAATGCAGGATTAACAGCAGGTCAGGCAGCATCGCTGGAGTACATGACATTTCGGATTGAGACCCTTCCTCAGACCGTTCTTTGTCTCGATCACATGGGGAGAAGGCAGGAACGGGGTACTGATTGAGAATGATCAGCCATGATCACATTGAATGGCGGTGCTGGCTCAAAGGGCCAAATGGCCTCCTCCTGCACCTATTGTCTATTGATCCGAAACGACACCTAGCCATGTTCTCCAGAGAAGCTGCCTGACCTGCTGAGTTACTCCAGCACTTTACAGAAAATAGGAGTAGGCCATTTCGGACCTTCGAGCAAGTACCGCCATTCAATGTGATCATGGCTGATCATCCACAATCAGTAACCTGTTTCTCCTTCTCCCCATATCCCTTGATTCCACTAGCCCTAAGAGCTCTATCTAACTCTCTTTTGAATGCATCCGCCATCCTGGGAATTAACCTTATGAACCTACGCTGCACTCCCTCAATAGCAAGAATATCCTTCCTCAAATTAGGAGACCAAAATTGCACACAATACTCCAGGTGTGGTCTCACCAGGACCCTGTACAACTGCAGAAGGACCTATTTACTCCTATACTTAAATCCTCTTGTTAAGAAGACCAACATGCCATTAACTTTCTTCACTCCCTGCTGTACCTGCATGCTTCCTTTATGTCCTTTTGTGTAAACCAGCATCTGCGGTTCCTCATTTCTCGTGGTGAATCTGTGGAATTCATTGCCACAGAAGGCTGTGGAGGCCGTTAATGGATATTTTAAAGGCAGAGATAGATAGATCCTTGATTAGCAGGAGAATGGGGTTAAGATAGATCAGCCATGATTGAATGGTGGAGTAGACTTGATGGGCCGAATAGCCTAATTCTGCTCCTATCACTCATGAACTTATGAACCAACTCTACTGGAAGTTTAATAACATGGCCAATAACCACTTTGAAAATCGGTCACTCCTTACTCTGAAGGCTCATTTCCGTAATAAAACTAAAAGTAGATAATTTATGAAACAGTCCAAGGAATTCTAACCCCAGAAATAATAAATAACGACTAACTTCTTTAGATACAAGGTGGTGTCCACAGGTCCAAGCACCAACAGAGATGGAACCAATTCCAGATTTCGGCAGATATCTCTTGAGTAGGGCAGTGGTTTATGTAGAAGTCTGGAAGATGAATGGGACACTGTGAATAAAACAAACATTTTAGTTCCTCAGTCATCATTCACGGTATGGACATCACTGACAAGATCACCATTAATTGCCCATCCCCAGTGTCCTGGAGGTGGTGGTTAGTGAGCAGTTAGTGAGCAGTCATCTTGAACTGTTACATTCCTTCCACTGGAGATGCACCAATGGTGCTCTCTGAGTGTTAGTTCCTGGATTCAAACTGAGCAACAATAAAGGAAGAGCAATAATTTTCCTAGTCAGTATGTGGTGCAATTTAACAGAAAGCATATAGGTACAGGTTCCCATACATCTGCAGCCTTTGGTGTCAGAGGTTATGGCTTTGCCAATATCATTGCAGATTGCCTATCTGCAGAGGTTCTCAAGTAATTTATTATGGACTATATTTCTTGCACACTATATTCCCATCGATCTCACCTTTCAGTTCAACTCGGATTTAGTCCCCAATTATTACCCTAGATGTACTTAGATCGTGACAATAATCAATGAAGTCTCTTACAAGCTTCAAGCCACTTGTCATCTTTCTCCCAATTAGTTGGCCACCAAATAACACCAACACATTCTGCTCAATTCACTATACCATCAGCTCTCAATCTTCCAGCCAAGAGAATTAATTAAAAATCAACATAGTACAAGATTAATCCCCAGAGGCAAGTGTAAATGTAGGGAAGACTTAAGACCAAGTGAAAACCTGCAAAAGGCACGCAAGATTGATAACGGGAATGTCTCAGACATCAACATGGACTCCCAGAAACAAGGAAAGTCAGGTACATTTGCTCACAAGAAGTGCATATTACTGGGAACTGTTATTTATTGCCCATTCCAAAATGTGCCCCCAACTGACGAAACAGTTGAGTCAACCACTTTGTATTGGATGTAGCCAACTCATCACACCTTCCTGATCTAATGCATGTTCTCTCACCTGGTACATTTTAAAATAGATGCAACTACAGGAGGAGTGGGTGAGGTAAAAATGATAGAAATTACATTCTTTGGGATAGATTAATTAAGCATGGCAAGTGAATGAATACACAATCAATTTTACACACAAACTGAAGCCAGTTGTTTGAGCAATGATAGCTTCGCCAGCAGTCCATGTATTAATTTACAAGCCAGATATAATCAAAAATCAACGCAAACCTAAAGATTGTAAGAACATTTAATAGATACATAAACGGGGAATACTTTGACAGGTAATACTCAGACAGGTACATGGATAGGAGAAATCTGGGATGTTGGAGGGATGTGGGCCACACACAGGCAAATGGGACTAGCTTAGATGGGGCATCTTGGTCGGGATGGGTCGAGGGGCCTGTTTCCGTGCTGTATGGCTCTATGATTCATGTGATAAAATAGCCAGGTACAAACAAACATAACTGCACAACACATTTCCAAAGAAGATGGGGATCTACTGAGACAGTGAGTGAGGTGTAGGATCAGCCATGATCTTATTTACTGACAAAGTAGGCACACGAGGCTTGATGATCTTACTCTTATTTCCAATTTTGAAGCCTAATTTTGCTTCTTCAACATTCCTCCATACCGCCTCCACCCCACCCCCACCCCTCCTCCTCCCCACCCCCTCCTCCTCCCCAACCCCCTCCCCCTCCTATAACCCCCTCCTATAACCCCCTCCTTCCCCCCCCCCCCCCACCGCAAATGTGGAGAACTCCATTTGAAGACCAACAGGTATCTTTTTTAAATCAGGCAACCAGCAGCCATTCATCAATAGGACCACAAATGATGTTAATCTTATCAGATCTAAAATACAAATGGTCTGCACGGTGGTGCAGTGGTAGAGTTGCTGCCTTACAGCACCAGAGACCCGGGTACGATCCTGACTCTGGGTTTTCTCCCACACACTGAAGACGTACATGCTTGTAGGCTAATTGGCTTGGTAAAATTGTAAATTGTCCCCGAGTGTGCTGATGGACAGGGTGATCGCTGGTCGGTGCGGAGTAGGTAGATGGAGGGCCCTGTTTCTGCGCTGCATCTCTAAGCTAAACTAACCAAACTGTACAAAGCTGCATTGTGCACGGGGAAGCACAAAGCTGCTTTCTGCAGAGGGAAAGCATAAATTAATATCAAAAACATGATTGTATTAAATGGATGCAAATTAACCAAAGCGACATTAAATATGGGTGTGCAGTAAAATTACTTCATCATTTACAGATGTCTCCGAAGTTTATAAAACATGGTGCATTTGGCAGGAGCCAAGACAGCGATAAACTCAAACAGGCTCTTGAAGCTAAATGCCAATAATATCGGGACATAAAGGCAAAAAGGGCCCAAAATCAAATATTGCTTGACTTTTTTGCTCAACATAATGCAGCTTCTGGGAAAGGAGGGGACCATTCTGATTCACATACACAGCTATGGTGTAGCGAGGCGGATAGAACAGGCAAGGAGGTCAGAGAGGCCATGTGCTGATAGTTTTGAGCTATTGGGGATCATGTTAATGTTCTGTCAAAGTAGGAATGGTTCTGGACACCCATGGAACTGGATTGCTTGAGGAAGGGAAGATATGTGGGCAGAGGCAGCTATGCAAAAGGGAATCAAAACAACCTTTTATAGGCTGAAGAATGTGGCATTCTACTAGTGTTTACATTGAATGCTTGAATGCTTTATACTGAGCGTCAGCTGTGGCTCTTTTGGCAGCATCTCGCCCTGGAATCAGAATGCCACTTGTTCCAGTGCGTCCCAAGGGCTTGCACACAAAAATCCAGGCTGCCACTTCGTTGTAGCACAGAGCAGATGCCACACTGCCAAGTGTGTTCTCTTTCCAAATGAGACATAAAGCCGAGGGCCACATCTACACTGGAGTAAAGGACAGCAGGACAATATATTTTATTTAACAAAGGGAAACAAGGGAGTTTCCCAGGTGCTCTGGTGAATCACCAGCAACATCTAAGACAGATCATCTCACCATTACTATATCTGCTTGTCTGGGAGGTTCCAAACCGGCAGAGGTCAGCTGTTGCCAGCCCCCATTTGCTCTGGCCTTTTCTCACCTCCAGTTTATTTCTCTCTTCCCCCATCCCCAACCTCTTACTTTCATTCCGAAGAAGTGTTCCGACCCAAAAGGTCTCCTATTCCTTTTCTTCAGAGATGCTGCCTGACCCGCTGAGTTACACCAACACTTTGTGCCCATCTCCCGTGTCCAGGTTTAGTTTAGTTTCGAGATACAGCATGGAAACAGACCCTTCGGCCCACCGAGTCCATGCCGACCATTGATCGCCCGTTCGCAATCGCCTTGTGTTTTAACCCACCCTGGCATCCACTCCCGACACACGAGGGGCAATTTACAGAGGCCAATCCTCCCGCAAACCTGCACATCTTTGGAGAGTGGAAGGAAACCCACGCGGTCACAGGAAAAATGTGCAAACTCCACACAGACAGCACCCGAGGTCAGGATCGAACCCAGGCCTCTGGCGCTGTGAGGCAGCTGCTCTACCAGCTGCGCGTGGCTCCGATTTATCTGCAACAATAACTGCACTTCAAAATTGCTTCGCAGCATTCTAAACAAGCACATGAAAAATGGAATAGAATCATAAGGTCACAGAGTGGAAGTAGGCCATTCAGCCCATTGAGTCTGTGCAGGAACCAAACTTCAACCCCATTCCCCACTCGCTCCACATGGCCTCTTGTCACAACATAACTAGTTCCCTTTTGAGAAAGTTATGATGAAAGTTAGATAGCGGATCCCTCCCAACCACCTCCACTGAATTGTCGCCAATGCTCACAATTTAGTTTAATTGTTGTGAGGCTCCATCTTCTGATCCAATCTTCTGAAATTTTGAATGGCTGACCACCCCAGTAACGTTCCTGTAACCTTATCCAGTCTATCTGGATTTGATCTTCATGGAGATGGCGTGAAGGCAAGGTCCCTATTTCAACCCCTCTTTTGGTTTCAGTGGGGAAATGTCTTTGAAAGATTAACAATGGGATTTCCTATTACATTTGGCCAGATTGAAGATGCTGGATCTTTAGCAATGGAAACAAACACTGGATACATTGCACTGAGCAGACACCAACTCTGCCGTTGTGCCACTGTGCCACCCTTGCAGAGCAGTAAAGACATTAAGAATGCCAAAGTCCCACACGGTGCCATTGCACTTAGCTTAGATTTATAGAAATCAGCTCAATACAACGTATATGGAGGGCAGCAGAAGAGGTTGGAATCAATTACAACCAAACTGAGCGTTGCAGACACAGAGATACACAGTCAGGCCCAAACAGTTTTTTTTAACTTCAACAGGGACAGCATGAGAAAGAAAAAGCCCAGCATTTACATTAAATGAAGACGCAATGCAAAATGAGAGGCACAAAGATTGGAGGCCTGACGAATCAAAGTGAAAAATGATATGATTGAATTTGATGGTATAAAAGCTCCATACTATAACCACACAAGTGTGTGATTAGCATGAGATTTACAGCGTTTGATGGCACTGGGCCTGTGCACGCTGGAGTTTAGAATAATGAGGGGGGGGCCTCATTCTATACAGAAAAGTAAAAGGCTTGGATAAAGTGGATCTGGAGAGGATATTTCCACTAGTGGGAGAGTCTAGGACTGGAGGTCATAGCCTCAGAATTAAAGAACGTTATTTTAGGATGGAGATGGAGGAGGAATTTCTTTAGTCAGAGTTGGAATTCTTTGCCACTGAAGGCTGTGGAGGCCGTCAGTGGATATATTTAAGGCAGAGATAGGTAGATTCTTGATTGGTACGGGTGTCAGAGGTTATGGGGAGAAGGCAAGGGAATGGGTTGGGAGGGTAGGGGGGGAGGGATAGATCAGCCATGATTGAATGGCAGAGTAGACTTGATGGGCCGAATGGCCTAATTCTGCTCCTGTCACTTATGATCTACAGTTGATTGGAAAATGTATTGATGAGCATTTATGTTTGGGCTTAATTATTGCAACAATAGTACAGGAAGAAAAATTAGGTATGCAGTTTATTTGGAGAAACAATTTTGAAAGTATCTGTACCTGGAATAGACAATGTGGAGGTTAAGATAATAGTGTAGTTAATTTTAGCTTATAGTGGAGTTTATAGTTGAGAGTTAAGAAAATTAATACATCTTTGGTTAAATGTATTACATAAACATATCTGTAAAACAGCCCTCAGCTGTCTCCCCGTCATAAACTCCATTTCCCTTCCCGCTCATCACCCACCTAAACCCCTTCTGGATCTCCTAATGCCAGAACCTCCCCCCCCCCCCCCTCTCCCCCTCTCCGTTCCTACCTACCTAACATACTACTTTATGTTTCTACATTTCACTGCTAAGAAAGGAAGATCAGATTTCACCATTTGCAGCCTCTTGTTTTCTCCACATCACCTCCAGCCTTTGAGACCATCTCCACTCTCTCCCCCACCCAACTCATCTCCCAGCCAACCCCTTGGGGAACCCTTCTTCAGACTGGTTAGAAGGAACTGCAAGATAGACACAAAATGCTGGAGCCTGAAGAAGGGTTCCAACCCGAAACGTCACCTATTCCATTTCTCCAGAGATGCTGCCTGACCCGCTGAGTTACTCTGGCATTTTGTCTATTTTCCCCCTATCACTTGCCAGCTTCTTCCCCCACTCCTTCTCCTCACCTCTTTCTACCAATTATCTCCCCTCTCCTTCAGCTTTGAAGGGCCCAGATCTGAAACTTTGCCCGTCCACTTCCCTCCACAAATGCTACCTGACTCGCTGAGTCCCTCTAGAAGTTTGTTTTTGCATGTCTGTAAGCCATAAGTTTATTGCATCGTTTCACACAAGCAAACTGCTGGTTTAATTTATTCACAAAATGCTGGAGTAAGCATTTTGTGAATAAATCGATTTGTACCAGCAGTTATTTTCTTATACTGCTGGTTTAATTTTATACTTGCAGAAAGTTAAAGGCTTGCATGCGTTTGTTTGGAGACACCATCAAAATGTGGGAGTGAACCTTTAGGAATGTTACTCGTGATACTTCGTTGTGTCAGTGTTAGTTTAGTACTTGGATTAAAGGGTGTTTTGTTAATAGGTCTATTACAGAGACACATGTGAAACCATTTAAGAAAGACACAAAAAGTTGGAGTAACTCAGCAGGTCAGACAGCATCTCTGGACAAAAGGAATAGGTGCCACTTCAGGTTGAGACTCTTCTTCAGCCAAAACCACCTCACAGCTCCAGTGACCTGGGTTCTGTACTCCTGTGAGGAATGTTAATGTTCTCTCGGTGACCGCATGGGTTTCTCCCCAGTTGTTCTCCAGTTTCCTTGCACATCCCAAAGATGTGTAGGCTGGCAGATTAATTTGAAAATTACCTCTGGAGATTGCGTGTGATGGAAAAATCTTTGAGGAATTGGGTGCAAGACAACATTGTTTGCAATATAATGAACGCGGATAGTAAATTTGCGGATGGCGCCAAAATTGGCGGTGTCGTGAACAGGGACCAAGGTTTTCTAAGTGCACAAAAAGATCTGGATCAACCAGCAAAGTGAGCCAAGGAATAGCAGAGGGATGTAATCAGATATTGTGTTCAGTTCTGGGCACCATGTTATAGGAAAGATGTTGTTAAATTGGAAAGGGTGCAGAGAGGACTTACAAGGATGTTGCTGGGACTCGAGGGTCTGAACTATACGGTGAGGTTGAGCAGGCTGGGACTCTATTCCCTGGAGCGCAGGAGGATGAGGGGTGATTTTATAGAGGTGCATAAAATTATGGGATGAATAGATCAGGTATACACCCAGTCTCTTGCCCAGAGTAGGCCAATCGAAAACCAGAGAACATAGGACTAAGGTGAGGGGGGGGAAGATTTAATAGGAACCGAAGGGGTACCTTTTTCACTCAAAGGGTGGTGGGTGTATGGAACGAGCTGCCGGAGGAGATAGTCGAGGCAGGGATTATCCCAACATTTAAGAAAGAGTAAGACAGGTACATGGATATGACAGGTTTAGAGGGATATGGGCCAAACGTAGTCAGGTGGGACTAGTGTAGCTGGGACATGTTGGCCGGTGTGGACAAGTTGGGCCAAAGGGCACATTTCCACGCTGTCTGACTCCACAAGATGGAACTTAACTCAGATACAGGCGAGTTGGTGCATTCTGTAAGTTAAATCAAGGCAACACAGTAAATGGCAGAAAGCTGGAGAGTGTTGTAGAGCAGAGGATCTTGTTGAACACAGGTTCAATATAAGACACAGTTGAAAAAATCACCCGTTTGATCCAGTTCCACACAAGCATCCTCCCACCTTATTTCAAACACTTCTGGCACATTGTATTCCTTTCCTCTTCCTGTACTTATTCCAGCTCCCCTTTAAAGCACCTGTACTATTTATCACAGTTCCACATTCCAAACAATCGTTCTATGAGGTAGATCATCCTGAATTTCCCTTCAGATTTAGCTGCAATTCTTATGTTTATGCGATACGAGTTTTCTTCCCTTGACGTTCGTCTCTGCAATATTTAATATCGCACCAAGAGAAACACAAAGTCT
Organism: Rhinoraja longicauda; assembly: GCF_053455715.1. Taxonomy (NCBI): domain Eukaryota; kingdom Metazoa; phylum Chordata; class Chondrichthyes; order Rajiformes; family Arhynchobatidae; genus Rhinoraja; species Rhinoraja longicauda. Next base: position 14,847,880 of record NC_135963.1, on the reverse strand, counting down.
GATGAAACAACCGCCAGTTTATCAAAGATAGCGCAGCGGTAGAGTTATTGCCTTACAGCGCGAGAGACTAGAGTTCGATCCTGACTACGGGTGTTGTCAGTATGCAGTTTGTACATCCTGCGTGGGTTGTCTCCGGGTGCTCCAGTGTCCTCTCCTACTGCAAAGACGTACAGGTTTGTAGGTTAACTGGCTTTGGTAAAATTGTAAATTGTCCCTGATGTGTAGGATAGTGTTAATGTGCCGGGAAATCGCCGGTCGGTGTGGACTCGGTGGGCCGAAGGGCCTGTTTCTCCGCCCTTCGGCCCACCGTATCTCTAAGCTCAGCTAAGCTAAGATATTAGGGAGTTGAAGCCAGATCTGTTTTCAACATTACAGGACCACCCATTCCGGTGCATCAAGAGAGGAAACAGGAAGGGCCTGATGAGTCAAGAGGCAAGACTCGAGAACATGTTATAAAAAGCCTTTGGTTGCAAACTGTTTCCATGTGAGTCAAACTAGGCCCATCTTTATTGGCCCACAGCCAACTCACGAACCTCTGAGATCAAAGCACAAGCAATGCAGATGGAAACTGTGCATTCCTACTCATTAAATGATCAAACTAAAAATCAACAGAGTGGAAAGTGAACACTGTGGACCCCACTGCAGCAAGATCACAGATTTATCAGGGAATTAAACCTCCGAAGTTTGCCTTTGAAACTTAAACAGCAACAACGGTACTGGAGGTAAACAATTGCCAGGATACGGTGCTGAAACCTAGTAACAAAATGATTACAAATACAAGTTACCCAAATCATGTTTGTCCAGGGAGGAATGTCCTGACACTTAATGTATTAATTGACAGCAACACCTACGTCCACGGTGTATTTAGCTGACTCAAAAGTCAAACCGAGGACCCGGTGTCTTTTTCAGTTATTTTAAACTAAATCTGCTTCTCCGATTTAGTCACGCATTCCTCAAAACACAAACAGAATTGTGACTGCAGGAGCCAAGGTCAAGATTGGCGGATGTCAGATTCCAAACAGGGACCATCGAAGGATGTTTTTGGGCCAGGGAAGAAGAAAAAAGGATAGGTTTAAAGATTCTATCTGGCAGGTTAATTGTTAACACCCTAGCATGTCCAAAATTTCCAGGGCAGACCTAATTCCAAATCCACTCAACATAGCAGCCAATAAAACTCGGACCACTCAAGAGAATCTGACCCCTCCCCCCCCCCCCCCCACCCCATATCTTTTTCCTGTGCCCCACCCATCCGAGTACACACATTATTTTCCCCACTGTTCCGCTTCTCTCCCCTTCCCCTCTCTCTCCTCCCCCCTCTCTCCGACTCATCCCCTTCCATATATATTCCTCCTTCTGGCTTCACAGTTCACGCCTCTTACATCGGCGAGACCAAACGCAGGCTCGGCGATCGTTTCGCTCAACACCTTCCGCCTTAACCAGCCTGATCTCCCGGTGGCTAAGCACGTCAACTCCCCCCTCCCACTCCCAGTCTGACCTTTCTGTCATGGGCCTCCTCCAGTGTCATAGTGAGGCCCACCGGAAATTGGAGGACCCGCTGAGTTACTCCAGCATTTCGTGATACCGTCCATTTGTACCAGCATCTGCAGTTATTTTCCTACACCTCTTCTCTCCTTGCCATTTTCAACTCTAACCTTTGGGGACAGGCCCTTTCACCCACTGAGTCCACGCTGACCAGTGACTATCCCGTTCACTAGCACTATCCTACACACACAAGGGTTAATTTACAATTTAACCAAAGCCAATTAGCCTACAAACTTGTATGTCTTTGGAGTGTGGGAGGAAACCGGAGCACCCGGAGAAAAAACACACGGTCTCAGGGAGAACATACAGACTCTGTACAGACAGCACCCGTAGTCAGGATCGAACCTGAGTCTCCGATGCCGTAAGGCAGCAGCTCTACCGCTGTTGCACTGTGCCACCCTGATGAAACTTGGGCTTTGAAACCTACTCCTCCCATCGCCCTATGAAATCCCCAGCTCACATATATCCGCCCATCACTTGCCAGGCTTTGACCTGGCCTCACTGGTCTTTTGCTGCTCTCTCTCCAATGCTACAATCAGTGTGAAGAATGATCCTGACCTGAAACATTTGCCGATCCATTCCCTCCACAGAGGCTGTCTGACCTGCTGAATTATTCCAGCACTTTGCGTTTAGCTCAGGAGGATCCCTTTCCACTCTCATGCAATTAAACTTGTCCAACGCAATATTCTCAGGTTTCAGGTCGAGCAATAAACCACTGATTATCAGAATGTTAAACATGAGAAAAGTAAAGAATTTGGACACTTTAAACATTTACTTTACATCAGAAGCAGTGAAGTGGTGGGTCAGAGCATAAATGCCAGGAGAGAAGCCTGATAGTTTACTTTATCGAGCTACTTGACCAATAAATTTCACTCAATGTGCAGGAAACAGATAAATACAAGAGGATAGAGACAAAATGCTGGAGTAGCTCAGATTCCATGTTAAAGAATAAAGACAGATGGGCCCCCTTTCACACACCACAGTTAAGAAAAGAAATGACCAATAATAACATCTTCGATGTGCACAGGTTTAAAGTTTCAACCCATCATTTGCACAATTCCTGGGTTTTTTTTAATTAAAAAAGACTAGCATTTGATTGTGGGTTGTACTTTGAGGATTTGGAGAACATTTAATGTTGGAAGATCAAAAGACAAACAGTTTACAGACCACTCATTAGGGAAATGTGTAGGAGGAAAATATTTAGCTCCAGTCAGGAGCAGTAAAAATTGAGACCGCCAGTTGGTTCAGTGTTACTTATTGACCAACCTTTACAAGCACTTGGCCAATTTCAGAATGGAATGGAAACAAAATGAATACGTTTCATATACGTAAACCTGATGTTCCCATAACATTCCTCGTGAAGGTCACCAAGCAATACAAAGGGATCAATTGTGGGAACTCCAACATAAATTCACGTTCACAACTTCCAGAAGCAAAATTAGGCCATTCGGCTCATCAAGTCTGCTCCGCCACTCAATCCTGGCCGTTCTCTCTCTTTTCCTCTCAACACCATTTTCCTTGCCTTCTCCCCATAGCCCCTCCCCCCCCCCGATACCTTTACTAATCAAATTGTATCTGGCACAGAGTGAGATTCCATTGGTTTGTGTTACATAGATACATAGACAATAGGTGCAGGAGTAGGCTATTCAGCCATTCGAGCCAGCACCACCATTCAATGTGATCATGGCTGATCATCCACAATCAGTACCCCGTTCCTGCCTTCTCCCCATATCCCTTGATTTCGCTAGCCCTAAGACCTCTATCTAACTCTCTTTTGAATGTTGGAAATAAGAGTGTTAATGCACAAGAAAGTTGGAAACTCTCAACTTCAACAAAATTGGTCACAACTACACATTGATTTAGTAACTTACTGTTAATGGAACCCCTTCAAGAATACTTCTGATAGGCAGATTTTTTAAAAACTACATAGCCAAAACCAAACACCATCTTAGATCCTTCTCCTTGAAACTGACCTCTGAACACTAGTGTAACTAATCGCTGATTTGAAAATAAATTTAAAAGTAAAAAAGCTTTTCAAAATTAGATTCCCATCCACACCCAACAGGCTCTCACCACCAGCCATATCTTCCACATGGACCACACTCTGCAATTCCCTGATCCGCTCATCACACATACCTCCCCAACCAGGGCCGTTTTTACAGCATTATGGGCCCCCGGGCAAAGCAGTGTACTGGGGCCCCTACCGTTACTCTCCCTCACTCCCCTTTCCCTACCAGCCCCCCCCCCCCCCCCCCCGTCGTGCCGGCGAAAAGCACTTACCGAAAAGCACTTAGCGATGGACTTAGGGTGCTACATTGTTGCGAAAAGCACTTACAGATCGCTGTGAGAAGCACTTAGTGACCGAAAATGTTGCGAAAAAAGCACTTATTGAACCTACATTTTTCAAGTAGTATTTATTTATTGCAAGTCACTTAACATACACAGATCAGCATGGGGCCCCTATGCTCGTGGGCCCCCGGGCAAGTGCCCATCAGGCCCACGCGTTAAGACGGCCCTGTCCCCAACCACTGCAACCTCTGGAGAGATGCAACACCTCTCCCTGCACCTCCTCCCTCCAGCCATCCAAGCAGCCCTACCAGACGAGGCAGAGATTCGCAAACACCTCTTCCAACCTCGTCTATTGGGTTCAGCCCTCGAGACGAGGCCTCCTCTACAACAGCGAGACCAAGTGCAGAGTGGGCAACCATTTTGTAGAGCACTGGTACTCTATCCACAACGACCATCTTGTGCTTCTGGATTTGCGTCTTTTCAACTCCCTTTCCCATTCTCACTCCAACCTTTCTGACCTCGGCACTCTCCACCATCATGGTGAGGCCAAACACAAAGCAGAAGAACGGCACCTCATATTCTGCCTGGGTAGTCTGAAAGCCAATGGCATGAACATTGAATTTTCCAATTACAGGTAACCCACTCCCCATGTTCCTTTCCATCCTCTGGTCCACCAAGGGGCTGCTTCTCTCTTTGTTCACCTTTTCCCATCTCTCCCCCACCTTGCTACTTAGACTTAACACCTTCCTCCACCTGGTTCCATCTGCCCATCGCCCACATACCCATCTACCTGGCTGTCCTCCTGGGTTCACCTTTAATACCTCCTCCCCACCTGGTTCCATCTAATCATCCTTCCCTAACCTTGGCCCACCCACACCTACCAGCCTCTGCCCTTCTCATCGCAAGCTCCTCTGCTGCCTATAATACGTTCTCTCCTCTTGCATTTGCAGATAACTTCTACCAGACCTTACCTCAACACCTCTCCTCCCACACCCAACTGGTGCAATGTGCTCATCGTCATCTCCCCCCCAGCATTTGGTTCCTCCGTCTCACCCCCTCCCTCTCACTTCTATATCCCTGGCCATCTTCCCTCTGCACTCCCAGTCCTGGTGCAGGGTCCCGATCCATGATGACACCAACCCTCTGCCTCTACAGATGATCCACTCTTTTGCTCCAATCCTTGCCATTTTGGGCAGCAGTCACCAAACTGGGTGGCGGACACCCCAGACAGTTTTGCAGGCAACGCGAGAGAAATGTTTCATGCATGTGCGCTTCATACATGTGCAGAATCCTGACAGTCACGGCTTTCAAACTTTTCAACTACTTTTTTTTTTAAATCACAAATAACCTGGTGGAGGAGCTCAATGGGTCAAGCAGCATCTGTGGGGGCAAAGAAACAGTCGGAGTTTTGGGTCGAAACCAAAAACATGGAGAGATTTTAACCAAAGATAATAGAGCAGAGCAAGATAGACCACTCGACCCTAAAAACTGTAGTATGCCATGGCGCCATTTTAATAGGCAGAAACTTGCAGAAACATTTTAAAAGAAAAATAACAATAATCTGTGAATTGATAGACGAGATATATTCTGCATTTTTTATGGTATCATCACACATACTGTTCCCCCAAATCACTGATTACATTGCGGGAGGCATAATGGACAGCGGTTTTGCTTACTAAAATGGTGGACATTACGCTCCTTTGCAAACTACACTTCAGTCTAGGCGATTTCGACAGAGTGCTTCATCTTGCTCCTCTAGTATCTTTGATTTTAACCAGTATATGGCAGAGAGGCAGGTTTGGCACAATGGCTGGTAGGTAGAAGAGTCCTGATGCCTGGTTTTGACCCAAAACACCAACCGTTCCTTCCTCCCTCCCATAGATGCTGTTTGGCCCAGTGTGTTCCCGCAATTGATAGATGAACCAGATTCCAGCATCTGCAATATCATGTTTTTAAACCGCCTATTTGTGGACCCAAATCATAATATTAAGCATCTGGCCACTGAGTCGCCAGGTTAGGCTAAACTCTGTCAAATGCTCATTTTGCAAGTAATAAACCATTCTCAGCTGTATTTAGCAAAACAGCATCAGCCTGCGATTTTTACAATCAGGAATGGAGCCATCCAGGTGGCTCTGTTCAAGGGCAAAGGGGAGTTCAGCGAGTGTCAAGTCAAGTTAATTTTATTTGTATAGCACATTTAAAAACAACCCACGTTGACCAAAGTGCTGTACATCTGATTAGGTACTAAGGAAAAAATGAAACATACAGTAGCACGCAAACATAACAGCACATACAAAACAGTTCACAGCGCCTCCTCAATGAGCCTCAAACGCTAGGGAGTAGAAATAGGTTTTGAGCCTGGACTTAAAGGAGTCGATGGAGGGGGCAGTTCTGATGGGGAGAGGGATGCTGTTCCACAGTCTAGGAGCTGCAACCGCAAAAGCGCGGTCACCCCTGAGCTTAAGCCTAGACCGCGGGATAGTGAGTAGCCCCAAGTCGGCCGACCTGAGGGACCTGGAGTTAGAGAGGTGGGTTAGAAGATTTTTGATGTAGGGGGGGGAATGTCCATTTAGGGCTTTATACGTGAACAGGAGTAGCTTGAAGTTGATTCTGTACCGTACAGGGAGCCAGTGGAGAGAGGCCAGAATCGGCGTGATGTGGTCCCTTTTACGGGTACCCGTCAGGAGTCTCACTGCGGCGTTTTGGACCAGTTGCAGGCGGGACAGGGAAGATTGGCTGATCCCAGTGTAAAGGGAGTTGCAGTAGTCTAGGCGGGAGGAAATGAAAGCGTGAATGATTTTTTCTGTGTCGTCGAATTGGAGGAAAGGTTTGATTTTAGCTATGGTACGAAGTTGGAAGAAGCTGGCTTTTACCACAGCGTTGACTTGCTTATCAAATTTTAATGCAGAGTCAAATATCATGCCGAGGTTTTTGACATGCGGTTTGACTAGGCAGGATAGGCTTCCAAGACTGCCTGTTATCGATTTGATGGAGTCGGGGGGGCCGAATAGGATGACCTCAGACTTGCTCTCGTTTAATTGGAGGAAGTTCTGTGCCATCCAACATTTTATGTCCTCAAGGCAGTGTAGGAGGCTGTTTAAATTTGACTGGTTGTTGGGTTTCAGGGGGAGGTAAAGCTGAGTGTCATCGGCATAGCAGTGGAAAGAAATGCCGTGCCTTTGAATGATTTGGCCAAGGGGGAGCATGTATAGAGAGAAGAGAATGGGGCCTAGGATGGAGCCTTGTGGAACTCCGCAGGAGAGGCTAGCTGGAGCAGAGGAATAACTGCCTATGTTGATGGCGAAACTGCTATCTTTGAGGTAGGAAGCGAACCAGCTCAGGGCAGTGCCATCAATGTATCGAACGCTGCGCTGAGGTCGAGAAGGAGCAGGATTGCACAGTCGCCGGTGTCGATGGCGAGAAGCAGGTCGTTGTGTACCTTCAACAAGGCAGACTCTGTGCTGTGGTGGGCTCTGAAACCTGACTGGAAATTTTCCAGGATGGTGTTTTGGTGTAGGTAGGGCACTAATTTGTTTAGAATTGCCTTTTCAAGGACTTTTGACAGGAATGGCAGTTTGGAAATGGGTCTGTAGTTGCTAGGCAAGGTGGGGTCTAGGTTAGGTTTTTTCAGTAGGGGCTGGACCACCGCGTGCTTGAAACAGGTTGGAACAGTGCCAGTGGCCAGAGAACTGTTGATAATAGAGAGGATGCTGGGACCGGCTATTGCAATGACATTCTTCAGAAGGGCAGTGGGGGCAGGATCAAGGGGGCAGGTTGCAGGTTTCATAGCGTGTGACCAGAATTAACCCACACAGCGTGAAGCAATCGGCCCTGCGAATTTGCTCCACTCCCCACAGGAGCCACGGTGGCAAAGTTCACACACATCCTTGTGATTGGACATGCACAAGGAAGTCAAGAGTAACATAGTAGAGAAACAAGCTCATCGGCCCAACAAGTCCACACCAACCCACGTTAACCTCATGATTCCAGGAATGAGTGGGTTAGCATATGAGCGTTTGACAGCACTGGGCCTCTACTCACTGGAGTTTAGAAGGTTGAGGTGGGGGATCTCATTGAAGCTTACTGAATACTGAAAGGCATAGATAGAGTAGATGTGAAAAGGACGTTTCCACTGGTGGGAGAGTCTAGGACCATAGGTCATAGCCTCAGAATTAAAGGGCGCTCTTTTAGCAAGGAGATGAGAAGGAACTTCTTTAGTTAGAGGGTAGTTAATCTGTGGAACTCATTGCCACAGAGGGCTGTGGAGGCCAAGTCAGTGGATATTTTTAAGGCAGAGATAGACAAATTCATGATTAGATTAGAACGGGTGTCAAGGGTTATTGGGGATAAGGCGATAAGGCAGGAAAATGGGATTAGCGGGCAGAGATCAGCCATGATTGAATGGCAGAGTGGACTCGATGGGCCGAAGGCCTAATTCTACTCCTATAACTCGTGAACGTGAACCCTACCGTAGTTGGGCGGCAGGGTGGTGCAGTGGTAGAGTTGCTGCCTTACAGCGCAAGAGACCCGAGATGGGTTTCGTCCGGGTGCTCCAGTTTCCTCCCACAGGCCCAAAGGCATGCATATTTGGTAGAGTAATTGGCCTGTGTAAATTGCCCCGAGTATGTAGGCAAATTGTAGAGTTGACAAGAATTTGGAGCGAATTTAAAAAAATAGAATGAACATAAATAGAAAAATACATTAACATAATTAGTGTAAATGGGTGGCTGATGGTCAGTGTGAAGTCGATGGTCCAAAGGACCCTTTTCCATGCTGTATTTTTCAACAGCTTTTTTTGAAAGGGTGAAATGCTGAATAATGTCATAAAATGGGAACACAAGGCCAATGTCAGAGCAGAAAGAATCAGGAAGTACTCTGCCTTGTCCAGGAATAGCAAAACAGAGATAACTTTTCCGATGGTTATCTTCGCATCAGAGCTAGTTATCCAGAGCTTTGGACGAGTAATGCTGAGACAAAACATTTAAAGTACTATCTCAGATTTAGATTTTCAGTTCATTTGCGATTAGAGAAAAAAATAATCAACATTGCGAATAAAAATGACTGGATTTTGGTGAACCCGGTGGGTTTTTTTGGGAAGAAATCCCATTGTGGCTGTTACACCATTGCACCCTCTCAGTACACGACGGATTCTTCACTCACTGCTGAATGATCCACATGCTCCTCCATTTAAATATGAATAAATGTTTAAAGAAAATTGCCAGAGGCCTGGTTCACAGTTGAGGCAAAACAGCCTCAATAAGAAAAGGCTGTTTTTTTGGGGGGTTTTTTGTTTAGCTTCATCGTCTAACTTTTCTACAGGTTGCCACAATTTCTTTATTGGTGAAAGTGTCACGTCTCTTTACAGTTGTGGAGTGTGGAGATGGGCACAGTGGTAGGGCGGCTGCGTTGCAGCACCAGAGACCCGAGTTCAATTCGGACTGCTGTCTGTACAGAGTTTGTACATACATACTCCTTGCGACCGCCTGGGTGCTCCGGTTTCCTCCCATATTCCAAAGAGATGCAGGTTAATTTGCTTCTGTAAATTGCCCCCAGTGTGTAGGATGAAAAACTGAGTTAACGCAGAGGTACCGTACGGGTGATCATTGATCGGTGCGGACTCGGTGGGTGGGAGGGCCCGTTTCCGCGCTGCAGCTCTTAAACGAAAACTAAACTTTAGCCTTTCACGAGCAAAGGTCAGAAGAAGCGATACAACCTGCAGCAAAAGCCAACCCCGGTAACTGCAACAGCACGCCACGGGGTGCACCGTGGTGGGACACCCGGGCAAAGCAGTGTACTGGGGCCCCTACCGCTACTCTCCCCCACCCCCCTTTCCCTACCAGCCCCCCCCCTGTCGTGCCGGCGAAAAGCACTTACCGAAAAGCACTTAGCGATGGACTTAGGGTGCTACATTGTTGCGAAAAGCACTTACAGATCACTGTGAGAAGCACTTAGTGACCGAAAATGTTGCGAAAAAAGCACTTATTGAACCTACATTTTTAAAGTAGTATTTATTTATTGCAAGTCACTTAACATACACAGATCAGCATGGGGCCCCTATGCTCGTGGGCCCCCGGGCAAGTGCCCATCAGGCCCATGCGTTAAGACGGCCCTGCACTGGAGAGGTGTTCCTGGACAGACAGTGCAGCTACAAATTGGGGCAGAGGTCACCAACTCCACAACTGCACAGACATGATACTTTCACCCAGAAATAAATCTCAGCAACCTGTAGATAAGATGGAAAACAATGGGAATTCAACACTTGAGAACTTGTAGAGACACAAAATGCTGGAGTAGCTTCGCGGGTCAGGCAGCATCTCTGGAGAAAAAGGAATAGATGAGGTTTTGGGACAAGACCCTGCTTCAGACTTCATCAGTCCGATGAGTCTCGACCCGTAATGTCACCTATTTCTTTTCTCCAGAGATGCTGCTGCACTACCACAGCATTTTGTGTCTATCTTTGGTGTAAACCAGCATCGCAGTTCCTTCTTACACACTCGAGACGTAGAGATGACCATTAATTTTAGGAAAAACTACAGCCTGTGACACTGAATGAATAGTCACGTTATTTTTATCCAAGCCACAATAACAATTCCTATCTTCTACCTTCTTCCACTATTCCAAGTGGCGTTCAAGAGGCAGAATCTTGTTTCTTTGCCAATACATTTCACAATCTTCTGTACTCAAGCTTTCAGTCATTTCCGATCCTCTCACATTCTCCACGCGGCTGACATGATGGTTCTGCAGATGTCACCAACAGCTCAAGACCCGTGCCCACAAACTCTTCCCTTATACTTATACAATCTACCCCACCACAAACCTCTCCTTTGCCAACATGTGACTTTCCCTCTCCTTTCAACTTATCACACTTGTTACGTAGAAATAAGGAACTACAGATGCTGGTTTATACCAAAGATAGACAGAGGGTGCAGGACTAACCCAGCAGGTCAGGCAGCATATCTGGCGAACAAGGATGAGTGACGGGACCTGAAACATCACCCATCCTTTTTCTCCAGAGATGCTGCCTGACCTGCTGGGTTACTCCAGCACTTTGTGTCAACACTTGTAACATAAATAATTTCTGACAAAAGATGGCAGGGACCCAAAAGAGCAACCAATTCTCCCTCCTGCTGGGTATTTTCAGCACTTATTTGTTTTAGTTCCCAGGATGCGAGAAAAATATTGGAAAGCCCAGCATTTCTTGTCCAACCGTAGCAACCTAAACAGAGCGACTTAGGCCATTTCTTATGACATTTAAGAGTCAACCACAATGCTGTGGTCTGCAGCGACATACCAACCAAACTAGACAAGGATAGCTTATTTGCATCCATGAAGGCCATTCCTTGAGCAAATTTAGTATAAAATCGATGTTTGTTACTGATAAAGACACAAAGTGCTGGAGTAACTCGGCGGGTCAGGCGGTGTCTCTGGAAAACATAGATAGGTGATGTTTTGGGTCAGGATACTTCTTCAGGTGCAAAGATCCCAACCCAAAACATCAGCTATCCATGTTCTCCAGAGATGCTGCCTGATTCTGTGAGTTACTCCAGCACTTTGTCTCTCTAATGATATACCAGCATCTGCATTTATTCACAAAATGCTGGAGTAACTCTGCAGGTCATGCAGCATCTCAGGAGAGAAGGAATGGGTGACGATTCGGGTCGAGACTCTTCTTCAGTCTGAGGGGTTCGTAGCGATACAGTTTCATTTGGAAGTAGCAGTCTACGAAAGATATCACATTACGGAGAAGGTTTAAGATGCTGTAAAAGAACCACACTGTTTCTCCGGAACAAATCAACCATGTAAAGTGCACGGCCTCACTTTCCACTGTTCCTAGTTACCATGTGAAGTAGCGGTCAAATGTCCCCATGTAAAGTAATGATCAAGAAGGCAGTCTAAAGTGGCAGAGGCAAAAGGTACATAGAGCCTGATTGTGGAGAAACCACAGGAGAGGAACTAACTATCCTAGTACTGGTTTCACAAAAGACAGAAAAGCCACAACCCGCTCTGACAGATCTTGAACACATTAGTCATAAGGCCTTGTCTTGCATAAATATCCCCTTAGATACAGCCAGAAGAGTCAGATTTCATGCCGTTTTTAAGCTATGCATGCACACTTTAAGTCAACAAGGAGTCAAACAATGATTTAAAGTAGGCCACACGGATAGAATTTCAGAGAAAGGCAGCCCATCCCTCTTACTACCATAAATGCCAATCGTACACTTGCTTGGTCGCTGAATAAACTGTCAATGATATACAACTGAGTTTACCCACGGCAGCATTGACCAACGCGGTGGTCACTGAACGCAAAGTACACGAGACGAACACAAACCTCTCCAGCATCATCCAGTAACTTGGGCCCAGGTGTAGGCTGTCAACCTGTCGCTCTGTCACTAGAGGCCAGTCTGACACACCTCAATATGCGAGGAATGCCCAAAATGCAGGTAAACAGGTTTGGGCTGATCAGTCAGTCACACCTAACACTCCTCCAGAATGAACAGTGGCACATGGACAGGTGCACTGTCTCATCACCTCAGAATCTACAACTAACAAAAATAGGTTTGAGATCATTTTGTATCTCAAATGTCAGCTTACTCTTTGCACATACGGGTAAATGTGGCGTAGGAAGGAACTGCAGATGCTGGTTTAAACCGAAGATAGACACAAAAAGCTGGAGTAACTCAGCGGGTTAGACAGTATCTCTGGAGAAAAGTAAAACATGACATTTCGGGTCAAGACCCTTCTTCAGAATTAAATACGGTGGAGGAAGGAACTGCAGTTGGTGGTTTACACCGAAGATGGACACAAAATGCTACAGTAACTCAGCGGGTCAGGTAGCATCTCTGGAGAAAATGTTATAGGTGACTTTTCGGGTCAAGACTGTTCTTCAGACTGAGTCGGGGCAGAGTGAAACTAGAGGTGCCTGTAGTTTCCCTCTCCCCCAACTCACAGGCTGAAGAAGGGTCTCAACCAAAAGCATCACCTATTCCTTTTCTCCAGAAACGCTGCCTGACCCACTGAGTTACTCCAGCATTTTGTCTATATTGGGTAATATAGAGTGCATCACTTAAACATTCCCCCAAATATACACTGTTACATTGCATTACTATTATCCCTATATAATCAATGTATATGTATTCACCAATCTCTGACAAAATAGAAAACTCCCCAAAATAGAAACCCCCTGTATTTTAGGGCATTGCTCAAAGCCCCACCAACAGTACATCTCTGAACCCCCCCAAAAAAACAAAAGTTTAAGCAAAGTCAGATTGAACCATTCCCAATGACTCCTTGTCTATACCAACACCCTAGCTGGAAGGTGGTATCTCACTTTAAGAGGGTAAAAACAGCCAGTTTGGTGGCCTGATGTGTGGCTGTGTGAAGTTTAAGCATGAGCAGAAGTCAAGTTTGGTTGCAGTATTTTCCCCATCAGATATACAAATGACAACTACTTAGAGGAAAAGTAACCAGGTGACACCCACTGGTAGAAGTGAACCACAGAAATAATTCAACGCCTTAAAAGAGGAGGATGATAATTGTTGGGACCTTTTTAATTTAAAAAAAAAGTAGTTTAAAAGTAGATTAGCAGCTGAGAGGAGTTAATGTTGTGCGGTGCAGTTTTATCTACTCCAAGGTCCGCCGAGAGACGCAAGAGAGGGCGCCAACAAGGTTATGACAGAGGTGTTCCCAGTGAAATATAGGTGAAGGGTTGCAATGTTGTCCTTCAGACCAAAGACCGTTCTGCTCTGTCAACTGACCATTGTAGACAACACAGCAACACTTTAAAAGCAAAGCTCTCCTCCCTCCCTACACAACTCCTACCCTTCCCTGCCTAGCTCACTCCCTCCCTAGCCTCTTCCCCCCCTCCCTAGCCTCTTCCCCCCCTCTCTAGCCTCTTCCCCCCTCTCTAGCCTCTTCCCCCCTCTCTAGCCTCTTCCCCCCTCTCTAGCCTCTTCCCCCCTCTCTAGCCTCTTCCCCCCTCTCTAGCCTCTTCCCCCCTCTCTAGCCTCTTCCCCCCTCTCTAGCCTCTTCCCCCTACAGTCAACATTACCTGAAACACATTAATCGCAGTATCTCACGCTGCTACTCATCCAGTTTGTGACACAAATTGGCTACTTTTAATTTTTGCCATTCAAAGTACTCACTCAGTTGGTTGTGAAACACTGTGGGGCATCCCAAAGTCAAGTAAATGCTGGATGGGAGAAGGGGGTGGAAGCGAACCCTCTATCAACAATCAACGGTCTGATGTCTGGCACAAAGTTAAAGGGAACTTTGTAGTGATGAAACGTCAGGTTTTTGACCGGAGCAGTAAAGAAAAAGTTAGTCAGAGCTGAACAACTTTTCAATCAAAATACCAGCCAAGCTTTTACTGCAACTCCTGCCAACTATACATTGAATAAAAATTATTGGAGAAAGCAAGGGCAGCAGGCACTGGCAGGTTGTGAAGCATGATTAGCGTGGCTGCAGATATTCACTTGGCAAACAAAAGACTGCTCCCTCCCTCCCTCCCTCCCGCCACTAAGAAGCTGCTCCATTGCAGGCAGTTCCTGCTTCTCTTCAAGCGTCAGACTACCTTGCTTGTGGGCTGCAGCCTGCTGACTTCTATTCCCCACAGCTTCGCTGTCAATTAGTTGCAGAAAGTCGGAGAGAGGGAAGGTGGTGGGGTGGGAAGAGTGCTCACCTGATTTGAGAAGTCCTCTTCTGGTTCCCTTGATGAACTAACTGACCCTGTGTGTGTGGTGCCCGGCACCACCTGCCAAGGAGCTGCAAGTGTTGGTTGGGGGAGGGAGGGAAGGAGTAAAAAGGAGGGGACATAAATGTTTAGAGAGCCTGGTACAGCCCAGTGCCAAGCAAAGGCCCCACCCCTGCATGAATCATCCATTCAGTGGCAAATTTCTTAAACAAACAGTCCCAGCTCACAGTGGAGGTCCCGCCCCACATTACTCAGGATACATCCACTTCTCGCATTAACAAACAATTCATCCATCTGGACTCCCTCCAAAACCCCAAGACGGGCGGATCACAATTAACCCTTGCCGTGCCAGCAGGAGCAGGAGGCAGGAGGCAGGAGGCAGGAGGCAGGAGGCAGGAGGCAGGAGCAGGAGCAGGAGCCAAGCCCCCTCCCGCTCGGGCCAAATACAGTAAACTCGCAAACAGTCTCTCTGCGGAGACTGCTCACTCATTTAATCAGCACATAGTAATCGGCCTCTGACACAGCTGGCTAACTGCCCTTTTCACATTGCACACAGCAGCAGCAGTACTATAAATAGAGGCAACTCCATTGCCGGCAGAGGTGTCCAGAACTACTTCCAGTTGTTGCCCCACTCTGCCCCCCTCCTCAAACTCCCCCCTCCTCAAACCCCCCCCCCCTCCTCAAACCCCCCCCCCTCCTCAAACCCCCCCCCCTCCTCAAACCCCCCCCCCTCCTCAAACCCCCCCTCCTCAAACCCCCCCTCCTCAAACCCCCCCTCCTCAAACCCCCCCCTCCTCAAACCCCCCCTCCTCAAACCCCCCCTCCTCAAACCCCCCCCTCCTCAAACCCCCCCCCTCCTCAAACCCCCCCTCCTCAAACCCCCCCCTCCTCAAACCCCCCTCCTCAAACCCCCCCTCCTCAAACCCCCCCTCCTCAAACCCCCCCCTCAAACTCCCCCCCCCAAACTCTCGCCCCCTCAAACTCTTCCCCCCAAACCCTCCCCCACCCCAATCCCCCCAAAACCCTCCCCTACCCCAAAACCCTCCCCCCCTCAAACCCTCCCCCCCCTCAAACTCCCTCCCCCCTCAAACTCTCCACTCAACCCCTGGATTTGACAAGACCAACACTTAACGTACAGCCTAGCCGGCTTATCACCGGCAAAACTGTACACTACCACAAGATAGTCCTAGAACAGAAAAAGGACATTTTTCTCCGACTACCAATTTTGCCTTAAACTCAGGGTTTCAACCACCCTTCAGATTCACCATCCCAACATGACAAAGACCACTTGGTTAACTGACAACGACCTTCCCCCTCCTTCCCCCTCCTTCTTGTCCTACCTTCTTCTTTCTTCTCACCATAGTTGAACAGTGTTCTTATTCCGTGCCATTGTGAATTACTGGTCATCTGACAAGATCCCCTGCAATCCAGGTAAACCCCACCCTCCGATACCTCTCGAGTTTCAGACCCCAAGTGATTATCTGTCCAGCCCTGCATATATTACTGTAACCTCCTCCAGCGAGCTGTACAATTGTAGAGCAAGACCAAGTGAACCCATTGCCCCTTGCACACACAGCCAATTGTATAATACAATCACGAATACTGATCTGAACAAAACAAGCATCCCCAATAAGTAAAATGCTTCAACTGTTTGTTCTTTTATCAAGTGCTTGCTCTGTAGCAAGAGGAAACAAATGAATGATCAATTAGCAGGTAAACTTTTGCTCGGCTAATTTTACCCCTAGAATTTGAAGGGGAAGGATGCACAGGCTTATTCTTGTGCTCACCACCACCATCAAATAGGCACTGGTATTATTAGCAGATTAATTAAAATCACTGTAGGATTTTATTCAAGTATAATCCTCATACAATTAATTTAAACATCTTCGCTAATTATTTGGCAAGCTCCAAATTGTGATATCGATAACACAAGATTAAAAAATGACTCTGACTGCCACAACCACCCGTGAACAACAATGGGTGCAATCTAAGTATTTTATAACTGAGCACCCTAACTGTCCAATAGTTCAAAGATATTCATAGAACATATAACATAGAGGTGTACAAAATCATGAGAGGAATAATCGGGTAGATGCACAGAATCTCTTGCCCAGAGTAGGGAAATCGAGGACCAGAGGACATAGGTTCAAGATGAAGGGGAAAAGATTTAAAAGGAATCCGAGGGATGACTTTTTCCACACAGAGGGTGGTGGGTGTATGGAACAAGCTGCCAGGGGAGGTAGTTGAGGCTGGGACTATTCCAACATTTAAGCAGTTGGACAGGTACATGGATGGGACAGGTTTGGAAGGATATGGACCAAACGCAGGCAGGTGGGATGGTGTAGCTGGGACATGTTGGCCGGTGTGGGCAAGGTGGGCCGAAGGGCCTGTTTCCACACTGTATCTATGACTCTAAATATAGCAGAATGTAAAGTAAGAAATTTGACTTTTTTTAAAAACTCACCTTCCAAATCAAACAACCAGTAAACCAAGATGATTGTAGGTGTTGAGAATTTACAAAAAAGAAACAGCACCACACCTGCGCCAACTAGTTTGACCAGACTTGCTTGTGAACAGTTGACTTGGTCATTGTTAAAGGTTCCATTGAGCAAAGCTCCACCAACCAGTGGAACTTGTTCTACTATTAAAAAAATTTCCAGAGATAAAAGATATGCTAAAAAAATTAGCAGACTGCTGGAGGAACTCAGTGGGCCAGTCAACATCTGAGCAGCACGGCAGCAGAGTTGCTGCCTCACATCGCCAGAGACTCGGGTTCGATCCTTATTAAGGGTGCTTATTCACAAAATACTGGAGTAACTCAGCAGGTCAGGCAGCATCTCAGGAGAGAAGGAATGGGTGACGTTTCGGGTCGAGACCCTTCCTCAGAATTATTAAGGGTGCTGTCAGTACAGAGTTTGTACGTTCTCCGTGTGCACTGCATAGATTTTCCCAGGGAGCTCCGGTTTCTTTCCCGCACTCCAAAGACATACAGGTCATTGTAGGAAAAAAAACTGCAGGTTTAAATCGAAGGTAGACACAAAATGCTGGAGTAACTCAGCGGGTCAGGCAGCATCTCTGGGCCTCGACCCGAAATGTCACCAATTCCTTCTCTCCAGAGATGCTGCCTGGCAGGTCATTGTAGGTTAATTGGCTTGATGAAGTTGTGAATTGTCCCTAGTGTGTGTAGAATAGTGTAAGTGTGCGGGGATTGTTGGACGGCATGGACTCGGTGGGCCGAAGGGCCTGTTTCCCTGCTGTTTCTCTAAACTAAACTAAATCTGTGGGAGGAAATGGACAAATGATGTTTTGTGTCAGGACCCTTATTCAAACGACAAGAGTTTTTTTAAAAGATATTCTTAACAGCAACTTTAAGATCCATTCAAAAGATAGAGTATTATAACAGTTGAAGTCAAGTGCCACAGAGGCACTTCAACTCACTGAGTCCACACACCATTTACACTAATCCCATTTCATTCTCCCCACATATTCTACCACTAATCCATGCAATAGGAGCAATTTACAGGAGCTGGGGTGAATACCCATAGTCACAGAATGAATGAGTAAACTCCACACAGACAGCACTCAAATTCAGGATTGAGCATAAATCACTGTAGTCGAGAGATAACAGCTCTACTAACCACACAGAAACAGCAGTCAGGACAGTAGCTATCCGAGCCATGCAACAGGCTGAACATTGTAACGGTCACCCGAACGTCAAATAAGAACGGTGCTTTGGCTGCACTTTAAATAGCACCGTCCTAATGAAAGCAATTTATTAATTGGCCACACATGCAGGAGTTTTGTAAAGGAGCCGCAGATCAGCACAAGCACACAAATTAACACCTTAGTGTGCTGACGTGTTACGAGAATGTTTCACGTGAACATTCATTAGGCTGCTTGCCATGTATCAAGTGGCAGTGTTATACACAGTGAGAAACACCAACCCTTCCACTGAAAACGCAATCCCAAACATTTACACGTTAGGTAATGAATTTGAATAGACATCGCAGTACCTTTACAGTAGAACGCAAAGTGCTGGAGTAACTCAGCAGGTTAGGCAGCATATCTGGAGGACGTGGATAGGTAACGTTTCAGGACAAGACCCTTCTTCAGACCTTTACAATATTCAGGTTCCTTTCAGATGTCTCAATATTTTGCAACCATCAAAGTACTTTAGTTTTGAAGTACAATTAATGTTTAAAAAAATGCAGCAACCAATTACTGCATAGCAAAATGCACAAATTGTGTGTTCAAAACCACATACCAGACAGGTACATATAGGCCAGTAGACAGATAAATATTGGCTATAAATGCCGTTCAAAAGAGTTCTATGTTGTCTTTTAAGTGGCATTTTAAGTCAAGGCTGAATGCGAGTTGAGATGGACAGTGGATATTATAACATAGAAAGATACAACACAGGAACGGGGTTCCTCTGGAACATTGGAGGTCGAGGGGAGACATGATAGAAGCATATAAAATCATGAGAGGCATAGATAGTGTAGACAGTCAGAACCTTTTTCCCCAGGGTGGAGTAACTCAGCAGGTCAGGCAGCATCTCAGGAGAGAAGGAATGGGTGACGTTTCGGGTTGAGACCCTTCTTCAGACTGAAGAAGGGTCTCGACCCGAAATGTCACCCATTCCTTCTCTCCTGAGATGCTGCCTGACCTGCTGAGTTACTCCAGCATTTTGTGAAATAAATACCTTCGATTTGTACTAGCATCTGCAGTTATTTTCTTACATTCCCCAAGGTGGAAATGTCCAATACTAGAGTGCACAGCTATGAAGTAAGAAGGGTAAAGTTCAATGGAAATGTAGAGGGCAAGTATTTTTTGTTGGCACAGAGAGTAGTGGAGGCCTGGAACGCTTTGCAAGTGGAGGTGGTGGAGGCAGATACGATAGTGGCATTCAGGAGACTTTTAGATGGCCCATGGAAGGGCAGGGAATAGGGGGATCTGGATCATGTACAGGCAGATAATAGACAATAGACAATAGGTGCAGGAGGAGGCCATCCGCCCCTTCGAGCCAGCACCGCCATTCAATGTGATCATGGCTGATCATTCTCAATCAGTATCCCGTTCCTGCCTTCTCCCCATACCCCCTGACTCCGCTATCCTTAAGAGCTCTATCTAGCTCTCTCTTGAATGCACTCAGAGAATTGGCCTCCACTGCCTTCTGAGGCAGAGAATTCCACAGATTCACAACTCTCTGAATGAAAAAGTTCTTCCTCGTCTATGTTCTAAATGGCCTACCCCTTATTCTTAAACTGTGGCCCCTGGTTCTGGACTCCCCCAATATTGGGAACATGTTTCCTGCCTCTAACATGTCCAACCTCTTAATAATCTTATACGTTTCGATAAGATCCCCTCTCATCCTTCTAAATTCCAGTGTATACAAACCTAGTCGCTCCAGTCTTTCAACATATGACAGTCCCGCCATTCCGGGAATTAACCTAGTAAACCTACGCAGCGCACCCTCAATAGCAAGAATATCCTTCCTGAAATTTGGAGACCAAAACTGCACACAGATGAAATCGTTTTAACTTGGCATCATGTACGTTCAAGCTTAAGGTGTAACCCTGATCAATAGGGAGTTATGTAAACCTATCTAATTTGGGTTAGTGAGAGTGGTACCAGTTTACAAATAATAGAGAGTCATTACAGGAAGAAGGAGTTGGCTAGCACTAACATTCCTACTTGCCATCTTGCATTCAATGATGCAACTTGTGTTGGATACCGCTTCACATCATGATGATACCATACCTCGTAGTCGGCCAACATTCACTGCTCAAGTTTCCATGCAAAACATCATTTTTAAGAGCGAGTCTTGAATGACAATAGTCCCCCGGGAGGCAGTGGGAGAGACTCTCTTTGGAATCTAGATGGGCATTTTGCATAATTATCTTTGGAATATTCATAGAATGATCGATAAATAGCTTCTTGTTTTGGCAACAGGACACTGCATTTTCAGATAGCACAAATTCACAAGGTCACCACACAAGTAGACCTGCAAACCAGGTTTCCCCAGGCACCTGCAACACAGCGAATACCAATCCCAATCTACCTGGGCGAGGCTTACAAAGTTACCGAGCAGCCGACCTTAAACAGGGTTGGGCAGTTGGGTGGAGTTCACATGCATATTGCAAAATCAGCACTAGATCGACAGGATTACAGCCGTGAATCATAATCAACCTTCAGATTTCAAATAGATAATTACTATTGAAGTCTCCTGCATTTTTCAGCTCTTTCAACACTTACTGCTCCATCACAGAGCAAACTACAAACAAGCACCACTTTGTCAGCAGCAGTAAATGGGCGAGCCAACGCCATGGGGTGGCACAGGAGCTTAGTGGTGGAGTTGCTGCCTCACAGCGCTTGCAGCGCCGGAGACCTGGGTTCGATCCGGACTACGGGTGCTGTCTGTGCGGAGTTTGTACGTTCTCCCTGTGACTGCGTGGGTTTTCTCCGAGTGCTCCAGTTTCCTCCCACACTAAAGACCTACAGGTTTGTGGGTTTATTGGTTTGGTACAAGTATAAATTGTCCCTAGTGCGTGTATGGTGGTGTTGATGCGCGGGGATCACTGGTGGGCCGAACTCGGTGGGCCGAAGGGCCTGGTTCCGTGCTGTATCTCTAAACTAAAAACAAAGCTAAACACAGCACATATATTTTGTTTCGCTGCTCATCAATCCAGATAGCATTGAAATGTATGCACGCACTTAATGAGAGAGATAGAGTGCGTGTGCCAAGGTCACCTCATTCACACCGTAACCAAACTTTCAATGCTGAATAGGCTATAAAATTAATGGTGACAAATGATTCGAAAACACTATTGGAGGGATGTCAAACAATCAAAACAATAAAACTTCAGTGCTGCCCAGTCGTTTTTTTGCTAGTGGGTTTGGAATGGTTAGGAGGGTGGGAAAGAAGAAAAGCATCCTCCTCCTCTTTAGTTTTAGTTTATAGTTTTAGAGATGCAGTATGGAAACAGGCCCTTTGGCCCACTAAGTCCATGCCGACCATCGATCACCCACTCACATTGGTTCTATGTTATCCCACTTTCACTTCCCACACATCAGGGTGGCAACAGAGACCCAGGTTCGATCCCGACTGTAGGTGTTCTCTGTACGGAGTTTGGATGATCTCCCACTGACCACGTGGGCTTTCCCCGGGTGCTCCAGTTTTCTCCCACACTCCAGACGTGCAGGTTTGTAGGTTAATTGGCTTCGATAAAATTGTATCTTGGTATCTCTGCTTTAAAAATATCCACTGACTTGGCCTCCACAGCCTTCAGTGGCAAAGAATTCCACAGATTCACCACCCTCCGACTAAATAAATTTCCCCTCACCTCCTTCCTAAAAGAACGTCCTTTAATTCTGAGGCTATGACCTCTAGTCCTAGACTCCCCTGCTTTAATCACCTACATTCTATCTTCCTCAATGTTTGTACAGATAATGTACAGATATCTTTAAACCAAGATAATGAATTGCCTTCTCCTGGACAGCCTCAGGTGTTGCAGTCCACAATGATCAGTTTGTTCAACGGATTGCAGGCATTCCGATTAAAGCAGTCAACCACATCCACCCTGTTTTATCACAAAAATCACGTTTCGGTTCCTTACCCAAGCCCAGCACTCAAATGTGGGATCACAGGCATGTGACAGTGCCTGCAGCCGATTCCCTTACGGAATGAATCCTGCTGCCAAAGATGTGGACTAAGGATCAGCTGAAATTCTTCGGCTCCGTTAGGCTGGGCCGCTCATTTTGTGCAAGTGAAACTTAAAATGCCAGCTAAGAATGTCAAGTATGTTACTCCTAATGTGTCGAACAGCGGTTAGGAAGGACCAGAGGAGAGAGTGAGAGGAAGAAACAGATTGGCACTCACTGGTTTCTTCAGGATGTACCATGGATGGCTTTTAATTACTAAATCGGCTTTAACTGTGAGGTGCATCCAGGAATAGCTCCCGGCAAGGGTCAACGAGAGGGCCCAACACTAACAGCAGTTGCTGCAAAATGCACCTCGGCGGCACTAAGGGCATTTCTGGTGATCAGATTAAACAGCTCCCACCCAACTGTAACAGTGGCATCAATAACTAGAGTAATCTCGGGCTGGTAAAGAACCACAAAGGCAAATATCACCTCCATTTGGAATCTTCTCTTTCGTAACTTTAAGAAAAAAAGTCCATCTTTTCAAATCTACTGTGTAGAAAGGAACTGCAGATGCTGGTTTACACGGGCGGCACGGTAGCGCAGCGGTAGAGTTGCTGCTTTACAGCGAATGCAGCGCCGGAGACTCAGGTTCGATCCTGACTACGGGTGCTGCACTGTAAGGAGTTTGTACGTTCTCCCCGTGACCTGCGTGGGTTTTCTCCGAGATCTTCGGTTTCCTCCCACACTCCAAAGACGTACAGGTATGTAGGTTAATTGGCTGGGTAAATGTAAAAATTGTCCCTAGTGGGTGTAGGATAGTGTTAATGTACGGGGATCACTGGGCGGCACGGACTTGGAGGGCCGAAAAGGCCTGTTTCCGGCTGTATATATATGATATGATATGATATGATATGGACACAAAATGCTGGAGAAGTCTGAAGAAGGGTCCTGACCCGAAACGTCATCCATTCTTTCTCTCCAGAGATGCTGCCTGTCCAACTGAGTCACTCCAGCATGTTATGTCTATCTTTATCAAATCTACTGGCGTTTCTGTAAACAGGGCAATCTCGTGTCCAACGTTAGCAGGGCTCCACATACAAAATTCAATGCAGCTTCAAAAAGTGATCCAAATTTCCTGTACTAGCTTACCTTCCCCAGAGCGGCAATGAACATAATCTCAATCTTATCATTTTAAAAAAAAGAGACTAGAGACTTCTAGTAAGTGAGGACCTGCAGAAATGGATCCTCAACTCTTCAAAAGCGCACCACCTTATATTACTGGATCCAACATGTTTCACTTCAATCCATTTCAGGTGAATTTCCACAAGAACTATAAAGTCATCAACGGTTTCCTTCACTGTCACCCACTGCATGGTCCACTTTACACAACAGGAAATCTTGGGGTAGCCCAGTCACTCCGGCATGCCTTTACTGGAAATACTTCACTTAGTGAAGTGAAACATGTTGCAACAAAGGTGATGACACGGATGGAATTACTGTGCTTTTAAACGGGGTACTGATTGAGAGTGATCAGCCATGATCGCATTGAATGGCGGTGCTGGCTCGAAGGGCTGAATGGCCTACTCCTGCACCTATTGTCTATTGTCTATTGTCTATTGATATCAGCATGTTGAATAGGAAAAAAAGGAAAAATAAAAAATAGACTTATACTTTGGATCTCACCGTGGTAAATAGAGCCATAGACTGTAATAAAAAGGAACTGCAGATGCTGGTTTATACCAAAGATAGACGCAAAGCACTGGAGTAACTCAGCGGGTCAGGCAGCCTCTCTGGAGACAAAGAATGGGTGACGTTTCGGGTCGGGATCATAAGGTCATAAGTGGTAGGAGTAGAATTAGGCCATTCAGCCCATCAAGTCCACTCCGCCATTCAATCATGGCTGATCTATCTCTCCCTCCTAACCCAATTCTCCTCATAACCTCTGACATACCTGTATTTACCCTTGATCACACTCAAGCATTGTGTCGAAAATTTCTAGATCACGTTGTATTGATCGTCATCCTCATTACCAATGTGTAATTGTGTGCACATGAACTCCAGCAACGCAGTGTGTACAGAGAAACCGAGGGAGAGACACCGAATGTTTACATTGGCTTCAAAACCGCTTCGCCTTGCTCGCTCCCTGTTTCTTTTGCTCACGAGTGCAGAGATGACAGAGCAGTTCAATTATTCGACTCATTTTCAGGAGGCTCAGACCAATCATCCAAAGTCCAGAGTACAAATCCCACTCAGGCCGCTATGGAATTTAAACAAAAGTCTAAGTCATTAGCAGCAATGGCTACAAAACTACCGGATTGCCAGAAGAAAGCCCAACTGGTTTACTCATGCTGTGTGTAGGAAGGAACTGCAGATGCTGGTTTAAACCGAAGATAGACACAAAAAGCTAGAGTAATTCAGCGGGACAGGCAGCATCTCTGGAGAGAAGGAATGGGTGATGTTTTGGGTCGAGACCCTTCTTCAGACCCGAAACGTCACCCATTCCTTCTCTCCAGAGATGCTGCCTGTCCCGCTGAGTTACTCCAGTGTTTTTGTGTCTATCTTTGGTTTACTCATGCTATTTGGTGAGGAAATCTGCCTTTCTCATCCAGTCTGCCTTTAATGTAACTCAAGACTAATCCTGTGTGGTTCACTCTTGAAATGCCTTCTGAAGGTGCCTGGGTACTTCACTTGTTCAAGGAGAACCTGAGGGTAGCCCAGTGGTAGAGCTGCTGCCTCACAGTGCCAGAGACCCAGGTTCAATCCCGACCTTGAATGCTGTCTGTGCGGAGCTTGTACATTCTCCCTGTGACCATATGGGTTTTCTCCAGGTGCTCCAGGTTTCATAAGTTATAAAAGCATAATTAGGCCATTCAGCCCATCAAGTCTACTCCGCCATTTAATCATGGCTGATCTATCTTTCCCTCTCAACCCCATAACCCCTGACACCCGTACTAATCAAGAATCAGCCAATCTCCACTTTAAAAATATCCAATGACTTGGCCACCACAGATTCACCACCCTCTGACTAAAGTAATTCCTCCTCATCTCCATTCTAAAGGTGTCCTTTTATTCTGAGGCTATGGCCTCAGAAGTGTACAACTGGGTAATTTAATACTAACCATAATGCAGATGCAGAATATAGCACACTAATCAAAATGTTCATAGCTCCTTAAGACTGCCGTTATTACTGTTTAATACTAGGGTCAATCTTTAGACTTTACTTAGTGTAAGAAACTAACTGCAGATGCTGGTACAAATCGATGGTATTTATTTCACAAAATGCTGGAGTAACTCAGCAGGTCAGGCAGCATCTCAGGAGAGAAGGCATGGGTGACGTTTCGGGTCGAGACCCTTCTTCAGACTGATGTCAGGTTTAGACTTTACTTTATACTTTAGAGATACAGTGCAAAAACAGGCCCTTCAGCCCACACCAACCAGCGATCACCCTGTACACTAACATTATCCGACACACTCGGGCCAATTTACAATTTTTACCAAAGCCAATTAACCAACAAACCTGCACATCGTTGGAGTGTGGGAGGAAACCGGAGCACCCGGAGAAAACCCACGCCATCACAGAGGAACCTATAAACTCCGCACATTCAGCACCCGTAGTCAGGATCAAACCCGGACCCCTGGCTCTGTTAGGCAGCAACTCTAACGTTGCACCTCCATGCCGCCTCAAAGCCTGGCGACTGTAGGACAAATCCTCTTGTATTATCTCATGCCCAATAATCAGACTACGTAACTCTCCAAAGTCTACGGAACGTTGGCGCAGCGGTAGACTTGCTGCCTCACAGCGCCAGAGACCCGGGTTCGATCTTGACCACAGGTGCTGTCTGTACGGAGTTTGTACATTCTCGCTGTGACCTGTTTGGGTTTCTCCGGGATCTCAGTTTTCCTCCCACGCTCCAAATAAGTAGAGGCGTGTCGGTTAATTGGCTTGGGTTCATTGTAAATTGTCCCGAGTGCGTGTAGGATAGTGTTAATGTGCGGGGATCGCTGGTCGGCGCGGACTCGGTGAGCCGAAGGCCCCGTTTCCACGCAGTACCTCTAATCTAAGCAGCAACATAAATGTACGCCGCAACAATCCGTGACCTCACAGCCCATCCTAATCTTAACCAACCTACTGGAGGTGCTTCAGATCTCTCAACTAAACAAGATTTTTATTTAAGGAGAGCACCCACGCAAAATGGGAGGTAGTTAGTTCACTCCCACTGTGCTAAACCACTGCCCATCAACTTCAAGTACTTACTGAACCCAGTTCTACAGCCTGCTCAGTTTTGCTTTAAATCACAAAGCTGGATATAGTCTGGAATGCGATGAAAGGCACACAGCATCGTGTCGCCTCTGCAATCCACAGCTAGCGCACCAACCAGGCATAAAGAGGAACAGCCAACCTCTGATCTCGCTCACAATGTCCTAATTATGTTCTCTCTGAAAACCTCCTGCAGATGTCGTTTTTATAATAAAGGCCACACACCCTCAACAGCTTCATTCCATCAATTCCAGGCGCCGGATTCAGGGCTTACTCTCCCGTCTCCCAAGAATGAAGAATCGACAACAACGGTTTTCTCCCCCCCCATCCCATGCAAGTGTACGTTTGACTCCCACCCCCATTTCAAAGCCCATTCAGGCACCAGCCAGGCACCACCCTTGCCTGAGGGAGCATTGTGACCTTCAACGTCTGCAGTGAGATGCTGCAGATGTTCTACCAATCGGTGGTAGCCAGTGCCATCTTCCTCGCTGCCGTGTGCTGGGGCAGCAGGGCGAAGGCCGTGGACACCAACAGGATCAACAAACTCATCAGGAAGGCCGGCTCCGTCCTGGGGGCAGAGTTGGATTCATGGGAGGTGGTCTTGGAGGGGAAGATGCTCCTCAAACTGCGGAGCATCCTGGACAATACAGCTCAACCCCTCCATGACACACTGGTCAACCCGAAGAACACCTTCAGCAACAGACTGGTTCCACCAACATGCAGGACAGAACGCCACAGGAGATCCTTTTTCCCTGTGGCTATCAAACTGTAAAACTCCTCCCCCTCCTGTTGTGAGACCAACTCCCCTCCTCCCCCCCCCGCAATCTTTGCACATCCTCAATCCTTTCTACTCGTCACTTTAATTTCATGTTTCATGTAGTTTGTGTTTTTATGACTGTTGGCAGATCAATTTCCCTCCTGGGATAAATAAAGGTATATCGTATCATATCTATCATATCGTGAATCAAAGGTTAGACTTCCCTCACCACACATTTTCCTGCCACTCCCAAAGCTGCCTCATTATCCAAGCATCTGGGAGGGTTCAGAAGTCAAACAGTTCCTCCGATCATCAATTCCACTCTTTTAGACGTTAGAGACACAGTGTGGAAACAGGCCCTTTGGCCCACCAAGTCCATACTGACCAGAGATCACCCCGTACACTAGCGCTACCCTACACACACACACTGGAGACAATTTACAATTTTACCGAAGCCCTATTAACCTATATGCCTTGGCGGAACTCAGAGCAAAGAGAAAACCTTGGGGCCTTGGAGAAAACCCACACGGTCACAGGGAGCACGTACAAACTCCAAACAGACAGCACCTGTAGTCAGGATCCAACCCTGGTCTCTGGCGCTGTGAGGCTGCAACTCTGCCACTGTGCCACCGTGCCGCACACACAGTGAGCAGACCGTTCCCCCTCCAAACCCTTCCTCCAGCAAAGATCAGTGCACACTTTAAGCATTTCTGTTATCGGAGATGAGGAAAAACTTTTTCAGTCAGAGAGTTGTGAATCTGTGGAATTCTCTGCCTCAGAAGGCAGTGGAGGCCAATTCTCTGAATGCATTCAAGAGAGAGCTAGATAGAGCTCTTAAGGATAGCGGAGTCAGGGGGTATGGGGAGAAGGCAGGAACGGGGTACTGATTGAGAATGATCAGCCATGATCACATTGAATGGCGGTGCTGGCTCGAAGGGCCGAATGGCCTATTCCTGCACCTATTGTCTATTGTCTATAAAGAGGTGGCAAGATGCAGAGAAGGATTAATTTTGTTTTTAAGCCACCTCAAAATTAAAAAAACGTTAACAATTCAGGAAAGCACTCATTAGAGAGCTGCAACCCTGACCGTGCAGGTAGAACAGGAGAACCTTGGAGCCTCAACAGACCCATCCACTCTACTGTTGCATCTGCAAAATAAGTCCAGTTTTCTGCAAGTACTCTGGCCCTTTAATCTGCCCAATGTTTCCATCCAGAATTTGTGCATTCCTCACAACAAAATTGACATCAAAACATAAAATTTGCTGTTTCCTTAAAATCTATTAAACAATGCCGACTTCATTCCTCCCATGCATTTCACTAAAATGCAGAGTCTTGATTCCAATGCAGCCCACACCACTGCCTTCGTACCGGCCTGGTTCCAGTCAAGTTCTTTTTGTACTCAAATGTCTTTTCTCCGTAGATGGATACTCTCGCTCGGGCAATCCCTCACTTGTTCTTGTTCCCTCACGTCCATTGCTCACTGATATGGATTGCACAGCAATGCAACTATTAAGGCCACTACTTCACTGCAACAGAGACTATACATCAATCCTGGCCTCTGTCCATGGAGAGTTTGCAAGTTCTCACTGTGGATTTCCCCCTGGGTATTCTCATTTCTTCCCGCATCCCAAAGACCTGCAGTATGGTAGATTAATCGGCTACTGTTCATTGTCCTTGGTGCATAGGCAAGAATCCAATCTTGAAGCTTGGAATAAAAAGCCTGAAAGCATGCACCACTAGACTCTGGAACAGTCGTTTCTCAGGATTCTGAATGGCCTGTCCATAAGCCAGGGTACAGCCTAATGAAGTTGTCTTAGTTTAGAGATACAACAACGCGGAAACAGGCCCTTCGGCCCACCGAATCCGCACTGTCCAGCAATCTCTGTACACTAGCACGATCCGACACACTCGGGCCAATTTACAATTTTCACAGAAGCCAATTAACCTTCAAACCTGTACGTCTTTAGAGTGTGGGAGGAAACCAGAGCACCCGGTGAAAACGGTCACGGTCACAGGGAGAACGTACAAACTCCGCACAGACACACGCAGAAGCTACAAAGGAGGTCCAATTGCATTTAATACAGGCAGAATAGCATGCAATAAGGGAGCATCGAGCATCTCATGACAAATGGACCTCTCCCCACATACCATATTTAGTTGTGGAGAGTGGGGAACAATTATTCAGCTGACAGAGAGGAAGAGGTCTTCAAGAACTCCTTTGTTCTCAATGGAGTCAGGGCTCAGCATGTGAAAGGAAAAGTTGAACAAATTGCAACTGGGTTCACCTAAAAGACCATAACATTTTGGCTTCCTCTTGAAATTCCCACCATCACAGAAATTAGTGTTAATCTAATTTGATTCACTCACACGAGGCCAGAATCAAAGCAGGAGTATCAAAGAATCATGAAAGTGCGGATATTGTAAATCTGTATTAAACGTACAGCACTGGAACAATGTTTGTGCCAAACATGAAACCTAGCTGCTCTGATCTCATCTGCCTGCACATGATCCATATTCCTCCGTTTCCAGTACTTCCAAGCCACTATCGTATCTGCCTTCACCACCACCCTTGGCAATGCGTTCCCAGCCTCCACCACTCTGTGCAAAAAAACTTTCCCTGCACTTCTCCTTTAAACTTTCCCCCTAGACTTGATGGGCCGAACGGCCTAATTCTGCTCCTATCACTTATGAACCACCTTCAGTGAGCTATAAACTTGGACTCCCAGATCCCTCTGCACAAAAAGAAGATTTAAAAACTGCATTAAAAACAGGAAAGTCAGAAGGGAACAACATTTGTGGAAAGAAAACAGAATTAAACATTAACTGTTGCTCTTTCCACAGATATCACCAGACCAGCTGGATTTTTCCGGCATTTTGTGTTTTTATTTCAGAAACAGTGCACTGACAACACCTAGCTGGGGCGTTGAAGGCCGGTGCTCCAGAAATAGCCACGCTGTTCGAACACAGTTGCAAACCTGACATCCGCGCAGCAATATAGAAAAATTGTCCAGGTATATCCCGTTAACAAAAAGCTAGATAGATCCAGTCCTGTTAACTGCTGCCTACTCAGTGTACTAACACACAGCAAAGTGATGGAAGGTCTGTGCTGTCCGGTGGTACTTATTCATTGCAGCACAGTGGTGCAGCAGGTAGAGCTGCTGCCTCACCGTGCTGCAGACGTGGGTTTGATCCCGACCTGTCTATGTGGAGTTGGCACGTTCTCCCTGTGACTACTTGGGTTTCCTCTGGGTTCTTCAGTTTCCTCCCACATCCCAAAGTTGTGTGGGGTTTATAGGTTAACTGGCCTCTGTAAAATTGCCCCCAGTGTGTAGTAGTGCAGATGACTACTAGACATCTCTCACTGAAGATGAGACAGTGGGATAAAGTAGAACTAGCATGAATGGGCAATCGATGGTTATCATGGACTAGGTGGGCCAAGGGATCTGTTTCCATGCTGTACCGCTGTACCAAACCTGTTTTGCAATAGCCAGTGTGGCTTTGCCAAGACCATTTGGTTCCACATCTAATCACAATCTTGTTCCAAACATGGATCAAGGAGCCAAATTCCAAAAAAGTATGGGGAGAACAAATTCTCTTGACATCACGGCAGAATCACTGTGGCGCGGTGGCGCAGCGGTAGAGTTGCTGCCTTACAGCGAATGCAGCGCCGGAGGCTCAGGTTCGAGCCTGACTACGGGCGCCATCTGTACGGAGTTTGTACGTTCTCCCCGTGACCTGCATGGGTTTTCTCCGAGATCTTCGGTTTCCTCCCACATGCCAAAGACGTACAGGTATGTAGGTTAATTGACTGGGTAAATGTAAAAATTGTCCCTAGCGTGCGTAGGATAGTGTTAATGTGCGGGGATCGCTGGGCGGCGCGGACTCGGTGGGCCGAAGGGCCTGTTTCCGCGCTGTATCTCTAAATCTAAAATCTAACCAAGTGTGGCATCAAGGAAACCAATGAGGTTAATGGACACCAAGGGGAAAATATATAATGACTGGAGGAAAACCTCAAACAGGGGAAAATAGATGTCAGTCCAGTCCCAGGGCATCATGAGACAACTCAGGAATGGGAAAGAATTGCCTCCAGTTGCCTGGGCCAAGGTAGCTTCAATAAAGATCATCTCATGTCATTCATGCTGCCACTCCATCCATCACAGCTACTAAGGGTCTTTAACCTGAGGAGCACCTTCAGCAACATCTCAGTTCCACCAAGATGCAGGACAGAACGCCACAGCAGATCCTTCTTCCCTGTGGCTAGCAAACTGTACAACTCCTCCCCCTTCTGTCATGGGGTAGACTGAGACTGACTCCCCCCTCCCCACCCAATCTTAGCACATCCCCAATCCTTTCCACTCGTCACTTTAATTTCATGATTCATGTATTTAGTGTTTTTATGACTGTTGGCAGATCTATTTCCCTCCTGGGAACTCCTTACCCAACAGACCTTCACCACACTGACCAAAATGGTAACCTGTCACAGCAGCGAACACCAAATGCTGGCTTCACCATTGATGTCAACTGGCCCCCCAAAATGAAACGACGCAGTGGCAAGACGGCTGGCGCAGCTAAGAGAGCAGCTGCCTCGTGCTGCAGCAACTTGTGCTCGACCCTGACCTTTAGTGGCATCTGTGTGGAGTTTGCATGTTCTCCCTGTGACCCTATGAGTTTGCACCAGGTGCTTCGCTTCCTCCCACATGCT
Organism: Rhinoraja longicauda; assembly: GCF_053455715.1. Classification (NCBI taxonomy): domain Eukaryota; kingdom Metazoa; phylum Chordata; class Chondrichthyes; order Rajiformes; family Arhynchobatidae; genus Rhinoraja; species Rhinoraja longicauda. The sequence continues at coordinate 14,815,998 of NC_135963.1, read as the reverse complement.
CGTGGGTCAGTGAGTTAATTAACCAGCATCAATTGCCACTAGATTGCAAGTGAATGGTTATAACCCACAGGAGAGAGTTGATGGGAAAGTGGAGCAAATAAAATGGGATTGCAGTAGGTAGATGCCCGATACTCATTGTGGACTCAGTGGGCCAAAGGGCCCATTACCAGACAGCACATCTCTATGGGCCTCTCTCCCCTTCTCCCCGCCTCTCTCCCCTTCTGACCTCCCCCCCACCATCCCACCACCCCCCCTCCCCTTCGCACCTCCCTCCCCCCCAGCAAAAGTCACCACCATGTTTTCGTGATTTAATTTACTGGGATCAGGAGCCAGAGCGAATCACCCATCAGGGTTAACAATGTACTAGCACATGCCCTTGTCTAGACCAATACTACCAATAGGCAAGGACTTTATCAGGAGGCCTATGCCACGGGAGGCACCAATGATATCAGAAAGATTTGGGTCTTTTTTCACTGCAGGGTAAAAACATGACACCAAAAGGTATTCATTTCTGTGGTTTGAAATTAACTCAGCCCATTTTCTGTGCTTTTAATAACTCGGGCAGCTGGGTTTCCACAACAATTAGAGCATTGTCCACATAACTGAAAATAATATGTGACAAAACAGAACAGAACAGAGCCAGGCCTAGTCTTCATTGTTTTAACCTGTAGCAAAAGCAGGGCTGGCAGCAGATACCAATGTGCATGAGTGTTGGTCCCATTCCCAGCTTCACAATAAATATATGCAAATGTTCGCAAGCTCTGTCCTGGGGGTGGAGTTGGAGTCATTGGAGGTGGTCTTGGAGGGGAGGATGCTCCTCAATCTGCGGAGCATCTTGGACAATACAGCTCACCCCCTCCATGACACACTAGTCAACCTGAGGAGCACCTTCAGCCACACACTGGTTTCACCAAGATGCAGCACAGAACGCCACAGGCAATCCTTTTTCCCTGTGGTGATCAAACTGTATAACACCTCCCCCTTCTGTCTTGGGGTAGACTGACTCCCCTTCCTCTCCCCCCCCCCCCCCCCCCCCCCCCCCCAATCTTTGTACATCCACAATCCTGGACTTTCCATTCATCACTTTAATTTTATGTTTCATGTATCTTGTTGTGTTTTATGACTGTTGGCAGGCCAATTTCCCTCCTGGGATGAATAATGTTTGATCGTATCATATCATATTTCCATCATCTCTATTGGTAGGTCTGAAAGCACGTTGGAAATTGACTCAATGGCTCACTTAACGAATACTGCATTCAACACCAGGATAGATTCTACAGAGCTCGGTCCTGAAACTTGAAATAACTAGGCAGCACATTTAAGCAGACATCACTGACATGGTTGGCCAAATGGCCACCTCATGTGTAGGAAGGAACTGCAAATGCTGGTTTACACCAAAGATAGACACAAAATGCTGGAGTAACTCAACGGAACAGGCAGCATCTCTGGAGAGAAGGAATGGGCCATCTCATGTGCTGTATAATGCTTTGATCTGTGACCAAGGTCAAACAGCGCAAGACAATAATAAAACAGGTTTATCCAATCTATCATGAAGCTGATTACTCTGTTGTAGTTAGACTGTTATAACTGCGTTACAAGTACAAATATATAACAAAGGCTTATTTTATAAAAAGCACATAAAAGAGGCTAAGAAGATGTATTCATTTCGTAGGGCGGCACAGTTCGACACACAAATTAAACATACAAGCACAGCGGTAGAATTGCTGACTTACAGTGCCAGAGACCCGGGTTCGATCCTGACTACGGTTGCTGTCTCTAAGGAGTTTGTGCGTTTTCCCTGTGACTGCGTGGGTTTTCACTGGGTGTTCCGGTTTCCTCCCGCACTCCTCAAAGACGTTTGTATGTTAATTGGCTTTGGTAAAATTGTAAATTGTCCCTGGTGTGTAGTGCGTGCTAGTGTATGGCGTGATCGCTGATCGGCGCGGAATCGGTGGGCCAAAGGGCCTGTTTCCGCGCTGCATCTCTGATTAAACAAAACAAATTAAATTAAACTAAAGAAATAGGAATCTGGAAGTGGAGAAATCACAAAGTAGTGGTTCTGAAGGCTGGCTGGGGTTTGACAGATCAGAGTTGTCGCAGTGCGAATTGTCCAGGAGATCTCAGACTTTACAAAGTTCTGCAAAGTGGTTGATAATTCCTTAAAATAAAACTTTCAGAACTTTAACAAAAGGAAACATCTGATCCGAGAGTCTGCATTTTACTCAAAAGAAATGAAACTATTGGTGCTAATGTGAAATTGTTCACATTAACGCAAACTAGAAACAAATAGGTAATGTGGCCATTTTATTGCAGGAGGTGTAAAGACAGAACTACCCGATTTCACTTCAGTTTTCAGAATAGCCTGCACCTTATCACATCCTCAGGGTGTTCAAAGATCTCAGTCAATTTAAAATTGTCTAAATGTATGCAGTTCTGAGGCCAGTCAGCTTGTTAGAACAAACAGCAATTAATCTCTGATCTGGCGATATAGACTAGAAGCAACATTAATTAGCTCAAGACTGAGTTTACATTTCCTAAATGCACGGCCACCGCTGATAAAGCTGCACTTTCACCCACAGCCATCAGCAGCTTCAAGATGAAAACCAATTGAGTTTTGAAATTGGCTCCATACCTCCTGCCAAGCAGGGGTGCAGTGCTGGTGGAGCTCACCTGAGAGCCGCTCCGGCACCTCTGTAAAGAAAAGCCAATCACAGTGAGGAGAGGGCTGGAGGAGACTCACTGTGATGGATGTTTCTTTTTTTGTGTGTTTTTGGGGTTGTGTAATTTGCCTATTTTAATGCTTTTATTGTGTAATCTGCCTATTTTAGTGCTTTTATTGTTGGACTGTGGGTGACTGAATTTCGTCCAAAAAACTTTTTTGGACGACAAATAAAGCTATCTTGAATCTCTTGAATCTTGAATCTTGAAATAAACAGCGGGGAATTTTAACCAGCGGGGAATTAAACAGTGGTCGCTCTGGCTCCAGTGACAGCTCCAGCACCTGAAAAATTAGCACAGCAACACTGGTGCTAAGAAACACCCCCTACGGACAGAATCTTCATTATTAAGGGTGCCAGGGGTTTTTAGATTTTTTTTAGGTTTAGAGATACAGCGCAGAAACAGGCCCTTCCGCGCCGCCCAGCGATCCCCGCACACTAACACTATCCTACACACACTAGGGACAATTTTTACATTTGCCCAGCCAATTAACCTACATACCTGTACGTCTTTGGAGTGTGGGAGGAAACCGAAGATCTCGGAGAAAACCCACGCAGGTCACGGGGAGAACGTACAAACTCCGTACAGACGGCGCCCGTAGTCAGGATCGAACCTGAGTCTCCGGCGCTGCATTCGCTGTAAGGCAGCAACTCTACCGCTGCGCCACCAGAGAAGGCAAGAGAATGTGCTTGAGAGGGAAAGACAAATCAGCCATGATTGAATGGCAAAGCAGAGTTTAGTTTAGTTTATAGAAGAAAATAACTGCAAATGCTGGTACAAATCGAAGGTATTTATTCATAAAATGCTGGAGTAACTCAGCAGGTCAGGCTGCATCTCGGGAGAGAAGGAATGGGCGACGTTTCGGGTCGAGACCCTTCTTCAGACTGAAGAAGGGTCTCGACCCGAAACGTCGCCCATTCCTTCTCTCCCGAGATGTTAATTTAGTTTATTACCACTTTTATATTCATGTTTTGATTATTGTCACGTACAGTGAAAAGCTTTTGTATCTTACTCCAGCACTTCCCACAACCACACACCTTGGAGCACCTTTCCCACGATTTTCATTCCTAACTATTTCCACATTTCTTTCATTCGGGCCGCCTTCCAGTCAAAATGACACAAAGGTGCTCCAGGAACAAGGTGTGGGCTGGTGAGAGGCAGCAGGTTAATTGCACAACAATTGGAGTTTGTACGTGAAGCAAAACCCACCCACTGTGTGGCGAGTGCGAGACTCAGAACCCAAACAATTTAAACCCCTGTCCCACTTAGGCGATTTTGTAGGCGACTGCAGGCGACTAGGCTGTCGCCACATGGTTGCCGGGGTGTCGCCTGTATGGTCGTGAGTCGTCTCCAAAGAGTCGTAGCTGGATTGCTGGTTGCCGCTGGATTTTCAGAATGTTGAAAATTTTTCGGCGACTGGGTTTGACGCCAATGAGCGTAGCTTAACGTCTCCTGATGTGGGTGCTGTCGTAGGTTGTCGCCAGGTGACATAGGTTATCACCGGTGCTAACTTTGGTGAATTCCATTGGAGACTACCTATGTCAACCGGTCAAAACCGGAGGCCAAAATGACATGACAGTTCAGTTGTCGCCGACAGGGTCGTAGCTTGTCGCGGGTGGACGTAGGTTGACTTCAGTTGTCGTAGGTTGTTGCCTGTGTGGTCGTAGGTGCGGTCAATAAACAATAGACAATAGGTGCAGGGGTAGGCCATTCAGCCCTTCGAGCCAGCACCACCATTCAATGTGATCATGGCTGATCATTCTCAATCAGTACCCCGTTCCTGCCTTCTCCCCATACCCCCTGACTCCGCTATCCTTAAGAGCTCTATCTAGCTCTCTCTTGATAGCAAGGTCGTAGGTGGACGTCCAACTCACGATGATTGGGTCACCGGTTGTCGGTAGCTTGCCGTAGCTTGACGTCGACTAGGTGGTTGGTTGTGTAGGAAAATAACTGCAGATGCTGGTACAAATCGAAGGTATCACAAAATGCTGGAGTAACTCAGCGGGTCAGGCAGCATCTAGGAGAGAGGGAATGGGTGACGTTTCGGGTCGAGACCCTTCTTCAGACTGATCAGTCTGAAAACGCCACCTATTCCCTCTCTCCTAGATGTTGCCTGACCTGCTGAGTTACTCCAGCATTTTATGATACCTTCAGGTGGTAGGTTGTTGTAGCTTGTCGTAGACATTGTCGTAGGGGGGGTCCAGTCGCCATTTTTTCAGCGACCTGCTACAAATATGACAGTCGCCGGCAGTCGCCTAACAAAAATCGCGTATGTGGGACAGGCCAGGCCCTTTAAATAGCAATGTAAATCAGCACAGCTAATCAAAATACAACTCGAAGGGAATGCAACATAAGTGGTATCTCGCTGTTAAAAGTTCCACATTCCTCCCTGGTGTTTAAATGAAAGTCTCGTGATATGTATCACAAGGTTGTGATCTGTGCTGGAACAATGCTGAAGTCTGAAGATAGATACAAAAAGCTGGAGTAACTCAGCGGGACAGGCAGCATAGCATCTCTGGAGAGAAGGAATGGGTGACGTTTCGGGTCGACACCCTTCCTCAGACTAAGAGTCGGGGGGAAGGGGAACGAAAGATATAGACGGTACTTAGGACAAATGAATGGAAGATATGCAGCTTAGGATAAACGAATGGAAGGTAAAATGGCTGCATTGATACTAGCAGGCAATGTAATACGTCAAAGAACACAAAGAAAAACAGCCCTGGGGGTTTTGGGCAAATTAGAAATGTACAATACATCAAAGGCAAAGTTAAGTAACTGCATTTCCTCATCCTTAACACGATCTAATGGCATAGTAGAATGGTAGAAACAAGGAACTGCAGATGCTAGTTTACGAAATAAAGACACAAAATGCTGGAGTAACTCAGCGGGTCAGGCAGCATCCTGACATGAAATCATGGACGAATGATGTGTCTGGTTGGGAGGGACTGCAGATACTGGTTTAAACCGAAGATAGACACAAAAAACTAGAGCAACTCAGCGGGGCAAGCAGCATCTCTGGAGAGAAGGTATGGGTGCCATTTCGGGTCGAGACCCTTCTTCAGACTGAAGAAGGGTCTTGGCCCGAAATGTTGCCCATTCCTTCTCTCCAGAGATGCTGCGGGATCAAGGAGAGAAGAGCGTTCACATTGCGGCCCTGGTTCCACCAATACTTCCACCACTGCGCACAAGAAGCACACTGTATGCAGATGCCAAGAAGTGTGTTCACCTCTGACTGAACAATTTCTAATCTTGTGATGTGGACTCGATAAGAAGAAGAAATGCTGCCTGTCCTGCTTAGTTACTCCAGCTTTTTGTGTCTATTTTCTGGTTGGGACCTCTCTTCGGACAAAGACTTAAGATGACTGGTCTCTCTTTGTATGGTTTCTCTTCCAAAAGCCTTAGTGATTTCAACGAAACTAGTTGCTTTTGATCATGGCCCAAGACTTCTACGCGGAGGAAAAACACACACACAGACACACACACACACACAGACACACACACACACAGATACACACACACACACACACACACACACAGACAAAAACAGACACACACACACAGACATAGACACATATCGACACACACAGAGACACAGAAACACACACACACACACACACAGGGTGATGGATGCTTAGAATATGCTGCAGGGGTAGTGATGGAAGCAAATACGATAATGGCATTTAAGAGGCTTTTGGATAGGCACGTGAATATGCAGGGTATAGAGGGATATGAATCACGTGCAGGTACGGTTGCCAACTGTCCCGTATTAGCCGGGACATCCTGTATTTTGGGCTAAATTGGTTTGTCCCATACAGGACCTCCCTTGTCCCGTATTAGGCCCGGGGGACGCTGTAGGCCCGGAGGACGTCGTAGGCCCGGAGGATGCTGTAGGTCCGGACGCTGTAGGTCCGGATAGTGTAGGCCCGGAGGCCGAGAAGGCCGCCTGATTGAGGTTGCGTAGCAACCCGCCTCCCGTCCCGGGCAGCCGCCATTGGTGGAGCGGGAGCACGTGGCCACTGACTGGGTGAGGTCACGTGGGGTGCGGGTCGGTGACGTCACCTTGTCTCTTATTTGGGAGTGAGATAGTTGGCACCTCTACATGCAGGCAGAGGAGGGTGGTTTGACTGGTTATCATGCTCAGTGTGGACATTGTAGGCCAAAGAGCCTACAGCGTCCTCCAGGCCAAAGTGTATACACTGGAATTTAGACGGATGAGGGGGGATCTTATTGAAACATATAAGATAATTAGGGGATTGGACACATTAGAGGCAGGAAACATGTTCTCAATGTTGGGGGAGTCCAGAACAAAGGGCCACAGTTTAAGAATAAGGGGTAGGCCATTTAGAACGGAGATGAGGAAGAACTTTTTCAGTCAGAGAGTGGTGAAGGTGTGGAATTCTCTGCCTCAGAAGGCAGTGGAGGCCAGTTCGTTGGATGCTTTCAAGAGAGAGCTGGATAGAGCTCTTAAGGATAGCGGAGTGAGGGGGTATGGGGAGAAGGCAGGAACGGGGTACTGATTGAGAGTGATCAGCCATGATCGCATTGAACGGCGGTGCTGGCTCGAAGGGCTGAATGGCCTACTCCTGCACCTATTGTCTATTGTCTATTGTCTATTGTCCCTGTCCTGTACTTTTCCACATATCTCCATCCATCACCAAGACAGCTTGGGCAACTAAACCACTTTGAATAATGGCTCTAACATTTCCCATCTGCAACTAACTGCCCCAGCTGGTTAAATTAGTTCTTCAACTAACATCAAGTAATATCTGCCTTCTCAAATAGCACTGCATCTCGAGTCAGTTTCCCTCCCTAAGTTCCTTCCAGTACATTGATAAGTGAAAATCTCATGCTTTTAAAAAAAAACTTCAGTGTGTAAGCAGACCTGGCTAAATTTCAGAGAATTCACACATAGCAGGCTTTGGCTGCAGTGCTAATATGTTCATTTAGCTGTTGAAGATTACTTTTATTCTGTTATAAACTCTGCAGTCCAATAAAGACAGAGTCATACAGCACGGAAAATGGTCCTTCGGCCCAGCGTGTCCATGCTGACCAAGATGTCCCATTTACACTGGGCCCACTTGCCCGCGTTTGACCTGTATGCTTCCAGACGTACCCCTTTTAACCTGAGTCAATGACTTTTAAGTGGTGCTAAAAGTATTAAAAGGTAACAATTTTAAATCATTAATAAAATGAAGCAAGTTACCAAATGCACGTGTAAACTCTATTTAATCGATAAAGCACTCATGTAACTGGAATCAGATCCCAATTTTTTTTTTTAAAAGGTCACTTAGCAGTGATTCATTTGAAATGAATGAGATTTTACAGGACTGGAAAGGAGTGGCATCTAATCCAGTGTGCCTCTCAGCACACCACTCCCAGTTTAATATGGTTCCTCCCACTCCCTCTGCAATGACTAGTTGCAAGACACCTTAAAGAAATGCTTTGATAACACGATTAGGCAGTGGTAAATGCAAGTCACCAGCTTCCACCGACTGGTCAATTATTAAGGGTCAAATATCACAGCACAAAATAAAGGTGCAGAAACCCAGATTTTAAACGTCACCCATTCCTTCTCTCCAGAGATGCTGCCTGTCCCGCCGAGTTACTCCAGCATTTTGTGTCTGTCTTTGATTTAAACCAGCATCTGCAGTTCCTTCATACCCAGATTTTAAAACTACATTAAAGTCAGTATATGTGTCACCAAAACTACAAGTATGGTGGGAAGAGAACAGCAAATTGTAATTGCAGGCGTGATGTTGATATGGGAATCTGAAGTTACTTCTTCAAATGACAAAAGACGAGCCAAGCTAAATAGCAACTGTACCTCATGTTTCATTTGGGCAGCTTACAACCCAGCGGTATGAATTTCTCCAATTTCAAGTCGCCTCTGCTTTCCTCTCTCTCCCCGCTCCTACACCCTATTAGTTCCATTGTTTACATCCTTATATTCCTGTCATTAGCACAGCTTCCCCAGCCGACAGTGGACCACTATGGACTCCACCCACCCTGAGGTCATCTGTTGGCGCCCTGATTAGTTCTGGTCTGCTTGATCTTTCAGCCTGAAGGGTCCCGACCCGAAACGTCACCAATTCCTTTTCACCAGAGGTGCTGCCTAACTCACGCTGAGTTACTCCAGCATGTTGGTAGACACTGGTTGGTTGGCAATCAGACAGCATGTTGGTTGGCAATCATGCCCATTCCCCTCTTAAAAGACAAACTTACCATTCAAGATGCACCATACACCTGCCTGGAAGCTCAGATTACCTGACAGTGATGCTACATTAATTGAGCGTAACCAGCAAATGTTGATGCTGCCCGTCCCACTGAGTTACTCCAGAATTGTGTGTCTATCTAGGTTTGAGCAAATACCAAGTTGTCTGAAGAAGGGTCTCGACCTGAAACGTTACCCATTCCTTCTCTCCAGAGATGCTGCCTGTCTCGCTGAGTTACTCCAGCACTGTGTGTCTCTCTCCAGTTACCAACAACTGGACAATCAATTTCACCATCACCATGACTAGAATGTTGATAGTTGAGAAATAAGGGTGGGTTACCTCTTCACCCTCTTCCACAGTAGAACGGTCTTGGCTGATAACACTATGCTTAACTGAGCAGCCAGCTTGGCTCACAGTCTCCAGGTGGCTTCTTGTTTAAAAGAAGTGGAAAATAAACAGACAGAGAATAAACCAGTTGTCAAGTGGAAAGAAGAAAGGAAATCACCAATGTTGGAACACAGAACATGGAACAGGGCAGTACAAGAACAGGCCGTCCAGCCCACATTGCCTGTGCCGACCATGATGCCACATGACACCAGTCTGAAGAAGGGTCTCGACCCGAAACGTCACCCATTCCTTCTCTCCTGAGATGCTGCCTGACCCGCTGAGTTACTCCAGCTTTTTGTGATACCTTCGATTTGTACCAGCATCTGCAGTTATTTTCCTACACATGATGCCAAAAACATCACTTACCTACCTGCACATAACACATATCCCTCATCCCCTGCACAGCCATAAGCCTATCTAAAAGCCTTTTAAATGCCACAAATGAATCTGCTTCAACCACCTCCCCTGGCAGCAGATTCCAGGCACCCACCACCATTTGTGTAAAACAACTTGCTTGCACATCTTGCTTGATCAGCCATGATCACATTGAATGGTGGTGCTGGCTCGAAGGGCCGAATGGCCTACTCCTGCACCTATTGTCTATTGTCTATCTCCTTTAAACTTTGCCCTTCTCGTCTTAAAGCTGTGCTCTCCAGTATTTGATTTTTCCTCACTGGGAAAGAGATTCTGATTGTCTACCCTATCTTTGCCTCTCATAATTTTACAGTATAGACTTCTATCAAGTCTACCCACAACTTCCAGCATTGCAGAAAAAAACAATCCATGTCTGTCCAACCTCTCCCTGTAGCTATTTCCCCCTCATCCAGGCACCATTCTGTTAAACCTCCTCTGCACCCTTTCCAAAGCCTCCACATCCTTCCTGGAATGAGGTGACCAGGCCTGCACGCAGTACTCCAAATGCGGCCTAACCAAAGACCTATAAAGTTGAGTGACGATATGATAGGGGCAGCACTGTGGCACAGCAGTGGAGTTGCTGCCTTACAGCACCAGAGAACCGGGTTCGATCCCGACTACGGATGCTATCTGTACGGAGTTTGTACCTTCTCCCTGTGACCCCGTGGGATTTCTCCGGATGCTCCAGTTTCCACCCACACTTCAAAGACATACAGGTTTGTAGGTTAATTGCCGTTTGTTAATGCAAATCGTCCCTGGTGTGTAGGGTAGTGCTAGTGCACGGGGTTATCGCTGGTTGGCGTAGGCTCAGTGGGCCGAAGGGCTTGTTTTCACGTTGTATCTCTCTGAAGTCTAATGGCTCCATCGCACTTCCCCCCACTTTAAGAATGCCCTGCTGAGAGACCCAGCACCATGCCTCAGATTGAGCAAAGAATGGCTAATTCTGCAAGGCATCAGAGATGTCCTGATTGTAACTCTTGTAAGTACAATGAGGAAAGAAAAGGAACCATGTGGCATCTTCTGAAGGTTGCTGCTCAGAAGTGGAACTTTGGATATCGTTTCCAAGGCCAAAGTACAAGAATCAGCAGGAATTGATTTAGGGGGATAGGACTGAATTTTCCAAACTCTCTAATCATGCACCAGTGCCCTGTCATTCATATTTACTTCCAGTTCCAATCTGGAGTATCAACTGGTTAATCTTCAATCTTTGTAGGAGCAGCAGTAGGAGAAGGGAATAGCTTTTAATACATCTGTGCAGTTGAAATTTCATTATATTGTAGGCTTCAAATTAAAATCAAATTTCTCCTACTCATTTAAAACTAGCAAGTACACGAGACAAATTACAGGTTCATTTAAACTGGCAGAAATCCAGCTAAAATGTTGGATGGATTTTGGAATCTTACAGCCCCTGACTGTTGCGAGAGAAATAAAATGGGAAGAATATGTTTAAAGAATTACCAAAATATAAATCCTTGGAACATGTGCAGGCAGAAGGGATTAGTTTAAGTATCATATCATATCATATATATACAGCGCGGAAACAGGCCTTTTCGGCCCACCAAGTCCGCGCCGCCCAGCGATCCCCGCAAATTAACACTATCCTACACCCACTAGGGACAATTTTTACATTTACCCAGCATTATGTTTGGCACAGACATGTAGGGCAAAGGTCCTATTCCCAGATTGTTTTGTGCTCGATAGTTTATAAAATGAACCCTGCATTAAATATCATCTTGGTTCTTCGTCCTCCAAAATATTCCAAATTGAATTTAAACTGGAAGTGGCGGAGTATGGACTCAAGCAAGAAGGGCTTCTTGGAGAAGAGCTACCTCAAAATGTAGTTGCATCTGGTTGAGTAACTATAGTAGGGTGAAGACTATTCCATGCGTTAGTTGTGCGAGGGAAGAATTAATTGCTATACACATCTGTCTTGATAGCTGGTATCTCAAATTGAATCGAATGCCCTCGTCTGCTCCTGACAGGTTTGGGTTTGGCGTAGATGTGGTCATCTATGTCGAGCTGACCATTTAACATTTTGTAAAAACAGGTCAAACGGTGGGCTTTACGTCTGTCTTGGAGAGTGTTCCACCCCAATGAATTTAGAAGTTCGGTAACACTCGCTTCTCTCTCGTAGGTGCTTGTAACAAAACGAGCTGCCTGTCTTTGGACACGTTCGATGGAAGAAATGTTTCTATTTGTGTATGGGTCCCATGCTGCAACTGCATAGTCCAAACGAGGTCTAACAAGGGTGAAGTATAACTCCTCCTTGATAGAAGTTGAACAATGATAAAAGTTGCGTCTCAGAAAATTTAGGACACCTGTTGCTTTCACCGTTGCATGATGAGTCTGACCATTCCAACGTAGATCGTTCTGTGATTTGATGCCAAGATACTTGGTCTGTTTGGATTCTTCAAGTGTGGCACCAAGGATATTATATGATGTTTCGCCTGGTTGTGTACAGTTTTGGTCTCCTAATCTAAGGAAAGACATTCTAGCCTTAGAGGGAGTACAGAGAAGGTTCACCAGATTGATCCCTGGGATGGCAGGACTTTCATATGAAGAAAGACTGGATAGACTAGGCTTATACTCGCTGGAATTTAGAAGACCGAGGGGGGATCTTATAGAAACATATAAAATTCTTAAGGGGTTGGAGAGGGTAGATGCGGGAAGATTGTTCCCGATGTTGGGGGAGTCCAGAACCAGGGGTTACAGCTTAAGGATAAGGGGGAAGTCTTTTAGGACCGAGATGAGAAAACATTTCTTCACACAGAGAGTGGTGAGTCTGTGGAATTCTCTGCCACAGAAGGTAGTTGAGGCCAGTTCATTGGCTATATTTAAGAGGGAGTTAGATGTGGCCCTTGTGGCTAAAGGGATCAGGGGGTATGGAGAGAAGGCAGGTACAGGTTACTGAGCTGGATGATCAGCCATGATCATATTGAATGGCGGTGCAGGCTCGAAGGGCCGAATGGCCTACTCCTGCACCTATTTTTCTATGTTTCTATGTTTCCTCCTCCTGGTGACACGCATGGTTTCACATTTGGAAGGTTTCACATCTGATATCTATGACTAATCTAAATTGTCCATTGCATTTATTTCTTTAAAACCATCATCAGCAAATTTGGAATGTGTGCCAAGTTTAGATAGGACACCACAATTAACAGTGTACCTGAAGATAACCAACTATTCCAAAATCTTCAATCCAAAATTCGGGCGTCACGGTGGTGCAGCAGTAGAGTTGCTGCCTTACAGCGCCAGAGACCAGGGTTCAATCCTGACTATGGGTTCTGTCTGTACGGAGTTTGTATGTTCTCCCTGTGACCGTGAGTTTTTTCCAGGTGCCCCGGTTTCCTTCCACGACTCCAAAGACATATAGATTTGTAGGTTCTTTGGCTTTGGTAAAATTGTCCCTAGTGCGTAGGCATGTGCTAGTGTACTGGGTGATTGCTGGTCAGCATGGACTCGGTGGGCCGAACGGCCTGTTTCCATGCTGTATCTCTGAACTGAACTAAACAACTATCATACTTCTGGTAAAACAAAAAGCATCCCTTCTTTTACAAGCACTTTCAGAGCATTTAATCAACAAACTTTGTAAGAATCAAAAATATCTAAATTTGCCAACCATCGATATATTATTTCCACACAGCAACTTTTATTAGCGACTAGACCAAGTGGACCCGTTGGGCCCAAACCTTTCCTGCATTGGTGCAGCACCCTCTCCTACCTCCCTCCCTCTCCCTCCCCACTTCCCCCTCTCCATCCCTCTCAACCCCCCTTATCTACCTTCCTCCCCCTCCAAAATGGTTGCAAGTAGAGTTTCCGCTATTTCTTCTGTAACGCCCTCAACATTCAAGTCGTGTGGTATTTTCATATTTCACTTTTTTTCCAGTTACATCAGTATTACCCAACCTCCCCTTCCCTTCAGTTTATTTAACTGTGGTCTCGGAAACTCATGCAAATTATTCAACTTTTCCTGCATCCACAAGATCTCCCTTTTCATCGCTGGCGAGTCCGACTCTTATTTGAGACTTCAGAAAGCATGTTTATTTCCTTCAAGTCACCCAGAAGCCTATCATAATCTTGCTGGCCCTTTAATCTGCCTTTTTTTTCACCTTTCATTACCCAAAATACACTCGTGATGCACTACCATCTGATCAGGTTGCGATTAAAAACAGGTCTCATCACTTATCCCATTGCTCTTTTTAGAAAATTGGTGCACATAATTAGCAGTGATATTTCCTACTTAAACTAACACTTAAAACATTTGCTGGGTTACTCCAGCACTTGCGTCCTTCTTCAAGAGAACTTCACTGTGGGAAGAAAACGCTGCATGCTCTTTCTTTTATTGGTATCATTATCCAAGGAGTAAATAATTATTTTATTCACAAAATGCTGGAGTAACTCAGCAGGTCAGGCAGCATCTTGGGAGAGAAGGAATGGGTAACGTTTCGGGTCGAGACCCTTCTTCAGACTGATGTCGGGGGTGGGACAAAGGAAGGATATAGGTGGAGACAGGAAGATAGAGGGAGATCTGGGAAGGAGGAGGGGAAGGGAGGGACAGAGGAGCTATCTGAAGTTGGAGAAGTCGACGTTCATACCACCGGGCTGCAAACTGCCCAGGCGAAATATGAGGTGCTGCTCCTCCAATTTCCGGCGGGCCTCACTATGGCACTGGAGGAGGCCCATGACAGAGAGGTCAGACTGGGAATGGGAGGGGGAGTTAAAGTGCTGGGCCACCGGGAGATCAGTTGTGTTAATGCGGACCGAGCGCAGGTGTTCAGCGAAGCGATCGCCGAGCCTGCGCTTGGTTTCGCCGATATAAATAAGTTGACATCTGGAGCAGCGGATGCAATAGATGAGGTTGGAGGAGGTGCAGGTGAACCTCCGTCTCACCTGGAAAGACTGTTTGGGTCCTTTGATGGAGTTGAGGGGGGAGGTAAAGGGACAGGTGTTGCATCTCGTGCGGTTGCAGGGGGAAAGTGCCCGGGGTTGGGGTGGTTTGGGTAGGAAGGGACGAGTGGACCAGGGAGTTACCGAGGAAACGGTCTCTGCGGAACGCAGAGAGGGGAGGGGATGGGAAGATATGGCCAGTGGTGGGGTCCCGATGTAGGTGACGGAAATGTTGGTGGATGATATGTTGGATCCGCTGGCTGGTGGGGTGGAAGGTGAGAACGAGGGGGATCCTGTCCTTGTTGCGAGTGGGGGGAGGGGGAGCAAGAGCGGAGCTGCGGGATGTAGAAGGTCAATTAATTATTGACCTGCAATCGTTATTGGGGGGTTTTTCAGTACTTAATGGCTCTTATGTTAACTTTAACAGGTAGACTAGACTAAGATTAACATCTTAATCTTTAAGCGTAGGAAGGAACTGCAGATGCTGGTTTACACCAAAGATAGACACAAAATGCTGGAGCAACTCAGCGGGTCAGGCACCATCTCTGGAGAAAACGAAGAGGTGACGTTTCACGTCGAGACCCTTCTTCAAACTGAAGAAGGGTCTCGACCCGGAAAGTCACCTATTCCTTTTCTCCAGTGATGCTGCCTGACCCGCTGAGTTGCTCCAGCATTTTGAGTCCCTCTTATTCTTTAAGGTGGCGGCTCCAACGGCATAGCATTCTGTACAACACAAAGGGTGCAAGCGCACAAAGTAACTCACGTAAAATAAACATGGTTATAGCCCGCGAGGAAGAAATGGGAGAAAAATAGGATAACCTTCAGCTGCACAACACAAATAAAAGGTGGCAACCAACGCGAAATTCTTTACAAGTATTTAACATCTTTGTGTGGTCTGAAGCACTAACCAGCAGTGCTTTAGATTCATGCTGAAATATTGTTCCACGAGGACTGGGGATCAATATTCTTCCGGATATGAACTTAATAAGTAGTTGTTAAACTATGTTTGATTGGAGGAATGCCGTGGCACCACGTATATGCTGATCAGGAATAACGGGATAGTAATCAAAGAGACGACATTCAGCTGGTTGTTTTTACGGACTAAAAAAGTTATGAAAGACAACCACACTATCACCTAGCTTGAGACAAGTATTAACCGGCACTCTTCAAACAAATCTTAGAAAGCACATGTCAGACGAAATGGGGAGGAAGAAGGGGAGAAGGCAGGAGAATGTTGAGAGGGGAAAGCAGATCAGCGCGATTGAATAGCAGAGTAGACTCGATGGGCTGAATGGCCTAATTCTGCTCCTACATCTTATGGAACCAAGGGGTGAAAGAAAGTCAAGTGGAGCTTGGTCCACTATGTTTACTGTGAACTGCTACTCACTAGACTTAGCAGCTTTTTGCTTTGAACTATATCCGAGAGCGCTTCCAGCAGGCAGCAAAGAGGAGATGGACAACCTTCAAATGAAGCAACCATCTATGGAGACACAGGAATTGCAGATGCTGGAATCATGAGCAAAATATAAGGGCTGGAGTAACATAGCGGGTCAAGCAACAGTGGAGGAAATGAATGGATGATGATTTGGGTCATGATGGCTCCACAGAGTCTGAAGAAGAGTCCTGACCTGAAACTTCAGCCGTTTATTCCCTCCACAGATGATGTCTGACCCACAGAGTTACTTGAGCAATGTGCTCAACCATTTGTAGAGCCAGCCACTGACTCTGCAGAGAATATCCACTCAACTACTGCAAGCCACTGACCAGTCCAATAACATTTTCCTTGCATTCGTAACATGGCTGAATGGATTGAAAGCAAGGGCTTGGGAAGTCATTCCCATCCCAATCATTAATGCAGACAACCATAGGTTGACAAGATTATATTCTGTCACACAAAGACCGTAAACATTTTTAGCAACAAACCCCAAACTATGATACGTTACGATACAAAAGAATTTTATTTATCCGAAGAGGGAAATTGGTCTGCCAACAGTCATAAAACACAATAAGATACATGAAACATGAAATTAAACTAATGAGTGTTAAGTCCAGGATTGGGGATGTGCAAAGATTGGGGAAAGGGGGGAGGGGGGGGGAGGGAAGGGGGAACTGTGATTCCAGTTGCAGGGAAACACAATAAACAGGCTTGACACAAAATGCTGGAGTAACTCAGCAGGTCAGGCAGCATCTCTGGAGAAAAGGAATAGGTGACGTTTCAGGTTGAAGCCCTTCTTCAGACTCAGTCGTTCAGACTCTCAGTCTGCCGAAGGATTCGACCCGAAAAGTCACCCATCCCTTGTCCCCAGAGATGTTGTCTGACCCGCTGAGTTACTCCGGCACTTTGTGTTTATCTTTGGTTTAAACCAGCATCTGCAGTTCCTTCCTCCACAATAGACATGCAGATGGAGGGTGCAGAAATCATTACTTTTGTTTTCCCTCCTTATCGCAAGATAGAGGGGCTACAGTCCCACAACTGAACACTTAGTGACACTGATAGTGTAGCAAATCTAACTCTTAAAGGACATGTGGTGCAGAAGGCCAAATTGCTCTGTTAGGCCCATGCTGGTTTGAAGAACCAATCCAACGTGTTCCAGTTTATGAACTGTAGTCTTGAAGAGACAGCAAGTATTTTTTAATCCCCACAATACACCAATCGTCTGTCTTCACTAACTATTCACACAAAACAACTAAACGGGGAGTTATCAGATTACTAACATTGTAACCTTATCTAGCCAAGAGCAGCCACGAACATACTGGAGATGGGAACACGTGTGGGTGAAAAAGTCGCTGAACCGTTTCCTGGTCTTACAGGATGAGCACCAGCCAGGAATGAGCCCAGCTAACTATTCTTGGCTGGCACACCCATGGTCTCCCCAGGATTGGTAAATTCCACAGTCGAAGTTCCTAGTTAACTCGCAATTAATGCGGGGCAGAGTTCCGGCCGGAAAATTGGCGTCATGAGAAGTTTTAAAATGGCAATGTAAGTCTGAAGACATATCTGCAGGTCCCATTTCTCCGTGTGCTCTGGCGCCCGATCACAGTGTGTTAATGTTTCACAATGAATGAACCCCCCTAAAAGTGGGTTTATGTTCCAAACGTTAACCCTGGGTTTGGGTGGGTTTTTTAACCCTGAGAATTATCGAGCACGTTTTAGGTGCACCTTTAGCACAAGGGTGGTGACATCTACAAGTGTTGCAACTACCCGCCTCTGTACCAAAGGGGGGAAAGGATTAGGAGCCGTCTATCTTCACACCAATTTGGCCCAATTGCATCACATGGACCCCATTCGTTCTTTGATACTTGACAGTTTATGAACTCATGAAGGAAGCAGTGGCTCCTGTAACGTTGGTGTGGGTGGCACATTTGCATTGTGAAAAGAAGGGAGGCGCTTTGAAATGAATGAGTAGATTCAACAGGACATTGAGACAGTCACAGGGAACTGTAATGTTGATTTACAAAAGATACAAAGCGCTGGAGTAACTCAGCGGGTCTGGGTGGCATCTGCGGAGGACATGGATAGGCGACGTTTCTCGTCCACACCCTTCTTCAGACAATAGATTTGTTGAGTAGAAAAGCAGGAAATGCATACTTCTTTTTTTTTTTTTAAATTCTAAGCTCGTTCGGCCATTGTGGAAAAAATAATAATTACTGACAACATAATTCATGTGAATGCTGCTTGGCCTTGGGAAGTGACAGAGAGAAAGACAGAGAAAGAGAGAGCGAGAGAGTGGGAGGGAGAAAGAGGGAGAGAGAGAGGGAGAGAGAGAGAGAGGAGAGAGAGAGAGAGAGAGAGAGAGAGAGAGAGAGAGAAAGAGTGAGAGAGAGAGAGAAAGAGAGAGAGAAAATGAGAGAGGGAGAGAAAGAGAGAGAGAAAATGAGAAAGAGAGAGAGAGAGAGAGAGAGAGAGAGAGAGAGAGAGAGAGAGAGAGAGGCAGAAAAGTTAGAGAGGCAGAAAAGTTAGAGAGGCAGAAAAGTTAGTTCTCCAAAGAAAATTAACATCCAAGTTAAAGTTAAAGCGAAAGTTGACATCTAAGTTCCTTGCACCGGGCTCAACTCAGAGATGTGTTTGTCCCAAGTTTGGGACTGGGGCAGAGTCGTCTACCTCGAGTCACGCCGGGCTGTGATATTCGCAAGCTCTCAAATCGCCTGTGTGAATCACAGGGAGACCTGAACAGGCGAAGTCACACTGCTAACCCCCGGGGACAGGAGCTGAAACTCCTGGGAGGTGTCGTTGTTAATTCCACCCACCCCAAACCCATTACTCACCTGGAGCAAGACTTGCTGGTGTTTGTACAAAAGAGGGAAGGGTGGTCCCAAAAAGTTAACTTGTCGTGGATCAGCTGATGGAATGACAGCCCAGAGGGGCAGGCGCAGCGCTTCAGCCGGTTGGACAGGGAGATGAGATCAGGGGTGGGGAGTGGTGGCAATCTGGACACTCATTTGTTCGCGAGGAAAAGGGGGAAATGATGTCTGAAGGACCACCTCGAAACGGAGGCGTAATTGACAAGCTGTGGGTGAAAGTGACGCGGGGACTGGCTCGGCACACAGGCGGGGAGGGAGGGAGGGAGGGAGGGAGGGAGGGAGAGAGAGAGAGAAGGAGGGAGGGAGAGAAGGAGGGAGGGAGAGAAGGAGGGAGGGAGGGAGAGAAGGAGGGAGAGAAGGAGGGAGAGAAGGAGGGAGAGAAGGAGGGAGGGAGGGAGAGAAGGAGGGAGAGAAGGAGGGAGGGAGGGAGAGAGAGAAGGAGAGAAGGAGGGAGGGAGGGAGAGAGAGAAGGAGAGAAGGAGGGAGCGAAAGAGGGAGGGAGGGAGGGAAGGAGGGGGGGAGAGAAGGAGGGAGGGAGAGAAGGAGGGAGAGAAGGAGGGAGGGAGAGAAAGAGGGAGAGAAGGAGGGAGGGAGAGAGGGAGAGAAGGAGGAGGGAGGGGGAGAAGGAGAGAGAGAAGGAGGGAGGGAGGGAGGGAAGGAGGGGGGGTAGAGAAGGAGGGAGGGAGAGAAAGAGGGAGAGAAGGAGGGAGGGAGGGAAGGAAGGAGGGAGAGAAGGAGGGAGGGAGGGAGGGAGAGAAGGAGGGAGGGAGAGAAGGAGGGAGAGAAGGAGGGAGGGAGGGAGGGAAGGAGGGAGAGAAGGAGGGAGGGAGGGAGAGAAGGAGGGAGAGAAGGAGGGAGAGAAGGAGGGAGAGAAGGAGGGAGGGAGGGAGAGAAGGAGGGAGAGAAGGAGGGAGGGAGGGAGAGAGAGAAGGAGAGAAGGAGGGAGGGAGGGAGAGAGAGAAGGAGAGAAGGAGGGAGCGAAGGAGGGAGGGGGGGAGAGAAGGAGGGAGGGAGAGAAAGAGGGAGAGAAGGAGGGAGAGAAGGAGGGAGGAGGGAGGGGAGAGAAGGAGGGAGAGAAGGAGGGAGAGAAGGAGGGGGGGAGGGAGAGAAGGAGGGGGGAGGGAAGAGAAGGAGGGAGAGAGAGAAGGAGGGAGGGAGAGAAGGAGGGAGAGAAGGAGGGAGGGAGAGAAGGAGGGAGGGAGGGTTCTCTCTCTCTCCCTCTCAGAACGGCCAACCCCTTGATGGTTGAGGGAGGGAGAGGAGGAGGAGGAGGGAGAGATGGTTGAGCCGGGTTTAACCTTTGCTCTATTTACCTCTATTTCCTTGAACTTTGCGGCATTTTCCTTTTAAGCGCTGTCTTTGTCTTTGCCGGCTCTTTCATTTTGCGGCAAACCCCGCGCCAGGAAGTGACCCGTTCTCAAGGACTCCCTTGTTAACTTTATACTGAACAGAATAAACTCGCTCTGTAACAGCAGATAGAGAGGGGGGATAAATCCGGGCAGGAGACCCCCAACAAAGACACGTGGAGGAGCAACTGATGGGGAAGATGGGCCAGGATTCAGCAAAGATGAAGCCAAAGAGAAAAAAAAACAGGGATATTTGTCATTCTAATGTCCCAAATAAGTGTCCACTATATCAGCACTGCCTCCTTTATGGGCAGAACATGGGCAGGTGACTTTTCAGGGTCGGGACCCTTCTTCAAACTGAGGAAGAGTCAAAGGTTCGTGACCCGGAAATGTCACCCATTCATTCATGTTCTCCAGGGATGCTGCCCGGCCCGCTGAGTTACTTCAGCATCTTGTGTCTTTCCTCAGTAAAGCAGTATCTGCTTGTTCGTTGTTTCTACCAACTGCTTCCCCTGAATTTCCAGAGCTCCTGCCCAAAGTCATTTGCTCGTGTCTTTCAGTCGGCCAAGCTTCCTTCATGAGTTCATAAACTGTCAAGTATCAAAGAAGGAATGGGGTCCATGTGATGAAATTGTGCCTCATTTCTGTCCGAAATGGCTGACTAGCTTATCTTCAGATTGTGACAACTAATTTTAGACACCCCAGCCAGGCTTCTAGTCTGTCCTACTACGCCTGTGAGAAGATTATACGTTTCAATAAAATCAATGAAAATCCAGAGACAAGACCAGTTTATCCCTTCATTCAACAAATACATCTTCACTGCACTCCGGCAGTGTGTTTATCCTTCCTTAATTCAGGAGACCAAACCCTAGAATAATATTTCTCACACAATCTTATTTGCAGAGGGTCATAGACAATAGACAAATGGTGCAGGAGTAGGCCATTCGGCCCTTCGAGCCAGCACCACCATTCAATGTGATCATGGCTGATCATTCTCAGTCAGTATCCCGTTCCTGCCTTCTCCCCATACCCCCTGACTCCGCTATCGTTAAGAGCTCTATCTAGCTCTCTCTTTAATGCATTCAGAGAATTCGCCTCCACTGCCTTCTGAGGCAAAGAATTCCACAGATTTACAACTCTCTGACTGAAAAAGCTTTTCCTCATCTCCGTTCTAAATGGCCTACCCCTTATTCTTAAACTGTA
This sequence comes from Rhinoraja longicauda, assembly GCF_053455715.1. Taxonomy (NCBI): domain Eukaryota; kingdom Metazoa; phylum Chordata; class Chondrichthyes; order Rajiformes; family Arhynchobatidae; genus Rhinoraja; species Rhinoraja longicauda. Next base: position 14,794,529 of record NC_135963.1, on the reverse strand, counting down.
GCCCCTGGTTCTGGACTCCCCCAACATTGGGAACATGTTTCCTGCCTCTAACTGTCCAACCCCTTAATAGAGTAATACAATGTGGGAGCAGGCCCTTTGGTCCAATTTGCCCATGCCAACCAACATGCCCCATCTACACTTGTCCCACCTGCCTGCGTTGGGCCCATATCCCAAATGTACCTATCCCATCCATGTAACTGTCCAAATGTTGATGAACATTGTGATAGACCCTGCCACTATGGCAGCTCATTCCTACCACCTACCACCTTTGTGAAAAAGGTTGCACCTCACGTTCCTATTAAATCTTTTCCCCCTCACTTTTGTCCTCTGGCTCCTGATTCCTCTCATCTGGGCAAAGGATTAGGCAATAGACAATAGGTGCAGGAGTAGGCCATTTGGCCCTCCGAGCCAGCACCGCCATTCAATGTGATCATGGCTGATCATTCTCAATCAGTACCACGTTCCTGCTTTCTCCCCATACCCCCTGACTCCGCTATCCTTAAGAGCTCTATCTAGCTCTCTCTTGAATGTATTCAGAGAATTGGCCTCCACTGCCCTCTGAGGCAGAGAATTCCACAGATTCACAACTCTCTGACTAAAAAGTTTTTCCTCATCTCAGTTCTAAATGGCCTACCCCTTATTCTTAAACTGTGGCCCCTGGTTCTGGACTCCCCCAACATTGGGATTCTGTGCATTTACCTTGTCTATTCCTCTCATGATCTTATACACCTCTATAAAACCCCTGCTCAACCACCCTATAGCATAGGTCCTCAAGTCCTGTCAATATCGTCGTAAATCTTCGCTTCACCCTTTCCAGCTTAACAACATCTTTCCTCCAAAAGGGTGACTAAAACTGAACTAAATTCTCTAAATGTGGCCGCATTAAAGTCTTCTACGAGAGGGGGAGTTGAACCAGGTAATTTTGATAGGAAATGTTGTCCGTTGGTAAAGATATCCAAAACTAGGGAACATATGTTAAACGGAAGTTAATCAGAAGGGGTAAGAGGTTTAGAGGGGATCAAGAAGAACTTTCTTTCATCCCGAGGGTGGGGGGAATCTGAGCGGGTGGTGGAGTGCAGGTACTCATGTGTGACATTTAGTCATTCATAAGATCATAAGTGATAGGAGCATAATTAGGCTATTCGGCCATCAAGTCTACTCTACCATTCAATCATGGCTGATCTACCTTTCCCTCCTCACCCCATTCTCCTGCCTTCTCCCCATAACACACTCTGAATTCTTACAATACAATACAATATACAATATATCTTTATTGTCATTGTACCCAGGGGTACAACGAGATTGGGAATGCGCCTCCCATACGATGCAATCCCATAAGATACCTCTGAATCTGCACCATAATTTATGAATTCTTTAGACGAGTACTCGAACTGATTTACTAATTTACCAGCAACTTAGTTTATAAAATCATTTAGTGTTTGGAATTCATGAGTTCATTTACCATTTGATGCAATTTCCTTGAGTTCCTCTTTTAAAAAAAGCAACGTTAACAAATCAAAAAGTACTGCGGTTTGTCATTTTTGTTTCAGAGAGGCAAATGTTTATCTGCAATGAAGGTAGATCACAAAATGCTGGAGTAACTCAGCAAGACAGGCAGCAATAATGCCCCCCCCCCCCCCCCCCCATGTATCATTGAAGCAGTTCATCAGCATTTTTAACCTGTTCAGTGCCACCTCCGAGTATACTCAGATCGTGGCCAATAGTAAAAAAATCTTGGCAGTGAACAGGTTAAATGGATTCAGATACACATTTGAGGGGAAAATGATTTACAGGGAAAGACAGAGTGAGTGGAGGAAATCTATGGAGTCTTCAAGGACTAATTGAGACAGGAAAAAAACTGCAGATGCTGGTTTAAATGGAAGGTAGACACAAAATGCTGGAGTAACCGCAGGGCAGGCAGTATCTCTGGAGAGAAGGAATGGGTGACGTTTCGGGTTGAGACCCTTCTTCAGATGTTAGATGTCAGTCTGAAGAAGGGTCTCGGCCCAAAACGTCACCCATTCCTTCTCTCCGGAGATGCTGCCTGACCCGCTGAGTTACTCCAGCATTTTGTGTCTACCTAAATGAGACAGATATTCTCCTGAAGCAGGACACAAAATGCTGGAGTAACTCAGCGGGGCAGGCAGTATCTCTGGAGAGAAGGAATGGGTGACGTTTCGGGTCGAGACCCTTCATCAGTCGCCTGAAGCACCGTGAAAGTGTAAAATAAAAATTATTCAGAGAAAAGTTGGATCACAAAAAGTCGAATGTTGCGCTAATTCTTTAAGAGTTAATGCAGGTGGTGGTCCAGAACAAATGGGTTGGTTTACATTCCATTTTGAATTCTTCATTTGGTGTGCGTTCAGGCCATTGTTAAAATAATTCAACGTAAAACAGAGTTGCATTCATAAACCTTAACAGTTTCTTGTCACCTCAAAGCACGCAATCGAGTCAAATAATTTTCATGTTCAGTCACTATGGTACTGTTGGACATACAATAGTTGATTGGTGCAAAGCAAGATTCCCCCCAAAAAAGCGAGATCTTGGGAAATTAGCCAGGTCAGGAAGGATAAACTCCACTCCTTCAAAATGGGATCTTCTACATTAATCTGGCATTGGGGACAGGCCCCTGGTACAATATGTTTGCCAAAGAGTAATAATAATAATAATAATAATAATATATTCCTTTATTCGTTCCACACCGGGGAAATTTACAGTGTTACAGCAGCAAAGTGGATAGCAAGAGAGCAAGAGATCATTCATTATAAATAAAAGATACATAAATTGTTATCAGTTATCTGTGTGTTCTTAGCTGTTATTGTTGACTGTATAACAAATTTGGACACACAGCACTCCATCAATATTGAATTAATGCTGGCTAGATATTTGTGCTCAGGACTCTACAAGAGCTCATGGGTCCACAAACTTCAGACTGAGAGAGGGTCAGGATCATAAATGGAAATGGGCCCATCAGCCACCAAGCCTTTGGTATCCATCAAAGACCCTTTTATACAAACCCTACACTAATTCCATTTTATTTTCCCTCCATCCCCGTCAGCCTCCGCCCCAGATTCTACCTCTCCTGCACACTGGAGACACGAGACAATCTACGATGGGCAATTAACCATGTCATCACAGGGAAAATGGGCAAAGTCCACACAGACTGCACCAGAGGTCACGTTTGAACCTCGGATACTGTGCTGAATGGTAACAACTGAGCCACATTTTGAACGCTGTAGTAGATCCTTGTAAACGCAGATCTTCTGCATAGAATCACTACGGGTGATGGCTATTCAGTTCATAGTTTTGTGTTGCCTCAGAAAAAAAAACCCTCAGTCCCATTCACCACTCTTTCTTCATGGCTCTGCATTTAGTTTTCTCTTTGAGAGCTTTCATTGTCAGTTTCCAATACTCTTTACAGGTAGGGAGTTCCAGATGGACTATTTTCTGGCGTGCATTCTTATACGTAACCTGTACTGTTGATTCTTGAAATGTTTTTGGCCACATTTATTGTTTGACCTGGTAATTATTTCGAGCAACGGCACTGCCTTGTATTCGATCTAGAATTCACATCTCTTAGACAGATCAATTAACATGCCTCCACCACCCTGTCTACTGACACCAGCACCACTTGTTATTCAGTCTCTCCTGGTCTCCACCCCATCTCAGGCACTCTCTTTACTCTCTTCACTATTCCCACACTCTGCAACTTAAAGAATGTTAACTTTTCCTCGTAAGATCATCAGCCTGATATGTTAATATTTCTTTCTTCACGTGTTGCTTCACCAGAGTCTTTCCAACATTTTCAAAGATTTTATTGCACAGTCCTTTGTTTGAAGGTCTTCAAAGTAACAATCACACAAAAAAAACATGTATTTCTAGAGCATAACTACAGTCTGCAACTCATTTTAAGAACTATATTCCCACCTTTGAACATTCGCTAATGGGAAGATTCGATTTATCTTATTTCAACCAGTCATGATGTTCTACAGTAAAGGCTCAAGAATAGATCTGGTAAACGCACAGAGGCTTTTGCCCAGAGTAAGGGAATTGAGAACCAGGGGACATAAATTTAAGGTGAAGGGGGAAAAATTTAATGGGAACCTGAGGGGTAACTTGTTTGACACAAATTGTGGTGGGTGTGTGGAACAAGTTACCGGAGGAGTTAGTTGAGGTATAGAAATTACTATATATAATTCCCACACCTTGGTACTGTCCCCTCCCTTTCAAATCTGCTTTCAACACTTAATTTTATTTTAGATGCTGCCATTCAATATTTTTCATAAAAGAAGGCAGGTGGGACCTGTTGATCGCTGTGAGCAAGTTGGGCTGAAGGACTGCTGCCACACTGTACGACTCTCATAGCCCTATCCTTGGTGTAATCATATAACCAAAATCCTGTACCTGGAATCAACATTGTAAATTATTGTTTCCACCTATGTGGTACCTGTAATGTGGGGACTTTGATCAGATGATTAATTATGCCACATCTGGAGTAACGTTTTATCAGCACACAACATAAGCTCCATATTCTTACTGGGAACTATGAATTGTAGAAGAGTTGTGAAAGAGAAAGTAGATAAATCCCGTTCAGTCAAAATCAACTTGCCGATTGTATTTATTACTTGTAAGAGTTCAAAGCAATCTCTAATAAATTACTTATATTGCAGCATTGATGTGGAAATCTTTCCAAAGGCCTAATTGAGAAAGATTGTGGATCAAGTAAATGCACCCTCTTTGAATTAGAATCTATTTAAAGTGCTTGTTAAGTAATTGAGTGAAAATTTTCTGAGTGTCGGTGCATACATCTAATGTCAAGATGCATGACCCAGCATAAAGTAAAGGAAAAGGGAGTGTTGAAAGGAACTGCAGATGCTGGTTGATACCAAAGTTACAAAGTGCTGGAGTAACTCAGTGGGTCAGGCGAAAATGATGGGTGATGTTTCTGAGTCTGAAGAAGGGTCTCGACCCGAAACGTCACCCATTCCTTCTCTCCTGAGATGCTGCCTGACCTGCTGAATTACTCCAGCATTTTGTGAAATAAATACCTTCGATTTGTACCAGCATCTGCAGTTAGTTTCTTACACATGGTGATGTTTCGGGTCGGGACACCTTCTTCAGATGCCTGACGAAGTGTCCCGACCCGAAATGTCACCCATTTTGTCCTGAGACCTGACTCACTGAGTTACTCCAGCACTTTGTCTATCTAAAGGAAAAGGGAACTGCCAGCTGGAGAAAAGATGGTATCGATTTGCAGAGTGATAAAACATTAACATTTCAGCATGAAAAATATTGGATGGCAGCATCTAAAATAAAATGAGGTGTTGAAAGCAGATTTGAGGGGGAGGAGACAGTACCAAGGTTTGGGAGTTATATATAGTAATTCCTACAGACATTGGGGTCCCGTGCATGAAGGAACTGCAGCTGCTGCTTTGTACCAAACAGACTCAAAATGCCAGAGTAACTTAGCAAGTCAGGCAGCATGTCTAGAGAAAAAGAATAGTTGCGTTTTGGGTCGGAACCCTGCTTTAAAAGTCTGAAGGAGGGTTCCCACCTGAAACATCACCCATTCCTTTTCCCCAGAGATGCTGCCTGACCCTCTGAGCTATTCCAGCATTTTATCCTCTCTACAGTACCTGTGAACTCAAATAAACAAGCACATGCATTCTCAGAAAATGGATTGAAAAGTAATGCAAATTTTCTGACACTCAAAAGTTGGTTTAATTAGTTAAGTCAATTATTGTTATGAATAGCATTTCTTGCCATGCTAAAATTACCCCTGAATAAGATACAGGTCCACCACTGATTTTCCACCACCTCCTTTATTCCAGACAAAATTATGAGCACATTTAAAATTCTTATGACTGCCAGATTATTTTACTGGGCGGCCACAAATGGCATTGAGTGTGGCGCATGCTCTTTCTCGGTGTGCTTCAGTCCTCAAATTATTAATTGTTATTATAATTATTTCAGTTTTTAGCAGTCCATGGTGCTTCAGAGACAAGGGTGTGGTATAATTACTAGGTCAGGTGTATTGTTGAATATTATTACATGACCTGTTGTTCCAGCAAAACATAATCCAGCAAAGCCCTGGAACCAAGTGTGCCAGAAAATCGGTGGTGTACCTGTACATGAACAAATGACTGGTCCAGTGTCAAAGATGTTGGGATCATCAGGACACTGTTTCTTTCAAACAAGGGTGTAGAGCATTCAACAGGTGGTCTATTCTGTCCATGTGGAATAGACCACCTGTTATTAAACTGAAGTGTCAGAATAAATTGTGCATGTCCCACAGATAGGATTTCAGCCCATACCAAGACCTGGTAATCACCTGGTGTTCAAATTAGGCTCAAATTTTGTTGCACTAATCTCAAAGATAATATGGTGCTTTGAATTATATTGACAAAATGCCTTTGTCTTAAGACAAAGGCATTGAATATACAGTATACTGCCCCTTACAACAAATCTTATCAAGCAACTTGCAGTGTTATTTTGCCACAGAAATGGCATTCTCCAGTGCTATATTCCATGTATGATCCAGTGGATCATATCTGTTTTAGGATTTGGAGACAGCGGGGGTTCAGTTGATTATAGGGAAATCCTGACAATTCTCATGAGGAACAGTTTCCTTAATCGAAAGGATTCTCTTTTGTAAATTGATTATAACTAAATACAATAGACAGTTTTCAGAGACCATGGGAAGTTTTTTTTAAATGCAGTAATATTTGATTGCCAACCCTGTTATGACATTAACAATCAGAATTTGCAGTTCTTTATTGTACTTCCTGAAGTTTCCACTTATGTTGCCACTCGTTAGCAAGGAATAAAACAGGATTTGAAATACAAATTGAAGATGGATACCTGCTGACTGTTCTCCAAGTATTGCACAAGATACAATATGCATGAAGTGTGAATAGCAATGAGGTGCAAGTTTTATGTGTATAAAGGAACTGCAGATGCTGGTTTAAACTGAAGATAGACACAAAATGCTGGAGTAACTCAGCGGCACAGGTAGCACCCATTTCTTCTCTCCCAAGATGCTGCCTGTCCCACTGAGTTACGCCAACATCTTGTGACTATATTAGGTGCAAGTTTTAGTTTAGTTTAGAGATATAGTGTGGAAACAAGCACTTTGGCCCATCAAGTCTGCACCGACTAATGATCTCTCTACACCAATGCTATCCTACACACTAGGGACAAACCTGTATGTTTTTGGAATGTGGGAGGAAACCGGAGAAAACCCAGGCAGGTCACGGGGAGAATTTACAAACGCTGAACAGACAGCACCCGGAGTCAGGATTGAACCAGGGTCTCTGGCGCTGTACTAAACTACTGGTTTTAAATTCAAATGTTTCGACCAAGTCATGTGAATTAATAGCAACCAATCTCACTCTGCTTAGGTATAATGGAGTACAAATTCAAATGTTAGCTTAGAGAGTTAAAAATACAAATGTCACTAGAAGGCACCAGACATAACTACACTGCAAGCAGTGTGAATACACCATTCACGTTTATTGAAAAATGAAAATGAAAGAAATTATTACATGTTAAATTAAAGATTTTCATAAAATGGTTTATATTCAAATTAAAAGTTATGTACAAGAAATATTAACACAAGACTCGGCATTTAAAAAAAATCACTGTTCATCATGCAAAAAGCTCAAATTTGAACACAACTGGATAAGGGAAAAAATACACCAGTTCTCTTCCTTTGCAAAGATTACACATTTATTCCCATGCCCCATTAAAAGTGGAATCGGTCTTCCACATTTTTGTCACACATGCCTCTATCGCTAAAATCATGTGTTTTATCGAATGCCATGGTGCAGCACGCTGGATTGAGCAGCAATGGTCATCTTTTTCTTCTTCGCTGGGTCCACGGCGAAGCATTTCCAGATGCGGATAGTTTCATCTGCAGCCACAGAGCACACTGTCGTTCCATCTGGACTTAAAGTCAGATCCAGCACACGAGCCTGGTGTCCTACATTAGAAACAGGATACCTTGCATGAGACGACAACCCTACTTTGCAACATCTTAATCCAATAACTGGAAAATACAAATAGCCACACGGCAGAGACAAGACCCAAATAATTTAAATTCTGTTTCAACTGCACTCTAATTACAGAAGGAATGAGATTAAAGGCCCGTGAAACATCTTACACTTTACTACATAAATGTTTAGCCTCCAGTGATAATACAACAACTTGCGCTGATTTTAAAAGTTGATATCTTAAAGATGTGCAAGTTTAATTGAATAAAGTTTCCACAGATTTGCTTGCAGTTTAAAAAAACCTAGAATGGTTGCAAGTTTGTACCATATGTTGGCATGAGCAATCCAGCTCCTCTAACCTCGACTATTGCTTTTGGTTTCTGTGGCCTCTACAAATTGGTAAGACCAAACACAGAAAAGGCGACCGCTGTGCTGAACACCTGCACTGTCTGCTAGGACCAGCTGGAGCTCCTAGTTGCTAACATTTTTAATTCTCCTTCCCATAATGACCTATAATAATAATAATAATATTCATTTATTGTCATTGCAACGAGTACAACGAAATTAAAAAATAGCCAATCCTGACGGTGCGTACAAACATATATGCAATAAATGCAAAAACATATAAATACATAAATACAATTAAATACAATTATATTAAGTACAAGATTTTTTAACGGTGTTGCCTAGTGCAAAGGTAGTGTTCAGTTCTCGTATGGCCCTGGGGTAAAAACTGTTCTTAAGTCTGTTTGTTCGGGATTTGATCGACCTGAAACGTCGACCAGAGGGCAGATGAACAAACAGACGGTGGCCGGGGTGGGATGGATCTTTTATTATTTTGCCTGCTCTACTGAGGCAGCGTAGTCTGAACAGGTGCTCCAGGGAGGGCAGTGAGCAGCCGATGATCTTCTGGGCCGTCGTGATGACCCTCTGAAGGGCCTTCCTGTCCTTTTCTGAGCAGCTGGCATACCATGTGGTTATACAGTATGCCACCTCTGTCCTCAGATCCATCCACTGCCACGATTAGGCCACACACACACATGCAACTTCAGCTGACTAGAATCCAACAGCTTTAATACAATATTTTCGAATTTCAGGTAACGCCACCAACCTCTCCCCCTCCTTAATGCACCCTCACACACCTTTTGACCCCCACATACTCCAGGTCCTCCCTGCCACTACCCCTCTTAGTCCTCCATTCCACTCTGGTTCTTCATTTCGCTCCCCAACTGCCATCCTTATCAGATGGAGATTCCACCATTTGCAATCATGTGAGTTCATCAAGCCAAAGTTACTATTGCCGCAGTTCTTTCCCTCACCTGTCTCATCTGCCAATTGACCCTTCACTAACTCTTGCCTCATCCTTTCACCACATACCAGTTATCTCCCCTGTACTTTAGTCTGAAGGACTCAGATCCCAAAAGTTCTGTCCATTTGTCTCCACAGATGTATTCAAGAGAGTTAGATATAGCTCTTAGGCCGAATGGAATCAAGGGATATAGAGAGAAAGCAAAAACAGGGTACTGATTTTGGATGATTAGCCATGATCGATCATATTGAATGGCGGTGCTGGCTCGAAGGGTCAAATGGCCTACTCCTGCACCTATAAGTGGAGATCGTTGAAAACTTCAAATTCCTAGGAGTATCACCAACAACCACTGGATCTCCCATATTGAAGCAATGACCAAGAAAGCACACCAACGCCTCAGAAGGCTTAAGTTTGGCATGTCGCCAACAACGCTCACCAACCTCCATAGACGCACCATAGAAAACGTTTTATCTGGATGCATCACAGCTTGGTTTGGGAACAGCTCCATCCAAGACGCCAAAATGAAATTGCAGCGAATTGTGGATGCTGCCCAAACCATCACACAAACCAACCTCTATTGACTCTATTTACACCTCATGCTGCCTCGGCAAAGCTAGCAGCATAATCAAGGACGAGTTGCACCCTGGACACTCCCTCTTTTCCCTCTACCATCGGACAAAAGGTATAGAAGTGCGAAAACACGCACCTTCAGATACTGGACCAGTTTCTTTTCAGCCATTATCAGGCAGCTGAACCATCCGACTGCAACTAGAGATCAGCCCTGACCTACTATTTACCTCATTGGTGACCCTCGGACTACTTTTGTTTGGACTTTAATGGCTTTAACTTGCATTAAAATTATTCCCTCATCATGTATCTGTGCACTGACTGGCTTGATTGTAATCATGTATTGTCTTTCCGCTGACTGGTTAGCACACAAAAGCTTTTCACTGTACCTTGGTGCACATGACAATAAACTAAACTGAACATTTAAACTACCTAATTGGAAAACTACAGGGGAAACAATATTCTAAGATTCTGGAAGGAATTTTAAATATTACTTCACATATTTGGAATTTATACCTTTGAGCTCAGCGATTTTGGTAAAGTTTGGATATTTCCATATTATTAACTGATTCTGTGAAAATCCATGTCCTGACACCAATTCTTTGTACTCAGTTGACCAGACGATTGAACAGACCTTGTGAGAAAACCAAAACAAAGAAAAGTTTAAAACCAGAACTTACAGAAATTACATTAAAAAAAACAAGCGAGCAGCTCAACCAAGCTTGTATTACATTTTAAAATTATACTTTAAGATTACTCAAATCACTCAGGCTTGTACTGTACATTCTTGGAAGATTCATATGAAATTTTGTCCATGGCAATCAGCCACTAGATTTAATAGGGATGAACTTGTGCATACATGACCTTTGCCCATTCATCTAATGAGTAGCAGCTCAGCCTGCTATGTGTTACCTGCACACCTGGACATGCACATTGTTATTCATTCATTGTACAGTGAAACCCTGAAGTTCTAGCACAGCTCGGAAGATCTTGTCTAAAGGGTCCCAATCCAAAACGTTACCTATCTATTGCTGAGTTACACCAACATAGTGCCCACCTTTGGTATAAAGCAGCTTTTGCAGTTTCTATTTATTTCAGAAGATCTTCACATCACTTCCGAGACAATCCTTGCCTGCAAGTTTGTATCAAGTCTCCAATTTTGTCAACTCCTTGTACATGGCATGCTTATCTAATTGCTGGGAAAATGGCACCAGCCATTTAGGCATTGAGAAGCAGACATTAATATAGGTCATGAACAATTGAGGGCCAATATCTAATTGAGTGCCACTGCTAGCCATATCCTTCCTGTCTGAAAAAGATCTATTTTCCAATCATCTGTGTGATTACCAGCTTTAAAACCCACTTTACAAAGGCTTGTTTCCATGCTATCAACATTCGTTCTTCTGAAGCTGTTTAACCAACCTGAGAATGAGTATCCACAGCATTCAAGCAGGATCCAGAATTGACATTCCAAAGACGAATGAATCTGTCACTGGTGCCACCACCACTTGCAAGGATGTTTGCTTGCCAAGGACACCAGGCAATTGCCTAAAGGAAACAAAATTAAGTGACTATAGATTAAATTTCCACTTGCACATGTGAAAACTCTTGCTAGGACAACAGCAGTGAAAAATTATTTTCCAAGCTTCCAAGCAGGAAGCAAAGAGTAGGAATAAACGGGTCCTTTTCGGAATGGCAGGCAGTGACTAGTGGGGTACCGCAAGGCTCAGTGCTGGGACCCCAGTTATTTACAATATATATTAATGATTTGGACGAGGGAATTGAATGCAATATCTCTAAGTTTGCGGATGACACGAAGCTGGGTGGCAGTGTTAGCTGCGAGGAGGATGCTAGGAGGCTGCAGAGTGACTTGGATAGATTAGGAGAGTGGACAAATGCATGGCAGATGCAATATAATGTGGATAAATGTGAGGTTATCCACTTTGGCAGCAAGAACAGGAAAGCAGTATTACCTGAATGGTGGCCAATTAGGAAAAGGGGAGATGCAACGTGACCTGGGTGTCATGGTGCACCAGTCATTGAAAGCAAGCGTGCAGGTGCAGCAGGCAGTGAAGAAAGCGAATAGTATGTTAGCATTCATAGCAAGAGGATTTGAGTATAGGAGCAGGGAGGTTCTGCTGCAGTTGTACAGGGCCTTGGTGAGACCGCATCTGGAGTATTGTGTACAGTTTTGGTCTCCTAATCTGAGGAAAGACATTCTAGCCTTAGAGGGAGTACAGAGAAGGTTCACCAGATTGATCCCTGGGATGGCAGGACTTTCATATGAAGACTGGATAGACTAGGCTTATACTCGCTGGAATTTAGAAGACCGAGGGGGGATCTTATAGAAACATATAAAATTCTTAAGGGGTTGGAGAGGCTAGATGCGGGAAGATTGTTCCCGATGTTGGGGAAGTCCAGAACCAGGGGTCACAGCTTAAGGATAAGGGGGAAGTCTTTTAGGACCGAGATGAGAAAACATTTCTTCACACAGAGAGTGGTGAGTCTGTGGAATTCTCTGCCACAGAAGGTAGTTGAGGCCAGTTCATTGGCTATATTTAAGAGGGAGTTAGATGTGGTCCTTGTGGCTAAAGGGATCAGGGGGTATGGAGAGAAGGCAGGTACAGGTTACTGAGCTGGATGATCAGCCATGATCATATTGAATGGCGGTGCAGGCTTGAAGGGCCGAATGACCTACTCCTGCATCTATGTTTCTATGTTTCTACACCATTCAAGAGCAACAAGTCAAGAATGCCTCCGCCCCTGAAAAGTAGCCACACACTGGATTGGAGAGAGAGTACTAGCTGTAAGAGGGTGGACAAACCTGGATTATTTTCTCTAGAGTGGAGGCTGAGGGGGTGACTGACAGAAATTATGAGACAGAAGATCGTCTCTTTCCTATGGTAGTAGCATCACAAAGAAGGCATACGTTTAGAGGCAAGGGAGAGGGAAGATTAAAGGAGTTTTACAAGGCAAAGTTTATTTTTATATAGAGGGAGTTGGGTGCCTGGAAAGTAGAAGCAGTGATTCAATAGCAATGATTAAGAATTTAAACATGAACAAGCAGGGAAAAGACTATGGACCTTGTATAGACATAGGATTAGTTTAAATTGGCATCATTGTTGCTACAGACATTGCAATCTAAAGGGCCTGTTCCTGCATGCATGCTCATTTATCCCAATCCATAATTATTAGAATCAATTGCACATGAGAAATTGTCCTTTTATGCCAGGCAATGATTTTTATACTTTGAAATTGTTTTCCTTTCAATTACTTTTCTAGTTCAGGATTAAAGCAGTATTAAAAGCATAAAAAAACAGTATATGGAATATTTTAAAAGGAATATAGGATAATACAGTGAAATGAAAGAGGGGAGGAAATAGTATCCAATAAGATTGATGCTGAAATATTTGAACTCATCTGCAGTGTCAAAGTTAAGGCCCTGCACACTGCAAGACGAACTTCAAAAATTGAGACCTAGTTACAGAAATGACAAATTATATTTACTTTTAGTGATTGTGGTCAACTGCTAAAGCTAGCAAATGTATTCAGACTCTGGGAACAATGAGAGGGGGTGCAGGATCTCTTTTAAAACAGCATTGGACAGATCTTAATATCACAATTTAGGTAGGGCACCAATCATAGTAGACGGCTTTCGTGGCATCCAGGTTCACAAAACCTCCCTTTTGTTAACAGCGTCAACAATTGAGATACTGGCTGATAATTACTTTGCTAAATTCAGTGTTTTACATTCAATCCTGTAAAACAAGCTGCAAATTTAGACCAAGCCGTCATTTGTTACAGTAGTTGCATACCTTAACAGCGCCCTGATGCTGTGTCAATGTATGTAATGGATGGAACTCTGGATCATTCCCAGTAATGTTCGGCCATATATTCAGAAGGTTGTCATTGCCACCACTTGCAAGATACCTGCCATCAGGTGACCACGTCAAGCCACAAACTTCCTGTGTGTGTCCAGTCAGAGTAGATATGTGGTGTTGTGCAACACGGACATCATGATGATGTATTTGACCCACTCTGGAGCCACTAAATTAAGGAAAAGATGCAGAGACATCAAACCTTTTGCAACTCAACATATTCATCCAGTTTATTCCACTGGGCCTCAAGGAAGAACATTCAAACTGTTTGTGTCACATCTAAATGAGCACAATTTCTTACCTGGATAGAATGTGACTGTTCCAGCTGAGGGCACCTACTCGTACAGTGTGACTCACCATATTCCTCAGGCGTTTTTGATGCTCCACATCCCAAACCTTAAAACAAATGTTTACAGTAACTCTGAAGTCCAAACATGAAGGACAGTAAACTAAAACATAGCACAAAAAGTAAGGAAATTTGTGTTTGGTAGATTATTTCTTTGTTGTAACAATGCTTCTTGGCAATAAATCTTATACCGTTGGAAAGCCTGTTTATTTCCCTTTTAAATGGTGCCACATTTGTAAGGAACATGCATTTGTGGGATGAGCAGCAGAGCTGAGTATGTGGGTTGCGCCCATGAAAAATCTGCCAAATCTTCTCTGCCAATGCCAAACAGCTTATTCTGCCATTGACTCTTGTTCGGTGTTGTTTGGTGGATTGGATGATTGAAGTCTGAAGAAACAAGACATATTGGCAATTTAACAATTTATTAATTTAATAAACAGGAGCCTCAGTAGCGTGTGGAAGAACCATACACAGCCACAACAGCCTGGCACCTCCTCCTCATGCTGGTCACCAGCCTGGTCACACACTGTTGTGGGATGGCATCCCATTCTTCAACCAGCATTTGTCGCAAGTCAGCCAACGTGGTTATGTTGGTCACTCTGGCACGAACAGCACGCCCAAGCTGATCCCACAAGTGTTCAATGGGGTTGAGGTCAGGACTGCTGGCAGGCCATTCCATCCTCTCCACTCCCAAATTCTGGAAGTAGTCTCTGAGAAACCCTGCTCTGTGGGGGCGAGCATTGCCATCTTGGAGGATAGAGTTCGGTCCCAGACTGTGGAGATATGGGATTGCTACTGGTTGCAGAATCTCATCTCGATATCTCTCTGCATTGAGATTGCCTCCAATGATGACAAGCCTTGTTTTTCCAGTGAGGGAGATGCCGCCCCACACCATCACACTGCCTCCACCAAAAGATGTTACTCTATCGGTGCAGCAATCAGCATAGCGTTCTCCGCGTCTTCTCCACACTTTGACCCTATGATCCAACTGCCGTAGGCAGAATCTGGACTCATCGCTGAACATAACGTTCCTCCACATGTTCAGGTTCCAGTGCACGTGTTGCCGACACCAGCGCAAACGGGCCTGACGGTGAAGGGCAGCCATGGCAGGCCTCCTGGCAGCCCTATGAGACCGGAGATCGGCTGCGTGCAGTCTGTTCCGAATTGTCTGGGCAGAGAGCCGTCGGCCATATCGTCCTGCAAACCTTGACTGCAAATCTGTAGAAGACAGCCTACGGTTCCTAAGTGCTGACAGGGTGAGGAAACGGTCTTCTACGGGTGTCGTCTTCTTGGGACGCCCACAGCCTGTCTCTGACATCCCCCGTTATATGGAACTTGGCCTTCACTTTGGAGATGGTACTAGGGCTCACTCCAAATAATGCCGCAACTTGGTTTTGCGGAACACCAGCTTGAAGTTGCCCTATCGCACGGGCCCTATCCAGATCAGTCAAACGTGGCATGCCGATTCTTGGAGCAGACACCTACTGACCACTGTAGCAGGGCCCATGCTCATAGATGCTGCCAATCAGGCACCTGATTGTCAGCACCTGGGGGTACCAGAAGCTCAAAACAAGAGTCAATAGCAACAGCAGAATAAGCTGTTTGGCATTGGCAGAGAAGATTTGGCAAATTTTTCATGGGCGCAACCCATATACTCGGCTCTGCTGCTCATCCCACAAATGCATGTTCCTTACAAATGTGGCACCATTTAAAAGGGAAATAAACAGGCTTTCCAACGGTATAAGATTTATTGCCACGAAGCATTGTTACAACACAGAAATAATCTACCAAACACAAATTTCCTTACTTTTTGTGCTATGTGTAGGTGGACTTTCTAAAGAAGATCATAGGCGTTTTGACAACAACATGTTGGTAGCATTTTTCCAATGGCTCTAAATATCTCCTGTAGGGAGTCGTCTCAAAAGCACAAGTGGGTGAATATAGTGGGCATATCATGGCAGTGATTGAAATTGCTGCTTCTACCTACAGTTTGAACTTCCTAGTCAATTATAAAAGATGAATTAGAAACTGCATTCTTTTTTTACCTGGACCTCTCCATTCCTAGTACCAACTGCTAAATAGTTGCCTTCTTTTATCCAGGACACAGAAGCAATGTAGTCCTCCTGATCCTCCATTTGTACAAGTGGAAGAATTTCACCAGACTCCGCATGCCAGAGATACACATTATTTCCAAGTCCCACAGCCAGATAATTCAGTGAACTCCAGTCAATTAAATTCAGATCTAACAAAAGGGAATAAAAAGGGAAACATTTAAATGTAGCAACTCGCATACAAGTTATCAAATGGCTATGTTAGATACTTGGGTAACCCCATTTTAAAAAGGCACTAAGTATGTTCATCATATCTACTGCTTCAAAGCAAAAAAATATTTAAATATGACAACTTACAGTAATCATTCCTGATCTCCGGAGCATCCAGAATTCTCTCTGGCATGGAGGGAATATATCGGATGGGCTTCTTGGTCGAACTTGGTGTGGCTGACTGACTGTACAGAACTTTCAGATTATTCTGGTAACCTAGAGAAGAAACAGGGACTAAAACCACAGGAAATGATCGGAGGGCTCCCCTACCCAAAAGGATGGAACTCCGACTGACAAAACCACAGAACAGAAGGATTCAAGGGATTGCTAACCAGCAGAATTTTGTTGAATCATCCAATTACAAGCAAATAATTTAATCCTCTGCACTGTTATTTTACAGGATAGTCTTGGGCAAGTCAGCCCCAATTATAGTCACCCTCTCCCTTCCACCCACCCCATTTCCTCCCCCCCCCCCCCCCCGATAAGAAACTAGCTATGTATCAACTTAAGCTGTTATTAAAAAACTTATAGCAAAGATACTAGAGGAACAAGATGGACCACTCTGTTGAAATCGCCTATACTGAAGTGTAGTACGCAAAGGAGCCATTTTAGTAGGCAAAACCTGACGTTCGTTATGCCTCTTGCAGTGTAATCAATGTTGTGGGAGAACAGTATGCGTAAAATGTACAATATATCTCACCTTTCAATTCACAGATTTTTGTTATTTTTCTTTTAAAATGTTTCTGCCTACTAAAATGGCACCATGACATACTACGGTTTTTAGGGTCGAGTGGTCTATCTTGTTCCTCTAGTATCTTTGCTAATATAGGCATCACAGTGGGAATCATTACCTAGAACAGTGCAACAATTCTATATGGGTACAAAACCCAAAGGGGGTGACCCAGAATGCTCGGTGATTGGAAAAAAAGATAAGATAAAAATCAAGTTGAAAAGATGTACCATTAAATGCACATCTTTCATGATATATCTACATCAATTTAAAAAGAAAATGGAATGCATTTTTCCCAAAGCACAGAACATGAATCACTGCAATTTGGAATTTTGTTTACGTAGCACCGTTAACATTTCAAAATCAGTTTCATCGAAGTATTAGCATACAAAACTTAATACCGAGTCACCGGGGGATATTGGGACCAATGATCATCAGCCATAAAAATACCAGAGGAACGCAGTGGTTCAGGCAGCATGTGGTTGTTGCACATTTTGGGTTGAGTCTCCATATTTGCACTGAGAATGTGAAGGGAAGGCCAGTGTAAGCAGGTAAGGGAGAGAGGAGAGGCAGGGCAAGCTATGGGGTCAATTTCTAACCAGCAGCCCTCTAAGCCTCCACTAATCACCTCCCAGCCTCTGACAACATACCTGCTCTTCCCTCCCCAGTTCGTTCAGTTGATCAACCCCACCACACTTGGATCCACCCATCCTTGCCAGCTCCGACCTCACTCCACCCCTCTACATTGTCCATCACCCCATGACACCCAGTCTTGACGCAAAACATTGACTCTTCTTTTGCCTCCACACCAAAAAAACAATAAAAGGGAAATAGCCAATCTTTCACATTGTGTAGAAAGGAACTGCAGATGGTGGTACATACCAAAGATGGACACAAGGTGCTGGAGTAACTCGGGTCAGACAGCATCTTTGAAGTCAGGGTTCTTCCTCAGACCTCTAAAGGGTCCCAATCCGAAAAGCCATCCATCCTTTTTCGCCAGAGATGCTGTCTGACCCAGCACTTTGCGTCTACCTTTAGTCTTTCACAATATTCAGAAGCAACTCCATGTTAAGTAGTCCATTAGAACTACAAATATTTCATAGCCACACCAGCAAGGGTCAGCTGCAAACCGAAAAGTGTAAATGATTCGTCAATTAACCTTGGTTAGAAAATGTAAATTAAAATACCTTCTGGTGCACAGAGCGGTTTCCCACTTAGTCGCAGAATTTTAGCCTGCTGGACATCATAACCATTCAGGTTTAAGGACCAGGACTTCTGCTGTTCCTTAAGATAAATATCACAATTTATTAAAAGAGTGCAGATGCAATTCTGCTTATTTACTCAAGTCATTTTTGATGACTTAAATTTAATCATCTCTTGCTCTTATGAGGCACCCAATTTCAATTTTTTTTAACCAAATACTTGTACATTTTCCTGAAGTTACATAGCCATATAGTGAAGTGTTAACATTCATAATCATTTACAGTTTGTAGGCATTTGAATATACTTAAACTAATATCTAATAGAACTATTAAGATACTTGGATTCACTCAAGACCAGTTCACATTCCGAACTGATAATACATATGTGCCTTCAGGAAAATATGCATTCCCAATGTTTTGATGTGTCAATATAGAAACATAGAAACGTAGAAAATAGGTGCAGGAGTAGGCCATTCGGCCCTTCGAGCCTGCACCGCCATTCAATATGATCATGGCTGATCATTCAGCTCAGTAGCCCGTACCTGCCTTCTCTCCATACCCCCTGATCCCTTTAGCAAAAAGGGCCACATCTAACTCCCTCTTAAATATAGCCAATGAACTGGCCTCAACTACCTTCTGTGGCAGAGAATTCCACAGACTCACCACTCTCTGTGTGAAGAAATGTTTTCTCATCTCGGTCCTAAAAGACTTCCCCCTTATCCTTAAGCTGTGACCCCTGGTTCTGGACTCCCCCAACATCGGGAACAATCTTCCCGCATCTAGCCTCTCCAACCCCTTAAGAATTTTATATGTTTCTATAAGATCCCCCCTCAGTCTTCTAAATTCCAGCGAGTACAAGCCCAGTCTATCTAGTCTTTCCTCATATGTAAGTCCCGCCATCCCAGGGATCAATCTGGTGAACCTTCTCTGTATTCCCTCTAAGGCAAGAACGTCTTTCCTCAGGTTAGGAGACCAAAACTGCACACAATACTCCAGGTGCGGTCTCACCAAGGCCCTGTACAACTGCAGCAGAACCTCCCTGCTCCTAAACTCAAATCCTCTTGCTATGAATGCAGGTGGGTAATAAAGCCTCAAAGATGAACTTATTGCCACAAATGTAGCATATGCTCCGCTTGCTGGACAATCTTAAACAAAATGTCAATTTCTAAGTGGGCGAAAAAAAGCAGCCATTGCATAAACAAAGGGAAATAATCTAGTTATTCAGCTTAGTTTATTTGTACCAAGGGTACAGTGAAAAACGTTGTGCTATCCAGTCAGCAAAGCCTATACACGATAAAATCGCACCGTCCTGTGTACAGATACAGATTTAGTGCAAAATAAAATCCAACTAAAGACAGTTTGAATGTCTTCAATGAGGTAGAAGGGCAGTCAGGACCACTTTCTAGTTGGAGAAGACAGTTCAGTTGCCTGATAACAGCTGGAAAGAAGCTATCCCAATTTATGAATAGAATTTCTAACCACCCAAATCCTCCAAGTTAAGCAAATCTATTCATCAGAAAGCAAATCTCTAGCAGAATATTTGGTACTCACTTTCTTGGTTGGAGACTCATATTCTGGTTCATTTTCTTTGGCAATCAAGAAATGTGCTACTTCCATTTGTGCTGCATTTCTGGTCGGAATATAACGGTCACCACCTACTTTTGAAGGAGTCCCCTGTACACGGGAACACTTTGAAGATTTTGGGGTTTTCGTCTTGCCTGAAATTAAAACAAAGATCAGTTAAATCAGCATCAGCATCCTTCTTTCTTCATGAAGATTTTGGGTAAGGGGATGTGAGGATGGGGTGAGTTTCTTCCAAGCGTTTTGTGCCTAGAATATTATATTTCCCCCCTTACTGTTGATGAATCTACACATCCCCAACAGCAAACTACAATCCTTCAATAAAGGTATAAGAAGATAACTGCAGATGCTGGTACAAATCGAAGGTATTTATTCACAAAATGCTGGAGTAACTCAGCAGGTCAGGCAGCATCTCGGGAGAGAAGGAATGGGTGACGTTTCGGGTCGAGACCCTTCTTCAGACTGATGTCAGGGGGGCAGGACAAAGGAAGGATATAGGTGGAGACAGGAAGATAGATGGAGATCTGGGAAGGAGGAGGGGACGGGAGGGACAGAGGAACTATCTAAAGTTGGAGAAGTCGATGTTCATACCACTGGGCTGCAAACTGCCCAGGCGAAATACGAGGTGCTGTTCCTCCAATTTCCGGTGGACCTCACTATGGCACTGGAGGAGGCCCATGACAGAAAGGTCAGACTGGGAATGGGAGGGGGAGTTGAAGTGCTCGGCCACCGGGAGATCAGTTTGGTTAATGCGGACCGAGCGCAGGTGTTCAGCGAAGCGATCGCCGAGCCTGCGCTTGGTTTCGCCGATGTAAATAAGTTGACATCTAGAGCAGCGGATGCAATAGATGAGGTTGGAGGAGATGCAGGTGAACCTTTGTCTCACCTGGAAAGACTGTTTGGGTCCTTGGATGGAGTTGAGGGGGGAGGTAAAAGGACAGGTGTTGCATCTCGTGCGGTTGCAGGGGAAAGTGCCCGGGGTTGGGGTGGTTTGGGTAGGAAGGGACGAGTGGACCAGAGAGTAACGGAGGGAACAGTCTCTGCGGAACGCAGAGAGGGGAGGGGATGGGAAGATATGGCCAGTGGTGGGGTCCCGTTGTAGGTGATGGAAATGTTGGTGGATGATTTGTTGGATCCGCTGGCTGGTGGGGTGGAAGGTGAGAACGAGTGGGATTCTGTCCTTGTTGCGAGTGGGGGGAGGGGGAGCAAGAGTGGAGCTGCGGGATGTAGAAGAGACCCTAGAGAGAGCCTCATCTATAATGGAGGAGGGGAAGCCCCGTTTCCTGAAGAACGAGGACATCTCTGTAGCCCTAGTGTAAAACACCTCATCCCGGGCGCAGATGCGGCGTAGACGGAGGAGTTGGGAGTAGGGGATAGACTTTTTGCTGGGGAGCTGGTGGGAAGAAGTGTAGTCCAGATAGCTGTGCGAGTCAGTGGGTTTATAGTAAATGTCCGTCACTAGTCTGTCTCCTGTGATGGAGATGGTGAGGTCCAGAAAGGGGAGGGAGATGTCGGAGATAGTCCAGGTATATTTAAGGGCAGGATGGAAATTGGAGGTGAAGTGATGAAGTTAGTGAGTTTTGCATGGGTACAAGAGGTAGCATCAATGCAGTCGTCGATGTAGCGGAGGTAGAGTTCGGGGATGGGGCCGATGTACGCCCAGAACAGTGATTGTTCGACGTACCCGACAAAGAGGCAGGCGTAGCTAGGGCCCATGCGAGTGCCCATTGCTACGCCTCTGGTTTGGAGGAAGTGGGAGGAGTCAAAAGAGAAGTTGTTGAGGGTAAGAACCAGCTCTGCTAGGCGGAGGAGAGTGTTGGTAGATGAGGATTGGCTGGTTCTGCGGTCGAGGAAGATGTTGGTAGATGGGGATAAATAAAGGTACTCGATTACAATTCACTTTTGCTCATCGAGGAGTAATAGTTATTGGTAAACGTACACAGAAATGAATAGTGCTAGCTCGAATCCAGAAGGAGCTCCCACAATAATAGTGGGTCAGTACCACACAATAATAGGTTCACATTCCTTTAGATAAGCAGCATCTTACTCCAGTGTTGGAAAAAACAGCAGATGCTGGTTTAAATCGAAGGTAGACACAAAATGCTCAAGTAACTCAGTGGGTTAGGCAGCACCTCGGGAGAGAAGGAATGGGTGACGTCACCCATTCCTTCTCTCCCGAGATGCTGCCTGACCCGCTGAGTTACTCGAGCATTTTGTGTCTATCTTACTCCAGTCACAGACCTGGCATCTTACACGTTGATCAGTAAATTTAAAATAAATATTAAACATTGGGCACTTGATCAGTTGTTTCAAAGCATGCTTCAAACTTGAGTATGCAGTTAAAAAACACGAAGAAAATCAATGCTCAGACGTTCTCATAAGGTCTCTAAGTGATAGGAGCAGAATTAGGCAATTCGGCCCATCAAGTCTACTCCGCCATTCAACCACGGCTGATCTATCTCTCCCTACTCACCCCATTCTCCCGCTTTCTGACCCGACACCATACTAATCAAGAATCTACCTATCTCTGTCTTAAAAATATCCACTGACTTGGCCTCCACAGCTTTGTGACAAACAATTCCACAGATTCACTACCCTCTGACTAAAGAAATTGCTCATCTCCTTCCTAAAAGAACATCCTTTAATTCTGAGGCTATTACCTCTAGTCCTAGACTCTCCCACTAGTAGACACATCCTCTACACATCCACTCTACCCAAGCCTTTCATTATTCGGTACGTTTCAATGAGGTCCCCTCTAAACTCCAGAGAGAACAGCCCCAGTGCTGTCAGACACTCATCATATGTTAACCCACTCATTTCTGGGATCATTCTTGTAAATCTTCTCTGGACCCTCTCCAGGGCCAGTACATCCTTCCTTAGATTATGGTGCCCACAAATGCTCAAAATACTCCAAATGCAGCCTGACCAGTGCCTTGGAGCCTAAGCATGACATCCCGGATTTTGTATTCTAGCCCTCTTGAAATAAATGCTAGCTTGCCTTCTTTACTACCGAATCAACTTGCAGATTAGGTTTATGGGAATCCTGCACCAGCACTCCCAAGTCCCTTTGCACCTCCGATTCCTGGATTCTCTCCCCATTTAGAAAATTGTCTACCCCTTTATTCCTATCACAAAAACGCATGACTCCACACTTTGCTACACTATATTCCATCTCCCACTTCTCTGTCCACTCTCCCAACCTGTCCAAGTCCTTCTCCAGAGTCCCTGCTTTCTTTGCACTACCTGCCCCTCCACCTATTTTGGTATCATCCGCAAACTTGGCCACAAAGCCTTTAATTCCCTTATCCGTCATTAATATACAACGTGAAGAGTAGCGACCCCAGAACCGACCTCTGTGGAACTCCGCTAGTCACTGGCAGCCAACCAGAAAAGGCCCCCTTTATTGCCACTCTTTGCTTTCTACCATCCAGCCAACCTGATATCCATGCTAGTATCTGCGCTTTGATACCATGGGCCATGTTAATGCAAAATTATTGATGTAACTTGGGAGAAAAAGATGCATAATTCAGGAGTTGGAAGGCAATGGCCAAGAAAGCACACCAACATCTCCATGTGCTCGGGTCAGGAAGTTTGGCACGTCCCCAAAAACTCTCACCAACTTCTACAGATACGCCGTGGAAAGCATTATATCGGGATGCATCACGGCATGATTTGGGAACAGCTCCAAGATTGCAAGAAATTGCAGAGAACTGTGGACATAGCCCGGACCATTGACTCCATTTATAGTTCATGCTGGCTCAGTAAGGCAGCCAACATAATCAAAGTGGAGTCTCACTCCCTCTTCTCCCCTCTCCCATCAGGGACGAGGTACAGAAGTGCAAAAACGCACACCCCCCCAGATTCAGGGACAGTTTTCCCCCCAGCTGTTATCAGGCAAAGTACAGAATAAAGCACAAATGGAAATAATGCACAAAATTAACCCAGACTTACCAAGAACTATATCTGTACTGTTGAAATACCTGCTGTTTATCAATCCAAACTTTCAACGTGCAAACATTAAGCTATAACAAATTACATGTTGATCCAGTTACCTGGTGTTCTGCCGGGTGTCACCAACTTGGATGTGTTCAGGGACCGGTTTGTCGTTTTCATTGGTGATAAGCCGCTAATATTAGCTGCAGTAGATAAAGGCCCAGAAACACCGTTGTTCTCCTTTGCTTTTCGCTGCCACCTGGCTAGAGGCCCATTTGTTATAGGTGCATCCAACTTCAGGAGATTATTAATGTCACTCTCAAAAGTGAAGTGAGACATTCTGCTCACACCTGCAAGGAAGAGAGCACAGCAAAAATATATCAGCAGATGACCACCAAGTGGTTTAGCCATACATCTGTCAATTCAATTGTTGCAATTTAATTAGATTAGTTAGCATATTGAACAAGTTTAAGGGACGCCAGCGTGCAATGAAATGGAAGACAATTTACCTCTGTTTACCTTGTCCAAAGCACAAAAACACTCGTTTACATAAATAGCTCCTCGTTCATTATATCTTACCGACTGGAAACTACAATTTTCAGGCCCTTATCATATTTACTCAAGACTTCCTCACAGAGATTGGGGCCTTAGTGAAAGCTAATCAATGTCAGTTAGAATCAATTAAAATGTTTACTGTGAAGAAAGGCACGGAAGCTAGCGAGTTCAGGAACAGGACAGCGATACCCTTACACATTCTGAAGTTACAAAGCAAGGCATTAAGGACTATAAATATAGGTTTCTTTGAGAGAGATAATGTCTCATATTTACATTTTCTTTTGAAGAGATTATCAATGGGTTTGACAAGGGCAAAGCAGTGGATCTTTCTGCAGGACTTCAGCTCGATCTTTGACAAAGTCCCACATGTTCCTGTGATGTACTGTTTGTTATAAGCTGCATGCCCTCACATACTGATCTTGCACTCAAGATCCACAAAAATGAAAGGTCCTTTAGCAACTTTCCTCCACTCCACAATTGTGACCACCCCCCATTAAAGGTTCATGGTACATAGAAGTAATCAAGTCAAGTCAAGTCAATTTTATTTGTATAGCACATTTAAAAACAACCCACGTTGACCAAAGTGCTGTACATCTGATTAGGTACTAAGGAAAAAAAATGAAACATACAGTAGCACGCAAACAGTTCACAGCGCCTCCTCAATGAGCCTCAAACGCTAGGGAGTAGAAATAGGTTTTGAGCCTGGACTTAAAGGAGTCGATGGAGGGGGCAGTTCTGATGGGGAGAGGGATGCTGTTCCACAGTCTAGGAGCTGCAACCGCAAAAGCGCGGTCACCCCTGAGCTTAAGCCTAGACCGCGGGATAGTGAGTAGCCCCAAGTCGGCCGACCTGAGGGATCTGGAGTTAGAGAGGTGGGTTAGAAGATTTTTGATGTAGGGGGGGAATGTCCATTTAGGGCTTTATACGTGAATAGGAGGAGCTTGAAGTTGATTCTGTACCGTACAGGGAGCCAGTGGAGAGAGGCCAGAATCGGCGTGATGTGGTCCCTTTTACGGGTACCCGTCAGGAGTCTCGCTGCGGCGTTTTGGACCAGTTGCAGGCGGGACAGGGAAGATTGGCTGATCCCAGTGTATAGGGAGTTGCAGTAGTCTAGGCGGGAGGAAATGAAAGCGTGAATGATTTTTTCTGTGTCGTCGAATTGGAGGAAAGGTTTGATTTTAGCTATGGTACGAAGTTGGAAGAAGCTGGCTTTTACCACAGCGTTGACTTGCTTATCAAATTTTAATGCAGAGTCAAATATCATGCCGAGGTTTTTGACATGCGGTTTGACTAGGCAGGATAGGCTTCCAAGACTGCCTGTTATCGATTTGATGGAGTCGGGGGGGCTGAATAGGATGACCTCAGACTTGCTCTCATTTAATTGGAGGAAGTTCTGTGCCATCCAACATTTTATGTCCTCAAGGCAGTGTAAGAGGCTGTTTAAATTTGACTGGTTGTTGGGTTTCAGGGGGAGGTAAAGCTGAGTGTCATCGGCATAGCAGTGGAAAGAAATGCCGTGCCTTTGAATGATTTGGCCAAGGGGGAGCATGTATAGAGAGAAGAGAATGGGGCCTAGAATGGAGCCTTGTGGAACTCCGCAGGAGAGGCTAGCTGGAGCAGAGGAATAACTGCCTATGTTGATGGCGAAACTCCTATCTTTGAGGTACGAAGCGAACCAGCTCAGGGCAGTGCCATCAATACCAACCGCGTACCGGAGACGGTCAATAAGGATGGTGTGGTCCATAGTATCGAACGCTGCGCTGAGGTCGAGAAGGAGCAGGATTGCACAGTCGCCGGTGTCGATGGCGAGAAGCAGGTCGTTGTGTACCTTCAACAAGGCAGACTCTGTGCTGTGGTGGGCTCTGAAACCTGACTGGAAACTTTCCAGGATGGTGTTTTGGTGCAGGTAGGGCACTAATTGGTTTAGAATTGCCTTTTCAAGGACTTTTGACAGGAATGGCAGTTTGGAAATGGGTCTGTAGTTGCTAGGCAAGGTGGGGTCTAGGTTAGGTTTTTTCAGTAGGGGCTGGACCACCGCGTGCTTGAAACAGGTTGGAACAGTGCCAGTGGCCAGAGAACTGTTGATAATAGAGAGGATGCTGGGACCGGCTATTGCAATGACATCCTTCAGAAGGGCAGTGGGGGCAGGATCAAAGGGGCAGGTTGCAGGTTTCATAGCGGAGACAAGCTTTGCAAGGGAGGATAGAGTGACGGGTTGGAAACAGTCCAATTTAGATGAACAGACTAGTGAGACAGCTAGGTCACGGGTGGGAGGGGAAATGACCATTCTAATGTTCTCAACTTTGTTGGTGAAAAATTTAGCGAATTCTTCGCACTTAGCAGGGGACCCAACTAAGCGGTACTGGGGGCGGGACATATGACAGAGGTAATTGTGCTAAATAGGACCTTGGAGTTATGAGAGTTTTTGGAAATAAGGTCAGAGAACTATTGTGCTCTAGCAGACTTTACTGCTTCCTGGTATTTGAGAAGATTGTTTCTCAGAATTTCAAAGGAAAT
Organism: Rhinoraja longicauda; assembly: GCF_053455715.1. Taxonomy (NCBI): domain Eukaryota; kingdom Metazoa; phylum Chordata; class Chondrichthyes; order Rajiformes; family Arhynchobatidae; genus Rhinoraja; species Rhinoraja longicauda. The sequence continues at coordinate 14,767,599 of NC_135963.1, read as the reverse complement.
TTGAAGCTTGTCACATTTCCACCTCCTTTCTATTTTCTGCACTCCCTTCTTAGGGCTTTGGTGGTGTCATTGAGCCAAGGCTGACCTTTGGGCTTAGGCTTTTTCATTTTAAGGGGAGCGATAGAATCCAGGATGGAAGAGCAAGTGATATTAAATAAAGAGGCGAGATCCTCAGTGCTGAGATGGGGGGGAGAAGCCTCAATAGTGCAGATGTTGGGGGCAGCTGTGAGAGCCTCGGAGAATTTACTGGCAGTCAATGAATTTATGTCGCGGGAGTAGCAAACAGGGAGATGAGATTTTGTGGGAGATAAAGGCAGAGATGCGTCAAAAATGATAGCGCTGTGGTCCGATAGACAGGCTTCAGTAGTTTCAATGTTGTAGATTGGGAATCTGGACGATAACACTAGGTTGAGAGTATGGCCTAACTTGTGAGTGGGTCCCGTGGTGTGAAGAGTCAGATTGAAGGATTCAACCAGGTGCATAAATTCACTCACAAGAGGCTTAGTGGGACAGCAAACATGAATATTAAAGTCACCAACAATCATGATCTGGTCAAATTTGGGCAAAATGCTAGAAATCAGATCAGCAAATTGGGTGATGAAGTCCTTATGCATTTTTGGTGGGCGATACACAAGAACAATTAAGAGGGGATAGGCTAGGCCTACTTTAATTAGTTGCACCTCGAAACTGGAGAAATGATCAGCGTTCAGGAGGCGGCAGTTGAAATGTTTCTTAAACACAGTGGCTAAGCCCCCACCGCGTCCGGAGAGCCTAGGCGAGGTGAAAAAGTTAGTCATCAGGACAGAGTTCCACGAGTGGAGCAAGCTCACCAGGGTTAAGCCAGGATTCTGTGAGCAGTAAGAAGTCCAATCCACGGGTGGTGAAGTAGTCCATCCATCCTCAAGTCTACTCTACCACTGACTCTACCATGGGTGGTCTCAGCACCACTTTGCAACACTGTCAACATACATCTGATGAGATCCTTGAAGAGACTAATTTCAGAAGCTAGCTAGCTCTCAGATGGCAGGCTAGTCTGAAAAGTTAGATTGTACAGGATCCAGAGCGATCTTTCCCAAGGAAAGAAGACCAATAGATAGACACAAAGGCTGGACTAACTCAGCAGGACAGGCAGCATCTCTGGAGAGAAGGAATGGGTAAAGTATTGGGTCGAGTCCCTTCTTCAGAAGAAGGGTCTTGACCCGAAACGTCACCTATTTCTCTCCAGAGATCCCGACTGTAGGAACCATTTGTGTTTATTAGCTATTTTAGCATATTATATTATTTTGTATCCTGTTGTATTATTTTTGGACACTTCGGGGTTGCCGTGAGATGAGTACTAGGCTTACATATATGGTCATAATGGATATATGAATTGGGAGGAGCCAGATTATGAGTATAATTTAGAATGCACTGACGTAACGCTTCAGTCTCGAGAGGAGTCTGCAACGACATAAGGTTTGAGCAAGTCAATGACAGGATACGAAGGAATGATGGTGAGATATTAAGTTCGTACCACAAGTTATACGATGGGAGATATACTAATCTGTTTGTATTATTACTTCGATAAACGACTAACTAAACTGAAACGCCGTGAAGATCTCTCTGTTGTTGTTTGCGTCAAGAAATATCGCTCCACTCCTTTGTCAACGGTAAGCTCAAGAACTTTAATGGGAAGGACTAAAGTTGTTGCTTTACAGCCTGTCCCACTGAGTTACTCCAGCACTTTGTGTCTATCTTTGGTTTAAACCAGCATCTGCAGTCCCTTCCCACACAAAGGAGACCAATATTGTGCAGGGTGCAACTTCAAAGTTTAATGCAAATTGCAATGTCCTTACAAAACCACTGCCTTTCAAAACACCGACTCTGTTCAGATTCTTCCCACCAAACTGAATAATTTCACATCTTCTCTTGTTACACTTCGTCTGCGACCTTGCACAATCATGGTCTCCATCTCATAACCACTGAACTACGTCTCAAGTAATAATAATAATAAATCACATTTGTATAGAGCTTTTCTAGACACTGAAAGACATAAGTAAGACATAAAAATAAATAAATAAACAAACAGAAAAGGAAGAATAAGGTGAAGCGACGGTCAGTGGTTGAAGGCAGTGTTGAACAGGTGAGACTTCAGTGATGTTTTGAATGTGGCGAGTGAGGAGGAGTCTCTGACGGTTTGAGGTAGTGAGTTCCAGAGTGTGGGAGCAGCGATGGAGAAAGCCCTGTCCCCCCAGGATCTGAGTTTGGTCCGGATTGGGGGGGGGGACAGGAGATTGCCAGCAGCAGAGCGGAGGGTACGGGTGGGAGTGTGTCTGTGGAGGAGGTCAGTCAGGTAGGATGGGGCCAGGTTATGGAGGGCTTTGTAGGTCATGTAGGCCTTTGTAGGTATGCTCACATAAGCCCTGAGGAGCCCGGAGGTGGCTCCAACAGCAGTCCTCCCTCTCTGCAGAAGGCAGTGGAGGCCAATTCTCTGAATGCATTCAAGGGAGAGCTAGATAGAGCTCTTAAGGATAGCGGAGTCAGGGGGTATGGGGAGAAGGCAGGAACGGGGTACTGATTGAGAATGATCAGCCATGATCACATTGAATGGCGGTGCTGGCTCGAAGGGCCAAATGGCCTCCTCCTGCACCTATTGTCTATAAATGAAATTCTTACTCTTTGTAGCAGCACAACTACTCACACTCGCCGCAAACTAGACTACCCACCCCACGCCTTTCAGCTTGCAGCGACATCGACCCTGTAACCACATTCAGCGCGCCGCGCCTCCCCTCCACACAGCCCAGGACGTGGGGGGACAGGCGCTGTCTCACCCACCGTCTCTGTGCAGCTCCGTCCCCTTCTCGCGCCTCCGCCGGTCTGGAAGCAAAATGGCGCCGCCGCCGCCGCCGGATTTAAATCCCAGTCTCCAACCGACGCCTCTCGCCCATTGGCCCCGTTGAATCACAACAGCTGTCCCATTAGACGAGGCGCGCTGCCAAGTTGAAGCCGCAGGAGGCGGCGGCCATGATTGATCAAGGCAGCAATCAAAACCCCCCTCTTCTGCTGACTGTGGTGCAAAGCTTACTTTAAAACATGTGCAGGGAATAAAGTGAAATGCCAGGAATACTGTATTGAAATGCACGCGTGGAGGTAAGAAATAAAAGTAAGACCAGGGTGAAACAAGAAAATGAAAATGCTGGAAACACTCAGGCAACAACACTTGTGGATCAGGAACAGTTGAAGTTTTATATTGAACATTCTTAATCAGCACAGCAGACCAGCCCCTCAGATATTTACAGTTTTCTTTGTTTAATCCACATTTGGAATCCACAGTGGCACAGGAATCCACAGTGGCACAGGAATTCACAGTGGCATAGGAATCCACAGTGGCACAGGAATCTACAGTGGCACAGGAATCCACAGTGGCACAGGAATCCACAGTGGCACAGGAATCCACAGTGGTACAGCTGGTAGAGATGCTGCCTTGCAACACCAGAGACCAGGGTTTGATTCTGGCCTCCGCCTGTGTGGTGCCTGTGTGGAGTTTGTAAATTCTCACTGCGGCCGTGTGGGTTTCACAAGTTAGAGGAGTAGAATTAGGTTATTCGGCCCATCAAGTCTACTTCGCCATTCAATCATGGCTGATCTCTGCCTCCTGATTTTCCTGCCTTCTCCTCATAACCCTTGACACCGTTCTAATCAAGAATTTGTCTATCTCTGCCTTAAAAATATCCACTGACTTGTTCTTCCACAACCCTCCATGGTAAATGAATTCTACAGATTAACTACCCTCTGACTAAAGGTGTTCCTCCTCGCCTCCTTTATAAAAGAGCACCCTTTAATTCTGAAGCTTCAATGAGGTCCCCCCTCAACTTTCTAAACTCCAGCGAGTAGAGGCCCGATTCCCCTCCCGGCAGCTTGGTGATGGAGGATTCACTGGAGCGACGGTTCAGACAAGTGTCCTCTTGCTTTTCCATGAACTTCTTGCCATCATTCCCAATCCTTTCGGAAATGATTTCCACAATCGAAGGGAGGGGCTCATCATCAACAGGTTTGTCAAAGGTGGGTTGCGAAGGCTTCTCATTCAGAAGTGCCACTCATTCCTGGAATCATTCTTGTTATGTGTTTCCTCCCACATCCCAAAGAAGTATGGGCTTGTAGGTTAGTTGACTTTTGTAAATTGCCCCTACTATGCAGAAAGTAGGTGAAAGTGGCATAACATAGGACCAGAGTGAACGTGGTTGGCGTGGACTCGGTGGACCAAAGGGCCTGTTGCCATGCGGTATGAGTATCTCCAAAACGAAAAGATAAAACTATACCTATACAGGAGGATGAGTGGCGTTTGTTGGTTATTTTACTCTGTGATCGATGGCCGGCATGCACTTGTTGGGCCGAAGGACCCGTATTCATGCGGTATCTCTAAAACTAAAACTAAAAACTAAATTGAAACTCTAAATGTTCAGCTGTGCTGTTCTATGCTCCATATTAGACAGAAAGTGCTATAAACTTACATCATGTCAGGTAGCATTGTTAGAGAAAGGAACTGAACTGGAAAAATACATTTCTGAAACCTTGGAAAATTTAGGGCTATGGAGGACTGATATACATGAAGACATGGCTTTAGGAGCAGAGTGGCGTACTGCTCTTGTTTTCTTATTGTTTTTGTTTGGTAATATCAGGTCCTCCAGAACATTTGGAGTTCTTTTGCTCTCAGAGTAAATAGATTTCCTTTTTTGATCTCCGAGCAGCCCCACATCTCCCACTATAAACATTTATGTGCCTATGGAATATTTTCGGTTTGGTGTCACATGTTTGCTCATGCTTCCTTGTTGTCCTTTTCCAGTTCCCTTCTGAAGGGAGTCTGGTGAAAAAAAAAATGATTAGGCTGGGTCGTGTTTAATCTAGATCGCCCTTGCATTCGTCTCCACGGTATGCTTGTGATATATATTTTGCAAAGGTCCAATTCCAAATGTTCTGGAATCTTGATGTTACAATGCACCAGGTTAAGCACTGAATGGGTCTTCTAACCCTATACTGTCCTGCCAGAACTGCTGTTCGCTCAGACTGCCAAAAGGTCTTTTTCAATCTCCAATTATTTCTCATTTTGAAACATATGAAATAAATTGAAGTAGTCTGAACAAAAATGATTTATAAAGTAATATAGTTATTTTCTTGACCCCTATGCTCAGACATTAATAAGATCATAGCTGATTTGATTGTAATCTCAGCGCATTGTGAACTTTCCAAACGTCCACTCCTTTTCCAATCATGTATCCATGGATACCCTCCTTAAAAAATATTAAAAGGCTTTACTTCCATTGCCCATTGTGGAAGAGCGTTCCAAAAGACATGACCTTCAGAGAGAAAAGATTCTACTTCATCTCAGGCCTAAATGGGCAACCTGTTATTTTTAAACAATGACGCCTTGTTGCAGATTCTCCCACAAGAGGAAACATTCTCTCTACACCCACCTTGTCAAGACCTTCAGGATCTTATATGTTTCAATCAAGTCCATTCTCTCTCTTCTAAACTCCAACAGACTTAAGCACAGCCTGTCCAACCTTTCCTCATTAGACAACCTGCACATTCCAGACATTAGTCTAGGAAACCTTCTCCAGTCAAGACAGGCCGAGTATATTGTCATATGCACACGTATGGTGAGGTACAGGTAAAATGAAAAAACTGTTGTTTGCAGCAGCACCTCAGGCACGTAGAGACAGACAAACCACAAACATAAATTATACATGAATTATATATAAATTGCACACAAATTGCACAAAACTGTGAAATGAAAAATAATGCAAAATAAAGACATCAATGGAAAAACAATTCGAAAACAAGTCCATGGCAGTGCAAGAGTTGGGATGTGGTATTCTGTCGCCATGGTAGGATTAGGGTTGACTACTTCCACCATATTAGCATCGCTTCCTACATAAGGAGACCAGTACTGTGCACAGTACTTCAGATCTGGTCTCACAGAAATTCTCTGTACAACTGAAACATAACCCTACTACTTTTATATTCAATTCATCACCAATAAATAATAGCATTCAGATATTTGTCCTGTGGAAATATCAGAAATTTGGCCCGTTGGCTAAACAATTCAAAAGAAAGTGTCAGAAGCAGAGCATATTATTTTCACAGTCATGTTGATGAGATCCTTGCCGTGTGACACCACAGAATGGCGATAACTGCCACGATGTTAGCTACATTTGCAGCAGCCACATTGGAGAAGGACTGTGGTTGAGCGATGATAGATTTTTTGTCATGTCCCGATCTTATACAATTATTGGTGTCTTACTTTATTTGTAAATCTTAAAATTCATAAGCACTCGTATTTGGCATATATTTTCCATGTGATGGCAAATGATTCACTGTGCATGTTGAATAGTGGTCCATCCTATTCCTTAATACACACATGGATGAAAATATCATCTTTGAGCCTCTACATGAGGTCAAACTATTTGTGACGACTGCCTGTATTGTGTCATGGCAAATGTAATGTGTAATGCAAGTGGCACCATAGATATCACCAAAGATATCACTGGAGGAGCCAGCGCTGCCGTCGCAGCTGCGGCTTGCCTGCAGTCCGTCCGTCTTTTGTGTTTTTTGTTGTTTTTGTGTGAGTTGTAGTTTTAATATGGTGTAGTGTTTGTATGTTATGTAGGGGGGAGGGGGTGGGAGGGGGGGGAGGGGGTGGGAGGGAACGGGTTACTGTAAAAAATTCTCTCTCCCGAACGGAGACACGAACTTGTTTCTGTGTCGTGTCTCCGTTCCCGTTGCGGCCTACCACCGGCCATGCACCTGGGACCACCTGGGACCACCTGGGGCTCTGGTTCGCAGAGCCCGCGGCCCGGACTCACCACCTGCGGCGCTGGCCGCCTGCGGATGCTGCGGGAGCGTCTGCGACTCGTCTCCGGAGGCTCCGGCGCGGGCCGCGTGGACGTCGGAAGCCCGCAGGCCCCTGGGTGGGGGCCGACATCGGGAGCTCCGGCAGAGGCAGCGTGTTCGCCCGCCCCAAATCGCGGGGCTTGGGTCAGCCCGCCGCGGACCTTTCACCGTCCGGCGCGGCCTGGAATAGGCCGTGGACCTTTCACCGCCCAGCGGGCGCTCCAATGTCGGGAGCCCCGACCGCCCCGACGTGGCAAGTTCAACAGCCTAACCTCGGGAGAAGACGGCAGGGAAGAGAAAATACATTTTGGCCTTCCATCACAGTGAGAAGGGACTGGAGGAGACTCACTGTGATGGATGTTTCTTTTGTTTGGTGTTAGTGTATGATTGTATGTGTTATTGCATTTTTATTGATTATTCTTATTGGTCTTAATGTTTCAACTGCGGGTAATGTTTCATTTCACTACACATTTATGTGTATGTGACAAATAAACGACTATTGACTATTGACTATTGAGAACATAGAACATAGAGGTGTATAAAATCATAAGAGGAATAAATCGGGTAGATGTACAGACTCTCTTGCCCAAAGTGGGGGAATCAAGGACCAGAGGACATAGGTTCAAGGTGAAGGGGAAAAGATTTAAGAGGAATCCGAGGGGTAACTTTTTCACGCAAAGGGTAGTGGGTGTATGGAACAAGCTGCCAAGGGAGGTAGTTGAGTCTGGGACTATCCCAATGTTTAAGAAACAGTTAGACATGTACATGGACAGGACAAGTTTGGAGGGATATGGACCAAACGCAGGCAGGTGGGACTAGTGTAGCTGGGACATGTTGGCCGGTGTGGGAAAGTTGGGCCGAAGGGCCTGTTTCCTCACAGTGTATGTGCCAAACATAATGTCAAGTTAAACTGATCTCATCTGCCTGTACATGATCCATATCCCTCTATTTGCCTGTATTTCCATATGCCTATCCAAAAGCCTCTTAAACGTCACTATTATATCTGCCTCCATCACCACCCATGGTAATGCCTTCCAGGCCCCCAACCACTCTCTGTGTAAAGAACCTGCCCTTCATCTCTCCATTAAATTTCCCCCTTCTAATAAGTAATGTTTATTTGCTTAGGTCACACCAGATTAAATACTGCATGCAAAGATAGATTATTTGTTACTGCTTTATTCAATTGAGAAATTCCATACTGGCATAATATAGAGCCCGAGGCAAAACACTCACAGAAATTTACATTCTCTTTTTTTTCAAAATAATTCCAGCATAGAAGACAGAATAATATCTACATGATTAATATTGCTTCAAATCAGTTCATCACACAGCTACACAATAACAATACCGTAATTACTGAATCACTGCAGTTTATAATGTACATCAGTGAAATAATGTGTTACAAAAATATTAATCATGGAACTAAAATCATTCATAATTGTTACATTGGTACTTCTTGCCCAGATTGCTGAACTGCCATTGTGAATACTGTTTTAGTGAAAAATGGATCCTGACACCTAGTGACACCTGTAAATGAGCAGTGCTTGATACAACCTTGTGGGAACAAAATGGGAATTCTAATGAAACAGAAAACAAGGGGGGTGGGAGCTGCTTTACGTCCTTGTCGTCCACCCTGGGTAGTTCTACGGAACTGGCAACATTTGCAGCAAAGCGTCAACTACGGTACTCTGAAGCACCAATTGTTGACATATGAAAGAAGAAGAACACAAGAAAGAAAACAAAGAGAAATGTGCGTTTTCCAACGTTTTTCACCACCGATGCTTCATTATATTGCTTTCCTGCTACTGTATACCAGTCTGGATATGTTTAGTCCTTGATCAGAGGATACTGTCGGGTGAATATATTTGGTTCCAAATCGGAAAGCAGGAGGTACGAATGATTTGAAATGTCTGTAGCATTCATTGATCGATAATCAAACGGCACTGGGAAATGCAAGCGAGCCAAGAGCTGGAGCACCTCATCGTAGCTGACCAATTGTGCTGGGTGAATTTGCTTGAGGCCGGTGGCATTGACTGGTTGTAATGAAGAGAGCTGCTTATTCCAGCTGACTTGTCCTTTTGGACTCTTTGTGTCGGGAGCAGGAGAGCACCTTTGTGACTGAGAGTCCGGCAGTGAACTGGTTTTGTCCTTGTGAAAACTTGTGTCTTCTTGAGGAAGAGACGCTGAGTCTTGCAGATCCAAAAGTATATAGTTCTGATTGCTATGGTTGGATCCTTCAGCTTCACCGTCCGATTCCCCTCCCGGCAGCTTGGTGATGGAGGATTCACTGGAGCGACGGTTCGGGCAAGTGTCCTCTTGCTTTTCCACGAACTTCTTGCCATCATTCCCAATCCTTTCGGATATGATTTCCACAATCGAAGGGAGGGGCTCATCATCAACAGGTTTGTCAAAGGTGGGTTGCGAAGGCTGGGAATATTACAAGATTAGAATTTTTCATTAGTGTGATTTCCCTGTAGATTTTCCACACATTGAATCAATTGAACTTGTTAAAGGGTCATACTGCATGGCAACAGACCCCTTTCGCCCAATTAGTCCATGCCAACCATGATGTCCCATCTAAGCTGATCCCATTTACCTGCATTTGCCCTATATTGCTCAAATCCATATTCTTCTATCCAAGCACCTGTTCAAATGTGTTTCCAATGATGCTATTGTATCTGCCTCAAGTATTTCTTCTGGCAATTCTTTGCATACTCGCACTACACTTTTTGTGAAAAAGTTGCCCCTCGGGTTCCTATTCAATCTTTGCCTTCTCACTGTAAACCAATGCACTCTGCTCTTGATTCCCCTTCCTTGGGAACATTCACCCTTTTCTGTTACCTTCATGATTTTATGCATCTCTGTAAGATCACCCCTCAGCCTCCAAGGAATAATGTCCTAGCCTACTCAGCCTCTCCCTTTGGCTCAGGACCGCGAGTTCTGGCAACATCCTCATAAATTTTCTCTGCTCTCTTTTCAGTCAATGATATCATCCCAATAGTGGAGTGACTAAAAAGGAACACATTTCTCCAAGTGTGGCCTTAGCAACATCTTGTGCAACAATAACATAATATCCAACCTCCTATAGTCAATTCCCTGACTGATGAAGGCCTATGTGCCTTCTTCACCACCCTATCTACCTGCGATACCACCTTTAGGGAACTATGCATGTACTCCTAGATCCCTCTCCTCTACAAAAGTTCCCAAAGCCCTACCGTTCATTGTAAAGGTTCTGCACTGGTTTGACTTCCCAACATACAACACATCACACTTCCCTGAATTAAACTCCATTTGCCACTCTTTGGCCCACTTAGGCACAGGGTTATTCAGCGTGGAAACAGGCCCTTTGGCCCAACTTCCCCAGGCCAACCAGTATGCCACATCTGCACAGTTATCCCACCTAGCTGCATTTGGTCCATCTTCCTCCAAAACCTTCCTATCCATGTATCTGTACAAATGTTTTTAAAATGTTGTGATAGTACCTGCCTCAACTACCTCCTCTGGCAGCCCGTTCCATATACCCACCAACCTTTGTGTAAAACAAATTCCCTTCAGGATCTGACCTCTAGTCCTAGAATCTCCCACTAATGGGAACAATCTCTCCACATCCATTCTATGACCATTCGGTAAGTTTTAATGAGGTCCGCCCTCATCCTTCTAAACTCCAACGAGTACAAGCCCAGTGCCATCAAATGCTCTTCATAATTCCCATTAATTCCAGGGAACATTCTTGTAAACCTCCTGTGGACCCTCTCCAGAGCCAGCACATCCTCGAAACCTCGCGGGTTGGTGGGAGCCTTGCGGGTCGACCCGCAGTCAGCGGTCGATGAGGGCGCGGGGGAACCACCTTGAGGGGAGGAGGGGGAAGAACAATGGAGGGCCAGGCATGGGGGGATCGCCATGAGGGACGGGGAGGAACAGTGAAGAATGGGGACCTGCCCTGGGGGACTGCCGGGAGGAGGGTGGGGGTGGGGGCAGAGAACAAAGGAGGGTCCAGTGAGGATATTTTGTACCATTTTCAGTGTCGTTTCTGTGACAACTATTTGCATACCTTGGGTATGCAAGCAAAGAATTTCACTGTGCCTTGTCACATGTGACAATAAAGTAAAGAATTCCATTCCATCCTTCCTCAGATATAGTGCCCAAAGTTGCTCACAATACTCCAAATGCGGCCTGACCAGCACCTTTTAGAACTTCAGCATTAAATCGTTGTTTTTGTATTCTTGAAATAAATGATAGCTCAGGCCCTCGAGTCCTGGCGACATCCTCATAAATCTTCTGAACCCTTTCCAGCTTAACAATATCTTTCCTGTAACAAGGTGACCAAAACTGAACAAAATACTTGAAACGAAGATGAACACAATAATTGATTCCGTTCCTCTACAAATACCTGCCCAAAGGTTTTTTTAACCACATAATAATATCTGGTTTCACTACCTCCACTGGTAGCTTGTTCCTAATATTCACAACCTTCTGTGTGGAAAAAATAGGTATTACCCAGATCCCCTGTAAATTTCTCCCCTCTCACCTTAAACTTGTGCCCTCTTGACAACCCTACCCTGAGAAAAAGATATCTATCCCACGTGCATCCCTGATAATTTTGTACACCTTTTAAGGTCAGTCTTCAACCTTCTACATGAGAAAAAACCCAGCCTATTTATTCTCTCTTTATAAATGCAGCCTATTTAATCTCTCTTTATAAATGCAGCCCTCCATTCCAGGCAACACCTTGGTGAATCTCTTCTGCATTGCCTCTATTGCCATCATATCCCTCCTGTGGTGCTGTGACTAGTACTGCACTGTACACAATACTCTTAAGTGCATTCTAACCAGTGTTTCGTACAATGGCATCATGAAGTCCTAACTCTTGTACTCAATGCCTCACCCTTTTATTATTTTTTTTTAAAATTTTTTAATTTTTTAAAGCATATGTACAAATAATAATAAACGGCAAACTGGTTATAGAATTCTTACATAGCTTAAATTTTTAAAGGAAAAATAAAGATGAAAAGAGACTGAAAAAAAAGACTATAAACTAATAGAGAGAAAGCAAAGAAAAAAGAGAATTACAAATATAAAGATTATGGGGATAGATCCGGGAGTTAATGAGTATAGTTGTACATCCAACCCTAAACTCAAGTTTTAACTTTAGTTTTAAATTTTAGATTTGTGACAAACCCATTTACTTTTTTAAAAATTCAATAAATGGAGACCATATTTTAAAAAATAGATCTGGTTTGTCAATTAAGGCAAACCTTATTTTTTCCAAATGCAAGGTCTCGGTCATTTCCGTAATCCACATTTTAATTGTGGGGGTTACTGTTTTTTTCCCAAAATTTAACCAACTATATTTAAACCAACTATATTAAATGCCTTGTTCACTACCCTATGTTCAGAACCTCTGCTATTTCAACACAAATTCTATGGTGTTTATCAGTTGGACCATGTGGCTTTTCCATTGTCAGTTCTGCCACTCTGTCAGTGTAATTTATTTATCCAAAGTAATCGTATTTAGTTGCAACAAATAAATCCTCTTGCAATACAATAGCACGCTTTTTGTTTTAAAAGAGGGAAACCACGTCACATCTTCTCTAATAATTCATCTTTGTCCATGCATTGAAAATGTAAGTGTAAATTGTACCACGTTACCAAATATCTTTCTTCCAAGCTCAAAAGTGAGTTTGATGTGTCTCAATTGTTAATATTACTAAGTTACCATCTTACTTGGGGGTACTTCTGGAAATCAGTGAGATATCCTTCCAGGAGCCTTTCCAGGTTTGGAATCTGTGGCCACAGTATTTTCTTTATATTACTGGAAATTAAAGTCACAATCATGAAAAAATGTTAGCATTTTTATGGTTAAAGATACAACAGCATCCACTCAGCATAAATTATACTGACACCAGAGGGCGCTGCACGATGGCTGCCTTGCCTATAGTCTGTCTGTCCTTTTCAAACATTTTTGTTATTTTTGGTAAGTTTTAAAAGCTTGTGTAAATGTTCTCTGGTTTGTTTTATGTGGGGGGTGGGGGAGTGGGTCAGGGGAAACTTTTTTTCAATCTCTTACCTTGCCGGAGATGCGAATGTTTTCCGGATCGTATCTCCGATCGCTCTGTGGCCTAACATCATGGAGCTGGAGGCCTTGCCTGAGACTGACTTTGAGCTCCACCGTGGGGCCGTGGACTTAAGATCTGAGTGTGCGATTCCTTGCCTGGACCGACGCTTCAATGCGGCGTGCGGACTTTAACATCAAGGAGCTCGCAGTCTCGGGTTGAGACCGGTCGGGAGCTCCAAGCCGCACGACGTTCGACAAGCCACGACCCGGGGTAGATCGTCCGGGGCGGAGGAGCTGAAATCCCCCCCCCCTCCCCGATGCAGGAGCTTGATCGCCCCGACGCGGAAGACTTGCCGTCGGCTACGGGAGTCAAGATTGTCCCGTCAACGGAAGGTTAGAGGCCCCTGACCGATAGAGGACAAAGAAGGGAGAGATTTAATTTTTTTTTGCCTTCCATCACAGTGAGGAATGTGGAGGAGTCACTGTGGTGGATGTTCAAGTTAAAATGTATTTTGTGTGGCCTGTTGCTTTTTATTGTTATGATGACTGTATGGCAAATGACATTCCTCGTATATGTTGCAAAATAAAGTATGATTGTGATTGTGATTATCAAGTCATTGAGTGATACAGCACAGAAACGGGCATCAACTGGTCCATGCCGACCATCTTGCCACATCCAAGCTAGTCCCATTTGCTCGTGCCTGGTGTTTATCCCTCTAAACCCATCCCATCTATGAGCCTTTCCAAATGTGTTTTAAATGGTGTTTAAATAACAGACCCAGGAATGATTGCTTTCTGATCGTTATGACACTTGCCTGATCCTAAGATTCCTGAATAGGACTCGGCTCCATTCTGACATTCTTTTTGTTACATTACTCAAAGCTGTAACATTTTTTGAAAGTTACAAGAACATCTCTCAAAGAAAGATACAAAGTGGTGGAGTAACTCAGCAGGTCAGACAGCATCTCTGAAGGACACGGATAGGCGACGTTTTGGGTCGGGATCCTTCTCAGTCAGATACAATCATGGTCTAGGTTACTTTTCAGTGCGGTGATTTGCAAAACCCTGTCTTGCACACTTCATTACTCATCTCACACCTGGAGACATAATCAAGTGCTCAAATGCCTGGCAGCGACTCTGGAAAGCAGGAGAACAACCAACAATGCTCTGCCGCCCAGAACAACCAACCCAGTTATGCCAATTGCCTTTGTTCGGGAGGGGGAACAAAAGCAACGGAAAATTCCACCAAGGACAAGGTTTGGACAGCTGGAGGCAGCCCGGGACTGGCAGATGCTGGTGGATGTGGACCAACGGCTTACAGTTCCACCAGAGATAGCCATCACCAACTTGAGGCCTGATCTTGTCCTCTGGTCCAACTCTCAGCGCATGGTGTATTTTGTGGAGCTCACAGTCCCTTGGGAGGATGCTGTGCAGGAAGCCTTTGAAAGAAAGAAACTGCGCTACACAGACCTTGCAGCGGAGGCAGAACAGCGGGGCTGGAGAGCAAAGATCTGCCCGGTAGAAGTTGGATGTCGAGGATTTGTGGCAACATCTACCGTAAGACTGATGAAGGACCTGGGCATCAGCGGACAAGCCCTACGCCAGGCTATCAAGGAAACATCACAGGTGGCAGAGCGGAGTAGCCAGTGGCTCTGGCTGAAGAGGAAAGACCCCACCTGGTCTCCCAAATAAGCCGGCTAGGCAGATGCAGAGGGGGGTGGTTCTGGGACACCAGAATGCACTGCTGAGCCTACTGGAGACGTCGTGGGTCCAATCAGCGAAACGTCGATGAAAGTAGGTGCCCACTTGATAACCCCAATGACGTGTCTGCCTAGCCTTTCTCAACATTGGAGGAGCATAGGTGAGTGCATAAGCCTCCCATTATCACCGGGAGCAAATTGACATTTGGCACTTTGGATTTCTTGTCCTGTGTATTTGGAAAGATTACTCATTTCATTCTTAACTGCATTTTCAAATCTGACTTTTCCAGTTTAATTTTATTGAGTTAATTGCCCAGATTAGGGATTGATTAATACGATTTATCAAATTGCGTAGCGTTGAATGCATTGACTCATTCACCATTTACAGTTTGCAACATGGGGTTGGCACGGTGGTGCAGCGGTAGAGTTGCCGCCTTATAGCACCAAAGACCCAGATTCGATCCTGACTACAGGTAATTTCTGTACAGAGTTTGTACATTCTCCCCTTGACCACATGTACTTTCTCCGGGTGCTCCAATTTCCTCCCACACTCCGAAGACATACAGGTTTGTAGGTTAATTAGTTTCTGTAAAAATTGTAAATTGTCCCCAGTGTGTAATGTGTGCTGGTGTAATGGGGATCGCTGGCCCGCATGAACTTGGTGGGTGAAGGACCTGTTTCCATGCTGTATCTCTCAGATCTCTACTCTAATCAAATATCAGGTCATAAGGTCGTAAGGAATAGGAGTAGAATTAGGCCATTCAGCCCATCAAGCCTACTCCGCCATTCAATCAGGGCTGTTCTATCTCTCCTAACCCCATTCTCCTGCCTTCTCCTCATAACTGACACCTGTACTAATCAAGTATCTATCTATCTCCTCCTTAAAAATATCCACTGACGGCCTCCACAGCCTTCTGTGGCAAAGAAGTTCACAGATTCACCACCCTCTGACTAAAGAAATTTCTTCTCATCTCCTCCCTAAAAGAACATCCTTTAATTCAGAAGCTATGACCTCTAGTCCTAGATTCTCCCACTAGTGGAAACATCCTCTCCACATCCGCTCTATCCAATATGCCATTGTTTTATCCATCTTCTATGCATGCAGAACATAACCACGTTATGGAGAGGCTGATTAAGATTTGCATGAAAATGTCTTGACAGATACCTGTAGATATTTGGAAAGATGAGATGGGACACGAAAAGTGCGATTGCCAACAGAAGTGCCACACCAACAACAAGAGTGACTGCCATTGGACCTGTCAGAGAAAGAGTGTTATATTAGACAGAGCTTATTTGCATTCGTACAGAACCTGATGCAAAACAGAGCTTCATACAAAAAAAATATTTTGAAATACAGTGAAAAGGATCTAAGATGGCGCCCAAAGCCAGGCGACTCTTTGCGTGCCTGTCCCAGAAGTTGATCTGCGATCACACATTACAATCGCTCCACTCTTTTATATCTCTACTCCAACAGCAGCATTTCTTACCACCATGTATTTGTACACTGGGGATGGCTCGATTGTAATCATGCATTGTCTTTCCACTGACTGGTTAACCCTCAACAAAAGTTTTCCACTCCGGTACGTGTGACAACAAACTCAACTCAATACTATTCACTAAGATATGCTGAAACTTTTCCAGGCTCAAAATATCAGAAACAGCAAAAACAGGACAGATAAGTAATTTGTTTTTGAGTGTACTTGGTGGAGGAAAGTATGTTCCACTTGACACTGGCAGAGTGTTCAGCTGCATTGCTGTGGTATCTTTAACATTCCTTGCATGCCACCCTGATTCAGTTGGTTAGCTAATCTCTGAAGATGGAGACTGGAGTAACTCAGCAGGTCAGGCAGTATCTGGAGAAAAGGAACAGGTGATGTTTTGGGTCGAGACCCTTCTTCAAACTGAGAGTCAGGGGAGAGGGAAACGAGAGATAGCGAAGGTAGATAGAACAAATTAGCTAATCACTGCTGTGTTAGCTTGAGGGTTTAATTTAAAGTCGGCATTCCTTTGAATAACAAAGTAAAGGGATATGATCTACTTGCTCTGATGGGTTGAACGTGGTAACATAGTTGCTTTAGCTACAGGTTGGAAAATCTTTTCAAAATCCTGTGCAGAGGTTTATTAATGTAACCTGTGGATATGCCAACAGGAACCCTCTCCATCTGTCTACTGTTGAGAATGGTCTATTGTTAGCTGGGGGCCACAAACTCGCTCTGATTAGCTTAGTTCAGTTTAGAGATACAGCATGGAAATAGATCCTTTGGCCCACCGAGTCTATGCCGACCATCAATCACCCATTCATACTAATTCTATGTTTTCTCACATTCTCTTCCACTCCCACTCCCTACACACTTGGGACAATATACTGAGGCAAATTAACCTACAAACCCGCACGTAATTAATTCATATAACAGCATGTGCACAGTTAAAAGTGGTATGCTGTCACGTGTGGCCGATGTTGCTGGTTGCTTGATTAATTGACATGATCTACCAATCAGTGCATTTAGTGACACTCACTATCCACAATGTGCTGATATTCTGGTGATTTATCTTCAGTATGAGGAGAGGCAGATTATCATCTCCATGTTGTGATCCTTTGCTATCAACTGTCTAGGCCTCAGCACACACTGAACTTTCCTGAAAGCTTGGCCGAAATGCTGCAGACCCACACAATATCAATGCACATGAGCTCCTGTTCGACCACTGAACCGAGCAGTGGGGCACTAACATACTGGAGAGAGAGGGGAGTGCACATTGCATCCAGATCTCAGCTAGCTTCATACCAGACAATGGAGCAGTATGAACAGCAACTCAGTCACTAGAATGGAAGTCACTAACTCTATGGAAAATGATAAGTAAGTCTGTGTGTTATCTTCTTTTAATGTTTTTGCAACTTTTGGGGGGTATTTTAAATGTTTTTATTTACATTTATTAACTTATTCATCCATTCTCAATAGTCTTTTAAAGTCCCTTTCAAAGAGATTTTAAAAGTTCAAGAGCCTTTGACTGAATCACAGCTCTGAACAATCTTTTCCTCATGAGACGTGAAAATATGCCTCTTTTTATAGTTGTTGACCAATATATTTGTAACTTTGAGTCAAATATCATTGGAATTCACTTCCTGAGACCTTGCCAAGCTAGAATAGGTGTGAATATATAGGTTCACTTTAACACGGTGTGTGTACAAAAGCACTCATAGTGTCATGGAGTCATACAGTGTGGAAACAGACCTTCGTCCCAATTTGCCCACTCCAACCAACATGCCCCATCTACACTAGTCCCACCGGCCTGCATTTGGCCCATATCTCTTCAAACCTTTCCTTCCAACAGCCTGACCGCGGGAGAAGATGGCAGGGGAAGAGAAAATACATTCTGGCCATCCATCACAGTGAGGAGGTGACTGGAGGAGACTCACTGTGATGGATGTTTCTTTTTGTTTGGTGTTAGTTTATGATTGTATGTGTTATTGCATTTTTATTGATTATTCTTATTGGTCTTATTGTTGAACTGCGGGTAATGTTTCATTTCACTGCACATTTATGTGTATGTGACAAATAAACGACTATTGACTATATTGACTATTGACTATCCATGTACCTGTCCTTATGTTTCTTAAACAGTGTATGCAGTGTACCTGCCCCAACTACCTCCTCTGGTTGCCCATTCCATATACCTTCCACCCTTTGTGCAAAAAAGTTGCCCTGAGGTTCCTATTAAATCTTTTACCCCCTCTCCTTAAACTTATATCCTCCGGTTGATTCCCCTACTCTGGATAAAAGACTGTGCATTTACCCTATCTTATTCTCTTATGATCTTATACACCTCTAGAAGATCACACCTCATCCTCCCGCGCTCCAAGGAATAAAGTTCTAGCCTGCTCAACCGCTCCTTATAGCTCAGGCCCTCAAGTCCTGGCAACATTCTCGTAATGCATTCACTCATGATAGGGACAGATGTCAAACACCTTCGGGATAGAGTCAGGTCACCTGGGTTCGCAAGAAATTGGATTAGATTAATTTATTGTAGGATTGTACTTATCTCTGTGGTTTTGTTGCCTGGGTAACAAACTTTCAACTACTTGAACCTGAAGAAAGACATATCATTTAAGTAGCATTAAAGAGAAATGCTTACAGAATGCCCCTTACGTTAGAACCTGAGTCCTGGTGGGGGTTTAGGTTCAGGACCATCCAGCCCAACAGAGTCAACAACAATGCCAGCAATACCGTAATGAACAACAGTCACACTTACCAATCGAGCCTGGAATGGTTGCGGTGAAAATGTCCGACCAACTGCTCCAGTATCCTCTGTAAATGAGTCCATTGGGTTTGGCTCTGAGTTGCATATAATATGTTTTGCCATGGGGTAGGTCTAACAGCTCGCTGTGCAATGGCTTTTGGATATGTAGTGTCTGGAAAAGAATATCATGAAATTTTGCGCATGGTCCAAGCTGGTCTTTAGTTTCACTGCCTATGTTGATCATGAGGTTGAGAATGATCCACTGATATGGTACAAAAAAAAACACTAAAAAATACACAAAGCGCTGGAGTAACTCTGAGGGCTGCCAGCATCTCTGGAGAATATGGATAGGCGACGTTTCAGATCGGGACCCTTCTTCAGACCTTGTTTTTGTTTTAGTTTAGTTTAGTTGAGAGATACAGCATGGAAACAGGCCCTTCACCCCAGAAGTCCACGCTGACCAACGATCACCGCACACTAGATCTATCCTACACATTAGGAACAATTTACAATTAACCTACAAACCCGCACGTCTTTGGAGTGTTGGAGGAAACCAGAGCACCCGGAGAAATCCCACATGGTCACAAGGAGAACGTACAAACTCCGTGCAGACAGCACCCTTAGTCAGGACCAAACCCGGGTCTCTGGTGCTGCAAGGCAGCAATTCTACCGCTGCGCCACTGTGCCTCCCTAACCTAGATATCTATGTTCTCCAGAGATGCTGCCTGACCCACTGAGTTACTCCAGCACTTGGTGTCTTTTACAATAAACCAGCATCTGCAGTTTCTTGAGTTCACAAAATGGTACACTATCTTGATGACACTCCCTCTCATTATTACTCAATTCACTGACCTTCCAGTTGCTTGTCAGTTCAATTTTCCATCCCATTGCCATTCTGACCTCCTTATCTGTGGCCTCGCACACATTTACCCAAAACTTAGCATAAACTCAAGGAACTTGTAATTAGCCATGGACAGCCATTAGTGCTCAACATGGAATTCAACATTTTTGGATAATCAGCCATTCCAATCTTGTATCTTACATTTCCACATTAATTTTTTAACACTCTCCTTGAAGTGTAATTCAGATTTAATTTGTTCTACTTTTCCTCCAGAAAAGTAAGGCGGCACAGTGGTTGTATAGTTGCTACCTTAAGGGTCCAGAGATCCAGGTTTGATCCTGACGACAGGTGCTGTCTGTACCTTGTTTGTACATTCTCTCTGTGACCCTGTGGGTTTTCTCCGGGTGCTCCAGTTTCCTCCCACATCCCAAAGACATACAGGTTTGTAGGTTAATTGGCTTTTGTAAAATTATAAATTGTCCCTAGAATGTAGAATAGTGGTGGTGATCGCTGGTCGGCGTGGACTCATGGGCCGGAGGGCTTGTTTCCGCACTGTATCTCTAAAGTCTAACGTTTTACACCTCTGTCTCTCAGTCAGGCCCATCACGGTTTGAGTACCTCAGCTGCTCCTGCTCTGTATTCTCAAGGGCCTCTTTGTTCTACCTGACCTTCGGCACATTCTGTGCAACTTAAAACTTGTTCTACTTCTTACTTACTTCAGTCGTGATGAAAGTTCAATGGTAAATTTATTTTCTTTCCACAAATGCTGCTTGTCTTGCTGAGCATTTCAAGCATGTTCTTTTTTTTAACAGATATCTTTTGGTTTGTTCCTTTCTCCTTTTCAAAATATTTGTCTTGTCGTTACTGTAGCAAGGTGGGGCAAGGATCTTACATCCTATTTACCATTGTGGAGACACTGAAGACTGCAGTTTTTAGAATCTTGAGCAAAATAGAAAAAGCTACAGGATCTCAGTGAGTCAGGCAGCATCTGTAGAGGGAAAAGGGCCTACGACGTTTCTGGTCGGAACTTTTCTTCAAAATGACTGATTAACTGCAGTGTTGGAAACTGAACGGGTCAGTGCTGGAAACTCAGTGTTCATCAGCACATTCCTCAGGTTTGAGATGGAACTACAACTTAAGTCCCCCAATTCAGAGAGTCATAGAATCATACAGCGGAAAGTGGCCCTCTGGCCCAATGTTCCAACCAAGATGTCGACCAAGATGTCCCATCTACACTAGTCCCACCTGCCCACTTGGCCCATATCCCAGTGAACCTAAATCAGTTTTTAGCACCATGCTCTCCAGTGTCCAATAGATATTGCCAAAATTGCAAGGGCTTCAGGCACTACTTTCATGGGACTTAAAATAATCTATTCCCACATTTTATTTTGAGATTGGGCCCTCCAGCATCCCAGTTTTCAGAATACGCGGGAATACAAAGTGATGAAACTTACTGCTTGGATGCCTGTTCTCTTAAAGTGCCACTGGACTATTTGCTATTGTCAAGGGCGGCACGGTGGCGCAACGGTAGAGTTGATGCCTTACAGCGCCAGAGACCCGGGTTCGATCCTGAATATGAGTGCTGTCTGTAAGGAGTTTGGTTTCGGTAAAAATTGTAAATTGGCCCCAGTGTAGGATAGCGTTAGTTTAGATTTTAGATTTTTGTTTTTGTGGGGATCGCTGGTCAGCGCGGACTCGGTGTGCCGAAGGGCCTGTTTCTGCATTGTATCTCTAAACTAAACGAAAAGAAACTAAATCTAGTAATCCTACATTGATCCTGTTAATGATCAATGGGACTGGCATAGATGGGGCATCTTGCTCAGCATGGATGAATTGGACTGAAGGTCCTGTTTCCACGATGCACGACTCTATGACTAACAGCCCATTAAACACAGGTGAGGGAAGTGAAATGTTACCTGGCAAATGATCCACTCACCTTCCAGCCTGTGCCATTTTCCTCGGAGTATCTAATCTGATAAACCATTTGATTCTGCAACTTCTTAATTGGTGGTTCCCAAAAGAGACGTAGTTTCCCACCGGTGGTGCTGATATCAATCTTCATAATTCTCGGGGGATCAGGACGGACTGAAGTAAAGGAACAGGATATATTTGGGTTTTACTGTATTGCCAGAGAAGGAAGCTTTTATCAAGAAGCAATAAGTGAATTGCAAAATATGTGAATACATAAGGGGTGGCACAGCGGTAGAGATGCTGCCAGAGATCACGGGATCAATTTTGACCTCGGATGCTGTCTGTACAGAGTTTATACATTCTCCCTGTGACCGCCTGGGTATTCTCCGGGTGCTCCAGTTTCCCCCTGCACTCCAAAGGCATGCACGCTTGTAGGTTGATTGACCTGTAAATTGTCCTTCATGTGTAGGATAGTGCTAATGTAAGGCGCGGATTCAGTGGGTCGAAGGGCCTGTTTCCACGCAGTATCACTAAAGCCTAAGGTGAACTCTAAGGTGATTTTCCTGTGTGCAAACTGATTACTACAGTTCCTGTTATAGAGTAGGAACTGTAGTAATCAGTTTGCACACAGGAACATCACAGGAACATCACTTTATAGAGTAAATGGACTGCAAAGAGCTTCAGAATGTCCTACGGTCATGAAAGGTACTACAAGTGAAAAAACAAACTGCTGGAGTATCTCGGTGGGTCAGGCAGCATCTGAAATGAGTCTGAAAAACTCTTTATTTTTGTTTAAAAAGCATTGGGTGTGTTCCAGAACCAAGCTTACTCCATTTCATTGGCGTACATGTTTTCTGGCAGGGGGTGAGAAGTTTCTAACAACAGAGACATCACAGAATGATTGTAATCATGTGTTGTGTAGACAGGTGTGTCTACATAGAGCAATGTATCCAGGGTAACTAATCCTCTCTCACTTACCAATATTTTCAGTCCTGAAGGGTTTTTTATAAAATGTCTGTATGTGATGAGGATAGGATGCGTTGATTATAACAACAGTCTTATTAACTTCTGATGTTGCAATTGTACAATGGTAGGTGATATCAACGCCGGTAATTGTGTTTCTTTGGTTACTGCATATCTTCCACTGCACCTGCCTGTCAGAAAAATAAATAATTGGCTAAATTAATTCCTGTAAATTGAATCTTTGAGAAAGTCAGTGAGTGCGACCACTCTTCTGGTCGGCATCATTCTCTCATTTAATTTGTGAATTTGCACAAATGTAACATAGGAAACGTCCCAAATTGTTACAAATACAAGTAATTAATTGATAATTGGACATGTACATTAGGAAATGGAAATAAAGCCCATTATCTAGGTGGAAGGATACAGAGTTTGCATAACCATTTCTCTAATACACCCTTGATATTCTTCTCAGTCTTTTTCATGGCATTCTGATATATAATGGTCGTCCTTTTAGTTGCCATTGTGTTTTTTGTTTTTGTTTTAGAGATACAGCGTGGAAACAGGCCCTTCAGCCCACCGAGTCCGCTCTGACCAACGATCCCCGCACATTAACACTATCCTACCCACACTAGGGATAATTTACACATACACCACGGCAATTAACTGACATACGTCTACATACGTATGGATTATGGCCAATTAACTTACATACGTCTACAGACACACACGTCTTTGGAGGGTGGGAGGAAACCGAAGATCTTGGAGAAAACCTACACGGTCACACGGAGAACATACAAACTCCGTACAGACCGCACCCATAGTCGAGATCAAACCTGGGTCTCCGGTGCTGCAAGCGCTGTAAGGCAGCAACTCTACCGCTGCGCCACCAAGCCGCCCCTTGTGCAAGTTGAATTGGTCATAAGGAAGGCAAATGCAATATTAGCATTTATTTTGAGAGGACTAGAATATAACAGCAGGGATGTAATGCTGATGCTTTACAAGGCACTGGTCAGATCGTATTTGGAGTATTGCGAGCAGTTCTTCAAGGCCAAGCTAGACATTCTATAGGGAAGTCAGGATTTATTAGGTTGTGGGAGGAAAGTGGAGCTGAACTCAAGATCAGAGGGTGGCACAGTAGCACAACGGTAGAGTTGCTGCCTTACAGAGCCATTGACTTGAGTTTGATCCTGATTACTGATGCTCTCTGTAAGGAGTTTGTACATTCTCCTTTTCTGGGTGCTCCCACATTTCCTCCCACACTCCAAAGACGTAAAGGTTTTGTAGGTTAATTGGCTTCTGTAAAATTGTAAATTGTCCCTAGAGTGTAGGACAGTGCAAGAGTACGGAGTGATTACTGGTTGGTGCGGATTTGATGGGCCGAAGGGCCTGTTTCCACGCTGTATCTCTAAAGTCTAAAGTCTAAAGATCAGCCATGATCTTATTGAATGGTGGCCAAGATGAAGGTAAACATGTTGCAGAATTCCAGCTGCTGTCTAATTACCCAACCCTGGGTTTGTGGATCAGGATATGATAGGTTCGGTTAGGTGGTCAGGTTATGACATGTTGGGCTGGCTCACCCAGTTTGGGATGATTGGCTTCGTAGGATGGTATTTGTCCTTTATTCATGTAATGACGTTATAATGTACTGTAACAATATTTAAAAGACATTTGGACAGGTACATGGACAGGAGAGGTTTAGAGTGACATGGGCCAAACGTGGTCGGGTTGGGCCTAGTATAGATGGCACATCATGGTCGGCATGGGCAAGGTGGATCAAAGGGCCTGTTTCCATGCTGTATGACTCTTTGGCACAATCTTTGTGCCACATCACATTGTTTTTTGCTCTTCTGCAAATTATTCAGGTTACGTTAGGTAAAGAAAAAAATACAAATACCTGGGCTTGTGTCCGGTTTGGATTGTTCATGGTCGTATTGGGCTATAATTTTTTTACTCAAGCAAATCTTCTTCTACCTTGCACCCACCAACCTTTCAAATCCTTCCCCCCCTCCCCCCAATTCCACAATCTTCTCCTCCATCCCCCAACAAGACCTCTGGATCATCAGTGTTTTGCGTTTGATCATCACAATTACCTTGTTTGATAGTAGAGACTATAATGAGTGCCGGCCTCTGTTTTGTTCACTTTCCACTGGCAGGTTATGAATTGGAGGTCAGGGCTGGAACAGCGAAGATTTATTTCATCTGGTATGCAATGAGAAAAGAAACTCCCAGTCACCAGCCAGACAAATAGCACGATGTATGGAGAAAGCATTTGTAACTTTCACAAGTTAGCTTGAAATTATTTACATTTTACACTGAAGGCTAATATCTAACAGGAAGCCATTATTTTAGTCACATAATATGTGAGTGTTCCTTCTTGGAAATACTGTAGCTTTTCATGAGCAAGTCTGTTCTTCAGTTTCAAAACTGTGTTTGGAGTTGTAACAATGAGTTAACAGTCGACAGTGATTTGGTTTAAAATCACCTGAGGAAAAGGGAGTTACAGCTGATGCTGTTTCAGACCAGGCACTCCAGAAGCCATCAAATGAAATGCCATCAGGTTTGGTGCGTAGGCGAACCATGTACCTAATTCCAGCCTTTAGATCCCGAAGATCATGATGCTGTTTGATACTGACAGTCACACTCTGAAAGAAGAAATGTAATTGTTATTAAACGGGCGCCGGGGAAGTGATAACTTGGTTTTAAACCCAACCCACTTGGATCAAGCTCTGTTCCATCACAGGGCAAAGGTTCAGTCTAGTTTAGTTTGGAGATACAGCGTGGAAACAGGCCCTTCGGTCCACCGAGTCCGCACTGACCAATGATCACCCAAACACTAGTTTGGTTATCCCTACTCCGCATCCTACACAACAGCGGCAATTTACGGAAATCAATTAACCTGCAAACCTTCACGTCTTTGGAATGTAGGAGGAAACTGGAGCACCCAGAGATAGCCCAAGCGATCACGGGGAGAATGTACAAAACCTTTTACAGACTGCACCTGTAGGATTGAACCTGGGGTGTAAGGCAGCAACTCTACCGCTGCACCACTGTGCCGTCTGTTAAGGGGATGGAGGAGGAGAAGAATCGGGTTTTACAACACTAGTACCATTGTTGCAGGATGATAAAGTGAATTAAGGGAGTTGGTTGAAATCACCAAAACTTTGATGAACTGTTATGAATTCTCCAATACTTCATGAAATTAAATGGTGCATTTTAAAATCTATGTACAGGCACCTTGCGTTTTTTTGCGGGGGTTAAGTATTTGAAAAGTGGCTTGCAATTTGAAAATGCGTAAATTAAACATTCATATGACTCCACTATCAGCAGTAAATTTGAGCGTGTTATTCTGAAAATAACAACGCGTAAATCAAACTTTGGTGTTAAAGGAACAATTGGATTTTCAAAAATGCATAAATCAAACACACGTTCAACACGAGGTGCCTGTATTTTCAAATATATCATATTTTGCTTAGCCTTTACTCTAAGCTCCATCTTAGACCAATACAAGACTGAAACTGATCCATTGACTGCCCCGCTGAATACACCATAAACCACCCTCTCCGCCATACACACTTAAACACACACACACATGCATATGTACATACATACACTCATAAACACTGTACAATCGCATGTGCACACCCCTGAACATGCACACTCATGCAAGCAGACACACACACACACACACAAAAAAATATATTTAAAAAGATACATTTTATCAAGAGTTTATAATACTTTAATCTTTTCTTGATAAAAGAGTTGGGTTCTTCAAGCAGTGATGTCAAATAAGACTTCATTTTTCAACTGAGAAAATGAACCAAGATGACACAAAAAGCTGGAGTAACTCAGCAGCAAAGAGGAGCAAGATGAACCACTCCTTCAATATCACCTATACTGAAGTGTAGTACGCAAAGGAACGTAACGCCCGCCATTTTAGTAAGCAAAACCCACTGTTTGCAATGCCTCTCGCAGTGTAATCAGTGTTTGGGGAACAGTATGTGTGATGATACCATAAAAATGCAGAATATATCTCATCTATCAATTCACAGATTTTTGTTATTTTTCTTTTAAAATGTTTCTGCAAGTTTCTGCCTACTAAAATGGCGCCATGACATACTATAGTTTTTAGGGTTGAGTGGTCTGCCTTGCCCTGCTCTATTATCTTTGCTCAGCAGGACAGGCAGCATCTCTGGGGAGAAGGAATGGGTGACGTTTTGATCCACCAGGAGGCACCAACAATGGCTTGCTTGCCAACAGTCTGTCTCGTCCGTTCCTTCTTTGTTGTGGTTTTAGTATGTGTTAAATGTATGTTTTAGGGTTCTTTAGCTTGTATTATCTGGGGGATGGGGGAAACTTTTTTAAATCTCTTACCTCGACGGAGATGCAATTATTTTCTGTATCGTATCTCCATCTGCACTGCGGCCTAACATCGAGGCGCTGGCAGCCTCTGCCGGAGACTGACTTCAGGAGCTCCAACCGTGGGAGCCCTCGGACTTACTATCGTGGAGCTCGCAATCCCTGTCGGGGATCGACTTTGGAGCTCCAACCGTGGGAGCCTGTGGACTTCACATCGTGGAGCTCGAGGTCCCTGGTTAGAGACCGACTTCGGGAGCTCCAAGCCGCAGGAGCTTCGACCGCCCCAACGTGGGAGCTTCGATCGGCCCAATGCAGGAGCTTCGATCGCCCCGACGCGGGGGCTTCGATCACTCAGACTGCCGATGGTTCGACTACCCCAACCGCAGGAGAATAAAGAGGAAGAAGTTTAGACATTATTTCCTTCCATCACAGTGAGGAATGTGGGGAATCCACTGTGGTGGATGTTTATGTTAACTTTTATGTGTCTTGTTGCTTTTTTTAGTATGGCTGTATGACAATTCGAGTTTCACTGTACCTTAATTGGTAAACGTGACAATAAACTGACCTTTGAACCTTTGAATCCTTCTTCAGACAGGGACCTCTGTAAATTGGACATATTAGATCCAGTTGAAGTAAAAGGTGAGTTTTCCACGATATTCACGGTGAGTTTTACACCTGCCCACCTGCGCCCACATACACACCCATGAACACACACAAGTACGCACAAACACATGTAAACACACACATAACACACATGCATACACCCATACACATATGCACATACAAAACAATGCAGGACATGACTGTGTTATGAAGATTAAGCAGCACTCTAAGCAAGGAGGAAAGCCGATGGACAAAACAGAAAGACCAGAAATTTACCATAAACATCAGTTGCGAGATTATCTTTGAAAAAGGCAATGGAAAGAAATTGCGATCACTTTGACATCCTAATTTTAAGGATTTATGGCCCAATGATCAGCAAAATCATGATGGGCTAAACGGCTTTATTTCGTAGTGTATCATCCATTTTTTCCACTTAAGTGATACTGGAGAAGGCAGGTGGTTGTATCTTATGAAAGCCTACATAGGCGGCACAGTGGTGCAGTGGTAGAGTTGCAGCCTCACAGATCCAGAGACCCAGGTTCTATTCTGACTGCGGGTACTTATCTATACGGAGTGCGTAAGTTCCCCCTGTGACTGCGTGGGCTTTGTCCGGGTGCTCCGGTTTCCTCCCACATTCGAAAGACATATGGGTTTGTAGATTAATTGGCTACGGTTAAAAATTATAAATTGCCCCTCTTGTGTAGGATAGTGCTAACTTACGGGGTGATCACTGGTCGGCATGGATTCGGTGGGCCGAAGGGCCTGTTTCCGCACTGAATCTCTAAAAGGTCATAAGGAATAGTAGAATTAGGCCATTCAGCCCATCATCTACTCTGCCATTCAATCAAGACTGATCTATCGCTCCCTCCTAACCCTATTCTCCTGCCTTCTCCCCATAACCTCTGACACCTGTACTAATCAGGAAAGTCTAAAAAGCCAAAATAAGCAACATGGAGTTCACAGCTCGCTGCTGCAACAATTGTTTGGCATGATTGCTAACACTGCCATGGCCTTTGTTTCAGATGCCACGTTGCACACCATAATACGTAAGTGAATGTTCTCCTTATTGTGGAATCCACCTCACCTTTGCTGAAGCAGGGCTGTATTTGTCCTTCCAGTAGCTAATCTCGTATATTAGAAATTCATTGATGTCGGGATTTCTTGGTGGGACCCAGCCAATGTGGAGTTCGTGTGGATTGCCATTTAAATGCACTGAGATGTTGGAGGGTGGATCCAGGAGAACTGGATGAAGAGAATCAAGATAATTTCTGAAGCAATTGGAAGTTACTCAACTCAACACAATTTCCCTGAGAAAAGCAACGTTTTGGAAGGCTGATAAGGAAGATTACATTTGGCTACACAAAATAAGATACAAAATGCTGGACTAAATCAGCGGGCCAGCCGGCATCTCTAGAAGACATGAATGGGTGACGTTTTGGACCAGGACCCAACTTCAGACTCGCATTGAAGCAGCAAGCCGAGACGTAGGTCTGACTCTCCCTCAACGGAACGACCTCGGAGGACCCTCCCGGTAGGCCCAGCTCGATCGTCGCGGTCTCCGGCGGGACCAGGAACTCCCCCCCCCCCCTCCCGAAATCTCGCGGTTGGTGGGACCTCGCCCGGAGGCTCCCCGGACGGCGCAACCGGGAGGGAGCTGGAGAAGTCGGATGCGAGGAGCAAGGACCGTAAGCGGGGTGAACCAGGCTAATGCCTCCAGCACCTACAGGTAGGCTGCAGGAGGCGCCCCCTGGGACACAAGGATGGCCGGACTAGGCGAGGAGAGGGACGTCGGTTCACGGAAACTGCTCCAGTTCTCTGAGCGCGTGGGCCAATCGGATTTTGGAAAATGGCACCAATACTGTCGGCGCCCACATGTGTAATATATGCAACGATAATTTCACTGTGCAGTTGTTTATGCGACAAATAAAGCACTATTGACTATTCATTTGGCTAATTTTATGAGACTCTAAAGAGATCATAAACTTGGGAAAG
This sequence comes from Rhinoraja longicauda, assembly GCF_053455715.1. Classification (NCBI taxonomy): domain Eukaryota; kingdom Metazoa; phylum Chordata; class Chondrichthyes; order Rajiformes; family Arhynchobatidae; genus Rhinoraja; species Rhinoraja longicauda. The sequence continues at coordinate 14,738,072 of NC_135963.1, read as the reverse complement.
AGGAAATAAGCATAATTTTTTAAGTTTACAATTTGCGCCATTGACAATATGTTGGTAAGACAATTCACTACTTCCAGTTCAGATGCAAACTATGTGGGTGAAAAATGCGTATGGGATAAAGTGTCACTCACCTACTGATTCGATTGATACATATTGACTGATTTTTGATACGTTGGAAAATGATTCAATCACTTCAATGTTAAGTGGTTGAAAGAGCACAATATCCTCCACCGGAATAGCACAAACGTGTCGCATTGTACTCTGGACGACCCTGTACGAGGTTGTGTCACATTGCTTCTGCATTATTTGTCTGAAAAAAAAAGAATCAGAGTGACGTTTGGGGGAATTTTACCAGATTACAGAATTAAAATCTCGCTTCCACCTCAAAGAAGAGACCAACTGTATGCATTCACTGATACATTTCCATATGTTTGACACTTTTAAAATAGAAACATTATAGACAATGCTCCTTTATGCTCGCAAGAAAACAAACTCATTTGGGGATCAGTCTGTGGGGATTATTGTGGTTGTGAAATAGTTTAAAACAAGTGATACCAGATCACTATTCTGTTTTATGCCTTGCCTAATTCCACTGAATCATCTGCTCTGAATCAATGATCTACCGTTTTTCTGATTGTTATTTTGCATTAATATCTTGTTTTTGCAGTCTTTTTTGCACTGTCCTGTATAATGTGTGTTTTTGTGTGTTGTCTGAATCTATATGCCTATGATGCTGCTCCAAGCAAGACGTTCTATACCTGGACCTCACCATACATGTATATGACAATAAACGTATCTTAATTTCACATGCTATCATTTTAAACTATGAAACAAAATCCAAATTGCCCTCCGCGATGTTCTGTTCAATACACCTCATACCCCAGCATATATTTTTGTGTTTTATGTCAGGATTTTCTATTTCAGGTCTATCAGAGTCTCACGTTTTTAATACTCTTGCGGCCCCATAGCAGAAGCGTCCATGTTGCGGGGCTGGAAACTGGAAGTGTCCTGAGCTAATTCTGCTACCACCATCGTTTACTATACAAGTGATGGCTCCCACTGATTGTCGCCGGAAGCTTGCGCCCTTTTCAGGACGGACGATGATAGTGATGTAACATTTGAATGATGGAAACGAAAGAATAGTCTTGCATTCAAAGGTATGACTGATAGGTTTCTAAAGAAAGGCTGCTGCACCAGTTCTTAATTATCCTGTTATGTTCAAAACATGGTTATTGCTGGATATTTTCTCTGAAGTTTTGCAATTACACTCTTTACTCCGAAACCAAAGCGAGGGATAATCAACCAGCAAAACCTGATCCAGCAAGATTCCACCGATCATCAATACAAATATTGTGAAAATTAAAGAGCACAATACAGTGGTATGAATCCTACTGTAACTGTGCCGGCTGCCAAATGGAGCTGGCCAATCTATTGTAGTTTAGAGATAAAGCATAGAAACAGGCCCTTCAGCCCACCACCGATCACGTTCACACAAAAGTTCTACGTTATCCCACGCTCTCATGTACACACATGGTGCAATTTACAGCAGCCAATTAACCTACAAATCCGCGCTTTTTGGGGGATATGGGTGTAAACTGGAGCCCCTGCAGGAAACCTGCACGGTCAGAGGGAGAACATGCAAACTCCACACAGACAGCACCCGAGGTTAGGAGCGAAGCCGGGTCTCTGGTGCTGTGAGGCAGCAGCTCTACCAGCTGCGTCACCGTGCTGCCCATGAAAGGACCAGTCAGCTGTGCCCTTAATATAATCCATGATTCACTCAGCAACCTCCCACAGTGACATCCCTGGCCACACCATGCACAGTTACGTATAAATGTAATGATATACTCAGTGCTAAAGAAGAACTTGTAAGTGTAATTTGTTTCCTCGTTGTCATCCCAGAAACAGGTCAGATCATCCAACATCCGAGTGAAACATTTCAATTCTTCATCTTGTGACAGGGGTGATGAAGTGCCTGCAGGTAACCAATAAAACAGATTATACATTCATATTGTCACATAAATGATCTAAAATAACAATATCTGAAATAAAATAACAATGTTACATCAGCAGACGAATACATGGGACAGTGATTTTAGTTTAGTTCAGAGATACAGCGCAGAAACAGACCCTTTGACCAGCGATCCTCAGACACTAGCACTATCCTACACACACCAGGGACAATTTACAGTTTTTCATAACCTAATTAACCTACAAACCTGTATGTCTTTGGAGTGTGGGAGCAAACTGGAGCATCCGGAGAAAACCTGTGCGGTCAAGGGGAGAACGTACAATCTCCGCACTGACAGTATCCATAGTCAGGATCGAACCCGGGTCTCTGGCGCTGTAAGGCAGCAACTCTAACGCTGCGCCACCATGCCAGACCTTATCTGCTGATAGAAATAAGAAAAGGGCAACGGATTGGGACTCACCCCTCTTTATGGGGCAGATTTAGCTTAATTTGCCTTTTGGAAATCTGAAGGGTTGTGATCGCGTCATAGACAGTGATTCATAGAGTCACACAGCACAAAACCCAGGCCCTTCAGCCCAACTTGTCCATGCCGACCCAGATACCTCAGACACACAGATGGTGTCTGACCTGGTGAGTTAATCCATCACTTTGTGTTTAACTCCAGATCAGATCAGTTGCTAGTTTTATATTCCAGCTGATTTTTTTTCACTGAATTTCTGCATGATTGCCATATTGGAGGAGACATTTCAGTCATTGAATCTATACTAGCTTACAGGGCAATCTCATTCATAAAGTCATACAGCGTGGAAACAGGCCTTTCGGCACAACTTGCCCACGCCGCCCAACATGCCATATTCCACACTAGTCCCACCATCGTGTGTTCGGCCCATATCCCTTCAAACCTATCCTATTCATGTACCTATCTAAATGCTTCTTAATGGTTGCAATAGTGCCTGCCCCTACTAACTCCTCCGACAGCTCGTTCCATACTCCCACCACCCTTTGTGTAAAAAAAGTTACCCCTCACCATAAACCTATGTCCTCTAGTTCGCAATTCCCTTAATTCTTCCTATAATTTCCCCATGAAACCAATTCTCCCTCCGTTCCCAATTATTCAGCCCAGATGTAGTGAGGTGCATACTTAGGGCACCTAACCCACTAACATTCTCTTCATTTGATAGAAGATTGGCCGACATTGTAGAAAACTCAACATTCTTCCCCATTAGGAAAAACTTTGGGAACACAATGGCCTGTGTTTGCATTTGAATAGGTTCTTTGTTTTACTTTGTTTTACTTGTAACAAAATGCCACAAGGCACCACAAGGCGGCACGGTAGCGCAGCGGTAGAGTTGCTGCTTTACAGCGAATGCAGCGCCGGAGACTCAGGTTCGATCCTGACTACGGGTGCTGCACTGTAAGGAGTTTGTACGTTCTCCCCGTGACCTGCGTGGGTTTTCTCCGAGATCTTCGGTTTCCTCCCACACTCCAAAGACGCTGGGTAAATGTAAAAAATTGTCCCTAGTGGGTGTAGGATAGTGTTAATGTATGGGGATCGCTGGGCGGCACGGACTTGGAGGGCCGAAAAGGCCTGTTTCCGGCTGTATATATATGATATGATATGATGATATGATATTGAGAAAATTAATGTTCTAAAGAAGAAGCTCCATTAAAGTCTATTTCCGATTCTCAAATTAGTGGATTATTGTAAACGATGTTCATACTTTCTATTTATGTCCTTTGATGCAATATTTCTGATAAAAGTTCTGGATTTATCTTATCCACATTATTTAAGGATATAACTCTTGTCTGCCTGCAAAGGGAATCAACCTCATGTAAATTAAAAGAGACATTAGTAATTAGACAATAGACAATAGACAATAGGTGCAGGAGGAGGCCATTCGGCCCTTCGAGCCAGCACTGCCATTCAATGTGATCATGGCTGATCATTCTCAATCAGTACCCCGTTCCTGCCTTCTCCCTATACCCCCTGACCCCGCTATCCTTAAGAGCTCTATCTAGCTCTCTCTTGAATGCATTCAGAGAATTTGCCTCCACTGCCTTCTGAAGCAGAGAATTCCACAGATTCACAACTCTCTGACTGAAAAGGTTTTTCCTCATCTCAGTTCTAAATGGCGTACCCCTTATTCTTAAACTGTGGCCCCTGGTTCTGGACTCCCCCAACATTGGGAACATGTTTCTGCCTCTAACATGTCCAACCCCTTAATAATCTTATAGGTTTCGATAAGATCCCCTCTCATCCTTATTGAAACATATTCAGAATTGTTTAAAATAAATATACTAATGGACATAAGATGTTACAATTATTACGCCACTGAGAACAAAAGGGGACCGGGTTTGAGGGGAAGGGGGGGGGGGTGGATGGTACCTTGAAAACAAAGAGGGACCATTGGGACCACATTGAACACGTTATAACTGGCGCCCTCTACATGGCGACTCTTTGCATACCTTGTGTATGATATGCAAAACAAAGAATTTCTCTGTGACCTGTCACATGTGATAATAAAGTATCAATGAATCAATTATTGGTCTGTACAGTTTGACATGATTTAAAGTAAACCTTTGTTAGTCGACATGTTAGTTAAGAGTTATGCCTATTGTGTTTGTCCTGACCTTAGGATATCCAAATTCATTTTACCACCAATTAAGTACGTTTAAACAGATTCAATGTTATAATTTAGAAAATGTGCTGCCCGTTTTATACACAGTGTGGAATGTGTGAAAGACCAGATAATCTGTTTGTTTAATTGATCTTGATCAAAGTTTAAATGTTGACCAGGATACTGTGAATAATTCACCTGTCACAGGAGCTAATTCATCCAACGGACAAGGAACTTGATTATTTTCTCATTTTAAAGACAAAAGGAGTCTTATTTGGCACTACACCTTGAAGCATCAAACTATTTTTATTAAGAATAGATAGAAGTATTATAAACTCTTGATAAAATGTATCTTTTTAAATGTCTTTGTTGTCAGCTTGAATATCAGTCTAAAAGCTATTCTATGGTTTAAGGTATTTTTTTCAGATGTTTTCACTGCAAATAACCTATGTGAGAACCACTAATAGTTTTAAATGATTTACAGCAGAACTGAACTGAGATAGTAAGACTAGTTACAAATTTAGTTCTTTCTTGTGGCCTACTCCTGCACCTATTGTCTATTGTCTATTGTCTATTAACGGAAACTCTATGGCAGAACTTTACAGTGGTTTGTCGTCAAGATGCAAATCCTTTGCAGATGCCTTATGCATTCAAACATTTAACAAGTTGACATTCAGCTTACCTTCCTGCAGAAATGTCCAATTCTCCACACCTGAGATAAAGGCAAAGGTGCCTAAGTGTGTACACGCCACAAACAGTAGCCTCATTGTACAGCAACCCATTTCTTTCACAACTCAAAAGCCATTTCTGAATCTCCACTGTTGGTGCTTCTGTTGGACTCAGAACAGAAGGAGTTCACAAGATGAACTAAGAACAGACACATCCTCAGGAAACCAAGGCGGGTTTGCAGTGCAGGGTGGGTCCAGACCTTCATTAAGACCCATTCCACAGATTCATCTGGTGGAACGAGATGATCACTCAGCCATGAACAGCTCAAAACCCATTCCTCCACCAGGGACTGTGCAGGGCCAAAAAAAGAATCCTTATACGTTAGAGTAGGGACACTATATCTGAAAGAATGACGCAATTCGTCAGCAGGTGGTGCCACTACCACTTCTTTATACCAGCAACCGAGGTTCATACCCGACCTCCAAATTGGAGTTTGTATGTTTTTTGCCAAGGCTGCATGGATTTACCCTGGGTGCTCTGGTTTCCTCCCACACCCACAAAATTGTGCTGTTCAGTAGGTTAATTTGGTTCTGTAAATTACCCATTTACGTGAATGACAAGAAAATTGGGGGGGGTGGGTGGATGTCATTGGGCATGTAAAAGAAAATGAATACTGACCAATGAGTAGGGAAATAGGACTGACAGGGTTGACTCAGGACTGAAGGGTTCTTCTACAGTATTGTATGAAAATATAACTATATAACATGATCCTGCACTTCATATTTTATAAATGCCATGAACAAAGGGAAGGTCTTGGAGAGAATGCTCCTTGGTCAATATCAACGCATTTATGTTCATGTATACACTCACCAGGCCAAATTATTTGATCTGTGTAGTCTGTTATCCCAACACTTAGGTGCCTAGTTTCTAACTAAGGTGAGCCTGGAGATGTAAATAGCGAAGGTAGACATTTCAAACCACAACATTAAGACCTTGGTGAGACATATGCCTCACGTTCTCATCATAAGCACTGGGAATCATAGAAACCCTTTGCTGATCGAGGGAGCCTGCTGTTGTTAGGCCGATGGGGACATTAGTGGGAGAGTCTAGAACTAGAGGTCATAGCCTCAGAATGAAAGGATGCTCTTTTCGGAAGGGGATGAGGAGAAATTTCTTTAGTCAGAGGGTGGTGAATCTGTGGAATTCTTTGCCACAGAAGGCCGTGGAGGCCAAGTCAATGGATATTTTTTGAGGCAGAGATGGGTAGATTCTTAATTAGTACAGGTGTGAGGGGCTATGGGGAGAAGGCAGGAGAATGGGGTCAGAAGGGAGAGATAGATCAGGCATGATTGAATGGTGGTGATTGGCCGAATGGCCTAATTCTACTCCTATTCCTTATGACTTTATGACCACCCCTGTTTCAATTCAGCTGCAAGATGGTGGACAGCTTCACCTATGATAATTATTACGCAGGAATTGCTGATGTAGTGTGGCTGGATGAAGAGAGCTGAATGCCCTGTGTTTCGTAAACATCAGTGTTATGAGGGAGAGGATTGATGCTGGCAGCAAAATTGCAGGAGAGTGCAAGAAAGAACTGGACTGGGAAGCTACAGAGACTGTGATTAGGCTGTATTTACACTCATCTGGCTCTACTGGGCAGGTTGCATCGATGCCTGACACCAGATTCCCAAAGATAGACACAAAAAGCTGAAGTAACTCAGCGGGACAAGCCGCATCTCTGGAGAGAAGGAATGGGTGACGTTTCGGGTCGAGACCCTTCTTCAGACTGAAAGTCACGGGATAGGGAAACGAGAGATACAGACGATGATGTGGAGATAGCAGCGAGAGAGGATGTTGCAGAACTCTCATAGAAACATAGAAAATAGGTGCAGGAGTAGGCCATTCGGCCCTTCGAGCCTGCACTGCCATTCAATATGATCATGGCTGATCATCCAACTCAGAATCCCTTACCTGCCTTATCTCCATACCCCCTGATCCCTTTAGCCACAAGGGCCACATCTAACTCCCTCTTAAATATAGCCAATGAACTGCCCTCAACTACCTTCTGTGGCAGAGAATTCCACAGATTCACCACTCTCTGTGTGAAAAAAAACGTTCTCATCTCGGTCCTAAAAGACTTCCCCCTTATCCTTAAACTGTGACCCCTTGTTCTGGACTTCCCCAACATCGGGAACAATCTTCTTGCATCTGGCCTGTCCAACCTCTTAAGAATTTTGTAAGTTCTCGTCGGAGAGAGGAGGAGAACTTTTTCAAAGTGGGCATACCTTGAGGAGATTTCGCAGTGGAGCAAACAAAATGTGTAGGAAGGAACTGCAGGTGCTAGTTTAAACCGAAGATAAAGCAAGCTCTCCACTCTGTCACGCAGGAGATTAGAAGGGGTCAGGAGAAAATAATTCAAGACCATTGTCAAAGCTCCCTTCAGAAACTGTAAACATCCTACCGACTCATGGGAATCCATTTACACCTCATGCTGCCTTGGCGAGGCCAGCAACATAATCAAGGATGCGTCGCACCCTGACCATTCAGTCTTTTTCCCTCTCCCATTAGGGAGAAGGGTACGGAAGTGTGAAAACGCACACTTCCAGATTCAGGGACAGTCTCTTCCCAGTTGCTATCACACAACTGAACCATCCTACCACAACCAGAGAGCAGGCCTGAACTACTATCTACCTCATCGGCGACCCTCGGACTATCTTTGATCGGACTTTACTGGCTTTACAACTTTACCTTGCACTAAACATTATTCTCTCATCCTGTATCTGTGCACTGCAAATGGCTCAATTGCAATCATGTATTGTCTTTCTGCTGGCTGGTTAGCATGCAACAAAAGCTTTTCACTGTACCTCGGTACACGTGACAATAAACTAAACTGAACTGAACTGAATCCCTGTCCCTGGCTCCTCAAACTGGATGAAAACTATCCAAGAAGAGTCTTGCATTATTTTTTCAATAGCATGCAAAAACCAAGTGTGCACAGCAGAGGAGTACATCAGCTCCAATGTTACCCAAACTTCTCTTGTACACCTCTGGTAGAGTCTGCTCATCCCACATTGGCCTAATCAGACTTGCCATAACCCACAGAGCTGGAGGAAAAGCTAAATTATCCTGAACCCTAAATGACTGTCTGAGAAGATAATCAGGTTAACACCCACAGCCTGAACAGTTCAAGTTAACAGTTGTCAATGCGGATTGCAAAATAATACCATGCCCCTGAAGCATAATCAGCCACATGTTCAGATTCAGATTCCAATCAGTTTAGTGTCATGTACATTAGGGTACAATGAAAGTTCCTATCACAGGAAGTTCACACAGTAAACAGTATACATACAGTAATGTATAATAATACAACAGTAAATGCAACAACGGGTGAAAAACAACAAAATGATGCAAGCTTTTAGTGCAAAAAGTACAATCATGGAATAAATAAATATAGTCAGGTAAAGAATAAGAGTATGTGGCAGCACTTCTGGGATTAGAGATGCAAAAGAGGTGACTGGTGCAGGAGTCTGATAACAGTGGGGAAGAGCTGTTCCTAAACCTGGTTGTCCTTTCAAGCTGCTATATCTTCTCCCAGGGCATCGGTAGTGTTGCTGCCTTACAGCGCTTGCAGCACCAGAGACCCTGGTTTGATCCTGACTACGGGTGCTGTCTGTACGGAGCTTGTACGTTCTCCCCATGGCCACGTGGGTTTTCGCCGAGATCTTTGGGTTTCCTCCCACACTCCAAAGACGTACAGGCATGTAGGTAAATTAGCTTGGTTAATGTAAAAATTGTCCTTAATGTGTGTAGGATAGTGTTAATATGCGGGGATCACTGGTCGACGTGGACTCGGTGGGCCGAAGGGCCTGTTTCCGCGCTGTATCTCTAAACTAAACTAAACTAAAAAGATAAAAGAGAAAAAATGGAATGACCAGGGTAGCAGACATCCTTGACGATACTTGAAGACTTCTTGATGCAAGGCACTGTGATGATGGACTGGATGAAAGGAGCTGATAAGCCTTTTAATGAACAGGGCTATTTTCACCACACGCTGCAGGCCCAGGTGGTCTAGAGCCGAGCAGTTGCCGTTGCAGGCAGAGATACACATGTCAAATTCTTTTTAGAGCAAGTAGGAAGAAGTTGCTGAGGTCGATTGACAGAATTTCCTCTGCGTGGAATGAGATTCCAGGCTGGGATGTCGAGCCAGGGACCTCCTGTTTAAAGCTGCAGTCGTCCGTTGAAAGGAGAAACCACATGGATTTAATGCAATTGATTCAGGATGACTCAGCGGCACATCTCGTGGCACACAGAGCTGCTCCCTCACAGCCTCAGAGACCTGGATTCAATCCAGTCCTCGGGAGCTGTCTGCATGGAGATTGCATGTCTTCCTTTGATCGTGTGGGTCACCTCCCACACCCAAGCACATGCAAGTTGATAAGTTAATTGCCTCTGGAAAATGATCCCCAGAGCGAGGGCGATTGGCAGAATCTGGGAGAACTTAATAAGAACATGAGAAGAGTAAAATTAAATGTGGTTAATGTGCGATTGGAGTAAATCGATTGTTGAAGGTCCATACAGACTTGGTGTTCGCATTCCGAAGAAGGGTCTCGACCCGAAAATGCCACCCATTCCTTCTCTCCAGAGACGCTGCCTGTCCAGCTGAGTTAATCCAGCATTTTGGTGTTAACATTCTGCAGAGTCATAAGGCAGTACAGTAGAGGAGTGGGAACTTTGGCCCACATTGTTCATGCTAGCCTTTTTGCCCATTTCCTGTAATCCTATTTTCCTACATTAGGTCTGTATTCTTCTATGCCTTGCCTGTTTAAGAGTCTGTCTAAATGTTTCACATATATAACAATTATATAGATATAACAATGAATGGAATCAAGGAATATGGGGAAAAAGCAGGAAAGGGGTGGAGGGGGGGGGGAGGGGGGAGAGGGGAGGGGGGGAGGAGAGGCTGCTGCACCAATACAGGAGAGGACGTGTTTTTTTCTTCACAAGATCCACCTGTGTTGCCAGTTTCAGCAAGCTGTGGACTTGAACCCCGTTCATCAACATTCCTTAACACCATTTACTTTACTAACTACTATTTACTGTACATGTCCTACCCTATTTGACTTCCCAATATGCCACGCTTTGCACTTGCCAGGATTAAATTCCACCCTAGTTGTAAATCTGTGGAATTCTCTGCCTCAGAAGGCACTGGAGGCCAATTCTCTGAATGCATTCAAGAAAGAGCTAGATAGAGCTCTTAAGGATAGCGGAGTCAGGGGGTATGGGGAGAAGGCAGGAACGGGGTACTGATTGAGAATGATCAGCCATGATCACATTGAATGGTGGTGCTGGCTCGAAGGGCCGAATGGCCTACTCCTGCACCTATTGTCTGTTGTCTATTGTCTATCCAGCTTTCCATCGCATCTAAATATATCCTACTGTAACTCAGCGGGACAGGCAGCATCTCTGGATTGAAGGAATGGGTGATATTTAGGGCTGTGGGGAGAATGTAGAAATTCCGTTCAGACACCATCTATCGTCGGGATCAAACCCGTGCCTCCGGCACTGCAAGCGCTGAAGGGCAGCAACTCTACCGCTGTGCCACCGTGCAGCCCAGGTAGTGGTGGAAGAAGGCTTTTCTTATTTGGAGTCTGTGACCAGAGGTGCACCACACGTTTTGGTGCGGGACCTTTATTGCTTGTCCCATAATGTCCCATAATTGCTTGACCCATTGCCCATCTGTTTAGTTTGCTCACCTTGGATCCTATGTAGCTTAACCTTCCGGACCAGCCTACCATTGAGGCTTTCACTGAGGTTCTGGCATACTCACCTATAAAGTCCGTGAAGATAAAAATTACTGTGGTCATTTATGGAAATATAATTCTCAAAACTATCCCTGGACTTACTTGGGGCTCTGAAGTTCGGCCTGCCCCTTTAAACGAAAGCATTGGGCTGAGGCTTATCTGCCACTCAGCCATGATGACAGGCTTGTGGAAATGGCCTCACTGATCAACAACTGGAGGAAGGAAACTGTCAGGAAGCAGACCATTAATCTCATAGCTGAACTTCAACTTTGTGTTGACAATTCAACGGTGAAGGAGGGGGAGGAACATAATTAAACAGTGCGAAGGTATTTATTCACAAAATGCTGGAGTAACTCAGCAGGTCAGGCAGCATCTCAGGAGAGAAGGAATGGGTGACGTTTCGGGTCGAGACCCTTCTTCAGACTGATTGCTGCAGCATTTTGTGAATAAATACCTTCGATTTGTACCAGCATCTGCAGTTATTTTCTTATACTAATTAAACAGTGCAACTCTCTCCATATCTTGCAGCTCATTCTGTCCTTTTATACTGCATGTTGACTATTTCCCATTAATGTCCATGCATCATCTCTCCTTGATGATAGGATCTTATAGAAACATATAAAATTCCCAAGGGAAACAGGCCATTGTAAGCTGTTTGTAGGGTGAAAATAAGAAGCTAGTGCGACTTGGGTGGGGGAGGGATAGAGAGAGAGGGAATGCCGGGGCTACCTGAAGTGAGAGAAATCAATATTCGTACCACTGGGCTGTAAGCTGCCCAAGCGAAATATCAGATGCTGTTCGTCCAATTTATGTTTAGCCTCACTCTGACAATGGAGACCGAAGACGGAAAGGTCTGTGTAGGAATGGGAAGGAGAATTAAAGTGTCCAGCAACCGGGAGATCAGTTTGGTTCACGCGGGCTGAGCGAAGGTGTCCCACAAAACGGTCGCCCAGTCTGCGTTTGGTCTCACCGATGTATAAGAGTCCACATCTTGAACAATGGATACAGTAGATGAGGTTGGAGGAGGTGCAAGTGAACCTCTGCCGAACTCGAAAGGACAGTCGGGAGTCCCTGGCAGGAAGGAGGGAAACCCACGCGGTCACAGGGAGAATGTGCAAACTCCGCACAGACAGCACACGAGGTCAGGATTGAACCCGGGTCTCTGGCACCGTGAGGCAGCACTGTGCCACCCGCTGTGATGTTGAGCTATTCGAGAGTTGAAGCTGCATTTGCCCAGGCAAGTGGTAGTTATTCCATCACAATACTGACTTGTGCCTGACAGATGGTAGAGAGGCTTTGGTACATTAAAGGATGAGCTGCTCATCCAAGGATGCCCAGTCTCTGACCTGCTTTTGTTGGCGTTACATTTATGTGGCTAGTGTAGGAGAGTTTCTGGTTGATGATGACACACCCTCCTGGAGATCTGTTGTGAGGGACTGTGTGATAATAAGGTCATTACAAATAGCTGGCTGGACTCCCTTGCTGGAGATGGTCTTTGTCTACCACTAGTGTGACATGAATGTTGCTTGTTGGTTATGAGCCATTAATATTATTTGCATACAAACATACAAATGTCTAAACTAACCACTCAGCCTCTTGTGCTTGTCCTAACATTGAGTAAGATTGTGGCCCATCAGATTCTAATCTCAACTCCACACTCCCATCTACTCATACCCTCTCTACTTAAGGGTGCGGCACGGTGGCGCAGCGGTAGAGTCGCTGCCTTACAGTGCTCGCAGCACCGGAGACCCGGTTCGATCCCGACTACGGGCGCTGTCTGTACGGAGTTTGTACGTTCTCCCCGTGACCAGCATGGGTTTCCTCCGAGATCTTCGGTTTCCTTCCACACTCCAAAAACGTACATGTTTCTATGTTAATTGGCTTGGTATAAGTGTAAATTGTCCCTTGTGTGTGTAGGATGGTGTTAATGTGTGGGGATCGTTGGTCGGCGCGGGCTCGGTGGGCCGAAGAGCCTGTTTCCGCACTGTATCTTTAAACTGAACTAAAATAAACTACTCATGGGACTTTTTCACCATTCCCACCCCCATCCTTTGCATATTAAAAAAAAACCTGCATCTGGGTCTTAACAATATTCAAAGTCACTCTCCTTTGAGGGAGTTCCAAAAACCTCTGAAGGAAAACAAATGTCTGTTTAAAATGAACAACACTTTATTTTTAAATATTGACCCATTCTAAATTCTACACCAGCAAAATATTTCTCTCCATATTTACCCTGTAACGACCCTCAGGTCCTGCCCGACCTACTGAATGTTTCTGACATTCTCTGCTTTCTACCTTCCTGGAGACCCTTGGACTATCTTTAATTGAACTTTACCTTGTACTGTTGGCTTGTCTAACCTCCACTCAGAATACAAACCATCCATTACAGATATTAATCTAATAAATCTTTTTTTACAAATGTCTCAACATCCTTCCTTGAAAGGACCAGAAGTACTGCAGGCAATACTGTGAATTAAAATGAATACTATTTTACATTTTTGTCTCTAATAACTGTCCTCGTTCATTTATATTAATTTATTAATCAGATAGCTCTGAAAGCATCATACCACTTAGACAATCTTCCTCGAACCTCATATTTGGTTAAAAAAAACATATTTCTGTCAAAGATATCCTATTTGTTCTCTCTGCCCCTCCCTCTCTCTGCCTGTTCTCACATTTTTCCATTCCTGATGAAGGTTTTATTGATTGAAAATGTTTTCGTAGTTTTCACCTTGTTTGACTCTGATGGATCTGAATCTATTCAACATCTCCTGCTTTCGTTCTTTTTACATCTAACTTTTTCTCAATTCTTGTCAAATATGTCCTTGATGATACTTTGTAAATGACCAAAAAAAATTAAATTAATAAAAACTATACATTGTACAAAGCAAGATTTCTTGTTGTGGCTTCCTCTGTAGAAACTGATGGAAGTTTCCTGACTGAGTGTCAACAACAGAGCAAACACTTGGGTGCATGCTTTCATTCTTAAAGTTAGATCAACCAATATTGCATATGCTACATTTCTCATGGAAGATTATCAACGTGAATCATTAATTCCCCTTCCGTATCTACCAATGTTGCCTGACCTGCTGAATGTTTGTGTCCACTGGGGATGGCTCAATTGTAATCACGTACAGTCATTCCGCTGACTGGTTAACGTGCAACGAAAGCCTTTCACTGTACCACAATACATGTGATATTAAACTAGACTAATTATTATGTGTTGGTTAGTTCATGTCCCAGTGAAAGAAACCAGACTGTTTAGCTCATCTCTGCAGCGTACTTCTCGGAAGCAAACTGAATCAAGGATATGGAGAGAAAGCAGGAACGGGGTACTGATTTTGGATGATCAGCCATGATCATATTGAATAGCGGTGCTGGCTTGAAGGCCTACTCCTGCACCTATTTTCTATGTTTCTATGTTTCTCAGTGCCTGCCGTACCTCATTAGAGATGAGCAGCACTCAAAAAAAAAATCCTACATTGAAAATTGAGAGTACCAGGGCAGCGTGAGGAACTGGACTTCAGCATCGACCACTTTAAGGTTGGAGTCCCTATTGTGCTCAGGTTGGTGGTTGGATGAGGCGTAGATTCACAGAGATTGTTTTCAGACTTCAATCCAAATATTGGATACGGATGGGGTTTAGCCGCACTGTCTGAAGTTCTGAAGTCACAACAAAGTGGCGTGACAAATATGCTGACCCTCACTGCGCGACCAGTCCCACACGTACTAAATGCCCCTGGGAAATGCATCCTGCGCACTGCCTTTCACTGAGGGGACTGGTCCGACATACACCGAATCCTGGTTCACCCACATTTGTCAGAACTGCCTTCTAGAGCGATAGGCTTGAGAAATAGTTCAAACCAAACCACTCAGACCTAAAGAGTGTGTGGGAACACAGGGTCCTGGGTGTATAAGTGCATAAATTGTTGAAAGTGGAAGGGTTAATAATGGGAGCATATAATGTGATTTATATACTTTAATAGACAATAGATTTATTGCTAAAGGGATCAGGGGGTATGGAGAGAAGGCAGGTACAGGTTACTGAGCTGGATGATCAGCCATGATCATATTGAATGGCGGTGCAGGCTCGAAGGGCCGAATGGCCTACTCCTGCACCTATTTTCTATGTTTCTATGTTTCTAGATGCAGGAGTAGGCCATTCGGCCCTTCGAGCCAGCACCGCCATTCAATGTGATCATGGCTGATCATTCTCAATCAGTACCCCGTTCCTGCCTTCTCCCCATAATCCCCTAATGTAAGGGCTAGACAGACTATGTCAGCTAAAATTGAGTTGTCAGACAAATTAGCAGCACCACATTTCAAACTCTGCTTAGGAAAACAAGTAGATGTTTTCGAAGAATGCTTAGGCTTACTCGAAGGGATCAGTAAATCACGAGGACACCTGCAAGGTCACTAAGATAAGCTTTGCCTTCCAAGGGACATCTGAGACTAGCTCAGTGTCTGATAGGACACACAACTCATGCCATTATGGTACCGAGGATAGCTAGTTTACCACATAGTCACCTGCTGTTCTAAGAGATAAAAATGATTACATAAGTGTATGCTTCCACCTTTAGAGCACATCTTCACCAGTGGGGGAGAGAGAGACAGAGAGACTGAGACAGAGACACAGAGAGAGACAGAGAGACAGAGTACCAGAGAGACAGAGAAACAGAGAAACAGAGAGACAGAGAAACAGAGAAACAGAGACAGAGAGAGACAGAGACATAGAGAGACAGTGATAGACAGACAGAGACTGAGAGACAAGGAGAGAGACAGAAAGAGAGGCAGAGAGGGAGACAGAGGGAGACAGAGAGGGAGACAGAGAGAGACAGAGAGAGACAGACACAGAGACAGACGCAGAGACAGACGCAGAGAGACAGACACAGAGAGACAGACACAGAGAGAGGCAGACACAGAGAAGCATGGGATCTATTATTTTTATATTGATACTGATATTTTATTAATGTCGTTATCCTAAATTCACATTTTTTGTCACAGATTTGTGAAGTACAATGGGACACGTTATAGGTGCAAGAAAAATAATTGCATTGTTGTAATTTTGCAGCAATGATTGCTCATGTCTGGAAATTAGTACCTGAAATGAAGGTGAGATAAAATGGAAGATAGACACAAAATGCTGGAGTAACTCAGCAGGACAGGCAGACCGAAGAAGGGTCTCGACCCGAAACGTCACCCGTTCCTTCTCTCCAGAGATGCTGCCTGTCCCGCTGAGCTACTCCAGCATTTAGGGTCTACCTTCGGTGTAAACCAGCATCTGCAGTTCCTTCCTAAATGTGAGATAAAATGGGTCAGAATCAAAGTCAAGTTAGGCAGATGATACGTTCCATGCAGATCATTTCGGACGATTGCATGAATGCATTTATTGAACATCAAGAAAAAATAATTTTGTTTACATTAAACCGAGATACAGACAATGGAAGCGGTGTCCGAACTTTGCAAAGTGTTATATCAGCTATAAGTAGTATTTATGCCAGATCCAAGGGTCAGCATAACGTGGAGAGACCAGGATACAGAGATTCTTGATGGCATGGACTTCAATGAACCACAGAACATGCTTCCTGTAATCTTCGGGACATTCAGTGGTAGAGGGGACCACGTGCTGCCACAATCATTGGCCCTGTGTCCAGCTGCTCTCAGCCAAGTGTCTGCTTTCAAGTTTGCTGTTGAATCAAACAACCCGCTTTCACACACGTACCCAAGAAGTCCGATCCAGAATCGTCCACCGCGGCAGGTGTTGACTGAAACAGTTTCTCATGCAGGCACACAAAAAAACAATGTACACGTGGGCACCAAGCTATGGGCAATGTGCTCGTAGGGGGTTTATGCAGTAAGAAATACTCAGTATATGCTTTGTGTGTATATACATGTCAGTACACAAACCAAGTGCGATGAAAGCATTGCTCCAGTTGTACAAGTTCCAATTGACTGATTCCGTCGCCACTGGTTCATTTAACTCAGACCTCGTTTGCCATGTTGCAAGGAGTTTGGGTCTCGAGAATCGTCCTGCGGCCAAGGGATATAAACATTACCATTTCCTCCGCTGATTTCCAAGTGCAACTGGGCAATGATCATACTCTGGAGATGGTAGGAAGACCCATATTCCACCCCCCAGAGTTGGACACAGTATTCCACACTACCATGGGATAATGCACAGGTCCCGGGCACGCTTTACAGTGCTGCGGCAATCAGCTTGTTTCATGGGTTATTCTGGCTTGTTTGCTCCTAGTGCAAGCAGTCAGCATCTTGGGACAGGTGGTGCAGTCACTGGAACCTGATCCCTTGGCTACAGGACTGACGAGTCATTAGCAGGAACTACATAAACATGGGCACTGCATAAGTTCGTACAAGCCCAGTGTCATACTTCTTCTGCTGTGGCATCGATTCCAGCATAGGTGAAGTTTTCAAACAAAGCCGTGTTGACGTAAGCCTGTGGAGAAATTAACAGATTGAAATAATCATTAAAGGGATTTTTTTTCCCCTTTCTCATCAGTTATCTTACCCATCCATTTTAAAGCACTGCTTAATTGCTGGTGATTGTGTTGGAGCCCAAGTAACAGTGGATGAAATGGGCTATTTGGCAAAGTAATGCATCACCGTCCACCAATGTCCATCAAGCGTCTTCACTTGACAGCCATAGATGCTTTGCTCTTCCCCAACTATCCTTAAGGCAACTGAAATATGCGTTCCTGCCACCTCCCCAGTTAAGATAAGTTTAGTTAGCCCCTATCAGGGATTTCTTGGTCAGTACAATTCAACACCCTGTGTAGGGAGGTACTGCCGATGCTGGTTTACAAAATACAGCAGATGCTGGTTTATGCTGATAAAGACGCAAAATGCTGGAGTAACTCAGCGGGACATGCAGCATCTCTGGAGAGAAAGAATGGATGACGTTTTGGGTCGAGGGTCCAAAGACTGGGTGACGTTCAGTCTGAAGAAGGGACTCAACCTAAAACATCACCCATTCCCCTCTCCAGAGATGCTGTCTGTCCCACTGAGTTACTCCAGCATTTTCTGCCTCTCTTCAATTCAACACCCTTGCCTCCTAGCACCATTCTAAGTTAGCTCACCTTGCCATCAGGTAAGCAATAAAATACTCAGTGCAGACTAAACCCTTTTTTTGCAAAGCATCTATTGCATAACTATATAATCTTTGTGAGTAAGGATGAGGTGTGGGCATGCTGGGAGAGGGTAGT
The DNA here is from genome assembly GCF_053455715.1 of Rhinoraja longicauda. Lineage (NCBI taxonomy): Eukaryota > Metazoa > Chordata > Chondrichthyes > Rajiformes > Arhynchobatidae > Rhinoraja > Rhinoraja longicauda. Next base: position 14,719,792 of record NC_135963.1, on the reverse strand, counting down.
ATGATGGAGACGTGTCAGTTTTGGAATCTGCATTTGATTCCTCCCCAAATGGTTGAGATATGTTCTAATCAATAACAGTCCAATGCAAAGTAAAATTGACAGTTCTGTGCCAGTGTTTGCTTTGTCGTTACCTTTTCCTAGCTAACAATGATCTATTCTACATTTTCCTTGATCTCCATTTGCGTTATCTCGTTTTCACGCCTTACACTTCCTTATCTCTGTGCCTCTCCCCTGACCCAGTCTGAAGAAGGGTCTTGACCCAAAACGTCACCCATTCCTTCTCTCCAGAGATGCTGCCTGTCCTGCTCAGTTACTCCAGCATTTTGTGCCCAACTGACAGTTCTGGCCCTACCCTCGGGTATGGCGAGTTCCTACTAAAACAGACCCTTCAGTTGCTGTTCCCATTTCTTAGAACATGTCTGGCTGGCAGGAAAGGAACAATCCTCCCCCCAATCTTTTGTTGAGCAGGTAAAATCCCATGAACCTTAGAGCTTCTGGACAAGATGGCTGATGTGATGTGTCCTGTGTTCTTTTCTTTTTTTGCTGTGACTGCTGAAATTTCGTTCGGTGTTGTGCCGAGTGACAATAAAGTTTTGTTATGTTATGTTATGTTATGTACCACACACACACACACACACACATGCACACGGGATTCAATCCTCATGACACTTCAGGGATTTGATGCCTGACCCTTGCAATTCATTTAGTCTGCATTGAGGGAAAGCACATATCTTATGATCTCTGTACTTGCCACATTTTGAAAAATATTTTAAATATTCACCAAAAATCACTAAAGATAAAAGGAACTACCTGAAATGAAGGAACTATTTTAAAATAAAACTGTCAGGTCATACTCACAGAAAATCCATACGCTCATGAAGAAATGTTTAATTAAGTTTAGGTTTTATTCTGGTTCCACAACACCTTTTTGAGTCTGATCCTTCGAGTTACTGATACTTTGCTAATAATCCCAACAACTTTCCGTTCGGTTCCACGTCGGGTGAATTACCTTTCTTGCTTCCAGCATTCGGTTCAGTTGCACTGATATCTGAGTAAAGGTTGGTCGTTCATAGGGCCGATCCCTCCAGCACTGTCTCATGAATTCATAGCTGAGGGCATTTCAGGTAAAGAGAGATGAAAACTTTAGCAGATGACTTTTGAATGACATTAAACAAATATACGCGTTTTTCTCCTCCTACCCACAGCGACAGGAAAACAAATTTTCCTGTTTATTTAACTTTCGGCTGTCTACAAAAATGTGTGAAGTTGGAAACGTCGTGTTGAGATTTGATAAGGGATTTCCTATTAAAAACAAGGTGAAGAAAGGAGAAAGCAGCCTAATTCAACAGATTTTGTGTTTTATGAAAGTGAGGAAGAATTGTCTATTGTCTAATTCTTTCTCACAAAAAATGACAAAGTGCTCTGTCAAAAATGAAAAATCCTCCCAAATATGAGAACGTCTCACTGGACACTAGACACAATATTAGTTGTTGATCATCAATGATGTTGAGCACATCATTTCTTACTTGGAGTTTTATTCCTTGGACTGCAGGATGTTGAGGTGCTATCCGATGAAGGTGTATAGAGGTGCACAGGGTCTTTTACCCAGGGTAGGGGAATCAAAAAGAAGAGGACATGTGTTTATAGTGACAGGAGCAAGATTTCATACGAACCTGAGGAGCAACTTTTTCACAATGAGGGTGGTGGGTATATGGAACAAGCTGCCAGGGGAAATAGCTGAGGCTGTTATGATCACAGCATTTAAAAGACAATTGGACAGGTGCATGGATAGGAAAGGTTTCGAGGGATATGGACGAAATGTGGGGAAATGGGACAAGCTTAGATAATGAATCTTGGTTGGCATGGCTGAGTTGGGCCGAAGGACCTGTTTCCTTGCTGTTTGACTCTGATTCAAACACTCTATAATTAAGATTGGATGGCTGAGTGGTGTATTGGCATCTTCCTGTCATGTCTGTAGGTAAATATACCTGCAAAATGGTGCAAGGGGGAGTGATTCAAATTTTTAGGACATTGGAACCAGTTCTGGGAGAGGTGGGACCAGTACAAACAGGACGGTCTGCACCTGAGCTGGAATGGAACCAATGTCCTAGGGGGAGTGTTTGCTAGTGCTGTCGGGGAGGATTTAAACTAATGTGGCAGGGGGATGGGAGCTGGAGCAGAGAGACAGAGGGGTGTAAAATGAGGGTAGAAGCAACAGGTAACAAGGTAAAAAGTAAAAGTGGCAGGCAGACAAATCCAGGGCAAAAATCAAAAAGGGCCACTTTTCAACATAATCGTACAAGGGGTAAGAGAGTTGTTAAAACAAGCCTGAAGGCTTTGTGTCTCAATGCAAGGAGTATACGTAATAAGGTGGATGAATTAAATGTGGAGATAGTTATTAATGATTATGATATAGTTGGGATTACGGAGACATGGCTCCAGGGTGACTAAGGCTGGGAGCTCAACATCCAGGGATATTCTATATTCAGGCGGTATAGACAGAAAGGAAAAGGAGGTGGGGTAGCGTTACTGGTTAGAGAGGAGATTAAAGCAGTGGAAAAGAAGGACATTAGCTTGGAGGAAGTGGAATCGATATGGGTAGAGCTACGAAACACTAAGGGGCAGAAAACGCTAGTGGGAATTGTGTACAGGCCACCTAACAGCAGTAGGGAGGTTGGGGATGGCATCAAGCAGGAAATTAGAAATGCATGCACTAAAGGCGCAACAGTTATAATGGGTGACTTCAATCTACATATAGATTGGGTGAACCAAATTGGCAGGGGTGCTGAGGAAGAGGATTTCTTGGAATGTTTGAGAGATGGTTTTCTAAACCAACATGTCGAGGAACCAACGAGAGAACAGGCCATTCTAGACTGGGTATTGAGTAATGAGGAAGGGTTAGTTAGCAGTCTTGTTGTGCGAGGCCCCTTGGGCAAGAGTGATCATAATATGGTAGAGTTCTTCATTAGGATGGAGAGTGACAAAGTCGATACAGAAACAAGTGTTCTGAACTTAAAGAAAGGTAACTTTGAGGGTATGAGGCGTGAATTGTCCAAGATAGACTGGCGATTGATGCTGAAAGGGTTGACGGTGGACATGCAATGGAAGGCATTTAAAGGTCGCATGGATGAACTACAACAAGTGTTCATCCCAGTTTGGCAAAAGAACAAACCAGGAAAGGTAGTGCATCCGTGGCTAACAAGGGAAATCAAGGATAGTATTAAAACAAAAGATGAAGCATACAGATTAGCCAGAAAAAGTAGCATACCAGAGGACTGGGAGAAATTCAGAGTCCAGCAGAGGAGGACAAAGGGCTTAATTAGGAAAGGGAAAATAGATTATGAGGGAAAACTGGCAAGGAACATAAAAACAGACTGCAAAAGCTTTTATAGATATGTCAAGAGAAAAAGATTAGTTAAGGCAAATGTAGGTCCCTTGCAGTTGGAAACAGGTGAATTGATCATAGGGAACAAGGAGATGGCAGACCAATTGAACAAATACTTTGGTTCTGTCTTCACTAAGGAAGACATAAACCGTCTGCCGGAAATAGCGGGGGACCGGGGGTCTAAAGAGATGGAGGAACTGAGGGAAATCCAGGTTAGTCGGGAAGTGGTGTTAGGTAAATTAAATGGATTAAAGGCAGATAAATCCCCAGGGCCAGATAGGCTGCATCCCAGAGTGCTTAAGGAAGTAGCCTCAGAAATAGTGGATGCATTAGTGATAATTTTTCAAAACTCTTTAGATTCTGGAGTAGTTCCTGAGGACTGGAGGGTAGCTAATGTAACCTCACTTTTTAAAAAGGGAGGGAGAGAGAAAACGGGGAATTATAGACCAGTTAGCCTAACATCGGTAGTGGGGAAAATGCTAGAGTCAGTTATTAAAGATGTGATAGCATTACATTTGGAAAGTGGTGAAATCATCGGACAAAGTCAGCATGGATTTACCAAAGGCAAATCATGTCTGACGAATCTTATAGAATTTTTCGAGGATGTAACTAGTAGAGTGGATAAGGGAGAACCAGTCGATGTGTTATATCTGGACTTTCAGAAGGTCTTCGACAAGGTCCCACATAGGAGATTGGTGTACAAACTTAAAGCACATGGTATTGAGGGTTCAGTGTTGAGGTGGATAGAAAATTGGTTGGCGGACAGGAAGCAAAGAGTAGGAATAAACGGGTCCTTTTCGGAATGGCAGGCAGTGACTAGTGGGGTACCGCAAGGCTCAGTGCTGGGACCCCAGTTATTTACAGTGTATATTAATGATTTGGACGAGGGAATTGAATGCAACATCTCTAAGTTTGCGGATGACACGAAACTGGGTGGCAGTGTTAGCTGCGAGGAGGATGCTAGGAGGCTGCAGAGTGACTTGGATAGATTAGGCGAGTGGGCAAATGCATGGCAGATGCAATATAATGTGGATAAATGTGAGGTTATTCACTTTGGCGGCAAGAACAGGAAAGCAGAGTATTACCTGAATGGTGACCGATTGGGAGAAGGGGAGATGCAACGTGACCTGGGTGTCATGGTGCACCAGTCATTGAAAGCAAGCATGCAGGTGCAGCAGGCAGTGAAGAAAGCGAATGGTATGTTGGCATTCATAGCAAGAGGATTTGATTTAGGAGCAGGGAGGTTCTGCTGCAGTTGTACAGGGCCTTGGTGAGACCGCACCTGGAGTACTGTGTGCAGTTTTGGTCTCCTAACCTGAGGAAAGACGTTCTTGCCTTAGAGGGATTACAGAGAAGGTTCACCAGATTGATCCCTGGGATGGCGGGACTTACATATGAGGAAAGACTAGATAGACTAGGCTTGTACTCGCTGGAATTTAGAAGACTGAGGGGGGATCTTATAGAAACATATAAAATTCTTAAGCGGTTGGAGAGGCTAGATGCGGGAAGATTGTTCCCGATGTTGGGGGAGTCCAGAACCAGGGGTCACAGCTTAAGGATAAGGGAGAAGTCTTTTAGGACTGAGATGAGAAAACATTTCTTCACACAGAGAGTGGTGAGTCTGTGGAATTCTCTGCCACAGAAGGTAGTTGAGGCCAGTTCATTGGCTATATTTAAGAGGGAGTTAGATGTGGCCCTTTTTGCTAAAGGGATCAGGGGGTATGGAGAGAAGGCAGGTACAGGCTACTGAGCTGAATGATCAGCCATGATCATATTGAATGGCGGTGCAGGCTCGAAGGGCCGAATGGCCTACTCCTGCACCTATTTTCTATGTTTCTATGTTTCTATGAGATGAGAACGTTTTTTTTCACACAGAGAGTGGTGAATCTGTGGAATTCTCTGCCACAGAAGGTAGTTGAGGCCAGTTCATTGGCTATATTTAAGTGGGAGTTAGATGTGGCCGTTGTGGCTAAAGGGATCAGGGGGTATGGAGAGAAGGCAGGTACAGGATACTGAGTTGGATGATCAGCCATGATCATATTGAATGGCGGTGCAGGCTCGAAGGGCCGAATGGCCTACTCCTGCACCTATTTTCTATGTTTCTAAACTGGAAATTCTCACAGACGACTCTCAGTCGATGAATTACCTTTAACAGTAAAATATATTTTAGAATGAGAGTCGATCTGCACATGGAATGAAATGCTCAACAAGGTTAAAAGCAGAGATTGAGATGTTGGAATGGCAAAAGATCTTAGAGAACGACTCCACAATACGATTCCAGCTTCCACTGGGAGGGCCAGTGCAGGTGGTATGGCACCCAATCCATCTCCATGTCAGCCTTTCACATGAGGGGATCTGCAGGTAATTACTCACACTTCATCGTCACAGTTGAGGGGTTTCTCCATTCGGAAGCCCTGGGGCAACTTCTCATAAAGCTCAGCACATGTCATTCCACAGTACGGCGTTCCACCTAAAGACAATCGGACGCCAATGAATGGAAATGAAGAAATAAGGAGCTGCAGATGCTTGTTTACAGTAGAAGACAGAGAGTGCTAGAGTAACTCAATGGGTCAGGCAGCATCTCAGGAGAACATGGACAGGAAAGATTTCGGGTATTGCCTGACCCAAAACGTTGTCTATCCATGTTCTCCTGAGATGCTGCCTAATCCACTGAGCTGCTCTTGCACTCTGTGTCTTCTCTCGCCCATTAATGGAAGACGGAAAAAGAAACAGTGCTGTCCTTTGTAACATTAAGATATCTAAGTGGAAGATTGAGGTCCATAATACATACCACCGCCAAGTTCGAAAAGAAGTGAGAAGATTTTTCCAGAGTGATTGTTATGTTTCAACTAATTTCCAAGGCCATTATGACCATTGGGACACGTTTGATTTTGCCACATCTGAATTACGTGCAGGGAGATGAGATTAGTTTATCATAGCGTCATGTTCGGCACAGAAGTTATGGGCTCAAGGTTCCTTTGCTGTACTTTTCTATGTTCTATGCCTTGCTTTATGCATGATTCTTGGTCAAGTGACCTGGTGAAAACTGATCTTCGGGTTTGGCTACTCATCAATATTCCCAGGTAGGTTTCCACCGAATGACTGAGTTAGAATAATTCAGACAAGATCAGGTTTTACTAGACTTATACCAATGATTGGAGACAGTAACCCAGAGAACACAAGTTCAATTTTCATCATGGCAGGATGTAAAATGTAATCAGTTTAAATAAGAGTTTCATCTGCACCGATCCTTTAAAAATCAGCTAATGATATTATGAAGGGATTAGAATAGACTGAGGTACTGGAAAAAGATGGGATTTTGGAGAAACAATCACAAATGAATGGAAACCAAACCTTCAGTAGACTGCAGAATATCAGTGCTGTTGTTACTTACCGAGGCTGACAATCTCCCACAACAACACTCCAAACGACCAACTAAGGAACAGATAAAATTCACATGTAAACCATTTGCAACTTGATTGACATCAAATATAATTTGTAACTGTAATCCTAGAACCCACGCAGTAATCGGGACCTGTCTATGTAGAGAGTATGTAATTCCATAGGTCCATTTTTTTAATAAGCACCGATAACAGGGTTGGCTAATCTGATACTCACTGGCTATTGATGTCTTTAAGCAATAACTAAAGATTGACAAAAGGGAGTAATAATTTGACGGTTCCCTGCATTAATCATGCATGGACCATCTGAGGGATAGGTCTGAAAGTTCCACACCTAAAGATGTGGCAAAAAATTAATATTTTATACCTTGTTTAATAGTTTTCTCCCATGAAATATGCTTGGAGATTTGAAAAGCAGGTGACTTCGAAATGACTTATGACACTTGGGTATGGCACCAGGCAGCCATGGGTGGTACCATAGCAACATTATCACTCCTGTAGAATAGTCTTTCTACTAACCGGGCAGCACGTAACAAAAAACCCTTTTCACTGCTCTTTGGTGCATGTCACAATAAACTAAACTAAACTAAAATAGTTTACATAAAAGGACACAAAGTGCCGGAATAACTCAGCATCGCTGGAGGACAAGGATAGGTGACAGTTTCCAGTCGGGACTCTTCCACAGCCTGAGTCCGCTCCTGTGTCAGGGACTCCTGCACTTGCTTTCAACATAAGATTTATGGAACAAGCTGCCAGAGGAGGTAGTTGAGGCTGGGACTATCCCGACGTTGAATAAACAGTTAGGCAGGTACATGGACAGGACACGTTTGAAGGGATATGGACGAAGCACAGACAGGTGGGACTAGTGTAGCTGGGACATGTTGGCCAGTGTGGGCAAGTCGGGCTGAAGGGCCTGTTTCCACACTGTATCACTCTATGACTCTATGTGCCATCCCTTTACCCTTTGCCTATCTTTCCCAAATCTCCTGCGTTCAGCCTTTGCTTGAGCAGTTAATGGGCTTTGAACCTCCAAATTGCTTCTGAAACATTTTCACTTTACATCTCCGCGCAACCCGTCTCACATGATTTCAACGTTCCCTCCAAAGCAAATTTTAAAAAAAAAATCTGTATAGGAAGCAACAGCAATGCAGGAAGCATTTATTTTTGAGTAGCTGACCATCACACCAACGTGGTTGAATGAACACAAGCTGTTTCCTGAGGAAGGTTAATTTTAATTGCATGGTTCCAACTGAGCGCGTCGGTGAGCAGATACACATTTCCCTGAAAAACCAGAAGCTGCTCCACAGGATTGAGCAGTACACTGCACTGTCAGCATTTAACCACCAAGGTGTGTCAACCCTTTATGAGTGCATTGTGCTGAAACATGAAACTAAAGATAAATGTGAGGGGAATCGATCGCTCCATATACTCATGGGAAAAAGGTCTAGGACAAAATGGCATAAAGAGAGAAAATCTTGAACCAGGATGCTTCCAGCAACTTTTTGATTGTTCATAAGATCATAAGATCATACGTGTTGGAAAATAACTGCAGATGCTGGTTTAAATCGAAGGTAGACACAAAATGCTGGAGTAACTCAGCGGATCAGGCAACATCTCAGGAGAGAAGGAATGGGTGACGTTTCGGGTCGAGACCCTTCTTCAGTCTGAAGAAAGGTCTCGACCCGAAACGTCACCCGTTCCTTCTCTCCTGAGATGCTGCCTGACCCGCTGAGTTACTCCAGCATTTTGTGTCTACCATAAGATCATACGTGATAGGAGTAGAATTAGGCCATTCTGTACGTTTCAATGAAGTACCCCCCTCATTCTTCTAAACTCCAGCCATTACAGGCCCAGTGCCGTCAAATGCTTAGGTTAAGCTACTAATTTCTGGGATCATTCCTCAGATATGGATCATTCCTCAAAATATTGCTCACAGTATTCCAAATGCGGCCTGACCAGTGCCTTATAGAGCCTCACCAGAGTTGTCATCTTCTTGTATTTATACCACTTGGGCCACAGAAGGAGGCTATTCAGCCCAGCATGTCTATGTCATCTCCCAAGGGTCCTCTCCCCCTCTTCTCTTGTTTCCCTGCACCATTGCAGCCAATTCTTTCTAACACATGCCCTCAACTAGGGCGGCACGGTGGCGCAGCGGTAGAGTTGCTGCCTTACAGCGAATGCAGCGCCGGAGACTCAGGTTCGATCCTGACAACGGGTGCTGTACTGTGCGGAGTTTGTACGTTCTCCCCGTGACCTGCGTGGGTTTTCTCCGAGATCTTCGGTTTCCTCCCACACTCCAAAGACATACAGGTATGTAGGTTAATTGGCTGGGCAAATGTAAAAATTGTCCCTAGTGGGTGTAGGATAGTGTTAATGTGCGGGGATCGCTGGGCGGCGCGGACCCGGTGGGCCGAAGGGCCTGTTTCTGCGCTGTATCTCTAAATCTAAAAAAAATCTAAAACAACTCTTCTTTGATTCTTTTTTACATTAATCTACATGAAGAGGTAATTTATATTATGTCCTGCCTTTTTCCAGGGAAGTAGGCATCGAGATATGCTTTAATCTGCTGTTGCCAGGACAACCATCCTTGAAGCCAAGAATACATTTTTAAGAACTTTCAAACTTGAAGACTACAAGATGGCGCCCAGAATGTGTCGACTCATTTTTTGTCTTTTCATCTCTGGTCTTTGTCCAACCATTTGCCAATCAAGCCCCCTCCAACCCCAGCCTCCCCTCACCTGTATCCATCTATCACTTGCCAGGCATTGTCCTGCCCCCACCTCTCTTCCAAGTTTCACCGCCCCACTACAATCAGTCTGAAGAAGGGTCCTGACCCGAAGCGTCGCCTATCCATGTTCTCCAGAGATGCTATCTGACCTGTTGAGTTACTCTAGTACATGGTGTCTTTCCTGTCAAGTACACCTGGAGACATCATTGCCCTTTGCGAAGTATGTTATCTGCATTGGACATTTTATCTGTTTGGTTCGCTTTCCTGGAGAAAACCTTTCTATTCGTGGGAGACACCTTGGTCGTGTGCTCTGTTTGATGGAGCTCGTGGAGTCTCTGTGGACCCTGTGCTGTAGTGCACTCTTTCTTCTGAATCCCACTGTATATCGTCCATTGTTCCCAACTCACTGGCTGACACAATGCAATACACTGGCTGACACAGTAGTGGATACTCTAAGGAAGAACAGTTTTAGGCCAAGGATTGGTTTCGATAATCATTTTGTCGAAATAATAAAGGGAATTACTTGCGTAGATATAAAATAATCCGTAACTTTGTGAATGAGCATATAACAAAAATAAATTAAAATATTTAAAAAAGATAATGGGAAACCCTTTAGTAGTAATTGACTTCACAGTCAATAAATCTGTAACAAGGCTGCATTTTCAGCAATGTTGCAAGCATTTTTCAATCTAAAAGGGGTTTGAGAAATTGTCCATCGTACACTCTGATTTTCCTTCCTATGTGGGTTAATGTAAAAATGAATCTTGCGGTATACAGAAATGGGAAGTGTTAACTTCCCCTACAAGATTGCAACATTTCTTCCATATGTGTGTGCAAGCTATACATTTCCATAAGTCTAATGGAGTATGGTTACGCCCTGTCTTCCCAATGTGACATTTTCAGTTGCATGGGCACATTAATGAATGATCTACTGCAGTAAGCAGAGAAACATGCCCTTATCATCGATTACTCACACGTCGCTTTTTGTTGTATAGACACTGTAGTTCAAAGACTCGATTGCCATCCAGCGCACTGGGAGTCTCCCCTAAACAATGTGCAGAGGGAGATAGGTAAAGGCATCAATCAACAGGTTGAATGGAGAAAGTACAGGTCTCGTCCGAAAATACAATGAGAAAAATTGGCCCTTGTGTATGTAGGCTAGTGTCAGTGTGTGGGGATTGCTAGTCGGAATGGACTCGGTGGGCTGAAGGGCCTGTTTCCGCGCTGTATCTCTAAACTGAATTAATTTTGCTAGTTTCAACTTTAGGAATATACTTTTCTTCCTTGGGTTTAAAATGTATTTATTTCTGTCACTGAGCTTTCTCGTTCCTTTAGGAAGGAGATGAGGAGGAATTTCTTTAGTCAGAGAGTGGTGAATTTGTGGAATTATTTGCCACAGAAGACTGTGGAGGCCAAGTCAATGGATATTTTAAAGGCAGAGATAGATAGATTCTTGATTGGTGTAGGTGTCAGGGGTTATGGGGAGGAGGCAGGAGAATGGGGTTAGATAGATCAGCCATGATTGAATGGCGGAGTAGACTTTATGGGTCAAATGGCCTAATTCTGCTCCTATCATTAATTACCTTATGACCTTTAACTCGATGATGGAAAAAGATCATTTTAAATTAAAAAACCCTATTTATTCTGTTAGGTTTTACAATGTCCTCGCTGCAAGTAAAATATAAACAAACTCAAAAATACAGACATTAACAATAATCGTATAAAACCTAATCTTATTAGCCAACGACCCACATGCAATTAGTTTTGGTGTACAAGATGTACCTCTCATGACCAAAAGAACAGAAGAAAATTGGAACAGGAATAGCCCAACTGGCCCCTCAAACCTATCCTGCCATTTGATCCTGCCATTTGATCACATGGCTGATCTAACACAGGCTTCATTTTCATTTTGTCAATTTTTAACTCCCCCCTCCAACTTTTTTAGCTCCTTCACAATTATACATGAAGCAGACGTTTACATCAGTTTTCACAAAGTACCAGAAAGTGAAATTAGTGAACGAGTGTTCTGCTGCCAATTTGAACACATCACCAGAGACCCGGTTTCGCTCCCGACCTCAAGTGTTGGCTGTGTGGAGTTTGCACGTTTTCCCTGCGAATACGTGCGTTTCCTCCAGGCGCTCCGGTTTCCTCCCGCATCCCAAAACGTGTGGGTTTGTGGGTTGATTGTCCTCTATAAATTGCCCTTAGCATGTAGGGAGTGAACGCGAAAGTGGGAAAACATAGAACCAGTGCTGACAGGTGATTGATGGTCCGCGTGATCTCGGTGGGCCGAAAGGCTTGTTTCCAAGCTGTATCTCTAAACTAAACTGAAGCTCAAAAGTAGGAGAAATGTATTAGCAGTTAGTGTATTTGTGTTGGTTGAGAGAACGGCAAGGGAATTCACTGTTCTCATTTGTAGAGTGCCATTAACTTTATCATCAAGTGTGCAGGAAGGAACTGGTTTGTTTTAATGCAACACTCTTCAGAAGATCACTGAAGTGTTAGCCTGGAGAATATGCACAGGTCCAGGAATCCTCTCAGTTAAAGGTAGTTGAATTATAGGTTTTTAACGAGCGTGGAAATAAGAAGACCTTACTTAATCTTACCATGGTCTTTTTCACATACACCTCTTCCCCTCGGGACAGCCCAAAGTCTGCGATTTTAGCCACAAGGTTTTCTCCCACCAGTACATTCCTGGCTGCAAGATCCCTGTGAATGAACTGAGAAAAAGACTCACATCAGACCTGAAATCAAAAGCAATACTCTGGCTTCAAAGCACAAATCATAGTGGATTAAGGCTGTGAAATGTGGTATTCCGGCACGGTGGCGCAGCGGTAGAGTTGCTGCCTTACAGCGATAGCAACACCAGGAACCCGGGTTCGATCCCAACTACGGGTGCTGTCTGTACGGAGTTTGTATGTTCTTGCCGCGACCTGCGTGGGTTTTCTCTGAGATCTTCAGTTTCCACCCACACTCCAAAGACGTAGAGGTTTGTAGGTTAATTGGCTTGGTATAATTGTAAATTGTCCCTAGTGTGTGTCGGATAGTGTTACTGTGCGGGGATTGCTGGTCGGTGCGGACTCGGTGGGCCAAAGTGTCTGTTTCCATGCTGTATCTCTAAAATAAACTAAACTGAATTCTGACACAGGAAGTGAGGTTTGAAGGTCTTTTGGGCTTCTGCATTAACTACCTCTGTTTATTTGCATGAGCAAAACACAAAGTGCTGGAGGAACCCAGTGGGTCAGGCAGCATCTATCTGTAGAGGGAATGGATAGGCAACATTTTGGGTCAGGATCTTTCCTCAAACTGTCAGTCTGCACATTTTCTCTGCATTAATGTGTAAGTGTAACAGGGAAAAGAGTAATGAGGAAAAAATAGATCAGCCACGATCGTCTGGCAGAGCAGTCTCGATGGGCTGAATGGCCTAATTCTGCTCCTATGTCTTATGGTCAAAAGCAAACAAGGATCTTGGGTTTGGATGGGAATGTGATTATTCACATGAGACTGACCAGGTGGGTTAAAAGAAAGCAGAAGTTAGTGCATCGCGTTACATATTGAAGATCTCTTGCCAAATGAGTACTGAATTTGCTTCCATTGTGTAGGGAGTGGATACAAAAGTGGGATAAAATATAACTCGTGTGAATGGGTCGGCGTGGACATAGTGGGCCAAAGGGCCTGTTTCCATGCTGTGTCTCTAATAACAAAAAAATAATGCTTTGATTCAAGATCTGCCTGTGTTCCATATTTCCAGTGTATAATAGCTGCATGTGTGCAGGTGTGCACCAAACATCACTTTACTCTCTAGGTGGACCCCACGTTGTACAAAAAAATGGGTGCCACTGTGCCCAAATACCCTCTCCAATACCTGTGCTCACCTGCTTCTCACTGAGATACTGCATTCCTTTTGTAACATCAGATGCAAACTGGAGAAGCTGTTGAGAGGTCAGTGTGGATGCAGTTCCATGCTCTCTTGCAAACACCGGATCGGTTTCCAGAACTCTGCTCTTTCGTAAAAAGTCCAACAGGTTTCCATAAGGGGCATATTCAATGGCAATGTACAGGTAACCTGGTCACACAACAGATGCAGTTAAAAAATTTGCATGAATCTAATAATTTCAGATACCATATAATTGGTAAGAGCATGCTTTAAGATAATCTTTCTCTTGACTTTTGCAAAAACGTTGATCCCCTCTTTATCCCATGCCCATCCTTCGAACTAACCATTAACGTCTGTGCACACTCTTTCCTTCTTCCCACCCCCCACACCACCTCCCCCCCTCCCACCCCCCACTCTCCTCTGTGCCCCAACTGGGCTCACATCTATTTCAGCCCATTCTCCTACCCACTCCCCAAAACCTGTGACGCCCGAACTAATCAAGAACCTACCAATCTCCACTTTAAAAATACCCACTGACGGCCTCCATAGCCATCTGTAGCAATGAATTCCACATATGCACTACCCTCTGGCTAGAGAAAATCCTCCTCATCTAAATTCTAGAGTTCTTTAACAATTGCTGGGAGACAATAGACAATAGACAATAGGTGCAGGAGTAGGCCATTCGGCCCTTCGAGCCAGCACCACCATTCAATGTGATCATGGCTGATCATTCTCAATCAGTACTCAATCATACTCAATCAGTCCAAGTTCCTGCCTTGTCCCCATACCCCCTGACTCCGCTATCCTTAAGAGCTCTATCTAGCTCTCTCTTGAATGCATTCAGAGACTTGGCCTCCACTGCCTTCTGAGGCAGTGAATTCCACAGATTTACAACTCTCTGACTGAAAAAGTTTTTCCTCATCTCCGTTCTAAATGGCCTACCCCATATTCTTAAACTGTGGCCCCTGGTTCTGGACTCCCCCAACATTCGGAACATGTTTCCTGCCTCTAACATGTCCAACCCCTTAATAATCTTATATGTGTTCCATAGTTTACATAAGAGTTTGATTTCCGTAAGTCAAGCTTTCCATAAACCATGGGGCCCCTGTACACAGTTGCCGAATACAAGCAAGTCTGAAAATCTTATGAGACACATAATTTGGAGTTGTGCATTTCATCAGCATAAAGACTACAGTGAGAATCTCCTCAGATGGAGAGAGTTAATATTTCAGGTGACAATGTCCTATCATCAAAATATTGACCTGAAATATTGTTTCTCTCACCATTGCTACCGTCTGATGTATTTACAGTATTTTCTGTTTTTATGTCAAATACTGCTGCATTTTCTTCTGGAATCCTATTTTGATCGGTTATTTGAAATTGCAAAGAGTTTGAAAGACTAGCCAGACCCTTTGTAGTGTTGAGTCCTATATTCTCACTCTTTTTTTTAACTCCCTGCACAATTCTGGTGGATTTCAGTTCCTACCTCTGTTCTCACAGGCTCCGAGCAGGTTAATGATGTTGGGATGATGTCCAAGTTTACACAAAACCTCCAACTCTCCCGCAAAGTCCCGGTGATCATTCTCAGAGGCGAATTCTGCGTGAGTTACAACACGGTGGCGTTACATACGTTTCTAACATGTCATCCAATAGTAAATGCTGGCAGGTGTGATCAAAACACAGTCGCTTGAAACACAGTCACAAATAAAATGTCCAGGTGCACATTCATAGAGGAGAGTACTCCAAATAATTCTTTCACCATTCAGTAAACCAAGAAAACACAAACATTGTTCAAAAGCACTTGCAGTCTGGTGTTTCGGAAAGAAAACTGCAGATGCCGGTTTAAATCGAAGGTAGACACAAAATGCTGGAGTAACTCAGCGGGTCAGGCAGCATCTCAGGCCCATTCCTTCTCTCCAGAGATGCTGCCTGATCCACTGAGTTACTCCAGCATTTTGTGTCTACCTGCAGTCTGTTGTAGTTAGTCTTACCAGTTTACCTTCAAGAAGGAAAATTATTCAAGTTTATTTACATACATGATTTTACGTTGATGATTATTGGGATAAGATCACCAAGGTTTCAGCAATTTCCATATATCCTTACAGCATCAAAGGGGGCGATTTGGCTCATCGGGACAATGCTGGCTCACAGAGCATACCCACCAATTCCATTCCCAAATTAATTTTTCCTCTAGCCTATTCTCCCCGTATCCTCTGTACATCAATGCTGTACATTAAATGCCTTAAAAGATATTTTGTGATAAGCTTAAGAGTGCTAACTTGGGTTCCCGTTTGACTAGAACAGTTGAAAATGGGTTAATGTTTAAAAAAAAAAGCTTTTTAAGTCAAATTCAGTTCATCACTTACAAGCAACCAAACTTTGTTATAACTCTATTGACATGTTTGCAGATGGCACCATCATAATGGGCTGGATCTTAAAGAATGATGAGACGGAGTATAGGAAGGAGCTAGAGAGCTTCATAGCGTGGTCTGAGGAAGGGTCTCGACCCGAAACGTCATCGATTCCTTTTCTCCAGAGATGCTATATTCTCCTGACCCATTGAGTTACTCCAGCTTTGAGTCCATTTAATGTGTGAAGACAAACTTCCCCTCAATGTCAGCAAAACAAAGGAGCGGGCCATTGACTTCAGGAAGCAGTGGAGCATATATAGCTCCACCTGCATCAAAGGTACTGAAGGAGATGGTCCAGGGCTTCAGGTTCCTAGGTGTAGATGTCACCAACAATTTACCCTGGTCCACCCACGTTGATTCCACAGCCCTAAAAGCACATCAACTCCTTCTCTTCCTCAGGTCTAAGGAAATTCGGCATGTGTCCAATGATCGATGCCACATGAGACTGCACATCCATGCTATCGTAGTCTACGATGGGCCCACACCACCATAGAGAGCATCCTACTGGATCACATCACAATATCGATTGGCAGCCCCTCTGCCCAAGACCACAAAAAATCACAGAGAGCTTTGGATATAGCCCAGCCCATCGTGCAAACAGCCTCCCCACACTCCACTTAATCAACCCCATCTACATTTTGCACTGCCTCGGGAAAGCAGCCAACATAATCAAGAACCAAACATCCCGGCCATTTCCTCTTCTTCCTACTTGTGTTGGGCCGCAGATACAAAAGCTTGAAAGCACGAACCACCAGGTTCAAGAACAGTTCCTTTCCAGTTATCAGACAATTGAACAGACCTCTCATAAGCTAGGTGCGTCTTCCCCATCTCCCGACCTACTCATTGCAGCCTTTGCACTTTCTTTAATCTGCACTTTCAAATTCAATTGTAATGCTATATACTGCACTCTACTTTCTTGCACAACCTGTTGCACTCACATATAGTTCTTGATGGTACATCTTATTAAATAATAATATAATTTGCCTGGATAGAACCCAAAACAAAAATTTTCACGCGATCTCAATCCATGTGACAATAATAAACTAATATCCATACAAAGTTTTAAGTGACTCAACATACAGTCACAAAAGAAAAGTTATTTTCCAGTGGTATTCAATGCTAATTTAGCTTAAAATTCCACACCTGGTTTTTTTGGCTGGTCGAATACAACTTTGGGAGACTGTACCAACAAAAGCCAACAGAGGAGAAACTCAAGACCAGATCAGCTCGTTTTTAACACGAATTAAATGGAGTCACAGAGTCGTACAGAGCAAACACGGACCAACCCATCCACGCTGACCATCTAAATTAATCCCATTCGCCCATATTTGACCCATATCCCTCCAACCATCTTCTTTTAAAAGACACCTTTTAACATCTTGATTGCAGCGTTCATCTTTAGTCCATCCTTTTTAATTAGCGCTTTGATAACTTGTCCAAAGTTTCCTTCTCCGATAACATCCTCGAATTTGATGTTGTCCCATTCCAGGATAGGGTAGGTGAGAGGCTCGCTCTGTGGTTTAGGCCTTCGTGTCAGTGTCAGCGTCCCGGAGTTAAACTGAAGGACTGTCTCTTCACCCTCAGAACAAAGAGAAATAATTGGTTAGTTAAGCACTGCTTTTATGGGCTCCCCCTGGTCACAGCAGATTTAGTTTAGTTTAGTTTCGAGATATAGCGCGGAAACAGTCCCTTCGGCCCACCGGCTCCACCCCGACCAGTGATCCCCGCATATTAACACTATCCTACGCACACTTGGGACAGTTTTTACATCTGCCAAGCCAATTTACCTACATACTTGTACGTCTTTGGAGTGTGGGAGGAAACTGAAGACCTCGGAGAAAACCCAAGCGGTCACGGGGAGAACGTACAAACTCCGTACAGACAGCACCCGTAGTCAGGATCGAACCTGGGTCTCCGGCGCTGCAAGCTCTGTAAGGCAGCAACTCTACCGCTGCACCACCGTGCCGCCCTAGTACTACCATAATGCCAAGATTGTAATGCCAAGAGACCTTCTGGTTTGTGGAGTGTGACTGCCTCCACCCTGGATTTATGTTGACACAATTAAGGATACCTGAAGAAGGGTCCTGAACTGAAACATCACCTCTCCATGTTCTCCAGAGATGCTGCCTGACCTGATGAGTTACCTCAGCAATTTTTGTCCTTTCGTGTAAACTAGCATCTGCAATTCCTTGTTTCTACATAAGGATATAATCTTATATGTGTGCAAGAATTCCAAAGGGAAGCTAGTTCATTTTCCAATCTTATATTATACCCCTCCCTCTCCATGTCCACCTACCACCACGAACGCTATCCTGCACACAAAGAACAATTTACAAAAGCCAATTAACCTGCAAACCTGCATGTCTTTGGGATGTGGGAGAAAACGTATGCGGTCACAGAGAGAACATGCAAACTCAGCACAGACAGCACTCGGAGTCAGGATTGAACACTGGTCGCTGGCACTGTAAGGCAGCAACTCAACCACTGCGCCACTGTGCCGCCCATAGATTGAGGTTGCTTGTCTGGAGATGCTGTTGGAGTAACCTTGATCAGTTTCTGCATTGCATTTTGTAAACTGGCTGACCGAGTACTTACTGATCCGGACTGGTATGTGAAGGTTCGACGTCGCTGGCAGAGGGTCTTACGAATGCAGAAGAGGCCCAGGAGTGCCAAGAGGATGGTCATACAGGTGGCGGACACTGAGGCCACAATGGCCATCAACAGCTGCTGGTCACTTCCAGGGGGCTGTTCCAAACTTCCCACTACTTGAAACACGCTGGATGTAGCTGGGGAAAAGGAAAATGTCCAACGTGAGGAAGCAGTCATCTTTTCAGTTAACTTGCAATGATCTCATTCTTGGCCCTCAATGGCTTTAACAATTTATTTTAGTTTAGCTTAGCTTAGTATTGTTTAGGGACACAGCACGGAAACAGGCCCTTCGGCCCACCGAGATCACGCCGACCTGTGATCCTCGTGCACTAGCACTAGGGACAATTTACAATTTTTACCAAAGCCAATTAGCCTGCAAACCTGTACATCTTTGGAATGTGGGAGGAAACCCGAGCACCCAGAGAAAACCCACATGGGTCGCGGGCCAAACGCACAAACTCTGTACGGACCGCACCCGTGATTAGGGTCGAACCCAAGTCTCTGGCGCTATAAGGCAGCATCACCACTGCTGCGTCACTGTGCCGCCCATAAATCTTAAATTAATGAGGAAACCACCAAACCAAAGTCCGACCACCAATGTATGAAAGCACTCAATGTGAGGCTTTGTTTGATGTGTGAGAATTCTTGGTGTGACGACTTGTTTGCAAATGTTCCTTGCTCTGAACACAAATATGAAGCTGTACAGATAAGTGTCTACATGGATCTCAGTGCCAACTGTTAGTCAAGTCTTTAAAACTCTTACCTGGTGGAGTTGCTGCAGTGCGAAGCTCTTTCATTGGGTTTGGGTGGCTTTCACCCTTATTGTTTATGGCTACAACCTCCACTAGGTAGGGAGTCTCGGGCTGCAACCCAAGCAAGACGTGCTCCGACGTTGGCGTCTCCGCCAAATTGAAGGTTGTCACTTCAGGAAATGTCGTGGCCCCATAGACTTTACACTTTATGATCACAGAGGAGATGGCATGTTTTGGAAGTACCACCCAGGAGATCACTGCAGATGTGTCGGTAATGTTTGATACCTTAACATCATAAGGTGCTGGAGGAATTGCTGGATTTCAAAACAAAAACAATAGTTACTGAGGACTCCTGCGGGTCTCCCTCGACTCCAAGGATATTGCTGGCCAGTAATTGTGACCTTAAATGTATTGATGGGATATGGCCTTCGCTGGGTTGACCAGCATTTATTGTGCACCTCTAATTGTTCTGACGAAGGTGGTGGTGAACCACTGAAGTTTAGTTTAGTTTAGAGATACAATGTGGAAATAGGCCATTCGGCCCATTGAATCTACACCGACCAATGATCACCCATACACTAGTTCTATCCGACACACTGGGGGCAATTTACAGAAGCCAATTAACCTACAAGACCTGCACGTCTTTGCAATGTGTTACAGGTAGTTATGGATTAGTTGGTAGCCCTCTTGCCCCTGTATCACTGGATTGTGGATCCAAATCCCTCTCCACGAATCAACGCAAAAATTCTGTGCTGCCATTCAGCGTATTTCTAAGGGAATGCTACTTGGTCTGAGGTGTTGCCTTTTAGATTTGGTATGTACAAAGGATTCTGAAGGTCTGCCTTCTCAGGTGAGGGCACAACATTTGTTCAAACAAAAACGAGCAAATTCTGCTTAATATTTATCCCTAACATAACAACAGTAAAAAAAGATAATCTTCATATTCTTGTACGTTTGGGTTTTTAAGCGGCATGGAAACAGGCCCTTCGGCCCAACTTGCCAATGACGACCGAGGTGCTACAGGTTCCACCAGCCTGCATTTGGCCCAAAGCCCTCCAAACCTTTCCTATCCATATACTTATCCAAATGTCCCTGAAATGTTGTGAGAGGACCTGCCTCAACTACCTCCCTTGGCAGAATATGCGTACAGATGTTTCCTTCATGGTAGGTGTCTATTGTTCCAAATATGGCCATCAAGAAATTGGAACATTCTGAGACTATGAAAGATTCGTATATGTATAAATTCTTTTAATAAAGGTACAGGGTAATTTTTTTCAAGTTTTATTGTCTCATGCGGATTTTCTTACCATTAGGGACCAAGCTGGAACTGGCTAACAATCATGAGGTAGGGAAAGTCCAGGAGGGTTGTGAGCAGCTGATGGTGGTAGAATGGAATTCCTCTTCCCCCTCAGAAGAAACATTAATGCACTCTCACACAATTCCTTATTAAAGAGACCCCCTCAGAAGAAATTAAAAACTCAAAGATTCCTGCCTCAATCCCAACCTATCTAGTTCTTGAAAATTTTGAAATCTTTGAATTGTTTCCCTTTGTGACTGGTGTCTACACTCACACAAATGGCCATCGAGGACAGATTGCATGGAATTAAAATTCATAAGGTGAATGTCAAAAACTCACAATGTGAATTCTATTTCAGGGAATGTGAAAATTGGCCATGGCAAGAGAAGAAAACACAAAGGGTGAATGGAGTGAAGCAGCCAAAAGGCAAGAGGTCGAAAACAGTGAAAAGTCTCACTTACAGTCACTGAAGGTCCAGGATGTGATGGGTGCACTCCATTCACCAGCAATTTTAGACTGGGCGCGGACACGGAATTGATACAGTGTGCTGGGACTCAGATCGTGGATGGTTTGGTTTCCAGCTGCTGCATCAATCCACCGAGGCTCGCTGGGTGGCTCCATCTGCTGGTACTCGATGGTGTACTTGATTATTTCCTTTGTGTTGAGAGGTGGCTGCCACTTCAAGGTTATGCTGGTCAGGGACAGGGGTATGGCCTGAAGCTCTCTGGGAGATGGGGGACCTGCACAGGCAGAACCAACATTTTTAATCATATAGCACTGGCGGCCAAACCAGATACCACCAGCACACGCAGAACAGAACAGAGTTTAGTCTAAGAAAATAACTGCAGATGCTGGTACAAATCGACGGTATTTATTCACAAAATGCTGGAGTAACTCAGCAGGTCAGGCAGCATCTCAGGAGAGAAGGAATGGGCGACGTTTCGGGTTGAGACCCTTGTTCAGACTTAGTTTAGTTTAGAGATACAGTGCGGAAACAGGCCCTTCGGCCCACCGAGTCCGCGCCGACCAGCGATCCCCGCACACTAGAAGAAGGGTCTCGACCCGAAACGTTACCCATTCCTTCTCTCCTGAGATGCTGCCTGACCTGCTGAGTTACTCCAGCATTTTGTGAATAAATACCTTCGAGCATCGAGCATTCTTTGCTTAACTACCAGAGTACAACATGGTCATGCTGTTATATTATGCATTTTGTGTGCCTAACCCTAATGTCACCAAATAGCCTAATAAATTTCGACAGAGTTTAGGGTGGCACAGTGGTGCAGTGGTAGAGTTGCTGCCATACAGCGCCAGAGACCCGGGTGCGATCTTGACTATGGGTGCTGTCTGTACGCAGTTTTAGATTTTTTTATTTTTTAGATGTATAGATACAGCGCGGAAACAGGCCCTTCGGCCCACCAAGTCCGCGCCGCCCAGCGATCCCCGCACATTAACACTATCCTGCACACACTAGGGACAATTTTTACATAATACCCAGTCAATTAACCCACATACCTGTACGTCTTTGAAGTGTGGGAGGAAACCGAAGATCTCGGAGAAAACCCAAGCAGGTCACGGGGAGAACGCACAAACTCCGTACAGACGGCGCCCGTAATCAGGATCGAACCTGAGTCTCCGGCGTTGCATTCGCTGTAAGGCAGCACCTCTACCGCTGCGCCACCGTGCCGCCCAGTTTGTACGTTCTCTCCATGACCACGTGGGTTTTCTCCAGGTGCTCTTGCTCCCTCCCACATTACAAAGACATGCAGGTTTGTAGGTTAATTGGCTTCTATAAATTGTTCCTTGTGTGTAGGATATAACTAGTGTACAGATGATTAATGGTCGGTATGGACTCAGTGAGCTGAAGGGCCTGTTTCCATGCTGTATCTCTAAACTAAAAAACTAACAAAGTGCTGTTGAAAGGATCCTTACTGGCTACATGGTTCCTTGGTACAGCAATTCCAACGCAACGTAGTCTGGCCTGTTATATGTCCAGCCCTGTCCACATTTAAAAGCATCTACATGAGATGTTGCTTCAAGAAGGGGGCATTTATCACAAAGGATCCCCATCATCCAGGCCTTGCCACCTTCTTGCAGCCATTGCCAGGCAGGATGTACAGAAGCCTGAGGTTCCACAACATCAGGTTCAAGAACAGCTACTTTTCTACTACCATCAGACGATGGCGGTGCTGGCTCGAAGGGCTGAATGGCCTATTCCCGCACCTATTGTCTATTATCAGGTTCGGACCTGAACTGCACATCCCCAATCCTACCTCAGCAATAGGAATCTATGGACCACCTCTTGCACCACCATGGATTTGTGTCTAATTGTGTTTTTGCACTAATGTCTTGTTTTGCATGGTTATTTTCTTTTCACTGTCTTGTCTATGTATAATATATGTATCCTTTCCACGCCTCCAGTCGTCCCCCCCCCCCGTCCCCCTCCCCCCCCCCGCTACCTCTATCTTTCAGTCTGAAGAAAGATTCTAGCTCGAAAATGTTATCTATTCCTTTTCTCTGATGCTGCCTTACTCCAGCAGTTTATGCCTATCTTTGGTGTGAACCGGTATCTGGAGCTCCTTTCTATACATTATCTATAATTTATGTTCTGCTGTGTTGTCTGATTCGATGTGCCTCTAATGCTGCTACAAGCAAGATTTTCATTGTACCTGTACCTCAACATTCTTGTTCATATGCCAATAAACGTGGTCACATTGACTGCTGAGGAGGCCTAAAATACCCTTTCTCTGGCAGCCACTGTACAGTATCAGGAAAAGCTGTGATGAAAGTGGAGTAAAACACTTTGCTATTGGGGTTGGGAAGGAGTAAAGTTTGGGGAAGAAGGCAAAAGGCAGCAATCTCCAAAGTATGTTCCCATCCCTCACATGATCCCATCTTCTGGTCATAGAAACAAAAAAGATAGGTCAGGAGTAGGCCATTCGGCCCTGTGAGCCAGCACCGCCATCCAATATGATCACGGCTGATCATCCAAAATCAGTACCCCATTCCTGCTTACCCCCAAATCCCTTGATTCCGTTCGCCCTAAGAGCTATATCTAGCTCTTTCTTGAATATATCCAGTGAATTGGCCTCCACTGCCTTTAGTGGCAGAGAATTCCACAGATTCACAACTCTCTGGGTGAAAAAGCTTTTCCTCATCTTACATTTTTCCTGCATCTAGCCTGTCCAATCCCTTAAGAATTATATATGTTTCTTTTAGATCCCCTCACATCCTTCTAAATTCTAGTGAATAGAAGCCCAGTCGGTCCATTCTTTCACGGTCAACTCCCATGCATAATTTCTCTGCGTTTAGCCGAGTTAAATCTGTTACAAGAGCACTTGATGCCAACTCTGATGAAGAAATCTAACTCTGATTAGACCGTAATGTTGTATCCTTATTGTTTTGATGTGTTTATGCTTTATTCTTAATTGTTTGTGTTGTCATTTGTGAGCGGAGCACCAAGGCACATTCCTTGTATATGCACATACTTGGCCAATAAACTTATTCATTCATCATTATTATTATTATTAAATCTATCTCCGCAAATACTAAGGGTCGTCAAAGTAATGAAATACACAACATTAAGCAAAAAATGCATTAAAATCATCTACTATCTGTTCTTTACTGCCCACCTTTCTTGTGGTAAGAGATTCTAAGACTTAATTCACTTTTTCCAATATTCTGCTTTCAATTTCCACAAAAGAATCTCATTTGGTAAAATAGCCAGAAATATATTCAATTTTTTTTCTTCCAGTTTACAATGCTAGGAAAAAAAACCTATCAATTATTCCAGTTACCTGCATCCACTTGCACTTTAACTGGGTCAGATGGGGTCCCAAGGCTTCCACAGTGGAATGCTGTGACATACATCTCGTACGTATGGCCAGGCTCCAGGTCTCTAATGTCTGTGGACCGCACAGAGAAGGGCTCCACTCTGATCTCTTTCTTCACTGAATTCTCAAGGTCAATGACTTCGACGATGAACCCACTTCCATTCCCGCGATCTTTGGAAATATTCCAGCTGATGGAGATGGTGTCCCTCTTCTTGGTCAACACCCGATCAATCTTTGGCACCATGGTGGGTTCTGAAGGAAGAAATAATCATTAATTTTGATGTATCGTGCACAGGGGGAGGTGTGATGTTAAAATATACAAGATTCTGGAGGGGAGGGGGGGGGCAGTTGGGGGGGAGGGGGGGCTTGACCATGTAGGTGGTGAGAATATGTTTTTCCCCAAATGCACATCTCTAGAACTCCAGAGGACATGGGTTCAAAATGAAGGGGAAAAGATTTAATAGGAATCTGAGGGGTAACTTTTACACACAAAGAGTGGTGGGTGCATGGAACAATCTGCCAGATGAGGTAGTTGAGGCTGGGACTATCCCAACGTTTAAGAAACAGTTAGACAGGTACATGGATAGGACAGGTTTGGAGGGATTTAGGCCAAGCGCAGACAGGTGGGACAAGTGTAGCTGGGACATGTTGGCCGGTGTGGGCAAGTTTTTAAAAAATATTTCAAAATATACTTTATTCTAGAAATAAATAAATACAAATATATACAAAAGATGTTCCTTCCAAAACTCCATTCGACAGAGGCTATACATACATTCAATACATATATTCAATACACCAATTACACACAATTACCCCCCACCCTTGCCAATCATGTGGCCCACTGGCCTGATATCCCTTCCCTTATTTTGAGGGGCGTCTCCACCACACCCTGCCCCCCATGTCCGGCAGTGGAAGGACCCTAGACTGTGGCCCTCCCCCACAGAGCCTTGGCGTTGGCTGCACCAAGCTTCAGTGTGTCCCTCAGCTCGTACTCCTGCAGTCTGCAGCGGGCCAGTCCGCAACATTCCCCGACGGACAGCTCGCTCCGCTGGGTGGTCAACAAAGCTCGAGCAGACCAAAGGACGTCTTTCACCGAATTCATGACCTTCCAGCAGCACTCGATGTCAGTCTCTGAATGAGTCCCTGGGAACAGTTCGTAAATCACAGAGTTCTCTAAAAATATGGAACGCTTTAAGAATTTGTGCGTTGGGCTGAAGGGCCTGTTTCCATACTGTATCACTCTATGACTCTAACTGGGAATCAAAGTTTCAATGTGGGTAGGGGAGTCATCCATTTAGGTCAGGATGAAGTGGAATTCCTGTCTTTCAGAGGGAGAACAGTCTGGGTTGGAATTCCCCAGACATACATGAAGGCTACTGTGAAATATATTCAAGCCATAATGAGACAGCACTTATAGCAATAAGTAAACATGCAGGTACAGCAGGCAGTGAAGAAAGTTAATGGCATGTTGACCTTCATAACAAGAGGATTTGAGTACAGGAGTAAATAGGTCCTTCTGCAGTTGATCTTATAGAAACATATAACATTATAAAAGGACTGGACAAGCTAGAAGCAGGAGAAAAGGTTCCCAATGTTGGAGGAGTCCAGAACCAGGGGCCACAGTCAAAGAAAAAAGGGGAGACCATTTAAAACTGAGATGAGAATAAACTTTTTCACCCAGAGAGTTGTGAATTTGTGGAATTCTCTGCCACAGAAGGCAGTGGAGGTCAATTCACTGGATGAATTTAAAAGAGAGTTAGATAGAGCTCTAGGGGCTAGCGGAATCAAGGGGTATGGGGAGAAGGCAGGCACGGGTTACTGATTGTGGATGATCAGCCATGATCACAATGAATGGTGGTGCTGGCTCGAAGGGACAAATGGCCTGCACCTATTTTCTGTGTTTCTATGTTTCTAATATGTGCAGTTATCGGTTGCAATGCCATAGGAAGGATGTGATTAAGTTGAAGAGGGTGTGGATAAGGTCAACATGGATGTTGCCGGGACTGGACTTACAAGGAGAGATGTAAAAAACTAGAATTGAATTCCCAGGAATGAAGGAGGCCAAAGGATGACCCCATAGAGGTATATATAATCATAAGGGGCATAGATAAGATGAACAGCCACAGCCTTTTTCCCAGGGTAGGGGAGTCTAAAACTTGAGAGCATCAGTTTAAGGTGAATGGAGAAAGATGTTAAGGGGACGTGAGGGGCAGGTTTTTCCATATAGAGGGTGGTGGGTATATGGAATGAGCCAACAGAGGAAGTGGTAAAGATGGATGCAATGTGCAATAGACATTTGGACAGCTACAGGGATAAGAAAGGTTTGGAGAAATATGGGTCAAACGCAGACAAATGGAAATAGCTCAGGCTGGCACCTTGTCGGCATGGACAACTTGGGCCAAAGAGCTTGCTTCCATGCTGTAACACTCTATAAATCTAAGATAGATTGAAGAAAATCTCTCAGTGAAAATAACAGGGATTGGGTTGCAAAGTGGTGCTGAAGCCAAGATCAGAGTAGCGGTGATCTCATGGAATGGCATTTACCTGGGCAATCTGTTTCCAAAATTGCATCAGGGCCTGGAGGTCCCTCTCCTCCTTCTCCTGGGCGAGTCAGCTGGACTCGAACCAGGTAACGTGTCGAAGGCTTCAGGTTCATTAGTGTGATCGGCTCGTTATTATCAACTGAAATAAAACAGTCCTCAATTTTAGCCGAGATGCTATTTACCGGCGTTAGCTAACCTATAACTACAGAGAGGATCGACGAGAACTGCTGCCTTGATGGTCATTTACTTCATTCCAATGCAATGTCCATTGCAGTCCCTGGCTTTTCGTTCACAGCCATTAAATCAACATGCAAACAACGTGCTACCATTGCTGCTGATTAATGCACTCAGAATAGGCTGGATGTTCACAGCCCCAATTATGACATAGCCAGGCTCTCGAATGGCAGTTCCCTATCTGGAAATAGCAAGGGTGGCACAGTGGCGCAGAAAGTAGAGCTGTTCCCTCACAGCTCTAGAGAACAGGGTTCGATCCTGACCTCAGTGGAGTTTGTCCGTCCGTGCGGAGTTTGGACGTCCTCCCTGTGACCGCGTGGGTTTCCTCTGGGTGCCCTGGTCTCCTCCCACATCCCCAAGATGTGTGTTTAAAGATTAATTGATCTCTATAAATTTCCCCTGGTGCTTTGGGAGTTGATTCCAAAACTGAAAATACTTCAAATGTGGCCTCACAACATATTGTACAAGATGCTGCCTGACCTGCTGAGTTACTCCAGCATTTTGTGAATGAAAATATTGTACAAGGTATTGGGCGGCACAGTGATGGAGTTGCTGCCTTACCAGCGCTTGCAGTGCCAGAGACCCAGGTTTGATTCCGATTACGGAGTTTGTATCGAGTGGATGCGCTAAAGATGTTTCCAATGATCGGGGAGACCAGAACTAGGGGACATAGTCTTGGAATAAGAGGGGGCTCTTTTAAAACTGAGATGAGGAGAAACTTCTTCACTCAGAGGGTGGTTAGTCTGTGGAATTCGCTGCCTCAGGGAGCTGTGGAAGCAGGAACATTAAATAAATTTAAAACGGAAAAAGATTGTTTTTTAATAGACAAGGGAATTAGGGGTTACGGGGAGCGGGCAGGGAAGTGGACATGAGCTATTGTTACTATAGTAAGACCTGAGTAATATCCTGGACAAGTTTCGATCGCCTAGCTTGGGGTCGGAGAGGAGTTTCCCGGATTTTTTTCCCCAAATTGGCCTGGGTTTTTATCCGTTTTTTCGCCTCTCCCAGGAGATCACACGGTTCTTTTGGGTGGGAAGAAGGGCGATGGTGGGAAGGGGGTTGGGGTAGGATCAGCCATGATCATATTGAATGGCGGAGCGGGCTCGAGGGGCCGGTTGGCCTACTCCTGCTCCTATTTTCATGTGTTCTTGTACATTCTCCCCATGACTGTGTGGTTTTCCTCCAAGACCTTAGGTTTCCTCCCACATCCAAAGATGTAAAGGTTTGTACATTAATTGGCTTGGGTTTGTATACTTGGTACAAGTGTAAATTGTCGCTAGTGAGTGAAGGTTTGTGTTAATGTGCGGGGATTGCTGGTTGGTGCGGACTCGGTGGGCTGAAGGGCCTGTTTCCGCGCTGTATCTCTAAACTAAATTGTAGCGTAACATCCCAACTTCTAATGCTCAATACCTCGACTGATGTCAATGTACCGAAAGCCTTCTTGACTACCATTTCTACCTACGACTTTCAAGGTATCTATATACCTTGATCTCTCTGCTCTACGACACTCCCCAGGGCCCTGCTATTAACTGTGAAGGTCGTACCCAAAGTGCAACACCTCACACTATCTACATTAAACTCCATTAACCATTTCTCAGCCCATTTGCCCAACTTATCAAGTTCCTGCTGCAATTTGTGATAACTGTTTTCATTATCTATGATACCACGCACTGTACTGCTATCTGCAATCTTCCCTATCATGCATTTGACATTCTCGTCCAAATCATTGATATAAACTGCAAAAGGCAATGGGCCCAGCACCGATCCCTGAGGCACACCGCTAGTCACAGGCCTCCAGTCCGAAAAACAACCTTCAGCCGTCACTCTATGCTTGTTCCATGAAGCCAATTCTCTATCCACTCAGCTAACTCTCCCTGGATCCTTTGCGATCTAACCTTCTATAGCAGCTTACCATGTGGAACCTTAGCAAATGCCTTGCTGAAGACCATGTAGACAATGTGGCTTTGCCCTTGTCAACCTTTTTGGTTACTTCTTCAAAAAACAATCAGATTCGTAAGACACCATCTCCCGCATTTCAGTCATTAATCTTAATTGGGTAAGGTAATAAGTTCACTTTAATCTCTTTGAAAGTTGGACCAATTTCAGAATTAATGGTCTTCTCTGGTTCCTCAGCAGTCCACTGGAGGGCAGTCATGTCACTTGTTTCTCTGCTAATGCCAAGACTTTAGACTTTCGAGATGCAGTATGAAAACAGGCCCTTTGGCCCACCGAGTCCACGCCAACGATAACTTTATACACTAGCACTATCCTACACACAAGGGACAATTTACAATTTGCAGAAGCCAATTAACCAACAAACCTGTACATCTTTGGTGTGTGGGAGGAAACTGGAGCACCCACAGAGAACCCTAGTGGTCACGGGGAGAACATACAAACTCTGTACAGACAGGACCCATAGTCAGGATTGAACCCTGGTCTCTGGCACTAAGGCAGCAGCTCTACCACTGCACCACTGTGCCATCCATTTTAGGACTTCCTGTTCCCATTAGTTTGGGTTTGTATCTGTCTTTACCAATTGGTAAGATGATCAAAATGCCAAGATTGACATTTTCCTCACTTTAAGCCACCAAAGATTTATATAACCTACGATCCCCGAGAGTTTTCAGTCAACACTGACTCATTTCAAATGCCTCACCTACTATCGTTGACCACTGTGCGCCACTATCATTTGGCTTGTAGAGAAGTTTAACAGATTTCACCGGCCCATCTCCAGTGAAGTTCTCACTGTTTGGATTCACTTTTAGCTGCCTGCTTTTCTTCTCTAGGACACTCGGAATGTTCACTGGCATTGGAGGCACTGGAAAAAACAATTATTACTTGTTTGTAAAATAAGAAATAGACAAACAGATGATCCATTGCAGCATAGGTTCGTAGAGTCATACAGTGTTGAAACAGGCCCTTCGACCCAACTTGCCTATACTGACCAGCATGTTCCATCGACACTAGTACCACCTCCCAGTGTTTGGCCCATTTCCCTCCAAACCTGTCCTATCCATCCATGTACCTGTCTAAACGTTGCGATAGTCCCTGCCTCAACTACTTCCTCCGACAGCTCATTCTTTGCACCCACCACCCTTTGTGTGAAAAAGTTACTCCTCAGATTCCTATAAAATCTTTCCCCCCTTCACTTTAAACCTATGCCCTTTGGTTCTCGATTCCCCTTCTCTGAGCAAAATGCACAATGCAGCTGTTCCATGAAAATACATTGGGAAAAGCGTGGCTCATCCAGGAATGAAGATGGTGGTTGATGAAGAATTGTCTTAAACCCCATTAAGATTTAGGTAAGATATGGTTAAGTTCATTCCATTCAACGCCACATACAAAACTACAAAACTTCCAACACATAGGTCTCTGTGCCTATTGCACAAGATCTTTCTCATTGAGGGGCAAGTTCTGGGGTGAGGGTACATTTAGAAAGTCAAAGAGAGAGTAATATGATGGTAGTTCAAAGTAGCAAAATGGATAACATACAAACATAAGAGTATACCTCTACTTTGTTTCAGAGCAGGGAAAAGAATATAAAAATGAATGTTCTTTTTCTGAATGTTCCCAGTATTCTTCACAAGGTTGAAAAATTAATGGTACATATAGAACGATATAGGTACCATCAAATAACAATTGTTTTGTGAGGTGATCAAGGATGGGAATTAAATATTATGTGATACTTCACCTTTCAAAGAGGTAGACAAAATGGAAAATAAGGAAGGGTGATCCTAATATTAGAAGCTAGAGTTAGAGGTGAGAGGTTCGGTGGGATTGGCAAGGATTTGCAGCAACAGTTTTATAACATTTTATCACATTTAATCATATTTTTAAAGGCTCCGCACAACAGCTATAAGCTGAATGTCGAGTCCCAAAGGTTTAAGCTTTTGGAACCTCCTACCTTTAACAATGACTTTGAACCTCCTAGATTCAGTGCCGGTAGATGTGTTGACTCCACACTCCCAAATGCCTTCATCCTGTGGACTAACCTGCGG
The DNA here is from genome assembly GCF_053455715.1 of Rhinoraja longicauda. Lineage (NCBI taxonomy): Eukaryota > Metazoa > Chordata > Chondrichthyes > Rajiformes > Arhynchobatidae > Rhinoraja > Rhinoraja longicauda. Next base: position 14,688,687 of record NC_135963.1, on the reverse strand, counting down.
TAATTTGAATTCCGAAGTGGTTAAATTCCCTTGCATGATGGATTTCACTGCCTGAGATGAAAATATAAATAACATTTCAATTCATTTCTGACATTTGATAACAGGATGACTTTGTTCAAAATCACGGGCTTCCAAACAGCAATTAATCCTTGTGCAGGAACGAATTGCAGATGCTGGTTTACACCGAAGATAGATACAAAAAGTTGGAGTAACTCTGCGGGTCAGGCAGCATCTCTAGAGAGAAGGAATGGGTGATGTGTCGGGTCGAGACCCTTCTTCAGACCCTTCTTCAATAATTAATCCTTTTTGTACAAAATACCAATGGAGATCTTTTGCGTGCAGTGCGAATACATCTTCAAATTCATAATATTCTGTAGACAAGGAGCAATTTGGGCCTTCTCTTCTTCCTTATTTTGTGGAAATGTATCATGAAGTAAAGAAACACATGTCCACACCCTAACTCAATGTGTTTCCTGGATTGATGCAGGGGGACATTTTAAACAGGCTAAACATCGCAAAGATGTAAGAGACAGCAAATGCAGGAATTTTGAGAAAAATAAAACAAAATGCTGGAGGAATTCAACAGGTCAGGCAGTATCTATGGGGGGAAAAGGAAAGATGACATTTCGGGTTGGGATCCTTCCTCAACCCCAACACCTCATATTTCACTTGAGTAGCTTACAAACCAGCAGTATGAATGTTGAATTCTCTAATTTTAAGTAACTTCCACCTACACTCCCCTCCCCTCTCCCTCTCTCCTCGACACATTCCTCTCCCAGTTGTTTAGCAAGTTCTCCACATTGTATCCCTCCTCAGTTCACACCTTCCCTAGCCAACAATGGGCCCACCAGGGCACCACCCTACCTGAGGTCAATTGTGGCTGACCCTGATTGTTCCTGGTCTTTTCTTGCCTCCAGCTCTTCATTCTTCTTCCTCCCCCCCCCCCCCCCAACCTCCTCCCTCCTTCCAACCTCTACTTTCACTCTGGAGAATGGTCTGACCCGAAACGTCACCAAACGTCCATTTTCTCCAGAGATGCTGCTTGACCCGCTGAGTTACCCCAGCACTTTGTGTCTATCTTTGATCGACAGTCAAATTGGCTAAAAATTATCTACACGAGGGATAGAGTGAAAAGGCAGGACTCCCTGTCTCAACCTTACTAACTGGTTGTATAATGGAATGGGGAACTTGGAATGACTTATCAATCACATACTGCAGTACCCAAAGAAGGCTCTGGGTACCACTGGAGACAGGCTGTTGACACAAGGCCTGGAAAATAAGGACCATTGAAAGACATAGTATATTAAAGAAACAATGGTGGTAAAGGGGAATAGGAGGCCTGGAAAATAAGGACCAATGAAAGACATAGTATAATTAAAGAAACAACGGTGGTAAAGGGGAATAGGAGAACATCAGGGATGCTTTAAGGCATGAGTTTTACTCAACTACCATCTGAGAAATTCTACATCCTAAGGTTTTGAAAGAGATGACTATGCAGATAGAGGATGGACTCGCAAGAGGCAAGAGTGTTTAATTGTCATATGCCATTGGACCAGAACAATTAATATTTTTTGCTTGCTGCAGCTTTACAGGCACATTAACACAACAATATCATATCATATATCATATATCATATATATACAGCGCGGAAACAGGCCTTTTCGGCCCACCAAGTCCGCGCCGCCCAGCGATCCCCGCACATTAACACTATCCTACACACACTAGGGACAATTTTTTACATTTACCCAGTCAAATTAACCTACATACCCGTACGTCTTTGGAGTGTGGGAGGAAACCGAAGATCTCGGAGAAAACCCATGCAGGTCACGGGGAGAACGTACAAACTCCTTACAGTACAGCACCCGTAGTCAGGATCGAACCTGAGTCTCCGGCGCTGCATTCGCTGTAAAGCAGCAACTCTACCGCTGCGCTACCGTGCCGCCCAATACTGGTTCTGGTTCTGGTTGATTACTGCGCAAACACCTCATAAGGTTATCTCGCGCAGGTAAATGTACAATACACAATAATACAATAAATTATCAGGCATACCAGGTAACAACCAAAATTGGGCATTTATTACACTGGTTGGCATCTTTTAAAAGTTCGTGGACAGTGCATCCTAAATCCGCATTGCCATCTATTTCAAAACCTTATGACACAGAATTTCTCAGAAGGTGTTTGGGTAAAATTGCCTGCCTTAAAAAAAATCTCACATGTTCTCCTATTATCTTTTAATATACCCTCTTTCGTTAATAGTTCTCACTGGGTGGATGACAGCAAATGTAATCCTGCCATATTGGAAAAGAGGGAGAGAGAAAACCAAGGATATACAGATCAGCCATTGAGGCGGCACGGTGGCGCAGCGGTACAGTTGTTGCCTTACAGCGAATGCAGCACCTGAGACTCAGGTTCGATCCTGACTACGGGCGCCGTCTGTACGGAGTTTGTATGTTCTCCCCGTGACCTGCGTGGGTTTTCTCCGAGATCTTCGGTTTCCTCCCACACTCCAAAGACGTGCAGGTTTGTAGGTTAATTGGCTGGGCAAATGTAAAAATAGTCCCAAGTGGGTGTAGGAGTGTTGATGTGCGGGGATCGCTGGGCGGCGCGGACCCGGTGGGCCAAAGGGCCTGTTTCCGCGCTGTATCTCTAAATCTAAATCTAAAAATCAGTTAGCTTGATGTCAGCCATAAACTGCCAGAACCTATTGTTAAGGAACATAAAGCAGGGCACATGGAAAATAATGATTAGATTTGGCAGAGTTGGCATGTATTTGTGAGAGGAAAATTATATTTTTATAGAGATTTTTGAGCTTGTACTGTATCTGATAGAATACATAAGGGGAGCCAATGGATATGGTGTGTTTGACCTTACAGATGGAGTGCTACGCATAAGGTCTTCAAACAGGATGAAAGTACATGGATTTAGGATAATGTACCGGCATAGAGTGAGATCTGGTTATCCGGCAGAAAACAAAGGATAGTTGGATCAATTTCAGTTTAGGAGGGTGTGACCTGACCTGACCTGACCTGTGCCACAGTGATCGGCACTTATGGCCCAAGCTGTCCAGAAGTGCGTTGCTTTCGACAAATGGTAACGTGATAATGTGTAGGAAGGAACTGCAAATATTGGTTTATAATGAGGATAGGCACAAAATGCCAGAGTAACTCAGCAGGGCAGGCAGCATCTATGGATAGCCTGATCCATCTATACCATCAATATCTCCCATTCCCCTGACTCTCAGTCTGAAGAAGGGTCTCAACCCAAAACTCAATGTCACCTATTCCTTTTCTCCAGAGAGGCTGCCTGGCCCGCTGAGTTACTCCAGCTTTTTGTGTCTATCTTTGGTTTAAACCAGCATCTGCAGTTCCTTCCTCCATCCTTGAGAGACCCTTCTTCTGTCTGTCTTAAAACTTACAATTTGTCTCGTTGGGTTGTTGTTGTTTAAATTAATTAAATTATTGCATCGTATGGGAGGCGCATTCCCAATCTCGTTGTACCCCTGTACAATGACAATAAAGATTGTATTGTATTGTATTGTATTGTATTGTATTTATTAATGATATTGATTGTGGGGGATTGATATTGGCCAGAACACCAGGGCGAACTCTTTTGCGCTTATTCAAAACCCAAATGTAAAATGCCTTACTTGACAGTAGCAGCTTAATGTGACAGACGGTCATGAACAGCAGGTGTGAGGGGAGGCTCATCCAACAGATAATTTTACAAGCCGTTTGCCCCCGAGCTGGATCAGTTGCTGTTTCAGGAAAGATCAGTACAAAGCCACCAGAGTATTCTCATGTGTTTACATTATCCTGCTTTCTTCACCCACTCCAATATGCAAATCATTTCTGACTGCAATTATACAGGACCCTTGGGAGACCATACCTGGGATATTGTGTCCATATCCCATCTAAGGACGGACATATTTGATACAAAGGAAACATATAACAAAGGTTCACCAGGTTGATTTCTACGAAGAATGCACTATCCTCCGAGGAGAAATTAAACAGGCTGGCTCTATACTCTGTTGTAGAATGAGAGGCGATTTCACTGAAATAAGAATACCTTTGTTTGGGGCTTAGTTGGGTACAAACATGGCTGATTATTTCCCCGGCTCGGGGTCCAGAATTGGGGGACACAGTTTCAGAATATGGGGTTCACCTCTCAGCACAGGAATGAGATGAAATATTGTCAACCAAAGAGGAAATTCTCTACCTAAGAACATGAGGGAGACTCAGTCTCTCAGTTTATTTAGAACAGAGAGAAACCATTTTTTGGCTGTTAAGTTCAAATGTACAAAGAGGATTTTGGGGAAGGAACTATGGAAGGGTTTGAGTGTAACAATTGTACTTAAGACCTGGCACAGGCATGATGCTACATCATTCTATGATTCTGTATCACTAAAAGATTTCAACATTTCACACCTCCACAAATGCACTTGCCTTTTCCTTCTGTTGTGTAGGAAAGAACTGCAGATGCTGGTTTAAATCGAAGGTAGGCATAAAATGCTGGAGGAACTCAGCGGGTCAGGCAGCATCTCTGGAGAGAAGGAATGGGTGACGTTTCGGGTCGAGACCCTTCTTCAGACTGATGTCAGGGGAGGGGGCGGGGCAAAGATAGAATGTAAGACAAGTGGGAGAACTGGAAAGGGGGAGGGGGTAGAGAGGGGAAGCAAGGGCTATCTGAAGTTAGAGAAGTCAATGTTCATACTGCTGGGGTGTAAACTACCCAAGTGAAATATGGGGTGCTGTTCCTCCAATTTATGTTGGGCCTCACTCTAACAATGGAGGAGGCCCAGGACAGTGAGGTCAGATTGTGAATGGCAGGGGGAGTTGAAGTGCTGAGCCACCGGGAGATCAGGTAGGTTAAGATGGACTGAGCGGAGGTGTTCAGTGAAACGATTGCCAAGCCTGTTCTTGTTCTAGCAGGAATTGTTAGCTTGAAAATATGTTACATTGTCGAACGTCTGAAGAAGGGTCCCGACCCGAATTTTCATCCATCCTTTATCACCAGAGATTCTACCGCCCGACCCGCTGTTACTCCAGCACTTTGTGTCTATCTTCAGTATATACCAGCATCTGCAGTTCCTCTCGACACATCATTACATTGTCGATTCTATTCATGAAAAATGCTGTGACAATCTCTTGGCATATGCTTTGAATCCTAACTCATGATTGCAACATATTGTTGGGACACTCACCTTTATTATCGCACTGGTTGATTTACGGATGTGAATTTCCCCATTGACAGGCAAAGGAATGGCTGAGGCAGAACATCTCATTACCGGGCTTGACTTCAGGTTCAATTCAACTTCGGTAAAAGTGTCCACTATCTTCGGCATGTGATCTTAAGGGAAGAAAATCAGCTAGATATTACCAAATATTCGTCAATAAATACCAATCTTAGTTAAGAAGTAGTTAAAATTTTCCTAGGTACACAAAGTAATATATGGAGATCGTCACTGACCAAGAATCCAGCATTTAGAGGCTCAGTGGCCATCCAGCGTGGAAATAAACTCTTCGGCCTAACTTGTCCAAGGCAACCAAGATGCTCATCTGAGCTAGTCCCATTTGTCCGCATTTGATCCATATCCCCCTAATCCATTCCTCCTAAGTATTTGTCCAAATGTCTTGTAAACTTCATCATTGTACCTGCCCCCTCTGGCCACTCTAGTTCCAATGAAATCTTCTCCTTCACCTTGAACTATAAAATCACCTTGACTGTACAACCATGAATAAAGGCCTGTGTGCATTCATCCTATCTACCCCCATCATGATTTTATGCACATCTGTTAGGTAAACCCTATGTTTCCTCCACTCGAAGAAATAAAATCCTAGCCTAACTAACCTCTCCCTACAACACAGTCCAAGTCCTGGCAACATCCTTATAAATCTTCTCTACTCATTTTCTAGTTGAAAGACATCTTTCCCATAGCTGGCTGACCGAAAGTCAACACAATACTCCAAGTGTGGCCTCATCAACATCTTGTACAACTGCAACATAAATTCCCACTTGTATATTCAATGTCCTTACTAATGAAGGCCAGCGCGCTCAAAGCCTTCTTCACCACCCTGTCCATCTGTGATGCTTCTTTCAGAGAACTATGTACTTGTACCCCTAGGTCCCTCTGTTCTACCATACTCCCCAGGGTCATACCATTCACTATGAATGTCCTACCCTGCTTTGACTTCTCAAAACACAGAACTTGCACTTAACTGAATTAAACTCCATTTGCCATTACCTCAGCCCACCTGATCAAAATCTTGCTGTAAATCTTGTTAAACTTCCTCGCTGTCTATGTCCTCAACAAAATTCTTAGTCCAGAGCTTTGTTAACCAAACCCAAACACTGCCAAGCATATATATATATATATATATATATATATATATATATATATAGTGTAAGAAAATAACTGCAGATGCTGGTACAAATCGAAGGTATTTCACAAAATGCTGGAGTAACTCAGCAGGTCAGGCAGCATCTCAGGAGAGAAGGAATGGGTGACGTTTCGGGTCAGACTGAAGAAGGGTCTCGACACGAAACGTCACCCATTCCTTCTCTCCTGAGATGCTGCCTGACCTGCTGAGTTACTCCAGCATTTTGTGAAGCATATATATATATATATATATTTTTTTCTTTTCAGAAAGACTTCATCCCATTGACAAGAATTTATGTTAAAATTATCAAGTCAATTATGGAATGGTGAGCACTGATGGGTGAATTAGGATTATTTAAGTCTCATATTATTAATGCAGGTTTAGTTTTAGTTCTGGTTTGGTTTGACATTGTCACGTGTACAGAGGTACAGTGGAAAGCCTTTGTTTGCTTTTCTGTGTGGCGAGAGCCTCAAACTGAAGCAAAGGGAAACCCATTTTGTTAATGAAGGTACTCCTTGGAACAAACGACCAACCATCAGAAGAAAATGACTACACATATATAAATACCAACAAACACACATGCATATATCTATGCCTGCACCAAACACGCACATGCAACAAATGCACATCCCTGGAAACACACATGCATATATCTATGCCCGCACATGCAACACATACACATCCCTGGAAATACACATGGATACAGATATACAATGAAAGTCAGGTACAGGTGTGATACACATTTCTGTACATGCATATTCACACACAATGTCTGGTACCTGATTTCTCGCAGTTCAGGCCATGCCATCCTGCAGGGCATTTACACCCATGGAATCGATTACAGCTTGCTCCATTTTGACAGTGGCATTTCAGCCTACATTCAGGTCCATAGGTGCCAGGGCTACAAACTTGAGAACATCATTTAATTAGGTCGAGCGATAGAATAATTTGCTGCCTGAAATCACAATTTCCTGGTCACTAAAGATTAATTTCCCAAGCATTGAGTACAGTTCCACAGGTATCAATGGGATTGCTGGTCTGAATGCGAATGCCTTTTGTTGATGGCTTTCCGTGTTTCAGCTTGTTTCTGCACCTGCTCACTGCAATATTGAAGCCAGAAATGGCCTGGAAATACACCTGACCTCCTGGTCTGCAATTGGGCTCACCTCTGATCCAGGGATAGAGCACAAACGACTTGATCTGAGGAGCCAGATGCACATCACATCCAGTGATAATTTAGAGAACTTTCTTGGATGAATCAGACAGCTTGTGGAAGGCCATTGCAAACCATTTACTCAAGAAAGACACAAAGTGCTGGAGTAACTCAGTGGGTCAGACAGCATTTATGGAGAAAAAGGATAGGTGATGTTTCGGGTCAGAGCCCCACTTCAGACTCTGAAGAAGGGTCCCGACCCAAAACCTCTCCTATCTTTTTCTCCAGAGATGCTGCTTGACCCGCTGAGTTACTGAGGCACAAAGATAGAAGAGCGAGGAGAGGACGCTGGTTGCTGGTCGACCAAGGCAGGTGATGGCTGGCGGCCTACAGCAGCCTGAGGCTTGCCTGAATCAGGCACCGCTCATAACAACTGGGGCGATGACTGAACTTAGAAAAATGGCGCCAAAACATGGCACCTTTTGTATGCGAGCTCAGTAGACTATTTCTGTTCAGGGATGGGTGTAATTGTGGATGGTATGGCAATACTCTACTGGACTGTTCGTAAGAAAATAATTTCATTGTGCATTTGCACTTCGCACATGTGAGAACAAAACACCATCGAACCATTGTACTGCAGCACTTTGTGAATATCTGGTATAAACCAGCATCAGCAGTTTAGTTTAGTTTAGAGATACAGTGTGGAAACTGGCCCTTCGGCCCACCGAGTCTACCCCAACGACGATCCCTGTACTCTAACACTATCCTACACACTGGGGACAATTTACTATTTTTGCCAAAACCAATTAACCTGCAAACCTGTACATCTTTGGAATGCGGGAGGAAACCAGAGCACCTGGAGAAAACCCATGTGGTCACGGGGAGAACGTGCAAACTCCGTGCAGACAGCACCCGCAGTCAGGATCAAACCTGGGTCTCTGGCGCTCTAAGGAAGATCTCTGCCACCCAAAAACATTGCATCCAGTCCAATTCTCCTTCACAATTTTATTTCGTTTAGAGATACAGTGCGGAAACAATCCCTTTAGCCCAATGAGATTGTGCCAAGCATCAAATAAGAGTTCTTTAGTTCTACATTTTGATTTAGTCATTCAATTCCTTTTTGCTGAAATCAGCTGTGCAGATTTTTTTACAATAATTAATTGAATCTAAGATTCGAGATTTTAGCAAATTGCTGAGTTTTTTTTTGTCTGTTCTCTTTGAATTTGGATCAGAGGTGATTACAGTACAAAACACCATCCTGAGCAACTTTTGGGTTTGTCCATTCCAATGGCCAGTGGAGATCCGTACTTACATTGAAGGAAATCCTACCATTGTTGTAACAGTAAGCATTTTTCTTTTAAGCGCAGTGATAATACTGGTAAGACCTCCTCACCCCCTCTTCTCTGGCAGGTGAAAATGGCCTGGCCGCATGTGATATCTCCCTTAGGACATCACTAATGCTTTACAGCCAATTAAGTGCTCTGATCTCGAGTCTCTGTGAAAAACAGTGGGAAATACATCGGCCAATTTGCCCGTGGCTGCCTTCCACAACCAACAATTTGATACTGTCCAGATCGTGTACTCAAATAACGCTGATTGAGGGAGAAATATTGGCCAGGACACCACTGTGCTTCTTCAAAATTGTGATCGGATCTTTCCTATCTACCTGAGGGAACAGGTGTAACTTCAGTTTGACTTCTAACCTGAAAAGCTAGATCAACAGTTAATCTTTAACTGCATTTAATCTTCACTGAGGCCGAGCAGATTGCCTTTTAATCTAGACTCAGCAGACAGTTTTTGGCGAGAGCATGCATTGAAGGTGCCAACCGCTTGACAGTTAATCCTGTGAAAAGAGTTGGCTTGGATGCCGGGCAGCAGAAGGCCGCGTTCCTGACAGGATTCGTCGCCATTATTCTTATCAAAATCCCACCCAACTAATGTCTGGCCTTCAATCACGACCCTTTCCTCTGCCGGCCCGGCTCATTTCCAGCAGATTTGGACAATGTAACTTGCTGATTCATTTTGCAGGATATTGACATTTGTACCATAGCTTTCCAATTTACTCAATAAAAATTTTTTTGTTTCCACGCCGGGTTTTGCAGCGACAGAACTGTATTTTGAGTGAGAGGAAACTTTCTTGACCTTTGACCCGGTGGAACAGCCAGATCCCCGGGTTCAAATGTCAGGGAAGCAGTAGTCGGAGCGCCAAGTGAATGCTTCGCCTGCTCTCAGAACAAGACAGTCAGAGGGGCACCTTAGCAATGAGGCAAGATAAAGTATCACTGGGCTTCTGTTTCCACCTCCCCCCCCACCTCCTCGTCCCCTATGGTTTTGTTTGTCAGATGCCACAGAGGTTGGGAAAGCCTGGTTTTCATAGCACTGTATCCTTACTGTCTGAGTATCTTTCACCTGATCAGTACTATCATTGGGATGGGGTGAGGCAGCTCAAAATCCTGCCTCATTCGATGTTAACAGGACAAAATAAGGTTAGTACTAAAGTCATAGAGTCATTGTGTCATACAGCTCGAAAGCTGGCCCATTCACCCAACTTGATCATGCCGACCAAGAAGCCCCATCTAAGCATGGCCTATTTACTCATATTTGGCCCATATCCCTCTAAACCTTTCCTATCCATGTACCTGTCGAAACCTTGTTGTTGTACCTGCCTCAACTACTTCCTCTGGTAGCTCGATCCATCTACCCCACCCCCCTGTGTGTTTACCCTCAGGTTCCTATCAAACCTTTCCCCTCCTGCACCTATTTTCTATGTTTCTATGTTTCTATGTTTACCTTAAACCTCTATTCTTGATTTCCCTACCTTGGGAAAAAGACTGTGGATTCACCTGATCTATTGCCTTCATGATTTTGTGCACCTCCATGAGATCATCCCACACTCCAAGGAGTTAAGTCCTAGCCCTTAGCTCAGGCCCCTGAGTCCTAGCACTGTGCTCCTAATTTTTCTCTGCATTCTTTCCAGCTTAATGGCTTCTTTCCCACCGCAGTTTGACCAAAACGGAAAACAATTCTCCAAGTGCGACCTCACCAACATCTTGGACAATTGTAATATGACGTCCTCAGGTTTGTGACCGGAAAAACAAGGGACCCTGGTTAGCAATGCATTAGATTAATAAGGTCAAAAAAACTAAAAACACGCTGATAGACACAAAGCGCTGGAGTAACTCAGCAGGTCAGGATCATCACTACAGGAAACGGATAGGTGATATTTTGGGTCGGTACCCTTCTTCAGAGCTCAGGTAGTCTGAGAATAATCCCAACCCGATATGTCACCTATCCATTTTCTCTAGAGATGCCTCCTAACCCGTTGAGTTACTTCAGCACGTAGCGTCTTTCTTTAACCAGCATCTGTGGTTCTTTGTTTCTACAATAAAAGCACGCTATTTGGTTTGTTACAATGTCGTACAATTCCAAAACTTCACCTCCCCAATTTTCTACAAATTCATAACTTCTAGGAGCAGAATTAGGCCATTCGGCCCATCAAGCCTACTCTGCCATTCAATCATGGCTGATCTATCATTCCCTCTCAACCCCATTCTCCTGCCTTCTCCCCATAACCCCCTGACACCCTTACTAATCAAGAATCTGTCAATCTCCGCTGTGATGGATGTTTCTTTTTGTTTGGTGTTGGTTTATGGTGTTGGTTTATGATTGTATGTGTTATTGCATTTTTATTGATTATTTTTATTGGTCTTATTGTTGAACTGCGGGTAATGTTTCATTTCACTACACATTTATGTGTATGTGACAAATAAACGACTATTGACTATTGATTGAAAACATCCATTGACTTGGCCTCCACAGCCATCTGTGGCAATGAATTCCACAGATACTTTTAACTTTACGCATCCTGAATCCTTCCACAGCATAAGAAACTTCAAGGCACTTCTTTAAAGTGAATGTTGTTTTCTGCACTTACCTTCATTGCATTTCCTCCCATGCCAACCTGCAGCACAAGAGCAGCCATAGGGATCGGGCAGACAGAACCTGTAACCGCTGCAGGAACTCTGCGATTTACACTCTTCTTGGCAATTGCGACCAAATTTTCCTTCTTCGCAGACTAAAAACAAAATGGTGAGCCTTTAAGATTCTGAAAATGATTACGGCCAAGATAAGCTTCTAAATAACATGGACCACCATACCTCTGCAGCTACTCCCTTAACTCCACCATTGATGCTCCCAGCACAGTCAAACCTTTCTGCGTCATCTCTTGCCTCCTCTCTCTCTCCCCCACCCTTTCCCTCCCCACACCCTCTTCTCTTACTCTGCCTTCAGCATTCACTCCAGATTTCAACAGTGTACACTTGGGTATTCTTGCCTACAGTTTGATTTCCTTATCTTCATATCTGACTGAGACATATGGTGTTCCATTGATCTTCACCGACATCGTCCTAATACACACTGTGTCAGTATCATCCTGGACTCCAGGGATTACACGATTTATTTTATCTATTAACGACCAAGTTCTTACACTCTTCCTACCTGCTCATCCACGGTGTCCTTCTACAGCTTGTCCCAGGAGTCCAGACAAGAAGTACTCTCTTCACAAAGACTGAGATCCACCGTTCAACTGCATCCAAAGCTTCCTCTGCTTCCAATCCCCATTAAGCCACCTAGACTTGACTTGCTCTATTTCTGAGCCTGAATATCTTATCTTTAATCTCCGTCCCTATCTTCCCACTTTCCCTTTGAAACGATGTCAATGTAGCCCGTCTCTTATTTCCTTATCCTCAGCGGGTTGACTGTGTAGGTAGTTCCTTTTCTATTATGGTTTTCTTACTTCCTTAACAAACCACGATTTTTCTTGAATGGTGATTGATACTTGCTAGATGATGCATGTTCAGTGTGTAGGTCAGTGTTACTGAAATTAGCACCTTTAGCTGAAACAGTACGTCTATTGCCTCACCCATGACCAGTGAATGAATTTGACTGAATCATACTCTTTTAGATGGCTTTATTACTCTGTGGGATCAGTGTCTGGGGTTTAATGTGAGGCAAATAGGACATTTAAGGCTTTGGTGACCTTCAGACTGTTCTTGATCGAACTTTGCTGGCTTTACCTTGCACTAAAAGTTATCTGCTGACATGATAGCATGCAACAAAAGCTTTTCACTGTACCTCAGTACACGTGACAATGAACTGAACTGAAATGAATGTGTAGGAAGGAACCGCAAATGCTGGTTTAAATCGAAGACAGACACAAAATGCTGGAGTAACTCAGCGGGACAGGCAGCATCTCTGGAGAGAAGGAATGGGTGAGACCCTTTCGGGTCGAGACCCTTTTTCTTGTCTGAAGAAGGGTCTCGACCCGAAACATCATCCATTCCTTCTCTCCAGAGGTGTTGCCTGCCCCGCTGAGTTACTCCAGCATTTTGTCTCTCTTTGAACTGAACTGAAGTCAGCCTACATTGATTTCATTTAAGGAATGGTGTGCACCTTAATATAAAAGTCAGCAAATCAATTCCACACGGACACCTGATTTATGGAATCAAGTTCTGCTCAATGTTAAACACTTTTTTCCCCTTACCCAGTTCACAGTTTTCTCCTGTGTATCCAGGGCCACAGATGCATTCCCCAGCACCTTCGTGACAGATACCCCCATTCAGGCACTCAGGGCAGGTTTTGTCACACGATGCACCCCATTTTTTATCAGGGCAAGCTGTAACATAACACAAAAGTGTTAGAACAATATTAAAGCAATATCCAATGACCACTCATGATCCAGAAAATGTTCAATCAAATAAGTAAATATATATGTGTGGGAAGGAACTGCAGATGCTGGTTTAAATTGAAGATAGACACAAAATGCTGGAGGAACACAGCGAGACAGGCACAATATCTGGACAGAAGGAATGGGTGACGTTTCGGGTCAAGACCCTTCTTCAGACTGAAAAATAAATTGTGTATCACCTTATTTACTTAACATGTTGTCTTCAAAACTGAGAGGTAGGAATTACATAATGATAATTATGGCTAGATGCAGGAAAAATGTTCCCGACTTTCGAAGAGTCCAGAACCAGGGGTCACAGTTTAAGAAGAAGGGGTAGGCCATTTAGGACTGAGATGAGGAAAAACTTTTTCACCCAGAGAGTTGTGAATCTGTGGAATTCTCTGTCACAGAAGGCAGTGGAGGCCAATTCACTGGATGTTTTCAAGAGAGAGTTAGATATAGCTCTGAGGGCTAACAGGATCAAGGGATATGGGGAGAAAGCAGGAACGGGGTACTGATTTTGGATGATCAGCCGTGATCATATTAAATGACAGTGCTGGCTCGAAAGGCCGAATGGCCTAGTCCTGCAACTATTTTTTCTGTGTGTTTCTATGATAGAAAATTGTAGCAAGAATGTACACAAATAAATTTTAAATAGTTGTGGCAACTTCCATTTATCTTGTGCCTTTAATGTAGCAAAACATCTCAAAATGCACCATAAGAGAATAATTATGCAAAACTGACAATGACCCACCTTAGCAGATGTCAGGTTAGACAACTTAAAATTAGATCAAGGACGCAAGTTTCAAGAAATGTGATATGAACATAAGAAATAGTAGGAGTAAGTAACAGAATTCTCCACCCATTAGTCTATCAATAAAAGCTTCTCTTTATCCTTCATACAGCCCATATTAGCAGAGCTCTCTTTCATCAGCAAACTTGCATATGTTACACTTGATTCCTCTCATCCAAAACACTGAATAGACTAGTGAGCAGTTGGAACTCCAGCACCAATCCATGCCTTGCCTGTCCCATTAATTCACAACCTCCTAACCTAACAATGACCTATTTATTTCTACTCTTTGTTTATCTTTCTTATAAATGAATCCTCAATCCACTTTATTATTTTATGCAATAATGCTCCATGCTCCTTTACCGTCTCTTGTGTGGTACATTATCAAAGTCTTTCTGAAGGTCCAAGAACACCATGTGAATTGGGCCATTTTTATCTGAGCTACTAGTCTGAATGTCCAGATTAGTCAAAAATTGATTTCCTTTCCACAAATCCCTGCTGTACGGAGTTCGTACCTTCTCCCTGTGACCCCATGGGGTTTCTCCGGCTGTTCCGGTTTCCCCCAAACTCCAAAGACGTACAGGTCTGTAGGTTAGTTGACTTTGGTAAAATTGCAAATTGTCCCTAGTGTGTAGAATAGTGCTAGTGTATGGGGTGATCGCTGGTAGGAGCAGACTTAGTGGGCCGAAGGGCCTGTTTCCGCGCTGTATCTCTAAAGTCTAAAATCTAAAGTCTCAAGGCGAACTACCACTTTCTAAATAATGGATTTCAGTATTGTCGCTACTGCTGATGTCAGGCTAACTGGTCCATAACTTCTCGGCTTCTCTCATCCTTCCTACAATGGCTGCCTTTCAATTAATAGGAACCATTCTAAAGTAAAAAGAATTTTGAAAGATGACAACCAGTGTATGCATTATCTCTATAGCCACCTCCTCAAAGCCAAGGATGGAGCTCACCAAGTCTGGGGATTTAGCAGCGTTCTGTCCCATTAATTCCGACAATGCCACATTTTTACTTCTGCCGGCATCTTTGTATTCCTCATTCTCTCTCAACCTGCACTTCCAATCTGGTAAGCTTACTGTGTGTTCTTCCATGAAATCGGACACAAAATATATTTACATTTCAGGTGAAACACTACGCACAGTGCTGGTCACTCTAAGGAATGAATTACTTATACCCGAGGGAATTAACAAAGGTGAATCAGATTGGTTCCGGGCCTGCTCAGTTTGTTTTATGAAGAAAGGTTAAGCATTAAGTGCCTACACTTGCGTGATCTTATCTGTGCTGCTAGGTACAATATTTCAAATCAGTCAAACTTGATTTTACTTTCCAAAATCCACGTTAATTCTCCCCACTCCTATTATTATATTATTGGAGCCTTGAACAAAGCTTGACAGGGTAGCGGTAGCAATGATGGTTCCTGCGGAGTGTGGGTTATTTTAAAGAACTCATTGAATTTTTCCAAGAACTTCTCATGACCGTTCCAGCACCTGTGAACAACTCGATTTTTGCTGACTGAAAATAGTTTTCGAGTAAAATGCAGAACTACAGGATAAATAATTATATTATGGCACGGTAGCCAGTTTCATAACTAATCAATAGCAACAACGGTCCGAGCTCTTTAAAAAAACAAACTCCCCATATTAACCAAAGGAATTAATATAATTTTTAAAAATCTCCTCAAAAGGCCTGCATACAAACATGGGTAGGCCCCACTTCCCCACGTTAGTACAGGTGTCAGGGATAAAGGGGAGAAGGCAGGAGAATGGGGTTGAGAGGGAAAGATAGATCAGTCGCGATTGAATGGTGGAATAGACTTCGACCGAATGGCCTAATTCTGCTCCTAGAACTTATGAACATCGCCTCTTTCTACACCAGCTCAAAAGCCGCGTAATCTCAAGATGCACTGAAGGTGAGTTTTCACCAAAAACTGCAAATGTTAGCAGCAGTTATGGTAATTTTGACTAAATTATTCAAAACAAACTAGGCACCACCAGGGGTACCTGAGATCAGAAGTGAAATTATTACAATTGGTGATATTTATCTACCCTGTAACTTAGTGTTTTAGTGCAGCAATATAATTCGAGGATGCCAGGATAGTTGTTTTTTAATTAGGACATTTGTCATGTGTGAGCAGAAATAAGTGCATTGTCAAAGGCAGATCTGTAGCCGTCCATACCCTGCCTGTTTCTTCCGTCTCTAGCACCCTCTGATGGTGAAAGTGTGAAGAAATTTTCAGCTGTGAGATCAGTGAGTGGCAGCATGTCGGGTTTCTGTAATACTTAGCCTGGAGACTGTTAATTGAGTGTAAAATCTGTACTGGTATTAATAAAATCAATTTTTTTTTTAGGCAAATATAGGCCGTGAGGAAATCAGATTTTATTCTATTCAATCAAAGCCAGATTTTTCAAACAATTGGTTATTAATTTATAGCAAAACGTAAAATGCTGGACTGATTCAACAAAACAGGCGGGCCAGGATGGGCGTCAACCCGACCTGAAATGTTGTTTGTCCATTCCTTCCACAGATGCTGGCTGACCTGCTGAGTAACTCCACCACTTTGTGTTTAACTCACGATTCCAGCATCTGCAGTTCCTGGTGTCTCCATCTTAGTTTTTATTTATATGCAACTTTCTTTCATTTAAGTTTTTAAACACCTGAATGGTTTTTAAAATTCCATTATACATTCCAGAACGTATTTAATTAACTAAATTGAATTAGTCCATAGGAGCAGAATTAGGCCATTCGACCCATTGAGTCTACTCCACCTTTTCATCGTGGCTAATCTATTTTTCCTTCTCAACCCTTCTCCCCGTAACCTTTGACTCAATTGCTAATTAAGAACCTGCCAATCTTTGCTTTGAAAATACCCAATGTCGGCCTCCACAGCAGTCTGTGGCAATGAATTCCACCGATTCTCCACCCTCTGGCTGAAGAAATCCAGCTCATCTCCATTTTAAAGGAATGTACTTTTATTCTGAGGCTGTGCCCTCTGGTTCTAGATTCTCCCATGACTGTATGTATCCTTTCCGTGTCCACTCTATCTAGGCCTTTCATTATTCAGTAGGTTTCAATGCTACCTTCATCCTTCCAAACTCCGGCGTGTTCAGGCCCAGAATTCGCTCAACTACCTCGGTAAGATTTGAACTCATGCTTCTTGATGATCCGTGTCGTTACCATGATGCTCCCAGGCCTAATATGCAGCCATTTGCTAGATTTAAGGAGTGCCTCACCTCGGACGATAAGTCTGAAGAAGGCCCCATTCAGAAGATTCCCACTGAGAACCGTCGTGCTGTAAACACAGGTGAGCGATGGACTGACATTCTCAAACTCCACGGGCACGGTTCCATTTTTTATTTCATTCGTGTGGATTGTACTGATGTAGCTGCCTAAGAGTAAAAGATATTGTGTACACCAATGAGGCATTCTGCCAAAAATCACACAGAGAAAAATGCAGCGGGGAACAAGGGACAGAATGAGAAAGACAAATGCACACAGGTTTAGGAATGCAGCAATAAGTGAGAGAACGTAGGCCAGGCCAGAACAGCACAGGAACTGGCCCTCCGCCCTACGTTGGTGCCGAACACAATCTCATCTGCCTGTACGTGATACATATCCTTATATGGAGATGGATCTTATAGAAACATATAAGGATCTTATAGAAACATATATAATTCTTAAGGGGTTGGAGAGGCTAGATGCGGGAAGATTGTTCCCGATGTTGGGGATGTCCAGAACCAGGGGTTACAGCTTAAGGATAAGGAGGAAGTCTTTTAGGACCGAGATGAGAAAACATTTCTTCACACAGAGAGTGGTGGGTCTGTGGAATTCTCTGCCACAGAAGGTAGTTGAGGCCAGTTCATTGGCTATATTTAAGAGGCAGTTAGACGTGGCCCTTGTGGCTAAAGGGATCAGGGGGTATGGAGAGAAGGCAGGTACAGGTTACTGAGCTGGATGATCAGCCATGATCATATTGAATGGCGGTGCAGGCTCGAAGGGCCGTATGGCCTACTCCTGCACCTATTTTCTATGTCTATGTTTTCTATCCCTCTATTCCTTGCACTTCCATGTGCCCATCTAAAAGCCTCCCAAAGGCCACTGTCGTATCTGCCTCCACTGCCACCATGGCAATGTATTCCCTGCCCTCACAACTGTGTGCACAAAATCATGGCCAGCACATCTCCGTTAAACTTTCCCCCTCTCACCTTGTAGCTATGCTGCCGGATGTTGGACAATCCCACCCAGGGACAAAGGTTTTGACTGTCTAGCCTATCTATGCCTCTCGTCATTTTATATACCTACCAAGTTGAGTAGGCTGGGTCTCTGTTCCTTGGAGCGCAGGAGGATGAGGGGTGATCTTACAGCGGTGTACAAAATCGTGAGAGGAATAGATCGGGCAGATGCACAGAATCTCTTGCCCAGAGTAGGGGAATTGAGGACCAGAGGACAGGTTCAAGGTGAGGGGGGAAAAGATTTAATAGGAATCTGAGGGGTCACTTTTTCCACACAAAGGGTGGTGGGTGTACAGAACAAGCGACCAGATGAGGTAATTGAGGCTGGGACTATCCCAAAGTTTAAGAGACAGGTACGTGGATTGGACAAGTTTGGAGGGATTTGGACCAAGTGCAGGCAGGTGGGACTAGTGTAGCTGGGACGTGTTGGCCGGTGTGGGCAAGTTGGGCTGAAGGGCCTGTTTCCACACTGTATCACTCTATGACTCTAGGTTTCCCCTCAACATCCGATGTTCCAGAGGTTGAAGATCAATGTCTACGATTCTTGTAGCTTTCCCTCTACCACCCTGGTAATTGATGCAGGGACAATGGGATGCAGGGAGCTGGTCTAAACGGCTGATCTCTTTTAATTCTAGCAAGTGAGATTGTAAACGAACGATCTAAATTTGTCCACTCATCCATATTCCCTAGCGTGCGACACTTACCACATGTCTCTCAACATTGTTTGCTCTCACCCCTCAGTACTACACTACTGGGGAGGCGTGGTGGTGCAGCGGTAGAGTTGCTGCCTTATAGCACCAGAGACCCGGTTTCTATCCTGACTACAGGCTCTGTCTGTACGGAGTTTATATGTTCTACCTGTGACCTGCGTAGGTTTTCTCCAGGATCTCCGGTTACCTCCCACACTCCAAAGACATACAGGTTTGTGGGCGAATTAGCTTGCTTTCATTGTAAAGTGTCCCGAATGTGTGTAGGATAGTGTTAGTTTACATGGTGACCGCTCGTTGGCATAGACTTGGTGGGCCGAAGGGCCTGTTTCTGTGCTGTATCTCTAAAATTAAAACTAAAACTAATCACCTTCCAGTCACTCACACATAATGTGCTGCTCATGTGCACATTAAGCTGAGCACCTCTAAATTTTAGTTTAGTTTAATGTGTAGGAAGGAACTGCAGATGCTGGTTTAAATCAAAGAAAGGCATTAAAGGCTGGAGTAACTCGTCGGGACAGGCAGCATCTCTGGAGAGATGAGTTGAGGCCCTTCTTCAGACAGATGTCAGGGGAGAGGGAGATAAGGAAGCGTATGGATAAGGAAGTGTAAGATGTGAAAACAGGACAAAGGGAACGAGGATCAAGGAAAATGTAGAATAGACCATTGTTAGTTGAGAGAAGGTAGCAACAAAGCAAACAGAGATAAAATGTAGGGTAGATACAAAATGCTGGAGTAACTCAGCAGGTCGGGAGAGAAAGAATGGGTGAAGTTTCGGGTCGAGACCCTTCTTCAGACTGATGTCAGGGGAGGGGGTGGGACAAAGATAGAATGTAGTCGGAGACAGTAAGATAAGTGGGAGAACTGGGAAGGGGGTGGGGTTAGAGAGGGAAAGCAAGGGCTATCTGAAGTTAGAGAAGTCAATGTTCATACTGCTGTGGTGTAAACTACCCAAGCGAAATACGAGGTGCTGTTCCTCCAATTTGCACTTGGCCTCACTCTGACACTGGAGGAGGCCCAGGACAGAAAGGTCAGATTAGGAATGGGAGGGGGGGTTGAAGTGCTGAGCCACCGGGAGATCAAGTAGGTTAAGACGGACTGAGTGGAGGTGTTCAGAGAAACGTTCGCCGAGCCTGCGCTTAGTCTCACCGATGTAGAGAAGTTGGCATCTGGAACAGCGGATAGAGTAGATATGGTTGGAGGAGATGCAGATGAACCTCTGCCTCACCTGGAAAAACTGCTTGGGTTCTTGGATGGAGTTGGGGGAGGGGGGTAAAGGGACAGGTGTTGCATCTCCTGCAGTTGCTGGGGAAAGTACCTGGGGAGGGGGTGGTTTGGGTGGGAAGGGACGAGTTGACCACGGATAAAATGTAGTCGGAGACAGTAAGACTGGTCGGAGAACTGGGAAGGGGGAAGGGATGGAGAGAGAGAGGGGGAAAGCAAGGGTCACTTGAAGTTAAGTTTAGTTTAGTTTAGAGATGCAGTCCTTCCAAACCTTTTGACAGGCACCGTTGGGAAGCTGACAATGAAGCCAGGGGAGAGGCACAAGATCACTCACCATTACACTTCAACATCACATCCTCGTTCAATACATTTTGCTTCTGCACTTGAAGGAAAGCAGTCTCACCCTTGTTCACTGTGGTTGTGAGTCTGTTCGGGTAGAAATCAGCTGGAAAATCAGAACAAAATAACTTTAATACGGGCGCAATGAGTGGAACGTGTACAGAATGGCAATTTCCATTTCACGTAACAGTTTTTAAGCGCTGCTCAATCTACCAAGGAATTCCACTGGAGCATTATCGAAATCAACACAATTTCGTACTGAAATGTCAATGCAGATGATAAAAGTTTGTTGAAGGAGTTCGGTTCTGAAGACCGTTTTAAAGGAGGAGGGAGACATGTTAGCAGAGAGACCAGGAAGAGGATTGCAGAGATTCGGGCCCCTGATGATTGAAGGTAAGGCTGTTATTGCTGGAATCTGAGAAAGGCCAGGAGTCTGGAATGGGAGAAGTGAAGATATCTTGGATGGCTACAGGGCTGAAAGCGATAATAAAGGTTGGGAGGGATTTGAAAACAAAGATAAGAAATTTTAAATCGAGGAGTTATTTAAGTAGAAGCAAATCAGGAAACATTGGGGTCAAGAATGAAGAAGGCATAAAGATGTGGTCAGGCTGGGAAATTAGAGATACATATGGAGATACAGCGCGGAAACAGGCCCTTCGGCCCACCGGGTCCACGCCGCCCAGCGATCCCTGCACATTAACACTATCCTACACACACTAGGGACAATTTTTACATTTGCCCAGCCAATTAACCTACATACCTGTACATCTTTGGAGTGTGGGAGGAAACCGAAGATCTCGGAGAAAACCCACGCAGGTCACAGGGAGAACGTACAAACTCCGTACAGACGGCGCCCGTAGTCAGGATCGAACCTGAATCTCCGGCGCTGCATTCGCTGTAAGGCAGCAACTCTACCGCTGCGCCACCGTGCCGTAATTGTAGTTGATGTCACAGCAGGCGTAGTTAAATACTGATAAGTCCATTGGATGTGAGTGAATAAAGAATACAGTATAGAAACAAAGAACAGCAGATGCTGGTTTATACCAAAGATGGACTCAAAGCGCTGGAGTAACTCAGCGGGTCAGGCAGCATCTCTGGAAAAAAAGAATGGATGACATTTTGGGTTGGGACCCTTCTTCTGTCTGAAAACAAGGGTTTATCCATTCCTTCCACAGATGCTGCCCGACCTGCTGAATTCCTCCAGCATGAGTTGTGTTTTGCTCAACTTTCTCACATCTGCAGTCTCTTGTATCTTGTATGGAAATAAGGGAATTGACAATCATAGGCACTGTTCGTAACACCAGTTAGTGATTTACTAAACATAATTAGTAATGGAAATGTATCTTTTGTCCTCTATTTACTTATGATCTCTGGTGCTAATGAAGTTGTTGAACTAAATCAGAAAATAATACGTATAACAGTGCGGGATGGTGGGACATCAGTTAGTACTGCTGCCTTATGGGGAGGCCATTTAGGAATGAGATGAGATTTCACCCAGAGAGTTGTGAATCTGTGGAATTCTCTGCCACAGAAGGCAGTGGAGGCAAATTCACTGGTTGTTTTCAAGAGAGAGTTAGATTTAGCTCTTAGGGCTAAAGGGATCAAGGGATATGGGGAAAAAGCAGGAATGGGGTACTGATTTTAGATGATCAGCCATGATCATATTGAATGGCAGTGCTGGCTCAATGTGCTGAATGGCCTACCCCTGCACCTATTTTGCTATGTCTCTATGTATTCTATTACAGCTGCGGTGAATGCGATCAATCCTGATCTTGGATGCTGTCTGTGTGGAGTTTACACACATGATTGGCAAAGGTTTCTAATGGATACTCAAGTTTCATCCGAGACCCCAATCATTGCATGATTGGTAGGTTATTGATTAGTAAGGGCGTCAAAGGTCACGAGGAGAAGGCAGGAGAATGGGGTTGAGAGGGGAAAATAGATCAGCCATGATGGAATGATGGAACAGATGTGATGGGCTGAATGGCCAAATTCCATTCCCAAGTCTCATGAATGGACCTATTTCTGTGCTGTATCTCTCTATAACTTTAACAATATGGTTATGTTGCACTCTGAAATGAATTTTGGAGAAAGAATACAATATAGCCAGATAGTATATCTGGGGCACGGTGGCGCAGCGGTAGAGTTGCTGCCTTACAGCGAATGCAGCGCCGGAGACCCGGGTGTTATCCCAACCTTGGGTGCTGTCTGTATGGCGTCTGTACGTTCTCCCCATGACCTGCGTGGGTTTTCTCCGAGATCTTCGGTTTCCTCCCACACTCCAAAGACGTACAGGTATGTAGGTCAATTGGCTTGGTAAATGTAAAAATTGTCCCTCGTGGGTGTAGGATAGTGTTAATGGGCGGGGATCGCTGATCGGCACGGACCCGGTGGGCCAAAAGGGCCTGTTTCCGCGCTGTATCTCTAAACTAAACTATATTAGCTCCAACAATAAGACTAAAATGACCTACATTTTTGTCACAGAACCTACATTTGTTGGAAGACTTACCTTTGTTGCTGTTAATAATTGTCACAACATGGGTTTTCTGCATGTGTTGTCTGCCTTCACAGTAGTAGATGCCGGTCTGCTCCCAATGCTTACAGGGGCCGACGCCCCGGATGCCGTTGTGCTTCTCCGGGTCTTTGATATAATTGAAGTTATTTTTTGTCACTTTAATTATCGAGCTATCCTTTTCCATTTTAAGTACCAATCCATCCGAATGCCGCTCGCCGGAGACGCAAGACAGGTAAAACTCATTGTTAGAACTGAGGTTAGTGATTAGGTAGATGTCCAAAATCGCTCCTGTATGAAGAAAAAAAACCCCAGAGAGAATAAAGTATAAGCTTCAGAAGCTGAACATTTTTGTACAATACAACAAAAGTCCCCTCAGAGTCACAGAGCTATACTGCTCGTTAACAGGCCATTCAATCCACCTTGTCCATGCTGACCAGGTTGGCATACTGGGCTGGTCCCATTTACCTGCATTTGGTCCATTTACCGATAGGATCATGGTACTATTGGTAGGTCGGTAGTACCATGATACCAATTGGTAGTATTCTACGATCGGTATGATCGTAGAGAGACTGATCATCTCTCTACATGATGGGATCGGTGGAGAGAGAGAGGAGCTCCCTCTCAGCCCCACTCCCTCTCAGAATGGGACTGAGAAAGATAGAACAGCCATGAGTGAATGGTGTAGACCTAATGGGCCAAAAGGCCTTCTTCTACTCTATGAACTTATAAGGTCCTATCTATGCTTTGTGGACAACCTCCATTTTATAGTGTACGACTTTACTCTTGCTCACCGTAAGAGATTTGACAGCTCAAAACTGGCATCTGTGAAGTACTGGGGACCATTATCATCAGAGATAGAAATGAGCACCACCACAATATGAAACCTCATGACATGGCATATCACTCATTCCAACATTACTAGGAAGCCTGGTTATCTACCTTGGTACATTGAGGTGTGCAGAGGTACTTAAGTTGCTGGGAATATCATAGACATCCTAAAAAAATATTAAGGAATCAGCGGAGATGCAATAAAGAACTACTTGCATGCTAAGTATCATAAACAGCATGTAATAGATAGAGCTATGAAATGCCACAACCAAGAGATCAGATGACAGCTCTATAGCCAACCACATCTAGTTAGGAATGGTGGTGGACAATTAAACAGCTAACGGGAGGCTCGGTCTCAATTATGACAAAGTCTAAAGAAGAGGTTACAGCCACGTTCACTTGGAACTGGAAAAAAGAAAGAAAGGTACAAACAAACAAACTAACTAACTTCCTACAGAGGCAGGAATGGAGGACAGGGATCACTCGCCAAGTGAGCAATGGGCGCTAAGACTCCCAGGAGTTCACAAACTCACCAACTAATTCACAAAACTTTTCAAAAAGTTCAGGACAATCCATCTTGGCTCCCACCTGAGTTTCCTACAATCGCAGAAAGCATGTAGCATTGGTTCCACGAAAGGGCCAGGCAATCACCATCACCAATAAAAGTGTCTAACCTTGAACATACTGGTGTACTATTGCTGAGTTCCACACAATTAACATCAGGATATCAGCATTATATCACAACAATATATTCTGGGTGATCTTGAATGATCTGAGTATTCTTGAATGATGTATTCAAGAGATAGTTGGATATAGCTCTTAGGGCTAATGGAATCAAGGGATAAGGAGAAAAAGCAGGAATGGGGTACTGATTCTGGATGATCAGCCATGATCAGATTAAATGGCGGTGCTGGCTTGAAGGGCCAAATGACCTACTCCTGCACCTACTTTCTATGTTTCTACATAATATCTGGAGACCAGAAATGTAGTTGGACCAACAAAATAAATGGCATAACTACAAAAGTAGGTTAGAGGGTGGGTGACTTGTAGCAAGTGACTGATGTCCTGACACTTCAAAGCCTTCTCATTGATCACAAGGCACAGGTCACAAATGCCTTTCCACTGGTCACAAGACACAGGTCCAATAGCCTGATTGTGTACAGGTCTAACAGCTCCCAACAAGCTTAACATCATCCAGCACAACCTCTTCAGACTGATGAAGGGTCCCAACCTCAAGAGTGTGTTATTGTCATATGTCTCGAAATGGAACAATGAAATTCTTACTTGCACCAGCACAATAGATATGTAAACATATTACTCTGTAATCTGTACAGAGTTTGTTTGTTCTCCCCGTGACTGCGTGGGTTTTCTCAGAGATCTACGGTTTCCTCCCACACTCCAAAGACGTACGGTTTGTAGGTTAATTGGTTTGGATAGTGTAATGATTGTCCCTAATGTGTGTGTGTAGGAAAGTGTTAATGTGTGGGGATATATAAATATATATATACATTATATATATATATATATACACACATTATGTGTGTGTGTGTGTGTATGTATATATATATATATATATACACACACATACACACATATATATGTATATGTGTGTGTGTATATATGTGTGTGTATAAAATATAAATGTATATATATATTTATATATCCCCGCACATTAACACTTTCCTACACACACACATTAGGGACAATCATTACACTATCCAAACCAATTAACCTACAAACCGTACGTCTTTGGAATGTGGGAGGAAACCGTAGATCTCTGAGAAAACCCACGCAGTCACGGGGAGAACAAACAAACTCTGTACAGATTACAGAGTAATATGTTTACATATCTATTGTGCTGGTGCAAGTAAGAATTTCATTGTTCCATTTCGAGACATATGACAATAACACACTCTTGAGGTTGGGACCCTTCATCAGTCTGAAGAGGTTGTGCTGGATGATGTTAAGCTTGTTGGGAGCTGTTAGACCTGTACACAATCAGGCTATTGGACCTGTGTCTTGTGACCAGTGAAAAGGCATTTGTGACCTGTGCCTTGTGATCAATGAGAAGGCTTTGAAGTGTCAGGACATCAGTCACTTGCTACAAGTCACCCACCCTCTAACCTACTTTTGTAGTTATGTCATTTATTTTGTTGGTCCAACTACATTTCTGGTCTCCAGATATTATGTAGAAACATAGAAAGTAGGTGCAGGAGTAGGTCATTTGGCCCTTCAAGCCAGCACCGCCATTTAATCTGATCATGGCTGATCATCCAGAATCAGTACCCCATTCCTGCTTTTTCTCCTTATCAGACAGCACCCGTAGTCGGGATCAAACCTGGGTCTCTGGCATGGTAAGCACTGTAAGGCAGCAACTCTACCACTGTGCCGCCGTGCTGCCAATAGTTGAGCAAAGTAAAAAATAATGTCCCTAAGTCTATATTCTGAACCTATTTGGAGGTTGTAGTGTTAAATAGCCTGATGCATCATTTGTCCATTTCCTTCCATAGATGCTGCCTGGCCTGTCGAGTTCATCCTGGTGCTCACTGTAATTACTCCCCCATGTCAGACCGACAGAACCTGTCAGAGTCACAACCTCCGTCACCACATAATACAAGGCGTGTGGAAGCACCACACCACCACATCCTAGTCCAAGTCAAACACCATCCTGACTCGGAAAATGTCCAATTTGTCATCACTGGATCAACATCATGAACTTACTGCCCAACAGCACTTTGCAGCTATCTTCACCGTTGCTGTGCAAGAAAATAGTCACCACTGCCTTCTCAAGGAAAATTAGGATGGGACAGTTAATGCAGGCCTTAACAGCAGCAGCGGCAGAGTGGTGCATCGGTAGAGTTGCTGCCTTACAGCGCCAGAGACCCGGGTTCAATCCTGACCACGGATGCTGTCCATACGGAGTTTGTGTGTTCTCCCTGTGATGGCGTGGGTTTTCTCCGGGTGCTCCAGTTTCCTCCCACATTCCAAAGACGTGCGGGTTTGTAGGTTAATTGGCTACATTAACTTGTCCCTAGTTAAGCAGTAGAATTAGTGCACAGGGTGATTGTTGATCGGAGCGGACTTGGTGGGTCAAAGGGCCTGTTTCCCTGCTGTATCTCTAAACTAAACTATACTAAACAATGCTTATATCCCAAAATGAATATTAAAAAGTTGCTCGACTTGAATGTCACCATCAGTTTTACTCCCAGCAAATGTAACATCTGCCTTTTCAACTTCTTTTGCAAGTCCAATAGTTTAACTGTAATAATTTGCCTCAGTTCAAACCGAAAAAGATTGTTTTAAAATTCACAAGATTTTGAGTTTGTCATAATTGCATAATTAATTTCGCGGGCGGTACAGTGGTGCAGCTGATAGAGCCACTGCTTCACAGTGTCAGATACCCGGGTTCAATCCTGATCTCGTGTACTGTCTGTGTGGAGTTTGCACATTCTACTTGTGACCATGTGGGTTTCCTCCGGGTGCTCTGGTTTCCTCCCACATCCCAAAGACATACAGATTTGTAGGTCAATTGGTGTCTGTAAATTGCCCCATGTGTGTTGGGAATCGATGAAAAAGTGGGACAATATAGAACTAATGTGATGGGTGATCGATGGTAGCCGTGGACTTGGTGGGGTGAAGAGCCTGTACCCATGTTGTATCGCTACACTAATTATGGTTTCCCCAAGGTTCTTGAACATTTTGAATAAATATTGAACTGTAGATGTCAATTATGCATTTCAGTTCCAACAACACTTACATAGGTTCTTTAACAAAGAAAGCTGAACTTAACGCTGAGATTTAACACTTCAGTTCAGTTTCAGATTCAGTTTAGTTTATTGTCACGTGTACCGAGGTACAGTGAAAAGCTTTTGTTGTGTGCTAACCAGTCAGCAGAAAGACAGTACATGATTACAATCGATCCATTTACAGTGCGTAAGTACACGAATAAAGGAATAACGTTTAGTGCAAGGTAAAACCGGAAAAGTCTGATCAAGGATAGTCTGAGGATCATCAAAGAGGTAGATTGTAGCTCAGCTCTGCTCTCTGGTTATGGTAGGATGATTTAGTTGCCTGACAACAGCTGGGAAGAAACTATCCATAAATCTGGTGGTGTGATATTTTCACTTATCCCCAAAATTACAAATTTGCAAAAGAATGAGATTGATTACCGTTTTCTGACAAACTAACATTGGTTTCTTGATTATGCAAAGACATTCATCTTTTTCTCGGGCAGCACATTGGTACAGTGGTGGAGTTGCTGTCTTACAGCGCCAGACACCCGGGTTCGATCCTAACTACAGGTGCTGTCTGTATGGAGTTTGTACCTTTTCCCTGTGACCTGCGTAAGTTTTTTCCGGGTGCTCCGGTTTCCTCCCACACTTGCAAGAGGTGCAGGTTTTTAGGTTAATTGTATTCAGTAAAACTGTAAATTGTCCCTAGTGTGTATAGGATAGTGTTAGTGTGTCGGCATGGGCTGGATGAGCCAAAGGTCCTGTTTCTGCGCTGTATTTCTAAACTAAATGTCAGGCTATGTATTAAAAAACTGAAAGAACCTTCTGCAAACAAGGAACGTTCGAATGATCTGACTAGTCATAATATCTCCTTGAAAGTAACATGGCTTCCTAACTAATGTTTACTTTAGATAGACACAAAAAGCTGGAGTAACTCAGCGGGACAGGCAGCATCTCTGGAGAGAAGGAATGGGTGACATTTCGGGTTGAGACCCTTCTTCAGACTTCAGACTAGTCTAAAAAAGGGTCTCGACCCGAAACTTCACCCATTCCTTCTCTCCAGGGATCCCGCTGGGTTACTCCAGCTTTTTGTGTCTTTCTTCGGTTTAAACCAGCATCTGCAGTTACTTCCTACACAAAGTTTCATTTATATCCCCACTTGTGCCATTCTGAAAGGAACTGTCTGATTCGTGCTCTGTTTACGTTTGTTGAAAAGTCTATGACCCTCAGGTCTCTAAAGAGATTGCTGAACACACATCGCTTTGCAGAATACATCCTGTCCTATTGTCTACAATTTCAATGTGCTTCACTGTTATCTCAGTGTCACTGTGAATCAAGGATTAGAACCAAACACTTGAGTCAGCTTTGCCAACATTTGTTCTAAATTAAAACAATGTAAAATCATATCTCTATTCTTACAGCATGGGGAAAACATGAGGTTAGGAGATCTTCCAATTTATCTTGCCATCAGTCAGGCTCCTCTCTGTCCCTTCGAACTGACTAACCCTCCACCTTCCCTTTATTTCTTTCCTTCCTCACTACCTCTTCCTTCCTAATGCTAAGCATAATTCTTCCAGTATAAATGACCCACTCAGGCTGCCTTCCCCACTTTCTCTGCTGCCACTCAAGTCTCCTCTTAATCCTCCATCATTCCTTCCTCCCCTCCCACAAAGGATGATGGGGAAAGCCAGGCACCCTTCATCCTCAACTCTCCTCTTCAAAAATCAAAGATAACACTGCAGACGCTGAAAGTCTGAAACAATGACAGAATAATGCTGGAATTGCTCAGAGGGTCAGGCAGCATCTGTGGAGTAGAGTTGACAACCCGAAGCATTACCTCTGTTTCTCTTTCCACAGACGTTGCCTGACATGTTTTAGGAGCTTAGACTGGTTATAAATCAGCCACGATCATGCTGAAGGTCAGGGCAGCTCGAGGGGGGACATGGCCGACTCCTGCTCCTACTTTAGAGTCATGGAGTCGAGTTGAGTTTAATCTCACGTGTACCGAGGTACAATGAAAAGATTTTATCACGTGCTTATCATTCAGCAGGCAGACAGACAATACATGATTACAATCGAGCCATCCACAGTGTACAGATACATGATAAAGGGAATAACGTTTAGTGCAACATAAGGTCCAGTAAAGTCAAGTAAGTATTCAATATTGGCAATGTAATATACACCTTTGGGTCCCCTTTCCAAATCCTTGAATCAAAGATAGACCGCGGGACTCCAAATGAGGTAGATAGTAGCACAGGACTGCTCTCTAGTTGTAGGGTCATACAGTGTGGAAACAGGCCCTTGGCCCAACTTGCCCACACCAACCAATATGTCCCAACTACACTACATCTACATGCCTGCCTGCGTTTGACCGACATCCCTCTCAACCTATCCTATCCATGTACCTGTCTAAATGTTTCTTAAACGTTGCGATAGTACCTGCCTCAACTACCTCCTCTGGCAGCTCATATCATACACCCACCACCCTATGTGTAAATAGGTTACCCCTCAGGTTCCTATTAGATCTTTCCCCCTCACCTTAAACTTATGTCCTCTGGTTCTCAATTCCCCTATTGCGGGCAAGAGACTCTGTGCGTTTACTTGAGTTGTTTTGTTATTGTCATTTGCTTTTGTGCTCTCTTTACTTTTTCCAATTCCATGAACTAGAAACTCTACACCCAAGTCAATGGATATGTTTATGGCAGAGATAGATAGATAGATTCTTGATTGGTACGGTGTTACGGAGAAGACAGGAGAATGGGGTTAAGAGAGAAAGATGATGGAGTGGTGGAGTAGACTTGATGGGCCGAATGGCCCAGTTCTGCTCCTATTGCTCATGAACGTATCTTCATGCAATTGGCTGCATTGATTTAATTGGAACTGAAGTGTGGGAACTATGGACAAGTTGTGGCCTCCACTCCCCTTGTGCATTTAGTGCTGGCGAGCAAAGTCAAGCTTCTCTCCCTTGAAGGGAAACATACAGAGGCTTGTCCTAAGTCACTTGGAAACTGACGTCAGTTTCACATTTGGTGAGCTGTTGTTGAGGGAAGGAGATTTCCTGACTAGCATTGCAATAGTGCAGATATTAGACCTGTTGCTTTGCAGTGCTAGTAGCCCAGGTTCAATCCTCTCGACCCGAAACGTCACCCATTCCTTCTCTCCAGAGATGCTGCCTGACCCGCTGAGTTACTCCAGCATTTTGTGATACCCCTCCCCAAATGCTGAACTGCGGAGATCCACCAGCACATTGTCTTTTGTTAAGATTCCAGCATCTGCAGTTCCTTGTGTCTCCTGTTAAAATGTGTACATTTCAATAAAAGCATGTCTTATTCTGAACTTTAGAGATTGAGCACCCATTCTAAGCAGCCCTCTCTCATGAGTCTATTAGTCTAAGAAACTGATTGAGTGAATCTTCATCGCACCCGTGACTTTCAGTATGAAGAAGACTCTCCGAGCCGAAATGTCACCCATTCCTTCTCTGCAGAGATGCTGCCTGTCCCGTTAGTTACTCCAGCATTTTGTGTCTATCTTCGGTTTAAACCAGCATCTGCAGTTCCTTCCCACACGGAAGTTACTCTGACTTTGGTCTCATCAAATTTCATTAACGTTACACTGATATCTGTAACACAATTGATTTTTTTTAACAATACCTTTCAAATTAGCACAGCATTATCGAGAAGTGCCAACTTGAGTGAGTGACAGACACTGGGTAAAAAAATGCTCAGGGGCTGAAACAACATACAATTGGATCGCTACTGTGTGGTTCACAGGACGGAAAGGCTTGGGGGAAAAGTTTTGCAAAACTTTTTTTTTAGTGAAATGGTTTGAGGGCTCTTGTATTCAGGCATTCATACAGAATAATTCGGCCTTGTGGCTCTGAATATGCATCAGATAATGCAAACCCCTTTGATCTTGCTAAATACTAAAAACCAGAGTCTCAAAATCCTTTTCGGGTGTGGTTGGTGAAATGTGTATGGGGGGGGTTTGATGGGCAAATAGCCAGAAATGCCAATGCTTCAGCATTCTTATAATCTTTGGAAATGGCAAACTTCGACATGGTTCAATGTTTATAAAAATAGGAATCAAATAATCATGTGATATGCAGTTTCATTAACATTTTGTTATATAAACTATGGGAGCAGATGTTTGCTTTAAGCCCCAAACCCCTCCTTCCCACCCCTGTACCTGCTTACTCTGACATTCTTTAAGATCA
The DNA here is from genome assembly GCF_053455715.1 of Rhinoraja longicauda. NCBI lineage: Eukaryota > Metazoa > Chordata > Chondrichthyes > Rajiformes > Arhynchobatidae > Rhinoraja > Rhinoraja longicauda. Next base: position 14,656,850 of record NC_135963.1, on the reverse strand, counting down.
CATGCCTCATTTGTGCCCCCACTCTTCCTCGTACCCATATCAACAACATTTCACAGTACAGCACAGGAACAGGCACTTCGACCCAAGATGTCTATGTCGAGCATGATGCGAAATACAATAATCCCTTCTCCCTGCACATGATCCATGGCCATGTGTTTAACTAAAAACCTCTTAAATGCCACTACTGTATCTGTTTCCACCGCCATCCCTGGCAGCACACTTTAGGTGTCCACCACTCTGTGTAAAAAACTTGTTTCATACTTCTCATTTAAACATTCCCTCTTCTGACCTTAAAGCTATGCCCTTTAGTATTTGATAGTTCCATCCTGGGGAAAAAGATTCTGTCTACCTTATCTCATAGAGTCATAGAGTCATAGAGACGTAGAGTGATACAGTGTGGAAACAGGCCCTTCAGCCCAACTTGCCCACACTGGCCAACATGTCCCAGCTACACTAGTCACATCAGCCCGCGTTTGGTCCATATTCCTCCAAACCTGTTCTATCCATGTACTTGTCTAACTGTTTCTTAATTGTTCGGATGGTCCCTGCCTCAACCACCTCCTCTGGCAGCTTGTTCCGTACACCCACCACCCTTTGTGTGAAAAGGTTACCTCTCAGGTTCCTATTAAATCTTTTCCCCATCACCTTAAACCTATGTCCTCTGATCCTCGATTCACCTAATCTGGGCAAGAGACTCTGTGCATCTACCTGATCCATTCCTTCATAGTGAGAGTGAGGCCAGACGCAAATTGGAAGCACAGCACCTTATCTGTGCCTCTTATAATTTTATCAACTTCTATCGCTTCTCTCTGCCTCTGACGCTACAGAAAAAAACAATCAACAATCCAACTAGGCAAGCGTACCATAAGCCTTGTTTACTACTTTAACTACTTGTGTTGCCGTTTTCACGGAATTGTAGGCTTAGAAAACAAGATCCCTCTCAAGAAGGTTATTGACCTGAAACATCACCTATCCATGTTCTCCAGAGAGGTCGGCTGACCTGTTGGGTTACTCCAGCACTTTGAGCCCTCGTCTGTGTATCAATGCTGTTAAAGATATCTTCCACTGACTGTACATTACCCTCGCTCTCAGTCCCTCCACCACTCAAGTCATTGTACTAGTTTAGATGCTATCCTGGTGAGTCTCATTGTCTGTAACTCATTCTCACCTGGCCCACAACTGACAATGGCCTGTTTCCTTTAGCATCGTTCCTTTGTTGCATATCTTTCGTTCATTTGTTCTATATCTCTCTACATCGCCGTCTATAACTCTCCTTTAGAAACATAGAAACATAGAAAATAGGTGCAGGAGCAGGCCATTCGGCCCTTCGAGCCTGCACCGCCATTCAATATGATCATGGCTGATCATCCAACTCAGTATCCCGTACCTGCCTTCTCTCCATACCCCCTGATCCCTTTAGCCACAAGGGCCACATCTAACTCCCTCTTAAATATAGCCAATGAACAGGCCTCAACTACCTTCTGTGGCAGAGAATTCCACAGATTCACCACTCTCTGTGTGAAAAAAAAAACTTTCTCATCTCGGTCCTAAAAGACTTCCCCCTTATCCTTAAACTGTGACCCCTTGTTCTGGACTTCCCCAACATCGGGAACAATCTTCCTGCATCTAGCCTGTCCAACCCCTTAAGAATTTTGTAAGTTTCTATAAGATCCCCCCTCAATCTTCTAAATTCCAGCGAGTACAAGCCGAGTCTATCCAGTCTTTCTTCATATGAAAGTCCTGCCATCCCAGGAATCAATCTGGTGAACCTTCTCTGTACTCCCTCTATGGCAAGAATGTCTTTCCTCAGATTAGGAGACCAAAACTGTACGCAATACTCCAGGTGTGGTCTCACCAATGCCCTGTACAACTGCAGCAGAACCACCCTGCTCCTATACTCAAATCCCCTCACTATGAATGCCAACATACCATTCGCTTTCTTCACTGCCTGCTGCACCTGCATGCCTACTTTCAATGACTGGTGTACCATGACACCCAGGTCTCGTTGCATCTCCTAATCGGCCACCATTCAGTTTGACTCTCAGTCTGAGGAAGGGTCTCGACCCAAAACGTCACTATTCCTTTAATCCAGAGTTCCTTCCTACACAATGCTGTTAAAAATCTTGCCATTAACTGTATTCTTCCTTCTTGCATTGGACTTGCCAAAGCACGGTACCTCACACTTGTCCAGATTAAACTCCACCTGTCATTTCTCCATCTATATCTGTAACTGATCTATATTCTGCTTCCACAGGATAACCCCCTCTCAAAGAAATCAGTCGAATGTATACCCAAGGCAACCATGTCCTTTATAAGTGTTGGAGATCTCAACTATAAACAGCACATGATGTGCAATCTCACCAAAGACTTGTTCAGCAAAACTTCCTTACCCTTGCCATGAGTCACCATAAAGACCAACCCCTCCTTTGCCATCCTGTGCTCTTGCAGAACCCACATTTACTTTTTGCTTTACTCCAAGACCCCTCTGTGTGCTAATATTACCTGGTCTCTCACCATCTAAAGAAAAACAGAGGCAGATAAGTTCATAAGTTCTTGGAGCAGAATAAGGCCATTCGGCCCATCAAAGTCTACTCTGCCGACAGACACAAAAAGCTGGAGTAACACAGCAGGACGGGCAGCATCTCTGGAGAGAAGGAATCGGTGATGTTTCGGGTCAAGTCCCTTCTTTTCATTCATGGCTGATCTATCTTTCCCTCTCAAACCCATTCTCCTGCCTTCGCTCCATAAGTCCTGACATCCTTACTAATCAAGAACCTGTCAATATCCATTGACTTGGCCTCCACAGTCTTTCCTTCTCCAACCTGTATTCCTTCCACTGGGTTCACATTTCACTCCTCTTCTCTCCTTATCTTACACCCTTTTCTCTTCTTTTCATTTCTTGTCTGTGTCCACCCATCTGCCATCAGCCCCCCCCCCCACCCTCCTCACCTATATCCACCCAGGTTCTGTCCCACCCCCACCTCTTTTCCAGTCCTCCCCCCCCCCCTCCCACCCCCACTATAGTCTGTGTGAAGAAGGGTCCCATCCCCAAACATGTCCTCCAGGTATGCTGGGTTACTCCAGTACTCTTGGTGTGTGTGTGTGTGTGTGTGTGTGTTTTGTAAACCAGCATCCATCTGCAGCTCCTTGTGTCTCGACTCTGATTTTTACGCGCTGCATCCTGATTTATTTTCTCTAAGTGGAGACTTTGTTCACGGTTGCTATAAATGGCTATTTGTTGCCCAAAATCAGCAGGCATGCTCAATTAAGTTCGCAGTCAAAAGCGTCCCCCTAACTGCAGTGGTCTTGCTTTATTGAACTTAAGGACAAGCACCTTGTGGGCAAGCCAGAGTGGGCAACAAAATGTACTGAGAGCGCACATGTCCCACCGTGCCTGCCGCGTCCGGTGATCACCGAGAGAGGGAGCATTTCTCTCTGGTACCTGGATTCTGGCAGTCTTACAAAAAAATACTTAACATTATTCATGTATTAATTAATTAATAACGCATTAATTATTAATTTTATTTGAAAGAAAACTAAACATGCACACACACAGTCTGCTCTTTTTGTTTTATTTTTCTCCGGGTGAAATGTTTCCAAATATAGTCTCTCTCAAATGTTACTTTTCCAGTTTTCGACAGCTAGAATCGCAGAGAGCAGATGGTATTGTCTGGACACTTGTTGCAAGATTTTAATTTCCTAACCGCAAGAGACACTCACTCTTGTGATTAGGAAATTAAAATCTTTTGGAAATATCCAAAATATTTAAAAACTATAATGTGACCGAATATAAAACGAGTCTCTTTTTGTTTTAAAACAAGAATGCCATAAATGTATATTTTCCCTAAAACGCAATTTAAAAAATATATAAAATAAATCATACCGTTATTTGTAATTTCTGGAGCACTTACCTGTCATATGAAAAGAAAGTGCCAGCCAGCAGAGGCGGAACAAAATCATGTTTGCGTTGTCAGATACTTGCAGAATATCCCAGGGCTTTGGAATCCAATGCTGTTGTTGCAATCTTGGAGTTCCCAGCTTCTTACTATCAGACTTTGTTGCCAACTATTGTTGAGACTTTTTTTTTCTCTCTCCACGCTGAAGAATCTCGCCTTGAAACAGTTCCTATCATTAGGACTTGACCGACTGAGTCCCTCTCGGGTAGATACCGGGCAGACTTAACTCCATCTTCTCTTGGGAGTTATTATTCTTTGTTGCCTCTTTCGCTTCTCTGCTCTCCGCCGAGTTTCTGCACTGAGAGAGCGCAGAGGAAAGGCGTCACTTTGCGCTCATGAATCGGTGATTAACGAGTACAGGGAGACTTCAGATCCGTCCGGAATATCACTAAAATACCCCCTCCTCCCCCCCCCCCCCCCCCCCCACACACACACACTCTGCGACTGTGTCTCTGCCAAACAACTCCTCATCCGCGAATCACTGGTCAACTAAAATATGACATTGCCTGAAAATTACGCATCAACCAGAATTATTGGTCTATTAATACCACTTCAATCCGACAAAATCAGGAAGGGGTGTTGCACTGGTCAAAACACACTATTTTTTTCCACGTTGCTTTTAATTTATCCGGACAGAAATTCACTCAAACCCATCATTCTCCCGAATACCGAGGCAGCTGATAAAACACAACCCCGCCGGATTTCACCATTATTGCACCAGAATAACATTCAAGTAGAACTGAAAATTAGGACTGTTGGCAAAGCAGGCAGCCGCCCAAAACAACTGTTCTGATCAGTCACTGCCATTTCTGTAACATTGAAATGTGATAGAGTCCTAGAGTGGTACAGTGTGGAAACAGGCCCTTAGGACCAACTTGCCCACAACATGTCCCAGCTACACTAGTCCCACCTGCCTGCCTTGCTTTGGTCCATGCCCCTCCAAACCTGTCCTATCCATGTACCTGTCTACCTGTTTCTTAAATGTATGGATAGCCCCTGCCTCAACCACCTCTTCTGGCAGCTTGTTCCATACATCCACCACCTTTTGTGTGAAAATATTACCCCTCAGATTCCTATTAAATTTTTTCCCCTTCACTTTAAACCTATGCCCTCTGTTCCTCGATTCGCATACTCTGGGCAAGAGACTCTACCCGATCTATTCCTCTTATGATTTTATACACCTCTATCAGATCACCCCTCGTCCTCCTGCGCTCCAAGAGATAGTCCCAGGCCACTCAACCTCTCCCTATAGCTCAGACTCTCCAGTTCTGGCAACATCCTTGTATGTAGGGTAGCTAAATAAAGACTCAGCCCAAAGTATTCCAGTAAGATTTTTTTTCTCCTCCATCTTTAAAATAATTAATGTGCATCATTCAAACCATCCTCATTTAGGTTTAAAACAAGTTGAGTTTATCGTTTATTGTCATGCACAAGTAAGATGAGGTACAGGTGTAATGAAAGTCTTGCTTCAATGGTTCAATGGTGCTTTATTAATGGTGCTTACAGCAGCTTCACAGGCACATAAACTCAGAAAAATGTACAAAGACAAATTAAGCATAAAATAATGGCCAATAGACAATAGGTGCAGGAGTAGGCCATTCGGCCCTTCGAGCCAATGTGATCATAGACAATAGACAATAGACAATAGGTGCAGGAGTAGGCCATTCAGCCCTTCGAGCCAGCACCGCCATTCAATGCGATCATGGCTGATCACTCTCAATCAGTACCCCGTTCCTGCCTTCTCCCCATACCCCCTCACTCCGCTATCCTTAAGAGCTCTATCCAGCTCTCTCTTGGACTCAGCTCAGATCATTCAAGATGTTAACGCCCAGCAGTTTGAAGCTACCGACTTTCTACACTACTGACTTACCGATGAAGTTCATAAATTCATAAGTTCTAGGAACAGAATTAGGCCATTCAGCCCATCAGGTCTACTAGCACATGGTCTTCCGACGTCCCGTTTCCGGAGTCAACAATTAATCCCTTGGTCTTGTTGACATTGAGCAAGAGTTTGATTTTGTAGTACCACTTAACCAGGTGTTCCAACTCTCTCCTGTAGCTGATTCATCACAACCTGTCATTCGCCAATGCACTGTGGTATTGTTACATAGAACCATAGAACTATAGAAACATAGAAAATAGGTGCAGGAGGAGGCCGTTTGGCCCTTAGAGCAAGCACCGCCATTCATTGCGATCATGGCTGATCATTCACAATCAGCAACCTGTGTCTGCCTTCTCCCCATACCCCTTGATTCCGCTAGCCCCTAGTGCTCTATCTAACTCTCTTTTAAATTCATCCAGTGAATTTGCCTCCACTGCCTTCTGTGGCAGAGAATTCCACAAATTCACAACTCTCTGGATGAATTTTTTTTTTCTCACCTCAGTTTTAAATGGCCTCCCCTTTATTCTTAGACTGTGGCCCCTGGTTCTGGACTCCCCCAACATTGGGAACACTTTTCCTGCATCTAGCTTGTCCAGTCCTTTTATAATTTTATACGTCTCTATAAGATCCCCTCTCATCCTTCTAAATTCCAATGAATACCAGCCCAGTCTTTCCAATCTTTCCTCATATGACAGTCCCACCATCCCGGGGATTAACCTCGTGAACCTACGCTGCACTGCCTCAATAGCAAGGATGTCCTTCCTCATATTAGGGTTGGTATATGTATGGATGGCGGTGGAGCTGTGCTTAACCACACTGTCATGGGTGTAAGGGAGGTAGAACAGTGGGCTGAGCATGTGGCATTGAGGTGCACACGTGTGGATGGTCAGTGAGGAGGAAATGGTGTTACCAATCTGCACTGCTTGAGGTCTGCCGATTAGGAAGTCAAGGGAGGCTCAGGCCTGGCAGCTTGGCGATGACGAGTCTGGAATGTCGATAGTGTCGATCGCCTAGCTGTCGTCAATAAACAACAGCCTGACATATGTATTCCTGTCATCTAAATGGCTGATGTCATTCCTGAGGCAGGAGTTGATTCGTGTTGCAGCCAACGTTTCAAAGCACTTTATTTTGGTGGATATAAATGCTGTCAGACAGTAGTCATTGTTGCAGGTCACCATGCTCTTCTTGGGCATCAGTAGAATAGGCGCTCCTTTGATGCAGGAGGGGACCCCAGGCCACAGAAGCAAGAGGTTGAAGATGTCCTTGAATACCCCAGCCAGTTGTTCTGCAAGAGTAGTCACATTATAGAGAACTAAGGGAGACCCAGCATGGGGGGACCGCTGAGAACTAAAGAGGACCCGGCATGGGGGGGGGGGCACCGAGAACTAAGGGAGACCCAGCATGGGGGGGGGGGGGCACCGAGAACCAAGGAGGACCTGGCATGGGGGGGGGGGCTGAGAACTAAGGAGGAACCGGCATGGGGGGGGAGCGCTGAGAACTAAGGGGGACCCCATACTATCATCAGAACCAGCGGTGCTGGCTCGAAGGGCCAAATGGCCTCCTCCTGCACCTATTTTCTATGTTTCTATCATCATAGTTATCAATATTTATCAAAGTTTAATAGATTTCTCTGACAATATGCTTGTTTACAATTATCATAACTATTCCTGGTCACTCATGTTTTATTTATGAGTTTTATTTTCTTACTACATAAAAGGAGGCCACCCTTACCCTTCAAATCAATCCCATCTCCCCGATTCCCTCACTTCATGTCTTTCAGTCTATTTTCTCTCCTCTCTACTATTTCAGTCCACCTGAAGGGTTTTGACCTGAAAGGTCAACTGTTTTTCTCCACAGATGCTGCCTGACCTGCTGTGCTCTCTGAGCAAGTTGTTTTTTTTGCTTTAGATTCCAGCATCTGCAGTCTCTTGTGCCTCAGAGGCTCAGGGCACTCAAGGCATGGTTCGTCTGTGTGTAAGGCCACTGGGTGTAAGGCTGGAGGTTAGTACTTATCGGTGGAGAGTTCCATCACCTCGGTTCATCCATCGGGAATGGGAGCATTGGTTTTCCGGTGAGTTTTAATGAGCTTTTCTAGAAATGGATTATCTGAAAAGGTATAGTAAATCTACTCTACATCCATGCTACCAATTTATTATTTTTTTCTTCAATTCGATACATAACATGTTTGTACACTAATCGAATCAATGTATAAAACAAATTATAATCACTTCAATGTAATGAAGTAATGTATAATACAAATTATAATCACTTCAATGCACTTAAGGTCTGGGCTTCGTTTTCACTGTCTAACTGAATTGTTTTGCCTGTTACATAACTGCTCAATCCCAGTGTAGGAAGGAACTGCAGATGCCGGTTTATGCCGAAGATAGACACAAAGTGCGGGAGTAACTCAACGGATCAGGCAGCATCTCTGGAGTAAAAGCGTGAGTGACGTTTCGTGTCGGAACCCATTGCCACAGGAGGCTGTGGAGGCCAAGTCAGTGGATATTTCTAAGGTGGAGATAGATAGATTCTTGATAAGTACAGGTGTCAGAGGTTATGGGGTTTGGAGGATCAGGAGAATGGGGTTAGGAGGATCAGTCACGATTGCATGGCAGAGTAAACGTTGGGCTGAATGGCCTAATTCTACTATTTCTTATGACCTTATGATCTTCAGACTCACTCCTTGTGTTTCCTTGCGCACTCCTAGTGTTTTCCATATATTTGATCTGTCTGATATTAGTTCTCTCCATCAGATGGAGAAATGTATCAGTGTTTTATACATTTTGGAGTGTGCAAGTCACAATACTTCAACGCAGGACTCCACTGATATTTTAATGCAGGTTCATGTAAGAAAATAGTCCATAGAACAGCACAGGAAGAGGCCCTTTGGCCCACAATGTCCGTGCCAAACATGAAGCCAAGTTAAACTAATTTTGTCTGCCTGCACATGATCCATATTCCTCCATTCCCTGCATATCCATGTGCCCATCCAAAAGCCCTTCAAATGCCACGCTTGTATCTGCCTACACTGCCACCTCTGGCAATATGTTCCAGGCACCCACCACTCAATGGGTAAAAAACGTACCCCACACATTTTTATCATTTCCCCCCTTAAAACTAGAATCTTTGCATCAGTATCATGTGGTCTGTGCATGCTTGCTATTTGCGTTAACAGAATGCCCCTCTCCTGTTGTTCAATGGTGGATTGGCAGGGACCATGTTAAGTACTCCTGTGATACAAAACTCTTCTGATGCAACTCGTTACCTAATTTATAGGAGAATCTTCGGTGCAAACCAGCATCTGCAGTTCCTTTCTACACCCTTATACTGAATTCCAGCCTATCTGCTGTTAAAATGTTTTAAGGCTTTAACAGTTTGTGCGTAATGCTGTGAAACCAAACATTACGATAATTTAATGGTGTCTGCACACTGTTGAAGGTACCAACTACTTGCAGTACCTCAGCTGTGAGTACGATGTTTTCAAAACATTTCCAGGCGTGTGACAAATCCTGACCGTGGAAAATGTTCATTTTCTCAGCTAATATCTCTGTGCGCAGGAAGGGATTTTCACAGGAAATAGTCACAGAAACAATCAGCGCTGAGTATCAATTTTAGCCAGGTCTGGAGGTAGCGCTGTGGAAGGAAGTCTGCACTTGGCAGGGTCTTTGGATCGGGTCCGTTGGCAGGGCTGGATGCCGTGACAGAGGAAACAGTAATGCTGAGTGAACAGAAACATTGAATCCTGGGACAACCTATTTGTTGCTTTTAGAAGCACACTTTATTACATAATGGCCACTGAAGTGATTGTATTTATATTTCAAGTACATATCCCAGAGGGGAATAAAAGCTCTACGAATGTCAATACATCTAGGGCAGGGTAGAGTTGCTGCCATACAGTGCTAGAGACCTGGGTTCGATCCTAACTATAGGCGCTGTCTGTACAGAGTTTTACATTCTGCATGGGTTTTCGCCGGGTGGTCCGGTTTCTTCCCACACTCCAAAGCTGTTATCAGGCAACTGAAACATCTTACCATAACGAGAGAGAGCGGTCCTGAACTACTATCTACCTCATTATAAGATTATAAGATTATTAAAGGGTTGGACACGTTAGAGGCAGGAAACATGTTCCCAATGTTGGGGGAGTCCAGAACAAGGGGCCACAGTTTAAGAATAAGGGGTAGGCCATTTAGAACTGAGATGAGGAAAAACCTTTTCAGTCAGAGAGTTGTGAATCTGTGGAATTCTCTGCCTCAGAAGGCAGTGGAGGCCAATTCTCTGAATGCATTCAAGAGAGAGCTGGAAAGAGCTCTTAAGGATAGCGGAGTCAGGGGGTATGGGGAGAAGGCAGGAACGGGGTACTGAATGAGAATGATCAGCCATGATCGCATTGAATGGCGGTGCTGGCTCGAAGGGCTGAATGGCCTACTCCTGCACCTATTGTCTATTGTCATTGGAGACCCTCGGAATATCTTTGATCAGACTTTACTGGCTTTATCTTGCACTGAATGTTATTCCCTTATCATATGTCTGTACACTGTAAATGACCCGATTATAATCATGTATTGTCTTTCCGCTGACTGGTTACCACAACAAAAGCTTTTCACTGTACCTCGGTACATGTGACAACAAACTGAACTAAATTACGACTACAGGTTTGTAGGTTAATTGGTTTCAGTAAAAAATGTCCCTAGTGTGTAGGATAGTACTAGTGTACAGGGATCACTGTTCGGCGTGACCTCGGTGGGCCGAAGAGCCAGTTTCTGCGCTGTATCTCTTAATAAACTGAACTAATCTGATGTTATCTATAAGTTCACAAAATGCTGGAGTAACTCAGCAGGTCAGGCAGCATCTCAGGAGAGAAGGAATGGGCGACGTTTCGGGTCGAGTGTGCTGAATCTAGAGTTGGCCAGAACTGAAGAATATTATTGGCTATCATTTATACAGCATCATCCAAAGTATTATGCTGCCAATCCCCATCAAATGTCGAATGATGTGCCTTAGAGTCATAGAGTGATACAGTGCGGAAACAGGCCCTTGGCCTAACTTGCCCACACCGGCCAACGTGTTCCAGCTACACTGGTCCCACCACCTGTCCATATCCCTGCAAACCTGTCCTATCCATGTAGCTATCTAACTGTTTCTTAACGTTGGATAGTCCCAGCCTCAACTACCTCATCTAGCAGCTTGTTCCATACACCCACCACCCTTTGTATGAAAAAGTTACCCCTCAGATTCCTATTAAATCTTTTCCCCTTCACCTTGAACCTAGGTCCTCTGGTCCTCAATTCCCCTACTCTGGGCAAGAGATTCTGTGCGACTATCCGATTTATTCCTCTCATGATTTTTTACACCTCGATAAGATCACCCCTCATCCTCCTGCACTGCAAGGAATAGAGACCCAGCCTACTCAACCTCTCCCTATAGCTCAGACCCTATAGTCCTGGCAACATCCTCGTAAATCCTCTCTGAACCTTTTCAAGCTTGACAATATCTTTCCTATAACATGGTGCCCAGACCTGAACACAATACTCTAAATGCGGTCTCACCCATGTCTTATACAACTGCAACATGACCTCCCAACGTATTTACTTTTACAGAATGGTGCTAAGTTGTAAATTCATGCTTAATTCCATTATTTCTCAAATAGTTTTCAAGTTAGAGGGTGTCTTCATTCGTCCTATTGGCAACTAGCGAACATATTAAATTCTAAATACAAATGTAAAATATCAATGAATCTAGTGTTAGGAGAGTCCCAACATGAAACTTCACCTATCTATTCCCTCCACAGATGCTGCCCGACTTGCTGAGTTACTCCAGCACTTTGCATTTTACCCAGGCAATTTAGCATCAATGTATTCTTGTAGATCCAGTCACTTGGAGGCTGCAATTTTGTCATTGACGTAAGAGTTATGACCAACTCTGAGCATTATAATTTAACATAATCATGCGGAAGAAAATACTGCAGATGCTGGTTTAAACCGAAGAAAGACACAAAAAAGCTGGAGTAACTCAGCGAGACTGGCAGCATCTCTGGAGAGAAGGGAGTGGGTGACGTTTCGGATTGAGACTCTTCGTCAGACTGGTTAGGGATAAGGGAAATTAGAGATTTAGGCGGTGATGTGGAGAGATAAAGAACAACGAATGAAAGATATGCAAAAAAGTAACGATGATAAAGGAAAAAGGCCATTGTTAGCTGTCTGTAGGGTGAAAATGAGAAGCTGGTGCGACTTGGGTGGGGGAGGGATAGAGAGAGAGAGAGAGAGAGAGAGGGAATGCCGGGGCTACCTGAAGTGAGAGAAATCAATATTCATACCACCGGTCTGTAAGCTGCCCAAGTGAAATACAAGATGCTGTTCCTCCAATTGACGTTTAGCCTCACTCTGACAGTGGAGGAGACCGAGGACAGAAAGGACTGCGTAGGAATGGGAAGGAATGTCCAGCAACCGGGAGATCAGGTAGGTTCAGGCGGGCTGAGCGAAGGGGTTCCGCGAAACGATTGCCCAGTCTGTATTTGATCTCGCTGATGTACGAGTCCACACCTTGAAACATAACATAATCATGCACTGATTATAACTTCACTTAATTATCGATTATCTTATAATACAGATTCCTACTGGGCTTATAATGCAAAGAGAATTCAGTGCTTTGTTTTTCCTGCGCATTTCTAATGGGTAGGTGGTTTGCGTTTAGAAATATATTATCTTCCTTCCTCTTCTGTGCGGTCTGTTCTGTCTCAATACGGCACAGCAGTATATTAAGTGTGGTTAGCAATACTTCTTGTTGTGGTTAAACTGATTTAATTGAATGCATTACCATTAGCCATCATTAGCTACCATGCTTTTAACCATGAAACATTTTTGGTCAGGACTTTTCTTCAGACTTGAAGCATCACTAATCCATGTTCTCCAGAGGTGCTGCCCGACCCACTGAATTACTCCAGCACTTTGTGTCTTTTTTTGTAAACCAGCATCTGCAGTTGTTTGCGTCTCTATTGGGTGAGGTGACTGAGGTGTATCTGAATGATAAAATTGCCACATAAATTCAACTTGTTGTGGTCTATGCTTAAATGAAATGTAATATCCATGTGACTCAAGTGAAATCTGAAAATTATTTGCCAGTTGGCCTGTAATTCAATATTAATTGTAGCTGTTGGACTGGGAACACAGATAGTAAAATGCTAATTGAATAAATGGTTTTGTAATTATAGGATTCAGATGAAAACATCAGAACGTAATCAATTATGGTGCCTCTTTTAGTGGCTGGGACATTCTCAGACAAGCAGCTTGCATTTGTCCCTGTTATCTGTTCTCCACATTGAGAAAGACTTACTTCCACTGAAGTTTGTGGGTTCTGAGGTAGCTACAGAGGCCAATATGGGGTCCGACATCGGCAGTCCATTTTGGCTGCAATCTCATCTACAGTTATTTAGAGGGATGTGGGCCAAATGCGGGCAGGTGGGACTAGTGTAGATGGGGCATTTTGGTCAGCATGGGCAAGTTGGGCCGAAGGGCCACTTCCCACACTCTATGACACGGAGTGGGTGGGTAGTATTAGTTTTTTAAAACATTTTCTCACTGGCAAAAATGTTACCATCTTATACTTTACGGGCAGTAAATCCAATATTTTGTGGAAGTCCAGCCACTACTGTAACTGCAATCTGACAGAAGGAAGAGAGGAGAACAAAGAATAAAGAGGGAAGGTTTAGACTTTATTGCTTTCCATCACAGTGAGGAATGTGGGGAATCCACTGTGGTGGATGTTTATGTTAACTTTTATGTAGTTGTGTGTCTTGTTGCTTTTTTTTTAAAGCATGGCTATATGGTAATTCAAATATCACTGTACTTTAATTGGTACACATGACAATAAAAGACCTTTGAAACCTTTGAAAAATGGATCGACAGGTCTTATATTCACTGGAATTTAGAAGGATGAGAGGGGATCTTATGGAAACATATAAATTCTTAAGGGATTGGACAGGCTAGATGCAGGAAAAATGTTCCCAATGTTGGGGAATTCAGAACCAGAGGTCACAGTTTAAGAGTAAGGGGCAGGCCATTTAGGACTGAGATGAGGAAAACCTTTTTCACCCAGAGAGTTTTGAATCTGTGGAATTCTCTGCCACAGAAGGCAGTGGAGGCCAATTCCCTGGATGTATTCAAGAGAGAGTTAAATATAGCTCTTCGGGCTAACGAAATCAAGGGATATGGGGAGAAAGCAGGAACGGGGTACTGATTTTGGATGATCAGCCATGATCATATTGAATGGAGGTGCTGGCTTGATGGGCCAAATGGCCTACTCCTGCACTTATTTTCTGTGTTTCCATGTTTCAAACTCACATGCAAAAACGAGAGGTTTTATATTCCTAGCATTGTCCTACAAGGACATGCCTTTTACACTTGTTTAGTGAGCTTTGTTAAAAGCAAATTAGCAGATTGAATAAACAGATTTGGATAGATAAACACCAGGATTATTATGCACTTTGTAATTTAGGAAGTCTAAGCATCATCACTTAATTTGTAATCCATCTTCCAGACAATATATTATGGTTATGTTTCCGTGAATTAAAAATAAAGCCAGGAGTCAAACTGAAGCTGCTAAACATGTTTAGACTTTACTTTAGATTTCAGAGATACTGAGCGGTAATAGGCCCTTTGGCTCATCAACTCCATGCCGACCAGCAATCACCACGTACACTAACACTATACTACTCAATAGGGGGCAATTTTACCATTTTTTACCGAAGCCAATTAACCTACAAACCTGTATGTCTTTGAAGTGTGGGAGGACACTGGAGAAAACCCAGAGAAAACCCACGTGGTCACAGGGAGAACGTACAAACTCAGTATGGACAGATCGAACCCGGGTTTCTGTCGCAGTAAGGCAGCAACTCTACTGCTGCGCCACTGTGTTGAATCAGAAAATTGGTTGGCCATAGATTGGGAAAAATAGGCTTTATTCCCAAACCAGTTCAGTCGTAGCAGAAGTCTCTGCATAAAATTAATTTTGCAGCTGGTAATTGGTAACCCTCCATCGAAAGATACATCTCTGACAAGATTCAAAAGAGTCAAGAGTGTTTAATTGTCACACGCAGCATTCCAGAATAATGGGAATCTTACTTGCTGCCACTTCACAGGCACATGAATGTAACAACACAACGATTAAATATACAATGAACAATAATGCAAGGGAAATCAGTTATACTCGATAACCAGACCATAATAGTGCAACTTGAAATAGGTAGTGCAGCTTAACAAACTGTTCTCAGTAGTTCAATATCTGCACTTAATAGAATTAACTTCCTGTTATACAGTGGGCCCCAGTAAGCTTGCAACTCTATGCCAGCATTAATCACCTAGTAAGCTCTATTCCAATATCTGCTTTCAATGTACATAAATATCAGCCCTACACTTTCTCACAGATAGTGCCAGCAGTGCACACAATATTAGTATTAAGTTTTATTAAGTTTACTTTAGTAGATATATGGCCATATCGAGAGATTTATTATACAATAGACTTCCACACCACAGAAATGTTATGGACCAAAGACTAATTATTTTGCAAAGATAAATGTTATAGAAAGATCTATTTACAGGAGAGCTAGTTGAGGCATGCTTTATAACAGATTTTAAAAGACACTTGGGAAGGTACATGGATAGGAAAGGTTTTGAGAGGTGGGTAAATAGGACTTAGCTTAGATGGGGCATGTTGATCGGCATAGGCGGATTGGGCCAAAGGGCCTGTTTCCGTGCTGTGAAACTCTATGACCCTATGACTCGAACTTCAATATTTGTTAGAGATTTCTGCCTGATGGGTCATTTAGAAAATGTAACGTGTCCTGTGGAAATGAGCCATCAGGTTCGGAAGTCTCAGGTTGAATAAGTTACAGCTGACCTTAGCAGGATTGTGGAAATATCATGACTGGCTTCTGAACTGTAGGAATGGCGGCTGGGAAAATGAACTCGTGTCTTTACGCTCCCCGTAAATGTTGCATGAGGAAGGATTCTCATCAGGCCGAGAGACTCCAACGTTCAATTAGATTTCCCCCTACTCATGCTAGGAATTTCAATGGCTGCTCTTCCCAAACGGGCTACTGTAACATCAATGGAAGGTTGGTGGACACCTCTGAAGAGCCACAGTCAAGCATTCCACGGATCTCAGCGGATCGTACAAGAGACAATGGGGGTTAGCATGCAGGAAGGTTGTTGTACTCCAGTCTTGACTCTTCATGAAGGCAGGTTCTTGAGAACTGTATTAAATTAAAATCAATGCCATGGAAGTGTATCCCAAACCAATGTTGTGTTGTTCATGGCCATGTCAGGGCAACCCCATATTCAATGGACTGACTGAGATTGTCATCTGTAGGTGTAGTTGCGCATGTCCAATGCCAAATGACTTCCATGATCCTGTTATTAGCCCAACAGTTTAGGTCGAGCTGTCTCTTCCAGGTGATGCAGTCAATAGACAATAGACAATAGACAATAGACAATAGGTGCAGGAGTAGGCCATTCAGCCCTTCGAGCCAGCACCGCCATTCAATGCGATCATGGCTGATCACTCTCAATCAGTACCCCGTTCCTGCCTTCTCCCCATACCCCCTCACTCCGCTATCCTTAAGAGCTCTATCCAGCTCTCTCTTGAAAGCATCCAACGAACTGGCCTCCACTGCCTTCTGAGGCAGAGAATTCCACACCTTCACCACTCTCTGACTGAAAAAGTTCTTCCTCATCTCCGTTCTAAATGGCCTACCCTTTATTCTTAAACTGTGGCCCCTTGTTCTGGACTCCCCCACCATTGGGAACATGTTTCCAGCCTCTAATGTGTCCAATCCCCTAATTATCTTATATGTTTCAATAAGATCCCCCCTCATCCTTCTAAATTCCAGTGTATACAAGCCCAATTACCAATACCTGGCAGTGTAGTCAGATTGTCCTTTACCCAACCATTTAGTCACCAGAGATAGACTCAAAGTGCTGGAGTAACTCAAAGGATCAGGCAGCATCTCTTGAGAAAAGGGGGTATGGGGAGAAGACAGGAACGGGGTACTGATTGAGAATGATCAGCCATGATCACATTGAATGGCGGTGCTGGCTCGAAGGGCCGAATGGCCTACTCCTGCACCTATTGTCTATTGTCTAAAACATCAGCCCTATTTTTCCTCCAGAGATGCTGCCTGACCCGCTGAGTTACTCCATCATTTTCTGGGGAATCGAGAACCAGGGAGCGCAGGTTTAAGCTGAGTGGGAAAGATTTTACAAGAATCTGAGGGGTCACTTTTTCACACAAAGGGTGGTGGGCGTATGGAATGAGCTGCCGGAGGGGTTAGTTGAGGCAGGGACTATTACAACATTTAAGAAACATTTAGACGGCACATGAATAGGACAGGTTTAGAGGGATATGGACCAAACGCAGGTAAGTGGGACTAGTGTAGATGGGACATGCTGGTCGATGTGGGCAAGTTGGGCCAAACCGTATTGTTTCCACACTGTATGACTCTATGATTCCGTGACTGACTTGTTCATGGAGCCTGGGATACTGACTCACATTTCCCCAACGGGGTGAATGTGCGGACAGCTTAGGACAAAGGAAAAACAAGAAATTCCCTTTCCAACTCCCTTTGGGCCACAAGAGCAAGATTTACGCAAAGAAGTCCAATAGTCAAGGAAGATATTCTGTACAGTGGAAACAAGGAAGCAGATACGGGAAACAGGAAGATGATCTCAGTAAGAATATAAAGTTCTTGTACCTCTGTGTCACATTGACATAGTAACATTTCTCGTGGCTCATTGTGATTGTTATTCATTCTTAGGTTGTGGGTAATGATGACTAGGTGTATTCGTCTTTCCTTAGTAATCCCAAGTGTGTCACAGGTTTTGCAGCAAGGGAATCGAGCTGATTGTAGGCCAGATGAGGTAAACCTTCTCTCACTGAAGGACAATAATAAGCTGGAACTTTCATTCCAATGATAGATCCAGTAGATTGCTATACAATTTGCCACCTGGTTTTGAAGCTCATATCTGTGGATAGGTTATGCCTTACTTATGAGTAAATTAGCCACAATCCCGGTGTTGCGTGTTTCCCAGAGCATTTTCATTGCCCATTCAAAGGACTACAAAGGTCTGAAGAAGGGTTTTAACCCGAAACGTCACCCATTCCTTCTCTCCCGAGATGCTGCCTGACCCGCTGAGTTACTCCATCATTTTGTGTCTACAAAGTACTACAAAGTCAGGCATCAACTGCCTTTGAGCCTATATCGCTGGTTTTCAATGAACAACAAGATGCAGATCGACACTGTTGACTATACTCAAAGTTAAATTAAATATATTTTATTGGTAGTTAATTCAGTTGTGTTTCTATATAGTGTAAAAATGAACTGCAGATGCTGGTTTAATCCGAAGATAGACACAAAAAGCTGGAGTAACTCAGCGGGACAGGCAGATTCTCTGGAGAGAAGGAATGGGTGTCGTTTTGGGTTGAAGAAGGGTCTCGACCCGAAACGTCACCCATTACTTCTCTCCAGAGATGCTGTCTGTCCTGCTGAGTTACTCCAGCTTTCTGTGTCTGTAGAGTTGCTGATACCTTGTGGAACTTGGATAACGAGAGGCAACCGTCCAAACTGATGCCTCTGTACATGGGCAGGCTACTCCCAGTGGGGCAATGGCACGGTTGGATTTGGGAGTTTCGGTTTGGAAACTGGGTGTGTTTTCATTTTAATTAGATTTTCATTCTGATTCAGGCGACAGAAGAGGAAATGAGTCCCGGATTCTGCTTGGAAAGTACACAGTTTCCTGTCGGGTATAAATAAACTATTCTCAGGCTGCTGAACAGTTAATGCTAATGCCCTAACAAGCCGGAGGTTGGCGTGCTGATTGCTGCATTAATATATGCCACATTCATCAAATGCAATCTGAACACTGAAGCTGAACAGTTAATGAAAAAAGATGAGTCTTACTTTAAAAGGCATTCGTTTATTAATCCACCATGGTTTAAGCTTGATTATCTCCTGAAATTGCATTGAAAGTACAGAAGCAGGCCATTTGGTCCATCTAGTTAATGCTCCACATCAATGGTCTTCATCTAATTCATCAACCATCTTCAGCTTCTTCATCAATGAATGCTCCTACATCATAATGCACTGTGACTATATTCACTGCTGATGGCACAATGTTCAATTATACTCATGAACTAGAACATGAAATCAAGGCAACAGATGTAAATATTCCTGCTGCTTTTGAAGGGGTATTGCTTTCCTGATCTTGCATTTAATCAAGGCCTTTGCAATTTATCTGTAGTCCTGTTGTAGATTTGTTAGAGAATAGAAATAACTTATTTGTTACATAACTCCTCTTATTACAACAGTTATGCAAAAGGTCCTTCAGGAAATAACAAATTCCACCTTGTTTCTCATCTACAAAGGTATTTAGGGGGCTACAAGAACAAAATATTATTCCTCTCATAGAAACATAGAAACATAGAAAATAGGTGCAGGAGTAGGCCATTCGGCCCTTCGAGCCTGCACCGCCCTTCAATATGATCATGGCTGATCATCCAACTCAGTATCCCGTACCTGCCTTCTCTCCATACCCCCTGATCCCTTTAGCCACAAGGGCCACATAAGATGAAATAAATAAATAAATCCCTCTTAAATATTGCCAATGAACTGACCTCAACTACCTTCTGTGGCAGAGAATTCCACAGATTCACCACTCTCTGTGTGAAAAAAAACGTTCTCATCTCGGCCCTAAAAGACTTCCCCCTTATCCTTAAACTGTGACCCCTTGTTCTGGACTTCCCCAACATCGGGAACAATCTTCCTGCATCTAGCCTGTCCAACCCCTTAAGAATTTTGTAAGTTTCTATAAGATCCCCCCTCAATCTTCTAAATTCCAGCGAGTACAAGCCGAGTCTATCCAGTCTTTCTTCATATGAAAGTCCTGCCATCCCAGGAATCAATCTGGTGAACCTTCTCTGTACTCCCTCTATGGCAAGAATGTCTTTCCTCAGATTAGGAGACCAAAACTGTACGCAATACTCCAGGTGTGGTCTCACCAAGGCCCTGTACAACTGCAGCAGAACCTCCCTGCTCCTATACTCAAATCCCCTCGCTATGAATGCCAACATACCATTCGCTTTCTTCACTGCCTGCTGCACCTGCATTATTACTTTCAATGACTGCTCGTCCAGCTTTCTCCTTCCACCCCACTACAATCCGTCGAAAAAAGGGTCCCAACCCAAAATGTTGCCTATCCATGTTCTCCAGAGATGATGCCTGACCTGCTGTCTTATTCTAACACTTTGTGTCTATTTTTTGTAAACCAGCATCTGCAGTTCTTTGTGTCGACAAGATTTATTTTGCTGTAAGTTTATTGCCTTTTAGCCTCGATTCTAAACAAAGTCTAAGGAGTCACATCGCAATACTTACAGTAGATTGCAGATATTGCAGAACCAGTCAACAACTGATGCTAAAGTTTGATTGTCATCTTATTCTTGTCATCAAGATTCCACATCAGGATGAAACATTGGTGGCCTGCTGGTAGATCTACTGCCTTACTGCATCCCAGAGTGCTTAAGGAAGTAGCCTCAGAAATGGTGGATGCATTAATGATAATTTTTCAAAACTCTTTAGATTCTGGAGTAGTTCCTGAGGACTGGAGGGTAGCTAATGTAACCCCACTTTTTAAAAAGGGAGGGAGAGAGAAAACGGGGAATTAAAGACCAGTTAGCCTAACATCGGTAGTGGGGAAAATGCTAGAGTCAGTTATTAAAGATGTGATAGTATCATATTTGGAAAGTGGTGAAATCATCGGACAAAGTCAGCATGGATTTACCAAAGGCAAATCATGTCTGACGAATCTTATAGAATTTTTCGAGGATGTAACTAGTAGAGTGGATAAGGGAGAACCAGTCGATGTGTTATATCTAGACTTTCAGAAGGCCTTCGACAAGGTCCCACATAGGAGATTGGTGTACAAACTTAAAGCACACGGTATTGAGGGTTCAGTGTTGAGGTGGATAGAAAATTGGTTGGCGGACAGGAAGCAAAGAGTAGGAATAAACGGGTCCTTTTCGGAATGGCAGGCAGTGACTAGTGGGGTACCGCAAGGCTCAGTGCTGGGACCCCAGTTATTTACAGTGTATATTAATGATTTGGACGAGGGAATTGAATGCAACAACTCTAAGTTTGCGGATGACACGAAGCTGGGTGGCAGTGTTAGCTGTGAGGAGGATGCTAGGAGGCTGCAGAGTGACTTGGATAGATTAGGCGAGTGGGCAAATGCATGGCAGATGCAATATAATGTGGATAAATGTGAGGTTATCCACTTTGGCGGCAAGAACAGGAAAGCAGAGTATTACCTGAATGGTGACCAATTGGGAGAAGGGGAGATGCAACGTGACCTGGGTGTCATGGTGCACCAGTCATTGAAAGCAAGCATGCAGGTGCAGCAGGCAGTGAAGAAAGCGAATGGTATGTTGGCATTCATAGCAAGAGGATTTGAGTTTAGGAGCAGGGAGGTTCTGCTGCAGTTGTACAGGGCCTTGGTGAGACCGCACTTGGAGTATTGTGTGCAGTTTTGGTCTCCTAACCTGAGGAAAGATGTTCTTGCCTTAGAGGGAGTACAGAGAAGGTTCACCAGATTGATCCCTGGGATGGCGGGACTTTCATATGAGGAAAGACTGGATAGACTCGGCTTGTACTCGCTGGAATTTAGAAGACTGAGGGGGGATCTTATAGAAACATATAAAATTCTTAAGGGGTTGGAGAGGCTAGATGCGGGAAGATTGTTCCCGATGTTGGGGGAGTCCAGAACCAGGGGTCACAGCTTAAGGATAAGGGGGAAGTCTTTTAGGACCGAGATGAGAAAACATTTCTTCACACAGAGTGGTGAGTCTGTGGAATTCTCTGACACAGAAGGTAGTTGAGGCCAGTTCATTGACTATATTTAAGAGGGAGTTAGATGTGGCCCTTTTTGCTAAAGGGATCAGGGGGTATGGAGAGAAGGCAGGTACAGGCTACTGAGCTGGATGATCAGCCATGATCATATTGAATGGCGGTGCAGGCTCGTAGGGCTGAATGGCCTACTCCTGCACCTATTTTCTATGTTCTATGTTTCTATGTTTCTTACAGCGCCAGGGACCCAGGTTCGATCCTGACTACGGGTGCTGTCTTTACGGAGTTTTTAAGTTCTCCCGTGACCCGTGTGGGTTTTCTCTGAGATAGAGTCATACAGTGTGGAAACAGGCCCTTTGGCCTAACTTGCCCACACCAGCCAACATGCCCAGCTACACTAGTCCCACCTGCCCGCATTTGGTCCATATGCCTCTAAACCTGTTCTATCTTCAGTTTCTTCTGACACTCCAAAGATGTACAGGTTTGTAGGTTAATTGGCTTAGTATAAATATTTAAAAAAATGTCCCTAGTGTGTGTAGGATAGTATTTATGTGCAGGGGTCGCTGGACAGGCTGGAGGGCCTGTTTCTGCTCGATATCTCTAAACTAAACGAAAAATTGGTAGTTTTAAGAGGGAATGCATAGCTCGACAGAAGAATTTTCATGCAAACATACTTTCCAATTACCAGTCATGAACAAAGTGAGATTTTCATGGGATATATGTTTGGATCACAATAGGCAGGTATGGCTCAGGTCCAAAGCAACTCTTCCCTGCTTGAGTCATTAAGTCATTAAACTCGCTAAGAGTGGCATGTGTTGACCAGAATTCATCCAACAGTACACAGTAAACACAAAGGCTGAGGATATAACCGGCTAAAATGTCAAAAATAGACTTATAGAAAAACATCTCCAACAATGTACGACCTCCTTCGGTTATATCATAACAGACTTCAGGAAATAAATTTGTTCCACCTTGTTTCTCATCTACATCGGTTTTTGGATTTAAGATGTTTTTGTTTATAAATTCAAGTATTATATTTGGAATTTTAAAAAAAAATCTCAGGCGTTTCGTTTTGTTTAGTTTAGAGATGCAGCACGGAAACAGGCCTTTCGGCCCACCGAGTCCGCGCCGACCAGCGATCCCTGCACATTAACACTTTTATGCACAGGATGGAGGTCCATTGTGGAAGGGATCCTACAGGCACTGGTCTTTTCGCAATATGGGATGGAGAATGTGGACTTTTTCCTCCAGAGATGCTGTCTGCGTTACTCCAGCACTTTGCGACTGTCTATGGGATGGAGAGTTATTGGCATTGCCTGTGATGTCCATGTTCTGTGAACAACTAAATTGAGGACAAGTCCGTGTATTGCGTTGGGGGGTCGCTTTTGCAGCCACACGCTGGAAATGCTCTAAAAGCTCTGGAAACGTTTTAGCCCATCGATTTCCTATTCTCCCATTGGGGAATTTAGAGACAAAAACAAAACAGATTTATTCACCCATTTCCTCTCCTCCTGGAGGCACTCATTCATGCTGCTCTAACCTTTTATGCGTGTCATCCAATTTGTCATTCTCGGTGCTAGCCTGGAAATTTGGCTGTGAATACACACTAGGCAAAAGTCACAAGAGTCGATGAACGCATGAAGGCTTTCCATTCAAGTTGAGCTGTTGTTTGAACGGTGCAGCCGGAAAAAAACAACCCAATTCCCGCAAGCAGCCAGCGTCAGATGCCTGATATATACTGAAACCAATTACTGTGCTCTTGTCACCTTTTTCATTACTTTGTTAGATTCCCGGCACCAAAGTCAGGACCGTGGTCTCTGAACCACTCATGTGAACATTAGTTTGCAACCGTGTTGAATGTGCATAGTCGAACCAGTCATCAATTAAAGGACATTTGTTCAAGTTAGCCCATGAGAGGGAATCACACTCTGTGATCTCAGTGCCATGAGTGCATGATTGGGCATCTGACATGGGTGCCTTGGGGGGGGGGGGGGGGGGTTCTAATTGCAATGTTTTCTTCAATAGACAATAGACAATAGACAATAGGTGCAGGAGTAGGCCATTCAGCCCTTCGAGCCAGCACCGCCATTCAATGCGATCATGGCTGATCACTCTCAATCAGTACCCCGTTCCTGCCTTCTCCCCATACCCCCTCACTCCGTTATCCTTAAGAGCTCTATCCAGCTCTCTCTTGAAAGCATCCAAAGAACTGGCCTCCACTGCCTTCTGAGGCAGAGAATTCCACACCTTCACCACTCTCTGACTGAAAAAGTTCTTCCTCATCTCCGTTCTAAATGGCCTACCCCTTATTCTTAAACTGTGGCCCCCTGTTCTGGACTCCCCCAACATTGGGAACATGTTTCCTGCCTCTAATGTGTCCAATCCCCTAATTATCTTATATGTTTCAATAAGATCCCCCCTCATCCTTCTAAATTCCAGTGTATACAAGCCCAATCGCTCCAGCCTTTCAACATACGACAGTCCCGCCATTCCGGGAATTAACCTAGTGAACCTACGCTGCACGCCCTCCATAGCATTGGGCTGGAGTCATCTCAGGAATCTTGTGCATTGTCGGGGGGAGGGGGGGGGGGGGGGAGGGGATGGTATGGTGGCGCAGCGGCAGAGTTGCTACCTTACAGGCCCAGAGGCCCGGAGACAGATCCCGACAACGGATGCTGCCTCTACAGAGTTTGTACGCTCTCCCCGTGACCTGCGTGGGTTTTCCCCGTGTGCTCCGGTTTCCTCCCACGCTCCAAAGACGTACAGGTTTGTAGTTTAATTGGCTTCGGTAAAGATTGTAAATTCTCCCTGGTGTGGAGGATAGTGCTAGTGGACGGGGTGATCGTGGGCTGGCGTGGACTCAGCGGGGCGAAGGGCCTGTTTCTGCACTGTATCTCTAAACTAAACTAAACTAAACTAATCTGAGACTGCCCCATGTTAAATCCCATCACATCTGGACATAATAAAGAGGAGGAAAACACTGGATGTTTAAGTTTCGATGCAGCCTGATGAGAAAAAAGACAGCACCGATTCTTCACTGGTGCCTTGACATCCTTGGGAAGGAAGTGGGTGTCTCAAAGAGGTCCACTTCCTTCCATGTTTGGGGGCCTAAGTCATTAAACTTTGCAATGAAGTAGAGGAGGACTGAAGAGGTGAGGCCAAGAGTAAAAATGTGCTCAGATATGAAATTAAACCCATCCCAAATCAATCTTGAATATGATCAATCCAAACCCAAGAATTTTTGAATTCTGAACTGAAAAATCTTGATAAAGATCATAAGATCATAAGATCATGTGATAGGAGTAGAATTAGGCCATTCGGCCCATTAGGTCTACTTGGCCATTCAATTGTGGCTGATCTATCTCTTCCTCCTAACCCCATTCTCCTGCCTTCTCCTCATAACCTCTGACACCCGTACGCATCAAGAATCTATGTATCTCTGCCTTAAATATATCCACTGACTTTGCCTCCACAGCCTTCTGCGGCAAAGAATTCCACAGATCAACCACCCTCTGACTAAAGAACTCACCACCCTCTGACTAATGATAACAAAGACTCAAGTCGTAGCACACAAGAGCCAGGTAAGCACCAAATGCATCAACATGTACCCTTGACATTCAAAGTCATCACCCTTGCCCATTCCCCCATGAGCTACAGTTTGGAGATCAGAGTTGACTAGTGAGGACAGAGTGTGGGATTGAGAGGATTGTTCTTCACATAGAGCCAGTGCTGACTTGCCAGGCAGAATGGCCAATGTGTAACATGTACACTACAGGACTACAGATGTCTCTAACCACCTGTGATCCTGCGTGGCCTAGTTACACCCAGGAATGTCTGCGTTTCAAAGGGCCATTAAGCACTGTGTGACTACAATGACTCGATCGCATTCATCACAATCACAATGGGGCGGTCTGATGGTGCAGCGGTAGAGTTGCTGCCTTACAGCGCTTGCAGCGCCAGAGACCCGGGTTCGATCCTGACTACTGCTATTTGTCAGTACGGAGTTTGTACGTTCTCCCCGTGACCTGCGAGGGTTTTCCCCGGGAGCCCTGGTTTCCTTCCACACTCCAAAGACATACAGGTCTGTAGGTCAATTGGCTTCGGGAAAATTGTAAATTGTCCCTTGTGTATGTAAGATAGTGTTAATATGCAGGGATCGCTGGTCGGCGCGGACTCGGTGGGCCAAAGGGCCTGTTTCCTGTGTCACTAAACTAAACTAAACTAAACTAAACTAAACTAAACTAAACTAAACTAAACTAAACTAAACATTCAGTGTTCAATATTATGCTACAATATTAATATTGTGCTTCAGTCCTGGAGCACGAACAAAATAGGCTACCTAGAGCTTCTTCTACGGCAATCCCTGAGGGTTGAGGATAACTTGCTTCCTTTCTAGTTTGACAATAGACAATAGGTGCAGGAGTAGGCCATTCGGCCCTTCGAGTCAGCACCGCCATTCAATGTGATCATGGCTGATTGCATTGGTGAGCTTTGAGGTGGTCAATGAGGCCAATGTGAGATCTACCGCAGATGGGACAGGTGATACCTAACAGGGCAGGTGGATGGATAGGTGGAGGTAGTGTACATCTCTTCCATTCTTTCTGCATTGCATCCTGCGTGCTTTTCTTGTAGAGACTCCAGTTTCTCCGTGACCATTGCTCTCCATTTTGAATGGCCATGGCCAAGAATTTTAATGAGTTGATGAAAATTTTGCACCCTTTCCAAAAGATTTTAATAGTGTTATAGGTTTGAAAATTTTGGGGGTATAGGTTTTACAGTGGTTCAGTCGGAAGAAGGG
Organism: Rhinoraja longicauda; assembly: GCF_053455715.1. NCBI lineage: Eukaryota > Metazoa > Chordata > Chondrichthyes > Rajiformes > Arhynchobatidae > Rhinoraja > Rhinoraja longicauda. The sequence continues at coordinate 14,630,325 of NC_135963.1, read as the reverse complement.
ATCTGACTCGAAACGTCACTTATTCTTTATCACCAGTGATGTTGCCTGACTCACTGAGTTACTCCAGCATTCTGTATCTAACATAGGTTTAGAGAGGTACTTTTATCATAATTAATAAACACTGCGGAGCTTTCTCTTCCCTTGACTAAGGCAGTGAGCTCACACCATGGAATAATTAGTGATCTGCTTTGATTATGTGTGACCAGAATCCCATGAAGATTGGCTCCACACATACTGTCTTATTTAGTAACGCATTTCAGTGTATCAATGGTTTATTCTTTCTCATGTTATTTGAGACCAGGCTGAACAAAATAGAAAAGCCACCAAACAAAGTGGCAAACATGCAGTAAGTTCACAATTCCCAAGCCATTTTACTGCATATTGTTCTTCATGTATTGACAGGTATTGGAATAATGATCATGCAGGACCTCCCCAGGAATATACTACACGTCCATTGAAAAGCAATACTGAGTTGGCACCAAAATGTGCAGTGTTCATGGGAGAGCAGTGGTGCTCAGGATAATTTAGGTTCCCAGCAATCAGTTATTATAAGGTTTTAGCAAACATCCTCATTGCTTGAAGCACTTTTTGAAAGCATTGGCTCATGTGTGCAGTGAATGATCTCACACTGGAACCCAATTAAAACGCTTGGAATTATTTTCTGGTGTGAAGAAACAGCATGAACAGCTGTCCTTTGAAGATAGTTGGTATCTTGTTAGACAAGTTCCACACTGGTTTCCTCTGCTTTTGATAGGAAATTAAAGAACAGATCAAGAAGTGGTCATGAGACATCACTTTGGTCTGGCTATTTCATGGTAATGTCTGTAAATACTACACTTACAAAATAACTAATACTCTTAGTTACCTAAGTTCTCCTGATAACTCTTCTAACTATTCAATCTCGAGTATGCTAAAAGCTGCCTGGACTAAGCAGTATGTCTTAACACTTAAAGTGTGATGCTATTCCCCTGCCGACAGTGCCCTTCATTTAAGGTTCGAAATGTAAAGGGAAATAAAATATTATTTCCTCCTCACTAACCAAGCAGCAGACCAAGTTTTGGAGCAAATGGACGATGTGCATTCAAAAGTGAGAGTTATTTAACATGTGGCAGTGCAGCTATTGCTGTTTACTTAAGCAGACCGGCCGTGGGAGGGAGGGCGGTGCCTCGACGGTGGCGTGGGCTGCTGGAGGCCTTGCAATAGCCTGGGGCTCGGCTGGACCGGGCGCCGCTCCAAGAGGCACATGGGCTGCACGCGGCCTACAGCGGTGGAGCTGCGGCGGAGGATACCAACGGCCATGCTTGGCTAGGCCGACCCTGCTATGTCGCAAGGACAACGGGCCTTCATGGTCAGGCTAAGAACCCTGCACCTACAAGAACATGGACTTGAAAATGGCGCCAAACTGGCGACTCTGTATACGGTCTCAATGTACTACTGCTATACACGTACTGTATCTGTGATGCTTGTCTAAGATGGATCTAAGTGCTTATGTATAGGGATACTTGTACTGAACTGCATATCAAAATAAATTTTACTGTACCCTCGGTACATGTGACAAATAAAGTACCACAATGACTCTTTGGATACAGTGGTCATGTTTGACACGATGTAGGAGAATCTGAGATTGGAGAATCCATACGTTGTTCATTACAGAACAAAATAAAGGAGAAAGATGTTCAAGTTCATGACTAATTTAGTCAGACAGAGAAAAGCAATCCCCAGAGAGAGCAGATGGTTCAAGTATTAGAGAACACAGGTTTCAAATGTTAGTCAAATGCTGTAAAATGGATTTGAGGAAAATCTTCCAGTCTATTCAGAGATTTATCTTTAACTCAGCATGGGAGCAACCAACACTTTCAAAAAGGAGTATAAGAAGATAACTGCAGATGCTGGTACAAATCTATTTATTCACAAAATGCTGGAGTAACTCAGCAGAAGAAGTAACTCAGTCTGAAGAAGGGTCTCGACCCGAAACGTCACCCATTCCTTCTCTCCCGAGATGTTGCCTGACCTGCTGAGTTACTCCAGCATCTTGTGAATAATACTTTCGAAAAGGAATTGGGAGAGAATGACCGGGACTGCTGTGGAGAAAGGACAAGGGACGGGATTGGTTTACTAGTGACTGGCATAGACTTGCTGGACTGATAAACCTCCGAAGCTGGAACAATTTTATTCTATTCCCTTATCAGCATAGTTGGTGTAATGCATGATGGATTTAACATGGCAGAAAACGAAAAAGTAGCATTTGCATTATCCTGACACTGGAGATAAGAGAGTAAGTGATCATAAATCAGTAGATTCAGTTTTCTTAAATAACTCTGCATATATCGGGCTGTGAAGTGGAATCTGACACCATGTCCTCAATTTGCAGACGGACTGATTTAAATAATACAGGCAGACCAAATACATTATTGTCAAAGCTACCTATCAATATTCAAACCAGTGGCTTTGCTTACACCCAGAGCAAGTAAAGAGAAGGGAAAACCATCACACACAGGATGTCCCTAGTGGGTGTAGGATAGTGTTAATGTGCGGGGATCGCTGGGCGGCACGGACTTGGTGGGCCGAAAAGGCCTGTTTCCGGCTGTATATATATGATATGATATGATATGATATGGAGGCTTTAATGAGAATGTGCAATAAGTTGTTCGATCTTATCTACAAAGATTAATGGTCTTAACATTATTAAGGTGAGTACATTATAGACTCTTAGTTATACAACAATTTTCACTTGCTTAGAATCCTCTCCCTATTGGTCTCCAATTAGCTATTGTCATTACTGAGTATTCCAGAAGCTATGCACAATAATATAATACAATTACCATCCATAAAAATTATACATCCTTAAATTTTATAGGACAATTTTCTGCTAACTATAATTAAGCCATTAAAAGGAAATTCATTACAATAGTAAATTAAAACAGATCAATTAATGCTTTGGCTCCTCATTTCCCAAATGCTTTTTGACAGCTGCTACAACGTACAGTAATGTAATGGTTAGGTTACTGACTAACAGGAAGAATTCTGGAGCATAGATCAAAAGATACGAGTTAACTGTCATCTACCATTGCAGCTGGGGAATTAAAAATTAAAATAATCAAATAAACCTGGAATTTAACCAAAAAAGCTAATCTTGCCACCCGTAAACTTGAAATATCAGATTGTCTCTAAGCCCAATTCAGTTCACAAATGTCTTTCACGGAAATAAATCTGCTGTCCTTCTGTTGTCTGGCACAAGCAACCACAGACCTTAGTGTCTGTCTTCGGTTTAAGTCAGCATCTGCCGTTCCTTCTTACACAACCACAGAAACCAACTGTTGTTAAAATTCAAGAGCCTCCTCAACTCAAGGCAATCAGGTGGAAACAATAAATGGTGGGCAATAATTGCCAGCAACCTGTGGATCCACACCTTGGGGCAGCACAGTGGTGCTATGGTAGAGTTGCTGCCTTACAGTGCCAGAGACCCAGGTTCGATCCTGACCACGGGTGCTGTCTGTACGGAGTTTCAACGTTCTACCTGTCAACGCGTGGGTTTTCTCTGGGTGCTCCAGTTTCCTCCCACATTTCGAAGACATGCGGGCGTGTGGGTTAATTGGCTTCGGCAAATTGTCCCTGGTGCGCAGGATAGAACTAGTGAATGGGATGATCGATGGTTGGCGTGGACTCGGTGGGCCAAACAGCCTGTTTTCACCGAAGATGGACCCAAAATGCTGGAGTAACTCAGCAGGTCAGGGAGCATCTCTGGAGAAAAGGAATAGGTGACGTTTCGGGTCAAAACCCTTCTTCAGACTTACACCGCGGCCGGTTTCCATGCTAACTAAACTAAACTAAACTAAACTAAACTAAACTAAACTAAACTAAACTAAACTAAACTAAACTAAACTAAACTAAACTAAACTAAACTAAACTAAACTAAACTAAACTAAACTAAACTAAACTAAACTAAACTAAACTAAACTAAACTAAACTAAACTAAACTAAACTAAACTGTGAATGCACAGTAAATCTTCATCTAACATTTAGAAAACAAATTCCTGGAGATTGGATTTCACCCATTTATTGGTGATGCCAATGCAAACATGCAATCAATTCCCAGCCAAAAAAGTAATGGCCTGCGATGGGACCAGGCTCTCTTGCCTTCCAACAATTTGCTCTGCACCAATCTGTTCCAATGTCACCTCTTGCCATTCTCCTCATGACAGCTCCAAAGCAAGGCATACATACCCGGCTGCCATACAGGAGAAAGAAGATGTGGGGAGAGGAAGAGCAAGCCTAGTTTCACTCAAAGGGAAACGATGCTGGCCGTGTTCTGCTGGGTCTTCCCCTTGGTAGCCCTTCCTGTCATCCTCGGTCCTCGAGTTCCTGCTGAGATTCTTCAGGTTGCACCTCTTGTTCCTTAGATTCCAGGTGTCCTCGTCACACTCGTGTCGTTGCTTTGCTAGTTTGCACCATGTACAATAAGCAACAATGCAGTCCACACACTGCAGAAAATACCAAGACTCCAGCAACTGCAGATGCTGGTATACATTTGAGGAGTGGAAACAGATCTTTCCTTCACTAAAATGATTTCCATTCCATCAAAGTAAACCGTTTGAGTGAAGGAAAGAGCTGGGTAAGCAGGCAGTGAAGAAAGCTAATGGCATGTTGGCCTTCATAGCGAGAGGATTTGAGTTTGGGAGCAAGGAGGTCCTACTGCAATTGTACAGGGCGTTGGTGAGACCGCTGGTAGTATTGTGTGCAGTTTCGGACTCCTAATTTGAGGAAAAACATTATTGCTATTAAGGGAGTGCAGCTTAGGTTCACCAGGTTAATTTCCAGGATGACATACGATGAAAGAATGGGTCGACTAGGATTGTATTCACTGGAATTCAGAAGGATGAGAGGGGATCTTATGAAACATATAAAATTCTTAAAGGATTGGACAGGGTAGATATGGGAAAAATGTTCCCGATGTTCGGGGAGTATAGAACCAGATATCACAGTTTAAGAGTAAGGGGTAGGCCATTTAGGACTGAGATGAGGAAAACCTTTTTCACCCAGAGAGTTTTGAATCTGTGGAATTCTCTGCCACAGAAGGCAGTGGAGGCCAATTCACTGGATGTTTTCAAGAGAGTTAGATTTAACTCTTAGGGCTAAAGGAATCAAGGGATATGGGGAAAAATCAGGAACGGGGTACTGATTTTGGATGATCAGCCATGATCATATTGAATGGCGGTGCTGTCTCGAAGGACAGAAAGGCCTATTCCTGCACATATTTTCTACGTTTCTATGGTTCTATGTAATCCCAAATGGATATGTGAAGGTAGAAAATAATTACATCTCTGGAAAATCCCAGCACCCACAATGTCACCAATCGCTCATTAAAATCAAAGTGGATGAAATAATTTCTTGATGAATCCGATGCCTGGGTGGCTTCAGTAAGGAGCAAATTAGGAGAATATGCAGTGATCTGTGTGGTTCTTGGCAAAGATCCCAAGACAAGGAAAGTGAGGATCAATGTGAACCTGACCTGCACAGTACTGGTACGGCTGGAGGTTGTACCCAAAGAATATCATATATTTGGAAACGAGATGAGGAGGGATTTCTTTAGTCAGAGGGTGGTGAATCTGTGGAATTCATTGCCACAGAAGACCGTGGAGGCCAAGTCAGTGGATATTTTTAAGGCGGAAATTTATACATTCTTGATTAGCACGGGTGCCAGGGGTTATGGGGAGAATGCAAGAGAATGGGGTTGAGTGGGAAGGATAGATTAGCCATGATTGAATGGTAGAGTAGACTTGATGGGCCGAATGACCTAATTCTGCTCCTATAAATTATGAACTTGGATATCTTAATGATTACAGCCTTGGAAAACCTGAGCTGGTGAATAGGATATTCAATAGACAGGCCCAGGTAAGATGAATGTCTCTGAAAAGGTCACTAGGAGGAGGGTCTTCACTCATGCCCATGTCATGCTCCCCACCAAGGTCGCCACTAAATCACCCTGCATAGTGAGTGTGGAAGAAGGAACTGCAGATGCTGGTTTACACCGAAGATAGACATAAAATGCTGGAGTAAATCGACGGGTCATCAGACTCCTGCATGGTGAGTGATTGCCATACTGATGCCTCCAGTAAAGGATTGCTGCCAGATGTCACCAATATCACTACTGAGACACCTGATGAATGAGCTTTTCAATAGCTAAGTACTGGAGAATGCAACGTTTCACTGTTGGTCTTGACGTATCTTACGGGCATTCGAGCCGTCTGCAGTGAGTTCAGTAGTTGGCCTATCAATTCCACCATTGTCAATAGAGTGTTCCGTTAAATGACAATGTACAATGTTGCTCAGCCATGGACAATGTACAAAATGCTACTGATTCCAAAATGTTCATTCATTGGCAGCTGAAGGTTACATTCTCAAGCTCCAATTTGCATTGGTAAGGGAAAAAATGGCCTTGCTCAAATGGATTATTGTCATAGAGTCTTACAGCATGGAAGCAAGCCCTTTGGCCTAACTTGTCGAAGCTAATTAAGTGAATATCTAAGCTAATTCCATTTGCCTGTTTGACCCATATCCCTCTAAATTTCCAATCTGCGTACCTGTCAAAATGTCTTTAAATAGTGTTATTTTACCTGCCTCAACCACTTCCTCTGGTAGTTCATTTCATATACGTACCACCCTAAAAGCTCCCCCTCATGTTCCTGTTAAATTTCAGTTTAGTTTAGTTTAGTTTAGAGATACAGCGCGGAAACCAACGATCCCCGCACACTAAAACTATCCTACGCACACGAGGGACAATTTACATTTATACCAAGCCAATTAACCTACAAACCTGTATGTCTTTTGGAGTGTGGGAGGAGACGGAAGATCTCGGTGAAAACCCACGCAGGTCACGCACAAACTCTGTACAGACAGCACCCGTGGTCAGGATTGAACCCGGGTCTCTGGCGCTGTAAGGCTCTACGCCACTGTGCCGTCCGTATCTTTCCCCATTCACCTTAAATCGATGCTCTCTTCTTGATTGCCAAACCCTGGGAAAAGGTCGATGTGCATTCATCCTATCTATGGTCTTTCTGATTGCACTCACCTTTATCAGATCATCTCCTCAGTCTCCTCTGCTCAAAGGAATAAGATATTAGCATGCCCGACCTCTTCCAATAGTCCCTGGAGCCCTGGGAGAATCCTCTGGTGCTCAAGAAACATCAGACCTCCTGAAATGAATAGTGCAAAGACGTCCAATGTCTTACTGAGAACCCGTTTACCATGGAAATGATTGCCTGAGTAAAATTGATTTTCGAAATGGTTTTTGCATTGAATAGGCACAAATCAATCCAATTTCTACGGTCACAATTATATTTTGGGAGGAATGATTCATTTCAATGCATTGATTGAGGATGTAAGCTGAGGAAGCGAATTCTCCTCACTGAGGTCATGGTGAATTCTCTAAAATCCAAAGCAGTGATTGAGATCCTCACAAAGGTTTAACTTTTGAAGGAATAACCCTCGTGCCATTGGAAACCTGGTAACAGAAATCAGATGCGTTACAAAGGGTGGCAGGCACAGTGGCGCGGCAGCACAGTTGTTGCCTTACAGCACTGGAGGCCCGGGTTCGATCCTGACCACGGGTGCTATCTGTAGGGAGTTTGTACATTCCCCCTGTGACCTCGTGGGTTTTCTCCGGGTGTGCCGGTTTTCTCCCACATCCCAAATATGTGCAGGTTTGAAGGCAATTGGCTTCTGTAAATTGTTCCCAGTGTGCAGGATAGGTGTACTGGTGATCGTTGGTTGGCGTGGACACTGTACCTCTAAACTAAACTAAACTAAAAGATAGACACAAAATGTTGGAGTAACTCAGCGGGACAGGCAGCATCTCCGGAGAGAAGGAATGGGTGACGTTTCAGGTCAAGACCCTTCTTCAGACTGATGTTTTAACTGTTTCTAATTTTGTTTCTCTGGGTTATCTAAATTTCTGTTGATGAGCTAATTAATTTATTGCATCGTATGGAAGGCCCATTCCCAATCTCGTTGTACCCCTGTATAATGACAATAAAGATATATTGTATTGTATTGTATTGTATGTCAGGGGAGTGGGCCACCTAAACTAAAATGACACTTGTTTCCTTTGCTTCAGGAACAAAATTCTGCTGCTTCAGAAAACAGAGGAAAAAAAAGCATTGAAAACCCTGAAATATTAATGAAACTGAGCAAAAGTGCATTTATATGACATATGCAGTCGATGAACACTAGTTAACATCACTGTGCACATTGGAGATGTACATGAAGAAAATGTATTCTCTGCCCTTCCCCCAATAAATCCTTTCACAACGACACGTTTACTTCTTTCTGATCCACATGGACTTTTCAGAAGAACCGACACACCCCAAACCAGCAGTTGACTTTGTTGCCTGTTTCAGCTTGCATTGAAAGTGTTGGCATTGTTTGAAGTTACAAGACATCTATGATGGTGTTTAAACTGGTCCAAGCTCTGTACTAGTTTCCTGGAGACTGCTTAAGTCACATCAATGACAGATGAAATATGAGATAGGATCAAACTTCACCTATTGCCATAAACTTCAAACTAGCAACAGTTAAAAATGAGACTGACATTTATATAATCCTTTCATGTCCCAGAATACCTCACAATGGGTTCATGCTAAAATTTACAGGATCTTTAAGTTCATGTTCATAAGTTCTAGGAGACTTGATAGGCCATTTGGCCCATCAAGTTTACTCCGCCATTCAATCATGGCTGATCTATCTTTCCCTCTCAACTCCATTCTCCTACCTTCGCCCCAATAACCCCTGACACTCCTGCTAATCAAAAATCTGTCAATCTCCGCCTTAAAAATAACCACATTCCACAGATTCATCACCCTCTGACTTTAAAGCCCAGCTGGATTAACTGGTTGGACCATAATTTTCTCACCTTCCCTAAAAGCTGACAATGTAGTCTTCATATGGTAACCAGAGCACCCAGGGGAAATCCGTACGGTCACGGGGAAAATGTACAAACCCCGTACAGACAGCATCCTTAGTCAGGATCGAACGTGGGTCTCTGGCCCTTCATATGGTTTATTCATTTACAGGATATGAGTAGTGCTGGCAGGCCAACATTTATTGCCCATCTCTGACTGGTCTTGAGAAAGTGGTGTTGAACTATCATCTAGACCAGTGGTTCCCAACCTGTGGGTCGCGACCCCAAACGGGGTCGCGACACCAATGCCATGGGGTCGTTAAATGATTTTGAGCTGATATGAATATTATATAAAACACGGTGAAATGCATATTAAGATAGTTATATAAATTCATACTATGAAACTAAATGTAACAGTTCCCTAAGTCACTCAACACAACGTGTTGTCACTCAAGCCAGTATTGAACATGTTTGGTTTCTGTTTTGTCTTGGTCGCGCCACCGCTGTCGCTCCTCCCACTTACCTAGTGTTGTACGCGCGCTTGCAGTGACACGTAGTTAGTTTTGTTCGAGTGATTCTTAACCCTTTAAAAATGAGTGTAAGAAAGAGAAAGTACAGTGATGATTTCTTGAAATGGGGATTCACTGACATAGTTAATGCAGGTGTGGAAAGACCACAGTGTGTAGTATGTTTGGAAGTTCTTGCTCATGAGTCTATGAAACCAGCTAAACTTCAAAGACATCTCGAAACTAAGCACCCTGATTTGAAAGATAAAAGTATTGACTTTTTTAAAGCAAAAGTTGTTGGTGTCAAAAGCCGCCGGCTTGATAGCAGTGGATTATTTCAAAACAAAAATGTAGCCGCCATTGAAGCTTCATACACGGTTGCATTAAGAATAGCACGTGCTAAAAAGCCACACACAATAGCTGAGAATCTTATTTTTCCATGCACCAAAGATATTGTACGTCTCATGATCGGTCCTGAAGCGGTAAATAAATTATCGCTTCTATCCGTGTCAAACAATACGGTAAAACGAAGGATAACAGATATGTCCGAGGATATTTTATGCCAAATTATTCAAGAATTAAAAGAAACTCCAACTGGGCTGTTCAGCATACAGCTTGATGAAACTACTGATGTGACAAACTTTGCACAACTTCTTGTGTATGTTCGTTATTATAAAAATGAAAAAATTAAAGAAGAATTCTTGTGTTGTAAGCCTCTGCAAACTTCAACTACTGCTGCTGATATTTTTGATTTAATTGATGATTTCTTTAATGAACATTCAATTGAATGGAAGAAATTATGCGGAGTTTGTACTGACGGGGCACCTGCAATGCTCGGCTGTAAGTCTGGCTTCCAATCGTTGGTTAAAAAAGTGACTCCAGAAGTAATTGGGACTCACTGCATGATTCATCGACAAGTATTAGCTACCAAGACGTTACCTGAACCATTGAAAGAAGTGCTTAACCGAGTGATTAAAGCAGTAAATGTCGTTAAATCAAGGCCACTTGCAACACGGCTCTTCAAAGTTTTATGTGAGGATTTGGGATCAACGCATGAAGCACTATTGTTTCACACAGAGGTAAGATGGCTCTCGAAAGGAAAGGCGTTGAAGAGATTTTTTGAATTAAGAGGAGAGCTTCAAATATTTCTCGATTCTCAAAATGCAAGCGAATATGAATCATTGTTGACGGATGAATTTACGTTGTGCAAATTGGCATACCTGGTCGACATTTTTGAGATATTTAATAGTGTTAATACAGGATTACAGGGTAAGGAAAGTACGATAATATCTTTGTCTGAAAACATATCGTCTTTCAAAATGAAATTGGAACTCTGGATCACCAAAATTAACCATAAGAAATTATACATGTTCCCAACACTTGTCCAATTTGTTGAAGAAGCGGCAAATGAAATTAACATCGATGACTTATATAGCTTGATACAAGAGCATTTGGAAATTCTTACTGTTCGATTAAGAAGTTATTTTCCTGATGAATGTTGCAAATCTTTCTCCCTTACAATCAACCCATTCAATGCCAATGTATCTAATATCCCTGAAGCAGCAGAAGAAGAGTTCATCGACTTAAAAAACAATTTTGAAGCTAAATCATGGTTTGGTGAATTGCAACTACAAGAATTTTGGGCAAAAAGTTTCCAAAAATTCCCAGTAATATCAGAAATCGCGATAAGGAATTTATTGCCCTTCCCAACAACTTACTTATGTGAAGCAGCATTCTCCCAACTTCTCATCCTTAAAAACAAATACCGAAATAAATTAAATCTGGAAGACGACTTGAGGTGTGCCATATCGACAACGGAGCCCAGGATAGAATTGCTAGCTAAAAAACTGCAATACCAGCCGTCTCATTAAAGTCAGTTCATAAACATATTTTACATAACGGTGGAAATTTGTGTGTTCGAACAATTTTGAATTGATTTGCAATTAATTAATGTTTGTAGGAGCTTTGGAATTTTTTATGAATAAATAATCTATAATTCAATAATCGCAATATATGGCAGTTTGTTGTACAAAAACCGAATGTATATATAAGATATTTTAAGGGTTGGGGTCGCTTCATGATTGCTTGTTCTAAAATGGGTCGCTATATTTGAAAGGTTGGGAACCACTGATCTAGACCCACTGTTGTGGTGCAGCAGGCAGTGAAGAAAGCGAATGGTATGTTGGCATTCATAGCAAGAGGATTTGAGTTTAGGAGCAGGGAGGTCTGCTGCAGTTGTACAGGGCCTTGGTGAGACCGCACCTGGAGTATTGTGTGCAGTTTTGGTCTCCTAACCTTAGAGGGAGTACAGAGAAGGTTCACCAGATTGATCCCTGGGATGGCGGGACTTACATATGAGGAAAGACTAGATAGACTGGGCTTGTACTCGCTGGAATTTAGAAGACTGAGGGGGGATCTTATAGAAACATATAAAATTCTTAAGGGGTTGGAGAGGCTAGATGCGGGAAGATTGTTCCCGATGTTGGGGGAGTCCAGAACCAGGGGTCACAGCTTAAGGATAAGGGGGAAGTCTTTTAGGACCGAGATGAGAAAACATTTCTTCACACAGAGAGTGGTGAGTCTGTGGAATTCTCTGCCACAGAAGGTAGTTGAGGCCAGTTCATTGGCTATATTTAAGAGGGAGTTAGATGTGGCCCTTTTTGCTAAAGGGATCAGGGGGTATGGAGAGAAGGCAGGTACAGGCTACTGAGCTGAATGATCAGCCATGATCATATTGAATGGCGGTGCAGGCTCGAAGGGCCGAATGGCCTACTCCTGCACCTATTTTCTATGTTTCTATGTCTATGTTTCTATGTTTGTCCTCTGGTGAAGACACTCCCAGAGTGATGCTCTTTAGGGAATCCATGATGCAGGCCCATCAACGACAAATTGTCCCTTGTATTGTAGTGGTGAGCCACCTTTAGTTTAGTTTAGTTTAGTTCAGAGGTACAGCGTTGAAACAGGCTCTTCGGCCCACCGAGTCCATGCGGACCAGATCCCCTTACACTAGCGCTATCCGACACACTCGGGACAATTTACTACCGAAGCAAATTAACCTACAAATCTGTACGTCTTTTGAATGTGGAAGGAAATTGGAGCACCCAGGGAAAACCCATACGGTCACGGGGAAAATGTACAAACCCCGTACACTCAGCATCCTTAGTCAGGATCGAACGAGGGTCTCTGGCCCTGTAAGGCAGCAACTCTAATGCTGCTCTTGACCAGTCCAGGTGAAACAGGCATTCCAAGAGCTGTACGGGCTAGGGAGTTCCATGACTTAACCCAGTGACAATAAAGAAATGATGATAAATCTCCAAGTGTATATGGTGCACGACATGGAGAGGAACTGGTCATGTGGTGGAAAATAACTGCAGATGCTAATTCAAATTGAAGGTAGACACAAAATGCTGGAGTAACTCAGCGGGTCCCTTCTTCAGACAACAGCTTTGATTGACACTATAACTTAACATTAAAATTCATGTCATAAATCGCTTAAGGAAAATGGATGTTGGGTCTTAAAGAGGGTGGCAAATGATATGGTGAGAGAGAGACATTCATGAAATGGAATACCAAGAGAGGCGCTTATGTGGACAATGTAGGGGCTGAGCTACAAACCTTTGTCGAGGTTGAGCTGGCTAGAGGTTTATTCCTTTCAGCGCAGGAGGATGAGGAGTGATCTTATAGAGGTGTACAAAGTCGTGAGAGGAATAGATTGGGTAAACGTACAGAGTCTTTTGCTCAGAGGAGGGGAATCAAGAACCAGAGGACATAGGTTTAAGGTGAGGGTGGGAGGATTTAATAAGAACCTGAGGGCTAACCTTTTTACACAAAGGGTGGCGGATGTATGGAACGAGCTGCTGGAGTGGTGGTTGAGGCAGGTACTATCACAACATTTAAGAAACATTTAGACAGGTACATGGATAGGGTAGGTTCAGAGGGATAATGACCAAAAGCCGGCAGGTGGGACTAGTGTAGATACTGTCTACTACTACTATCTACTACTACTAGAACTACTATCTACCTCATTAGTGTCCCTCGGCTTATCTTTGATCAGACTTTACTGGCTTTAGATTTAGATTTATTTAGATTTTTAGATTTAGAGATACAGCGCGGAAACAGGCCCTTCGGCACACCGGGGCCGCGCCGCCCAGCGATCCCCGCACACCAACACTAACCTACACACACTAGGGACAATTTTTACATTTGCCCAGCCAATCAACCTACATACCTGTACGTCTTTGGAGTGTGGGAGGAAACCGAAGATCTCGGAGAAAACCCACGCAGGTCACGGGGAGAACGTACAAACTCCGTACAGTCGGCGCCCGTAGTCAGGATCGAACCTGAGTCTCCGGCGCTGCATTCGCTGTAAGGCAGCAACTCTACCGCTGCGCCACCGTTTACCTTGCACTAAACATTATTCCCTTATCATGTATCTGTACACTGTAAATGGCTCGATTGTAACCATGTATTATCTTTCCGTTGACTGGTTCGCATGCGACAAAAGCTTTTCACTGTACCTTGGTGTGACAATAAACTAAACTGAACAGAACTAGATGGGACATGTTGGTCGGCATGTGCAAGTTGGGCAGAAGGGCCTTTTTCAAAGCTGTATGACTCCATGTAAGAAATATTGAAAGATTGACTAACTGAAAGATATGGCACAAGTTTAATCATATACAAGAAGGGTGAGATGAAACGAGTTTCCCCAAAGATTCAAAGACTTCAGCCAGACAACAGATGGGCACAAAGGTGACAGGACGTTTTTCACATTACATCTGGGAAATGGCATATGAATATGACCTTCCTTCTAACCCCACATCTGAGCTTTGAACGCCAACTAAAAGCAACGTCACCTCCCCAATCCGTAGCTAACTGGCAGCAGCAGACCACTGCACAGTTGACAAGTCTCTCTCTTCCGTGAGGAAGCAGCCAGATCCTTGAGATATCAGCGTTATTGTTCGAATGACTTTCATGAAAGCAGACTGTAACTTTCACTGTGAGGAAACAAGTGCTATCTGTCCACTGCTCCCTGTGCCCCCGGAGAAGTGGACAAGATAAAAGGGCCTGGAACAAATCTTGGAAAAGAGAACTGCCTCAAACAGCAACCCAGACACGCTTTCACTGTGAAACTCGATTTGATTTGTTCAAAGGAAATTCAGTTTCATGACAAACAGCTAATCCAAACTTAGAATTTTGCCCTTTGAATTCACACTTCAATTATAGCCGAACAGTAGTATCTAACACTGCATAAATGTGAATGGTATTTGGTGTCAAGATTCACAGCAATAACACCACATTGAACAACAGTGTACATTGCATGATAAATGCCCTAAAGTAGTGCGGAGTATCGAAAATAGAAGGCAAAACAGAGCAATGACCAGTATCATGTACGAAACGATTGGTTTTGCAGACTTTTAAAAAAAATGTTACTGATGGGGTAGAGGGGAAGAAAACTGAGCTGTAAGAAGGCTGGGGAGATATTAAACTTTAATTTCCCATGTTAAATAAGCCTTAGAGCATCAGTTGCCTTTCTACATGTCCAGTTGCTTCAACTTCATTGTGGGTACATGATTAAGAGGTGAGTATAACCTTTTGCTGAAATGCCCGTATGTGAGCAACCAAAATACCCATTTCCCCAAGAGAAATCTCTGGCCACTGGGTGCTGGATTTTTCACTTCTTTGACCTGACAGAGTAGAGACCAGACCCCATTGTTTCAGAATAAAAGGATGAACCTTTAGAAAGAAAACGAGGTGGAATTTTTTAGTCAAAGGCTGATGAATCTGTGGGATTCGTTGCCACAGACAGCTGTGGAGGCCAAGTCACTGGATGTTTTTGAGGCGGAGATAGACAGGTTCTTGATTAGTACGGGTGTCAGGAGTTATGGGGAGAAGGCTGGAGAATGGGGTTGAGTGGGAAAGATCGATCAGCCATGATTGAATGGCGGAGTAGACTTGAAGGTCCAAATGGTCTAATTCTGCTTCTATAACTCATGCTCATGAACATGACACCTCAAAACCTTGAAGTATTCCTGCCATCAACTACAAAGCTGAGCTTTCAGAATAGGTCCTTGTACTTCCCTCAATGGCTTGGGTTTGCTCCGGTTGTTTAAGAAGTGTGTAGCCTTAATATCTCAGGGCTTCTTCAGGGTTGAAGAAGTCTTTCAGGAGAATCCATTCCTCAAGTTAACGCCTGCTTTGCGATTAGAATCCAGAACTGTGATATTAGTAGTTCAGGAGAAAGATTGCTTAATAGATTCCCACCATTTTACATTACACCCTACTCCTTAAACCTCAGCAGCAAGAATGTAATGGTTGATGATGCAGATGGGAGACACAAAATCTGATGATGCAGATGGGAGTAACTCAGCGGGTCAGGCAGCATCTCAGGAGAGAAGGAATGGGTGACGTTTCGGGTCGAAACCCTTCTTCAGACTGAGGTCGAACGCAGGGCATGGAGGGAGAATTGTTGGGAAAAGCGGCTGATCGACTGTCGGAACCTGTAGTCCGGGTTGGGTCCGAACTGGGAGGTCTGGAGCCGGAGCTGGAAACCACGAGGTAAAAGATGGAGGCGCAGGCAAGTCCCGAGAGAACAGACGTGGCTGTGGTAGCGAGCCTGGGTCAAAACGTGGTCGTAGAGTTGGAGGGCAGGAGGAATCGCAGAGGGGGAGCAGCGAGAGAGCATGTTGCTAAACTCTCGTCGAAGAGAGGAGGAGAACGTCTTCAAAGTAGACATACCTTGAGGAGAAATCGCAGTGGAGCGGCAAGTAGTGTAGGAAAATAACCGCAGATGCTGGTACAAATCGAAGGTAGACACAAAATGCTGGAGTAACTCAGCAGGGCAGACAGCATCTCAGGAGAGAAGGAATGGGTGTCGTTTTGGGGTCGAGACCCTTCTTCAGACTGGGATATAAGTTTGAGGATGCTGAGACACAGACAGTGGAGATATCGGTAGAGATGGGGAAATCATTTCAAAAAGCATCGACATGGATGAGAAGAATAGCTCGGTACAAAACTAAAACTTGAATGACGAATGACAATACAATACAATATACAATACAATACAATATATCTTTATTGTCATTGTACAGGGGTACAACGAGATTGGGAATGCGCCTCCCATACGATGCAAAAATTTAATTAGCTAGTCAGTATTAATTTAAACAACCCAATGAAACAAATTGTAACAGTTTTAAAACAGAATAAAGTGCAAGTAGATCTGTGCCGGTTCACTGTGCGATGTGACCATCCGGCTCAGCAGGACCGGTTCATAGCAGCTATGGCCCTGGGGATGAAGCTGTTCCTGAGTCTGGAGGTGCGGGCGTAGAAGGCCTTGTATCGTCTGCCCGATGGAAGGAGTTCGAACAGACTGTTGCAGGGATGTGAAGAGTCTTTGTGGGTGCTGGTGGCTTTTCTGAGGCATTGTGTGTTGTAGATGCCCTCCAAGGCTGGTAGCTGTGTTCCGATGGTCCTCTGAGCTCCATGGACTCAAACTGGGAGAACAAATGAAGTATTGTGAAGGGGAGAATCGAAAGATTGCCTGAGCAGGTGGGTTCCGAGGCTTATAAGGGAACAATTGATGCAGAGATTAAGTGAATTCTAGACAATAAGACTTGATTGCCAGAAGAGTTCCATCAATGGGTGGGAGGGACGGGCTGGCAATGGAAGTAACTGCACAATAAATAAAACTCTGGGGGTGGTGGGATTGGGTGGAGCAGAACTACGACGGGGATTTAAGGGTGGTAGAGAATGCTGGAATCTAACATTGAGGACATGGCAACTTTAAAAAAAACATTATTATTAGACAAGATAAGAAGACAATATGAAAGATAAATTGAATTTGACAAAGCTAATAGAGTATTTTGATGATGCAAACGAAGACACTAAGTTCTGGCATAATTTAATGGTCAGGCAGCATCTCTGGAGAGCATGGATGGGCAACGTTTTGGGTCAGAACCCTTCTTTAGTGGGTCCTGTCTCAAAACATTACCTATCCGCGTTGACAAGAGATGCTGCCTGACCCGCTGAGTTACTACCGAACTTTGTGTCCATTTTTGTAAAACTGCAGTTCCTTGTGCTTCTATTCTGAAAATGTAACTGGCAGGTTGCATCAGGAGGGGCCAGTGAATGCAACGCGTCAAACGAAGTTGCAACTTTAGTCATGTGCACCAGTGGTACAGTACCGTTAAAATCATGCTTGCAGCAGGAGAGCAGGCATCTAGACCCACACAACTCGCAAAGATGTAAATGACACATAAATCCTGCAAGACAGTAAAACAAAAAGGCAATTTAAAAAACCAAAACATAGTGCAAAACACAAATCGTAAACAAGTCCATGGTAGTTAGTGCAAGAGGTGGTCCAAAGAGTTCCATTGGCCGAGATAGGAGTAGGGATGCGTAGGCCCGTTCAAGAACCTGATGGTTGATGGAACATAACTAGTTCTGAACCAGGTGGTGTGGGAGTTCGGGCTTCTGTACCCCCTTCCCAATGGTAGCAGCTAAAAGAGGGCATGGCCCAGATAGAAAACATAGAAAATAGGTGCAAGAGTAGGCCATTCGGCCCTTCGAGCCTGCACCGCCATTCAATATGATCATGGCTGATCATCCAGCTCAGTAACCTGTACCTGCCTTCTCTCCATACCCCCTGATCCCTTTAGCCACAAGGGCCACATCTAACTCCCTCTTAAATATAGCCAATGAACTGGCCTCAGCTACCTTCTGTGGCAGAGAATTCCACAGACTCACCACTCTCTGTGTGAAGATGGTGGGGAACTTTCATGACAGATTAGAAACATAAGAAAATAGGTGCGGGAGTGGCTACCTCACCAATAGTCTTTTTTTTCTTTTTTTTGTTTTTGTTATTTTAACTATGTGTTAAAAGTATGTTTTAGTGTTCCTTGGTTTGTTTTATGTGGGGGGGTTGGGGGAAACTTTTTTTCAATCTCCGACCTCAACGGAGATGCAATTTTTTTTCCCTTATCGTATCTCCGTCCCCACTGCGGCCCAACATCGTGCAGTTGGCGGCCTTTCCTGGAGACCGACCCGGCGCTCCAAGCCGCGGGAGTCTGAGGGACTTTAGCATCGCGGAGCTTGCGATCCCTTTGCCGGGGATCGAAGCTCCAACCGCGGGGCCTGTGGGCTTTAACATCGTGAAGCCCGCGGTCTCTGGTAAGAAGAGTCCGACTCGGGAGCTCCATGCCGCGGTGAGAGTTTCAACCGTCCCGACGCGGGAGTTTCGATCACCCCGATGGGGGATTCGATCGTCGGGCTTTGATCACCCCGACTGCAGATGGTTCGACTGCCCCGACCACGGGAGAACAAAGAAGAAGCAGATTGAACTTTATTGCCATCCATCACAGTGAGGAATGTGGAATACACTGTGGTGGTAAATGTTTATGTTGTGGCGGCTCCCGAGTGTCGGGCCATACCACTCACGACCCCTCGGCACGGGAATGGGTCGATCCAAGGAGGCGGACTTCGGCCGGGAGTATATTATTTTGGCCTACTTGGCACACTACAATGTTAACTTTTATTTTATGTGGTTGTGTGTCTAGTTACTTTTCAATTAGTATGGCTGTATGGTAACTCAAATTTCACTGCACCTTAATTGGTACATGTGACAATAAACTGACCTTGAAACCTTGACATTGAGGAGTAGGCCATTTGGCCCTTTGAGCCAGCACCGCCATTCAATATGATCATGGCTGATCATCCAAAATCAGTAAATATGCTTTTTCCCCATATCCCTTGATTCCTTTAGCCCTAAGAGCTAAATCTAACTCTCTCTTGAAAACATCCAGTGAATTGGCCTCCACTGCCTTCTGTGGCAGAGAATTCCACAGATTCAAAACTCTCTGGGTGAAAAAGGTTTTCCTCATCTCAGTCCTAAATGGCCTGCCCCTTACTCTCAAACTGTGATCCCTGGTTCTGGACTCGCCGAGAATCGGGAACATTTTTCCCACATCTACCCTGTCCAATCCTTTAAGAATTTTAGTCCCTGCCTTCTTGAGGAGTGCCCCACACGGAACCTTCGATGATGGGGAAGTCTATGCCTTATAGCAGCAGAGACATGGGCTCGATCCTGACTGTGGTTTGTAGGTTGATTAGCTTCTGTAAATTGTCCCTGGTTTGTAGGATAGAACTAGTGCATGCGTGATCTCTGGTTAGTGCGGACATGGTGGGCCAAAGGACTGGTTTCCACGCTGTGTCTCAAAACTAAACTAAACTAAGCTAAGATTGGATACAGGGACCGTGCTGCCTGTGGCTGGAAATGTCTAGAACCAGGGGTCACAATCTCAGAATGTGGGTTAACACATTTAGGGCTGAGTCGAGGAAAAGTCTTTTCACTTAAGAATAAGGGGTAGGCCATTTAGAACGGAGATGAGGAAGAACTTTTTCAGTCAGAGAGTGGTGAAGGTGTGGAATTCTCTGCCTCAGAAGGCAGTGGAGGCCAGTTCGTTGGATGCTTTCAAGAGAGAGCTGGATAGAGCTCTTAAGGATAGCGGAGTGAGGGGGTATGGGGAGAAGGCAGGAACGGGGTACTGATTGAGAGTGATCAGCCATGATTGCATTGAATGGCGGTGCTGGCTCGAAGGGCTGAATGGCCTACTCCTGCACCTATTGTCTATTGTCTATTGTCTATTGTCACTTCAGGGAGTGATAACCCTATGAAGGCTAAGGTGCTGATTGTACATCGGTCTGGTGAGTAAAATAATAAGGTTATAGTTTTGGAATAAGTAACCGACATTTTGGGACTGAAGTAAGAAACATTTCTTCAGAGAGAAGGTTGCCAATCTTTGGAATCCTCACGCACAAAGTACAATTGAGGCTTTGTCGTTCAGTATACATGATGGTGATAGATATATTTTTGGACATGTGGGATAGGGGGGTGGTGTCAGGCAGACAAATGGATATACTGTATGTGATAGGATCAAATGTAACTACAAAAGGAGGCACAGGACTAAAGGGCACCACAGACCCCATTCCTGCTTTTAATTCCTATTCCTTTGTCTAATCCCTCACACCACTGATGGTGATGGTTACTAACCCATGGAATTCTCTGCCACAGAAGCAGAATGACAATACATGATTGCAATCAATCCATTTACAGTCAATAGATACAGATTTACAGAGTGGGGAACAATCGTAATGTAAGATTGTTGATCTACTTCTGTGGCTAGCATGCAAATAAGTTGCCTGTGTTGGGCGCCATCTTGGATGCTTGGAACTGATTACTGACCTATGTGTAACAGGAGGGAGTGAGTTAATTACTGTCGTGTTGTCTCATGTCGCTTATAGAGCTGTTTAATAACCCTGTGCCAGGCAGCACTGAAGGGCTGGGTTCCATAACAGGAATTCCTGTAACGAGGAGGAGATTTTAGAGCAAGGAAATAAATTGCTTTGCTTTCCAGTTTAATGCATTTTATGACAGGAAACGTTGTCTGGCTATTTCATATCGTATGAACTATTTCATTATCCTTTCCCACTCTCGCCTGCCAGGTCACGTGACTGTGTTGACAGCAAAGTTCAGAGGTCGATAATGATTCCAGTCAGCAGGACGTTGGATGTTGTTTTTGAGCTCGTATCTCGCTTCCTCCCAACCCTGAAAATCAGCCCTGGCTTGATTAGATTGCGGAAATAGGCTTTATTGCCCAAAAAAACAATCTCAGATCTGAGGCCCAAGTTTTAGGCCTGGCTGTGGGATTCTGCGATTCATGTTTAAAGATTCCAAGTGTTTGGATTTCCATTTCATTTTGAGAAGACAAAGTAAAACCCTCCCTTGTGGGCAAGTCCTTTGCAAAGATGGAGGGAAGGTAAGTGAGTTCAGTTTAGAGATACAACGTGGAAACGGGTCCTTCTGCCACTCAGTGCGATTCCCGCACGCTAACAATATCATACACACACTAGGGAACATTTCCAATTTTACCGATGCCAATTACCTTACAAACCCGCACGTCTTTGGAATGTGGGAGGCAACCGGAGATCCCAGAGAAACTCCATGTAGGTCACGGGGAGAACGTACAAACTCCATACACTCAGTACCCGTAGTCAGGATCGAACCCGGTTCTCTGGTGCTGTAAGGCAACAACTCTACCGCTGCGCCACCATGCCGGGAGATTGATAGTAGAGAATTACTGGGAGGTTTATTAATGGGTTCGAGAGGTTAAATGGGGGCAAGGGTGAGATCAAGTTAGGAATGACCTTAGGTAATTCGGAGTAGGTGAGAGGTGAGATTGTGGGAGAGATTGCACATGAAAAAATGCAAAGTGTGGGCATGAGGATACTAAATGTCGAGAAACAGAAAGACCTTGGAGTGCATGGCTGCCGATCCCTAAAGGAAGCAAGAAAGATAAAACTAAGATGATTGGGATGGCATTTAAAATCCTATTTTTATTGTCCCAGGTTGAAAATAAAACCTCAAAGAAATCGGGCCATAACTGTATAAAACAAGAAAAAATGGAAAATTTTGAAAATACTCAGTAGGTCAGGCAGCATGTGTGGCGTGTAGGGGTGCCAACCATCTCACTCCTAAATAAGGGACAAGGTGATGTCACCACCCCGTACCCCATGTGACCTTACCCAGCCAGCGGCCACGTGCTCCTGGTCCACCAATGGTGGCCGCCCGGGCTGGGAAGCGGGTTGCTACGCAACCTCCGTTAGACGGCGCCTGGGCCTCCAGGCCTACATTGTCCGGACCTACACTGTCCAGACCTACACTGTCCGGACCTACACTGTCCGGACCTACACTGTCCGGACCTACAGCATCCAGGCCTACAGCGCCCCCCTGGGCCTAATAAGGGACAATGGCGGTCCCATACGGGATAAAGCAATTTAGCCCAAAATACGGGATGTCCCGGCTATTATGGGACAGTTGGCAACCCTCGTGGCGAAAGAGCCAGAGTTGATGTTTCAGGTTGATGGCCTTGTTGTAAAGCATAGATGAAAGTTTCTCCCTCCACAGATGCTGCCTGGTCTGCTCAGTATTTCCTGTACAACAGTTTTGTTTTTACTTTTTCTTTGGATAAAACATGGCTAAGCCACATCTAGAATACTTTGTGTAACCTGATCACCACACCACAGGAAGAATGTGACAATGCTATGAAGAGTATGGAGATGTCCGAGTTAGCAAGTCTGGAACAAGCTGAAGAGATGGTGGTGAAGGCAGATACAATTGCAGCATTCAACAGACATATGAAAGGGTAATTGTATAGGAAAGGTTGAGAAGAATATGGGCCTAATGCAGGGATATAGGTTTAGCATTGATAGGCATTAGGTCAGCACGAAAAATGTGGGTGAAGGAACTGCAGATGCGAGATTAAACCAAAGATAGACACAGAATGCTGGAGTAACTCAGCAGGACAGGCGGCATCTCTGGAGAGAAGGAAAGGGTGACGTTTCAGGTCGAGACCCTTCTTCAGACTGAAAGTCACGGAAAAGGGAAACGAGAGATATAGACGATGATGTGGAGAGATATAGAACAAATGAATGAAAGATATGCAAAAAAGTAATAATGATAAAGGAAACAGGCCATTGTTCGCTGTTTGTTGGGTGAGAACGAGAAGCTGGTGCGACTTGGGTGGGGGGGGGGGGGGGGATGGAGAGAGAGGGAATGTAGGGGTTACTTGAAGTTAGACAAATCAATATTCATACCACTGGGCTGTAAGCTGCCCAAGCGAAATATGAGATGCTGTTCATCCAATTTGCATTTGGCCTCACTCTGACAATGGAGGAGGCCTAGGACAGAAAGGTCAGTGTGGGAATGGGAAGGGGATTTATAGTGCTTAGCAACCAGGAGATCAGGTAGGTCCAGGTGGACTCAGCGAAGGTGTTCAGCGAAACAATCGCCCAGTGTACGTTTGGTCTCGCCGATGTATAAGAGTCCACATCTTGAACAATGGATACAGTAGATGAGGTTGGAGGAGGTGCAAGTGAACCTCTGCCTAACCTGAACGTGGGTCTGCTTCTGCACTGTGTGTTTCTTTAATTTCTACGAAAGGCCTCTATCACCCTCTGAGGCCAAGTGCTAAATATCTTCTCGTGAGGATTTGTATTTTTATTAATTTGCCATGGAGGAAATGAATCTATTCTTCCTTAGTTTGTTTTTAAATCTTCCGGAAAAGTGTAAGGTAAGTGTTCTCCTTTGGTCCACCATGATAAACCATTGTAAATTCTGAAATGGTAATACATTTGTTAGTTAATCCATAGCTCCAGGTTTGCCACTAATAGCTTTTTAAAAAATCAACACACAGATGTGAAATACACCCAATCCTGGCTGTTCCGGCTGGTATGTGCAAGGATCACAAGGCTTTTTAAAAAATCAACTTTTCAGCCACCTGTGGCTGGATCGATGTTAACTCCATCTCGACATTTTACAGGGAGAACATACAAAGCCCATACAGAAAGCATCTAATAGTCAGGATCGAACCCGGGTCTCTGGCGCTGTAAGGTTGCAACTCAACTGCTGCGCCACTGTGCCATCCATCAAGCACTAGGTTCCTAAACTATTCTGCTGCACAACCCTATCTTCGCACTGAATGACCCACAGACTTTGCACTACTCTGTTTGCCCGAGGTGATTAGCTTTTTGCACTGTCGTTGTCTAGTTTCTTTAAAGTAACTGATAATTTATTGTACGTGTGTATCATTATTATTTTTTGCACCTAAAGCTGCAACAAGAAGGAATTTCATTGCCCTGAATCATAAGTGACAAATAAACACATCTGACTCTTGATTCTGTGGCACCTTCAGGGTTAATTTTGCACTTGCAGTATTTTGCTGCCTTACTGTGGATGATAGTGAGAAATGTCTCGCAGTGACATTCCTCTGAAGCGATGTCATATCCACCCCATATTTACCCAACAATCACCTGGAAAACGTGAACTGTTTCGCCACGATGTTTGGCGTTGTGTCTTTGAGCTGTGCCGTGCTGGAATGGGTAGACTTACAGGAAGTGTTGTTGGGCATGGTAGAGAAGGAGGTCAGAACTTGTCACTCCGCAAAACACACAGAACCAAACCACACAGACTGCTCACATTTTAATATAAGCATTGTTTCCTCCAACATTTGTCCAGCTACCAGGTGGGCAGCTTCTCAAACTGCTGGTGCCGTGTGACTACAGTGCGTAATTACCACTTGCAGTTCACTGCCACCTTTAATGGGTGAACTGGAAAGGCAGAAACAAAGTTCGGTTCGACTGCTTGGTTAAAGATTAGCCAACATTCAACTTGCGGAGATCAACAGTTCGCAGCCAGGGGAAGATTACTGAAACCTGCAGGCCTGCTTTGTGGCACACCTACGTTGCTGACACTCCCTCCTACAGAGAGACAAAAACAACAGCAAGAACAGCCAGCCGTTTCGCTGCTTAAGTTGAATTCCTCAGGTAAGAGATCGCCCTTCTGTGGGCTTCATTAACAGGGCATTTTGCAAGATCTACCACAGAGGCAAGTGAGACTTTGTTGCAACTAACTGTGTTGGCAGCCTGTGAAGAGGAAGATGCGTTTCCTCTTTAATGGATCCAATGGCTTGTGTGTTCAGGTTGCTCAGTAGCAGGGTAAGAAACCGCGTGGTGAAACCATGTAGGATCATATGGAAAAATGTCATCAAACAGACAAAAGCTCAGGTGGAGAATGTGGAACTCTTTAAAATGGATGAACCTTTTGAAAGGGGGTAATTAAAATGCAAGAACATGGGGCATGGTTAGAGTCATGGAGTCAAACAGCACGGGAACAGGCCATTTGGCCTAGCTCGTCTATGCTGACCAAGGTGCCCCAGCTAAGCTAGTCACATTTGCCCTTGTTTGGCCCATATATCCCTCTAAATATTTCCTATCGATGTACTCGTTGAAATGCTGTTATGGTACCTGCCACAACTACCTCCTCTGGCAGTGCGTTCCATGTGCCATGTGAAGAAGGTTATTCAGATTGTGGAGGGCAAAGTATCTGCAAACCGCAAATTCCAAGCACACTTTTATTATTGCGTGTCGTTATAGTAAATATCAGTTGGAGAGCTGAGATTAGGCTCCCGCTCACATTCTTCCTTGTAGTGCCACGTCTCCCTGTAATTGAGTAGTAATACTGGGATTGTCATGAACAATAATTTGCCTGTGTTTAATGTAATGGAATATCCTATGATGCTTCACAGCAGTGGTATCAAACAAAAGTGCCAAACCACAAAAGGACCTAAGGAGGTGCATGATTACAGCACCAGAGACCCGGGTTCAATCCTGACTACAGGTGCTGTCTGTACGGATTTTGTACATTCTCCCCGTGACCTGCGTGGGTTTCCTCCGGGTGCTCCGGTTTCCTCCCACACTCCAACGACGTACAGGTTTGTAGGTTAATTGCCGTGGTAAAATTGTCCCTAGTGTGTGGGATAGTGCTAATGTATGGGGATTGCTGGTCGGCGTGGACTCGGTGGGTCGAATGGCCTGTTTCAGCGCTGTATCTTTAAACTGAGCTAAATTTTTATTTAATGAGGAAAGGGGAGGAGAGATATTTAGTGGGGCGATCCTGGAGCCAACTGCAGCCCGCCACAACCAACAAAATTGGAAGGGTTAAATCCATATATAAATAATGCCTGGAAATATTTGGAAACTTTAAAATAACACTCGGAAATAAGATTGACCTTTGGGCACCCTCTCGACAGAACAAATACCTGTGAATTCAAGAAAGCCTGCAACAGGTAATGTGAAGCTGGCCATGGTCAAGTCACAGGTGGCAAAGTGGCACAACGGTAGGGCTGCTGCCTCAAGGCACCAGAGACCTGGGTTCAATCCTGACTATGGGTGCTGTCTGTTTGGAGTTTGCATGTTCTCCCTGTGACCGTGTGGGTTCTCTCTGAGTGCTCCAGTTTCCTTCCAAATTCCAAAGACGTGCAAGTTTGCAAGTTGATTGGTTTCTGTAAATTGCCGCTTGTGTGTAGGATGTGCAGGTGGGATAACATAGAATCAGTGCACAGGTGACTGATCAATTACCTGTGCACTAATTCTATGTTATCCCACCTGCACATCCTACACTCTAGCGGCAATTTACAGAAATCAATCAACCTGCAAACCTGCACGTCTTCGGAATTTGGAAGGAAACTGGAGCACTCACACTACAGAAGGCGTAGGAGATATGTCGGGAGTTTCCAGCCACAGGTTTTTTGGCTCCGGTTCAGGAGAGGTGCGCGGTCCTGTTCTTCCAGTTAGTTTCTGAAACCCAGGAGTGGAACCCGACCGTTTGTGCCACTAGCTGTTGAGGAGGTTATTTCTGATTTCGGCTGCAGAACTGAAAGAATCACCTCATGACGTACATACCTCCAAAGGCGTACAGGTATGTAGGTTAATTGGCTGGGTAAATGTAAAAATTGTCCCTAGTGTGTGTAGGATAGTGTTAATAGTGTTAGTGTGCGGGGATCACTGGGCGGCGCGGACTTGGTGGGCCGAAAAGGCCTGTTTCCGCGCTGTATATATATGATATGATATGATATGATGAGCACAATTGAGGTAATAATGCTACATTTCATTGGGTTATCTTTTTTAAAACCACTGTAAACACCGAGGTAGTGATTGCCAGCAGTTATAATTGAGTTTAGAGACACAGCATGGACACAGAGGCCCTTCGGCCCACCAAGTCCATGCCAGCCATCGATCACTCGTTCACAGTGTTTCTATGCTATCCCACCTTCGCATCCACTCCCTGAAGAGGTCATTTAATCCACAAACCCGAACACCTTCGGGATGTGGGAGGAAACCGGATCACCCGGAGGAAATCCATGCAGTCGCAGGGAGAACGTGCAAACTGCACACAGACAGCACCTGAGATCAGGATCGAACCAGGGCCTCTGGCTCTGTGAGGCAGCGGCTCATTCAGCTGCCCCACTGTGCGTCCCAAGCAGTCTGGCACCATTTCGCCATATGTCAAGAGGCAAAAAAATAGTCAAGGCAAATGTGGGTCCCTTGAAGTCAGAAGCAGGGGAATTTATTATGGGAAACAAGGAAATGGCAGACGAGTTAAACCGTTACTTTGGATCTGTCTTCACTAAGGAAGATACAAGCAATCTCCCACATGTTCTAGTGGCCAGAGAGCCTAGGGTGATGGAGGAACTGAAGGAGATTCACATTAGGCAGGAAATGGTGTTGGGTAGACTGATGGGACTGAAGGCTGATAAATCCCCAGGGCCTGATGGTCTGCATCCCAGGGTACCTAAGGAGGTGGTTCTAGAAATTGTGGACGCATTGGTGATCATTTTCCAATGTTCTATAGATCAAGGATCAGTTCCTGTGGATTGGAGGGTAGCTGATGTTATCTCACTTTTTAAGAAAGGAGGGAGAGAGAAACCGGGAAATTATAGACCAGTTAGTCTGACATCAGTGGTGGGGAAGATGCTGGAGTCAATTATAAAAGACGAAATTGCGGAGCATTTGGATAGCAGTAACAGGATTGTTTCGAGTCAGCATGGATTTACGAAGGGGTAATCATGCTTGACTAATCTTCTGGAATTTTTTGAGGATGTAACAAGGAAAATGGACAGGGGAGAGCCGGTGGATGTGGTGTACCTCGACTTTCAGAAAGCCTTCGACAAGGTCCCACATAGGAGATTAGTGGGCAAAATTAGAGCACATGGTATTGGGGGTACCGCAAGGCTCGGTGCTGGGACCGCAGCTATTTACAATATACATTAATGACTTGGATGAAGGGATTAAAAGTACCATTAGCAAATTTGCAGATGATACAAAGCTGGGTGGTAGTGTGAGCTGTGAGGAAGATGCTATGAGGTTGCAGGGTGACTTGGACAGATTGTGTGAGTGGGCAGATGCAGTTTAATGTGGATAAGTGTGAGGTTATCCACTTTGGTGGTAAGAATAAGAAGGCAGATTATTATCTGAATGGTGTCAAGTTAGTACGCCGAGATCTGGGTATCCTAGTGCATCAGTCACTGAAAGGAAGCATGCAGGTACAGCAGGCAGTGAAGAAAGCCAATGGAATGTTGGCCTTCATAACAAGAGGAGTTGAGTATAGGAGCAAAGAGGTCCTTCTGCAGTTGTACAGGGCTCTAGTGAGACCGCACCTGGAGTACTGTGTGCAGTTTTGGTCTCCAAATTTGAGGAAGGATATTCTTGCTATTGAGGGCGAGCAGCGTAGGTTTACTAGGTTAATTACCGGAATGGCGGGACTATCATATGTTGAAAGACTGGAGCGACTAGGCTTGTATACACTGGAATTTAGAAGGATGAGAGGAGATCTTATCGAAATGTATAAGATTATTAAGGGGTTGGACACGTTAGAGGCAGGAAACATGTTCCCAATGTTGGGGGAGTCCAGAACAAGGGGCCACAGTTTAAGAATAAGGGGTAGGCCATTTAGAACTGAGATGAGGAAAAACTTTTTCAGTCAGAGAGTTGTGAATCTGTGGAATTCTCTGCCTCAGAAGGCAGTGGAGGCCAATTCTCTGAATGCATTCAAGAGAGAGCTGGATAGAGCTCTTAAGGATAGCGGAGTCAGGGGGTATGGGGAGAAGGCAGGAACGGGGTACTGATTGAGAATGATCAGCCATGATCACATTGAATGGCGTTGCTGGCTCGAAGGGCCGAATGGCCTCCTCCTGCACCTATTGTCTATTGTCTATTGTGTATAAGCATTGACCAGGAAATAATGAATCTACCAAACAAGCTGACAAGATGGAAAGTCTTTAACTTGAAATTCCTTCTTCGCCAATGTTTACCTCACCAACCGGAATTTGCTGGTTTTAGTAAAACTGGTTTGTACACTCTGATGGAGGGCTGAAAAGGGCACGATTCCAGCGTGTGCTAGGATTCCAAGCAGAGTTTGGAGCGATTATGTCTAACTTGGTGGCTGTGCTCAGTTCTGTGAATATGGCAGCAGCATTTACCATAAGAAAATCTCCACTGGACAGCAGAGTGGCGCAGCAGTAGAGTTGCTGCCTTACAGCGCCAGAGACCCGGGTTCAATCCTGACCATGGGTGCTGTCTGTACGGAGTTTGTATGTTCTCCCTGTGACCGCGTGGGTTTTCTCCGGGTGCGTACAGGTTTGTAGGTTAATTGATGTCTGTAAATTGCAAATTATCTGTAGTGTAGGAGTGATTGGGGGTCAGAGCGGACTCGGTGGGCCGAAGGGCCTGCTTCCACCACTGTACGTCTAAGTCTAAAGTGAAGTCACTGACAGGTGCCATGTTAGCTGACGAGGTTGGATTAGAAGCTCAAAGGACTCCTCATCTATTCCAGGGGTCCTTGTGGACTACAGTTTCCACCAGCTCCTCTGCTCCAGGCAGGATCATAAGAGTGCAGAGGCACAGGAGAATTATGAGCAAAACACAAATTGCTGGAGGATCTCAGAGGGTCAGGCAGCAACTGTGGAAGGAATGGACAAACAATGTTTTGGGTCGGGATGTTGCCCATCCATGCTCTCCTGAGATGCTGCCTGACTCCTTGAGTTACTCCAGCAGTTTATGTTTTATCATAAATCAAGAACTATGTTTTGAGTCGGAACCTTCTTCAGCTTCGGGAGAACTGGGGCGTCATCAGACAGGAGAACCATGTTGTCATCCATGGTGAGGAATGTGGGTGGTGTCTCTGGAGAACAGGTTTCCTCTGGAAAACAGGTTTGACAAATTCATTTGTCAAAATTCCCCCCAAAAACCCAGCAGATTCTGGAAATCCAAAGTAAAAACAAGAAATACCAGAATATTCATCATTAGCGGGAAGAGAGTAATAATAATAATATGATAATATATTCCTTTATTTGACCCACACCGGGGAAATTTGCAGTGTTACAGCAGCAAAGTGGATAGCAAGAGACATTCATTATAAATAAAAATAAAGATAAGGATAAATTGTCATCATTTACTGTGTTATTCCTTTACTGTTACTGTTGACTGGTCTGTTGACTGGTCTGTTGACTGGTCTGTTGACTGGTCTGTTGACTGGTCTGTTGGGAGCAGCGCTGGTTGTGCAGTCTCACAGCAGCGGGAAGGAAGGACCTCCGATATCTCTCCTTCACACACTTGGGGTGAAGGAGTCTGTCACTGAAGGAGCTACTCAGTGCAGTGACAGTGTCCTGCATGGGGTGGGAGTCGTTGTCCAGCAGCGATGTTATCTTTGCCATCATCCTCCTCTCTCCCACCACCTGTACTGAGTCGAGGGGGCAGCCCAGGACAGAGCTGGCCTTCCTGATCAGCTTGTCAAGTCTCTTCCCCTCCGCCGCTGAGATGCTGCTGCTCCAGCAGACCACTCCACAGAAAATGGCTGATGCAACCACAGTGTTGCAGAAGCAGAGCTTCTGATAAAAGGTTCTCGACTTCAAACATTCCTGGAGATAGGTCTCAACCTGCTGAATATTTCCAGCGTTTTAGACAATAGACAATAGGTGCAGGAGTAGGCCATTCGGCCCTTCGAGCCAGCACCACCATTCAATGTGATCATGGCTGATCATTCTCAAACAGTACCCCGTTCCTGCCTTCTAGATTTTAGATCTAGATTTTTTGTTAGATTTAGAGATACAGCGCGGAAACAGGCCCTTCGGCCCACCGGGTCCGCGCTGCCCAGCGATCCCCGCACACTAACACTATCCTACACACACTAGGGACATTTTTTTTTACATTTGCCCAGCCAATTAACCTACATACCTGTACGTCTTTGGAGTGTGGGAGGAAACTGAAGATCTCGGAGAAAACCCACGCAGGTCACGGGGTGAACGTACAAACTCCGTACAGACGGCGCCTGTAGTCAGGATCGAACCTTAGTCTCCAGCGCTGCATTCGCTGTAAGGCAGCAACTCTACCGCTGCGCCGCCATGCCACACGTTCTCCCCATACCCCCTGACTCCGCTATCCTTAAGAGCTCTATCTAGCTCTCTCTTGAATGCATTCAGAGAATTGGCCTCCACTGCCTTCTGTGGCAGTGAATTCCACCGATTTACAACTCTCTGACTGAAAAAGTTTTTCCTCATCTCCGTTCTAAATGGCCTACCCCTTATTCTTAAACTGTGGCCCCTGGCCATTTTCTGTTGTTATTTTAGATCTCCACTCCAACTCAGCCACTGATCTTGTCAATGTCCCACTGCCAAATGGGGTGAGTGGCTGTGGGTGGCTCCAGAGTTCCTAAGCCTCACTGTGTCCAGAAAGACCTCGTCAGCAAGCTGGTGATTACCAGCCACAGTAAACGCACTACTTTCCACTGGAGAGAGAACCTTGTCGATGAGCCATAATAGCAATTACAGATCGGATCAGCGCGGCAGTGTAAACATCAATCAGTAACCCAAGGCAGCCCACAGAAATGTTGCGGTCAACCTCTAAAGAAGAGAAAGGATTTGGAAGATGGAAAAGTGCAGGAAGGAACGCAGATAATAATAATAATAATAATGCATTACATTTATATAGCGCTTTTCATATACTCAAAGACGCTTTACAGGGATTTAGAGAACATAGGGAAGTGAATAAATAGATAAATAAGTAAACGAACAGAGAAAGGAGACAGAAGGTGAGGTGACCTTCAGTGGTTGAAGGCAGTACTGAACAGGTGAGACTTCAGTGATGTTTTGAATGTGGTGAGTGTGGAGGAGTCTCTGACGGTTTGGGGTAGTGAGTTCCATAGGGTGGGAGCAGCGATGGAGAAAGCCCTGTCCCCCCAGGATCTGAGTTTGGTCCGGATGTGGGGGGATAGGAGATTGGCAGCAGCAGAGCGGAGGGTGCAGGTGGGAGTGTGCCTGTGGAGGAGGTCGGTCAGGTAGGATGGGGCCAGGTTATGGAGGGCTTTGTAGGTCATGAGGAGGATTTCGTACTGGATTCTCTGGGGGATGGGGAGCCAGTGGAGTTTGTAAAGGACGGGGGTGATATGGTCACGGATCGGGGTGTGGGTGAGTAGACGGGCAGCGGAGTTTTGAATGTATTGAAGTTTACTGATGTTAGTTTACACTGAAGATAAACACGAAATGTTGGAGTAACTCAGCGGGACAGGCAGCATCTCTGGATAGGAGGAATGGGGGAGGGATGGAGAGAGATATGAATATTTACTTCTCTAACTTCAAGTAACCCTCGCTTTTCCTCTCTCTCCATCCCTCCCCCATCCCAGTTCTCTGACTAGTTTGGCTGTCCTGATTTAATTTTACATTGTATGCCTCATGATCTATTCTACATTTTCCTTGATCCACGTCCCCTTTGATCTCTCGTTTTCACACCTCGCCTTTCCATATCCCTTTTTTTCCTTTCTCCTGACTCTCAGTCTGAAGAAGGGTCTTGACCATAAACGTCACCCATTCCTTCTATCCAGAGATGCTGCCTGTCCCGCTGAGTTTCTCCAGCATTTTGTGTCTATCTTCCGAAGGTGGAAAAGTTTGGCATGGGAATTCACGAGCTCAAATTTCCTTCCTGTCTATTCTTTAGAAAATAGTGTTTGGTGGTGTTCACCAGATGATAGATCCATTGTACACGACCTGAAGAAGAGTCCTGACCTTCTTCTTCTTCTGTTGTGTGTCTTTTAGACCTGCAGCTCCGTTGAGGCGAGCCAGGCCAACGTGTCATCGTCCAGGTCAATCAGACCTCGTTCACCATTCGGTGGCCGGTATTTGGGGCAACTGGTGACGATGTGCTCCACTGTCTGTGTTGGGTCCCCACACTCGCGGGAGGCACTGTCCACGAGACCCCACCTCTTCATCGCTACTCCATAGTGTCCGACGC
This sequence comes from Rhinoraja longicauda, assembly GCF_053455715.1. Taxonomy (NCBI): domain Eukaryota; kingdom Metazoa; phylum Chordata; class Chondrichthyes; order Rajiformes; family Arhynchobatidae; genus Rhinoraja; species Rhinoraja longicauda. The sequence continues at coordinate 14,597,253 of NC_135963.1, read as the reverse complement.
CTGTCCTCAAGCCATGGAGGGTTATCCACTGCTTTCGGGGCAGGTCCTGGCCAGGGTCGTCCATGGGTTCACCGATGTAGCGGTGTAGCCTAGAAGGTTCCGCTGACTTCCACTGGTCTCTCCATCTCGTCTTGACCCAGGTGGCCTTGGAAGTGTCAACCGGTGTTGTACAGAGCAGCTCGTGGGCTTGCATGGCAAGCCTGACCTGAAACGTCACCTCTCCATGTTCTCCAGAGATGCTGCCTGACCCACTGAGTTGCTCCAGCACTTTGTGTCTGTAAATTTCTATAGTTCGTTTAAAATGAGTGAATCAGGACAGTTGGCAGAACCAAACCATGGTCCTGGATACGCCAGAGCCTCCATTTTCAAGCAAGTTGCTCATGGAAGGAGTGGAACTGCTTTCAATTCTGCTAGGATGAAAGTGGCTAAGATGGAGTCAGTGTAGTCAGCTGCACTATATTTTCCAGGTAATTACAAATGAAGGAGATGTGTGGGGCAAGTCTTTTTTTACTCACAGGGTGACAAGTAGCTGGAATGCACTGCGGTGGTGGAGGTAGAGGGAGATACGATAGAGGCATTCAGAGAATTTCGGATTGGCACCTGTGTATGCAGGGAATGCAGGGATATGGATGATGTACAGAATCAGAATCAGAATCAGAATTACCTTTATTGTCATCCAAAAAAACAAGTCTGTTGGACGAGATTTTGTCACCCACAGTCCAACAATAAGAGCAATAAAAATAAGCAATTACACACACAATCACAAACCAACACAAAACACAAAAAAAAGAAACATCCATCACAGTGAGTCTCCTCCAGTTACCTCGTCACTGTGATGGAAGGCCACAATGTCTTTTCTCTTCCCCTGCCATCTTCTCCCGCGGTTAGGCTGTTGAAGTTACCACGTTCCAGGCCGCGCCGGACGGTGAAAGGTCCGCAGTAACTCAGCGGCACAGGCAGCATCTCTGAAGAGAAGGAATGGGTGACTTTTCAGGTCGAGGCCCTTCTACCTTAAGTAACTAACAGACGCTGAATGGTTAATAATCTGGAGCTGCTTGCGGCTGTCCCGCCTGATAGATGTTGCAAATGGCTCCGAAGCTTTGAGTCTTGTTTAATAATGCCTTGAACTACAAAGTGTCACAGGAGGAAGTGCCAAATTTATGTTGCACATTGTTTTTGCAGAACAATGGTTGCATTCCTCCTGCCCCCCCCCCCCCCCCCCCCCCCCCCTCCCTGAGAAACGTTGCGCCTCAATCATTTGTTTACTAGTTAGTCACTGCAGGTTCTGGCTCTGACCCCAGACAACTTTAAGACTTAACTTGCTGAGCACTGGAATAACATTTCAGTGTACATTTGGCCACTTTCCACGGTTAGGGCTGTGTTTAAACAATGGGCCTATCACCTTGTGAACACGGCCAAACACTATTTTCTAAAGAATAGACAGGAAAGAAATCTGAATTCTGCTGAGGCCCATTTTCTCCAAAAACAAACATCTACACAATCAAAGTCCAATTATTGGCAATGTTAAATAAGAATTAATACCTGAAATATACTTGAATTTCAATGTGTGAATATTGAATATTGAAATGAACTGTCAACGTTTCAGACTGATTGAGTAGGAAGTGGAAAGCTGGAAAAGTGTAGTAAGGGTGTGGTAAAGCTTGTCAAGAGATGGATAAAGGAGATTTTACAAAAATCAAAATAAACTTTATTCGGAATAAAAAATATATACAAAACAAGAACTGTGCAAAAATTCCTCTGACTTTCATTAGCATCATAATTTAATTAGCATCATAATTGTAGTTCAGAATTATAGTATTGTACCCGGCCCCTTTGCCACTCATGTGGCTCCCTGGGTTGATATCCCATCCCTTGGTTGCGGGGCGTCTCCACCACACCCTGCCCCCCAATGTCCAGCAGCGGAAGGACCCTAGACTGTGGTCCTCTCCCACGGAGCCTTGGCGTTGGCTGCACCAAGCTTCAGTGCGTCCCTCAGCATGTGCTCCTGCAGTCTGCAGCGGGCCAGTCAGAAACCTTCCCTGGTGGGACATCCGGCTCAGGAGTTTGTGACACAGGCTTGTTTTTACATTTATACCAAGCAATTAAGCCTGCAAACCTGTACGTCCTTGGAATGTGGGAGGAACCCCGAAGATCTCAGAGAAAACCCACGCAGGTTACGGGCGGGAAATGTACAAACTCCGTACAGGCAGCACCCATAGTCAGGATCGAACCCAGGTCCCTGGTGCTGTAAGGCAGCAACTCTACCATTGCACCTCCGTGCTGCCCACCCTTTTATTAAGTTACTTTTATGTTAGCAAATCGAGGAGGGGCTAGAGGGTTCTATAGGGATAGGTTATGGCTAAAAGATCTGGGTGATTGTTATTACATCGCCACTTCCATACCCTCCCCCCATTCACCCTGCTACATCTACGTCATCAAAGGTAATCTACTCATTTTCAATGTATTAACAGCCATGTGGTCTGCTTATTTAACAATAGTTTCAAACTAACAGGTATCCAAGATACACTCATATTGTCATGGGTAGCCATTTTTATATAATGGATTGAAGCTGTCTTAACCATGATTCTCCTACTGGGAGAAATTTAAGGAGATAAGCACCACAATTGGGCTGCAGAATGAGACCAGGAACTTTCAAAGCCACAGTTTTCTTAATGTCGTAATCATCGTACTGAATAATTTCATGTCGTAACTTTACTCAAAGCGACTAAAAGGTATCTATCATTGTGAAATTTCAAGTCACCTATTTACTTAGTTCTCCAACAAGGACTGCACCTTTATTTGTGTACTTTAGGAGTTGTTACATCTGTCCCATGTATTGGACACTAAATCAACCAAGTCAACTCAAGAGTGTTTAGGTACTCGATCCGAATAGGAACAGTGAAATCTTTACTTGCTCCAAGTTTACAAGCACGCTAAATGTTTCTTGGTGAAGTTGAGAACATCCATTTCATTTGTGGAAATAATTTAAACTGACACTACCATTTGAATGTATTACCCAGGAGTCAACAAATTTATTTTAGTTTGGTTTAGTTTAGAGATACAGCTCGGAAACAGGCCCCTCGGCCCACCGGGCCCACGCCGACCAGTGACGAGCCGTACAGTAGTTCTAAGTGTAAGAAAATAACTGCAGATGCTGGTACAAATCGAAGGTATTTATTCACAAAATGCTGGAGTAACTCAGCAGGTCGGGCAGCATCTCAGGAGAGAAGGAATGGGTGACGTTTCGGGTCGAGACCCTTCTTCAGAATGTACAGTAGTTCTATATTACCCACTAGGGACAATTTACCGAGGCCAATTAACCTACAAACCTGCACGTCTTTGGAGTGTGGGGGGAAACAGAGCTGCCGGAAAGACCTCACATCGCCACGGGGAGAACGTACAAACTCCGTAGTCATGATGGAATGCAGGTCTCTGGCGCTGTAAGGCAGCAACTCTACCACTGCACCACTGTGCCGCCCTGCAATTTTATCTAAGTACTCTAGTACAGTAGACTTGTTTAGAATTGTATTTCTGCTCCATGTAATTGACACTAAATCAATCAGCTCGGTGTTCGTTCCAACACGAAACAATGGATTTCCAGTTTTCTGACAAAACGTCTTCAGCGCGTGTGTGTGAATGGAAAAAGCTCTGATTGGCATCCAGTGGTAAGTGGTACACCTCAGGGCACAGTACTGGGCCGTCATCTGTTTTTGCTTTATGTTAATGACATCCATGAAAAAGTCACAAGCACGACCAGACTATTCGCTGATGATTGTTCGCTGTACCGTCAAATTAAGTCAGCTGATGATAAAGATGCTCTCCAAAAAGATCTCGATACTATGGTTGAGTGGTCACAACAATGGGGGATGCAGTTCAATCCTTCCAAATGTGAAAGCATGCGTGTCACCAGGAGGAGGAAACCAGGCGAAGCATCATATAATATCCTTGGTGCCACCATTGAAGAATCCAAACAGGCCAAGTATCTTGGCATCAAACTACAGAACGATCTACGTTGGAATGGTCAGACTCATCATGCAACGGTGAAAGGAACAGGTGTCCTAAATCTTCTGAGACGCAACTTTTATCATTGTTCAACTTCTATCAAGGAGAAGTTGTACTTCACCCTTGTTAGACCACATTTGGACTACGCAGTTGCAGCATGGGACCCATACACAAATAGAAACATTTCTTCCATCGAACGTGTCCAAAGACAGGCAGCTCGTTTTGTTACAAGTACCTACGAGAGAGAAGTGAGTGTTACCGAACTTCTAAATTCATTGGGGTGGAACACTCTCCAAGACAGACGTAAAGCCCACCGTTTGACCTGTTTTTACAAAATGTTAAATGGTCAGCTCGACATAGATGACCACATCTACACCAAACCCAAACCTGTCAGGAGTAGACGAGGGCATTCGATTCAATTTGAGATACCAGCTATCAAGACAGATGTGTATAGCAATTCATTCTCCCCTCGCACAACTAAAGCATGGAATAGTCTTCACCCTACTATAGTTACTCAACCAGACACAACTACATTTAAGGCAGCTCTTCTCCAAGAAGCCCTTCTTGCTTAAGTCCATACTCCGCCATCTCCAGTTTAAATTCCATTTGGAATATTTTGGAGGACCAAGAACCAAGAACTCAGAGTGTTTATTTGTCGTATGCACTCGATATGGAAAGGAATCCAAAGGGGCACAGTGACAAAGTGGTAGAGCCCAGGCTCGATCCTGAGTACAGGTGCTGTCCGTATGGAGTTTGTACGTTCTCCCCATGACCTCGTGGGTTTTCTCTGGCAACTCCGGTTGCCTCCCACACTCCAAAGACCTACTGGTTTGTAGGTTAATTGGCTTTGGTAAAAAGGTAAATTGTCTCTGTTGTGTAGGTTAGTGGAGGATCGTTGGTCGCCGCGGATTCAATGGGCCGAAGGACCTGTTTCCATGCTGTATCCATAAAGTCTAGAGGATCAGTGAAACTTTTGCTCGCGACAAATTTACAGGCACATTAAATGCTTCTTGGTGAGAATATCAATGAAGTTGTGAATTGCTCTAAGAATGGCAATCTTACCAAAATTGCAATGGGGAAAAAACTACCTGCCATGTTAACCAGTTTGGATTTATAAAACTCAATTAATCCATCTGATTCCGAGCGTGGCAAGAGATTGCAGGCATTGGGGAATCTATTTGCCCTCAGTCTTTCAAATAATTACATCCTGCCTCTGAACCACAAGATCGTTGTTAACCTAAAGATGCTCAGGGTGTTCAATCTGAATACCATCTGCAAGACCGATCTGCTCCATCTCATGGCCTATAAAGGCCTCATGGTGTTTACCGATCTTGATTCCCAACAACGGCAGATTAAAGGAGGCACAAGGAACTACAGATGCTGGGATCTTGAACCGGGTTCGATCCTGACTACGGGTGCTGTCTGTGTGGAGTTTGTACATTCTCCCTGGGACCGCGTGAGGTTTCTCCGGGTGCTCCGGTTTCCATTCACACTCCAAAGACCTACAGGATTGTAGGTTAATTGGGTTCGATAAGTTGTAAAATTTTCCATAGTGTGCAGGATATTGTCAGGGTACGGGGTGATCGCTGGTTGGCATGGACTCGGTGGGCTGAAGGGCCTATTTCCGCGCGGTATCTTTAAAGTTTATTGTCTAAACAATCATTTGCTTACACAAAATAATGGTTGCTGCCCTAGAGTCAGAAAACAATGGATTCAGTGCTGCCGGCAGAGCCTTAAGCACTAAATAGAGGCCAGCTTGAAGAAGGGTCTCGACCCAAAACGTCACCCTTTCCTTCTCTCCCGAGATGCTGCCTGACCTGCTGAGTTACTCCAGCCTTTTGTGTCTATCTTCGGTTTAAACCAGCATCTTCTTAACCAGGTTCCTTCCTGCACTAAATAGAGGCTGATGCCTTGAGTCCCCAGTAGAGGGAGTGTTGCGCTGTCAAATGTGATGTCCCAGTATTCCCTGTGTTGAGAGTGCAAGGGAGTGAGATTGGAAAATGAGCTATGAAATTGGAAATTGGAGTGGGGTGGAGGGTTCGGGGAGGTAGTGGGGGGAGGTGGGGGGGGGGGGGGGGGAGCAGGGGGAGAGAGCAGGCCACAGGGGGCTCTACAGGGAGGACCGGGGTGTCAGTGGCATGTGGTGGTGGTGGGGTGCATTGATGGTCGTGGTATTCACACCCATGGGGGTATCCGAGAGTGAGACCCTGAGTGTTTTAATGAAAGGCCTGAGAGGATTTTCGGATTCATCAGGACACTATTGAACTGTTGGGGATGAGAACAGTGGAGGGGGTGGTGTGATGTTCGTACTCTTCCTGGATTGGGGGTGGAAAGAAATTAAATATGGGACTTATTTCAGTGAGCTCCCAATCCAGGCTGTGCAATGAAAACATAGTTGTTCGGGGAATGATACCAAACATTAACTTTTCCCACCACACCCAAAGAGTAACATTACATGGACCATAGCACTTCCCAAGGCACATCTGGTGTTGATATCACATTGGGAACAGTTTAGTTTAGTTTAGAGATACAGCGCGGAAACAGGCCCTTCGGCCCACCGAGTCCGCGCCGACCAGCGATCCCCACACACCAACACTATCCTACACACTAGGAACAATTTACACATACACCAAGACAATTAACCTACAAACCTGTACGTCTTTGGAGTGTGAGAGGAAACCGAGGATCTCGGAGAAAACCCTCACAGGTCACGGGGGAGAAGGTACAAACTCCATACAGGCAGCACCTGTGGTCAGGATCGAACTCGGGTCTCTGGTGCAGCAAGCGCTGTTAGGCAGCAACTCTACCGCTGCGCCACCGTGCCGCCCTGAGTGTGCACAAATTTCCAGATGGATGTTGTCACCCAGAAATGGTTGTCGTGGTCCACTTTGTTCGTTTCCTTTGTCTCTGAAGCAAGCAGTGCTGCATGATTTAGTTTCCAGGCTGGTGTTCTTTTGGAAGAGACAAGAAACAGTTTTGCTACTCAGGTGAATGTAGAAGACCCTACGACACGTTTCGTTTGAGAAACAAGTGAAAAGTTCTCAGCAGTGAACTGGCACATTCTCGCCCTTAGCCGCCCAATCAGATTGTCCTGATGCAGCTGTGTGTGGGATCGTGCTGTGTGAAAATTAATCAAATTTTTGTTCACATTACAGTCACATTACAGTCTTTAGACTGGATTTATACATATCTTATTCACTGAAATAAATGCCCTTCCCTACTCAACAATGTAACAAAATAGGTGGAGGCTTCGTTAGATTGTTAACATACTGTATTTATGAGTTTCCTCAATTAACATTTGCTTTTATATGCATATCGGAACATTCGCTGAAATTCTTTTACAATTTAGTCACTGTTGCAATCTAACTAATTTGCACCCATCAACTTCCCATCATATTATGAATGAACAAACAATCTGATTTACATGGTTTTAAGGCGGCGCAGCGGTAGAGTTGTTGCCTCACTGCGTCAGAGACCCGGGTTCGATCCAGACTACGGGTGCTGCCTGTACGGATTTATACGTTCTCCCCGTGACCACGTTGGGTTTCTCTGAGTGCCCCTATATTAATTTCATTGGTGGAAATAAATGATGTTGACATTTAAATGTAATACCCAGGAGTCATACCCAATTAATTTATTTTAGACAATAGACAATAGACAATAGGTGCAGGAGTAGGCCATTCAGCCCTTCGAGCCAGCACCGCCATTCAATGCGATCATGACTGATCACTCTCAATCAGTACCCCGTTCCTGCCTTCTCCCCATACCCCCTCACTCCGCTATCCTTAAGAGCTCTATCCAGCTCTCTCTTGAAAGCATCCAACGAACTGGCCTCCACTGCCTTCTGAGTGGAGTGGAGTCTGAAACAGACCCTTCAGCGCACCGAGTCTGCACCGACCAGTGTTCATCCATACACTAGTTCAATCCTACATACTCGGGACAACTTACCGAGGCCAATTAACCTACAAACCTGCACGTATTTGGAATGTAGGAAACCAGAGCACCCTGAGAAAACCCACGTGGTCACGGGGAGAACGTACACACTCCAAAGACGTACAAGTTTGTTGGTTAATTGGCTCTGGTGAAATTGTAAGTTGACCCAGCGTGTGGGGTGGTGCTAGTGTACGGGGTGATCGCTGAGCAGCACGGACTCACTAGGTCGAAGGGCCTGTTTTCACACTGTATCTCTAAAGTCTAAAAAAATTGTTGGATAAATATTTGGTCCAAATGGTAAATGCGTGTCCTCTGGTCTTCGAATCATGTTCCACGAACACTGTCATGGAACCTGAAATGTCAACTGGACCGTTCCATAACCTCTCATGTATATGGCAGCGCTTCTCACAGTCCAATACCGTTGCAACACTGCTTTGAAGTGGCAGTCTGGATTATGTCACAAAGTGCTGGAGTTACTCAGCGGGTCAGGCAGCATCTCTGAGGCACATGGATAAGCGACGTCTCGGGTCAGGACCTACCTTGGTCTGTTGTGGGGGGGGGGGGGGGTGGGGGGCAGTCGGTGGGGGAAAGCTGGACGAGAGATGGGGGGCAGATCAAAGCATGGCAAGTGATAGGTAGATACAGGTGAGGGGGGGATGAGGGAGGTTGATCAGCAGATAGTTGGGCAAAGGCCAGAGCTGAAAACACAAGAATTGTGAGATTAGAATATAAGGGGTGTGAAATGTGAAGCCAGAGGAAGGAATATAGGTGGAAGGGGACAGATGGAAGGGGAGAGGGGGAGAGGGTGAAATGGGTGTGCATCCAGGTGGAGCACAGGGAAGAGGTGGTGGGGGGGGGGGGGGGGAGGGAGGAGGGAATCGTCCAATTCCTCCAATTTTAAGTAATGAAACTTTCCCTTCCCTCCCCCCTCCCATTTTCCCTCTCTCTTCCCTGTGCCCCACCGGGATGCACACCCATTTCTCCCTTTCCCCTTCGACCTGTCCCCTTCCACCTTTATTCCTTCCTCTGACTTCATATTTCATGTCTCTTCGCTCTATCTCTTTATCTCACACCTGTTGTCTTTTCATCTCTGGCCTTTGCCCAATGATCGGCCAATCGAACCCCCCTTCCCCCACTCATAAGTATTCATCTATCATTTGCCAGGCTTTGTCCTGCCCCATCTCTCTACCAACTTCCCCCCCCCCCCCCCCACCCCACTACAATCAATCTGAAGAAGGGTCCCACCCTAATCATGCTCTCCAGAAATGCAACTTGAACTGACCCGCTGAGTTACTCCAGCACTTTTATTTATTTTTGGTAAACCAGCATCTGCGATTCCTTGCGTCTGCAGTCTGGATTAGGTATTGAAATCTATGGAATCAGGCTTAAAAATGATGACATCCCAAATCAGAAAAATGGATGTTACTTCAGAGCCAAATACATAACTAAACCACCCATCCATGGATAAATGTTTCTCGATGGATCAAAAACTGTAAACAATATTATTCTCAAGCAAAATCAAAGTGCTGGAGGAACTTAGTGGGTCAGGCAGCATCTGTGGAGGGAGGGGACAGACGAGATTTCGGATCAGGACCCTTTTTCAGACTAATGCCCTCCACAGATGCCATTGAGTTCCTCCAATGCTTTGTCCTTTGCTCAAGATTCCAGTATCTGCAGTTTCTTGTGTCTTCAATTGGTTTTTTTTTGTGAATTCATCTTTGTCATTATTTTCCTGTTGCTTCTTCAATCTCATCCTTGTAGTTTGAATGCCAATGGCGAGAATCGTGTACTAATAACAATTTGAAGTCTGTGAGCTCCTGATTATTTAGAAGGTATTGTGAATTTTTTTCCATTTTCTCTTCAGATCATTTGGAAGACTTACGCTGCTTCAGGGAAAAGATTTGTTGAATCTAGACCTTTCTCCTGCATCCACTTTTGAGATACATGTAAGATTTTAACGCAAAGTTAATCTAATGGAGACAACGACTTCCATTAATCCGAGTAAGTAAAAGCCTTTGCATTAAATTGTGCAGATTCTCAAAAATTACTTGCTTGATGTCACGGGTTGTATTTGGGCAATCAAAGAACATTACTAGAGGGGCATTGGCAATTCATCCCATCCAGTCAACAGCAGGAAGGTGAGGACCAAGGGCTGTGGATTGTGTCAAGCTATAGCTATGGATTGGCCATTGTATCAACAGCAAAAGGATGAAAACCAATCTACTGAAAATATTCCTACTTGGTAACAATACGACTTCCATCTGTTTCCCTTTCATCTTGGGGTTGTTTGTAATCTTGATGAAATACTTGGCTTTAAGTGGCACGGTGGAGCAGTGGTAGAGTTGCTGCCTTATAGCGCTTACAGCTCCAGAGACCCGGATTCAATCCTGGCTACGGTGCATGTCCCCGTGACCTGCGTGAGTTTCCTCAGAGAACTTTGGTTTCCTCCCACACTCCGAGGACAATAGACAATAGACAATAGGTGCAGGAGGAGGCCATTCGGCCCTTTGAGCCAGCACCGTCATTCAATGTGATTATGGCTGATCATTCTCAATCAGTACCCCGTTCCTGCCTTCTCCCCATACCCCCTGACTCCGCTATCCTTAAGAGCTCTATCTAGCTCTCTCTTGAATGCATTCAGAGAATTGCCCTCCACTGCCTTCTGAGGCAGAGAATTCCACAGATTCACAACTCTCTGACTGAAAAAGTTTTTCCTCATCTCAGTTCTAAATGGCCTACCCCTTATTCTTAAACTGTGGTCCCTTGTTCTGGACTCCCCCAACATGACGTACAGGTTTGTAGGTAAATAGGCTTGGTATCAATGTAAAAAGTGTCCCTAGTGTTAATGTGCAGAGAAAACTGGGCGGTGAGGACTCAGTGGGCTGAAGGGCCTGTTTCCATGCTGTGTCTCTAAACTAAACTAAACTAAAGTCAAACTGCAGTCCACAGATTAATATCATCTCTAACCTTCATGGAGGCACAGTGGTGCGGCGATAGAGCTGCTGCCTCACAGCACCGGAGACATGGGTTTGATCCCGGCTACGGTTACTAATGCACCATTGAACCATTGATCTGTGCAGAGTTTGTACATTAAGCCCTGTGACCGTGTGGATTTTCCCTGGGCGCTCCAGTTTCCTCACACATTCCAAAAAGTTGCAGGTTTGTGGGTTAATGGGCATCTGTAAAATGCCCCTAGTGTGTAGAAATGATTGTGTGTATGGGTGATCAATGTTTGGCATGGACTCGGTGGGCCAAATGGCCTGTTTCCATGACGTATCTCTAAACGACACTAAACTGGTTATTTTCACCTCACGTCAACTTGTGTTTGCTCTTAACCTGCTAAAACCCTCTTCCTCACTCTGTCTACTCTAGAACTGACCGTTCCAGGGTACGATCCTGACCTCGGGTGCTGTCTGTGTGGAGTTTGCACATTTTTCCTGTGACCATGTGGATTTCCTCTCGATTCTCCTGTTTCGTCCCACATCCCAAAGATGTGTGGGTTTGTCGGTTAATTGGCCTCTGTAAATTGTCCCTATTGTGTCATGAGCTGATGAGAATGTGCGATAATATCGAACTACTGTGAGGGTGGTCAGAGGTCGGCATGGACTCAGTGGCCTGTGGGGCATGTGTACAGGCTGCATCTCTAAAAATAAAAATAAAAACACCATCAATGTGGCACGGTGGCGCAGCGGTAAAGTTGCTGCCTTACAGCGAATGCAGCGCCGGAGACTCAGGTTCGATCCTGACTACGGGTGCTGTACTGTACGGAGTTTGTACGTTCTCCCCGTGACCTGCGTGGGTTTTCTCCGAGATCTTCGGTTTCCTCCCACACTCCAAAGACGTACAGGTTTGTAGGTTAATTGGCTGGGCAAATGTAAAAATTGTCCCTTATGGGTGTAGGATAGTGTTAATGTGCGGGGATCGCTGGGCAGCACGGACCCGGTGGGCCGAAGGGCCTGTTTCTGCGCTGTATCTCTAAATCTCTAAATCTAAATCTAAATCTATTATTGTTGTTCCAGAAATGTTATTTTGGTTTTTTTCAGGTGTTATTAACTTCATGCCAACTCACTGGTATTCCTAGCCTGTTCAATAGTCTATACATAATATAATACAGCATTTAAAAACTTTCCTGAGAGTTGAACTAAATAAATGGCAAAGCCTAAGGAAGCACATTTACTGCCCAGTGAAAATGCACAGTGAAGTTCCTGTGCATGTTAATTCCTTTACTTTAGAACAACAGTAAATGGGCACAATAGATGTTTATAATAAGTTTGTTGTCATTATTTCTCCACTTCTGATTCCTATTTTCTTATGAGAATATCAAGCTTTTTTTTTGATAAGAGTTCCTGTTTATTCCCTTTACATTTCAAAGCACTGGTTCCTTCTCTTGACTGAATTGCTTTTCAAATTTTGAGTTCCTTTTGAAGGTTGTTGTGTTTACAACCTCTCTAAGCTGACATTGAATTTGCCCTCTGTGTTTAACCTTATTTTCTAAAAGAAAAAAGACGCCTTGTGTACATTTTGTGAAGTTGTATACAGTTACATGATACTTTCATGAGACTACAATGATCCATTGACGTTGTTGCGACAGCAAAAGCCAGATTGGAACCACAAGGCAAGAAGTGTGAATAATTCGGTGGAATAATTCATTAGACAATAGACAATAGACAATAGGTGCAGGAGTAGGCCATTCAGCCCTTCGAGCCAGCACCGCCATTCAATGCGATCATGGCTGATCACTCTCAATCAGTACCCCGTTCCTGCCTTCTCCCCATACCCCCTCACTCCGCTATCCTTAAGAGCTCTATCCAGCTCTCTCTTGAAAGCATCCAACGAACTGGCCTCCACTGCCTTCTGAGGCAGAGAATTCCACACCTTCACCACTCTCTGACTGAAAAAGTTCTTCCTCATCTCCGTTCTAAATTAGATGTATCAGTAGAGATAATGAGGGTGTTACGTGCACATGCATCTTCGTAGACTGGTGTTATATCTGTGAACCTGAAAGCAATCATTGTTAGCTTGAATAACATCCCCTAAAATTACATTCTGACCCATTGGACAATGTGGCTAAGTGTTTAGTTTAGTTTAGAGATATAGCGTGGAAACAGGGCCTTCGGATGGATTCTACAATGGGCAGCTTATCCATTCTGGACACAGAGTGCTGGAATAACTCAGTGGGCAGCATCTCTGGAGAGCATGGATACGTGACGTTTCAGATCCAGACCCTTCTTCAGACTGGTCTTCTCCACCTATACTATCTACCTCATTGGAGACTCTCAGACTATCTTTAATCAGACTTTGCTGGACTTTATCTTGCACTAAACGTTATACCCTTCACCATGTATCTGATGGCTCAATTGTAAACATGTATTGTCTTTCCGCTGACAGGTTAGCGTGCAACAAAAGTTTTTCACCGTACCTCGGTACACATGACAATAATCTAAACTAGACGAGACTAAACTAAACTAAACTAATCTAAAGTAAACTATCCACGCTCTCCAGGGATGAAGAAATGAAAAAGGGAGTCTGAAGGACCTAAAACATCACTGATCCTTTTTCTCCAGAGATGCTGCCTGACCCATTGGGGTTCTCCAGCACTTTGTGTGAATCTTTGCTGCCTGACTTGCCGAGTTACTCCAGCACTTTGTGTGCTTTTGTGCCAACCAGCATCTGCAGTTCCTTGTTTCTAGCTTATCCATTCTGCCAAGATCTGCTGCAAGCAAAGAAAATAAATTACGCACTGAGAGATTGTAGATTTTTAAACAGAGGTATAGAATTCAGAAACAAAGAGATTTTACTCTACCTATGGCTAAGCAGCAGATCAAATATTGTGCCCCATTTTGAGATCCCTAGTACAGGAAGATTCCCAAGTCATCTAAAAGGATGCCAATGTCATGCCTTACCCATAAGGAGAGAGTAGATAATTTGGCTCCTTTCAAGAAAAAAAAAGTGCTTCTTCACACTACATTCCCCCCAGAGATGCTGCCTGGCCCACTGAGTTCCTCCAGCATTTTTCTTTTTGCTCAATATTCCAACATCTGTAGTTTCTAATGACTCTGTTACTCTGTCTACAGTTTGATGGTGGCTCATAAGATCATAAGACACAGGAGCAGAATTAACCCATTCGGCCCATCAAGTCTGCTCTGCAATTCAATCATGCGTGATCTATTTGTGCTCCCTGTACTGGTAAAGTATTAGGCAGGGGACATAAAAGCAACGATCTCTATGTTGCAACTCATAGTATAATGGGAAGAAATATGTGCAAGTACCAAATGCCCAATATGATAGCCCAAATGCAATGTGTTCCCAGAATTGGACTTCACTGATTTCATTCATTCAAATTTCTTAAGCGAGTCCCATGCAAATATGGCTAAAGATGGATTTGTAACCCTATTTTTTTTTCTGTTAAGACACTTTGCTGGTTTTGCCCTGTGGTCTATTGGACCCTGTTGTGCTTGAGTTAAAGACACAAGAATGGAAGATGACACTTTATGGGCGTTACAGTGGCGTAGTGGTAGAGTTGATGCCTTATAGCACCAGAGAACTGGGTTTGATCCTGACCACAGGTGCTTGTCTGTACGGAGTATGTACATTCACCCCGTGACTTGCTTGGGTTTTCTCCAAGATCATCGGATTTCTCCCACACTCCAAAATCGTAAAAGTTTGTAGGTTCATTGGCTTGGTCTAAATGTAAAATTGTCCTTAGTGTGTGTAGGGTAGTGCTAATGTATGGGGATCGCTGGTCAGCGAGGACTCGGTGGGCCGAAGGGCCTGTTTCCACGCTATATCTCTAAACTAAAATTTATTACAATAGACAATAGACAATAGGTGCAGGAGGAGGCCATTCGACCCTTTGAGCCAGCACTGCCATTCAATGTGATCATGGCTGATCATTCTCAATCAGTACCCCGTTCCTGCCTTTTCCCCATACCCCCTGACTCCGCTATCCTTAAGAGCTCTATCTAGCTCTCTCTTGAATGCATTCAGAGAATTGGCTTCCACTGCCTTTTGAGGCAGAGAATTCCACAGATTCACAACTCACTGACTGAAAAAGTTTTTCCTCATCTCCGTTCTAAATGGCCTACCATTTATTCTTAAACTGTGGCCCCTGGTTCTGGACTCCCCCAACATTGGGAACATGTTTCCTGCCTCTAACGTGTCCAACCCCTCAATAATCATACGTTTCGATAAGATCCCCTCTCATCCTTCTAAATTCCAGTGTATACAAGCCTAGTCGCTCCAGTCACCAAACTTTATTACAGAGGCAGAATAAGAGTCTTGAAAATATCCAGCTTCTGCATGATTCATCAGTTCAGTTTAGTTAATTTTCACGTATACTGAGGTACAGTGAAAAGTTTTTGTTGCGTGCTAACCAGTCAGCAGAAAGACAATACATGATTTCAATCGATCCATTTACAGTGCATAGATACATGATAAGGGAGTAACATTTAGTGCAAGATAAAGCCAGCAGAGTGTCTTAACACTCTAGACAGAGTGTCTAGAAAAAAAATTGGGTTACAAATCAGCCATATGTGCATGGGACTGGCTTAAGAAATTTAAGAAATTTGAGCAGTTAGATATTTTGTGCGACACAAAACATCACCCTATCTTGTTCTGCTTTTCTTTGATCATGCACGAAATGATTCATTATTTCTACTCTGGCTTGGCATAATATTGACCATCTCGAAATCATGCTTATAACTCAGTCTTTCTCTCAAAATTATTGATTTGTATGCCAAAGTTTCCATAACTATTACTCTTTGACTCTATGACTCTAATCAAATCACCAATGAGCTCCAAGTTTAATGCTGAGAAACTCTTGCAAGACAAATGGAATAAATGTTATAAATGTTATAAATATATGTGCACATTACCATAGTCAAACCCATGGGTTTCAGGCTTCTGAAAAAATATTTTGATATACAATTAAATACATTTAGAAAAATCTTTTAGAATGAGTGATGCAAATACTAAATCAGCCATAAACTTACAATCTTTCAATAAGTGAGGGAATATCATCTTCAGCACTCTGCACAGACTTTATTTATAGATAATATTGTAGATAATTGTTCCCTACACAGAGTCCAAATGATAAACTTCATAAAAAGGTGAAAAGTAATTTCATGCTGTCTCAATTTGTAGTTAAAACCTGCTCAGAAAATATCTTTGAACAATATAAGGTATGATGATGTTACAGCAAACTTCAGTGTTTATGTCAACTTGCAATGTTTTACTTGGTGAGAAATTCTTCATTTCAGGGTTTGGAAAGATGGTGCCAAACTTCCGCAATGCTTCCTTTTCTTATTCTCTCACTGTTGCAAGAACTCAAACTAACCGACTTTAGAGATACAGCAAGGAAACGGGCCCTTTGACCTATCGAGTCCGTACTGACCAACGATCACCCCGTATACTAACACAATACTACAGATAGACACAAAATGCTGGAGTAACTCAGGCAGCATCTCTGGAGAGAAGGAATGGGTGACATTTTGGGTCAAGGCTCTTCTTCAGACATAAATCTGAACTTCAGGTCTGAGTCTGAAGAAGGATCTCGACCCGAAACGTCGCCCATTCCTTCTTTCCAGAGATGCTGCCTGTCCCGCTGAGTTACTCCAGCATTTTGTGTTTATCTTCGGTGTAAACCAGAATCTGCAGTTCCTTCCTAAACAACAGACTACATTCTAGGGACAATTTACAATTTTACTGAAGCTAATTAACATAGTAACCAGTACGCCTTTGAAGTGTGGGAGGAAACCGGTGCACCTGGAGAAAACCCACAAGGTCACAGGGTGAATGCGCACACACTCTGTACAGACAGCGCACGTAGTCAGGATCGAACCCAGGCCTCTAGCGCTGTCAGGCAGCAACTCTACCGCTGCGCCGCTGTGCCGCCTTTGTATAGCATAGATTTTTCTATACAAAAGTAATTACAATAAATATATCTTCATGTGGTCACATGTAAATGAATTGATATTGATCCATTAATTGATGAGTTTTGAGTTCAGTATTTAACTAACACTGTGTTTATTGAAATCTTCAGCTTCATTAGCGCCTCCAGCAGACGGCAGCAAGGCATGGCACTACCTTGTTGGTGTACTGGTAGCTGCTATCATCCTCTCCGCATTGACTGTGGTTTGTGCGAAATTCAGGCTCTTCCACAAGTACTTTACCAGCTACAGCCACCACCTGCTGCCAGAGCCAGACCTGGGCTGCCAGGACAATGACACCATTAGTGTGAGCACAGTACATGTTGGCCACATGAAGGAGATTAGAAACCAAGCATTATATTCCCCCGAGGACTTGGACGAAGATGACGGATACATTGAAGACAATTACATTCAGGTGGAACCAAAGTGCGAGGAGGAGGAGGAGGAGATGCACATTGTCATTTAATCACTACAGAATCCATCATCTCAAATTTTCCAAAACATTCCATTCTTCACATTATGTACCAAACTGAGCCTTTGCCCACTTTGTTGTATGTGCTGGTCAAGGTTTATTGCTCAGTTGTTGGATTCGCTGAGGTCTCTTTCCATTTTGCATGAAGTAGAAGTTGCAGGTGTCAGAGAAGGGGAATAAATACAAGAATTGCTGGTCTTGACACTAGTTTCATTATCATCTGTGAGGCAGAAGGAGAGGTGATAGTTGATGTTTGTGTTGTTCTTTCCTTCCCACCTGACACCCACTTCTTGCAACGATATATGCACGTTTCCAGATTATGAGGAAGTTTAATGAGAACTTCCTCCAGTCCCCATGGTTTCATATTTGCTGTTGTTGGTGAGCTCTCCTGTGCTACAGAGAAGTCAAAATGAAGATTGGATAAATGTTCATTGAAGCTAAGTCCAAATGTGGCTCAAACTCTATGCGGTATGACACTTAACACTTCCTTTAAGTTTCATGCCAATGTTCTTTCTTTGCTCAATACATTCTACTGTTTCAATAAAGTTCAAAAGGAGGTTGAATATCATCTTTCTCCTGCTCTCTGCTCTGAAAACCAAAACAAGCATCCCTTGTACATCCCTTGAAACAAGCCTTGTACATCTCCCCAATTTTCTTTGTGGCAGGGTATGATGAGCACTGGTGCGAGTGGAAAGGTGAAGGCATGGAATAGATCCAGTTTCCTCCCACGCTCCAAAGACATACAGGTTTGTAGGTTAATTGGCTTCAGTAAAAATTGTAAATCTTCCTTAGTGTGTGCTAGTGTAACTGGGGGGGGGGGGGTCAAAGGTCAGCGTGGACTCGGTGAGCCGAAGGGCCTGTTTCCGCGCTGTATCTCTAAACTAAACTGAACAATGCTGTTAAGGGTCATGCCATTAATTGTCTATTTTTCCTTTGCACTTGACCTCCCAAAGTGCAACACCTCACACTTGCTTGGATTAAACTCTATCTACAATTTCTCTGCCCATTTCTGCAGCTGATCAATATCTTGCTGTAAACATTGACAGCCTTCCTCACAGTCAGTGACACCAGCAATCTTGGTCATCTGCAAACATACTAACCAACACAACTACCATTACGTGCAAGTCATATATATATCCCATCTACCTTTACATGCAAGTTATATAATATATATATATATATATATATATATATATATATATATATATATATATATATGTATGTATATATATATATATGTATATATATATATATGTATGTGTATATATATGTATATATACTAGACAAAGTGGACCCATTGGGCCCACTCATCAAAGGGTTTCCATTGTGACCTGGGGAAATCACGTTTTTTCTTTAAAATAAATTGGGTTTTATAAAAAAATAAAATGAATCTCAATGAAATAAAGATTCCATGTAAAATAAAGAGGCCGAGAGGGATCCGAGGTCTTTTCCAAAAACGGGAGGCCGGGCGGGGAGTGTCTCCCGGGGCCGTGGGCGGGAGGCGGGCGAGGGGGGACATGGAAGGGTATTGGGGCGTCGAGCGGGAGGTTGGAGCCAATCATTCGAACCGACATGGGGACACGGGTCAATCGGGCGTCGAGCGGGAGGTTGTAGCCAATCAATGGAACCCATGTGGGGGTGAGCTGCAGGAGCAAATCAGGACCAATCAGAGCGGGGAGCGACGGCGCTCCCCCCACATGGGACCCGGACCAATCGGGTCCAAACCACTCCTGCATTGGTGCAGCACCCTCTCCTCCCCCACTCCCCCTTCCCCTCCCCCCCTTCCCTCCCATCCCCATCTCCCTTCCCCCTCAGCCCCCTTCCCCTCCCCCTGTCTCCCCTCCAACTCTCCCCCTAGGGTTGCCTCTCCTGTATTGGTGCAGCACCCTCCTCACCCCTCCTCCCCCCATCCCATCCCCTCCACTTCCTCCCCCCCATCCCAACCCCTCCCCTCCTCCACCCCCCTCCTCCTCCCTCACCCCACCTCCCCCACCCTTAGAGAAACAGCGCGGAAACAGCCCCTTCGGCCCACCAAGTCCGCACCTACCAGCGATCCCCACACATTAACACACACACTGGGGACAATGTACACACACTGGGGACAATTTACACATATATCTAGCCAATTAACCTTGCAACCCTATAAGCCTTCAGAGTGTGGGAGGAAACCAGAGATCTCGGAGAAAACCCACGTGGTCACGGGGAGAAGATACAAACTCTGTACAGACAAGCACCCATAGTCGGGATCGAACACAGGTCTCCAGCACTTCAAACACTGTAAGGCAGCAACTCTACCACAGCGCCCTTGTTCAATCAGTACTTGGATTCATAGAGAAAGTGAAAGAGGTTTTCAGCTACTCGAGGATGAGATAAAGGTTTCATTCATCTTCTGGGTACCCAAAAATCATTACAACCAATGCAGAAGAAATAATATCAGTTTTACTTTAATAGGATGTTGAGGTACTAACCTTTAATAGGTGTCCAAAACTTGATGAAATGCATATTTCAGTGGGCCAACAATTCATCATAATTAAAGTGCGCTCTTTTAGAAAGGAGATGAGGAGGAACTTTTTTAGTTAAAGGGTGTTTAATCTGTGGAACACATTGCCACAGAGGGCTGTGGAGGCCAAGTCAGTGGATATTTTTAAAGCAGAGATAAACAAATTCTTGATTAGAACGGGTGTCAAGGGTGATGGGGAGAAGGCAGGAAAATGGGATTAGGAGGCAAAGATCTGTCATGATTGAATGGCGGAGTGGAGTCGATGGGTCAAATGGCCTAATTCTACTTCTAGAACTTGTAAATAATAACTAGTGAGGATAAGCACAATATGCTGGAGTAACTCATTGGATCAGGCAGCATCTCTGGAGAAAAGGAATAGGTGATGTTTCAGGTCGAGACCCTTCTTCAGCCTGGAGTCTGAAGAAGGCTCTCGACCTGAAATGTCACCTATTCATTTTCTCCAGAGATGCTGCCTGACCCGCTGAGTTTCTCCAGCATTTTGTGTCTATCTTTGGTGTAAACCAACAGATGTAGTTCCTTCCTTCACAATAGCGAAGTGTGGAATTAATGAATGGGATAATAGTAGCATTTCAAAACTGTTTCGAGAATACAGCCCTAAATCCCTTGAGTTCTGTTTATCTACTCTCCTCCAAAAGGCAGTGAAATAAGCAGCAAATCCTCTGTTGTCATTAAGACTCTTTAATACTGTGTTAAGAAGCTTCTAAAAAGAGCTTACACAGAATATGCAAAAACCATTGATCGAGGAATCCAAGCTACCAGGTAATAATCGATTCGTCCACTCTGGTGGCATAAGTTCAACAATACAGCAATTATTCATCTTGATGTGTGACATAGATTTTACCACCTTGGGTCTGCTTTTCCATTGCAGTATAAAATGGAGAGAGTGCAGGCTGCACTGAGACTAAACATCCACTCAGGCAGATTAGCAGCAGGCATATGACGTTCGCTGTGAGCCTTATTCACCTGAGCAGAACCTTGCGACCGTAATGAAAGTGGGTGCTGTGAATAGTCGGCAGTTCAGGCAGAGATAAAGGGCGCTGTCATTTGAGTCCACGATCCTTTGTCAATACGAACAAGGGTTAGAGACAAAACAGCTTTCAAGCAAGCAGAGAAATAAGTGGAAGATTGGGAGGGAGGTGGATGTTAGTAATGGTTTGTAATGGTAGATAAATAGGTCGAAAGCAGGAGAAACTAAAATGGCAAGAGAAATAATTGACGCGAGGCAAAAGAGGATGGGGATAGGACAAACAAGAAACAAAATATGAGGGTGACACAGTGGTTGAGTTGCTGCCTTAAAGCACCAGAGACCCGGGTTCCATCTTGACTATGGGTGTTGTCTGTCCGGAGTTTGTGCATTCTCCCTGTGACCGTGTCAGTTTTCTCTGGCTGCTCCGGTTTCGTCCCACATTCCAAAGACGTACAGGTTTGGAGGTTAATTGGTTTCTGTAAATTGTCCCTAGTGTGTAGGACGCAAAACTGGAAAAATATAAAACTAGTGTGTTGGTTGGCACATACTTGGTGGGCTAAAGGGCCTGTTTCCACAGTGTATCTCTTTAAAAAAAAAGTGACTACCATCTGACACTGATGATTTTGGATCTGAAATTATTCACCTCAAATCAAGTCTCAATAAACATCTTACTATTCTTTGAGTTTTCATGGGGCTATGTTAGAACTGTGAAGATTAGAGTGGGAGTGAGGCAGAGAATTCATCAGTGCGTTCTCTCCGTGGGTTTTATCCGAGATCAAACCCAGTCCTCCCACACTCCAAAGACGTGCAGGTTTGTAGGTTATTTGGCTTGGTATAAATGTAAATTGTCCCTAGGGTGCATAGGATAGTGTTAATGTGTGGGGATCGCTGATCGGTGCAGACTTGGTGGGCCGAAGGGCCTGTTACCATGCTCTATCTCCAAACCAAACGAAACTAAATGAAAACTAAACTACATCGGTGGTTCTCTCAGATATTTTAAGAAGCACAAGTTGACTATTTCTACAGGTGGCAAGTTCTAAGAGCAAAAACATTTCCATTCTTTTCAGTATGAACTTATACCCATATTGGGTAAAGATACCTTTTCTCAAAAACACTTCAAATTGTCTTCAGCCTTGCTGCTTTAATCTTGCAGTACTGAAGCCTGGCAGAGGATAAGATCACCGTAATCTGATATCTTGCGGCTGTGGCCCTGTAACTTTATAAGATCTCATTAATAATATCTCTCAGGTGTAGTCCTGCTACTGCCTAGATTGTGGGATTGTAATGTTCAATTTCTGTACTTTTTAGATAGTGTAAGATTTCACTGGTATGTCATAAGTGCTAGGA
Organism: Rhinoraja longicauda; assembly: GCF_053455715.1. Taxonomy (NCBI): domain Eukaryota; kingdom Metazoa; phylum Chordata; class Chondrichthyes; order Rajiformes; family Arhynchobatidae; genus Rhinoraja; species Rhinoraja longicauda. Next base: position 14,575,084 of record NC_135963.1, on the reverse strand, counting down.
ATAGAACTAGGCCAATCGGCCCATCAAGTCTACACTATTCAATCATGGCTGATCTATCTCACCCTCCTAACCCCATTCTCCTGCCTTCTCCTCATAACCTCTGACGCCTGTACTAATCAAGAATCTATCTATCTCTGCCTTAAAAATATCCACTGACTTGGTCCCCACAGCCTTTTGTGGCAAAGAATTCCACAGATTCACCACCCTCTGACTAAAGAAATTTCTCCTCATCTCCTTCCTAAAAGAACGTCCTTTAATTCTGAGACTATGACCTCTGATCCTAGACTCTCCCACTAGTGGAAACGTCCTCTCCACATGCACTCCATCCAAGCCTTTCACTATTCTGTACATTTCAATGAGGTCCCCCCTCATTCTTCTAAACTTCAGTGAGTACAAGCCCAGTGCCGACAAACGCTCTTCATAGGTTAACCTACTCATTCCGGGGATTGTTCTTGTAAATCTCGTAGTAAACCTCCCCTCTCCAGAGCCAGCACATCCGTACTCACATATGGTGCCCAAAATTGCTCACAATATTCCAAATGTGGCCTTACCAGCTCCTTATAGAACCTCAGCATTACATCCCTGTTTTTGTATAAAAGCCCTCTTGAAATAAATTTTCTTGAGTTTGCTTTCTTTACTACTGATTCGACTTGCAGATTAACTTTTTGGGAATCCCAAGGCCCTTTGCACTTCCAATTTCTGGATTCTCTCCCCATTTAGGTATAATGTTATTTTGGTATAATGCTCCATGTATATGATTTTTCCTAGTATACCCCAGCACAGTAATACTCTTTAGTTGTAATTCTGACAGGAAAATCTAGTCCCATTATTGTTAGAACACAGTACAAGATCACAACATGCCAGAAGTGTGATGTCTGTTTTATAACAGCAAGGTACATCTATATAAACATAGCACAAAAAGTAAGGAAATTTGTGTTTGGTAGATTATTTCTTTGTTGTAACAATGCTTCTTGGCAATAAATCTTATACCGTTGGAAAGCCTGTTTATTTCCCTTTTAAATGGTGCCACATTTGTAAGGAACATGCATTTGTGGGATGAGCAGCAGAGCTGAGTATGTGGGTTGCGCCCATGAAAAATCTGCCAAATCTTCTCTGCCAATGCCAAACAGCTTATTCTGCCATTGACTCTTGTTCGGTGTTGTTTGGTGGATTGGATGATTGAAGTCTGAAGAAACAAGACATATTGGCAATTTAACAATTTATTCATTTAATAAACAGGAGCCTCAGTAGCGTGTGGAAGAACCATACACAGCCACAACAGCCTGGCACCTCCTCCTCATGCTGGTCACCAGCCTGGTCACACACTGTTGTGGGATGGCATCCCATTCTTCAACCAGCATTTGTCGCAAGTCAGCCAACGTGGTTGTGTTGGTCACTCTGGCACGAACAGCACGCCCAAGCTGATCCCACAAGTGTTCAATGGGGTTGAGGTCAGGACTGCTGGCAGGCCATTCCATCCTCTCCACTCCCAAATTCTGGAGGTAGTCTCTGAGAAACCCTGCTCTGTGGGGACGAGCATTGTCATCTTGGAGGATAGAGTTCGGTCCCAGACTGTGGAGATATGGGATTGCCACTGGTTGCAGAATCTCATCTCGATATCTCTCTGCATTGAGATTGCCTCCAATGATGACAAGCCTCATTTTTCCAGTGAGGGAGATGCCGCCCCACACCATCACACTGCCTCCACCAAAAGATGTTACTCTATCGGTGCAGCAATCAGCCTAGCGTTCTCCGCGTCTTCTCCACACTTTGACCCTATGATCCAACTGCCGTAGGCAGAATCTGGACTCATCGCTGAACATAACGTTCCTCCACATGTTCAGGTTCCAGTGCACGTGTTGCCGACACCAGCGCAAACGGGCCTGACGGTGAAGGGCAGTCATGGCAGGCCTCCTGGCAGCCCTATGAGACCGGAGATCGACTGCGTGCAGTCTGTTCCGAATTGTCTGGGCAGAGAGCCGTCGGCCATATCGTCCTGCAAACCTTGACTGCAAATCTGTAGAAGACAGCCTACGGTTCCTAAGTGCTGACAGGGTGAGGAAACGGTCTTCTTCGGGTGTCGTCTTCTTGGGACGCCCATTTCGCGGCCTGTCTCTGACATCCCCCGTTATATGGAACTTGGCCTTCACTTTGGAGATGGTACTAGGGCTCACTCCAAATAATGCCGCAACTTGGTTTTGCAGAACACCAGCTTGAAGTTGCCCGATCGCACGGGCCCTATCCAGATCAGTCAAACGTGGCATGCCGATTCTTGGAGCAGACACCTACTGACCACTGTAGCAGGGCCCATGCTCACAGATGCTGCCAATCAGGTGCCAATCAGGCACCTGATTGTCAGCACCTGGGGGTACCAGAAGCTCAAAACAAGAGTCAATAGCAACAGCAAAATAAGCTGTTTGGCATTGGCAGAGAAGATTTGGCAAATTTTTCATGGGCGCAACCCATATACTCAGCTCTGCTGCTCATCCCACAAATGCATGTTCCTTACAAATGTGGCACCATTTAAAAGGGAAATAAACAGGCTTTCCAACGGTATAAGATTTATTGCCAAGAAGCATTGTTACAACAAAGAAATAATCTACCAAACACAAATTTCCTTACTTTTTGTGCTATGTTTATTAAAACCCTGTTTGTTTGTTTGTTCCTGAACTACAGCCAAAACGGTACACGATAGCACGACAACTTTAGGCCCACCTTACTCACCGTCGTCCCTTTGGTGCTAATGGAAGAAGTTTCATTGAAATCGGAGTTATATTTTTTAAATTATTCACGTTTTAAAGTTTAAATCTATCTCCTAGGGAGGGAGGAGGGAGGGAGGGAAGGAGGGAGGGAGGACGGAGGATAAGGGGGGTTGAGCAGAATGGAGTGGGGGGTGGGGAAGGGGGGGATGGGTGGGGGGGAGAGAGAGGGGGAGAGGGGGGAGGGGGGGAGAGGGAGAGGGGAGAGGGGGAGTGGGGGAGAGGGGGGAGAGGGGGGGAGGGGGGGAGGGGGAGAGGGGGAGAGGGGGAGAGGGGGGGAGGAGAGGGTGCTGCACCAATGCAGGATAACTTTGGGCCAAACGGGTCCACTTGGTCTAGTATTACTTATAGAGAGGCAATACAGGGTCAACATACTCAATTAAGGTGATCTTATTTAGAAAATATAAACACACAAATATATTTTACACGTAAAACCCATCCTGTAAGGACCTGTATTGTGTCTTATATTTTGTTGGTAATAATTTCTGAATTGGAATAAAATTATGACATCATGGAAATTGTAATGAATTATTCTCAACATGTTCACTGGAGTATTTAATATTTAGTAAATAATAATATGTACTTGGGAGTGATGCATCTTGTAACACCAACACACTGCACAATTGATTAATTTTTGAAATGCAGCCTTTTGGCAAGAAGTTAATCCCGTTTTAATTATGTATAGGAAGAAACTACAGATGTTGGTTAAACCAAAGATAGACACAAAAGCACCCATTCCTCTCCAGAGAAACAGCCTGTCCCGCTGAGTTACTCCAGCTTTTTGTGTCTAGCTCCAGTTTTAATTATGTTGCTGGTGGGAGAAATGCGTTCACTACTTTAAGATGATTTTCTAGACTTCTTCAAATTTTGAGGATGAAACTAGAAAAATGGACAAGGGAGAGCCAGTGGATGTAGTGTACCTGGACTTTCAGAAAGCCTTTGATAAGGTCCCACATAGGAGATTAGTAGGCAAGATTAGAGAACATGGTATTGGGGGTAGGGTGCTGACATGGATCGCAAATTGGTTGGCAGACAGGAAACAAAGAGTAGGGATTAACAGGTCCCTTTCAGAATGGCAGGCAGTGACTAGTGGGGTACCGCAAGGCTCGGTGCTGGGACCACAGCCATTTACAATATATATTAATGACTTAGATGAAGGGATTAAAAGTAACATTGTCAAATGTGCGGATGACACAAAGCTGGGTGGCAGTGTGAACTGCGAGGAGGATGCTATGAGGATGCAGGGTGACATGGAAAGGTTGTGTGAGTGGGCAGATGCAGTTTAATGTGGATAAATGTGAGGTTATTCACTTTGGTGGAAAGAACAGGAAGGCAGATTATTATCTGAATGGTGTCAAGTTAGGAAATGGGGAAGTACAAAGAGATCTGAGTGGCCTTGTTCATCAGTCACTTAAAGTTAGCATGCAGGTACAGCAGGCAGTGAAGAAAGCTAATGGCATGTTAGCCTTTATGACAAGAGGAGTTGAATATAGGAGCAAAGAGGTCCTTCTGCAGTTGTACAGGGCCTTAGTGAGACCGCACCTGGAGTAGTGTGCAGTTTTCGTCTCCAAATTTGAGGAAGGATATTTTTGCTATTGAGGGTGTGCAGCGTAGGTTCACTAGGTTAATTCCCGGAATGGCAGGACTGTCATATGTTGAAAGACTGGAGTGACTAGGCTTGTATACACTGGAATTTAGAAGGATGAGAGGGGATCTTATTGAAACATATAAGATTATTAAGGGATTGGACACATTAGAGGCAGGAAACATGTTCCCAATGTTGGGGGAGTCCAGAACCAGGGGGCACAGTTTAAGAATAAGGGGTAGGCCATTTAGAATGGAGATGAGGAAAAACTTTTTCAGTCAGAGAGTTGTAAATCTGTGGAATTCTCTGGCAGTGGAGGCCAATTCTCTGGATGCTTTCAAGAGAGAGCTAGATAGAGCTCTTAAAGATAGTGGAATCAGCGGGTATGGGGAGAAGGCAGGAACGGGCTACTGATTGTCAATGATCAGCCATGATCACAATGAATGGCGGTGCTGTCTCGAAGGGCCGAATGGCCTACTCCTGCACCTATTGTCTATAAATTGAGAATGGGACCGTTATCATTCTCCAGAACAGGGTTGTCAAGTCAAGTCAAGTCAATTTTATTTGTATGGCACATTTAAAAACAACCCACGTTGACCAAAGTGCTGTACATCTGATTAGGTACTAAGGGGGGAAAAAAAAGAAACATACAGTAGCACGCAAACATAACAGCACATACAAAACAGTTCACAGCGCCTCCTCAATGAGCCTCAAACGCTAGGGAGTAGAAATAGGTTTTGAGCCTGGACTTAAAGGAGTCAATGGAGGGGGCAGGATAGGGTTGTGAGAGGATAGGGCATAGGAAAGGGGGAGGGAAGGAGAGGAGAGGTGAAAGGGCACAGGTTTGCAGGAGGAACTAGAGGAAGGACAACAAATGAAGGAGAGGAAGGACCATGAGAGTGGGAAGGTGTGAGGAAAGGAACAATGGAGGAAGGAAAGTAAGGGAGACGTCAAAGGGGCAGTGAGGGAAGGGAAGCAAAATCAGCGAGGAAAAGGGGAGGAAGGATTGTGGAAAGGGGAGGAAGGATTGATAGAAGGGGAAGGAGATTGAGGGAAGGGGTGGAAAGGCAGTGGGGGACAGAAATAAAGGTGGAAATTCAAAGAGTGAAGTTGGGTCTGAGGAAGTTGAGGAGAGGCTGTGAAGAGAAGGGATTGCTGTAACTATGACGAATCCACTGGAGATTTAAGATAATGGATGGAAAAGGTCTTTATTCATTATAACAAGTAGACATTCTTCTGGAGACACTCTCAGTAGCATCACTCCAATCTCAAAGTACATCAAGTTTCTATACTCTTAGGAATAAAAACAATAGTAGATGATTTAATACAATTCCAACAGCTACATTGACATTGTTTAATTCAATATCTAGAGTCTGACAAATGGTTCCATTGAATTTTGTATTTACAATGACAGCACAGGGTAAGAGCAAGGCATGCTCTGAATGTTCAAACACTTTTACTGGGACAAAGTAATGCACGTGGGTTAGTTTGATTTAGTTTAATTTAGTGCATAAACAGGCCCTTCGGCCCACAGATCAGCGATCCTCACACACTACTACAATCCTTCACACACTAGGGACAATTTACAATCTTTGCCAAAGCCTATTAACCAACAAACCTGTACTTCTTTGGAGTGTGGGAGGAAACCAGAGCACCCGGAGAAAACCCACGCAGGTCACATTGAGAACATACACATTCCGTACAGACAGCACACATAAGTCAGGATCGAACATTCAGCCCTTCGAGCCAGCACCGCCATTCAATATGATCATGGCTGATCATCTAAAATCAGTACCTAGTTCCTGCTTTCTTCCCATATCCCTTGATTCCTTCAGCCCTAAGAGCTTAATCTAACTCTCTCTTGAAAACATCCAGTGAATTGGCCTCCACTGCCTTATGTTGAAAGACTGGAGCGGCTAGGCTTGTATACACTGGAATTTAGAAGGATGAGAGGGGATCTTATCAAAACATATAAGATTATTAAGGGGTTGGACACGTTAGAGGCAGGAAACATGTTCCCAATGTTGGGGGAGTCCAGAACCAGGGGCCACAGTTTAAGAATAAGGGGTTGGCCATTTAGAACGGAGATGAGGAAAAACTTTTTCAGTCAGAGAGTTGTGAATCTGTGGAATTCTCTGCCTCAGAAGGCGGTGGAGGCCAATTCTCTGAATGCATTCAAGAGAGAGCTAGATAGAGCTCTTAAGGATAGCGGAGTCAGGGGGTATGGGGAGAAGGCAGGAACGGGGTACTGATTGAGAATGATCAGCCATGATAGAAACATAGAAAATAGGTGCAGGAGTAGGCCATTCAATATGATCATGGCTGATCATCCAACTCAGTATCCCGTTCCTGCCTTCTCTCCATACCCCCTGATCCCTTTAGCCACAACGGCCACTCCCTCTTAAATATAGCCAATGATCTGGCCTCAACTACCTTCTGTGGCAGAGAATTCCACAGATTCACCACTCTGTGTGAAAAAAAACGTTCTTATCTCGGTCCTAAAAGACTTCCCCCTTATCCTTAAACTGTGACCCCTTGTTCTGGACTTCCCCAACATCGGGAACAATCTTCCTGCATCTAGCCTGTCCAACCCCTTTAAGAATTTTGTAAGTTCTTCTTAAAGTTCTTCGATGATCACATTGAATGGCGGTGCTGGCTCGAAGGGCCGAATGGCCTACTCCTGCACCTGTTGTCTATTGCCCACTGCCTTCTGTGGCAGAGAATTCCACAGATTCACATTTTAAAAACTTGACCTGTGTAGGAAGGAACTGCAGATGCTGGTTTACATTTGAAGACAAGACACAACATGCTGGAGTAACTCAGAGGGGGGGGGGGGGGGGGGGGCATCTCTAGGTGGAAGGGACTTACAGGGAGTGTTGGTGTTCCTGTGTCTGTGAGTGTGGGATCGACATGGTAGATGAGATGCCACTACTTGGACAAGGAGTGCCCTGGAGTTTAGCTGAGCCGCTGCTGTCCTTGTCAATGACGCGGAGGATGCGGAAACAAGTAAAAGACTACTCCAGCCGCCAGCGCGGGGGGGGACGGGGACGGGGACTGGTCTTGGCTTCTGAGCTGCCGTGCGGGGAACATGTCAGCATCGGCCGTGTTCCTGCTGGATCTGAAGGGGAAGGTAAGGGCCTCGGCTGCCGCTCTGACCGCTGCTTTACCGGGCGGCCGGGCAACGATGGGGATGGGGAGGGGGAGGAGGAGGTGGAGTTGGAGGAGGGGGTGGAGGTGGAGTTGGAGGGGGAGTTGGGAGTGGAGTTGGAGGAGGTGGTGGAAGAGGAGGTGGAGGAGGAGGAGGAGGTGGAGGTGGGGGAGGAGGGGGAGTTGGAGGAGTTGAAGGTGGTGGGAGTTGGAGGAGGAGGGGGAGGTGGTGGGAGTTGGAGGAGGAGGGGGAGGTGGTGGGAGTTGGAGGAGGTGGGAGTTGGAGGAGGAGGGGGAGGTGGTGGGAGTTGGAGGAGGAGGGGGAGGTGGTGGGAGTTGGAGGAGGAGGGGGAGGTGGTGGGAGTTGGAGGTGGAGTTGGAGGAGGTGGTGGAGGTGGTAGAGGAGGAGGGGGAGTTGGAGGTGGAGGGGGAGTTGGAGGGGGAGTTGGAGGGGGAGGTGGTGGTGGAGGAGGAGGGGGAGTTGGAGGTGGTGGGAGTTGGAGGTGGAGTTGGAGGAGGTGGTGGAGGAGGTGTTGGAGGTGTTGGAGGTGGTAGAGGAGGAGGGGGAGTTGGAGGGGGAGGTGGTGGTGGAGGAGGAGGGGGAGTTGGAGTTGGAGTTGGAGGGGGAGGTGGTGGTGGAGGGGGAGTTGGAGGTGGTGGGAGTTGGAGGAGGAAGAGTTGGAGTGGAGTTGGAGGAGGAGGTGGTTGTGCAGGTGGAGTTGGAGGTGGTGGGTGGTGGAGTTGGAGGTGGGTGGGTGGGTAGCAGTGGCTCCAGTACCTGCGCAGGTGAGGTGAGGTGAGGTGAGCCGGCGGCAGTCTCTCTGGCTGAGTTTCTCAATTTAAAAACACGCTGCTTTCTGCTGGAAGAGCAATGAAGTTGGGGTTGTTTTAAAAAAAAAATTTAAAAATGTTTGCAGCCGGCGTGTGCAAACTCTCACTGGTCGGCAAGTCTTTGGTGAGGAATCCTGTCCAGTTGGCTGCAATATTGAGCAGAACCAAGGTTGGGGGCTGGGACACAGCAGCGCCAAGGCTAACGAGAGATTAGTTTTCATCATGGCTGTTTTTCTCAGCTCCTTCCGACTCCTCCTTCACCACCCTCTCACCCACTGATGTCCGACCGACCATTTAGTCCCTGAAGGTTTGCTGCGATCCAGTGGGAGCGCAATAAACAGACCAAACTGCCCGTTTCAAACCTCCTCGATCGCAGCAGCATCTACTCGCTGTTGGGATTGCTGATCGTAAAGTTAAACCCCGCGGCTGTATTCCCAGTGGTGGTGGCAGTGACGGCATGAAACACTCTTCATGTTGTTATCCTGTAATCCCACTGCAGGTTAAAAAAAATAAATCCTCTTTACACTTCCCGATTCATCTGCCACTTTCTGGATGTGTTTCCAGAGTCGAGGAAGTTGGGCTGTTCTGGGGAGGGAGGGAGGGAGGGAGGGAGGGAGGGAGGGAGGGGTGATGGTGATAAGTTCATAAATTCATCAGTGGTAGGAGCAGACTCTGCCTTTCTATCAAGGCTGATCTATTATTCCCTCTTGACCGCACTCTCCTGCCTTCTCCCCATAACCCCTGACACCTGTACTAATTATGGATCACTTCCAGCTAGTACTGCCTGTTTGGTGCGATTTGCCTTTTTGCTAATTTCTCAACCCACCACCTCCCAACCCCCCCCCCCCCCCCCATGAGTCTGCCATTGGGAAGTCGGCAGGAAGGACAGTTATAGAGTCATACAGAATGGAAACGGGCACTTTGCCCCAACGTGCCCACACCAACCAACGTGTCCCATCTACCCTAGTCCCATCTGCCTGTGTTTGGCCCATATCCCTCTAAACCTCTCCCAGCATAGAGTCATAGAGCCATGCAGTGTGGAAATAGGCCCCTTGCCCACGGCGACCAATATGCCCCATCTACAATAGTCCCACCTGCCTGCGTTTGGCCCATGTCCCTCTAAACTTGTCCTATCCATGTACCCTGTCTAATTGTTTCTTAAACATTGCAATTGTCCCCGCCTCAACTACATCCTCTGGCATGTTTCCTGCCTCTAGTGTGTTCAATCCCTTAATAATCTTATATGTTTCAATAAGATCCCCTCTCATCCTTCTAAATTCCAGTGTATACAAGCCTAGTCGCTCCAGTCTTTCAACATACGACAGTCCCAATAATCTGGTGATTAAGGGCCTTCAGGGAAGAGTGAACACGCGATGAGATTTTATATAAAGATTGAAGGTGACTTGGTCTCATGAGTCTCAAATGTAAATAAAGGAGATTGTAAAAGCGATCGCAGGTGGGGAAAAGTAAATGGTGATGGAAAACAAGTCACATGTCACAGCTGTGGGCTGTTCAGAGATATACAAAGGCCTGTGCACCTGTATTGCTTAAGGCATGACAGCAGGTGTAAAAGAAGTTTAAAAGGCTAATGGAATGGTTGGCCTTTATCTCAAGGGAGTTGGAACCTCCATAACTAGTGCAATAACTAGTGCAATGCACGTTCCAGTCTCCACCTTATTACATCCTCTAAGCTCTTGGCACAGTCAGGACTGCTGGAAGAGAAAATGTGTGGCAGTGTTGGGGAAGTCCCGAACCAGGGGCCACAGTTTAAGAATAAGGGGTAGGCCATTTAGAACGGAAATGAGGAAAAACCTTTTCAGTCAGAGAGTTGTAAATCTGTGGAATTATCTGTCTCAGAAGGCAGTGGAGGCCAATTCTCTGGATGTTTTCAAGAGAGATAGATAGAGCTCAATGATAGCGGAGTCAGGGGGTATGGGGAGAAGGCAGGATCGGGGTACTGATTGTGAATGATCAGCCATGATCACATTGAATGGCGGTGCTGGCTCGAAGGGCTGAATGGCCTACTCCTGCACCTATTGTCTATTATAAATTAACAATTTCTCATTGCATAATACTAGTTTAGTTTATTATTGTCACGTGTACCGAGGTATGGTGAAAAGTTTTTACTGCGTGCTATCCAGTCAGCGGAAAGACTATGCATGATTACCATCAAGCCGTTCGCAGTGTACAGATACATGATCAAGGTAGTAACGTTAGAGCAAGATAAAGTCCAGCAAAGTGCAAGTAAAGATAGTCTGAGGGTCTCCAGTGAGGTAGATGGTAGGTCATAACATCTCTCGTTGATTCAGTTGCCTGATAACATTTGGGAAGAAACTGTCCCTGAATCTAGAGGTATGGGTTTTCACACTTCTGTACCTCTTACTTTAAGGGAGATGGGAGGAGGGATGTAAAAATGTCTGTTCCATTGATGATTCCACAAAATATTAATCTCAGAACTATGTATGTGTAAGAAGGAACAGCAGATGCTGGTTTAAACCAACGATAGACACAAGAAGCTGGAGTAGTTTGGGGAGACTGATGGGACTGAAGGCTGATAAATCCCCAGGGCCTGATGGTCTGCATCCCAGGGTACTTAAGGAGGTGGCTCTAGAAATAGTGGAAGCATTGGAGATCATTTTTCAATGTTCTATAGATTCAGGATCAGTTCCTGTGGATTGGAGGATAGCAAATGTTATCCCACTTTTTAAGAAAGGAGGGAGAGAGAAAACGGGTAATTATAGACCAGTTAGTCTGACATCAGTGGTGGGGAAGATGCTGGAGTCAATTATAAAAGACGAAATTGCTGAGCATTTGGATAGCAGTAACGGGATCGTTCCGAGTCAGCATGGATTTACGAAGGGGAAATCATGCTTGACAAATCTACTGGAATTTTTTGAGGATGTAACAAGGAAAATTGACAGGGGAGAGTCAGTGGATGTGGTGTACCTCGACTTTCAGAAAGCCTTCGACAAGGTCCCACATAGGAGATTAGTGGGCAAAATTAGAGCACATGGTATTGGGGGTAGGGTACTGACATGGATAGAAAATTGGTTGACAGACAGAAAGCAAAGAGTGGGGATAAATGGGTCCCTTTCGGAATGGCAGGCAGTGACCAGTGGGGTACCGCAAGGTTCGGTGCTGGGACCCCAGCTATTTACGATATACATTAATGACTTAGATGAAGGGATTAAAAGTACCATTAGCAAATTTGCAGATGATACTAAGCTGGGGGGGGGGGGGTAGTGTGCATTGTGAGGAAGATGCAATAAGGCTGCAGGGTGACTTGGACAGGTTGTGTGAGTGGGCGGATACATGGAAGATACAGTTTAATGTAGATAAGTGTGAGGTTATTCACTTTGGAAGTAAGAATAGAAAGGGAGATTATTATCTGAATGGTGTCAAGTTAGGAAGAGGGGATGTTCAACGAGATCTGGGTGTCCTAGTGCATCAGTCACTGAAAGGAAGCATGCAGGTACAGCAGGCAGTGAAGAAAGCCAATGGAATGTTGGCCTTCATAACAAGAGGAGTTGAGTATAGGAGCAAAAAGGTCCTTCTACAGTTGTACCGGGCACTGGTGAGACCGCACCTGGAGTACTGTGTGCAGTTTTGGTCTCCAAATTTGAGGAAGGATATTCTTGCTATTGAGTGCGTGCAGCGTAGGTTCACTAGGTTAATTCCCGGAATGGCGGGACTGTCATATGTTGAAAGGCTGGAGCAATTAGGCTTGTATACACTGGAATATAGAAGGATGAGGGGGGATCTTATTGAAACATATAAGATCATTAGGGGATTGGACACATTAGAGGCAGGAAACATGTTCCCAATGTTGGGGGAGTCCAGAACAAGGGGCCACAGTTTAAGAATAAGGGGTAGGCCATTTAGAACGGAGATGAGGAAGAACTTTTTCAGTCAGAGAGTGGTGAAGGTGTGGAATTCTCTGCCTCAGAAGGCAGTGGAGGCCAGTTCGTTGGATGCTTTCAAGAGAGAGCTGGATAGAGCTCTTAAGGATAGCGGAGTGAGGGGGTATGGGGAGAAGGCAGGAACGGGGTACTGATTGAGAGTGATCAGCCATGATCGCATTGAATGGCGGTGCTGGCTCGAAGGGCTGAATGGCCTACTCCTGCACCTATTGTCTATTGTAACTCAGCGCGACAGGCAGCATCTCTGGAGAGAAGGAATCGGTGACATTTCGGGTCGAGACCCATCTTCAGACTGGTTTGGGATAAGGGAAATGAGAGATATAGACGGTGATGTGGAGAGATAAAGAACAATGAATGAAAGATATGCAAAAAAGTAACGATGATAAAGGAAACATGCCATTGTAAGCTGCTTGTAAGGTGAAAATGAGAAGCTAGTGTGACTTGGGTGGTGGAGGGATAGAGAGAGAGGGAATGCTCTGGAATGAGAAGAATCTCAGAACTATCTCTTGTACACTCCATGGATTTATCCTCTGCAATATTACTGCATTTGGTCCATACGCAGAGAGATATCCTCCATCATTTTGTATTATCCTGGTTATACGTACATCCAGTTTCCTGATGTATACCTACCACAATATGGATTTTGTAGGCCATGCCTGCTTTCTTACCATTCATCAGCTCCATCCAAACTGATTGTAATACTCGGATATGGAAGGAACTGCAGATGCCGGAACCTTGCTTGGGACACGAAGTAACTCAGTGGGTCAGGCAGCATCTCTGGAGGACATGGACAGGTGATATTTCTGATCAGGATCCTTCTTCAGACTGATTGTAGTACTTGGTTTTTTGAGCTAAGATTTTCTTCCCTTTACTGCCTTTACGCCTTTTTAATCAGGGCTACACCTTTAACTTTTTTCTTTTGCCACTACTTATTAAAGTTATGTATTATACAATATTTAAATCCCAACCTAGACCTCTGTGACTGTCCTTAGATCATACATAGTTATTTCTATTTGTACCACATATTAATCTACCTTTATAGAGAATCTGCTTGTATTCAGACAAGGTGCCCTCAATTTTGTCTTGTTACCATTTCCTGTGTGACTAGTTGGGAGGATACTTGTTTGCACTTTGTTCCTTCCTGTCAGACTGGTTGCCCTTATCTATTTTGCTGCACGCACCATTACTTTTCTCGTGAACATCCAAACTTTCTCTCTCCACAACCTTTTCCTCAACCACCCCAACCAACAGCCATAACGTTTGGTTTCAAACATTATCTACATGCTTAGATATTGAATTTGCATGGAAACGAGCTTCAGTCCAACAAGGTGAAGCACCTGCACCTCCTCCAACCTCATCTATTACATCCGCTGCTCCAGATGTCAACTTATTTACATCGGCGAAACCAAACGCAGGCTCGGCGATCGCTTCGCTCAACACCTGCGCTCGGTCCGCGTTGGCCAAACTGGTCTCCCGGTGGCCGAGCACTTCAACTCCCCCTCCCATTCCCAGTCTGACCTTTCTGTCATGGGTCTCCTCCAGTGCCATAGTGAGGCCCACCGGAAATTGGAGGAACAGCACCTCATATTTCGCCTGGGCAGCTTGCAGCCCAGCGGTATGAACATCGACTTCTCCAACTTTAGATAGTTCCTCTGTCCCTCTCTTCCCCTCCCCCTTCCCAGATCTCCCTCTATCTTCCTGTCTCCACCTATATCCTTCCTTTGTCCCGCCCCCCTGACATCAGTCTGAAGAAGGGTCTCGACCCGAAACGTCACCCATTCCTTCTCTCCCGAGATGCTGCCTGACCTGCTGAGTTACTCCAGCATTTTGTGAATAAATACCTTCGATTTGTACCAGCATCTGCAGTTATTGTCTTACACTACCTCTGATCCAAAGGAACAGTTACCTTTCCCTGGTATAATGCACCATGAATCCTATCTCTTGTGCGTCAATCTTTGAGCCAGACATTCTGCCCATTGATCTGTTCCTTTCCCCCTACAAGGGCCACATCTAACTCCCTCTTAAATATCGCCAATGAACTGGCCTCAACTAAATTCTCTGCCACAGAAGGTAGTTGAGGCCAGTTCATTGGCTATATTTAAGAGGGAGTTAGATGTGGCCCTTGTGGCTAAAGGGATCAGGGGGTATGGAGAGAAGGCAGGTACGGGATACTGAGTTGGATGATCAGCCATGATCATATTGAATGGCGGTGCAGACTCGAAGGGCCGAATGGCCTACTCCTGCACCTATTTTCTACGTTTCTATGTTTCTACATCCAGGATACCTTCCGTGATCTTCACCATTTAAAAAAAAACTTCCAATTCACCGGCCTCATCTTTACCATGGACGTTCATTTCCTATACTACCATTCCCCCTAAGGAAGGCTTTAGGACTTCATTCTAAAGCATAGATCAGACGAGTTACTCACTACTTATAGCTCTTCTTCATGGCAGGACTTGTGCATACCCTGACCAACTTCTCTTTTGATTCATCTCGCTTTCTACACTCAATGTCCAGTCATGATCACTCACATGGGCCCTACCTATTGCCCAACCTTTCCTTGGCTACGTGGTGCACTCTTTGTTCCTGTCCTTCTGTGGCACTACACATCAACACTTTATACGCCTCATTGATGACTGCATCGGTGCTGCCTCCTGCACCTATATCGAGATCACCAATTTCATCAACTTCGCATCTAACTTGCATGCTGCCCTCAATTCACTTGGATAATCTCCCACACCTCTTTCTGCTTTCCTGATCTCTCTGCCTCCATGTCAGGAGACAACTATCCACCGACATTTATTATAAACCCACTGACTCCCACAGCTACCTTGGCTACAACTCCTCCTACACTGTCTCTTGTAACAACGTCATCCCTTTCTCTCATTGTAACTTACCAAATAGTGAAAGGTCTGGATAGAGTGGATGTAGAGAGGATATCTCCACTAGTGGGAGAGTTCAGCACCAGGTGGCACAGCCGCAGAATAAAAGGACGTATCTTTAGAAAAGAGATGAGGAGGAATTTCTTCCGTCTGAAGGCGGTAAATCTGTGGAATGCATTGCCACAGACGGCTGTGGAGGCCAGGTCTTTGGAGATTTTTAAAGCGGAGATTGACTGGTTCTTGATAAGTAAAGGGAGAAGGCAGGAGAATGGGGTTGAGGGAAAGAAAGAGCAGCCATGATTGAATGGCGGAGCAGACTCGATGGGCCGAATAGCCTAATTCAGTCCCTAAGACTTAATGAACATGATTGTGGGGTGCCAGCCTTATAGATACCATTGCCATGTTTACAGGAGGCTCTACGTGACATGAGAGTAAAAGGAGGAGAAGTTTCCAGAGCATTTGTTTAACTCGGGTAATGGGGTGTGGGTGAAGATGAAATGACCAGCATTTAATGCGCATTCCTGATTGTCCTTGGGAACTTGATATCGAGCCACCTTTCTAAACCTCTACAGTTCTGAAGATGCAATATCAGGAAACAATGGCCTTTTATAACCTTTTGATGGATGGAAGATCATTGTTGCAGCTGAAGGTTAGATCTAGGACACTGCCCTAAGGAATCCCTGTAGAGATTTGACATGTAAACACCATATTTTTTTTAGCTGAATGGACAACCTCTGTGCTATAAAGCTCCATGAAAAGTCAATTTGTGAATACATTTCTATTCGGCAAATTAAAATATGTGGCCCGCACTAATAAGACTTAATAAAAGACTGTTTAGGTTTTTAAAATGCTTAAAAGCACAGTATTAAAAATGTTAAGCCTATTTCATATGATATTTACAGCAGAGAGTAATGAAAATACTAAAAGCACTAGATCTAAGCTGGAGTGAATTTCTGAGTGTTTAGATCTTTTTTTTTTTCAGATTGAGGTCCCTTGCCACTAACCTTTTGTTTTTCAGAGATTTTTTTTTTTGTTTCACGGATGCCACCATGGAATAAAAGTCAGAACAAATAGCACCCAACTTGACTTTGACTTTTTGGTGTCAGCGTAGCATTATCAGTGTTTTTTTAATCATTATCAATGTTTTTTGATCTCGGCGCGTCGCTGAAAAAAATTCCAGATAGAAATTTCTCGGCGACAGCTGGCTTGTCGCCAGGTATTGTAGCTGTCGCATGCTGTCCCCAGGTTTGCTAGGTTGTCGCAGATGCATTTAGAAGCACGTAATATTAAATTAAGAAAAGGCATTTGAGGATACCATAAAATACTTGTGTTTAACCAATTTATTTACCGTCAGGACATTTGACAGGTAGATTGGAGTCGACAGTTTGACGGTCAGGTAAGCGTGGGAATTTCGCGATGTTTACGAAGACGGTGTAATCTCTTAGCCAGGTGCTAGTTTCACAGAAAAAGTAACATTCAACCATGGGGCTCTGTACACCTGAACTTACATCTGGAATACCACATTCTGGCTGAGCTGCAATCGATTTATTTAAGTAGGGCCGTAAAACTGTGCAAATTACACTAAACTAAAAGCTGCAGGTAGAACAGATGCAACAGTTTTGAACGAACAGATGGCGGTACAAAGTTGCGCGCTAAATAAAAGTTTAACACTTTTAGCTCGACCTGCAATTATTATTTTTTTTAAAAGGCAAGAAGACTATTAAGAGATTTTTTTTTCAACGTAATTAAAACTCGAGCTTCCAGCCAGAAGTTAAACTTTGTGAATTTAACACCTTGAGCGGTTAACAGTAGTTCCAGCGAGGAGCCTGACTGGTGAATCTGGTGTGTGTTACTGACGGGGAAACCTTCACCCTGAATCCAATAGCGAGGTTTAAATAAAAGGCGATAACTAGCAAATGCTACAAAATAAAATATTCAAAGCAAGTTTTTAAAAAACCGTGTGGAGGAAGGAACTGCAGATGCTGGTTTACACTGAAGATGGAATATATGAATTTCGGTCGGGACCCTTCTTCAGACTGAGTGTCAGGGCGAGAGGCAAACTAGAGTTATTGAGTTCAAAGAAGCTCTTCGCACTATCAAACCACCGTGCCTCATGTAGAAGTGGCGAGGTGTAAACCGGCGCAAGGAACTGCAGAGAGATGCTGTTTTACACTGAAGACAGACACGAAATGCTGGAGCAACTCAGCGGGACAGGCAGCATCTCTGGACAGAAGGAATGGGTAACTTTTTGGGTCGAGACAGTCAAAATTAGTCTGAAGAAGGGCCTCAATAGACAATAGACAATAGGTGCAGGAGGAGGCCATTCGGCCCTTCGAGCCAGCACCGCCATTCAATGTGATCATGGCTGATCATTCTCAATCAGTACCCCGTTCCTGCCTTCTCCCCATACCCCCTGACTCCGCTATCCTTAAGAGCTCTATCTAGCTCTCTCTTGAATGCATTCAGAGAATTGGCCTCCACTGCCTTCTGAGGCAGAGAATTCCACAGATTTACAACTCTCTGACTGAAAAAGTTTTTCCTCATCTCAGTTCTAAATGGCCTACCCCTTATTCTTAAACTGTGGCCCCTTGTTCTGGACTCCCCCAACATTGCGAACATGTTTCCTGCCTCTAACGTGTCCAACCCCTTAATAATCTTATACGTTTCGATAAGATCTCCTCTCATCCTTCTAAATTCCAGTGTATACAAGCCTAGTCGATCCAGTCTTTCAACATACGACAGTCCCGCCTCAACCCGAAACGTCACCCATTCCTTCTCTCCAGAGATGCTGCCTGTCCCGCTGAGTTACCCCAGCACTTTGCGTCTAAAAGAAAACCATAGGTATAGTAGGCACAAGATGCTGGAGTAACTCAGCGAGTCAGGCAGCATCTCTGAAGAAATGGAATAGGTGGCGGTTCGGGTTGGGTTGGGACCCTTCTTCAGACTGAGAGTCAGGGGAGAGGGAAACTAGAGATCTGAAGAGGTTCAAAGAAGATCATAAATAACCGCACTATCAAACCTCCCTATAGAAGTGACGAAATGCAGGTTATCACATCTCTGGGGTGAAGGAATGGATGACTTTTCGGAGTTGACACCATACTTCAGACCAAGGGTCTCGACCTGAAACGTCACCCATTCCTTCTCTCCTGACACGCTGCCTGGCCCGCTGAGCTACTCCAGCTCTTGTGTCTATCTTCGGTTGTCACATGCGTTCTGTACGACCTGACTCGGCATTGTCGTGGTCATTGTCGTAGGGTAAAAGAAAAGTTCGGCGATCTGCTACGACTTTGACAGTCGCCGGCAGTCGCCTAAAAAATCGCCTAAGTGGGACAGGTCCATTAGGCACTAACTGAAGGCCTGTGTATGGGAAAATAAACTCCATACATTTTGCTTTTTACATAGCAAACAAGGCCCAAGGCAATTCACAGGAACATTATCAAATAATTTTTTTATTTTACAAATATGAAGTCAAAAGGGAACATGGTGAAGTGTCCCAAGAGTAAACACCTGGAGGTGTACTGCCTTTTATCTGCATTAACCATCTGGGAGTTGAAAATTAATTGTTCCTAGATTATGTCACATTGAAAAGAGCCAAGAGTCACGAGTGTTGAATAGCCATTTGCAACAGGAACTAAACAATTACATTCTTACTTTCTGCAGCTCATCAGGCCCATTCATGCACTGGCACAACAAATAAATACATAATAATCAATAAAACAACAAATGATCAGGTATACTAGGGAAGACTGGAGGGTGGCAAATGGTATGCCTCTATTCACGAAGGGCTGCAAGGAAAATGCAGGGAACTATAGGCCTGTGAGTTTAACATCTGCAATTGGAAAGTTACTAGAGAGTATTCTGAGAATTAGGATACACAGGCATTTAGACAGATAAGGGCTGATTAGGGATAGTCAGCATGGTTTTTTGAAGTTGTGACCAAAAAGGTCGATGAGGGCAGAGGACTTTAGCAAAGCATTTGACAAGGTGCCACATGGGAGGCTGCTCTGGAAGGTTAGATCGCATGGGATCCAAGGAGAGATAGCTGAATGGATAGAAAATTGGCTTCATGGAAGGAAGCAGAGGGTGATGGTGGAAGATTGCTTCTCGGACTGGCGCCCTGTGACTAGTGGTGTGTCTCAGGGTTCAGTGCTGGGCCCATTACTGTTTGTCATCATCTATATCAATAATTTGGATGAGAACATACACGCCAAGATTAGCAAGTTTGCAAATGATACAAAAGTGGGTGGTTTGTTGTTGGTTGTGAAAAATTGCGGTAGGATCTTGATCAATTGGCCAAGTGGGCTGAGGAATGGTTGATGGAATTTAATGCAGAAAAATGTGAGGTGTTGCATTTTGGGAAGTTTAACATGGGCCGGACCTACTCAGTGAATGGTAGGGATCTGGGTAGTATTGTGGAGCAGAGGGATCTAGGAGTGCAGGTGCGTCGTTCCTTGAAGGTCGAGTCGCAGGTAGATCGGGTGGTCAAAAACGCATTTAGCACATTGGCAATCAGTCAGAGTACTGAGTAAAGAAGTTGGGAAGTCATGTTGCAGTTGGATAAGAGGTTGGTGAGGCCGCATTTAGAGTATTGTGTTCAGTTCTGGGCACCATGTTATAGGAAAGATGTTATCAAGCTGGAAAGGGTACAGAGAAGATTTGCAAGGATGTTGCCAGGGCTAGAGGGTCCGAGCTATAGATTGAGCAGGCTGGGACTCTATTCCATGGAGCACAGGAGGATGAGGGGTGATCTTATTGATGTGTATAAAATCATGAGAGGAATAGATTGAGTAGATGCACAGAGTCTCTTGCCGGGGATAGGTGAATCGAGGACCAGAGGACATAAGTTTAAGGTGAAGGGGAAAAGATTTAATAGGAATCTGAGGGGTAACTTTTCACTCAAAGGGTGGTGGGTGTATGGAACAAGCTGCCAGAGGAGGTAGTTGAGGCAGGGACTATCCCAACAATTAAGAAACAGCTAGACAGGTACATGGATAGGACAGGTTTGGAGAGATATCGACCAAACGCAGGCAGGTGGGACTAGTGTAGCTGGGACATGTTGGCCGGTGTGGGCAAGTTGGGCCCTGTTGCAACACTATCACTCTATGACTCTATGACTAGGTAACCCGACCCTGGTAATGCAAACCAACATAGTGCAACCAAAACAAAGTCCAGTGTAGATCGGTGTTGAAGAAGGTTGTGGGAAGGGTCGTGCAGTGTGGTCCAAGAACTTGATGGTTGATGGAGAGAACCTCTTCTTGAACCTGGCGGTCGGTGTTCTCAGTCTCCTGTGCCTTCTTCCCAGTGGTAGTAGCTAGATGACAGCATGGCCAGGGCGGGGTGGGTCTTTGATGATATTTGCTGCCTTTTTGAGGCAGCACTTACTGTAGATTTCTCCGATGGTTAAGACATGTGATGGACCGGGCAAAGTCCACTTCTTTCTGCAGCCTCCTTCGTTCCTGGGCATTCGAGTTAATTATGTATATTTCACAAATTAGGACTCCCACATCCACTTGTACCACAACAACTTGCTTGTCTCATTCCATTTAAATAATAATTTGCACCTGCATTCTTGCTTGCAAAGTAGATACCATCACATTTTACTACACTGTACTTCAGCCAAATAACTTCATATGCACCTAGTTAACCTAGTTACATCCCTTTGCAGGTTGTTATGTAACCATCTATTTTCCTATTGTCAGGAAATTTAGCTACTCAGCCCCTTATCCAAACCATCAGTGTCGATTACACATATACGTAGTTGATGTTGCAGCAGTGATCAATCTGAAATTGACCCCCTTATCTCATCAATCTCTTTTCTGATTGGTGGTCAGTTCACTACATCAATATATTACACATAACTATACATTCTTATTTTGTGCAGTAACATGTAATGGTCTGTTATCTTATGCCCTTTGGAAAATCAAATACATTAATGGTACTGATTCACCCATTATTCTTTCACTTTTTCGATCCACCTTGCAAATTTGTGAAATACAAGTTCCCTTTCATAAAATCTTGCCCTCTCTGTTGAATTGTCTCATGTTTTTTAAATGTCCTCCTCAATAATGGATTCTGGCATTTTCCCAATAAGAGTTGCAAGGCTCACTGCCCTATTGTTTTGTTTTTTTCGCTGTGTGTTTCTCTCCTTTCTTGAACATTGCTGGTTTCCAGTCTTCTGGTACCTCTCCAGAATTTAAGAAATGTTGGCAGATTACAACCAATGAATCCACAACTCTGCAGACCATTAGGTCCAGGGAACTTGTTAGACTTTAACCCCGTTAGTTTGCCGCGTATTTTTTTCTCACGATGGAGATTCCTTACATATTCCACCCCCCCCCCCCCCCCTCACTCCCCACCCCTTACACGCCTTTGATTATCTAGTATCACAGGGATATTTTAGTTTCTTCTACCATGAAGCCAAATCAAAAATAATTATATAGGATGTGTAGGAAAGAACTGCAGCTGGGGTTACTCAGCAGGTCAGGCAGTATCTTCGGAGAAAGGGAATATGTGAGCTTTTGGGTGGGAAACTTTCTTCAGTCTGAAGTCCTTTTCTGTACCCTCCAGAGATGCTGCCTGACCCGCAGGGTTACTCCAGCATTTTGTGTCCATCTTAATTGGATAGAATTCCTGCCCTTCCTTTTTTTTCCCCATTGTTAATTCTCCAGTCTCGCCCTCTCAGGGGCCAATACGATTTATATTATTATATTATTTGCTTGTTCACTTGCACACATATTTTTGGGATCCTTTGATGGCTTCTAAATGTTCCTCAATGTTTCGGCCTGCTACTAATCTTCTCAGCACTGTGTGTGTTTTCTTTCACATTGATACTGTCCTTGACCTCCTCAGCTTGCCGTAGATGGTGCATCTTCCCGGTGAACAGCAGACACATTCCTCACTGGAATAAGACAGGAAAGGCACGGTTCAACTTTAGACTCTGACTGATTTTGGAGGACCACTTTAAATACACATATGCATGGGTGGGAACATCCTTAATTTGGAGATATCCCTGTGTCTCTTCTACAAATCCTCCCCCCCCCCCCAAAAAAATGTGCATATCCCCCCCAAAGACAAGCTCTTTGTTGTAATGGAAGATTTTTCTAATCTCTCCTCTAAACTGACTGGCTCCAAAGTTGTGTTAATGTTGGTGAATTCATTAGCTACCACCCCATCCAAATCAGCAATTAAACTATTTTGGCCTGTGGATTTGTGCATGACCTGAATAACTATTCAAACTTATTTTGTTCCATTTTAATTAAATGTGACCTGCGCTTGATGCAAAATAATTGATAACTACCAGCAGTCCCTGACGAACTTGACGGAAATAATACTGGTAATACTGGTAATGGTTCTAGCACACCTGACTTCATGTGACATTACTATTCATCCCCTGTTATGGGAATCGGTTCTCATAATTAATAATTACTTGCTGTAAATGTTTGAGATTGTGAGGCAAGGTCTCCAGCTGCAATGTTTTATTTAGTTTAGTTTAGAGATACAGCGCGGAAACAGGCCCTTTGGCCCACCGAGTCCGCGCCGACCAGTGATCCCCGCACATTAACACAAGCCGAAACACACTAGGGACAATTTACACTCATACCAAGTATACAAACCCAAGCCCTTGGGGGGGGGGGGGGGGGGGGGAGGGGGGGGGGGGGGGAGGGGGGGGGGGGGGTGGGAACTGAAGCTCTCAGAGAAAACCCATGCAGGTCACGGGGAGAATGTACAAACTTCGTACAGACAGCTCCTCGAATCCAATGCATTCATTAGAGCATGCCTTCTTTTGTCAGGTTCTAATATGCAGAAACTACATGGGTAACATGGACATGAATGAAATTGACTACTTCCTACCGATGTTGACGCAGAAAGAAGACGAAGGGTCTGGATCTCCATTCCTCATTCATGGACGTACTCATTTCCTCTGGATAAGACACAATAACTTGTACTGTATCCTTAAAATGGGGCTCCGTACTGGGGCAATCTGTCTAATGGTCGTCCTGGAGCAATGTTTAAGGGGGGATATGCAGGAACAAGAAACTGCAGGTGCTGGTTTATTTTAAAAAAAGGACACAAAGTGCTGGATTAACTTAGCAGGTTAGCCAGCATCTCTGGAGAACATCGATAGGTGACATTTTGAGTCGGGCCCCTTCGTCAGACTGAAGAAGGGTCCTGACCTGAAAATAAAAAGACATTAAAAAGGAAATGAGGAAGAATTTCTTTAGTCAGAGGGTGGTGAATCTGTGGAATTCAATGCCACTGACACTTGTGGATGCCAAGACAATGGATATTTTAAAAACGAAGATGAACTGATTTCTAATTACTAAGGGTGTTAGGGGAGGAGGCAGGAGAATGGGGCTTGAGAGGGAAAGATGGTGTGATGAGTGAATGGCAGAATAGACTTGATGGGCCAAATGGCCTGATTCTGCTCCGAGAACTTGTGAACGCCATCTATCCATGTTGTCCAGAGATGTTGCCTGACCCATTGAGTTACTCTGGCACTTTGTGTCCTTTTATAAGGGGAATACTTACTTTATCCTTTCATTGAAGGAGATTGAAGATATCTGTTATTTTTGACTATGTGATACCACTGGTGTGTAGTATCTTACAATACAGAATGTCGCCACTTGGCCCATTTTACTTCTGCCAGCCTTTGGGTTCAGTGAGAATTTGCATTGTAGTCCTGGCCTAGGAGAACATAACTTGTAATGTCTTCTCACCACCATCAAGATTAGCTGAAGGGGCTGTGTGTTTTGTTTCAGATTTGTTAGTAATATACTTGCTACTGGATTTATTTTCTCTGGAAAAAGATGTGGGGTCGATGGTGAATATGGATAGCTATGTCTATCCAGAAAGGATCATGGTATCGTAACTAAAAGTGGAAGGACAAGGCAAATGATCACTAGGGACAGATGGAAAGTCAGAATGCCTTCTGCTTACATCTGTGAAAAGAATAAATCCTTCATATGTATCCATTGGGGATAATGGACTTTTAATTTCAAGGCAGTGAAGACTTGGAAAGGGACAATGGTATTTTTTTGTTTAGTTTAGTCTAGTTTAGAGATGCAGTGCGGAAACAGGTCGAGTTGGCGCCGACCAGCGATCTCCGTATTACCGAAGCCAATTAACCTAGAAACGTGTATGTCCTTGGAGTGTGGGAGGAAATTAGAGCACCCTGGGAAAACTCGTGCGGTGACAGGGAGAACGTACCAACTCCGTACAGACAGCACCCACAGTCAGGATTGAACTCGGGCCTCTGGCGCTGGAAGGCAGCAACTCGACCACTGTCCCAACTGATCCTCCACTGTTGGAAGAGGGGCGTGCTGTTGATGTCTCTTTAAATGAAGCATCTTTGTGTGAAGATTAAGTCTAATTTAAAATAAAGTTCTTCAAATTTTAAAAATGGTTTGTAAAATCCTGTCAAACGAGATTGACAATGGAAAATATCAGCTGATAATGCGTTGTCGAATTGTTTGATATTTTGCTATGGTTGCTATTTTAACATGATGTCCCTTTAGAAAGGAGTTGAGGAGGAATTCCTTTTGCCAGAGGGTGATGAATCTGGAATTCATTGCCACACACGGATGTGGAGGTCAAGTCATTGGGTATTTTTAAAATGGAGATTGCTAGATTCTTGCGTAGTAAGGGTGTCAAAGGTTTTGAGGAGAAGACTGGAGAATAGGGTTGAGAGGGAAAGATGGATCAGCCATCGATGGGCCGAATAGCCTAATTCTGCTCGTCTGACTTACAAACATATGAACAGAGGACAATAGAACTTTACAGAAAGTGACAAATGTTTATCCCACATAATCATTAACGATTTCCTACTTGGTATCACAAAATATGCTGTATTAAGCATGCATTTAAGTTATTTGTAGATACATTTTCATATTCCGTTCTAAACTGAAATATGTAATGCATGTGGTGTTCATAAATCTACAACTGTGAACTGAAGTGAAACTAATTAATTCCTGATTCTGATCTTTGTCGCAACAAAATGACATTTAGAACTTTCCATACGGTCTGGGGCTAATAGATTGGCAGATCAGATTTTACTGTGGTAATATGCCTGTTCTGCTGTTTAACCTGCTGTTCAACAATTTAACTTCTTTAACCTTGAACACCAAGTGGTAGCAATGACAAAGAAGAATGCAAACGCAGCTCTGGTTTTTGCTTTTTTATATAAAATTATTCAGGTGAGTGCTATTCAATCGATTCCCGTGGGTTTTTTTTTGTTGCAATATTAGCCCTGTTGCCAGCACGATTGTTTTTTTCCTGTCTTGAATTTAAACATTACTAGACCAAGTGGACCCGTTGGGCCCAAACCTCTCCTGCATTGGTGCAGCACCCTCTCCTCCCCTCTCTCCCCCCTGCCCCTCCCCTCCCCCTCTCCTCTCCTCCCGTCCCACCCCCTCCCTCCTCCCCTCCCTCCCCCTTCCCCTACCCCCCACTCCACCCCCCTCAACCCCCCTTATCCTCCTCCCCCCTCCCTTCCTTCCCCCTCCCTCCCTAGGACATAGATTTAAACTTTAAAATGTGAATAACTTTAAAAATATAACACTGATTTCAATGAAACTTCTTCCATTAACACCAAAGGGACGACGGTGGGTAAGATGGGCCTAAAATTGTTGTGCTATTGTGTACCGTTTTGGCTGTAGTTCAGGAACAAACAAACAAACAAACACGAGTTTTAGTATATAGATGCTACACTGAGCAAAAAAATTATTCTCAATTTTGTATTGAGGCATAAGGGTTAAAATGTGGCTTGCTTTGTTTACTGACATAAAGTGGGCTAAAGTATTCCCGATAAGCTTCAAAATAGGAGAAATGCTGGAAGAGCAAAACTCCCTCCAGTTAGGAGGGAGAGATGGATGACCCATGATTGAATGGCAGCATAGACTTGATGGGCCGAATGGCCTAATTCTACTCCTATCACTTATGACCGTATGACTGACTGAC
This sequence comes from Rhinoraja longicauda, assembly GCF_053455715.1. Taxonomy (NCBI): domain Eukaryota; kingdom Metazoa; phylum Chordata; class Chondrichthyes; order Rajiformes; family Arhynchobatidae; genus Rhinoraja; species Rhinoraja longicauda. The sequence goes on along the minus strand of NC_135963.1, from coordinate 14,549,004 downwards.
TCCTAGCACTGACTGGTTGCACCACCTCCCAGCCCTCTGCTTTCTATCTCATCTGTCATCTGCACAAACCCCACTAGTCCATTTCCACCTGCCTGTCCCCCCCCCCCCCCACCCCCCAGCCCGGAGATAATATATCTGTTTACTGAACTACAGGCAGCTGATCTATCCCGTCACTTTTCACTCTCTCACCATTTGAACATCTTCCGTCTATCTGCTTTTAATTTGTGTCGCCCTCAGGTTTTCTCGGAATATTTTAAAGAGGTCGAAGAGGAGAGCATCCGAGATAACTTTGTTATCGTTTACGAACTTTTGGATGAGGTGATGGATTTTGGATTCCCACAGACAACAGATAGTAAGATACTACAAGAGTAAGTATGGAACTGAGGAATTCATTTTAACCCAAATTATTAATTCGCTCGTCTGCATTTTTGTCCCTCTTCACTTTAAATGTTTTCCCCCGGTGGTAGCAGGTTTACCAGCTTCTTTTCCAGTGCTTGGAATAGCACTTACAATATGACATCATGAGATCCAATTTGTTAATTGAGTAATGTTGATAGATTAATTATGATTTTTGTTATCATAATGCAAAGTAGCTGGCAGGGTCTGAGACCCAGGGCCATCAGTGTAACCCCCTCGTTTATTACAGACTCACAGGTGTGGATTGCACACCTTTGACCTTTTATCTTTGACGTTCAAAATTATTAGCATCACGGCTGCATGGTGGTGCAGCGGTAGAGTTGCTGCCTTGCAGTGCTTGCAGCGCCAGAGACCCGGGTTCAATCCCGACTGTGGGCGCTGTCTGCACAGAGTTTGTACGTTCTCCCCATGACCTGCATGGGTTTTCTCCGAGATCTTTGGTTTCCTCCCAAAAGATGTACAGGCTTTGTAGGTTAATTAGCCTTGGTATAAGTGTAAATTGTCCCGAATGTGTGTAGGTGGTGTTAGTGTGTGGGGATCACCGGTCGGCGCGGACTCGGTGGGCCGAAGGGCCTGTTTCCGTGCTCTTATCTCTAAACTAAACCAAATCAAGATCCCCATCAGTAGCATCCTGGGGATCTCCACTCGACGGAACACAGCTGGACCCAGCCACACAAATAGTGTGGATACAAGATCAGGTCTGAGGCTGGATATCTAGTGAGCACTCTTGACTTCCCAAGGCCATTCCACCATCTACAGCATCTGGTACAAGCCATGGGTGTGATGGAATACTCCCCACCTGTCTGCATGAGAGCAGCTCCGACATACACTCAAACTGAAGGTAGACACAAAATGCTGGAGTAACTCAGCGGGACAGGTAGCATCTCGGGAGAGAAGGAATAGGTGACGTTTCGGGTCGAGGTCCTTCTTCAGACTTCCTATACACTCAAACTGCTCAGCTCCATCCAGGAATAAAGAAGGCCACTTGACCGCCATCACCCCTAAACACTGGTTCTCTCCACTCTGTACCATCTATACATTGCACTTACTTGCCTTGGCTACTCTGACAGTACCTCACAAACCCATAAGCTTCACGATCAAGAAGAACAAGGACAGAAGTTGCATAGGTACGCCACTACGGTAGCTTTCTCTCTGTCTTACACCATCTTGATTTGGAGATATATTGCTGGTCATTCTGGTCACTGGGGCTAAATCCCTCCCGACCCCAACATGTTCAGCAGCTCACCACCGCCTTCTCACCAACGATTAGTGATTAACGCTAGATGCGGGCCATAACTGCAATGCCCATATCCCAAACACGCTCGGAAGAATAACATCATCAAAGGCCATGATATGGTTTTTGCAGATAGATTCTTCAACATTCTCCTGTGACAAAATTATTTTAACTGTCGTATCATACAAACATTGAGAAAATCCAGGATTAAGATCCACAACACTGATACCATTTAACCCTAGTGATGGATACATAGTGCTGAAGTAACTCAGCATCTCTGGAGAAAAAGGATAGGTGATGTTTCGGGTCGGGACCCTTCTTCAGAATAACCTTGGTGATTTAAATCGGGAACAGCCCACTGATTTCACCTCAGTCCAGTATACTAATTAAGAGTTCTGCACAGTACTACATAGCTTTGCAGTACACTTTGTCCTTTTGCTTTGCATTGGTCCTTTGTGACAAATATCTTCCCAACCCTCACCCTCCACATGATCCCATTGGCTCCTTTGACCAACCACGCATTGCCTCAGCACAAATGGATCTTGGCTGATTTCCCTGAACGGAAAGGAGGTAACAAACAATCATTCATTACAGCCTTGGCTGTTACATAACGGGCTGGAAACAGATTCATAGGATAGTTATTGTACAGCAGGAGCCAGTTCATTTAACAAATCCATTAGAAAAAAGATATTTTACTTTACTATAAGGTATTTATTCACAAAATGCTGGAGTAACTCAGCAGGCCAGGCAGCATCTCAGGAGAGAAGGAATGGGTGACGTTTCGGGTCGAGACCCTTCTTCAGACTGAAATCTTTTTACTTTAGATACTTTAGAGATACAGTGTGGAAACAGGCCCTTTGGCCCAATAAATCCGCGCCGACCGCATTCGCCATGTACAATAGCACTATCCTACACACTAGGGACAATTTTTTAACCAAAGCCAATGAACCTACAAACCTGTACATCTTTGGAGTGTGGGAGGAAACTGGAGCACCTGGTGAAAACCCACATGGTCACGGAGAACGTCTAAACTCCCATGGTTCCACACTCCAAAGAGGTACAGGTTTGCAGGATAATTGGCTTGGTTAATTTGTCTCTAGTGTGTGTAGGATAGTGTTAGCATGTGGCGTTGGCTGGTTGACGTGGACTCGGTGGACCACAGGGCCTGTTTCCGCACTGTACCTCTAAACTAAAACTAAAATAAATTCTATACTTTTCATTTAGTCCTCTATCATTCTGCTCAGCTCCAGCGAATACAAACCTAGTTGATTTAATCTCTCCTCAAACAGCAGTCAGCCATCTTAGATCATAACTACTATGTGTAAAGTAAAAAACTTTCTACGCACCCCTGTCTGTATCTTTTGATGGTGACCTTAAATCTTTTGTTTGGGAGGATGTATAAGATGCCAGCCAGGCAGATTGATACACACGGTGGAACAGTGAAACTAGGAAAGCATAGAGATTGGTGTCTTTGAGTCTGAAGAAGTGTCCCACCCCAAAATGTCGTTTATCCATGCCCTGCACGGATGCTGCTTGACCCAGTGAGTCACTCCAGCACTTCAAGATTACTGCATCGACATCTCCATAGAGATTTGATGTTGTGTGACCAGCAGAGGTCTCCACTGTCATGTTTCTGCCATGGTACTAACTTGTATAGAATATTGGAATATTGCAATCCATACTTTTAGAAGACGATAGAATATATTTACCAAGAGAGGAAAATTAATGCAAAAATGAATGATTAAAAAAATGTATCTCATTTCCCTGCCTTTTTATTCCTGTTGGGTCAGAAATGTAAAGCTAATTTCACATGGTACTGGCTGCCCACATTTACATTCAGTCCTCTTCGGATCGTTCACCTTGTAGTGGTGAAGTGGCTTGCGTGCCCCCATGATTCTGGGGGAAATACTAGCTTCTGGTAGGGCCACCCATGGCGGTAAGATCGAGGATGAGGGTCCAGACTAAGAATGATCCAATGTACAAGACCTCAACAGCGGACCAGGCGGACAAATTTACCTTGAACTCAACGGATCTATCAGCTCCAACCGTCTTGGTTCCCTTGCCATTGGAATTAGTTGACTGATTTGTGAAGGACCGTGTGCTTCTTGGAGTGCAAGATCAAGCACACGTTAAACAAACACACGCACAGGCGTCTTCGTTCTGACATCGGAATATAGACTATCATCCTCGACCTCGAGGGATAGCCGCAACGACGACTGGTGAAAAATTTGAAGAACATGAGCCCCACTTACCAAGGTTCACTAATGTCCATAACCTGCACGGTTCTATTCAACCACCTCTCTCTGAGCACTAAATTCTGGCTGCCCACATTTACATTCAGTCCTCTGTAAATGCTACACGGCTGTCCAGTGATAATGATGAATTGTTTCCTGGCTTCCCCACCTGAACTACATTGCTGAAGGCTCAGCAAACAACCGTTGCAGTGACTAATGGCCCGTTATTCAGTTATATATTCACGTAACAGAGATTGATGAAAGTAATGCCATCACTCATTTGAGAATGCCCTGATTCGGAAGGGAAGTTTGAAATTGAGAATAAGTATACTAAAAGTGTAGCATAAGTATATACTTATAAGAATAAGTATGCTTATTCTCTTATTGAGAATAAGTATGCTATTGTCCATGCCAAAGAGTCACGGACTCTATTGATAACAACAGAAGTATTTTCTCATATATAATTCCATACACAAACAATTTGGTATTCGCTGTTTACATTGCCGAATCAGGTTGTGACGCAAGCAATCAGTATGTACTCTACTGTACACTTGTAGATGTTCAATCGAGTATTTGCCATCCTCCCCCCCTCTCAAAAGAAGGGAGGAAGGCAAAATAGAACCTTCAAAATGTTTTGTATTAAATGCACAGATGCACATAGTTTCTTGCCCAGAATAGGAGAATCGAGGACCAGAGGACATAGGTTCAAGGTAAAGGGGAAAAAATTTAATAGGAAGCTGAGGGGAAACTTTTTCACACAAAGGGTGGTGGGTGTATGGAACAAGCCGCCAGAGGAGGCAGTTGAGGCTGGGACAATCCCATTTAAGAAACAGTTACAAGGATAGGACAGGTTTGGAGGGATATGGACCAAGCGCAGGCAGGTGGGACTAGTGTAGCTGGGACATGTTGGCCGGTGTGGGCATGTTGGACTGAAGGGCCTGTTTCCACACTGTATCACTTTTATGACTCTAAATGCTTATGTTAGAATAACAGGCAGATTTCCACACAAGGTCAACCAATGAGTCATAGCCAATAGCCTTTATTAAAATAATCTAATGTAAGTACTGAAGGACACAAACCAAGCAGGAAAGAATTCAAATATACATAGTGGGTTACTAATTAGAACGTAACATACCACAAATGTAGAAAGTTTCAGATAAAAAACTGAAAAAGCTCAAAATACTCAATACGCAGCTTACGTTTGTGGAGGAAGGAAGAAAGTTAACTTTTCATTTTTTTTTCTTCACATTTTAGTATTCTGGAGGAATTGCCACATTTGCTGTGCCACAGGAAGATAATAGACAATAGACAATAGGTGCAGGAGGAGGCCATTCGGCCCTTCGAGCAAGCACCGCCATTCAATGTGATCATGGCTGATCATTCTCAATCAGTACCCCGTTCCTGCCTTCTCCCCATACCCACTGACTCCGCTATCCTTAAGAGTTCTATCTAGCTCTCTCTTGAATGCATTCAGAGAATTGGCCTCCACTGCCTTCTGAGGCAGAGAATTCCACAGATTCACAACTCTCTGACTGAAAAGGTTTTTCTTCATCTCAGTTCTAAATGGCCTACCCCTTATTCTTAAACTGTGGCCCCTTGTTCTGGACTCCCCCAACATTGGGAACAGGTTTCCTGCCCCTAACGTGTCCAACCCCTTAATAATCTTATACGTTTCGATAAGATCTCCTCTCATCCTTCTAAATTCCAGTGTATACAAGCCTAGTCGCTCCAGTCTTTCAACATATGACAGTCCCGCCATTCCGGGAATTAACCTAGTAAACCTACGCTGCACGCCCTCAATAGCATTAATTCCTGTGGCAAAAATGTCTCCTGATCATACTTGAAGTGAATTCCTTTGCTCATTTGATGCCCTGTTATTTTGAACACTCGACCTTCAGGTACATCATTCAACAGGGACACAAGCTGGAAATCGGAGCGCCTCGGCCCCCTGCTACCCTCACTAACGCTGTGTCCTGGAGATCGGAGGGTGTTAAATACAGAAAGAATGAGGTGTTCATTGATCTGATCGAATCTGTCAACTTACTGGTGAGCAGCTGTGACTATAACAGTGACATCCTGTAAAACCCATTTTTTATTTCAACATTGCACTTATAACATTTAGAACGAGAGAGGGATCTGCATTAAAGCATCCTGGTATAAATGCTGCAGTAAACAGACTCTTTTTCTGGGAGTCATTATTTATGTTCTATGTTCTACATGATGTCCATTTCAATTTTGGTCCTAAATGGTGTTGCCACAGTTTGAGTTAGTTTACAATTTTTTGTTGAGCTAAAGAGACTGCAGATGCTGGAATCCTGAACAAAACACAAAGTGCTAGAGGAACTCAGCAGGTCAGGCAGCATTTATGGAGAGAATGGGTTAAGTGCAGGTAGATAGGTGATGGTCTTGGCATCATGTTCAGCATTGATATTATGGGCTGAATGGCCTGTTCTTGTGCTGTACTACATTCAAAGTTCTATGGAATGGACGGATGACATTTAGGGTCGGGATACATCTTCAGACTTTTGAAGGAGGGTCTTATAGAAACATATAAAATTCTTAAGGGATTGGACAGGCTAAAAATGGTCCCGATGTTGGGGGAGTCCAGAACCCGGGTTCAATCCCAACTACGGGTGTCTGTACAGAGTTTGTATGTTCTCCGCGAGACCTGCGTGGGGTTTCACCGAGATCTTCGGTTTTTCTCCCACACTCTGAAGACGAACATGTATGTCGGTTAATTGGCGTGGTAAATGTAGAAAATGTCCCTAGTGTGTGTAGGATAGTGTTAATATGCGGGGATCGTTGGTCGGCGCAGACCCGGTGGGTTGAAGGGCCTGTTTCCGCGCTGTATCTCTAAACTAAAAACTAAACTAAACCAGGGATCACAGTTTAAGAATGAGGGTTAGGACTGAGATGAGGAAAAACATTTTCACCCCGAGAGTTGTCAATCTGTGGAATTCTCTGCCACAGAAGGCAGTGGAGGCCAATTCACTGGATGTTTTCAAGAGAGAGTTAGATATACTTTAGCTCTTTAGGCTAACGGAATCAAGGGATATGGGGAGAAAGCAGGAACGGGGTACTGATTTTAGATGATCAGCTATGATCATATTGAATGGCGGTGCTGACTCGAATGGCCAAATGGCCTACTCCTGCACCTATTTTCTATGTTTCTATGGTCCTAACCCCGAAATATTAGCCATTTGTTCCCACCTAAAATGCCAACCAGCCTGCTTAGTTCCTCTAGTACTTTGTGTTTTGTTACGAATTCTTGCTGGTTGACAGCCAAGTCACTTGCTATGAAAACATAGAAAATATGTGCATGTGTTAATGACTCAAGTGCTATATAAACTCTACATGCAAAACAACATTTAAATTGAAATGACATTGAAGAGCTAAAGAATCCCCCCTTCCTCCACTCAACCCAATTGAAGAACAGATGGAAACCAGGATAAAATAATTGAGGCATTATAAACACATTCTCAGGTTCAGTGGCAATGGTTAATCAGCCAATGTTGCGGTTATAAATGATATGAATGCCTCACTGCAGATATAAAATGATACAAACTGGAGTCCATTCGGACCATTGTGGTCCTTCTAGCTCCTTCGTAAATCTATCCTTAACCTCACATCCCAAGTTGTACCCACTCAGCCTGCACTTAATTCCTCTTTCAGTGTTTATCCAATTCTGCTTTAAAATATACCTTCCATCATGCTTTCTGTACAGTAGATATCCGGCCTGGATAGAGTGGATAAGGAGAGGATGTTTCCACTAGGACCAGAGGCCATAGCCTCAGAATAAAAGGACGTCCCTTTAGAAAGGAGATGAGGGGGAATTTCTTTGGTCAGAGAGTGGCGAATCTGTGGAATTCATTGCCAGAGAAGGCTGTGGAGGCCAAGTCACTGGATATTTTTAAGGCGGAGATTGATAGATTCTTGATTAGTACGGATGTCAGGGGTTATGGGGAGAAGGCAGGAGAATGGGGTTTAGAGGTAGAGATACATCAGCCACGGTTGAATGGCGGAGTAGACTTGATAGGCCTCATGGCCTCATTCTGCTCCTATAACTTGTGAACTTTCAGGTCATCCATTCTAGCTTTTAACAACACTGCATTAAAGATGCTGCTGATATTAAAGAGTTTCTCCTGAATAATTGTAACAAAATCTCCTCTGTGTGTCAATGCAAGCCAACTACTGTTGGAGTTGACTTATGTTTGAACCAGAGCATGGCCCTGTGATTTAGACCAAATCATTGTACTCTAATCTCAAATGCACAAGGGGCCAAAAAATGAGTTTGGTGAGCAAGAGTCATATGCATACAAATGAGCACGTGGTGGTAAATCATGCAAAGCATTGTGAAGGTCACATTAGGAGGACAGTGTGTAGTTTTGGCCTTCATTCCATAGGAACCATATTGAGGAAGAATACAGAAGAGATTCACGAGGACATAGCTTTAATGGAGAGTAGAAAAGTGTAGCTATCCACATCATGTCTAGCTGTGTGTGTGCATATGAGTGTGTGTGTGTTTGTGTGTGTGTTAGGGGAAGCTAAATACACAGCTTTTGTGTATGAATGAGTGGGTGTAAGAGTATGTGTGCACATGTGCAGATGTGTCTAATCCTATGTGCCTGCATGTGTGTGTGTTAGGATTCAGGTGATATGCATGTTCTTGGATGCATGCACCTGAGTTCCTCCAGCAGTTTTGTGATTTGCTACGAATTGTCGCTGGTTGACCAAGCATATGTGCATCTGTTAATGACTCAAGAGCTATATAAACTGTACATGCATAAATACATTTAATAAGTTGAAGAGTTCAAGAATTTTCCCTTCCTCCAAACAACACAATTAACATGCACTACAAGGACTTGCACTTAACCAAATATGTGTAGACATACAAAATTTACACTCAGGAATACATGTGCGTACACACACACACACACACACACACACACACACACACACACACACACACACACACACACACACACATTCAGGAGTATGCACGTTCTTGCATGCGTGCACCTGGATGTGTGTGGTGTGTATGTGTGTATTCTTGTGTAAATTTGTATGCAAATGCCTATTTGGATTATGTGTATTTCCTTGTGTGTACATGTATGCTTATTTACATGCATGTGCTTATTTGTGTGCATGGCAGCTAAATACACAGCTTTTGTGTATGAATGAGTGGGTGTAAGAGTATGTGTGCATGTGTGCAGATGTATATAATCCTATGCGCCTGCATGTGTATGTGGTCACATATGTGTGTGTGTGTCTATTGGCATGAAGTGCTATTGATTTTCTGCATGCTGAGTGCTGCTTGCTCCAATGTGTCCTGTTTCTCCAGGTGAGTGCAAATGGCAACGTCCTGAAAAGTGAGATTGTTGGAAATGTAAAGCTGAAGGTTATACTCTCAGGAATGCCAGAACTACGGCTCGGACTGAATGATAAGGTTCTGTTCGAGATCTCTGGAAGTAAGTAGATATGGGCACACAAACAAATGAAATAGGAGCAGCAACATCCACTTGCTCATCAAGTATCTAACTGCACCTACATTCAAATGATTAAAAGACTGCTCTCATTGCTTTCAATTCCAAAGACCATGACCATGAGAAATAATTTTGCCTCATTTCTGTTCTAATTGAGCAATCCCTTATTTTTTGCAAAGGATGCCTAGTCCTTGATTCTTCCACACAACAAAATTCTCTCAATATTCATCCTGCTCAGATCCCTCAGGACTTTATATGTTTCAAATGTCTTCTCACTCTTCAACACAGCCCGATCCAATCATTAATCTGGTAATCCTTCTCGGAGCTACTTTCAATTTTAAGCAAAGGCATCTTTACTGTACAGAGTACTCCAGATGAAGCCTTAATAGTTTAGTGTAGAGTTACATCGTGGAAATAGGTCCTTTGGCCCACCGACCAGTGATCCTCGTGCACTAGCACCAGCGTACACAATGGGGACAGTTTATAACTTTCACCGAAGCTAATGATCCTACAAACCTGTACATCTCTGGAGTGTGGGAGGAAACCGGAGCACCCTGGCTAAACCCACGTGGTCATGGGGAGAACGTACAAACTCCGTACAGACAGCACCCATAGTCAGGATTGAACCCGGGTCTATGGCGCTGTAAGACAGCAACTCTACCACTGCGCCACCCTGCCATCCCACTAAAGTCCCATATAACTGAAGCATAACCTCCCTATTTTAGTAATCGGTTCCCCTGGTAGTACATTATAACCTTCTGTTAGCTTTCCTAATTACTCACTGCATCTACATGCCACGAATGAAACATTTCCCCAGATCTCTCAGCAATCTTTCTTTATTCTGTGCAAAAGCTTCCCTTAGTTTACCTACCAAAACGGATAATTTCATGATTTCACAATTTTTTTCCCCATTTTTTACATGTTTGGCTGTAGGAATTTTCTGCAGAGCATCCTTCACCATGTCAACAGTCTTAAAGAATAAATGAGCTTGGGAACACATCCCCAAAAAAGCAAAGAAAAACATGCAGATGCTGGAAGAAAAAAAAACTGGAAATATATGCTGATTTCTAACCTCTTGTCAGTTCTGATGAAATGTTTTCTAACTGAAACATCAGCACTTTTTCTCTCTCCATGGATGCTGCCTAACCTGCTGAGAGATTTGTGGGAAAAGTTCGGACGCACAGATGTGAATTGCATCTGCAAGTATCCAGTCCAATTTCCCAATTGGTCAACACAAGTAGAGAGGATGGTAACGAAGGTGTATGGCATACTTGCCTTTATAGGCCGAGGCATTGAGCCTAAACGTTGACAAGTCCTGTCGAAGCTTTAGAAAGCTTTTTTGTTAGGTCATATTTGGAGTGATGTGTGCAATTTTTGTCACCACATTACACAGAAAGGATGTGTTGGAGAGGATGTAGGAGATGTTCGCCCAGGATGTTGCCTATATTAATAGACAATAGGTGCAGGAGTAGGCCATTCAGCCTTTCGAGCCAGCATCACCATTCACCATGATCATGGCTGATCATCCACAATCAGTACCCCATTCCTGCTTTCTCCCCATATCCCTTGACTCCGCTATCATTAAGAGCTCTATCTAACTCTCAAGCATCCAGGGGAGTAGCCTCCACTGCCTTCTGAGGCAGAGAGTTCCTCAGTTTCACAACTCTCTGAGTGAAAAAGTTTTTCCTCACCTCCATTCTAAATGGCCTACCCCTTATTCTTAAACTGTGGCCCCTGGTTCGGGACTCCCCCAACATCGGGATCATGTTTCCTGCCTCCAGCATGTCCAATCCCTTAATAATCTTATATGTTTCAATAAGATCCCCTCTCATCCTAAATTCCAGAGTATACAAGCCCAGTCACTCCAGTCTTTCAACATACAACAGTCCTGCCATTCCGGGAATTACCCTTGTGAACCTACGCTGCACTCCCTCAATAGTAAGAATGTCCTTCCTCAAATTTGGAGACCAAAACTGCACACAATACTCCAGGTGTGGTCTCACTAGGGCCATGTACAACTGCAGAAGGACCTCTTTTTAAAGAGTATTATCAATGAGGAGAGGTTAGACAAGCTTGGATTATGTGCTCTGGAGTTTCTGATACCGAGGGGTGACCTGATAGAAGTATGTAAAATCATGAGAGGCATAGACAGGGTAGCTGGACATTCTCTTTTCCATAGGTTGGGAACTTTATATATTGGCGGGCAAAGGTTTATGGTAAGAGGGGGAAAGTTGAAAGGAGATTTGTAAAGGAAGAATTTTACACAGTAAGTGGTAGGAGCAGGAATATGTTGCCAAGAGAAATGGTGGAAATGGATACAATAATTTTAGACAAGCACATGAACAGGCTGGAAATGGGGGAATAGAGGTCATGTGCATGCAAATTTGAATTGTTTATATTGGCATCATGATCAACACAGACATCATGGGCTGAATGTTCCATTGCTGTACTGTTTTATGCTCTGTGTTACTTAACACAATTTCACCTGGAATTATGTACTAATTGTTTACTTCTCGTGAAATTAGGAGTGGATGGAGATGATTGTTTTCCAGTTCTATTTAAGATGATTTCCAGCCATTCCTCTCACAAAGGATGGTAACTTTTGAGAGGCATTCTCTGCCTACCTTGGCAGTTGTGGATGTGGACTCTGAAAGGCAAGGCTGAGATAGATTGGTTTTTGACTTGAAAGGAATCCAACATCCCTGGGAAACAGGAAGGAAAGGAGAAGTTGAGACCAAAGCAGACGAATCATGATCTGATTAAGTAATGGAGCAAACTCTACAGCTACATCGCCTACCACTGCAATTTGTTACATTTTTGTGTTATGAACCTTGCAGGTTTGTTTTTGGATTACTATCTCGCACTTGGGATCAACATCATAGCTCAACATAACACTTGATGATCGTTTGACTGCACTGGGCCTCTACTCGCTGGAGTTTAGAAGGGTGAAGGGGAGCCTCATTGAAATTTACCAAATAGTGAAAGGTTTGAATAGAGTAGAAGTGGAAAGGATGTTTCCACTAGTGGGAGAGTCTAGGACTAGAGATCGCAGCCTCAGAATTAAAGGACATTCCTTTTGGAAGGAAATGAGGAGGAATCTGTGGAATTCATTGCCACAGGCGACCATGGAGGCCAAATCAATGGATATTTTTAGGGTTGAGATTAATATCAGGGATATGGGGAGAAGGCAGGAGAATGGGGTTAGGAGGGAGAGATAGATCAGCCTTGGTTGAATGGCGGAAAAGACTTGATGGGCCGAATGGGCAAATCCGGCTCTGACGACGTATGAACTTATGAATATAAAATGCTGATTGAAGACTGCACGTGTTCTAGGAACAAAATAATCCAGCTCACTGTCTCCCAGACACTGACCTGATGTGGGATCATTCTGGAGAACGAGCTTTGTTCAGCATAAAGCTGCAACACTAACCATTCTCCATTTCACTAGCAGCAATTGTGACTCCTCGGTGACTTCACTTCACAAGAGCTTTAGCTCAGCGTCTCCAACTATCAGCATGCTTCTTTTTTTATTCACATTAGGGGACAAGAGTAAATCTGTGGAACTGGAGGATGTAAAGTTTCATCAGTGTGTTCGTCTATCCCGCTTTGAAAACGATCGAACTATATCCTTCATTCCTCCCGATGGGGAGTTTGAACTCATGTCCTACCGGCTTTACACTCAGGTGCGTAACATGCCCAGAGTAGCTCCAGGGCACATGTACAGTCGGGTACGAAACGTATTCAGAATTAACTGGCAAACAATACCTCAGTCTTAAAGAATACAGCACACAGCTCACAAGTCTCAGTCTGAAGAAGGGTCTCGACCCGTAATGTCACCTTTTCCTTTGCTCCAGAGAAGCTGCTTGGCCCACTGAGTTACTCCAGCATTTTGTGTCTATACACAGCCTGTGTATACCTGTGCACGCAGAGGCTGAGTTCCAAGCTGTTGTCGATTCATTCACCATAGCATACAATAGACTCCAAATTCGTAAACTAGACATTTTGAACTCTGAGCGCCTTCAGGGCAGAAAATACCTAGATTTCCTGAAAAGCCACAGCATCCGGACTCTCATATAGAATCCCTGGACTTTGATCACTTAAACTGGAGAAGGAACATCCAAGATCACACTGAGAACCTTGGGCGTCTTAGTGTATACCATGCAAAATCCCGATTAAAAATGCCTGAATGAGCACAAAACGTTCCAGCCAACGCACCTGCCCACCCCATGAAGCATCTTCTACCTGTCCTGGGTAAGGTTCATAGAATCTACATAGGAAACAGCCAATCTTGAGACCGACACTGTCCAGAGCAAGAAGAGACTGAAGTATTAACGTAGCACTTGAGTTTATTACATATTCAGAAGTAGTAATGCCAAATGTACGCTCAACTAACTGATAAATCCATAGGCTTATTTTAGTTTGGTTTAGAGATACAGCATGGAAACAGGCCCTTCAGCCGATCAGTGATCCCCACACATTAACACTATCCTACAAACACTAGGGATAATTTACAATTACACCAAGCCAATTCATTCATTCATTCATTCATTCATTCATTCATTCATTCATTCTATTAACCTACAAACCAGTACCTCTTTGGAGCGTGGGAGGAAACCGGAGATCTCGGAGAAAACCCACGCAGGTCATAAGGAGAATGTACATACTCTGTACTGGCAGCATCCATAGATGGGATCGAACCCGGGTCTCTGGCACTGTAATGCGGCACGGTGGCGCAGCGGTAGAGTTGCTGCCTTACAGCGAATGCAGCGTCAGACACTCGGGTTCGATCCCGACTACGGGTGCTGTACTGTACGGAGTTTGTACGTTCTCCCCGTGACCTGCGTGGGTTTTCTCCGAGATCTTCGGTTTCCTCCCACACTCCAAAGACGTACAGGTTTGTAGGTTAATTGGCTGGGCAAATGTAAAAATTGTCCCTAGTGGGTGTAGGATAGTGTTAATATGCGGGGATCGCTGGGCCGCGCGGACCTGGTGGGCCGAAGGGCCTGTTTCTGCGCTGTATCTCTAAATCTGAAAAAAAATCTAAAACTCAACCTGGCAACGTAGGAGATAATGGGCAAAGCATTGGCAAGATAATGCATGCATATATCTACACACTGCTCTAGCAGTGGCACTGGCTAATCTTTTGAAATTGAAGCTCGCATTGAGATATCTGTACTTTCAGAGTGGAAATATGTTTGGTATATTTCTCAGTTTCCTCATTCATTGTTATTAGTGAACGTTAGTTATCTTTGAAATCATTATAAAATGCCACACGCATAGATATTGTTGCAATATTTATTTTGCAGGTAAAGCCCTTGATTTGGATTGAGTCAGCAATTGAGAAATACTCGCACAGTCGGGTGGAGATTATGGTAAAGGTAAGAGTGGAACTAACTCCAGCTAAGATTAAAATGTTGATCATGGGGCGTTATTAAGTTTCTCCGCAGAAGCTGGTTCTTGGTGGTATGTTCTAAAGGGCCATATTTCCCAATGAGGGTGTGGGTCCGTTAATCTTGTTTTGGTACGAAGTTTGTGCCTTTGTTTCTATTCCTAGCTTTCTCCCCTTCCATTATCCCATTCCACTTCTAGGGTTTCATCCCTTAGTTCCTGATAGAAATGGCCAAACTGATACAGTGGCCCCACAGATCCCAGCAAAGAGAACACAGTGTGATTTTGGAATACAAATGCAAACCAAGTACTAGCACTAGAAGGAGTTTATCCTTCCTCTCAATCCTATTTGGCACATTAGAGGCAGGAAACATGTTCCCTATGTTGGGGGAGTCCAGAACAAGGGGCCACAGTTTAAGAATAAGGGGTAGGCCATTTAGAACGGAGATGAGGAAGAACTTTTTCAGTCAGAGAGTGGTGAAGGTGTGAAATTCTCTGCCTCAGAAGGCAGTGGAGGCCAGTTCGTTGGATACTTTCAAGAGAGAGCTGGATAGAGCTCTTAAGGATAGCGGAGTGAGGGGGTATGGGGAGAAGGCAGGAACGGGGTACTGATTGAGAGTGATCAGCCATGATCGCATTGAATGGCGGTGCTGGCTCGAAGGGCTGAATGGCCTACTCCTGCACCTATTGTCTATTGTGTATTGTCTATTGCAAAGGGCAATAAAATAATTGAGTAAGAGATGGAATGTAGCATACCTGAAGGTCAAAGTGTAACACACAGGATTGTTGTCGGTCCACTGTTATTCAATCGGCGGTGAACAGGAGAAAAATAACATGCTGTGATGGAACACACAGTATCTTGACTGAAGGGCATATTTCTTGAATTGTGACTATTTCCCATGAAGAAAATAAGATCACCTATTGAGCAAGTTAGCATTTAGGAATAGCATTTATGTGAATGGCTCTAAGTCAGGAATGGAGGGTGTTCACTTATATCCAAAGTATAACCGTACATCGGGTTTTATAATTTCAATATACCAAATGTTATTGAGCTTATACCAAAGGTTGAAGCAACGATACCTGGGATTCTCAAGTTAAATATATCAATTTACTGTGCATGTTCAAAAATGGTGTAATATATTTAAGCTAAATCTTTTTATTTAACTTATTGTTAATTTTGTTCTGTGTGTGTGCACGTGTTTGTGCACACATGTGCACGCGCGCGCATGTGCGCGTTATGACTGGGTGTGTGTGTGTGTGTGTGGGCCTGTGTGTGTGTGTGGGCCTGTGTGTGTGTGTGGGCCTGTGTGTGTGTGTGGGCCTGTGTGTGTGTGTGGGCCTGTGTGTGTGTGTGGGCCTGTGTGTGTGTGTGGGCCTGTGTGTGTGTGTGGGCCTGTGTGTGTGTGGGCCTGTGTGTGTGTGTGTGTGTGTGTGCATCTGTGTGTATGGCTGTGTGTGTGTCTGGATGGGTGTGTGTGTGTGTATATCTGGGTGCATTTTAAATGTAAAGATTCTTATTAATCCTCCATCCTTTTTGTTGAATGTGTTCCTGCCACATATCTATTATTTCTGCTTGTTTGCTTGTTACCTTAATTTTCATAACTTAAACACTGATACTTATTCAAATTCAGGCCAAGAGTCAGTTTAAGCACCGTTCCACCGCAAACAACGTCGAGATTGTTGTGCCAGTTCCCAGTGATGCTGACTCACCAAAATTCAAGACTAGCACCGGCACTGCGAAGTGGTTGCCAGAGAAGAATGTCATCATCTGGTCAATCAAGTCTTTCCCTGTGAGTAATGGGGACGAGTCAAAATAATGGTAGCACAGTGGTGCAGCAGACAAGAACTGTTGGAGTGCCCTTCCCTCGCCCACTGCTGTGGTTAGACTGGGAAAAGTGATGCAGTAAACGCCTCTGATGCGTTGGGTTAGACAGTCCATGCATTAGATTTGGTGAAATTCTTTGGATAGTTTTCTGTGACTACAACTAGGCTAATTTTCTGTCATTATTCATGAAGTGTCATTTTCGGAATTATTTGAATTATCGGTTCTGCAGTTGGAAAATAGTTATATAATTTTAAAAAATGATTTCAGTGTTTAATTTTATGTCTATCCAGGGATGTTCCAGACCACCTTATATCCAATGAAGTATATCTGAAGGCCAGTCCATATAGTAGTAAATGCAATGTGGCAGACAATTTGCATCTGGAAACCTCTCGACAAACAATACATGATTACAATCGAGCCATTTACAGTGTATAGATACATGCTAAGGGAATAACATTTAGTGCAAGGTAAAGCCAGCAAACTCCGATCAATGATAGTCCGAGGATCACCAATGAGGTAAATCGTAGTTCGGGACTACACAACGAGAGAGCAATCCTGAACTACTATCTACCTCATTGGTGACCCTCGGACTATCCTTGATCAGACTTTGCTGGCTATACCTTGCACTAAACGTCATTCCCTTATCATGTATCTTTACACAGTAAATGGCTCGATTGTAATCATGTATTGTCTTTCCGCTGACTGGATAGCACAAAGCAAAAGCTTTTCATTGTACCTCAGCACATTGGACAATAAATTAAACTAAACTGAGATAATGACCAGGATATCTGTTTTAATTTTGTTGATATATATTGACAAATTCGTTAATATTACATTAAGATACAAATGCTATATAATGATAATATACAATACAATATTAATAATATCAATACTGATATTATATAATGACATTATATAATATTCACAACATTTATATATTAAGGTCAAATATTATATAATAACTTTATATAACATTCGTATAAATAATGTTATATCGACAATAGCATTTGTCAATATAACGTTACATGGGCAAATGTTATATCTTAACAAAAGGAGGTTGAGTTTTATCATTTTGACAGTTTTGTTCATTGGGTTGCTCAGCCAGTACACACTGACTCACTGTCACATGAATAAAAAACACCCTGGCATCTGCCAAAGATTAGGTAGTAACACAAGATAATCTCTGGTGCATAACGGCCCTTGTTAGCTTGGAGGAGAACAAACAATTATATATTACGGTAGAGAGCCCTCCCGCTCCTCTTCAAAATGGTGCCATGGGATCACTTGAATCGCCACAAGAGGTTTTGGTTTGGAGATACAGCATGAGCGGCACGGTAGCGCAGCGGTAGAGTTGCTGCTTTACAGCGAATGCAGCGCCGGAGACTCAGGTTCGATCCTGACTACGGGTGCTGCACTGTAAGGAGTTTGTACGTTCTCCCCGTGACCTGCGTGGGTTTTCTCCGAGATCTTCGGTTTCCTCCCACACTCCAAAGACGTACAGGTATGTAGGTTAATTGGCTGGGTAAATGTAAAAATTGTCCCTAGTGGGTGTAGGATTGTGTTAATGTACGGGGATCGTTGGGCGGCACGGACTTGGAGGGCCGAAAAGGCCTGTTTCCGGCTGTATATATATGATATGATATGATATGATATGAAAACAGGCCCTTTGGCCCACCGAGTCCATGCTGACCATTGAACACTCATTCGCACTAGCTCTACGTAATTCCACTTTCTCATCCTTTCCTTTCAAACCCGAGGCAATTTTAAAAAAGCCGATTGACCTACACGCCTTTGGAATGTGGGTGGAAACCAGTGCACATGGAGGAAACCCACGTGGTCACAGTGAGAAGGTGCAAAGTCTACACAGACAACAACACCTGAGGTCAGGATTGAACCCAGGTCTCTGGCGCTGTGAGGCAGCAGCTCTACCATCTGTGCCACTGTGCCACCTCTGGGGTCAGTTGTGGTTTCAGCTTAATGTCTCGCCCAAGAAAAACCACCAACTATGCACGCGTTCCCTCAACACTACATCGGAGTGCCCGTCTAGGTATTTGTGCTGAAGCACTTCCACTCCAGTAGTGCTTTAAATAGGTCTAATGAATATGAAATGTATTCCACATTTGTCAGCAGTGCTATGTTCTCCGATTTTGCAGGTTTGCTTTATTAAACCCTTGGACCCATTCCTGCCCTTGATTTAGTTTATTCACAAAATGCTGGAGTAACTCAGCAGGTCAGGCAGCATCTCGGGAGAGAAGGAATGAGTGACGTTTTGGGTCGAGACCCTTCTTCAGACTGATGTCGGGGGTGGGACAAAGGAAGGATATAGGTGGAGACAAGAAGATAGAGGGAGATCTGGGAAGGAGGAGGGGAAGGGAGGGACAGAGGAGCTATCTGAAGTTGGAGAAGTCGACGTTCATACCACCGGGCCGCAAACTGCCCAGGCGAAATATGAGGTGCTGCTCCTCCAATTTCCGCCGTTTACTTTAGCTATACAGCGTGGAAACAGGCCCTTCTGCCCACTGCAACCACGCCAACCATCAACCTCCCAAACACTAGTTCTATGTCTTACACACTAGGAGCGACATAAAAGTCAATTAACCCACAAACCCGCACGTCTTTGGAATGTGAGAGGAAATCGGAGCTCCCAGAGAAAACCCATGCGGTCACAGGGAGGGCGAGCAATCTCTGCACAGACGGCACCTGAAGTCAGGATCAAACCCGGGTCTCTGTCGCTGCGATGCAGAAGCCCTACCGCTGCGCCACTGTTCTGCCCTATGGTCATCATTGCCTGTTTCCGTTCTTTTCAGGGTGGTAAGGAATACTTGATGCGGGCTCACTTTGGTCTCCCAAGTGTTGAGGGTGAGGAGCAGGAGGGGAAGCCGCCCATCACCATCAATTTTGAAATTCCATACTTCACTGTCTCTGGAATTCAGGTCAGTACCACTGTACGTCGGTACAGGTGACAATAAACTCAACTGAACTGGATATTTCATTAAAGGAGGAAAGCTGGAATTTCCAATCGCATTTTGGTTTTCTTGTTTCCCGGTGCTTTCCCAAGTTAATTTGAATGTTCTGTGTTAGTTTCGAAATAGCGGGAAGTTTACTCAGGCTACGTTCGGCCTACCTTGTGATCTGACCGACTCTATCACTGAGTATAAGAAGATAACTGCAGATGCTGGTACAAATCGAAGGTATTTATTCACAAAATGCTGGAGTAACTCAGCAGGTCAGGCAGCATCTCGGGAGAGAGGGAATGGGTGATGTTTCGGGTCGAGACCCTTCTTCAGTCTGAAGAAGGGTCTCAACCCGAAACGTCACCCATTCCCTCTCTCCCGAGATGCTGCCTGACCTGCTGAGTCACTCCAGCATTTTGTGAATAAATACCTTCGACTCGATCACTGAGTTCTATTTCTATACCTTTTCCAATCAACACCCCCATTGCTCCCTCCCACCCAGCCAAATACAATGGACGCTGTCTGCTAACTCTTGACTGTTGAACAGCCTGTCAACTTGTCTGGGTGCCAGACGGGAAATATATTTTTTTTTAAATGACGGCCACCAAATTTCTGCGACTGCCAGATATGTTTCTCCACCTCCCTGCTACCCCTACTTGTAATATTGGGGAATTTTACCAAAGTAAATGGGCTTCCATTTTTCCAACCCCAAACAAGGCATCAGACGAATCCCTGTGTCAGGAATCATTCAGCGCTGGTACCGCGAATAATGTCATGGGATAGTCGGACAGACACGTGGTACATGAGATCTGGGAAATGGCGGGATTAGTTTTCCCTTGCACAGAGTCAACAAGGACTCAATGGGCCAATTGATCCCCTTCCACGGTGCAATGATTTAATGAAATCAGAATTTAGTTGATGGATTATTTTTTTTTTTAACTTGAATAGTAACGCTGACAAGATAGGATTGGCCTTCCCCAATGCTGTGCTGACTTACTACAAGAAACTATGCTCACAGTCACAGCTTGCAACTGTGTCCTTGTTCTTCGCTGGAAGCATCATCTCCATCCCAAGCAAACCTTCTTGGCTTGCTGAGAAGGACTTGAGCTTTTATTGTTTAACTGAAATAACAAAACAAAAAAATGTTGGGATGGGTTTTTCATGATTGGGCAATGAATTCAGCAATTGCACAATTCCCATTTTTGTTCAGAGACACAACAAGCTGCAGATGCTGGAACCTTGAGTTAAAGACGAAGTGCTGGAGTAACTCAGCGGGTCAGGCTGCATCTCTGGAGAACATGGCTAGGCGACGTTTCAGGTCGGGGCCCTTCTTCAGACTCTGAGCTGCCTGACCCGCTGAGTTACCCCAGTACTTAGTATGTTGAGAATGATATGTTTGGAAGATGTTTGGGAAAACTCATCACCTGCGTGTTTATTTTCACTAGGTGCGCTATCTGAAAATCATTGAGAAGAGTGGTTATCAAGCTCTCCCCTGGGTCCGTTACATTACTCAGAGTGGAGGTAAGCAACGCAGCATAGAAATATAGAAGAGAGGTGCAGGCGTAGGCCATTCGGCCCTTCGAGCTAGCACCGCCATGCAATAAGATCATGGCTGATCATCCAAAATTAGTACCCCGTTCCAGCTTTCTCCCCATACCCCTTGATTCCGTTAGCCCTAAGAGCTCTATCTAACTCTCTTGAATACATCCAATGAATTGGCCTCCACTGCCTTCTGTGGCAGAGAATTCCGCAGATTCACACCTCTCCGGGTGAAAACATTTTTCCTCATCTCATCTCAGTCCTAAATGGCCTACCCCTTATTCTTAAACCGTGACCCCCGGTTCTGGACTCCCCCAACATCGGGAATTTTTTTTCCTGCATCTAGCCTGTCCAATCCCTTAAGAATTTGATATGTTTCTATCAGATCCCCTCTCATCCTTCTAAATACCAGTGAATATAACCCCTGGTCGATCCATTTTTTGCAAAATGCAGAAGACCAAAAGTTTTATTCTATGCCGTTAATTATTATGATTCTTAGAATCAATACGCATTATTACTATTTCCTAGCTTTCAGATTTAGCTCGTGTCCTTTTTTCATGGCTGAATGCCAATTTTCCTGGATAATATTTTAGCAGAATCTATCAAATTTATCACCACATTCGTAGAGGCTCCAGGACAATGTTGGAGAACTGGCATTTCCCTGTATATTTTTTTCCAAACTTGAATGTACAATCCTTTTTTTAATGGCCACAAAAACCAGTGGGCCAATTGCGATAGTAATGAACTATCCAAATGAAAGCAATTTTGGCAGCTGTCTAGTGTAAAACACATCAGAGACTACCCTTGCACACATGCATGGCTCTAACCAAGATCAAACTAAATAGCCTGATGAATGTGTGTACTTTATACCATAAACAACCCAAGTGCTGGTTACTTAGCAACTCTGCGAGTAAGTAGGAAGCATTGGATTACAGAGAGAGATCATATCCGCTCAAACCGGAAACAAATTCGTACCCAGATAGTATAAAAAGGAAAATATGCAGCTGAAAATGTAGAGTGAATGGTAAGAGTTTTAACAACCCAATTGATAGGAGATCTGAAAGGGAGATGTTGATAAAACATTAAGGTTTTTACTAGACCAAGTGGACCCGTTAGGCCCAAACCTCTCCTGCATTGGTGCAGCACCCTCTCCTCCCCCACTTCCCCCTTCACTCTCCCCCCACTCCCCTCCCCCTTACCTTCACTCTCCCCCTCCACCCCTCCCTCCATCCCCCTCCCCCTCACCTCTCCCCTCCCCCTCCCTGCACCCCCTCCCTTCACCCCCCCTTTGCCTCCCCCTCCCCTCCCCTTCCCCTCCCCCCACACCATCCACCTCAACCCCCCTTATCCCCCCTTCCCCCTCCCTCCACCCCTCCCTTGACCCCGCACTCCATCCCCCTCAACCCCCCTTATCCCCTCTCCCTCCTCCTCCCCTCCCTCCCTCCTTCCCCTCCTCCCTCCCTCTCTCCCTCCCTCCCTCCCCTCCATCCCCCACCCTCCCTCCCCCACTCCCCTCCCCCACTCCCTCCCTCCCTAGGAGATAGATTTAAACTTTAAAATGTGAATAACTTTAAAAATATAACACCGATTTCATTGAAACTTCTTCCATTAGCACCAAAGGGGCGACTGTGAGTAAGGTGGGCCTAAAATTGTCACGCTATTATGTACCATTTTGGCCGTGGTTCAGGAACAAACAAACAAGAGTTTTAGTATATAGATGCAAGTGCACATCTCCGGAAGAGAATGGTTTCAGAGGGGAGAGTTTGCTTTAAACCATTTCATTGTGACTTGTAGTTAGCTTGTTCCTGTTTTTTTAATATCTCTGTGTTGTGTTCCAGATTATCAACTGCGCACCAATTAATAGGGACACTGCGATCCAGCGGGATTCCTGAGTTGGAAGGACATGATTTGTGATCGGTAAAGAAGGGGAAAATGATGACCAAAATCCAAATCCACAAGACTTCAGGATCACGGATTATGGGTGTCACATAGCGGAAGTGTTCAAACAGAGCTCCTACCAACCAGATAGGAAAATGTGACTCTTACTGACGTAGCGTTTCTTTGTAGCCTCTCTCTGAATGAGTGTTAGGTTTCTACCTTCATTTCTGCTCCTTCCTGGTTTTGCTGCTATCTGGATACAGTCAGCTGAAGGCCACATCCAGGGTACTTGCTGATCTCTGTTGAGCTTTCTGACATACTTCAAATGTTCTGACACGTTCAAACATTACCACCACACAAATATTGGCGTGAGAAATGCCCTGGAGGGGTGATGAAGGAGATAAAGATTTTATTTCCTTTTCCTGGATCAGGTAGAATAATGGGTACTTTCCTGATCTAGAACTGGAGGGCTGGACCATTGGTTCTGGAGACGCAGGTTCAAATTCCACCATGACAACCGGGGAATTTAACTTCAAGTAATTAAACGAATCTGGAATAAAAATCTAGTTGCAATGATCACTACTGGATTTTAGCAAAAGAAAAAAGCACCTAGTTGTCTAATAGAACAATGCAAATAGTTTCCGATTGCTTTAGCAGTGAGTCATCACAAGGATGATGGGTTGAACGACTGCCTTCTGTATTGTAGGTCACTCAGCATAACTTTGATAAGTGCCAGTTGTCACAGTCAGGTTTAATGGTTGGAGCAAATATCACGGGAGAAAATCTGGAACTTGAAGTTTGAACAGCAGCAATTGGAGTTCCTTTTGTAGTAATGCCTGTGTGTCCTGTAACCAAGGAACCTTCTACACATTGCTATAAGTAGAGTGCAGCGTAGTAGGTGCTGTTCCTCCAGTTTGCACTGGGCCTAGGCTACCAATAGGACATCTATTGTTATCGGACGGAGTATAAACGCAGGTTTTAGATAAGGCCCTCACACACAGCAGAGGACGATAGACTACCTCTAATCCCACCACTCATTTAGGCTGGAATTGAATTCTGCCAGCAACTCCTGATTATTAAGTTGATCCATTCTTTACCTCAACCCGGTGAAAAGATTTTGAGTTGTATTTTGTTTTCCTTCTGCTTTCCCAGATTAGTGTTGAGAACTGAGGTTGAATTTAGTCCCTGCCATTTATTCCTCCTTGCCCATGGATTTCCAGTAGTGTTTTGCTCTGAAGCACATCACAACGTTTCTTTGGTTCAGCCTCCTCTGCCAGGGTTCTGGACCAGGGGGTATAAACGCGACTCCTTAAATGAATTATTTGAAGGATCCACAACAGCAGTGTAGATTCTGAATTGGCATGGAGCAATTAGAAAAGTATATTCAAGGTCATTTCAGGTACAGAAAATAGAAAGGCAGAACACTGTTAAATAGTGAAAGATTGAAGTTATGTTAATGTTTACAGGGATCTGGTGTCCTTGGGCACACAGTAAAAGTTAACATGCAGGTTTAGCCAGTAATTAGGAAGGCAAATGACCTTCATTGCAAGAGGATTTGGGATTAAGGGTATGGATGCTTCATTCTCATTACATCCAAGGTCTGAAGAAGGTCCCCACCAGAAACGTCACCCATCAATGTTCTCCAGAGATGCTGCCTGACCCTTACTCCAGGACTTTCTGTCCACATCTAGTATCTCGTCTCCCCACCAAAGGATAAACTTGATTCTGAGGGAGAGAGGCAGAGATTCACCAGCTTTATTTTTGGAATAAACCAGAACCAGGGGTCACAGTTTAGGAATAAGGGGTAGGCCATTTAGAACGGAGATGAGGAAAAACGTTTTTACTCAGAGAGTTGTGAATCTGTGGAATTCTCTGCCTCAGAAGGCAGTGGAGGCCAATTCTCTGGATGCTTTCAAGAGAGATTTAGATACAGTTCTTAAAGATAGCAGAGTCAAGGGATGTGGGGAGAAGGCAGGAACGGGGTACTGATTGTGAATGATCAGCCATGATCACAGTGAATGGCGGTGCTGGCTCGAAGGGCTAAATGGCCTACTCCTGCACCTATTGTCTATTGGCTTGGCATTAGTTAACTAGTAGGTACGCAAAGTGCTGGGGTAACTAAGCAGGTCAGGCAGCATCTCTGGAGTACTTGGATAGGTGACGTTTCGGTTCAAGACTCTTCTCCAGTCTGAAGAAGGGTATCGACCCAAAATGTCAGTGTGAAGAAGGATCTCAACGTGAATCACCACCTACCCATGTTCTCCAGAGATGCTGCTTGACCTGCTGAGTTACAACACTTTGGATGCTTGTGTGTATTGACCAGCATCTGCGGTTCTTTTTTTCTGCATTACTGAGCCAGTACTCTACTGGATTTAGAAGGATAAAATGTGATCTCATGAAACGCATTCACATTGTGTTTGATATCTTAATTGTGCAGTTTGATGTTTCTTTGGATGTCCGGAATGTTGGCCCATGGTATAAGTGATCAGTCATTCAGAGCAATCATGTGAAGACCAGTCCTGATGCAGGGCCTCAACCCACAATGCTGACCATACTTCTGCCACCATGGATGTTGCCTGACCCACTGATTTCCTCCAGCAACTTGTTCATCACTCCAGGTTCCACCATTTGCAGTCTCTTGTGTCTCCAGTCATGTGAAGAAATGTCTTCACCAGAAGGCAGTGAATCTTTAGAGTTCTCTGCCCCAAGAAGGTGCTGACGTTCTGGCACTGAGTATCATCAAGCCAGAGGTCAACATATGTTTAGATGTTAAAAGAATCAAGGGAAATTAGGGGAACACAGGAAGGTGGTGCTGAGGTCAAACGTCAGCCAGGATCCTATAGATGGACGGAGTGAGCAATTGTGGGCATCATATCTGAGGAAGGATGTGCTAGCTCTGGAGAGGGTCCAGAGGAGGTTTACAATAATGATCCCAGGAATGGGTAGGTTAACCTATGATGAGCATTTGTCAACATTGGGCCTGTACTCGCTGAAGTTTGGGGGGGGGGGGGGGGGGGGGGGCTCATTGAAACATACAGAATGGTGAAAGGCTTGGATAGGATGGATGTGGGGAGGATGTTTCCAACAGTGGGAGAGTCTAGGACTAGAGGTCAGAATTAAAGGACATTCTTTTAGGAAGGGGAGATAAGGAGAAATGTCTTCAGTCAGAGGGTGGTGAATCTGTGGAATTCTTTGCCACAGAAGGTTGTGGAGGCTTTTAGTGGATATTTATAAGGCAGAGATAGATTCTTGATTAGTACAGGTGTCAGAGGTTATGGAGAGAAGGCAGGAGAATGGGGTTAGGAGGGAGAGATAGATCAGCCATGATTGAATGGCGGAATAGACTTGATGGGCCAAATGGTCTAATTCTACTCCTGTTCCTTATGACCTTATTAGCGATTTAAGGACTTTATGGCCCATACCTGAATCTGTTTCCGTTATTGTTATCTTTACAGTCTGAGGGCATAAGGCCCCACTCTTTCAGTTCCAGGGAGTTTTTGTAGAAGCATCGGTTGAGCTAATCGTCGATTTAAGCCAGAATGGAGAAGCCATAATATTTCCGAGTAGATTTAGTGAGCATCCATTGCCTAAAGCACGACGTTCAATGATTTTCAATTGACACGTCAAGCGCTATAAGAATTTTGTGCATTTCAATGAGATCACCTTTTATTGTTCTCAATTCAGTGGTGCATCGGCTCTAACTCCAGGTCAAGAGTCAACCTGGTGAAACTTTGCTGCTCTCCATCAATTGCAGGTTTATCCTTTGGTGGGGAGATGAGGCCTGAGATGTGAATTTACTGGGGCACAATGTAATTACAGTGAGACATCCCTAACCTTCTTCCCAAATCCTCTTGCAGTAAAAGTCAATGCATCATTTACTTCCCTAATTATTGGCTGAGCCTGCACGTTAACTTTTAGCGCGTGAGTCTCTGATTGAGACACTGGGAAAGGGAAGACTCTGAAAACGTAGGGCTACCCAGCCAAGAACCTTTGATGACTGTGTATAATGGGGCAGATGGACCCACTGGAACTTGCTGTC
The DNA here is from genome assembly GCF_053455715.1 of Rhinoraja longicauda. Taxonomy (NCBI): domain Eukaryota; kingdom Metazoa; phylum Chordata; class Chondrichthyes; order Rajiformes; family Arhynchobatidae; genus Rhinoraja; species Rhinoraja longicauda. The sequence continues at coordinate 14,522,013 of NC_135963.1, read as the reverse complement.
TAATCATTCTTTAATAAAGCCCAGTGCTGTAACCTTAATGAACAAAATCCGGTCCGTTGTGTTCTGAATAAGATTGGCTGCTTCAGGTTTAACAGGTATAAAAATATTGGAGGTAGGGTTAAATGCCTGTTTGACTGGGTTAAATAGGTTTGTTTAGAGATACAGCCGGGGAAACAAGCCATTCGGCCCCTCCGGGTCCGCAATGACCAGCGATCCCTGGACATTAACACTATCCCACACACACACACTAGGGACAATTTACCTTTATACCAAGCCAATAACCCTACAAACCTGTACGTCTTTGGAGTGTGGGAGGAAACTGAAGATCTCGGAGAAAACCCCACGCAGGTGATGGGGAGAACGTACAAACTCTCAGTACAGTACAGCACCCGTAGTCGGGATCGAACCCGGGTCTCCTGCACTGTAAGCACTGTAAGGTAGCTACTCAACTGTTGCGCCACCATGCCGCCCTGGATTAGAGATACAGCTTGGAAACAAGCCCTTTGGCCCACCGACCGAGTCCTTACCGACCATTGATCACCCATTCACCCTAGTTCGATGTTATCACACTTTTGTGTTCACTCCCTACACGTTAGAGGTAATTTACAGAGGCCAATTAATCTACAAACCCACATGTCTTTGGGATGTGGGAGGAAATGGGAACACCTGGAATAAAAGCCATGGGGTTTCAGAGAGAACGTGCAAACTTCCACATGGACAGCACGCAAGGTCAGGATCGAACCCGGGTCTCTGACACTGTGTGGCAGCGGCTCTGCCAGTTGAGCCACTGTGCGAGAATAGTTCTATGTTGGAAGTCTTGCGGTGAAATCTCCAGACATGTATTCATGATTTGTGCAATATTCCACCACACCCTTCCAAAAGAATTTCCCGCATTCATTACATATTGAAAATGACAATAGACTACATTTTGGGGAGCACAGCGGTTGAGTTGCTGCCTTATGGCACCAGAGACCCGGGTTCGATCCTGACTACGGGTGCTGTCTGTACGGAGTTTGTCCATTGTCCCTGTGACCTGCATGGGTTTTCACAGTGTGTTCCGGTTTCCTCCCACACTCCAAAGATGTACAGGTTTGTAGATTGATTGGCTTTGGTAAAATTGTAAATTGTCCCCAGTGTGTGTAGGACAGTGCTAGTATGTGGCTGTCGCTGGTCGGTGCGGACCCGGTGGGCCAAAGGGCCTGTTTCCGCGCTGTATCTCTAAACTAAACTAAAGTTTTAAAGGGCAGTGAACATACAAATGTGTTATATGAGAAATATATCCAGCTCCTAGCAGCAAGCAGAAGCATTTGTTCACACGTGTCAGGGGTAGTTCACTCCACGGTACTTGTCACTGAGTCCAGAAGTTGGGGTTCGTGGGCTTAGCAGACCCTCCAGTTCTGGTTTCGAATGATTTTAAATCGTTGCCCCTTAATTGAAGGTTTCTATTCCATGATACCATTTTGAGCCGTTGGAACCTGATCCCATAGTGTTCTGGCTGATACTTATCTCTAAACCAACATTATAAAACAGATTGATGACACAGTGCTGGAATGACTCAGCAGAACAGTCTCTGGAGAACACGGATAGGTGACCTTTTGGGTTGGGACCCTTTCTTTAGTCAGAACCATCTGCCTATCAAAAAACCGCCTCAATTGTAACCACCCATCACTCACCAGGCTTTGTCCTGGCCCTCTATTCCAACTTTCTCTCCCCCCCCCCCACCCACCACAACCAGTCTGAAAGAGTCCTGACCCGAAGCGTCACCTATCCCTGTTCTCCAGGGCTGTTGCCTGACCTGCTGAGTTATTCCAGCACTTTGCGTCTTCTTTTGTAAACCAGCACCTGCACTTCCTTGTTTCTACCTCTTGTAAAGCAGATTCATCTGACTGTCAGCGCTTTGGTGTTTGTGGATGCTCTTGCTCAAGTTGGCAGCTGTGTTTCCTACCCTGCAGCTGTGATACACTTCAAAAGTAGGTTATGAAGGGCTTTGAGATGATCGAAACTGTAAAATGTGCATTGGAAGTGCAGGGGAGCTGAATTCCAAGGCTGAGTACCTCGCACTTGGAAGCCTTCTGGCACCTAGTGTAGGAGATGGAGCTGAGATACCTGCTGTGTTCTCAAAACAATTAAAACAAAGAGGCCCCCTGGAGAGTGAAGCTGTTGACATGCTTGGGGAGAGCTCAGTTATTGCTGCACCTTAGTGTCAGTCAGAGACGGTACAGAGTACACGACCTTGCCCTACAACAACAGAGAGCGCGGTTGCCTAAAGCCAGGCCATTCGGCCCTACTGCTTCATGCTGGGGTTCCTGCTCCATGCAAACCTCCTCCCTTATCTTTCCTACGTCACAGTGCCAGCTATCAATGGCCTGTTTCCTTTATCATCGTTACTTTTTTTGCATATCTTTCATCCATTGTTCTTTATCTGTCCACATCATCGTCTACATCTCTCTACATCATCGTGTATATCTCTCGTTTCCCTTATCCCTAACCAGTCTGTAGAAGGATCTCGACCTAAAACGGCACCCATTCCTTCTCTCCAGAGATGCAGCCTGTCCAGCTGAGTTACTCCCGCTTTTTGTGTCTTCAGTTTAAACCAGCATCTGCAGTTCCTTCCTACCCACTCAGTGTCAAAGATCCATACAGCACAGAAACAGGCCCCTCGCCCCAGCTTGCCCATGCTGACCAAGGTGCCCTATCTACGCCTGTCCCACCTGCCCACGTTTGGCCCGTATCCCTTTCCTATCCAAGTACCTGTCCACGCGTCTTTTAAATGTTGTAAAACTGTAATTTCCTCGTGTAAAAGATCTTTGTTAATTCTCCTTGTTTCTGGAGAAAAAAACGCTTTGCCAGGGGACTTACACGGCAAGTCTTTCAGCCATAGATCACAGGCTCCAAGATGGCAAATGCACAGCTCCAGAACTGTGTGGAGAGGGGTTAAAATAGATCACTTCAAGGACACCCAGATCCCTGGTATTTTTCTAAAACTACTGGGTGAAATCTAAAGAGTTTCCAGCCATCTTCAATGTTTTAGAGTAGATGAGTGTGAGATTAGTGTGTGTAAAAACCAACTGCTTTTAAAGTGTTCTTAAAAATTCTATACATGAAGCAAATAAAAATAATCCTACAAAATGTGTTTTCAAGTTTTCCTTTCAATGGGCACTTGGTCTCCTTTACAATTAACTCATTCATTCTGCACCATAAATGCCAAAGGCAAGGTCTTTCCTTGGCACACAGAGCAAGAAAGATGATTCTCAATGGTTAATGGTATGACAAAGTAGGAAGTTGGCAGCAGGGTGATTGCCTTTCCAGGACACCAGGAATATTTTGGGCATCACAGGAACTGAAGATGAAATTCCAAAGTATTATTGTGAGTTATCTAGAAGGATGGACATAAACACCTTAATCACATTGCAGGTATTTATTCACAAAATGCTGGAGTAACTCAGCAGGTCAGGCAGCATCTCAGGAGAGAAGGAATGGGTGACGTTTCGGGTCGAGACCCTAAGAAGGGTCTCGACCCGAAACGTCACCCATTCCTTCTCTCCTGAGATGCTGCCTGACCTGCTGAGTTACTCCAGCATTTTGTGAATAAATACCTTCGATGTGTACCAGCATCTGCAGTTATTTTCTTATACTACCTTAATCACATTCACTTTTCTTGAAAAATTTACAAGTACTATTAAAAATATTTAAAAGTCATTGTTCAGGTACATGGATAGGAAAGGTTAAGAGGGATAGGGGCCAAATGTAGGCAGGTGGAGCATTTTGGTTGGCATGGAGAAATTGGGCCAAAGAATTTCTTTCGTCAGAGGGTAGTTCATCTTTGGAACTCATTGCCGCAGAGGGCTGTGGAGGCCAAGTCCGTGGATAATTTTAAGGTAGAGATAAACAAATTCTTGATTAGAACGGGCGTCATGAGGAGAAGGCAGGAAAATGGGATTAGGAGGCAGAGATCAGCCATGATTGAATGACAGAGTAGACTCCATGGGCCGAATAGCCTAATTCTACTCCTATAACTTGTGAACGTGTGAACTGTTTCCTTGCTGTTTGACTCTACCAGCAGATAGAAAAAGAGAAAGCAAACTTGCATTTATATGACACATTTAGTGATGTTTCCGTGTGCTTCTTTGTTAACTGATTACCTCTGATGAGTGGTCACTGTCACAGTGCTAGGCAGCTAATTTCCACACTGTCCGTCCCCACAAACAAGAATGCAATGCAAAAATCTGGGATAAATATTTCACAGAAACATAGAAACAGAAACATAGAAAATAGGTGCAGGAGGAGGCCATTCGGCCCTTTGAGCCAGCACTTCCATTCATTATGACCACGGCTGATCATCCACAATCAGTAACCTGTGCCCAACTTCTCCCCATATCCCTTGATTCCACGAGCCCTCAGAGCTCTATCTAATGCTCTCTTAAATTCACCCAGCGATTTGGCCTCCACTGCCCTCTGTGGCAGAAAGTTCCACAAATTCACAACTCTCTGGGTGAAAAAGTTCCTTCTCACCTCAAATACTGCGTTGGGATATATGGGATCAATTACATTCCTGCAGTAAAACAGACTGGACATCAGTTAAACATCTTGATCAATTTTAACCCCACCTCTCACTGGGCATGTTTATGAGGCATTTAACCATTCCTACCCGGCGTCCTTTTCATGTGGGCTCTTGATCCATGAGGTGGTTAAATGAGATCAATGTGGGAACCACATCTCGTCTACAGATGGGAGCTTGCGGTGGTTGACAGGACAGCAGGTGTATCGTTGGTAAAGTGTTCATGCTTCCAATGCTTCAGTTGGCAATACCATCCCGAAAACTCCCCCTCCATTTTGAGTATAGTTTAGTTTAGTTTAGAGATACAGTGTGGACACAGGCCCTTCAGCCCACCGAGTCCGTGCTATCGATCACTCATACACTAGTTCTATCCTATTCACAAGGACAATTCACAAGGACTATTCACAAGGACAATTAACCTACAAACCTGCACGTCCTTGGAATGTGGGAGGAAACAGGAATATGCGTGCAGGAAGGTGCAGCCATGTTTCAGGCTTTTGCTGACTTTAGTTTAGTTTATTTTAGTTTAGTTTAGTTTAGAGATACAGCAAGGAAACAGGCCCTTCGGCCCACCGAGTCCGCACCGACCAGCGATCCCTGCACATTACCACTACCCAACACTAGGGACAATTTTTACACATATACTAAGCCAATTAACCTACAAACCTGTACGTCTTTGGAGTGTGCGAGGAAACCGAAGTTCTTGGAGAAAGCCCACGCGGTCACAGGGAGAACGTACAAACTCCATACAGACAGCATAGAAACATAGAAAATAGGTGCAGGAGGAGGCCATTTGGCCCTTCGAGCCAGCACCGCCATTCATTGTGATCATGGCTGATCATCCACAATCAGTAACCTGTGCCTGCCTTCTCCCCATATCCCTTGATTCCGCCAGCCCCTAGAGCTCTATCTAACTCTCTTTTAGACAGCACCCGTAGTCAGGATCGAACCCGGTCTCTGGTGCTGTAAGGCAGCTGGTCTAGCACTGCGCCACTGTGCTGGACACCTAGTGCTGGGCCAGGGATACTCAGGGGACCAGCGGACTTCTTCAAAGAATCTTTAAGCACATCAAATCTTTAGGGCAGGCACTGTTGGCCGAAGTGCCTGTGCCTGTGCTGTTCTTTGGCTTTGTGCCAATGTTAAAGGCTTCCCATCACGCAGCTGAGAATAGAGTGTCTGTTTTGAGAGACTGACGTTAGGCATATGAATGATGATGTCAGTTCAATGTAACCAGTATAATCAAGGCCCCAGTACCAGGGTGTTGACCTTGGAAAGAATCTCCATTTGTTATGAAGGCAGACATTGATGCTACAATTTACCAGACATTAGAGTCAGAGTCAAACAACATGGAAACAGGCCCTTCAGCCCAACTTGCCCTCACCGACCATGTCCTTCATACACTGGTCCCACCTGCCTGCGTTTGGCCCATATGTCTTGGAACCAAAATATACCAAGATGTCGGGGGGAAAACCCCCCACAAACAGTAAAACTCAAACGAGTCTCAGTCTGAAGAAGGGTCTCGACCCGAAGCGTCAACTTTTCCTTCTCTCCTGAGATGCTGCCTGACCCACTGAGTTACTCCAGCATTTTGTGTCTCTCTTCGGTATAAACCAGCATCTCCAGTTCATTCCTGCTCACTTAGAAATTGAATGGTTGTTGTTTGGTAGAAATCGCCCAAGTTAACCAGATTCATAGAGTTAGAACTTGTGGAGAACTTGTGGAATAACTGGGATGAGAGTAGAGCCGCATGAGATCAGAGAGTAGCAACTTCATGAATTAGGAAGTAGTATTCACTTTCACACCAGACCCGGATTTTCATTTGAATTTGCTGCAGATATTTAAAATTCAATTTTATTGTCAAGTAATTGTTCCAAACCAACCAAATTATCAAATAATTAAAGCAGTAAAAATACCAATCTACAATCAATACACTTTTTCTACCCCCCCCCCCCCCCCACTTCCCTGTGCCCCACCTAGATCCGCATCCATTTGACCACTTCCCCCTCCCTTTCCACTTGCATTCCTTCCTCTTGCTTCACAATTTACACCTATTCTACCTTTACCTTTTATCTTTTCATCTCTGGCCACCTGCCGCCCCTCACCTGTATCCACCTATCACTCGCCATGCTTTGTCCCGGCCGTCCTCAATTCCAGATTTCTACACCCCCCCCCCCCCCCACCTATACAATCAATCTGAAGGAAGGTCCCAACCCGAAACATCACCTGTCCCATGTTCTCCACAGATGCTGCCTGACTCGCCGAGTTAATCCAGCACTTTGTGTCTTTTTTTTGTAAACCAGCATCTGCAGTCCCCTGTATTTCCATGACGCGAAAGTCATTTTTTAACAAAGAATGAATAATAATAATGCTTCAACAACAAATGACCAAAATATTGAAATGGTTACCACCCCAGGAACATCTTTTTTTTTACTAATAAACAACCGGAAATGTACTTCTTCAAACAGTAAATACTGCAACAGTTTAAAAAAACATGAAGTAAGCGTGATGATAAAGGATCAGGCAGATTAAGTAACAAAGGTGTACTGATGACGAGACGAATAGAAAACAATTCCACTCTTAAATATTTAAACATTTATTTGCATTTATTATAAGCAGCCGCACAGCACCTTTTGTTAGTGACCTGGCTGAGGCAAAGTGTGTTTGTGTTTGACATTAATTCTGTTTAGTCCTCTGAAATTCTGCAAACCCAAAGTGCTTTTTTTTTTGGTGAGTGTCATTTTGCGACAGCTACATTTGTGAGAATCTAGTCATTTGTGATCATCAACGGATAAAACATTTTCATCAGCACATCTCAAATCTCTTCCCGTGGTCAATGCCGAGCAAGTCTCCACCAGAATTCAAAATTAGACTCAGACAAATTGATCCCGACCGGCATTAATTTGTATTGTTAAAAGCTTATTTGTGGCGTTGCACCTTCAGTATTCACCGTGAGAATGAGGCAGATTTGTCCAGACAATTCCCAGTCTTGAGCCCGATTCAGATCAAGTTGGCTGGACTTGATGAAACCTCCCTTCTGTAGTGCTCGTAGATATCACATAAATGCTCAGCTCTCCCCTACCTGTATACCCGGGTACTATATGGGGACAAAATCTGAAGATCACGCTGTAGACTAAGAGCACAAGGAGGATAACGGAGCCGGAAAATGTGATGGCAACACCGGCGATGAGCATGTCGCTCCAGGACCTCAGCGAGAGGCGAGGGTCAGAATTGGCCAGGATGATCAGCACGTAGCCACAGATGAGTATGACCGACCCGGCGATCAGAATAAGCAAATAATCAATTAGCCCTCCGCTCCTCAGCTTGTTGATCTGGGTCCTGTTCCTCATGCAGTTCATGTCCTGGATGGCGGAGCTCAGTAACTGTTTCAGGAGGATGCCCAAAGCCAGGAGACACATGACAGTCCCGACTCCCAGCCGCCACTCGCTCGACTTACTCGTCGCAGTGGACAATAACACGATTCCTCCCAATCCGGTCCCCAGGATGAGCACCACGGCCACGGAGTAGCACAGGATGGAGCGTTTGAGGTCTTGGAACCACCACAGCTCCACCTGGTCCTCCAAGATGCTCTGCTGGATCCGCAGAGGGTTCGCAGGAGAACGGCCAGGTGTGGTCATCTCCGATAGCTCCGGCATCTGGAGATATTTGGCCACCCTTCTCCAAAGGGAAAAATAAATATTAAAGCGAGCCTCCAAAATATCCAAGATGTCGGGGGGGGGGGGGAGAAAACCCTCCACAAACAGTAAAACTCAAACGAGTCTCAGTCTGAAGAAGGGTCTCGACCCGAAGCGTCAACTGTTCCTTCTCTCCAGAGATGCTGCCTGACCCGCTGAGTTACTCCAGCATTTTGTGTCTCTCTTCGGTATAAACCAGCATCGCCAGTTCCTTCCTACACACTTGGAAATTGAATGGCTGTTGTTTGGTAGAAATCGCCCAAGTTAACCAGATTCATAGAGTTAGAAATTGTGGAGAACTTGTGGAATAACTGGGATGAGAGAAGAGCCGCATGGGATCAGAGAGTAGCAACTTCATGAATTAGGAAGTAGTATTCACTTTCACACCAGACCCGGATTTTCATTTGAATTTGCTGCAGATATTTAAAATTCAATTTTATCCCTTCAGTGTCATCCATTTGTTTTGTTTTGTTCCATTCAGGTTCCCTGGAAGATCATTAATACCACAGGCAAGGCCGTCTCAGATGCATGCTCCACGTTGTATATGCTTTGAGAGTTAAGGATTCTCCTTAAAAAGAGTGCAGGTTGATAAGTTGCAATCGTTCACATGATTCCAACTGTCCACAATTCCGAGCCCTTCCTATGAAATCACCCAGTATCTTTAAGCACAACTCCCAGTCTAATTCCCTTGCTTACTTGTTCCAGCAATGATGACGTGTATGTCCCATCTCCCAGGCTGGCGTCGAGGAGCGTTGCGATTATCTCACAAGGCAAGATATTATAGAGTTCCCAGACTTGTCGGCCGAGGCAGCTTCTCTTAACGCTGGGCTTCAAATCAGCGCGGTCCCTCCATGTTTAAATCCCTCCAACACTTCGCTCCTCATTAATAATGTGCTTCGCCCAGCGGTGCAATCTCACACTTGATGGTTTCCTCAAGATAACGTTTGTGTCTAATGTAGATGCAACCTGTTATGAAGCAGTTCCAAAAAAAAATCCCCAAAAAATCCGTGCAAAGAGATTTTCATGAAATACTGCAATTGCAAAGAGTATCTGCAGCTTTATCAGGTGAACCTGCAAATAGTCCAAAGTCTCGAGGTTTTGCTTCTCAGGATCGTGTCGCTGTAATTGCACAGGCTCCGGATTGGATGTTCTTTCCACGATTCCACCCTAATCTTTTCCCAACCCTCCCGCTGGCCAAGGTGTTCAGTTTCCAGATCGTTTTACAGGCCGTCTTGAAGCAGGTAACTAACTAATCAGTCCAGCTTCCACGCCGGTGAAGTGTTGCACCAGGCAGCCTTCTCGGAGAACAAAGTGAATGCATTGTCAGTTTGCATTCTGCAGTTTGTCAGATTTTTCCAGAATCTTGTGGGTGTTGCCTTTCCTCGCTGTTTTCCACTTGCAGGTGAGTCTCCAGTGAGCAAAGTCTGACTCCGCCTCCGCCTCCACCTCCACTCACATGAAGGTTCAGCTTCTAGTTTTTTTTTTCAGACCGTTCCTTTGACAAGCTTTTTGTTTTACGTTCAAATGATCCAGCTATGCCCGGACAGCTTTCGAAACAGAGTTGTTTGTGCAGCTGACCGCCCCCAAACTGCTTTGCTCAACTAAAAGACCTCCTTGGTGAATTTATAAAACCAGTTGCAATTCTCAGAGAGTTCACACTGACTCCACTTGGAATAGTCAACCGACTCCACTCGAGGTGAAGTTTAAGAAGCACAATAACATTTGTGCATTCACCACACAAATCGTAGAATCGGGGAGGAGATTCTCAGTCAAGAAGCTTATCATTTTAAATATGAGTATCCAGGAATAACCATCAATGTTAAAAACCGTAATTTAATCTCAGGTAGGATTTCTGAAAGGGCAAAATGAGTGCAAAAATGTTATGTTAACATGTTTTATGTTATCTGCACTTTCTTTATAAAATATCTAAAGAGTATTTGGACAACGCCTGACTAGATCTCTCTCTCTCTCTCTCTCTCTCTCTCTCTCTCTCTCTTTCCCTCCCTCCCTCTCTCTCTCTCTCTCGCTCTCTCTCTCTCTCTCTCTCTCTCTCTCTCTCTCTCTCTCTCTCTCTCTCTCTCTCTCTCTCTCTCTCTCTCACACACACACACACACACACACACTTCATTTGTTTTCTTGCTGCCGTTAGCTTGAATTGCTTCATGCATTATACTTTATTTCTGATCACTGGTGAGTGAGTGTGATCTTTGTCCAACGAACAGAACCTTTCTGTAGTCGTTGTGCAGCTGGGAGATGGTGGGAAAGTTGCTGCAAAGTGGTGTGTCTGTGGAGCTGAGGTGCCAGCTGGTACCATCCCTCCATAGGTAACAGGTCCCCTTGTCTTACAAATAATGGAGTCCTCTGGGGGTGTGACTGTTGTCCTCAACTGAATGCCTGGCCAAGTGATGTCATGATTCAGTGCTGTGATCAGTATAACACAGCTGGTACAGTAAGCGACATTGTCAGGGATTTTCTGACCATAGCATGCCAATATCTTATTTATTTCTTGCTTTCAATACGCACCAGATTGCTATTAACAATGTCAGTGGGCTGAATCAAGCAATCAGAGAACATCGAAGGAAACTATTTGGCACATTCGCATTAGTGTTTAGTGGCTTGATTTATCTCAGTTGCCCTGAAAAATTACTCCCCTTAAAAAACCCATTATCTCGTACCCTATTGAAAGTTACCATTTCTTGCAACCATTCAGGCAGAACCTTCTAGATCACGACATCATTGTTCATGTTATAGACACGAAAAGCTGGAGTAGCTCAGCGGGACAGGCAACATCTCTGGAGAGAAGGAAAGGGTGACGTTTCGGATCGAGACCCTTCTCTTAAGAAGGGTCTCGACCCGAAACATCACCCATTCCTTCGCTCCAGAGATGCTGCCTGTCCCGCTGAGTTACTCCAGATTTTTGTGCCTATCTTCAGTTTAAATCAGCATCTGCTGTTCCTTCCTACACATTGTTCATGTCATAATGTCTCCCCAAATCCCCACCTGATTATTTGGTCTTTTCTCTCTCAGATGTTCTAAGACTTTAGAAACCATTGTATGAATGTGAATCTTTCTTTTGTTAACTCCATTGACATCTGATTTCCGATTAGATATCAGTCAACATAATTAAGGACCACCCTGGACATTTTCTGCTCACCTCTCTCCCGGTGAGCGGAAGATACAAAAGTTTGAAAGCACATGCCACCAGAGTGAGGAACAAGCTTTCTCCCCACTGTTATCATTCTATTGAAAGGACCTCTCACAAGCTACCATCGAATCCATATGCGCTTCACACTGCTTCGCAAAAGCAGCCAATATAATCAAAGGTTTATCCCACACTGGTCGTTCCCTCTTCTCCCTGCTCCCATCAGGAAAAAGGTAAGATGTTTGAAGCGCGCACTATCAAATTCAGGAACAGCTTCTTTCCCTGTGTTATCAGGCTTCTGAATGGTCCTTCCATAAACTAGGGTACTGTCCCATTTACCTCTATCCGTTTTTCCCTGTATGATGATACATGTGACCATAATAAACCCAAACCTAAATTCCACCGGGTGGCGCTGCGATGGTACCTCGCAAACAGACTGTCTATCTTTTCGTCTTTTTTTTGTTATTTTTAGTGTGTTTTAAAAGTTTGTGTTAATGTTGTCTGGTTTGTTTTATGTGGGGGCTGGGGCAGGGAGGTTGGGGGAAACTTCTTTTCAATCTCTTACTTTGCCGGAATTGCGATTGTTTTCCGGATCGTATCTCCGGTCGCTCTGCGGCCTAACATCGTGGAGCTGGAGGCTTTGCTTGGGACTGACTTTGAGCCCCACCGCAGGGCCGTGGACTTACCATCAGAGCGTGCGATCCCTTGCCCGGGATCGATGCTCCAGCCGTGGCCTGCGGACTTCAATGTCAAGGAGCTTGCAGTCTCGGGTAGAGACCGATGTCGGGAAGCTCCAAAGAAGGCGGAAGGTTCGACCAACCCTGAGCCGATGTCCGATCGCCCGGCACGGGGGAGCTGAGATTTCCCCCCCCCATGCAGGAGTTTGATCGCCCCAACACAGACTGCCGGCTACGGGAGTCAAGATCGTCCTGTCAACGGAAGGCTCGAGGCCCCCAACCGCAGGAGAACAAAGAAGGGAAGAGATTGTTTTTTTCCGCCTTCCATCACAGTGAGGAATGTGGAGGAGTCACTGTTGTGGATGTTTATGTAAAAATGTATTTTGTGTGTTCTGTTGCTTTTTATTGGTATGACTGTATGGCAAAACAAATTCCTCGTATGTTGCAAAACATACTTGACTAATAAATTCTGATTCTGATTCCGAAATTGAGGGTCAATAGTCAATTTATTTGTCACATACACATAAATGTGCAGTGAAATGAAAAATTACCCGCAGTTCAACAATAAGATCAATAAAAATAAGCAATAAAAATATGCAATAACACATACAATCATAAACCAACACCAAACAAAAGAGACATCCATCTCAGTGAGTCTCCTCCAGTCACCGATCTCCTAATTTGCCTCAATGCAACCTTTACAGATTTTAATCTGCACTTTCTCTGTAATTGAGACACTATATTCTGCACTCTGGTTCTCTCTCCCTTTTACCCTCCCCCCTGTACCTGTGTATGGCTTGATTGTACTTGTGTATGCTATGCTCCGACTGGAGAGCACACAAAAGAAAGATTTTCTGCGTCTTGGTACATGTGACAATAATAATAATAAACCAAACCAAACCCAACTAAAACGTTTACTGATAGTAGCAACAGTTCCTCTTAATTTGTTTTATCAGAAGCTTCAATAATTTATAACATCACTTTGAAATCACCTCTTAACTATTTTCGGTTTAAAGAAAGGTCTCCATTACAACAGTGGCTCCATAAACACGATCCCTGTTACCATCCTGATAAATCTCTCTTGCATTCCCTCCAAACTTTAGTTTGGTTTAGTTTGGAGATACAGTGCAGAAGCAGGCCCTTCGGCCCACCGAGTTCACGCCGACCTGCGATCACCCCGTATACTCGCACCATCCCACACACTAGGGACAATTTACAATCTTTACCGAAGCCAATTAACCTACAAACCTGGACGTCCTTGGAGTGCGGGAGGAAACTGGAGCACCCTGGGAAAACACATGCGGACATAGGGAGAATGTGTAAACTCCGTACAAACAGCACGCATAGTCAGGATTGAACCTGGGCCTCTGGCACTGTAAGGCAGAAACTCTACCGCTCAGTCACCTTGCTGCCCTATGTTTTTATATTCTTCTCAAATGTAATTATATTCTTCTCAAATTTAGAACTGAGATGAGATGAGGAAAACCTTTTTCAGTCAGAGAGTTGTGAATCTGTGGAATTCTCTGCCTCAGAAGGCAGTGGAGGCCAATTCTCTGAATGCATTCAAGAGAGAGCTGGATAGAGCTCTTAAGGATAGCGGAGTCAGGGGGTATGGGGAGAAGGCAGGAACGGGGTACTGATTGAGAATGATCAGCCATGATCACATTGAATGGCGGTGCTGGCTCGAAGGGCCAAATGCACCTATTGTCTATTGTCTATGGTCAAAAGGAAAGGTGAGAATTAGCACCAGTCTTCAATTCGAGGTAATGATTTATAAAGCTTCTTATATCTTTCTTGATAGTTTTATCTGCCTCTCTCTTTATAAATCCAGGGATTCTAAATGCTTTTTAAAATTAGCTTCCCAACTGGCCCTGCCTCCTTAAAAAAATATGAGTGAATATCCCAGGTCTCTGTTCTTATGCTCTTTAATATTGTACTAATTAACCTATGTTAATTCTTCATGTCAGCAAAGAGAAATATGACCGCATAGTGTTCAGCTATCAATATTGATGGGATTCTCTGCGCTCATGTAAGAAACTGTGCAAAACAAAGTTTCAAACAGTTTGGAAATCATCATCTCACTTCACCAATCACACTTTCCCCATTAAGAAGACTTTACTTTGGACTTGTTTAGACTTTAGAGATACAGGGAGGAAACAGGCCCTTCGGCACACCGAGTACGCGCTAGCCAGTGATGACCTCATACAATAACACTACCCTGCACACTAGGGACAATTTACAATTTTACTAAAGCCAATTAACCTACAAAACCTGTAGGTCTTTGGAGTGTGGGAGAAGACCCATGTGGTTACAGGGAGAACATGCAAACTCTGTACAAACAGCACCCGTAGTCAGGATCAATGGGTTTATGGCGCTGTAAGGCAGCAGCATTACCGCTGCGACACTGTACCGCTCAAATCCCTGCTCTGTCTGCCCAAGCCCTGCCCTGCACTATCCCTGCCCAACTAACAACTCTTTTTCAGTCAGAGAGTTGTAAATCTGTGGAATTCTCTGCCTCAGAAGGCAGTGGAGGCCAAGTCTCTGAATGCATTCAAGAGAGAACTAGATAAGAGCTCTTAAGGATAGCGGAGTCAGGGGGTATGGGGAGAAGGCAGGAATGGGGTACTGATTGAGAATGATCAGCCATGATCACATTGAATGGTGGTGCTGGCTCGAATGGCCGAATGGCCTACTCCTGCACCTATTGTCTATTGTCTATTGTCATATATGTGACATGCCAACATTCACTGAGACTTCATTGTACCCAAGTGAAGCAGGCATATTCGAACATAGAACAGCACAGTACAGGAACCAGCCTTTTGGCCCACAATACCTGTACTGAACATGATGCCAATTTAAACTAATCTCCTCTGCCTCAATATGTTCCATCACCTTTCATCCCTTGCATATCCACGTATCCATCTAAAAGCGTCTTGAATGCCACTATCATATCTACTTCCACTGCCATCCAACATATTGTAAGACCCTCCAGATGGAGGGAGAACCCCCAAAGGTTTTTGCGGCGCAACTGTGGTCAGTGTACCAGAGCAGTTGCACGCACGTCCCCGCGCGGGATGACCTGGTCGGGAATGGGAGAGCCCAGTGGCTCCGATGTTTGGTGTCAAACAGCCTGGCGGCCGTCAGGGAGCAGGCGAAAGCTTGGTTTGATCCCACAAATAGCACGGAGGAGGCGGTTTTGGACCGTCTCACGGTAGGGTATAGTAACACCCGGAGCACGTCTACCCGACTCGTAAAAGGGAAGGTGCACGTGGCGGAGGCTACTACACCGGCCCAAAAGGAGTGGCGACAGGAGGGTAACCCTACCGCACAGTCCAAGTGTTTCAGGTGCGGTAAGGTGGGGCACTGGCGGAAGGATTGCACGGCCCACACCAAGGAAGATAGGGTTGGCACCACCCTGCGCGCCGTTGTCCCAGTTAAGCCCGAGATTATCGAAACGATGATCGAGGTGATGCGGTCCCTCATGGCCGCACAGGGGAAGGTGGCAGTCGCTACCGGCTCCCCGGGTGCGGTGGGGGCACTGGACATTCCCCAATGACATCAGCCCACGCAGCCCGCCTATCTGTGTCCGCTCCGCTACGATGCATGGAAGAGGCCGCTTGTGGAGATGGTAGTGGAGAGGCAAAGGGGCAGTTACCTGTTGGACACGGGGGCTTCATGCACCGTGGTCCACACAGAGGAACCCTTTGACTCTCCCCTGTCCACAGGGGTCCCTTTCGCACTGGCGGGGTTCACAGGGAAGGAACAGGCTGGCGCGCGTTCCATCCCGCTGTCCATTCATTTGGGAGCACTCCGCACCACATGGGAGTGTATCCTGATGAAATGGACAGCAGGGGGTGGGAAGGGGATTAGGGGAAAAGAGGGGAAAGGGACTCTGTGCACCATGAAGCCGCCCGAGGGTTACGACCTCGAGCGCATGGTGGCGGAGGTCCCGGCCGAACTGCAATAGTGTGTGGGGAACAACCTGAACGCGTTTGCGACCCACAAACATGATTGTGGTAGGGTAGGTAGTTATAAGCCTGGAGCACAGGGGTCAACCACAGGGGCCAGCCCTGTGAGTGGGGACTCACAGCCAAGGATGAGGCAGGTCACGCAGACAGGCAAGGTTGCCTGCGTGAGGGGGGAGGACATTCTCCAGGAATGGAGAGTCTCGCGTTTTGGGTGGGATTCAGACGAGGAAGGGCTTGATCAGCTCGACCAGGGGCTGGATTCCATTACGGAGGAGGAGTCGGAGTCGGAGGGGGACGACAGTAACGTTCTCGACTCAAGCACCAGGAAGGCGGGGGTAGCGGGCGGAGGCTCACCACCTGTAGGTACAGGCAGGGTGAGGCCGGATGCCGCGGGAATACCCAGCACCAAGGGGGCAGAGCTGGATGAGGAGGGGCCAGGGACGGCAGCTGCGGGGGGTACCCGAGCTGCGACATGGCAGGAACCGGTCCTCAGCCAGGCTGTCCAGGGGGCAGTGCCTAAGGTGACTCTCCGTAGGTCTAGCAGGGGACCCCAACCTAGAAAGTTTTGGCCAGAGGTCAATCACGCCCCGAGGTACGGGAGCCAAGTGAGGAGGAGGGAGCTAGCGGTTCAGAGGAGGTTTAGCCCCCGCCAGGCAGCGACAGGGTGCGGAGGATCAAAGGTGGGAGACAGCGTGGTGCAGCCGCAGGAGACGACCCGCTGCAGCCCTGACAGGGATTAGCTGAGCCGCCCGGGGAAGGCGGCGCTGTATTATATTTTAGAATAGATAAGGATAAGTAATATAGACAAGGATAAATAATTTAGATACGGATAAGTAATATAGACAAGGATAAGTAATATAGACAAGTTTTGTGGGGATAGTTTTAGATAAAGTTGATGCGTCCAGGATGTGTGGGTGTGGGGTGCGTTGCTGGGGGTCAAGAGACCTGCCCGCAGAGGCGTTAACAAAGCCAAGCGCTCCCCAAGAGGCTGGCTATACCATATTTTATCTGTTTTCTGGAGTGGAAGGAGGCACTCGTATGGTGGATCGTTGCCACGGCGATCGGATGTGGGTGGGCCTATCGGGGCCGCACCAAGGACATCATCGTCTACGGCTGCTCCGGGGATACGGCTCCCATCGCGACCGATGGGACTGGAAGGAGAGAAGCGGAGGAGACCGCAGTTCACTTCCATGAAGGCCGGTGGCCGGGGTGGCTGGGGTCGAACTCTTCAGAATGTTCCAGCGCCTCAGGCTTTGCTTATCGGGACATTTCGTTATTGTGCCCGAGAGTCAAGATCATCGCCCAAAGGGTAAGCGCCACCGTTGGCAAAAGGATCTGCCTGGTATGCACGGGGAAGGTCCCCGCGAGCAGGCGATGGTGGCTGAGGAAAACGAGCAGGACAATGGCCA
This sequence comes from Rhinoraja longicauda, assembly GCF_053455715.1. Lineage (NCBI taxonomy): Eukaryota > Metazoa > Chordata > Chondrichthyes > Rajiformes > Arhynchobatidae > Rhinoraja > Rhinoraja longicauda. The sequence goes on along the minus strand of NC_135963.1, from coordinate 14,504,567 downwards.
ACTCTACTGTTGAGTGGGAGAGACTTGACAACAACACTCACAGAACTATTTCTGGGACTAAAGAACAGTTGAGTGTGTGTTGGGACAAATGGTGGGAACTGGATGAGGGGATCTATATGTGTATGTGGGGTTCGAGGTATCGCTGCCCCACGGGCAACAGCATATTTTTCCAGAGACAGTGGCAGGATGACGGTAAGGGGATGAGGTGGGATGTTAGCTTGCGGGCTTGTGGGGTCCCCCTTTCCCCGATCCCGGTAAACACCATTGAACTCATCACACGACCACGCATGACACCTCCCACAGTTCCGCTGGCAGTAGCACAGGAAGGTGAGTGCCCTAAAACCACTAAGGGGCCCGGGAATGGCCTGGTACTGATACCGACTGACCAGGTATTGTACCAGGGGGTGCACTACGCGGTAGCCTCGGTGATTTTAAACCTCACCGAGGTGCGGTTGCCGGAGTGGTGCCCCAGGGAAACTGTAAGACTGTACAGTCTTTTTTTAGGTCTCTTCCTCGGGGCGAGGCTCGGCCGCGGGATTTAACAGTGCCCGGTGCGGCTCGACCGCGGGGCCATCCATCGCCCGGTGCGGCTCGGCCGCGGGACTTAACAGCGCCCGGTGCGGCTCAGCCGCTGGGCCATCCATCGCCCGGCGCGGCTCGGCCACGGGACTTTCCATCGCCTGGTACGGCCACGGGACTTAACAGCACCCAGTGCGGCTCGGCCGCGGGGACTTTCCATCTCCTTGCGGGGGCTGTGCGGGTCGGTCGCCTCGGTAGGGGTCGAGCTGTCTGTCCGCGGGAGGGGCATGGGGGAAGAGAGAGGAAGTTTTCTTGCCTCCATCACAGTGAGAGGGTGTTTAGAGTCGCTGTGATGGATGTTTGTGTTGGGGTTGTGTGCCTTATGTTTTTTGTCTTTTTGTACTGCTGGCAAATTAATTTCGTTCGGTAAAACGAATGACAATAAAAGTTATTCTGTATTCTGTATTTTACATTTATACCAAGCCAATTCACCTACAAACCTGTGCCTCTTTGGAAACCGAAGATCTCGGAGAAAACCAACGCGTGTGACGGGTAGAACGTACAAACTCCGTACAGCAAACACCCGTAGTCAGGATCGAACCTGGGTCTCTGGCGCTGTAAGGCAGCAACTCTACCGCTGCGCCACAGTGCTGCCCCTAATTATACTGAGTTTCTAATTACACTGCTCTAATTACACTGAGTCTTCATGAGGTTCTAGCCCTTGTCCCTCATGATGATTTGGAAATGTTATTCCACCTCTCACTGCCTTCGATGGAAGACACAGACTTGGGTTTTACTTGCATTCACTTGCTCATTTAGGATGTAACCTAGCATCTCATGTAATACCCTCTTCCAGGATATTTTCAGTGTCCTCAAAATTCCTCTGCACTGTGATGAGGCAGAAATGTTTCGGTGCTGATGAAACATTACCATTCAGCAGAAAGCGGCTCATTCTCGAGGCCAATGGTGAGCAACACTGTTCTTGTGGCCTTGCAGTTCCACGCAACATCATCTGTACTCCAAGAAGTTACAAATAGCTTTTCAAAAAGCACAGAGAGCTTATGGACGGCACGGTGGCGTAGCAGTGGAGCAACTGCCTGACAGCACCAGAGACCTGGGTTCGATCCTGACCACGGGTCCTTGTCTGTTCAGCTTGACATTCGATAAATGAACAGTACATTTTTACTCCCAGGCCATCAGAGTTTAGCAACCACCACTTGGTGGCAGACTCCTGAATTATGCCTGGCCTTCCCGGCAATGAGTTTATCCTGTAAATAAATTACAAAGATACCCTTACCTCTCTTCCTCACTGTACTTCTTCCAGGACATTTATTTAAACCAATTTCTTTAATCAAACATCTGGGGACCATTCATGTATGTACCTTTGAGTGACTCTCTGGCAAGTTTTGTCTGAAAGTGTTTCAACCATTTTGCTGCACAATGTAGTCTTCCCACAGCGACCACAATAGAAAAACAGACAGTTGTATTGTATTGTGTAGACACAAAATGCTGGACTAACTCAGCGGGGCAGCCAGCATCTCTGGAGAGAAGGAATGGGTGACGTTTCGGGTCGAGACCCTTCTTCAGACTGAGAGTCGGGGGGGGGGGGGGAGGGGGGAGGGGGGGGGGAGGAAATGAGAGATACAGACAGGGATGCAGAGAGTTATAGAACAAATGAATGAAAGATATGCAAAAACGTAATGACGATCCAGGGAACAGGCCGTTGTTAATTGTTTGCTAGGTGACGGGTGGGGGAGGGATGGAGAGAGAGAGGGAATGCAGGGGTTACTTGAAGTTAGAAAAATCAATACTCATACCACTGGTTTGTAAGATTCCCAAGCAAAATATAAGAAATAAGCAAAATAAGATTCTTCCATGGCTGTCTCCGCACAGCCTACCATTCCTACCATCTTTGGTACAATTTTTCCCCTCTGCCTTTGTGGCCTATCTGATTACCAGCATTGATGAGCAACGCTCAGATCAGGAAGGAGTCAGAAGGCAAAGTGTTAACTGCAGGTAAATATAAATAAGACAAAGATGATGAAGGGTGAGCGATGAACTGAAGGCGTTTCTCATACTTACAATGCAGCGAGCTGAACTCAGTGAAAGTTACAACCAGAGAATGGTATGAATCTACTGCCAATAACAGTGCAAATGATATTAAATATTATGGAAGTGTTAAAGAGCTACGTGAAATGTGTTACTTTCAAGGTTTGTGTACTCTATAGAACAAATAACCTTTTGATTATTTTCTCTTTTGTTTCCTGCCACTGCAACTCTCGTTGTTTGGGTGATTGGAAGAATGCACATAATTAAAATGATGAGATCATATACAGTTCAGATAACATACACAAGCTCTTATTCCTGCACAACTTGTTTACACTATTATATATTTAGATATTAGGCAATAGAGGTAAATTCCAGATAGTGAATGATATAACAATAATCAGTGAAACACAGCAACATAGAAAATAGGTGCAGGAGTACGCCATTTGGCCCTTCGAGCCAGCACCGCCATTCAATATGATCATGGCTGATCATCCAAAATCAGTACCCTGTTCCTGCTTTCTCCCCATATCCCTTGATTCCATTAGCCCTAAGAGCTAAATCTAACTCTCTCTTGAATACATCAATGAAGAATACATCAAAGAAGATGGCTGGCAATAGAACTTGATCTTTATTATAAGAGAATGCCACATTTTAGCATTCCTCCCTGTTGAACTTGCGAAGGAGTTCTGATCATTCCTCTGATTTCAGGTTGAGGATTCTGCGTGCAAATTCATCAAGTGCCCGTGGTTTCATTCACACGGGTTGGTGGAGATGAAGGACCAGTTGAGTTCTGTGCATTAGCACAGACAACCCACTGACCTTTATCCCAATGTGTCCTCTTTCAATGTCTTCCCTCAGGGGCAGCTACACTGAATTACATCAAGTTTGCATCGCAGAAGCAGCCCATCATCCTGAACATCAACCTCACTATTTGAAATCCATGTGAAGCTCCAGCCTTGTACTTCTAGCCTTCTCAACTGATATACAAGCATTTACATTTAGAGTTACACTCTCTGAACTTATTCTGCAATCATGATGATTGATCTGATTATAACCTCAACTTCACACCTCTGCTTAAGGGCCTGTCCCACTGTCCCCAGGGCAGCACGGTGGCGCAGCGGTAGAGTTGCTGCCTTACAGCGAATGCAGCGCTGGAGACTCAGGATCGATCCTGACTATGGGCGCCGTCTGTACGGAGTTTGTACGTTCTCCCCGTGACCTGCGTGGGTTTTCTCCGAGATCTTCGGTTTCCTCCCACACTCCAAAGACGTGCAGGTATGTAGTTTAATTGGCTGGGCAAATGTAAAAATTGTCCCTAGTTTGTGTAGGATAGTGTTAATGTGCGGGGATCACTGGGCGGCGCGGACCCGGTGGGCCGAAGGGCCTGTTTCCGTGCTGTATCTCTAAATCTAAAAAATCCAAAAGAAAATCTTAGGCAATTTTTTAGGCGACTGCCGGTGACTGTCATAGTTGTAGCAGGTCGCCGAAAAACCCGGCGACTGGACCACCCCTACGACAATGTCTACAACAAACTACAACAACCTATCACCCAATCGACGTCAAGCTACAGCAAGCTACCAAAAACCGGCGACCAAATCGTCGCAAGTAGAACGTCCACCTACGACCGCACCTACGACAACCGACCACCACAGAGGCGACAACCTTCGACAACCGAAGTCAACCTACGTCCACCCGCGACAAGTTACGACAAGCTAAGACCCTGAAGCCAGAAGACAATTGAAGACAATTCGTGTTTCACCCACTTTCCCTATAAAAGGGGGTGTACGGCAGGGTTTCCAAACATTCTGCATCACGACTATTTGAAAGTGATGCCATGAGAAACTACTCTGAAATACAATAACTTCATACATCAATTTTCCGTTCAAACGTCAAGAATTTCCTTTATTGATATTGAAACAAATAAAATATTTTTAATGGTTGATAAGAACGTACAACAGTGCATACAAAAATATTGTAATAAACTTCAATAAATTTCAATAAACTTCAAACTTCAATCTTTAAAATTCAAACTTTAAACAGAATACAAGTGCAAAAACATACAAAACCTAACATCATTTATGGACACATTACACTGATGGGTGGTCAGATCAAGTCCCTCACACTTGGAATTCACGACTCACGACCGTACAGGCGACACCCCGGCGACCGTGTGGCAACAGCCTAGTCGCCTGTAGTCGCCTAAAAAATCGCCTAAGTGGGACAGGGGTTTTACTCCTAGTAATCCTCTCACATCTCAGTAGTAATCCTCTCCGCTGGGCGGCACGGTGGCGCAGCGGTAGAGTTGCTGCCTTACAGCCAATGCAGCGCCGGAGACTCAGGTTCGATCCTGACTACGGGGTGCTGTACTGTACGGAGTTTGTACGTTCTACCCGTGACCTGCGTGGGTTTTCTCCGAGATCTTCGGTTTCCCCCCACACTCCAAAGACGTGCAGGTATGTAGTTTAATTGGCTGGGCAAATGCAAAAATTGTCCCTAGTGTGTGTAGGATAGTGTTAATGTGCGGGGATCGCTGGGCGGCGCGGACCCGGTGGGCCGAAGGGCCTGTTTCTGCGCTGTATCTCTAAATCTAAAAAAACCCAACATTGTATAACTGCTAGAAACAAGGAACTGCAGATGCTGGTTTACAAAAAAAGACACAATGTCTGTGTTGGAATAACACAGCGGCTCAGTTAACATCACTGGAGAGCGTGGGTAGCTGATGTTTCGGGTTAATTAAGCTCCCCATGTGACAACCCATGCCACACACATTAAACTGTAACATATGGACACAGATGAGGCGGGAAGCCTTTTAGTCAGAAGGTGTTCTGCTTTCAAGTGAAACTATGCCTAACTTGTAGGCTAATTCCATATCACAATTTCCCTTTGCAAAAACCTCAATTTTAAAATTAACAATGATGTCATTGCCAATTGAGAAGTAAATTTCAAACTCTATCACATTCTGTATTTCACTCCTGAAACACATTGCTGTAATTTTTTGGCTATGAAATATTTTTAAACGGCAACAAATTTAAACATGTTATTTCTCATCAATTCCTTTAATCTTTTGGTCAAATTCCCCATTAACCTCCTATCCTAGATTGTGACATCTCCAATAGCTTAATCCGAGTCCAGAAAGTGGGTTTTACGCATTCTATATAATGCGAATACTAATTCAAGAGCCACTAAATGAACAGCAGAATTAAAATATCCTGCTTTAAGAGAACAATGTTGTGCTTTGTTTGGTGCCAGGCCCCAAGTGGTCAGGATGGGGGAACACACATCTAGCTCCCTCACCCTGAACATAGGATCCCCCCAGGGTTGCGGCCTAAGCCCCCTACTGTACTCCCTGTACACACACATGACTGTGTGGCCAGGTTCAGCTCAAACTCCATCATCAAGTTTGCTGATGACACTGTGGTGGTGGGCCGGATTTCCAACAACGATGAGAAGGCCTACCGGGAGGAGGTGGCTGATCTGGCACTCTGGTGTCGGGACAATAGCCTCCTCTTGAATGTCACTAAAACTAAGGAGCTGATTGTGGACTTTAGAAGGGCTCAACATCCAAGGACGTACACGCCACTGGAGATAAATGGGTCTACTGTGGATAGGGTGAGCAGTTTTAAATACTTGGGAGTCCACATCACAGAGGATCTGACATGGACAACGCACATTGCCGCACTGGTGGGTAAGGCAAAGCAGCGCCTTTACCACCTTAGACAGCTGAGGAAATTCAGAGTGTCTCTGAGGATCCTTCATTGCTTCTACTCTGGGGCTGTAGAGAGCATCCTGTCCAGCAACATTACAGTCTGGTTTGGGAACAGCTCTGCCCAGGACAGGATGGCCCTGCAGAGAGTAGTATATTCGGCAGAACGCATCATGGGAACTACACTCGTCCCCCTGCAGGACCTATACATCAGGAGGTGCAGATCGAGAGCAAGCAAGATTATGGGGGAACCCTGCCACCCCAGCAATGGACTGTTCCAGCTGCTACGGTCAGGAAAACGCCTCCGCTGTCATGCTGTGAAAACGGAGAGGATGAGACAGAGCTTCTTCCCACAGGCCATCAGGACTGTTAACTTTTATAACTCCAGGGACTAAATTTTGTCTTCTCTATATTAACTTTATTAACTTTATTTATATGCTGTAACTGTAATTCTTTTTTGTGCACAATCCGCAGGCATTGCCACTTTCATTTCACTGCACATCGTGTATGTGTATGTGACAAATAAACTTGACTTGACTTTAAGAATTTAAAAACCCAACCTGCCATGAAGATGAGGCTGGTTGCAGAAACATAGTGTGTTTAGGAGGAAGGATTTGGAGATGAATTACCAGTGACACCACAGTAGTGGAACTGGTAGAGCTGCAGCCTCACTGCTGCAGATATATGGGTTCAATCCTGACCTCGGGTTCTGTCAGTGTGGAGTTTCCACAGTCTCCTTGAGACCACGTGGGATTCCTCCGGGTGATCTGGTTTCCTCCCACAGCCCCAAAGATGCACAGGTTTGTAGGTTAGGTTTGTGGATGAGAAAGTGAGATAAAATAGAACGTGTGTGAACAGGATATCGATGTTTGGGCTTGGACTCGGTGGGCCGAAGCATCGGTTTCCATGTTGTCTCTAAACTAAACCAGTGCTTTGCCAATTACAGATCCATAAATCAAGAGGTCTGTAAACATTTAGTTACAAATTCATAGAGCCTACACTTTGTAGGGAATAGTGACTTTCAAAAATATTCCTGAGGTAGATTTGATTTTTAATATAAAAATAGCAAGATTCTGGGCGGGAGGGGGGCCCATTTTCATTCTCACATGGTTAGCTACTTACTGTGTACTGGGAATAGAGCAAACACTTCAAAGCTTTGTATGCGTGAAATGCATGCACAAAGGGTGCACATCTGGGCACCAAAGTCTAGATAACAGTCTGGCACATATGCACTGCACCATTTGTGAAGGCAACATGCCCTCCTCAGGGAAAGACACAAAATGCAGGAGTAACTCAGTGGGTCTGGCAACATCCATGGAGAACATGGATAGGTGAAGTTTCGAGTTGGAACCCTTCTTCGTACTGATTGAAGGGGTGGGAGGGACAAAATGCTAGAAGAGTGGAGGGACAGGACAAAGCATGGCAGGTCAAAGGGTGGCCTCAGGGTAATGGCAAAGGATAGGTATGAGGAGGTCCGAGAGCTGGCGCCCGGTCTCAGCACGATAGAAGTGCCATTGCAGCCTGAACGACTGCAATGGCACCTCCGGTGTTGGCGGGTTTAATGACAAAGTTGGGATTGTTACTGAGTGTGTCTGTGGGGGAGGTAAGTCTATGGGGTCATGGTCAATGGGTCTATGGCGTCATGGGGAAGATATATTTGTGGAGTCATGGCCAAGGGGAAGATCCTCGCGGACATTGTTCAGAACACCTCACAGAACTTGATGAGCAACTTATCCAAAGCAGTCGCACAACCTGCATCGCCTGCATTCTAGAACAGCATTCCATGAGTTTTTAAAAATTCTTTTGGACATTTAAATAACATATGCACTTGAAGCCCAAGCTTCTTTGGACACACTGCTTTTAGCTTTTCACCATTCAGTTTAATCCTTTTTTAGATCGAAAATCAATGACTTCACATTTGCCTACAATAATTATCAGTGGTCATCATTTTGCTCATTTGCTCAATCTCTTTTTACTTTATGATTCCCATCGACACTGCTCACAATGCCATCTGCCATTCTCTCAGTGTCAAAGTGCATTATGTGATAATCAGGTAACATATATATTGCACTGGTGCTCCCTGTTTTATATTTAGCATCACTGTACAATGCTTTGAAGGGTCAGTTGAGAAAGATGATCAGAAAAGAAGGGCTGCATTTATGTTCCATTACGTTTGTAGGAGGGAATTTTGTGCTACATCCGTATCCTGCATTTGACAATAGACAATAGACAATAGGTGCAGGAGGAGGCCATTCGGCCCTTCGAGCCAGCACCGCCATTCAATGTGATCATGGCTGATCATTCTCAATCAGTACCCCGTTCCTGCCTTCTCCCCATACCCCCTGACTCCCCTATCCTTAAGAGCTCTATCTTGCTCTCTATTGAATGCATTCAGAGAATTGGCCTCCACTGCCTTCTGAGGCAGAGAATTCCACAGATTCACAACTCTGACTGAAAAAGATAGTCTTTACTTAGATAGGCAAGGACACAAAATAAAACACTCACTCAGTGGTGAGTCTATCTAACAAGTCGGTTTATTAAAGATCTCATCAGTGTGCACTGTACAACAGAGTGAGAGAACCCAAAGTGTTTCAAAGATTCAAAGTACCTTCAGCATTTTATATTCTCCTGGCACAATGGTTACTTGTGGATCTGAAATCAGTCATCTTTACTCAATGTCTTTGTAACCTTTCATCTTTGTCTTTCCCCAGAGTCATCTTTACTCTTATGTTTCCTGTTATTTTTAATGTCTTTCTCTCATATCTAACCAATGAGCAAAACACCCATTTCCTGGGCATTTTATTACTCTCAGCCTGGTCTACAGCCTCCAATGTTATTCAATCTAAGCTAGTTGTGCCATGGTGCGGCACGGTGGCGCAGTGGTAGAGTTGCTGCCTTACAGCGAATGCAGCGCCGGAGACTCAGGTTCGATCCTGACTACGGGCGCCGTCTGCACGGAGTTTGTAGGTTCTCCCCGTGACCTGCGTGTGTTTTCTCCGAGACCTTCGGTTTCCTCCCACACTCCAAAGACATACAGGTATGTAGGCTAATTGGCTGGGCAAATGTTAAAAATAAATAAAAAATTGTCCCTAGTGTGTGTAGGATAGTGTTAATGTGTGGGGATCGCTGGGCGGCGCGGACCCGGTGGGCCGAAGGGCCTGTTTCCACGCTGTATCTCTAAATCTAAAAAAAAATCTAAATGGTGCAGTAGGAGATGCACAATTGCTGACAAGCGGAGATGAGGACATTAAATACCTCACTTAAATTCCACGCTTGTGCCTTGCAAATGGTGGAAGTGATTTGGGGTGTCAAAAGGTCATTTAGGGTGGAATAGTTTGGCACAGAAGCTAATCTACTTATTTGTCATAACTGCGTGCTAATACTGCAGTTCAGATAAAACACACAAAGATTATGCTTACCCAACGATGTGGTAGTGATATATTTGATTACACATGTTGCTATGTGCACTTTGAAAGTAAATTCAGTCAATCACTTTCAACTGCTACCTTCTGTGATAAAGGAAGAGCTACTATTTAAAACAGGACTCCAAATACCAAGCAACACAGCAACTCGCACATCCTGCCACTTAAGTTCTGCTATTTTATTGGAATAAATCCTTTCACCTAAGTGTACTTTCCCTCTTTGGTTCGTGACTGGGTCATATTTTTGGTTAGCAATGTAATATTTCCGGTTCGCAATGTAGTAATTAGGATTTGCAGAAACACAGTCCCCACTGTGTGGTTTCAGGGCCTTGGCGCAGTTACATTATTCAGCTGAAACACATGGCTTGAGAACTGGACAAAAGCGGATTTAATAATAAGACAGAAAACTGGGTCTCCAAACTCATCAGCAAACACAACAATGTGATGAACGTTGGTCAGGACCCCATCGTTCATATCTACTTCCTAGGCCAGAGCTTGAAGGAAATAAAATATCATGAATGATAATTATTATTCTCTTGCAATTTTTCCACAAGATATCAGTTTAAAAGTCACAATCATAACACCAATCTACTTCAATGAACACAGTGAATATTGCACAAGTAATTATAAATTACAAAAGCAATGAAGAGCTTGGAGAATGGAGAGCTGGGTGTCAGATAAAACTCCCATCATTTTACAGACACTACAATTTAATTTATGGTGTCTGTAAAAGAAGAGTACTTGTATCTGCCACCCAGCTCTCCATTCTCCATCCATTTAATTGTCTTGGTATTCACTAACTTCTTGCGCAATATCTACTGCGTTCAGTTTAAAGGTGGACTCATGACACAATTGGATTTGCTAAATGAACCACTAGACATGTGGCACAGATAGAAGACAAACAAGCCAAGAAATTGAGTTCATTTGCTCACATGTATTATGCCAACGTATCAATGTTTTCCACAGGTCAGACAAGGATGGTGATCACCTCTTGGTCAGTTCATAGCCACTAGGAAACTATTCCAAGTACATCTGTCCACAATATGCCTTGGCACATTAGAGCCTAGATCAGTCCCACAGGCAATGAATCACCTCTGGCCATTTCTACCATTATCAAACTAAATTAGAGTCGTAGAGCCACACTGAGTGGAAACAGGCCCTGCAAATAGTGTCCCAGCCTGCTCAACGTCTCGATAGCTCAAACCCTCGACTGCCGGCAACATCCACGTCAATCTTCTCTGCACTCTTTCCAGCGTGACAACATCTTTCCTATAACATGGTGCCCCGAACTGAACACAATATTCTGAATACTGCTATATTGATGCATTGGATTACAACCTATGACCTTTGCTGATTAGACACAGAATGACAACAAGCAAACTAAGCAGCATATAGAACATAGAAACGTAGAAAAATAGGTACAGGAGGAGGCCATTCGGCTCCTTCGAGCCAGCACCGCCATTCAATATGATCATGGCTGATCATCTAAAATCAGTACCCCGTTCCTGCTTTTTCCCCATATCCCTTGATTCTTTTAGCCCTAAGAGCTAAATCTCTCTTGAAAACATCCAGTGAATTGGCCTCCATTGCCTCGGGCAAAGAATTCCACTGATTCACAGCTCTCTGGGTGAAAAAGTGTTTCCTCATCTCAGTCCTAAATGGCCTACCTCTTATTCGTAAACTGTGACCCCTGGTTTTGGACTCTCCCTATTGACAAGGAGACAAGAATGAATGAGTTTAAGATGTATAAATCTCATCACCCACCACACACATTTGCTCACTGAAAAAGCACCATTGTCCTATTCTCACAATGATTCACCGCTTTGCTATATCAGAAAACACCTTGATGCAAGGTGCAGCAATGTCCGTAGAAGGGTCCTGATGCAAAACATCATCTATCTATTTCCCTTCACAGATGCTGAGTTCCTCCAGCATTTTTTTTTAAACTCAAGATCCCAGCGTCTGCAGTCTATTGTGGTGCAATGTCTGTACATCACAGTAACAACAGGCTAACGGACACAGGGTTCAGTCAGGGCACTGAAATAGATCCCTGAGGTGGGCTCTCAGGTGCCAGGGGTTAGACCTCACCCATCGGAAACTGGTGCTTCCCTTTGTCCCTTGCACTTTTCTCACTACAACAACAGCATTTTCTGCAGTTGGTCTGTGGTAGCCACAGAGAGACCACCTTACCAGTGGTTACCATGCCAGTAACTCCTCTGCAGACAACATCCAAAGGGAACCATGTAGGTGTGTGCTAAACATGTGTGCTAAACAGCATAGTGTTTAAGATATACTTTTGCCAACACATTTTCAGGCATTAGTGGTTACACAACAGAAGGCCCTTGACCTGAAAGGTTAACTCTTCTCTATCCACAGATATTGTCCGAGCATTTCCAGCATTTTCTGTTTTTATTCTGTATTTCCAACATCTGCAGCTTTTTTGATTTTCATTTGCATCTCAGTTTCTTTTTGGGGGAGGTTACTAGTTTAACAAAAAATCTACAAGTGATTTAACTTGAAGTCAACAAATCCTCTGCACTGTCCTTGATGGAGAAAATGTCTTTTTCAGAAATCCTCTCCCTCCTTTTGGAATTATTTAGTGGCAAAAGAAATTTTAAAGGTGATACAGTAGTAAAAATGGAGAATGCAATCCACCAAAGATCCCTGTAAATCAATCGTTACTTAAACAGTTTGGAAGCTCAGAGGAAAAAAAATGTGATCTGGAGACTCAGCTTTTGACTTAGGTACATCTTTTGGAAAGTAGTTTAGCTTTAGTTTAGAGATACAGTGCATAAACAGGCCCTTCGGCCCACCGATCGGTGCCGACCACCCCATACACTAGCACTATCCTACACACTAGGGACAATTTATAATCTACAGAATCCAATTAACCTACAAACTTGTACTTTTTTGGTGTGTGGGAGGAAACCGGAGCAGCTAGGGAAAACCCACGCGGTCACGGGGAGAACATACAAACTCCGTACAGACAGCACCCGTAGTTAAGATCAAACCCGGGTCTCTGGCGTTGCAAGGCAGCATCTTTACCGCTGCGCCACCGAGCCACCCCTGAACATTCCACATTGATCTTCGAAACCATTTATTATAAATAGACTTCAGTAACCAAGTAATAGAGGTCAATATTTGCATAATTTAGATTACTGTAAACATCAGAGGGTTCATTCAATCCAAACAATTCTCTGTTTACATCTACCTGCCCATGGTAAGCACACCAGTGTGTGTTTGTCCATACACTCTTGGTCTGCTTTCTCAATGTCTGTTGTGTGTGTGTGTGTACATCTATCCTTAAATAGTCACGTATGCGTAAAGCAAAAAGACAACTTTGTTAAGTCCCAAGTTTCTTTTATTTTAAGCTGTTGTTATTGATGGACTAATCGGGGTGATACAACATGACTTTCACCTTCCCCATTGACAAGAAATTAAAACAACAGAATAGATAACCGATTTATTTCTGCAAAAATCAAAGTATTTAATTTTATTTATAATTCTATATTACTTTGCCTTAATTTAAGTTTCTCTTTGCATTTATTTAAAATCTTTGAATTAATATAAATGACAGCTATGGTACTGAATTCACAGAAGTCTGTAATATGCTGCCTGTACTTCATTTTTAGTTTGATTAACATAAATCTTAACATGATTTAATGTGTTCACATTTTGACCTATAGCATGTAGTGCCAGAGTCGGAAATTGTTCAAAGTTACAAAACAAAGTTCACAACTGCCTTGCAGTGGCAGCAGCTTGTGTTCAACCCTGGCCTCCAATGCTGTCCATGTAGGACTTGTATATTATCCCAGTGGCCAGCCAATGCTCCAGCATTGCAAAAATGTGCTGGAAAACAGCTACTCTAAATTATCCCCGATGGCCGTAAGTGGCAAATTATTCAATGGGGAGTTCATGGGTTTGTGAGAGAGAATAGGTTACCAGGCTACAGGGAAATAAAGAAAGGGAAGGCGGGGCTAAAGGGGTAGCTCAACTGGAACCAGCATGTGTCCAAAGTCACATCATAGGTTAGTAATCAAGGTTACAGCATACCGTTAAATCCCTTGTTATAATTGAGTCACAAGTTCACCAGCTCACAAATTTTTAGGAGTAGAATTAGGCCATTCGGCCCATCGAGTCTACTCCACCATTCAATCGTGGCTGATCTCTGCCTCCTAATCCCATTTTCCTGCCTTCCCCCCATAACCCTTGACACCCGTTCCAATCAAGAATTTGTCTATATCTGCCTTAAAAATATCCACCGACTTGGCCTCCACAGCCCTCGGTTTGTAATGTGTTCCACAGATTAACTACCCTGTGATTAAAGAAGTTCATAAAGTCATACAGTACAGCAACAGGCCCTTCAGCCCATTGAGCCCATCCTAGATATCAAGCTCCCATTTAGATTGATTTACATCAATCTCATTTTATTCTTTCCACATTCCCATCAACTCCCCTCAGAATCCAACACCCACCTATACACTGGGGAGAGGGGGCAAATTACAATGGCCAGTTAACCTATCAATCTGCACTTCTTTAGGTGTTCCAGTTTCCTCCCACATCCCAGGGAGGAAACCTACACTGTGAGACAGAGCACTTGCAAACTCCACACAGACAGCAGCCAAGGTCAGGATTGAAATCTGGTCACTAGCTCTACCACTGAGCCGCCCCATTAATAAAACCCAGTATTTGACGTCAGATGTCCTTTTGCATTTATTTCGACATTCATGAGTAAATGGAGATGAACCAAATCTACTTTGTACAGAGTTCTCAATGTCAGGGCAATTCATTGTCTTGCAATAATAACCTCAGTCGTCCGCTGCTTCATAATAGGTCGGAGGTACTCGTGGAGATCGGCGTTTGCCTCTCCACAGCGTCACTTCCAGAAATGGTAAAAACATTTTGTTCCCTCCTGTCTGTGAACCTGGCTCTGATTTTCGGATAGAATTCGAAAATTGATACATAGGAAACTAGCGAGAGCAGGATAATGGAGCCAGCCACCGTTAGAGTCACTCCTGCGATTAATTTATCACTCCAAAAACTAGATGCAGGATACCACTCAGAATTGACCACTATTATCAGGACATAGCCGCAGCTGAGCACTGTAGATCCAGTGAACAAAATAACAAGATAATCAAGTAGACTACCACTCCTCAACTTGTCAATGCGTGCTCTGTTCCTCACACAGTTCGTATCCAGGAGCGCGGAGGTCAATATTTGTTGAAAGAGAATAACTAAACATAATAAACACAAGAGAATCCCTACGCCAAGCCTCCATTCGCCTGATTTACTGGTGGCCGTTGATAGCACAACAATCCCCCCTATCCCAGTCCCTAAAATCAAGAACAAAGCCACGGCGTAAAACAGCAGCACTCGTTTCATATCGTGGAACCACCACAGTTCCACCTGATCGTCCAAGATGCTCTGCTGGATCCTGGAGCGATTCGCTGGTAAACGGCCAGAAGTGATCTCGGTTAGCTCAGACATCTGGAGATATTGTCAATCCGCACCCAAAATGAGAAGAAATCAAGGCAAGTCTTCAAAACACCGGGCATTAAATAAGCAAACGATGCATTTCAAAGAGTTTTGGAAGCTGGCAGCTATGTTGCAAATATCCCTAATGTCCGAGACTCATAAAAGTTACACTTTTGTAAGTCGCTCATCGCTCAGCTCATCGGGGTGCCAATGTGATCTGGAGATAGAAACATATTTTATAAGTTCTCCGTTTCTATTTTCTCTAGATACATTAAATCACAGTGTTAACACAATTCATATGGAATGGACGAAAATACAAGTGAATTTCGCTCTTACCATTATTTCCTCATTATCACATATTTTAGCTTTATCCCAAGCGCCAGGAAACGCTGCTCTTTCGGTAGTCGTGACAATTCTCCTGGAGTCAGAGACACAAATAGTTTTCCAAGTATGTGTAGGAGAGAACTGCAGATGCTGGTTTAAATCGAAGGTAGACACAAAATGCTGGAGTAACTCAGCGGGACAGGCAGCATCTCTGGAGACAATGAAGGGGTGACGTTTCGACCCTTCTTCAGACTTCGTTTTCCAAGTGTATGGCAAGCCCGTATCTAGAAGCACCCTTCACTTTTTGTTTTACCTCTTGCTCTTTTCAATAACGACGTTGTCCATTTTTCATGACGGGATCTGCATTTCATTAAACCTTCAAATTGTCAGCTTTTCCCACGCAGAGAGTGGGCATCAGATGACGTGGCCGCAGAGACAGTCAGAGCCAAGTGCAGGCATTTAAACTTGCTGACGATCTCCTGGGGGGTTCCGTCTGGCTTTCGGTATTTAATCATCTGTTTGCTGCATCCTTGACATATTGAACTCTGCACAATCTTCAGACGAATTTCCTGGTTCAGAATTGACACTTGCTTTCCATTAAACAACCAGGATACAACTACACACAGGCTTAGTGTGGACAAGGACTACAATTTCCCCAGGCTCGGCTTCAAATCCAACAGGTATTACCTGTTGTGTTGCTCCGAGTATTGTGGATCCCCTCCGGAGTACGAGATGTGTTTGACCCTTTCCAGCAGGACCAGTACATATATTAAATAACCAAGCCTTGTTCTTTGTTTCGGATTCCACCTGCCTTCTGTGAAGTGGGTATTTTTTTCTTTACTTCCCTGATTCGGCCCGGCTTCTGAAACTTGGCCTTTTTCATTTCCTGGTCCCGCGCTGGTTCATTCTTTCAGTCCCTTTTACCTGAGTACTCAAGTTGCCTCGGCTTCCAGTCAACTTTTTCACCCGCATTTGGTCAGTGCTCAGGTGAGAGAGACTCTGGTCTTCAGGTTGTTTTCGGCACTGTTATCGAGGTGACACTCTGGGAAAGTCTTCGTGTCACGCTTCTGGAGGGTTTTGTTTGTTGGGGTATACTGTGATTGCATTTTAACTCCACCCACTTCTGGTCCGGAGCAGGTTTAACGTGGAATGCACACGCAAGTATTTCAAGGGAAGGGCGAGCTTGCTTGCGCAGGTAATCCGGCGTCTACTGCGAATTGAGATTTGATTACGCCAGGTTCTACCCGTTTCTGCCTTGTATTTTACAATGCAGAAGGGACTTTGAAGGACTCAAGTTGAATGCTTCACGTTGTTGGGTTGCTGCTAACCAAATGCACCAAAAATCCCATTGATAAATATCATATATCGTAAACTTTGAATTAACTTACCCGAAGCACAGATAAAAAGGATAAACACAAGGTTGATAATTCATTAAGTATGTTTCAAAGCAGCCTTCTGCCAATGAACCATTTTGTGCTGTAATTAAAGCAGGAATATAGAAGATGGGGAACATGAATATCCCAATTAATACCAATCTCCGTTGAGTTCAGATATCTCAGTTAACCACCCATTCTTACCTTTGCCATGGAAGGAAAGGACGGGATGATTATGGAGATGAACTCTACTACAATATTCTGGCAACTTTATCTTGATTAAAAACCCTCTCCTCCATTTTCAAGAGCTTCTTCTGGAGGTTGGTTTCACATTGGTATGGTTGTGGTCCAAGTAAATGGCTTAGAATAGGAAAATATCTTTAATTTCCCAAAGTCATTGAGTGTATTCAAGGTAGAAAGCAACAGACAGTTGAACCTCAAAGGGTATGGAAAGTGAGTGGGAAAATTGAGTTGAAGCCAAGATGTTATCGGCAATCGTGTCATTGAATGACTAAGCAGGTTTGAGAGACCTCATCTTATTCCTGTTTCTGAGGTTCTTATTTTAAAACCCACAAGGACATCCTTCTTTTCCTTGCAGTAATTGCTGGAGTACGCAGCGCGATAAAGTTCAGCTACAGAAACGGATGGAGAAATGGCAGACTGAGTTTAAACGAGCAGTTTTTTTAATTTAATACTATTTCATTTATACAATTTAATACAGAGAAATGTGAGATGTTGCATTTTGGGAAGTCTAATGTGGGCAGGACCTACACTGTGAATGGTGGAGCTCTGGGGAGTGCTGTAGGGCAGAGGGATCGACGAGTGCAGGTGCTTTGTTCCCTGAAGGCGGTCGCAGGTGGATAGGGTGGTCAAAAAGCTGTTTGACACATTGGCTTTCATCAGTCAGAGTATTGAGTATAGAAGTTGTGAGGTCATGTTGCAGTTGTACAAAACGTTGGTGAGGCCGCATTTAGACTATTGTGTTCAGTTCTGGGCACCATGTTATAGGAAAGATGTTGTCAAGCTGGAAAGGGTACAGAAACATTTATAAGGATGTTGCCAGGCCTAGAGGGTGTGAGCTACAGGGAGAGGTTGAGTAGTTTGGGACTCTATTATTTGGAGCGCAGGAGGATGAGGGGTGATCTCGTTGAGGTGTATGAAATCATGAGAGGAATAGATGTGGTAGATGCACAGAGTCTCTTGCCCGGGATAGATGAATCGAGGACCAGAGGACATAAGTTTAAGGTGAAGGGGAAAAGATTTAATAGGAATCTGAGGGGTAACATTTCACACAATGGGTGGTGGGTGTATGGAACAAGCTGCCAGATGAGGTAGTTGAGGCTGGGACTATCCCAACATTTAAGAAACAGTTCGGCAGGTACATGAAGGGATACAGGTTTGGAGGGATATGGACCAACGCGGGCAGGTGGGACTAGTGTAGCTGGGACATGTTGGCCAGTGTGGGCAAGTTGGGCCAAAGGGCCTGTTTCCACACTGTATCACTTGATGACTCTATGACTATGACTCAGTGCGAGGTGTTGCACTTTGGGTATTTGAAAGTAAGGGGCAAGTATCCAGTCAATGGCAAGACCCTTAAGTGCATTAACGTACACAGGGTTCTTGAGGTCCAAGTCTATAAGCTCCTTGAAAGTGGAAAAAAACAAGTAGGTAGAGGGGTAAAGAAGTCATATGGTATGCTTGCCTTCATAAGTCAGAGCATTGAGTATAACAGTTGGAAAGGTATGATGTAACTTTATAGGACTTTGGCTTAAGCTGCATCTGAAGTATTATGTACACTTCTGGTCACCCCATTTCAGGAAGGATGTTGAGGCTTTGGAGTGGGTGCAAAAGACGTTTACCAAAATGCTTCCTAGGTTAGAGATATTAGCTATAAGGATAGGTTGGCCAAATTTGGATGTTTTCTATGGAGCATCAGAGGCTGAGGGGAGACCTGATAGGTCTGTTCAAGAGTCTGATAACATGAGAGGTTCATTCAAACCTGATAGTTCATCCTATCAATTCTTCTCAATACCTGAAAACAAATCGCCTTATTAAATGCTATCAGTGACCCAGCTTCATTGCATCACTCAGGCAGTGTATTCCAGGAGCTTACCTCTCTCTGGGTGAAGATGGTCCCCTTCAGATACCCTCTAAATCTTTTCCTCCTCCCCTAAATCTGTGTCTTCTAGATTGATCTACCCCTAACATGGGAAAAGTTTCCTACACCCCCCCAGAACTTTATATACCTCAATCATGCGCCCTCCTAACCTACTCTGCTCCAAGGTGAACAGGTGCAGATTCTCAGTCTCACTCATAACTGAACTGCTCCATCCCAGCAAATCCATTTGGGTAAAAAATATTGCCCACTGGTTCTCTTCTAATTATCTCACACCTGGGCAGCACAGTGGGTGCTGTCTGTACGGAGTTTGTGCGTTCTCCCTGTGACCACGTGGGTTTTCTCCAGGTGCTCTGGTTTCCTCTCACATTCCAAAGGCGTGCAGTTTCTAGGTTAATTGGCTTTGGTAAATTATACCTAGTGTGTAGGATAGTGCTTGTGTACGAGGATTGTTGGTCCATGCAGACTAAGTGGGCCGAAGAGCCTCGTTTCCTCCATGTATTTCTGGATCAAAAACTAAAACCTGCTCTGCCCTTATTCCAGCACATTGCATTGTGGTCAGAACTGCGTCTAACCAAGATTTTGTAAAGTTGGAGCCTAATCTCCCTACTTCTGCATTCGATAGCCCGGCTAATGAAGGCCAGCATGCCATATGCCTTTCTTTCCATGTTATTTACCTGTGTTGTCATCTTCAAGGACTTGTATCCAAGGTCCTCAATACTCCCGAAGACCCGATCATTCATGGCGTAGGTCTTTGCCTTGTTGGTATCCCAAAATGAATCTCCTCTCATTTGCCTAGTTTAAACTCTACTAGGCATTATTAAGCCCAGTTCACCAACCCATCTCCCTGCAGTACCTTCCACACCACACTATCAACAACTCTACCAATCATAGTGCTATTTGCTAACTTCCTTTTCATACCTCTCATATCCATATCCAAGTCATTCATGTATGTTTTTTATACCTTCTGACAAGTGCACATGTGAAAGCACTGCCTGAGACCCAGAACAGGTTCACCAGATGCCCACAGATCCACTTTCCTATGTAAATGTGGTTATATCAATGGAAGCTGTAAATCAATTTAATGATATTGATTGAGGGATAAATGTGAGGCAACATATTGATAGAACTTCAAAAGAGTGCCTTGAAATGGACACAGTTTCGGTTTAATATCTAATTTAGAAGATGGTACCCACTGGTACTATTGTGCCAATGGACAAAACCAGCACATGTACAGATTCCCAGCTGAAAGAAGATAGGGGGAAAACTTATCTTGCATCACTAGCACTTAAACGTGCGATTATCACTACTGGTTGGTATTGCTTTTATTGACCATAACAGGTGGAAAGTACAGCTTAATATTTTACTCCGCATTCTGTGTCAGCAATAAAAAAGGAGGTTTTCTTCCAGAAAAACCGGAGGAACTAAAATATAAGGAGGAATCGAGCGTAAAATTCCAGTATCCAATTAGAGAAACTGCCAGCATAAACAGACAGAAGCATGAAAACATGAAGACAATGATTCCTTTAATTTGTTGACAGCAACTGACCTTGAACTTGCAGAGTTATAATTTGTGCTGCACATAGCTGTTTTTGTCATTGCTCCAAGTAATAGGATTCTGTGAATTGTTTCTATCTTCACATCAAAAACAATGAAACTATTTTATTATATGTTTAAAAAACTGATTTGGTTCAAAAAGCAAGTTGAACAAAAGTTAAAAATCTAACTGTTTTGGAATCAATTTTGCTTAATGAAATATATATAATGAAAAAGTTAATAAGGCATCCTTAAAGCAGTGACCACTTAATTGCACTGAAAGAGATGGGATTTAAACAGCTTTTAAAAGGGGAGATAAAGCTGTAGATGTAATATGAACCGTTGCATATCACAAGTTGCTTTGCCACTGCGTTGCATATCAGTGCAACAAGTTGCTTTGCCACTGCGTTGCATATGTATATTCAGTCTTTGGGAGGGGCAGACGTACACAATATTTAATACACTGCACTAGTTTCTCAAATGTTCATAAGGCATGAAGTGCAGGTAACATTGTTAAAGGCTGTTGTTCACGTTCCTCTAATGTCTGAATTTTTTCCCGAAGTTTGTTCATTTCAAGCTGCTGCATTTCAATGATCCGTTCTGACTCCTGGTCGAAATTAAGTCGTGTAATTGTTTCACTTCGTGAACAATTGTCTGGGGGAAAAAAAGCAAAACAGACGCATTTGTTCTTTTATCTGATATTCAGACCAGAAAAAAGTTTCTCAATGCAAAGAAATAAGCACATGAATATGTCCTTACTACTGAAGCGCTCAATGAAACACAATTTATCAGATGACACAAATAAACCATGGTTGAGTCCCCACTGATCAGCATGGACATGGTGGCCGGAATGGCCTGCTTCCAAGCTCTGTGACTCCAAAGAGACCCTTTCCAAAATGCCTTGGCATTGAACATTACAAAAGAAACTGAAGCAGGAATTGGCCATTCAACCTCTTATGCCTGCTCTATCATTCAATAAAGTCATGGTTGACTTTTCACCTCATTGCCAGTTTTCTGCACTGATCCTCATATCTCTTGACATTTATAATTATGAAAAGTCTGTAGATCTCTGTCCTGATTAAATGCAATGGCATTCTGTGTAGAACATTTTACTCCTGCTTCTCGATACACCAGCCAGTGAATAGACATCAACTCTGTACCTACCCTCTCAAACCGTTTAAGTTTTTTTTGTTTCTTTGCGATAATTTCTCATTCATCTAAACTCTGGAAAGTACAGGGTTAGTCGGCTGAATATCTTTTCCAGGGATGATCCCCGTTCCTCTCCCAAAAATCATTTTGTGAACATTTTGCACACTCTCACAATTATGTATATTCAGGCATTGGGAGGGGCAGACGTACACAATATTTAATGCTATCACCCTGGGAGCCTGTAATACCAGTGAGATGTTTCCTACTTTTATACTCAAATCCTCCCGCACTAAAGGCCAAATGCCATTTGTTTCATAATTAGTGCAGTTCCAGTATGCTAACTTTCAGATTTTCAAGAACAAGGCCGCCCATATCCCTCTGAACAACAACGGCCACGGTGGCGCAGCGGTAGAGTTGCTGCCTGACAGCACTAGCAGCGCCAGAGACTCGGGTTCGATCCCGACTATGGGTGCTGTCTGAATGGAGTTTGTACGTTCCCCCCGTGACCGAATGGGTTTTCGTTGAGATCTTCGGTTTCCTCCCACACTCCAAAGACGTACAGGTATATAGGTTAATTGGCTTGGTGTATGTGTAAATTGTCCTTAGTCTGTGTAGGATAGTGTTAAAGTGCGGGGATTGCTGGTCAGTGTGGACACTGTGGGCCAAAGGGCCTGTTTCCACGCTGTATTTCTAACTAAAACTAAACCCTAAACATCTTTCAATCTCTTTCCTTTTTAAAATTATGCAGCCTTTACTTTTTTCTAACAATATATTCCCCATATACCACAAACCTGCCTACTCACTCAGCCTATCCATATCCCTCTGAGGGGTCCTTACATACTCTGCAAAGCCCGACATCCTACATTGTTTTGCCTCACTGGCAAACTTAGATATATTATACTTGGTCCCAATATCGAAATCATTGATATAAATGATGAGTAGCACTGATTCTTATGGTATCTTAGAATTCACAGCCTTCTAGTCCCACAATCAATCCCATTTCTCTCCTGTAAACCAGCCTCAGTCCACATCAGTATACTACCCATTCTACTGGATGATCTAATATTGTTTAATAATCCTCTGTGCAGCACCTTATTGATAGTCTTCGACTAGTCTAAACACATCACATCAACTAATTTGTTCTCATCTTTTCTGATAGTTACAAAAGAAATCCAAAAGACAAATCAAAAATAATTTTCTGACATAAATTGAAATTGACTCTGCCCAGTCTTATTATAGTTACTACTTCCCTCATAATAGATAGACTATTAATAATAACAGACTAATATTTGTGATTCCCTGCATTCTCACTCACTAGTTTTTTTCTATCTTGCAATGTTTGGAATTGCTTATGAATGCCTGGCATTTTAACACATGACTTGATATGTCCTGTTTTACAACTGTGAAACCATGGAGAACAATTAAGATGATGCAAAGTACATTTTTAATATAAACATGAGACAGGTAGATGATATTAGAACAGGGATTTGTCACTGGAGGAGACAATGAAAGTGATCTACTGGAGTTCTAATTATTTGTTTTAACATTGGAATAATATAGAAACCTTAGTAAGATAACATTGTGAAAGTGGGAGATACTGTGAAAATTCACCCATAAGATGATAACTGTATAAAAAGGTCTTCAGAGTTAGGCTTTTCTGGTCAAGGATGTTACCCATGCTTAAAAGTGAGCCTGCATCATTTTTGGCCATGAGTATGAAACTACTCTTTTTTCTTACGGATGTGAAAATAATTTTTGTTTTAGTCTTTTCCATATTGTTTTGCCTTAGAGATTTAACGTGTTAAATCTCTAACGCAAAACAATACTGGAAAATTATTCCAAATTTTAATGTTTCAAAGGATTAAACAACATTCCTTTAGGAAGGAGATGAGGAGGAATTTATTTAGTCAGAGGATGGTGTATCTGTGAAATTCTTTGCCAGGCTATGGAGGCCGCCAATGGAGATTTTTAAGCCAGAGATAGATAGATTCGTGATTAGTACAGGGTGTCAGGGGTTATGGGGAGAAGGCAGGAGAATTGGGTTAGGAGGGAGGGATAGATCAGCCATGATTGAATGGCGGAGCAGACTTGATGGGCCGAATGGCCTAATTCTGCTCCTATGGCTTATGACCTTACGATTTATTTCCAAAATATAATTGAACCATTTCCAGTCAAATTTGCCTGGTATGCATAATTGTGATGAATACATATACTGGGATGCTGATTCTATATAGGAGATTAATTGGACTTGCAAGATTTTCCCTTGTTGTTTCGCTGTTAGTTTATTGAGATTGAAATATTTTACCTTTAAAGTCTGCGGCACATGGTTTCTTAGTCTTTCTGTGGGTTCCAATGGTTACTTCCAAATCATGTACCTTGATGCGGGCAATCTTCAGGTCCTGCCGTAGATCATTTATCTCTTTAATTAACGCAACGTTTTCCTGAGAAATCAAAAAGACTTGGCCTTAGTTAGTTCCTAACTCAAAGTGGAATGAATTGTACAAATAATTACAATGTTGTTTGTCTATAAAGGCAAGGAAAAATTTAGAACATCACAATAAAGGAACCCAATGGTTTTGCAAGAGCTAGTTTAAGTCTAAGATGGGAATATAACTTTCCCACAACGATTCTTTATTCCTCATTAGGTCATTTGGGGCCGTATCGTTGATGGGCAATAATGTTAAATAGTCATGTAAATTTAAAAATTTCCATCTTTTTAACATTAAATGATTTACCTTTTCGAAAAAATCTGAAAATAATCTGTCTGTAGACTGAAGTTCCAACATTGCTATACAATTTTCTCCATTCATGTAGCGCTTTTAAGTACCCCAATGAGCTTCACGTAGGGATATTAGACAAAGGAAAGATACAGAGATGGAGAAAAACACATGAAGGAACAATTTAAACATGAGGAAGGGCTACATGGAAATGAAATATAGGGACGCAGATTGATTTAGGAAAATAATTCCAGAGCATAGATCAAACATGGCTAGAGACATAAGGACCACTGGTGGGGGAGTGGGGTGAAATTTGTAGGGTTAAGATACAGAAAGAACAAGGCAATGAAAACATTTTTATAGCAGGAAGACATTTTGAACTTTGAGGCATAACCAGGATAATGACTGAAGTGGATCTGATTCAGGACAGAGTATATATGCCTCAGGTTTTCAGAGGACTGAAACTTTTCAGAGGAGGGAACTTAGTCGGAGATGCTGGTCATGGATGCAAGGGGTTAGGCAAGCACAAACATGTGATTTCAGCTGCAGATGGAATGATGGAAAGGGGTGAATTACAAAGAGAGCAGTCACTGTAATAAGACATTAATGTGATCAGAATCCAAGCTCAAGTCACATAAGGTGCTGGCTCGAAGGGCCAAATAGCCTCCTCCTGCACTTATTTTCAATGTTTCTATTAAAATGGTGACATCGCAGGCAAATTAGTTAAGCCTGAGACAATAGCTGTAGACAGTCGTGGGGAGCTTGTTAAATACAATGTCTTTTTGTAGCCATTACTGAAGCCAGGGAACTGTGGCTCGTTAAGTATTGGATATTGTAGTCTGAAACAGATAGAGGATGGAAGATCTGAGATGGGGGAGGGATTTTTATGCTAGCTGGTTTTTGAATTTGAGCCTAAAGTTATCCAAATTTAAAATACCGCTTGGCGTACAACACCCATAGCACGGTCTCTACTTTTCTGAAATATTTCCTATTCCTGGATGCTCGAAATTATGGCCGAGAAAAATGTCGCTTCAATTGAACTGCCACACCCACTCCTCCACTTTCCAATCAACTAAGGGCACTGAAGGAGAGCATGTTTCACCCTGGCAGCTGGACAGACCATGTCACAATTTGGGCTTCAAACCAAAGTGGACCAGGTTCCTAAAAAAACTTCCCTTCAAGTGAACTACTGTAAAATGTTTGCCTGATGCTGAAAGATCTTGTTTGTTCAAATGTAGTCACCTGGGCAATATGCACTAGAGGTTACAGTAGGACTGTAAACTCAGAATAGATGCCAACTAATCTTTCCAATTAATTTAAGTGGATGGTGGCTCAGAACACTTTCCATCATATTTTCCTTGGCACTTCTGGTGATTACTCACGTCCATCACAAAAGGGAAAAATCTGTTTATTATGAAGGTCCTTAAAATTTATTCAAACATACATTAGCAAATGCAATCCATGCCAGGATTGCTGATCTAGTTATACAGTTTTTATGAATGAATAATTCATAATAATGATGTTAAACCTTCCTTTGGGAAAATTAATAATGAGGTCAATATAACCAAAAGGCTAGGTTTCAAACATTAAAAATGAATGGAGTTCACATGACATACAATGTCCGACCTAATGAAAACAATAGAAGAATCAGACATGACCAACAAAAATGTTAAATTCTCTGACTTAAATGTATTAACTGTTTCTTTCAACAAAGATGCAATACTCTGTTGCCCAGGCTTGAATTTATTACCTGCATAATGCGGACGTTGTCAGCTCGGTGAATCTCCGCATCTTTCACTAGTTTTTTCTGAAGTGTTGCAATGCTTTTCTCCAGGTGATATCTCTGTCGTCCAAACTCTCGCTGAATATCTGAATCAACAGCTGTAATATCAAACTGGAAAGTAGAAAATAGTTAAAGCGGAAAAACTAATTCATGTGGACCATTTAAATTGGAAGTTAGATTTTGTCAAGTAATTAACTACAATTAAATATCCTGGGGTGTGGTGAAGTTCAGAGGGAGCTTGGAGTACAAATACATATTTCCTGAAAGTGGCACTGCAGGTAGATAGGGTGGTGAAGAAGGCTTTTGGCACACTGGCCTTCATCAGTCAGAGAATTGAGTACAGAAAAGGACACAAAATGCTGGAGTAACTCAGTAGGTCAGATTGCATCTCTGGAGAACATGGATAGGTGACTTTTCGGGTGGAGACCCTTCTTCAGACTCAACTCAGATTGAGCATGGAAGTTGGGATGTTATGTTACAGTTGTACACAATGTTAGAGTAATCAAACCCTATCATTAAGATTACCAGATGACCAGAGGAAATGATTCAGAGATGTTCACAAAGCCTACTTCCCAGGGAGTGTTACTGAGAGTTATAAACAACGCTGGCTTGCTGAATCAGCTACACGCATGCCCTTTAAAAACACAGGCAAGGTTAGGAACAGGATTTTTTTTCATTTTCTCAATGTGCAGATGGTAGTAGATTGTAAGAAGAGTTCCCTGGTGATGAATGTCATGTTTCCAGGAAGCATGTGACTACTTCAGCCTGAGGGTGTTCCCACTGGCAGACATTTTCTGTGGCTGGCATTACTCTGAGGGATGAGTCCTGGCTTACAGGGCCTCTCATGATTTTGCTTGATTCACTAAAGGCTACTACAACTAATTAGGAAAACAATTAAGTGTTACCATTAATTGCTAGGGGAATCAAATGCAAAATATGGATTCCTTGAATATTTTAGATAGATGCATGATCAGCAAGAGGTTGAAAGGTTGCTGGGAGAGTCAGCTGGGAAGAAACTGTCCTTGAATTTGGAGGTGTGAGTTTTCACATTTCTATACAAAAAAGTACAGGTTTGTAGGTTAATTGGCTTGGTATAAATGTAACATTGTGTAGGGTAGTGTTAATGTGTGGGAATCGCTGGTCGGTGTCGACTCGAGGGCCTCAATGACCAGCCAGGCCACAGTTTAAGAATAAGGGGTAGGGCATTTAGAACAGAGATGAGGAAAAACTTTTTCAGTCAGAGAGTTGTGAATCTGTGGAATCCTCTGCCTCAGAAGGCAGTGGAGGCCAATTCTCTGAATGCATTCAAGAGAGAGCTAGAAAGAGCTCTTAAGGATAGCGGAGTCAGGGGGTATGGGGAGAAGGCAGGAACGGGGTACTGATTGAGAATGATCAGCCATGATCACATTGAATGGCGGTACTGGCTCGAAGGGCCGAATGGCCTCCTCCTGCACCTATTGTCTATTGTCTATTGTACCTTTTGCCTGATGGCAGGGGGGAGAAGAGGGGGTGGCCAGGGTGCAACTCGTCCTTGATTATGCTGCTGGCCTTGCCGAGGCAGTGTGAGGTATAAATGGAGTCAGTGGCAGGGATGTTGGTTTGTGTGATGGTCTGGGCTGCGCCCATAATTTCTTGCAGTCTTGGATGGAGCTGTTCCCAAACCAAGCTGTGTTGCATCCTGATAAAATTCTCCCTGTGGCGCATCTGTAGAAGTTGGTGAGAGTTGTAGCGGACATGATTTTTTTTAGATTTAGAGATACAGCGCGGAAACAGGCCCTTCGGCCCACCGGGTCCGCGCCGCCCAGCGATCCCCGTACATTAACACTATCCTACACCCACTAGGGACAATTTTTACATTTGCCCAGCCAATTAACCTACAAACCTGTACGCCTTTGGAGTGTGGGAGGAAACCGAAGATCTCGGAGAAAACCCACGCAGGTCACGGCAAGAACGTACAAACTCCGTACAAACTTCCTAAGCCTTCTAAGGAGGTAGAGGCGTTGGTATGCTTTCTTGGTCATTGCTTCATGTGCCCCTTGCGGATATTTAACAGGATAAACAAGCCTTAGCAATGGACACAGTTGTGTGTCTAATTTCAATAGCTCTACAGAGTAAAGAAGGTATAGTCTTACTAAGATGCACAATGTAAGTATTTCAATTGTACATATGGCCTTACCACATCCGACTGAGGTACATATTTCTCGTACAGTTGCTGCACACTTTCCTTCAGTTTTTTTGGATCCTGAATAAACCCCACACAGTTGTATACATCAGTCTTAAAACGTTTGACGACTGATTCTACAGTATGCACCTGAAAGGTAAAGAATGGGAAACCATTACAAATGAACAGATGTCTCTAAGAATGGGAAAAGGGGAATTTTTAAAAGAATAAAATCATTTAATTTGAAGTATTTTTGATTAGAAATTTGATTTATCCCTTATTTGGTAACCATGTCTTTCAGATAGCATAAACTGTCAAATTGTCTTTTTCACACAAAGGGTGGTGGACGTATGGAACAAGCTGCCAGAGGAGGTAGTTGAGGCAGGGACTTTCCCAACATTTAAGAAACTGTTGGACAGGTACATGGATAGGACAGATTTGGAGGGATATGGACCAAATGCTGGCAGGTGGGACTAGTGTAGCTGGGAGGCTTTGGCCGGTGTGGGCAAGTTGGGCTGAAGGCCTGTTTCCACACTGTATCAGTCTATGACTCTATAACTCTATGATGCTCACCAAGAATACGTGAATTGAGTCATTCTTTTTTTAAGCAACTATTACTGCTGTGCCTACCCCTTCTTTAAGAAGCAATTGACCTGTGCAATTAAACAACTTTGCCTGTGGCCTCAATGTCTGCAATGTAGATGGGCAAAATGCAGGAAGGGTTGGGTTGGGGTGGATGGAGAGAGTTTATGAGAAAAGTAGAGAAAGTAGCAAAAGCAGAATGTGTTTCTGAAGACTTCCTCGACACATTGATTGGGCAGCTTGTACCCTGTGCAGTGGACAGCAATAACATAGGGGCCTCAGGTTGCAACATCTGTAGTCACAGGAATTAGAATTTTAAACATTAATATGACTGTGGAATGGATTTATAAACTATATAAAACACTGTAATGGAGATGGGACACTTTAAATCACCCATGATCTACTAACCATTTGCCTTCAAAAAGAAAGATGTGCCCAGCATTTATATTTACCTTATTATGATGCAAGATGTCCAAGAGAGCTTTAGAACTAATTATGTGCTTTTTGAAACACAATCGTATCGGCATACAAGAAATATTGCAGCCAATTTATGAAAAGGATCTATTTAGGTATTAGTTGAGAGATAAATAATGGTTAGCATTGAAGGAGAACGGCTTTGTTCTTTTTCCAGGATCACCTATTTCTACTTAAAATGGAAAATACATCACCTATTTAATTCCTCCTGCAAAGGTGGCACCTCTAACACCGGAGAACTTCATCGTTATGTCATTGAACTGTGGTATGGAAAATGCTGAGTAAGTCTTTAGTTAAGACTTGAACCGACAACTATTTCATCCAGGTAAGAGAACTTCATTAAGTCATAGGTATCTGCTGCTAGGTTCCGATGCTAGTGCCTGTGCTGGTAAGGACTGTAAGGGAGATGGCTAAAGGGAATGTGCACATAAACTGACTTAAGGTACATATTAACATAAATTAATAGGATGGAAAAACAAAGCTGAGGGAGGGATTGACAGACTCCTTTCCTATTTTGATAATACTATTGGTAGAAGATCTGCTGGGGCTAGTTTTGCTTCAAATATGCTCAGTTAGGATTAAAATAGTGATTTCATTGCAATGGATTCAATAACAATAGCTGATATGAGCAATGAAAACTTTATTTAGTATTATCCTTTCAGTTGATATTTTTCTAAGTAAAAACCATAGACATCAGAACTGTTTAGCTTAATTTAAATTTAAAAATGTAATGCTTTTTGTAGCCAAATTAATTATTGTATTCGGTTGGAGAATAACACATCAAAATATTTGTGCAAGTCACTTTATGATACTCATAAAATTCATTTTACCATAACAAATGTTAATATTGATGCAATAAAAGTATTAGAGGCTAAAAAGTCAAATCTTATGTGCCTGTCTATGTCAATATATACATGCATACATGATCTATTATATTCAAACCTTCTCTATTTCTTTACGCATCTCTGCCTCTGTTGCTTTCAGTTTCTGTTTGAGCTCTCCGATATTAAGTTCCAGTTGTGAATTTTGTTTGTGGAACAATTCCAACTCAGTTTCCATCTACAAAAGTACCAGAAGGAAAAAAAAATGATATGGCTAACAATCTCAAGGTGATAAGATTTACTCAAAGAAGCTTTGTTTTCTATTCATTGTCACTTTTCGTTAATTTTACAACTTCTGTTGTTAGACAGCTGTGATCAGACAGGGAATAGAGGGATATAGACCTTGTCCAGACAGATGGGATTAGTTTAGATTGGCATCATGATTACCACAGATATTATGAGGTAAAGGGCCTGTTTCTATGATGTACTGTTTTATGTTCTATGTTTTAGTAAAAAAGGACTTGTGAACTGCAAGAGGTGATTAACATATTTTTTGTGTTTTTTCTGATACCCAAAATACCATCCTTATATTTTGTTTCTGTTTGGAAACCTTTTGAACCAGAACTTTTATCAATAATTTTCCAAAGGTTAGGGAAATATGTAATTGAATTTGAAACTTCAAATCTCATTTCGTTTAGTTTTGAGATACAGTGCGGAAACAGGCCCTTCCGCACTGACCAGTGATTCCCGCACATTAACACTATCCTATACACAATAGGGACAATTTGCACATACCAAGCTGATTAACCTACAAACCTGTACGTCTGTGGAGTGTGGGAGGAAACCAAAGATCTCGGAGAAAACCCACGCGGTCACAGGGAGAATGTACAAGCTCCTTACAGACAGCATCCATAGTTGGGATCGAATCCAGGTTTCTGGTACTACAAGCGCTGTAAGGCAGCAACTCTACCGCTTCACCACCATGCTGCCCTTTCATTATTTTAAGTGATACGGGGAGGAAAATTGGCAAATGATTGGCTTTAATGTACAGGGGGATCTTAGAGTCCATGGCCATCAATCCATCTAGATATTCCTAAAACTCTCATCTTGTTTGTTCCGTATGTTTGTGCCTTTGTTTCTTTGTGCATTTGGTTATTTCTTTGTGCGGTGTTCATACACAAAGGAATGGGGGTACATGATAGCGCCAGCTACAATTTTAGCACCCCTTTGTCCTGGGGACACGTTTCATTCAAATTGGTCTTATATTTTTAAAGTTAGAGAGATTTTAAAGTTTAAAAATTACCTTATGAAACCGATGCTTGCCATGTTCAGCGTATGAAGTCACGATGGGACCTGCCTGAGTGATGGCCAATGAGGGGGGGGGCCACGATGACCGTGAGGGGCAGAACCCGCCAGAGTGACGGGAGTGGTGGGCAATGATGGGGGAGGGGTTGTGGGCCGACGAGCTGTCGCTAACACCCACTCCATCCCCCCTGAACCCCCCTCCTCCCCTCCCCTCCCCACTCACTCACTCCTTCCCCCCTCAACCCCCCTCCTCCTCCTTACCCACTCACCCCCCCCTTATCCCACATCCCCACCCCCTCCCTCACCCATACACCCGCTCCCCCCCCCCCCACCCGCCGGGAGAACGAGCTGTGTTTATGACGTCACTCTGCGCCTGTGATGGTGCAAACGGCAGCGATCCATAGCGAGCTGCAGCTCGCTTCTGGTCATGTGCCACTTCCCTTGGCAACTACTACCATAAATTCACCACTATTTGAACAAGTTGTCCCTCAAGTTTCTAAAACTCTTTCCCCTCAGCTTTGGAGAGAAGTAGGTGAGGAGGGTGGGGGTGGAGGAGGATGGTATTGGTCTGATAATTAAAAACTGAGATACATAAGAACTCCTCGCAGAGGGTGGTGAATCTCAGGAATTCTCTAACCCAGAGAGTTGTGGAGTTACATCATTAGAGGTTTTGAAGACAAAGAATGTACGTTTTTGAAGGATTAGGGAATTGAGCACTGTAGACAACTTGCACAAAATAGGACATGAGGCCTGGGGTAGATGAGCCACAATCATATTAAATGGCAGGCAGGCTCAAGGGGCCAGATGCCTGCTCCTACTATTTTTAATGTTTTTATCGTGAAATCCTTCTAAAAATAATGAGGAATAATATCAATGCATGTTCTTCCATTTCTCGTCCCACATTAGTTCAGTTTAGAGATACAGTGCAGAAACAGGCCTTTCAGCCCACCGAGTCTATGCAGAACAAGATCAACCACACACTAGGGGCAATTCACAGAAGCCAATTAACCTACAAACCTGCACGTCTTTGGAATGTGGAAGGAAACCAGATCACCTGGAGAAAACCCCTGTGGTCACAGAATGTACAAACTCCGTACGGACAGCACCCGTAGTTAGGATTGAACCCGGGTCTCTGGTGCTGTAAGGCATCAACTCAACCACTGCGCCACCATGCCGCCCTGTTATACTGAGGAGAGCTACAGAGTCAGAGGTGTTGCCTTTCCAACGAGTTGTTCTACCGAGGCCCAGACTGCTCTTTCAGACAAATGCAAAGATGTCTTGGTCAATATTTAATACCTACTTGCTGAATCTGTTCTTTCATTTCTTTTATATCATTTTCTCGTGGCTCAATCTGCTGTTTTAGTTCCTTGATTTTGTAATCCAGAACAAACTTAAATTTCTCCAGTTCTTGATTCTTCTTTTTGAGATCATAGATTCGCTTTTCCTATAGAAGATCAGAATGTTAGATAAATTTTACAGCTGTTGTAATTTCTTGCTAATGTAGAGGACAACCTCTGTCCTCTACTGGAATGATGCTGACAGTAACAACCGTTACAAAGATTTACATTCAGTCTGTACCTCTATGCTTAGAGCTATGCATAAATGCCATAAATAAAAACATGCTTTTTGTAAAAGACATTTGTTGAAATGGCTGCAGTTATATTCAATGAGATATATAATACTATTGAATGATTGATATTGCAAAATCTGGAGTTCCTCAAATTTTTCTCACAATGCAGCATTATATACCACTTTTGTCTTCTTCCCAATGTAACAGAGTCACAGAGTCTTACAGCATGGAAACAGGCCCTTCGGACCAACATGCCCACGCAGACCAAGTTGGCCCCTCTACATTACTCATGCTTGGCCTGTATCCCTCTAAACTTTTCCTATCTATGTGCCTGCCTAAATGTTATAGGACCTGCCTCAACTACCTCCTCTGGCAGCTTGTTCCTTATATCCACCACCTTGTGTAATTTTGTTATAATATTCGATGGTATGAGTGCTTTGTCTCTTGATGCTTGTTGGAAATGTCTGATCATGTTTGGTCTCAGAAGCTAATTAGATATGACTTGTATTTGAATGGGAGACCACTTGGGCTCACAAAAGGATGAAGGTGATGCCACTACATTACCGAGTTCACATTTTCATAGCTGAGTTTGATAAGTTAGAAAACATGACATATTTTAATTTGAAACTATTGGGAGTGAACAAAGTGAAAGCAACAAACAGAAATCTGATGACGCATCTTCAAGCTGAGCTGTTAACTCTTTCCACAGAGTTTGCATGTTCTATTGAGTGTTTCCAGCATTTTGCTGATATAAACAGAAATCTTGTTTGAGAGTTCAGCAAAGCTTCTTCCACATGAGTATGAATTAAACGGTAACCAAAATGCAAAATAAAGCAGATACTGGAAATTGGGAAATAAAACCAGAAAAAGATCTCTCCTATCTAGGCAAGTTCTTTGTCCCTTTTTTCATATTTCCAGCTGACTCACCTTATCTTGGATTGTTTCATCTCGTTCTAAAATTTCTTTCTTCAATCCTTGGATGTCTTTCTCCAGAGATCTGATGACTCCCTGTAACTTCTGCTGTTCTGTTTTCAGTTTCTCAATCTCTCCCTGTCTGTCTTCAATTTCTTTCTGCAAACTGGTAAACTGCGAAAAGGAAAAGTGTTGGAGAGGGATGAGAGGACAGACCAAAACCATCAGACTTCCACACCTAATAGGAATGGAAAAAATGATCAAGCCTATATCACAAGGCAGTTTTCAAAATTTCCTACGTTGTACTGTTCTGTGTTCCACGTTCTTAAAAGGGCACTTGCATCTTTCTGGAGAAGGGAACTATGATTGTGCCAGATAAGGCATTAAGGATCTGTGATGTGTTAGTTGAGAACCATGCAATTATTCATCATTTTCAGACAGCTTGCTGGAACACAGATCTAAATTTCCTTGCTCCATGTGCCGACTGCAAAGTTGGACGTTTAAGCCACGGTTGCAGCACTATAATGACAATTCTTCAGCCTAGAATTAAAAAAAAAAAAATGACCTGTTCATACCTTTTTCCTCATGATTCCCGTTTCTCCTTTCAGTCGGAGATTTGCCTCCTTCTCATCTCGCAGATTCCGTTCATATTTAATTTTAATGTCCTGAATTTCACGGTCACAGTCCTCCTCTATTTGTTTCTTTGTTTCATCAGACTCTTTAATCTGATGCCTGCTCTCTTCCTGCAACTGAGATAATTAAAAGAAGAATCATCAGTACCACAGTCAACTGAAAAAAACAAAGAGAAAGCATGAAATGGTATTAAACACTAATTTGATAGCTGTGAAAAGTATGTATAATTTTACAGAGTCACATTAATTCCTATTTCACTTGCTTCTGCCTTACCTCTGTGATAAGTGTGGACTTCTCCTGGAGTTTGGTCTCATAGTACTCTGTCAGCTCCTCTAATGCTTGGGTCTTACTTTCATCCATCTCACTCAATTGCCTCTCATAATCTTCCTGCATCCGCTGCGATTTCATTTGCAGCTCCTGGTATTTTTCATATTCCAGCATTAATTTCTGATTGTTCATTGTTTCTAAAATTAGAAATATGTATGGAAGTAAATTTATTTTAAAAATATTTATGCAGCAGATAGCCTGATTCCAGTTTGCAATGTGTTAGATAGTGAATTAACTGGTGAAATAGGGCAGGGCTATTGGAGTGATCACCACCGCAACTGATTGGAGGTGGTAATGAATACCTCTGTTTATTCATTGGCTGAGCATGACTTGTTTGACAGAGTTTCTGACCAAGATATTAACTCATCCTTTCTCTTTACAGGTTCTGATGCGCCTGCTGGCTATTTTTCAGAGACGTTTATATGTTTTCTTTAGTCATCTGAACAGATATTGTTGAAGCTATTTGAAAACTACTGAGAGCCTGAATAACTTTAAAGAGCAATGATAAATAAGGATAAGTTAGAGTGACTACCAGTAGAGTAGTAGGGGTACTGATTTTAGATGATCAGCCATGATCATAATGAATGACGGTGTTGCCTCGAAGGGCCGAATGGCCTACTCCTGCATCTATTTTTCTATGTTTCTAGAAAATGTTTGTATTGTGACTTGTGAATTATGATGTCCTGAAGAGTTCCTGGACTGAGAGGAGAAACGGGGAAGTTTGAATGCCCTCTACTGGCAAGTGACAGATACAAAATGTAAACTTCATATATGAGAAACAATTAATAGTAGAAAAGGAGAAATTAGAAACTAGTCTAACAGTGCCTTTGTGTCACTGTTACTGAGTTTGGATTAGTTTTCAAAAAACGACTTCAATTAACGTAACTGACTCTTCAATTAATTTAATTGACTTAAGAAGTCAATGTTTCATTACATTCTACTGTATTTGTCTACCATTTTTAAGTAGCTGTCTGTTTGGCTTTAAAGACTACATGCAAAAAAATGCACCAGGCAATTTACCTAATTCCTCAAATTCTTTGGCGTGTGTATCCAAGATCGTTACTGTATCCTCCTTATGTTTTACCTCAACCTTATCTTTGTTAGTCTTCAACACCTACAAAAAAATCAAAATAGTTCATTATTTTGAGGTTGAATTCATGAAGTACCAGTTAATATGTCTCAGGTCTCCTTGCAGTAGAAAACTTCCCTGATGTATTTTGTTGAAGAATCAGTGGGTAAAATTGTCTCCTTGGTCACTTCTACCAAATGTGCAAAGGAGATGTCGTTGTGTATCCTGCTCTGCTTCCAATATTGTGCTTAATCAATCAAGGTGGAATTTCTACATCAATCTCTGCACATTCATACATATTATTCATCCAAACAGGTGTTCTGTGTCAAAGCTAACAACATTTGTGTTGAAATCATTGTATGGACAGTTATACTACAACACGAAGGTTGCATTCCTAAGAAACCTCACATTATAAAGAAAATTGTATCAATGGGACAAAAGGGGTTAGAGGCTAGAAAATGTCAGACTCCCAATAACAAAGTTATTTTGTCCTGCATGATTTTCAAAATTAAAAAAAAAATTCATTCAGAAGTTTATTTTTATCACTGAGTGCTTAAAAGTTTGTGTATTGTATTATTACTGCGTAATATACTGTGTATTATATTATTTAATAGAGTTTCGTTCCACAAGTTTCAAAAGAAGCAAATGCTTGTCAATTACAATTGGCAACCAGTGCTCAAAGTAGAAGCTGTGATTGTAGGAGACAATGGTGTCTAATTACTGTGGAGAAACACTTTTTTCCCCATCCTATACTGTTTAAATCCATGACTGCTTTTCTTTTCTGCTTGTCAATTTCCAAAGTAACTTTTACGTGGCTCTCTAATTCCTGATCAAAAATTGCATTAGAAATAATTTGGTCCACACAATGCAAATAGTGATCCCTAATACATTGGTCATGTTAGATCTAAATTTGCATTGTAGAAACATGTGTTATAGCAAAGCTACTTGTACTCATAATCAGTTAGTCATAGAGTCATAGAATTACAGTTATAGTTAATCCTAAAACCTGTGCAGTTGCTTGGGTTCCTTGGGTATTGCTGTATGTTTTTAATTATAGATGATTTTTGGGCTGAGACACATTTCTGTATGCAGTTTCTCTCCAGGAAAAGCCAACTGTTCTCAGACAATCTTCCATTCTAATACTAACCATGCTTAACACTGTTTGGCAAGATCAAGTGTTTTCTGGCAAGTGCTAATCAGCCCACAGCAACATCCTTAGGACAATTATATATACAAATGCAAAAAAATTGTGGATACTAAAAAAAACAAAAATGGTAACATATACATCTCTGGAAATGTTCTGTAAAGAAAAAGAGTTAATGCTACAAATGATTCTTCAAAAAATATTCTCTGACCTGCTCAGGAAATCCAGCAACATTATTAGTGCCTGCTTTTGTTGCTTACCTGGTTTTTTGTTTTCAGAGCTTCCATTTCCTGAATAAATTTCTCCGTTAATTCTTTTATTTTATCATTGTAATTCATATCCTTCAGTCTAAGTTGGTATTCATTTTCCATCTTCAGTTCCTCAACGCGAGTTTTTAACTCCACTGCCAACTGATTCTGTTAT
Organism: Rhinoraja longicauda; assembly: GCF_053455715.1. Lineage (NCBI taxonomy): Eukaryota > Metazoa > Chordata > Chondrichthyes > Rajiformes > Arhynchobatidae > Rhinoraja > Rhinoraja longicauda. Next base: position 14,466,980 of record NC_135963.1, on the reverse strand, counting down.
AACAGATTAAATCATTTTCTGCTGTCAATTTACGTTCATAAGTCATAGGAGCAGGATTAGGCCATTTGGCCCATCAAGTCTATTCTGCCATTAAATCATTGTTGATCTATCTTTCGCTCTCAACCCCATTCTCCTGCCTTCTCCAGTAACCTTTGACACTTACTAATTAACAAACTGTCAATCTCTGCTTTAAAAATACCCAAAGACATGGCCTCCAAAATCATCTATGCCAATTTAATCGTAATATGAATTCTAACAGTGACACCAACCCTATTTAGAAATAAAAAACTTTCCCCAACATTTTCTCTTCCTGCACCAAAGCTTCAGTGAACAAGAACCTGGGATGAACATGATGGATCTTTGGCTAGTAAAATAAATCTATAAACTGTTGAAAGGCAATCTCAAAGCATATCAGGGAGAGTGAGATTAGAGAGGTTGGTTTGAGGGCCAAAAAGGAATGTAAACTTGAGTAGAAGAATTCTAACCCTTAAATGTTGGAGTCATTGTAGTTCAGTCTACACTGGATGAATAGTTTTGGATGAATTGATATTAATTAATGCTGGTGGAATGGCGAGCCAAAAGTATTGTGGATTTCTTCATGACATAATAGATAATCCCACTGCATATGAAATCTGAAGGAGAATGAAATTCAATGCAGTTAACTCACATAACATGTAAAGATCAGCATAATAAATAAAATAGGATAGCCAGCACACAAGAATCCTTTATTCTAAAATGTTGACTATTTTCCCCACTCATTGACAATCATATTCTCACTACAGTACTTGTTCCAGACATCTGTCCATTTTATTCTTTATTATTTTCCTTTGATTTTTACTTTATCCACAGTGCCTCTCCCTTATGTTGATCGCACTATTTCTTTGCTGTTTTCAATTTCTTTTATATACAAAGATACTTATCCCAGAGAGCACATTAGCTACTTTTAGCTAAAGAGCAATATTTATGTTGTTGCCCTCACTGTCTATGAAACAAAGGTGCCTTGCTCTCAAAAGCCATATTTTGGACCTTGAATGTTTTATCAGCACTTTTTGTGTTGAACTCAGATTGCAGGTGCAATGAGTACAGGAATATGAATGAATTGGACCCCTTCTTGTAGTGCAGGCAGTACGGTTAGGATGAAAAATCTCATGAAGCGCTATATGTGATGAGCCACCGAGAATGTTTTTAAAGTATGATTTGGGAAAAATCAAAATGTGAGGGAAAGTATGTTTATTATTATATTATAGAGGTTAACCTAACAGAAAATATTATGAAGTGGACAAAACACTCTGCTGAATGCCTAACAAAATGATACAATCTGATTAATAATTTCAATGAAAAATCAAAAAGAATGCATTTGCCTCTGGAATCCAGTTGCAAAATTTGAAACAAGAGATATATTTAACAATCCTCGGGATAATAAACTTAGAATTGCAAGATGTAAACCTGTCAAGATTTTAAAAATATAGGTGTAAACATATTGCAATGCCTAGAAACACATTACGTTGGCTGTGCCGAGAGGACCCACAAATGGTTGTATTGAGCAGCTGCACCTGCAAAATTATGATGAACATGAAGCTATGAGAGCAGAGAGCAGACTTTACATAATCAATATGCTCAATGGTTTTCCTGAAATATGAGCATCCACTTAAAACCTAGAAGGAAAAACAGGTATGTTTTGGATTCAGATCACATGGACATTTCATGGAGAAAGCCATGGGGGTTAAGGAGCTGGTAGTCAGAAGCAGATGGTTGGGACATCAGTCAGGGTATGATGGAAATCTTGAGGATTGGCTTGCCTGCGATGGGAAAGAGTTGGGGTCATGATCAGTTTGGTACACATGTATTTCCAATTGAACTATGTTACTTTTCTTTCCTGTTTCAAGTCTTTTAATACTGTGGAAATATCTTGCAAAATTCTTTATAATTTTGCATTCAGAGTGTTCATCAACATTTATCGTCAATATATCACCTTTTCTTGCAAATCCGATTTTGTTATCAGGATTTCTTCTGAATGGCCAAGTTCTTTGTCTCGTTTCACTACCCTTCCCTCTTTATCAATAATCTTCCAGATCATAAGACATGAATCCTCTGAAATGGTCAGCAAATACATGTCATCATAGGTAATGGCCATCTGTAGAGAGAAGAAAAATTGACCATAACTAGGTAGGAACTGTTTTCCAATGTCTTTGAAAAGTATATACTAATTGTTTTTGCACACTTTACTGAGGAAAAATATGTTAATATTTAAAACATGGAGAAGTCATGGTTTTTTTTCTATATTTCAGCCAATATGTGCTGAACAACCTGATATCATGTGGAGGTAGATGCTTTGAAATTATGTTCCTTGTTGATGACATAGCAATTAATACTACTGAATGGAAGAAGAAAAATAGGAACAGACAAGTAAAATTTGATGGGTGGATTTAGATCCAAGAGGCGAACAGACTTTAAAATCAGGAAATGCTTCATACGTCAAATGGATACCCTACAACAAATGTGTAAAAGAAAATGATTTTGAGGAATGTGTATTACATTTTTTTCTAAAACTCGTATGAAAGTTTCGCCAAATGCCAATCAAGTAAAGGACAATACAATCTGATTGTAAATGGAACCTCGTCATTTTAATGCCCTGCAACTCATTTTTAATGTCATACTTACATTCACATTATTGTCTAATTTTGCAATTACTTTTCTTATTCAGCATTTGTTTCATGAAGAATTATTCAGGACTTAAGAAGTTTAACAGTTATAATTGGTTTATTCTACGTAGTCACAACACTATGGAATTATAGAGGACAGATAAGGGAGAATATTTCAATCGCTAGATAGACTTCTGGTATTGTATATGATTGGAATAAACTTCCTTTTCTCATTACAATATGCTTTTACCATAACCAACACAAAATCATGTTCTACAACATTATCTTCTCCAATATAACCCCCACATGTGCCTTTTAAAAAACACAACTTGGTATCAATTAGGGAGAGTATTTAAATGGTGTATCCTTTATTCATATAGGAATTGATTCATATTGAAAAATCTCCTTGAAAAAGTAGTAGGCAAATGGGTTTTCCAATTCATATAATTTTGCACTGCTGGTTGTCCAAACTTCAAAAGAGAACCAGTCAGGTTTTCCCACCTGACACCTGCTCTATACCTCATATTTTGGTTGAACTCAACATTTATATTTGAAACTATACTTTTCCCTTCAAACTTTTAGTGAATATCAAATATCATAGGAAAAAGGAGCATATCTGAGATTGTATTATTCAGAGTCTGATTATGGTTATATTGTTCAGTTGAGTTTTCAACTATTAATACTATTTCATTACAAGTAAGAAATTATCATCTAGATCTTCAGATAAACTACAATACATACCAAAAGAGATTTCTTTTTAGGTGAAAATAATGGAATGTTGTTAGCTATTTTAAAGGCCTATTAATTAAAGTAGTTTATTTCAGATAGGAAATATTGTTATGACACTAAGACTAGTGCACTGAGCTAACTTTATCTTCAATTTTACTTACACATTCTCCCTATTTAAACAAAAATCTTATATCCATTGTAATGATATCTATTTTACCTTAGTGATTGGTCCATTGTGTGCCTGATATTCATTCCATTCCTGTTTTACAGGCAGAGGGACTTTCATACTTCGTACTGTTCCAAGGGCAGTGCCAAGAAACAACATTCGCCCAGAACGTGATAAAACAATGGCGGTGCATGCAACATCATTTGATGGAACTTCACGAATAATCTGGGTAGGTAGGAGCAGAAAACAAAATAGAGAATGATCAAGGGAGTTCCAGAAATGGAAACAATGTTAATCTGTTGAAATGTAGACTTCAACATCTACTTTTAAATATCTCAACTCATTTGCTCCCCAAAATCTACTCCCTGACCATCCTTTTGGCAATTTGTCTTAAGTGACCCTGTTTTAATCTTTGACCCAAAGTGCTGGAGTAACTCACCGATTCAGGCAGCATCTCTGGAGAACATAGACTGGTGACGTTTCTGGTCAGGACTCTTCTTCAGACCGTTCTTGTGCCAGTCCCGACCTGAAACATCACGTATCCAAATTCTCCAGAGATGCTGCCTGATACGCTGTGTTGCTGTGGAGCAATACATAAATGAAACAGCATTGAATTCTGTTAACTTATATTAACTTATATCAGAGTGATGGCAAGAGCAAAGTGTGGAGGAGAGAAGGAACTGCCCAAGATCCAAAGCATACCACCTTATCTGTGAAACACAGTGGTGGGGGTGTTATGGCCTGGGCATTTATGGCTGCTTATGGTACTGGCTCACTTATCTTCATTGATGATACAACTGCTGATGGTAGTAGCATAATGAATTCTGAAGTGTACAGACACATCCTATCTGCTCAAGTTCAAACAAATGCCTCAAAACTCATAGGCCAGCGGTTCATTCTACAGCAAGACAATGATCCCAAACATACTTCTAAAGCAACAAAGGAGTTTTCAAAGCTAAAAAATGGCCAGTTCTTGAGTGGCCAAGTCAATCACCCGATCCGAACCAATTGAGCATGCTTTTTATATGCTGAAGAGAAAACTGAAGGGAACTAGCCCCCAAAACAAGCATAAGCTAAAGATGGCTGCAATATAGGCCTGGCAGAGCATCACCAGAGAAGACACCCAGCAACTGGTGATGTCCATGAATTGTCAAAGTCAAAGTCAACTTTATTGTCAATTTTCAGTGAGTTTACACAGACAGAAAATCGAAATACCGTTTCCCACAATCCCGAGGAATAAAGTGCATTAAAATTAAGTTAAAATTAAAAAGGCACAGCAAACAACAGTCAATATAAAATATAAAATATAGTCACTTCAATGACTTCAGATGAAGATGAATATATTGCAATACAGTAGTGCAAAGCCTATCCATAGCAGCGTTTTTTTAAAAAAGTGTCTGGTGCTGGATGTGCGTGTGTGTGGGGTGTTAAAGTCTTCAAGCAGACTTCAAGCAGTCATGGCATGCAAAGCATATGCAACAAAATACTAAACATGACTACTTTCATTTACATGACATTGCTGTGTCCCAAACATTATGGTGCCCTGAAATGGGGGGACTATGTATAAACACTGCTGTAATTTCTACAAGGTGAAACCAGAATGTATAAAAATGGCCTTTATTAAAATCTGATTATGTGCACTTTAACCCTATGTGGGGTTTTTTCTGTTACAAATTTCAAATTGTGGAGTACAGAGGCAAATAAAGAAATGATGGGTCTTTGTCCCAAACATTATGGAGGGCACTGTATAGCTTTTAATATTCTTTCTTTGAACCTAATAGAATTTTTTTCTCTCAGAATATAAAATATACATATTCTTTATTGAATCCGAGGTGCCCAAACAGATTGTAGATGAATGAATAACAGAGCAGAAAATACCGTTCACTCATCAAATCATAGATGTTATTATCATCCAAGTCATTGATGCATTGGTATGGATCTTTTTATGTATCACATCTTGATTTTGTATAGCAGTTCAATGATTTAGTAGCAAGCTTCAAAAGGTTCTAGCTGCAGAAGAAGAGATTATTTAGAGTGTAGAATCATCTTCAATTTTTAGTAACAATAGTTTATGTGTATTTATATTTCTAATAACAAGCCATATACCAAAAATGTAGGATTTAAGGAGCAGAACAGATATTGGAAGGGAATTCTATAACTTAGGGCTTACAAAGAAGAAGGCATAGCTGTCAATAATTAAGAGGCCAGAATCAGAGTAACAGATAATCCAAAGGAAATTACAAACAGAGAGGCCCAAAGTGATGCAGGTATTTGGAAACAGGATAGTTTGATTGTTTAACCAGGAGTCATAGCAAGTCAAGCAGAGAGATGGTGGGTGAACAGAACTTGATGCAGGGTTGGACAAAGAAGTCAACCCATGAATGCTTTGGAATAGTCAAATCTAAGGATCAGATGGTACAATTGAATATGTCAGCAACAAATGAATAGATGCAATGGCATAATGGGATAATGTTACCAAAGGAGAAAGAGGCAGATTGAGTGATTGTGTAGAAATGTGGCCTAAAGCTAATATTGGTGTCAGATATGATACTCAGATTTCAAACTGCCTGGTTCAGTTTGAGGTGGTTGCCAGTATGAGGGATAAAACAGATACAAGAGTTTATGTGCAGTCCAAAGACTTTTCATGATTAAGTGAGCCCTTGGCCCCTTGCAAATTTGCGTTGCTCAAGTGTAAAGGAAATGCTGGCCTTTCAGTACCCATCTCCTGCTTTCCTCTTTGACTATCAGACATAATGATGTTTTAATGAATGATTCTTTAAAGCTCAGCATTTTAAGGTCAGCATTTATTGCCCTTGAACTCACAGATGGAAACATATTAAGCCGAAGTTGATAAGAAAGCAAGATTTTGTCCCAAAAATGAAGCAGGTGGCTTTATGACAATTTCATATGCACCAATTCTAAGTTAATTTAATTAATTTAATTTAAATGTCCTGGTTGCTTCAGTGGAATTTGAACTCGCACCAGATCATTGGTGTAATCCTCTGGGTTATTACATGGAAATGTAGGGAATCGAGGGATATGGATCATGTTCAGGCAAGTGAGATTAGTTTATCTTAGCATCATGTTCGTCACAGATATTTGTGGCCGAAAGGCCTGTTCCTACGCTGCACTGCTCTATGTTCTGTGTTTACCCCTGTGATTTGCTACCATCTCTATTTAATTCCAACTACTTTTTCAAGCTTATGTTGTATGGAAAATATTTAATTATCCTAAATGATCACAAGCACAAATCACCATTTCCTCTCACTTTGTTATTACATTCATGAGAGCACTTTGTGATACAATCCAGTATTCTCCAAAAATAATATTTTTCAGCAGTGGGAAGGCTAGTAAGATGAATGGCAAGATGAAAAGGTAATGAAATTAACCTTATAACCAAAGATAAACACAAAATGCTGGACTAACTCAGCAGGACAGGCAGCATCTCTGGATAGAAGGAATGGGTCCTGCAGTCCGTTTGTCTTTTGTGTTTTTTGTTGTTTTTTGTCTTAATTGTAGTGTCTCGGTATGATGTAGTGTTTTGTGGTTGTGTGTTATGTGGGGGGGTGGGTGAACTGTAAATTGTCTCTTCCGAACGGAGACGCGACCTTTGTTTCTGGGTCGTGTCTCCGTTCCCGCTGCAGCCTACCATCGGCCATGCACCTGGAGCTGGCGGCCTCCACCTGGGACCACCTGGGCTCTGGATCGCAGAGCCCGCGGACCGGACTCACCATCTGCGGAGCTGGCTGTCTTTGGAGGCTGTGGTGGTCTGCGGGAGCGGCTGCGACTCGTCTCCGGAGGCTTCTTCGGCCGCGGGCCGCGTGGATGTCGGAAGCCCGCAGGCCCCTAGGTGGGGGCCGACATCGGGAGCTCTGGCAGCGGCAGCGGCAGCGTCTTCGCCCGCCCCGAATCGTGGGGCTGGGTCGGCCCGCCGCGGACCTTTCACCGTCCGGCGCGGCCTGGAATAGGCCGCGGGATTTTTTCTGCCCGGCGGGGGCTTCAATGTCGGGAGTCACGACCGCCCCGACGTGGCAACTTCAACAGCCTGACTGCGGGAGAAGACAGCAGGGGAAGAGAAAATACATTCTGGCCTTCCATCACAGTGAGGTGACTGGAGGAGACTCACTGTGATGGATGTTTCTTTTTGTTTGGTGTTGGTTTATGATTGTGTGTTATTGCATATTTTTATTCCTTATTCTTATTGGTCTTATTGTTGCACTGCACATTTATGTGTATGTGACAAATAAATTGACTATTAAATTGACTATTGGGTCAAACACGCATTCCTTTTATCCAGAGATGCTGCCTGTTCCACTGAGTTCCAGCATTTTGTGTCTATCTTCGGTGTAAACCAGCATCTGCAGTTCCTTCTTACACACTAACCTTACCACCATCTTCCCATAGCTCGATTGTTATTTATCTGAAAGTTCTGTGGACAAATCCATGCACTCCGAAACACCCAATTCATATTTCCTTTAACTTATAGGTGAACTTTAAAGTGCTAATCAATTTACAATGTTGCATTCAATTATCTTATTCACTACTCCTTTCATATTTCGACACCAAAAATAGCACAGTGATAACTTAGGGTTTCTACATGTTTTATCTAACTACAAAAGTTGAAATGAGAAAGATTTTTTTTCCAGTTAATCTCAGAAATATGATGTAATGATCCTGAGAAGTTGGGCCTCAAAACAAGTCCTCATTTTCTGTATTTTCCTTATTGATGAGCAACCTCTCAATGCCAATTTACCACAGGACGTGACAGCAATTCTCTTTCACTTCATTCCACATACCTGGGAGTCAGTAATTTCTTTCAAGGTTCGATCAGATCCCACTGCAAATATGGATTTCCCATCTGGCGAGATGCAAACGCCAGTGTAACTGCAAGTCTTCAATACACACTCAGATTCTCGCTTTCCAGTCAGTGTGTTCCATTCATACACTGCTCCATCCATACCGCAAGAAACCAATTTACTGTCATTCATATTCCAGGCAATAGCACGGATCTGTCGGATGAAATTGAAAAGCATCAGTGTGTAATCTTTCAACTGCTCACTGAATCATTTATTACACAATGCAATGTTCCACTGCATTTGACTATAAAATTGGCTTTACTGTTACGGTGAACATGTACGACTTAAAATGAACATCAGAGCTACAGTTTGCCAGATGTGAATGAACAGGAATAGCATTCTCTAATTCCCACCGGTGGTGAACCTAAATTAATTATTATGGCTATCAAACAAAGTTTTGCCTCTGGATTCAAGCCCCACGGTACTATTGATACAACGATAATTTGTACGTACAGAGCACTATTAATGCAATAGAATAATTCAATCTACTTTGTACGAGTAAGGTAAACAGAAACTGAACCTGTGGAAACAAGGAAATGCAGATGCTGGTTAACAAGAAAAAGACACAAGGTGCTAGAATAACTCAGCAGGTCAAGCAGCATCTCTGGAGAACTTAGATAGGTGATGTTTCGGGTCGCAACCTTTCTTCAGAATGGCACAAGAAGGGCCTGAAGAAGAGTCCTGACCAGAAATGTCATCAATCCATATTCTCCAGAGATAGAAACATAGAAAACATAGACAATAGGTGCAGGAGTAGGCCATTTAGCCCTTCGAGCCAGCATCGCCATTCAATATGATCATGGCTGATCATCCAAAACCAGTACCGTGTTCCTGCTTTCTTCCCATATCCCTTGATTCCGTTAGCCCTAAGAGCTATATCTAACTATGTCTTGAAAACATCCAGTGAATTGGCCTCCATTGCCTTCTGTGGCAGAGAATTCCACAGATTCACAGCTCTCTGGGTGAAAAAGTTTTTCCTCATCTCAGTCCTAAATGGCCTACCCCTTAATCTTGCTGCCTGAATCACTGGGTCACTCCAGCACTTTGTGTCAAAATTGAAACAGGGTCACTTAAGACGGATGGCCAACAGGGTGGTCTGGGAGTAGATTTTAGGGAGCAAAGGACTTCAGATATCAGAGCAATAGGGCCAATCAAGATGACAGAGATAGGAAGAGACTATACTAAAAAAGAATTTTTAATTCAAATTGTTACTTAACCAGCATAACTACCATTCAGAGGTCAAGAGGAAACAAGATTTTGGATGACCTTAAGGTTAATATAAAGTAGAACTTGAGAGACCTGCCAGGATTGCAGTATCAAGTCTGGAGGCTTAAAAAGGGCATGTTTGAGGATATCAGATGCATATGAAAGTGGCAAAAGCAGATTAGATGATATTTTGGGTTTAAAGGTGGGTTGCATATTCCTCTCAAGATCATTAAGACTCCTTAGTGTATGCGCAATCTCATAAAATTGCCATAAAAAGGGTGTTATTGGTGTTGAGATAGTTTATGGTCAGAATCCATATAGCGTGGGAACAGGCCCTTTGGCCCACCTAGTCCATGCCGACCATTGATCATCAATCGCATAGTTCTAAGTAGTTGCAGATAGACACAAAAAGCTGGAGTAACTCAGCGGGACAGGCAGCATCTTTGCAGAGATGGAATTGGTGACGTTTCGGGTCGGGACCCTTCTTCAGACCCACTTACTCATGAATTCCCTGCACCTCACGTGCAATTTCACAGAGGCCAATTAACCTATAATCCTATGTTTTTAGGATGTGTGAGGAAATCGGTACACCCGGAGGAAACCCACAGGAAGAACATGCAAACTCCACACAGTCAGCACCTATGGTCAGCATCAAACCCGGGTCTCTGGTGCCATGAAGCAGCAGCTCTATCAAATGCGCCTCTCTGCCATCCTTACTGCCGCTGCTGATGTAAGCCCAATTTTCTCTTTCCGTTGATTACATTACAACTGCCTATGCAGAACAATGAAAGTTTATAAAATAGATCTTTAGCTCATTTTTAACTCTATTTAAAATGTACATTTGTTTCATGGTTCCTGTTATCATTAATATACTTTACTGTAACTCATAGTATAAAATAATAACTGCAGATGCTGGTACAAATCGAAGGTATTTATTCACAAAATGCTGGAGGTCAGGCAGCATCTCAGGAGAGAAGGAATGGGTGACGTTTCGGGTCGAGACCCTTCTTCAGACTGATGTCAGGGGGGTGGGACTAAGGAAGGATATAGGTGGAGACAGGAAGATAGAGGGACTGTAACTCATATCAACATCGTTTTAATACAATCAATGGCATTGCTTATAGCTTTTTTAATGGACTTATGCATTCACGTACAAGTTTACATATGTTTCATTGAATATATTCATATTCCTGAAGTTGGTATTACCTTTACCTGACAGTCCATTGTTATAATCACGTGGCCTTAATCACAGTAGTTTATTCAGTAATCTGATGGTACCCGTATTCTCTTACAACAACAAAAAATAGCAATTGCTTTTGGACTCAACCCTACTTACTAATACTGGATTTAATTTACCAATGTCAAAGTTAACAGACATTTGATTTAAAATGTCCATAAATCCAAGGACACCATGTCAGGATCCAAATCATAAGATGCAAGAAAATTATAAATAAACAAAACCACTTGATTTTATAATTGACCGGATTCTCACCTTCCCATTGTGGCCTTTGAGATTAACCTGATTTTCAAATGTGGTGGTGGTATAAATGTGGATGACATTTCCATTCACGACTGCAAATAGGTGTCCACCATGGCTGAAGGAACACTGAAATAAAAGTAATAAAGTTAAATGCATTACCATAACTGTGGGGGGAAACTGCATTTGCAAATATGACAATATAAATACAGTAGATTGTAAATTACAAAATGGTTCCAGTTATCAATTGTATTTATTTGTTAGGTGCTGGTCATTCCACGAAATGCTAGCATTTATTGCTCATCCTTAAAAGCCCCTAAGAATTTAGTTTGTGGAGACTTTATTGTTGAAGGATCTGGTAGCAACAGAGAGAATGCAAAAGAGAATCACCAGGATTTTGCCTGGAATGGAGAATTGTAGTTATAAGACGAGATTGGAACGAGCTGCCAGAGGAGGAACTGAAGTCATATTATTACAACATTTAAAACGCTTGAACGTGTACTTGGATAGGAAAGGAGGCACGTGGGCCTAATGAGGCAAATGTGATTGGCAGAGATGGGCATCACAATCAATATGGATAAGGTTTGCAGTAAGAGCCTGATTTTGTGCTGTGATTTCTATGATACTATGATTGTGAGATTAAAGATCTGTTTACAAATTCAGAAAACTCAAGGTCCTTCAAAATCAAAATCCTCCATGTTTTCTGTTCTCACCATAAAAGGGTTTAAATTTAATTAAATTTCAATAAAAATACATGAACCTACTTAAAACCTCTCTTGTTAATAGCTAACAGTATGTTGTTGAGTATTGTGATTCTAGATATTAGGAAATGTGTTCTTAGCACTGTTTTTTTTTTGAAGGAGATATAAAATTATGGTATCAATAATTTTACAAAAATTCAGATTTGTATATAATGATTTGGATGAGGGGATTGAAGGCTTTGGGGCCAAGTATCCGGATGATACGAAAATGGGTGGAAGGGCAGGTAGTGTAGAGAAAGCAGGGACTGCATAAGGACTTGGACAGGTTGGAAGAGTGGGCAGAGAAGTGGCAGATGGAATATAGTGTAGCAAAGTGTGGAGCCATGCATTTTGGTAACAGGAATAAAGGCGTAGATTATTTTCTAAATGGGGAGAGAATCCAGAAATCAGAGGTGCAAAGGGACTTGGGAGTGCTGGTGCAGGATTCCCAAAAAGTTCATCTGCAAGTCGAATCGGTAGTAAAGAAAGCAAACTCAATGCTAGCATTTATTTCAAGAGGGCTTGTGTACAAAACAGAAATGTAATGCTGAGGCTCTATGAGGCCGCATTTGGAATATTGTGAGCAATTTTGGGCATCATATCCGAGGAAGGATGTGCTGGCTCTGGAGAGGGCCCAGAGAAGGTTTGCAAAAATGATCCCAGGAATGAGTAGGTTAACCTATGATGAGCATTTGTCGGCACTGGGCCTGAACTCGCTGCAATTTAGAAGATTGAGGGGGGACCTCATTGAAACATACAGAATAGTGAAAGGCTTGGATCGAGTGGATGTGGAGAGGATATTTCCACTAGTGGGAGAGTCTAAGACCAGAGGTCATAGCCTCAGAATTATAGGACGTTCTTTTAGGAAGGTGAGGAGAAATTTCATTAGTCAGAGGGTGGTGAATCTGTGGATTTTTTTTGTCACAGAAGGCTGTAGAGGCTAAGTCAGTGAAGATTTTTAAGGCAGAGATAGATAGAATTTTGATTAGTACATGTGTCAGAGGTTATGGGGAGAAGGCAGGAGAAGGGGGTTAGGAGGGGGAGATAGATCAGCCAATGATTGAATGGGGGAAGTAGTCTTGATGGGCCGAATGGCCTAATTCTACTCCTATCACTTATGACCTTATTACAATGGTTGCAGATTTAAACATCATCTGTTACCTTTTTTACTTCAGTATGTTCATCAAATCACACTGAAAGACAAAAAAAATTGGTAGTGTGCTCCTACAATAAAACTGATTCTTTATCGGTACCTTTTAGCCAATCCAATTGTTGTAGTGAATAGATCCTTTAAGACACCCTGGAGACAGATAGCCTGATAGAACTCACATTTAATATCATATTTTATTCTAACAATATCATCAATAAGATACAGACCTCTCGACAACTCCGAATTGTGAATTCTCTGAAAGATCGGATATCATCAATTAGAAGGTTCATAAGCCGTAGTTTGTCAGAGAATCCAACAAGAATATATAGGCCAGACGGGTGCAAAGAAACACTATACGCTTCTTCCTGGAACTCCTTATAAAGCTCTAAAACACTAGAAGAAGAAAGAAGAACCAACAACTAAAGTAATTGTTAAAAAAAAATAATTGAGAAGGAGTTCACCCAGACCCAAACAAGAAATATGACTATTTAAATTAACAGTATGTTAAACAGATGCATTGATTTATTTAAATCCAGGTCCAGAAGTTTTAAAATATACATCCATAGGACCATTTTCATCCTGGATATGCTTGCTTGTTCCCACCCCCCCCCCCCCCACCCCATCTCCCCCCCTCCGAGTCTGCACCGACCAGCAATCCCCGCATATCAACACTATCCTACACCAGAGACCATTTTTACATTTATACCGAGCCAATTAACCTACAAACCTGTACTTCTTTGGGGTATGGGAGGAAACTGAAGTTCTAGGAGAAAACCCGCGCAGGTCACGGGGAGAAGGTACAAACTTACAGTCAAGCACCCGTATCCAGGATCCAACCCGGATCTCTGGCGCTGTAAGCGCTGTAAGGCAGCAACTCTACCACTGTGCCACCGTGCTACTTAGCTTCTTCCTCACTGTTATCAGACTACTGAACAGACATTTCATAAATGATGGCCGTGGTCCCGATCTCTCAACCCACCTCATTGCAGCCATGTTTTTTATCTGCATTTTCTCTGTAGCTGTAATGTTGAAATGGTGTATACTATATTCTGCACTCTGGTATTTTTCTCTTTGCACCACCTTTCTTATTTCTGTATGACTTGAATTTTCTCATGCATAATATGATTTGAATGGGTAGCACGCAAGCAGTTTTTTACTGTATCTCGGTACATATAACAATAATAACTGTTCATATAACTGTACATTTACATATAAATAACCCATAACCATGCTATTTATTAACGGATAGTTAAAGTTATGAAGCATTATTCCCTAAATATTCACATTTGAAACTAAACTCCGTACTTAGTCTCATAGTTCCACAAACGTATTGATCGATCTACAGAACTGGTGACAAACAACGGTTTTCGAATGCAGATGTCCAAACCCGTGATTATGTTCGAGTGAAAGGATTGTGCAAGAATTTCAAACTGTGCCATTTCTCCCTGTTAAAAATGTCACAAAATATAACTTTAAAATATGCTGTTAAACAGAATATAAATATACCACTGCAGCTTCCAAATGGACTGGGTGTGAATAATGCAGCAAAATACAATTGTTGGGCAAGAGTTTATAACTTCATTAAATCACCAGATTTCAATTCTTAACTAATTTAAAAAATATTGACATCTTGTTTACGTTATATTTAAACTTAATTTTGTGCTGCTCATTTCTGATTGTTGAGTGCTCACTTTAAACTAACCTTGTTATTCTAGTGTAGCTTACCTTGCTTGTTTCTGCAGCAGATAATATGATGCTATACAGTTGATTTTTGTTGGTGCTGGCAATTAGAATCTCTTCTGAGGGGCTAAGACACAGAGTTAAGATTTCCTGTTGTTCTGCTTGGGTTGGATCTGTACTGAATGGATCTTGTGGAATCTGAAAAAATCATAGTTTTTTTAGTCTACAGTGATGGGGGGGCAACAGATATTTCACATAAATAAATATTAATTAAAAATATATAATAGGATGTTGATAAAGAGCAAAGGAAAACATGAGTAGAGATGCAACAAAAAGAATCTTCTAGAGACGATGGAAGACTGAATTAGGTTATTGTTCTGACACACCCTTGCCAATCAAATCCATGGCAAGAATGAGAAACATAGAAACATCGAAACATAGAAAATAGGTGCAGGAGGAAGCCATTTGGCCTTTTGAGCCAGCACTGCCATTCATTGTGATCATGGCTGATCATCCACAATCAGTAACCTGTGCCTGCCTTCTCCCCATATCCCTTGATTCCATTAGCCCCTAGAGCTCTATCTAACACTCTTAAATTCATCCAGTGAATTGGCCTCCACTACCTTCTGTGGCAGAGAATTCCACAAATTCACAACTCTCTGGGTGGAAAAAGTTTCTTCTCACCTCAGTTTTAAATGGCCTCCCCTTTATTCTTGGACTGTGGCCCCTGGTTCTGGACTCCCCCAACATTGGGAACATTTTTCCTGCATCAAGCTTGTCCAGTCCTTTTATAATTTTATATGTCTCTATAAGATCCCCTCTCATCCTACTAAACTCTAGTGAATACAAGCTCAGTCTTTCCAATCTTTCCTCATATGATAGTCCCGTCATCCTGGGGATTAACCTCGTGAACCTATGCTGCACTGCCTCAATAGCAAGGACGTCCTTCCTCAAATTAGGAGACCAAAACTACACACAATACTCCAGATGTGGTCTCAACAGGGCCCTATACAACTGCAGAAGGACCTCTTTACTCCTATACTGAAATCCTCCCTTTATGAAGGCCAACATGCCATTAGCTTTCTTCACTGCCTGCTGTACCTGCACGCTTACTTTCAGTGACTGGTGTACAAGGACACCCAGGTCTCATTGCACTTCCCCTTTACCTAATCTGACACATAGAAACATAGAAAATAGGCACAGGAGGAGGCTATTCGGCCCTTCGAGCTAGCACCGCCATTCATTGTGATCATGGCTGATCGTCCCCAATCAATAACCCGTGCCTGCCTTCCCCCCATGTCCCTTGATTTCACTAGCCCCTAGAGCTCTATCTAACTCTCATTGAGATAGTAATCTGCCTCCTTATTTTTGTCGCCAAAGTGGATAACCTCACATTTATCTACATTATACTGCATCTGCCATGCATCTGCCCACTCACTCAACCTGTCCAAGTCACCCTGCAACCTCCCAACATCCTCTTCGCAATTCACACTGCCACCCAGCTTTGTGTCATCTGCAAACTTACTAGTGTTACTTCTAATTCCATCATCCAAATCATTAATATATATTGTAAATAGTTGCGGCCTCAGCACCGAGCCTTGCGGCACTCCACTCGCCACTGCCTGCCATTCTGAAAAGGACCCATTTATTCCTACTCTCTGCTTCCTGTCTGCCAACCAATTCTCTATCCATGTCAATACTCTATCCCCAATACTGTGTGCTCTAATTTTGCTCACCAATCTCCTGTGTGGGACCTTATCAAAGGCTTTCTGAAAGTCTAGATACACTACATCCACTGACTCTCCATCATCCATTTTACTTGGCACATCCTCAAAAAATTCCAGAAGATTAGTCAAGCAGGATTTCCCCTTCATAAATCCATGCTGACTTGGACCAATCCTTTTACTGCTATCCAAATGCGCCATTATAACCTCTTTAATAATTGACTCCAGCAACTTCCCCACCACCAATGACAGGCTAACTGGTCTATAATTCCCCATTTTCTCTCTCGCTCCTTTCTTGAAAAGTGGGATAACATTAGCTACCCTCCAATCCACAGGAATTGATCCTGAATCTATTGAACATTGGAAAATGATCACCAATGCGTCCACGATTTATAGAGCCACCTCTTTGAGTACCCTGGGATGCAGACCATCAGGCCCTGGGGATTTATCAGTCTTCAGTCCCATCAGTCTACCCAATACTATTTCTCACCTAATGCAAATTTCTTTCATTTCCTCTGTCTCCTTAGATCCTCTGTCCTCTAGTACATCTGGGCGATTGTTTGTGTCTTCCTTAGTGAAGACAGATCCAAGGTACCTGTTCAACTCTTCTGCTATTTCCTTGTTACCCATAATAATTTAACCCATTTCTGCCTTCAAAGGTACCCACATTTGTCTTTATTAACCCTTGTCTCTTAACATACCTAAAGCTTTTACTGTCCTTCTTTCTATTCTTGGCCAGCTTCCCCACGTACTTCATGTTTTGAGCCCGTATTGCCCGTTTTGTTACCTTCTGTTGTCCTTTGAAAGTTCCCCAATCCTCTAGCTTCCCACTACTCTTTGCTATGTTATTCAACTTTTCTTTTAGTTTTATTCCATCCCTAACTTCCCTTGTCAGCCACAGTCGCCTCTTACTCCCCTCAGAATCTTTCTTCCTCTTTTAAATGAAATGATCCTGCAGCTTCTGGATTATGCCCAGAAATTCCTGCCATTGCTGTTCCACCGTCATTCCTGCTAGGATCCTTTTCCAGTCGACCTTGGCTAGCTCCTCTCTCCTGCCTTCAGAGTCCCCTTTGTTCAACTGCAACATTGACACTTCTGATTTAACCTTCTCCCTCTCAAATTGCAGATTAAAACTAATCATATTATGGTCACTACCTCCAAGTGGTTCCTTTACTTTAAGTTCCCTCATTAAACCTGGTTCATTGGACAACACTAAATCCAGGATTGCCTTCTCTCTGGTAGGCTCCAGTACAAGCTGCTCGAAGAATCCATCTCGGAGGCACTCTACAAAGGATTGTCTATTTAACCATTCTCATATTGCATTTGGAATGATAGACTCTATCTGGTGGGTTAGAGTTTTCACATTTAACTGCAAATAAACTTTGTGCTCTAAAGCCATATTCAAAAGCCTGCGTTTAACTGAACAACTGATGAGAAATTTACCATCATTGTCTCTTGGAAAGCATTCTGCATTTAGCCGGTTTAACTTCACCAATAGTTCCCTGCACGATCGAGTCATTAGACCTAAGATTATTTTTTAATTCATTTAAGGGATGCGGGCTTTGTGAGTTGACCCAGCATTTAATTGCTCATCCCTAATTTCCCATGAAAAGTTGGTGGTGAACTGTTTTCTTGAACCATTGTATTCTTTGACATGTTGGTATACCCACACTGACGTTAGGGAGCGTGTTCCAGGTGTTTGATCCAGTGACGTTGAAGGAATGGTGATATATTTCTAAAACACGAGGATGCGTGGCTTGAAGGGCACTGCCCATGTCCTTCTGGCTGGTAGAGGCAGTGGGTTTGGAAGATGCCGTGTAAGGAGACTTGGTGAGTTTTTGCAGTGCATCCTGCAGATGATACAAATGGCTAACACTGTGCGATAGGGTAGTGAAGTTTGGGAACGGTTATGCATGAGGCCTATAAAGCAGGCTGCTCTGTCTATATGCTGTTGGGCTCCTTAAGTGTTGTTGAAACTGACAGCCAAGTGTGCAGTACTCTGGGTAAATGTGGACCAGGTGGGTGAGGTTGCAGTGATTATGAGTGGTCATACAAAGACATTCCACCAAAATAGGTCAAAATCTGGTTGCCATATGATGTACAAGATATGACAAACAACCCAAATATGTGATGTTTGTAGATTAATTGGCCTCTGTAAATTTCCTCTGGCCTGTACTGAGTGGATGCGAAACAGGGATAACATAGAACTAGTTTGAACTGGTGATCGATAGTTGGTAAACTCGGTGGGCCGAAAGGCCTGTACCATTCATTCACTTATTCATTCATTCATTTCAAAGATACATTGTGACCTTCAAACATTTAGACTCAACTAGCATAAACAGCTCCCAATTCCTCAAAATGCAGACAGTACTGGAGTTAATGGTTGTTTTAATCACTTTTGTTATGCATTAACTGTCCTATTTTATTGTGGAACTCACCCTAATCATTCTGGTTTTCTTAAAAGCATCCTTCTCCTCTGCTCTTTCAAACATATACACGACAGCAGGTCCAGCAGCACATATGAACCCTTTGGAAAATATTGTTATTGATGTAACCTTGGCTTGAGGGGGTGGAGGTGGAGGCATCTGGCCTATGGGGCCAGATAGTCTGTGGGGCAGGAAATACAGTATTACCCTAATGTATTCTGTAATAATTGTTACAAAAGAATACCTTAATCAATGGATAATCCAAACACAATAAAAAAAAAGAAGTATTAAAAATGAATATTTTGACCAAAAATTGTTTAAAATACTAGAAAATATTCCTTAAACACATATGCTCATTTCAAAAGCTTGACATGTTCTCAGTTAACGTTAATTACAAGCTGATCTACTAACTGTATTTACACTGAATTAATTGCTATTTTGAATTATACACTATTCTTCAGTTATTGCAAGCATTAAATATAATTTCACAATCAATGATCTGTGTGCAAATATTGGATTTACCTCAAACATCAGTCAATTTTTTCCATAGAGTCTAAGTCTCCATGGAAATTGTACCATTTTCAAACTAATGATGGTCATTGAAAACACAATCTGATGTTAGAGCCATTGAGATAGTCAAGTCAAGTTTATTGGTCACATACACATACACGATGTGCAGTGAAATGAAAGATATATAGCACAGAAACAGGCCCATGCTGATCAAGATGCCCAATCTACACTAGTCCTACCTGAATGCATGGTCCATATCCCTCTCAACCTTTTCTATCCATGTCCCTGTCCAATTGTCTTTTAAATGCTGTTATAGTATGTGCCTCAACTACCTCCTCTGGTCGCTCATTCCATATACCTACCACCCTCTGTGTGAAAAAGTTGCCCTTAGGTTCCAATTAATCAAATACTAATCAAGAATCTATCCATCTCTGCCTTAAAAATATCCATTGACTTGGCTTCCACAGCCTTCTGTGGCAATGAATTCCACAGATTCACCACCCTCTAACTAAAGAAATTCCTCCTCATCTCCTTCCTGAAGGAACATCCTTTAATTCTGAGGCTATGACCTCTGGTCCTAGACTCTCCCACTAGTGGAAAATCCACTCCACATCCACTCTATCCAGGCCCCTACTCTGGTTAAAAAGCTCTGTGCATTCATCCCATATATTCCCCTCATGATCTTATACACCTCTATAAGATCACCCCTCATCCTCCTGTGTTCCAAGGAATAAAGTTCTAGCATGCCCAACCTCTCCCTATAGCTCAGACTCTTAAGTCCTGGCAACATCCTTGCACTCATTCCAGCTTAACAACATCCTGGACAATATTACTGCATGATATGGGAACAACTCCATCCAAGACAGCAAGTAATTGCAGAGAATTGTGGATGCAGCCCAGACCATTAGACAAACCAACCTCTCTTCCATTGATACTATTTGCACCTCACGCTGCCGCGGCAAGGCCACCAGCATAATCAAGCATAAGCCGCACCCCGGCCACTCCATCTTCTACCCTCTCCTCTCGGGCAAGAGGTATAGGTGTGAAAGCTCACACCTCCACATTCAGGGACAGTTTCTTCCCAGCTGTTATCAGGCAACTGAACCATCCTACCAACCACTAGAGAGCATTCTTGAGCTACTATCTACCTTATTGGAGACCCTCTGACTTTCTTTGATCAGACTTTACTGGACTTTATCTTGCACTGAACGTAATTCCCCTTTATCATGTATCTGTACACTGTGGAATGGCTCGATTGTAATCATGTATTATCTTTCCGCTGTCTGGTTAGCACATAATAAAAGCTTTTCACTGTACCTCAGTACACGTGACAATAAACTAAACTACACCACACTAAATTAAAACTAGCAATTATCTTGATGAGAGATACATATTCTATAGTTAGCAGGCAAATATTAATACACAGTGCATTCACTTATTTGATATCCACTCCAACTGTACCTGTGATCTAATGTTATTTTGTACTCCCAGCGCAGTTCTGCCAACTCAAACAGGTAAAGTCTCCCCAAATCAGTGCCAACAATGATGCGATCTTCAGACATCCAAGCATGTGTAAGAAAGTTTTGCAACTCTAGTTTTTGGAAATTTGTTTGTTTGAGATTTCCATCAGAAAATCGCAACAGTTTCAAAACACCATCCCCAACCACGCAGATCTGTGCATTATCCTGAGGGTTAAAACTGACCTAAACCCAAAAAGAGAATTACTAATCAGTGTTTACAGTACAGTACAGTACAGTCCACATTTACAGTCACATTTTCACATCATGATACATTTAATAGGCTATATGACATTTCACGTTTTATGGGTGAAATCTATAACATGTGGTCCACGTCACACTATGTATTTTCAATTCTTGTCAAAATACATTCAATCCTTGAAGATAAAACATGAAGAATATCTTTCAATTTAGAAGGCAGAATAGGAATAGGTAGAAAGAAGTATTATCAGATACGTCACAAAATAAAGCATTGCAATGCATCCTCCTCAATTTTCAACGGATCTGAGTCAGGCAGTGGTGAAAAGTAACTAACTGGGCTGCAGGCACACCGATGCGTTGCATATCACAGGTCAACTGGCACACTACAAACTGCAATCATTCAGAAACACGTTAAAAATGAAAACACAGCCTCCGTAAAAACATTAGTTAAGCCACAGCATCTGTGGAACGAGGAGGCTCCAAGATTTATTTAGAAGAGTGGCCTGTGCCAGTATGTAGAAATAAGGAATGGTATGTAGATGGTGGTTAATACACAAAAAGACACAAAGTACAGTAGTAACTCAGCAGGTCTGGCAGCATCTCTGGAGAACATGGATAGGTGATGTTTCGGGTTGAGACCCTTCTTCTGAGGAAGGATCTCGACCCGAAATGTCACCTATCCATGTACTCCAGCGATGCTGCCAGACCTACTGCGTTGCTCCCACACTTTGTGTCCTTTTGGCCTGTGCCAGTGCTTATTATGTAGACATAAAAGTGCTGGTACACGTACCATCATGATAAAACTACTGGCCCGTGGAAATAATTTAAGAGCGCGGTCCAACAAGACCTCACAGTGGCAGAGGGACTCTGTTTTCCTAATGCTATTAGTAAGCAATATCAATGAAACATTTGTCTTTTTTGCATTAGTACGCCCACAAGCAGCACACTTCAGACCAACTGGTTGATGGATTCATCTCAGGAAAAATAAAAGGTTTTCTGGTGTCTCAATTATGACAATGTAATAATCATACTGAAATCCCAGGCTAATATTCCCAGGTTTACTTAAATCAAAGTAAACAACCACTTGGGTCTTGTTAATAGTTATTACAGTTACTTTATGAGAAAATACTCATTTGGAGCATTTTTCAGGAGAAACAAATATGGACAACTTTAGATCGTTGGAAATCGAATTAAAAGTCATAGAAACATTTTGTGTCACAGGTTGTTATACATTGAAAATTGTAATATTTTGCACTTTCTCGAACCTTCCCTTCTACTTTGCAACTTTCAGCAGTGTTTCATGAAACCAAATTGTGCACTACTATGATTGTTTTCTTAAAAAAATCCGATAGTTTGATTTGGTTTCATTTGATTTGGTTTGGTTTATTATTATTATTATCATGTGCACCAAGATGTAGTGTTTGGACATTATCATATCATATCATATCATATATATACAGCGCGGAAACAGGCCTTTTCGGCCCACCAAGTCCGCGCCGCCCAGCGATCCCCGTACATTAACACTATCCTACACCCACTAGGGACAATTTTTACATTTACCCAGTCAATTAACCTACATACCTACATTATCCAAGCAAGTCATACCATACACGAGTGCAATGATACCATACAAGAGTACAACATGTAGTACTAAAGAGAAAGGGAGCAAGAGTGTAGACTATATTGTTACCACTACTCAGAAAATGCAGATTTTAAAAAAGTGCAAGGACTGCAATGAGGTAGATTGGGAGACCAGGAATAGATGCATATCTTTGCAAGTTAGAAACATTTTTGTTTGAACTTAGTTGTCACCTTTCTCAAAAATCATTTTTTGTCAAAAATATGGTATCACAAGCCGCTGTTTGGAATTTGTTAAAATTACCTGGTAAATTGGGTTTGCATTGGTGGTAGTTTTCATGACACCTATGATTTTTTGTTTCTTCCATAACCAGTATATCAGTGTCCAGTCCGGTTGTCCAGACTGTGCAATCAAGTATTTGGAGTCTGGTGAGAAGGCAATACTGACGAACTCTTGGGCTTGTAGATCATTCACACTAAGTGACTTCCTCTTTCTACTTTGTTCATGCTGTATATCATAAATGCTCACGGTGGCTTTTTCTCCTTTTTCCGAAATGGCTAGATATCGTCGATTGGGACTTAAAGCAAGAGCCAGTATTTCTTGGCTTTTCTCCGAACCTGTTCAATGTAATACAGATTATTGATTAACATATCAAACATTGAAGAAGTATGATATGAATTGGCCACGTCAGAAATAAAATTTTACATTTTCTCTCTTGAAAAGGAATGTAGAACTAAGAGTCAGAAAGTACAGTAGTTCATAAGTTGATAAATTCATAAGTGATAGGAACAGAATTAGGTAATTTGGCCCTTCAAGTCTACTCCGCCATTCAATCATGGCTGATCATAGTGAGGCGGCACGGTGGTGCAGCGGTAGAGTTGCTGCCTTACAGCGAATGCAGCGCCGGAGACTCAGGTTTGATCCTGACTACGGGCGCCGTCTGTACGGAGTTTGTATGTTCTCCCCGTGACCTGCGTGGGTTTTCTCCGAGATCTTTGGTTTCCTCCCACACTCCAAAGACGTACAGGTATGTAGGTTAATTGACTGGGTAAATGTAAAAATTGTCCCTAGTGTATTGTGTAGGATAGTGTTAATGTGCGGGGATCGCTGGGCGGCGCGGACTCGGTGGGCCGATGGACCTGTTTCCGCGCTGTATCTCTAAATCTAAAATCTAAAAAAATCTATCTTTCCCTCTACACCTCTTTCTTCTGCCTTCTCCCCATAACTCCTGACAAGTAGTGAGCTGGATTGAAAAATATAATTTGTTGCATGTCGTTCCACACAGATCTAGATCAAGCTCACGTGATGAAAATCAGAACAAAAATGCAGAAGCTGGAAATCTGAAATTGAAACAAAATTGCTGGAACTACTCAGCAGATCAGGCAGCATCTGTGGAAAGAGAAACAGATAAACTTTCAGCTCAACGTCCCATCATCTGATGCTGCATGACCTGCTGAGTGAGTATTTCAAGCACTTTCTGTTTGTATTTCGTGCTCAGGTACACTGAGGTAAGCTTCTTCCAATGTAAAAGTGAGTCATCCCAGCTGCTATGGTTGACTACGTGAGAGCGATGTTCACTTTTAATCAAGGTAAGTTTGAATTATAGGAAGAAACAAAAATGAAGAATTTTTCCTTAAATGACATTCCACCACCCAACCCCATGTTTTAAATGCACAGACCCTGGTTGCAAATCAAAGTTCAGATGGTCATGGTGTATGTTCAGAAAAATTAAAAAATCCCAAATATTTTTTCACTTAGGAAGCTCAATATGAATTGTGGCTCATTTAAAAAAAATCATTTTCGAGGTTATTTCTACCAATACTTGTAAATAAATATTACCCATTGCCAACATTTAGTAAATCTTTTCAGCAAAGTCATTGCAGAATAAATGCAAGTACTTTTGTCTAGTTTACAACATGAATGTACTTTAATGTCAAGCTCAAGAGTAGTTTACCAGGAATTAATTGGCCATGAAAATCAAAATAAAACTGTTAATGCTGGTAATCAGAAACAAAAATGGAAAATGCAGGTCTTTCTCCACAAGTCACGCTAGATCTGTAGAAAGAGAAACTGTACGCATTTCGGGTCTGTGACCCTTTGTCAGAATTCACACTATGTTGACTATTTCTTTTTTCTGCCTGACTTTCAGCATTTCCAACATTTGTTGTCTTTTGTGTTAATTGGCCATGTTATTAAAAGGATTTTTTCAACTGCCATTGAATGGTTATGGCAGCTGCAACCTTTCATAGTGGCTCTTACTCAATGACAACATTTGTGCCAGTGGCATACCTTATTGATCTGTAGCCATTATAATATGCTATCTGGTGGCAAGTTTTTTTCAAGGTGGTTGAAGCAATACTGTATGTTGAAACACATATTCTAGGTAAATATCATGTAATTTTATTCAAAGATTAACTCCTATTGCATTCTGTTCAATTTAATAAATATTTTTTTCCACTCGGTGCACAGGCATTGGAAATCAAAAGTCTTTCTTCAAAAATGCCCGAAGGATGTTAGATTAAGGTTTGAAATAAAATATAGTTCAGAATAAATTTTGGAATTCACCAAAATGATTTTTAACTGAAGATAAGTGAGGCAAAAATGCATGCTGACTTTTTCATTGAACACTGTCTTCCTTCAGGAGTGGACGAATATTGTTTTTTTTTCATTTTTCAGAGTTAGCTAAATCCAAATGTTCAGAAGTGGAACCAAAAATCCACCCTATCAAATTCTTCTAACGTGCCACTGAAAATCCAGTGATTGAATGTCTATTTTTAACAACAGAACTCTATTTCCAAAAGTCTATAATACTTCCATATATAAATTATATTTGTACATGAAAATGCCTTTGGGCTGTTCAAAACTCGATTTCCTCCACAAATAAGTAAAGTTTGTAGTTATCTGATATAACTATTGGGAAATGCAATAAATGTGCAGGGGTAAATGAAGGGAGGGCCCAATCTCCTGCCCTTAATAATCCAAATGTTTCTGAGTACAAAAAAAACTTCTTACCTGTGATGAATTTCTGCCATTTTTGGTCAACGTTGTAACGCACACAGCCACTCCCAGAAGGATATATAATGCTTTGATCATCAAAATATAAAACATTATTGGCAACAGAGCCATGAAACCCAAAGATATGATGGGCCTGAACTATTGGCGTTGTTGTCATGGTGGACAATTAGATAGATCTCTCTCTTTTAATATTGTTTTCTTCAGCTGTACTTTTAGTATTCAAATAATCTACATCAACATATCCCTAATGCACTTTGGTTTTTTTTTCTCTGCTGTACATTTTTGTTGTCTTTACTCTTTATACACTGTATATCTAATGCTCTTACACTTTCTTGATAAACAGTTGCTTTTTGTTACATACTCTATGCCTTTCTAGTTATCATTCCTATTATGCTCTACATCTTTTTCACATAACCTCTCATATATCTTCTATCTGTCATAAATTCTTTAGGATTATCTCCACTTCTATCTGAGGCACAGAATCTCGCTCAAGCAACTTTGTCTCGTTTTAAGGACGTCTATGCCTAAAATATAGCGTGCTCTCACAAAAACCCTCGCCTACTACAATGCTCCCTCAACATCCTCTGCCCCTCTAACTTGCCCTCTCTTTATCTCTAGAGTACAACAATTTCAATGCATTCTCTCTATCACACACGCCCTGTCTGTGGAAGTCCTTTTTACGCTTTCTCTGTCACTTTCTTGCTGTCTATTGTATTCTATCACACACCCCTGTCTCTATCTCAATCAATTATAATCTCTATCGTTGCTCTGTCCAATTCTGAATGTCACATTATGCTTCTTCCTCTTTGTCTAAAACAATCTCTTTCTCATTGTATCCCTGTATCACACTTTCTCCCACTCCTCTCTCACTGTAACCTAATTTATCTCTCTTAAATCCTTTCTATTTCTCACACTTTCACTTTCAATCAGGCTTCCTTCGTTTGCTTTATTATTCTCTACGCTTCCAACACTGTACCTAACTCTGTCTATCGCACTCCTCGCTCCCTTCTGTATCTCTCCACCTCTATCACACCCTATATTTTGTCTATCTGACTGCCTCTCTCTCTCTCTCTCTCTGCAATAGTCTATGATCTCTCTCTCTTTCTCTCCTTATCGCACTCCCTTGTCTCTCTCCCTCTCTCCCTCCCTCTCTCTCTCTCTCTCCTTATCGCTCTCTTGTCTCCCCCTCTCTCTCTCTTTATCTCTTTATCTCTCTCTCTCTCTCTCTCTCTCTCTCTCTCTGCAATAGTCACTATGATCTCTCTCTCTTTCTCCCTCCTTATCGCACTCACTTGTCTCTCTCTCCCTCCCTCTCTCCCTCCCTCTCTCTCCCTCTCTCTCCCTATCTCCCTCCCTCTATCCCTCTCTCTATCCCTCTCTCTCTCTCCCTCTCTCTCTGTCTTTTCCTCCAACACACTCAGTCTATCTGCAGCACTGCCACTGCTTCTCTGCTCTGCTCTGCTCTGTAAATAACGCCGTTACCATGGATACCGACCGGAAGTCCAGACTCCGCCTAACCGGAAACGGTCTGCCGCCGCTCGCCCGGAACTCTGGGAATTGTAGTCCAGTGGGTGCGAGGCGAGGCGATGGAGGGTTGAATCTGACAGAGGAAGACGCATTTCCCCCAGTCACTGCTCTGCTCCGCTCCTACTGTTCCACCGGTGAGCATCAGCCGGTGGCAGGAAAGCTTTTGGTCATGGAAATAGTCTCCTCAGCTGTTCACATGCTGCTTCTGATGGGAGACACAAGGATCTGCTCCGCTGGGGCCTTGACTCAAGCCCAACACAACACAAGGTGCTGGAGGAGCTCAGGCTCAGTGGGAGGGTCAGGCAGCACCTGTGGAGGGAAAGGACTGACATTTCAGGTCGGAGCCCTTCTTCAAGACTGGAATAGTGAGGAGGAGGGCGAGGAGGAGAGCTGGAAGAGAGGAGAGAGAGAGAGAGGAGAGAGGAGAGAGAGAGAGAGAGAGAGAGAGAGAGAGAAAGAGAGGAGAGAGAGAGGAGAGAGAGAGAGGAGAGAGAGAGAGAGAGAGAGAGAGAGAGAGAGAGAGAGAGAGAGAGAGAGAGAGAGAGAGAGAGAGAGAGGAAAGGGAGTGAGGCAGGAGCTGGCAAGTGAGGAAAAGGAGTGAGGCAGGAGCTGGCAAGTGAGACAATAGACAATAGG
The DNA here is from genome assembly GCF_053455715.1 of Rhinoraja longicauda. Lineage (NCBI taxonomy): Eukaryota > Metazoa > Chordata > Chondrichthyes > Rajiformes > Arhynchobatidae > Rhinoraja > Rhinoraja longicauda. The sequence goes on along the minus strand of NC_135963.1, from coordinate 14,439,199 downwards.
TGCAGGAGAAGGCCATTCGGCCCTTCGAGCCAGCACCGCCATTCAATGTGATCATGGCTGATCATTCTCAATCAGTACCCCGTTCCTGCCTTCTCCCCATACCCCCTGACTCCGCTATTCTTAAGAGCTCTATCTAGCTCTCCCTTGAATGTATTCAGAGAATTGGCCTCCACTGCCTTCTGAGGCAGAGAATTCCACAGATTCACAACTCTCTGACTGAAAAAGTTTTTCCTCATCTCTGTACTAAATGGCCTACCCCTTATTCTTAAACTGTGCCCCCTGGTTCTGGACTCCCCCAACATTGGGAACATGTTTCCTGCCTCTAATGTGTCCAACCCCTTAATAATCTTATACGTTTCGATAAGATCCCCTCTCATCCTTCTAAATTCCAGTGTATACAAGCCTAGTCGCTCCAGTCTTTCAACATAGAGGTTGATCATGGTAAGGAAGGGTTCTGAGGCACACAATCTCGCTCAAGCAACTTTGTCTCGTTTTAAGGACGTCTATGCCTAAAATATAGCATGCTCTCACAAAAACCCTCACCTACTACAATGCTCCCTCAACATCCTCTGCCCCTCTAACTTGCTCTCTCTTTATCTCTAGAGCACAACAATTTCAATGCATTCTCTCTATCACACACACCCTGTCTGTGGCAGTCCTTTTTACACTTTCTCTGTCACTTTCTTGCTGTCTATTGTATCCTATCACACACCCCTGTCTCTATCTCAATCAATTATAATCTCTATCGTTGCTCTCAGTCCAATTCTGAATATCACTGTCTATCGCACTCCTCGCTCCCTTCTGTATCTCTCCATCTCTATCACACGCTATATTTCTCACATGTGGGGTTGGGGTAGGGGTTGGAGAAGGGTGAGGATAATGACCGTGATGGCAACTTCAGTCTTTTCCGATACAGTCCTTTCCGATATCGCCACCACATCACAGGGAGTGGGAATGAACTTGACGCAAACCAACGGAGAGATTTTCCAAACATATTTTTAAAATTAGTCATTTATTGAAGTAGTAGTACAAACAGGTCTGTATCTCCCCAAGCTTTCAGCTCTCGTCACAGGTCTGAACTGTATCTCTCCCTCCCTGTGTCTGCCCCCTCTGTCTCTGCATCTCCAGATATAGCACCTAGTTCTTATGGCTCCTCCCAGTACGTTATGCCCATATATGTATTCATCTCACGACAGCCCCCAAGTGTCCAAAATAATACAGCAAGATATCTGGACAAAATAATATAATATGCTAAAACAGCCAGCACAAATACAAATGGCTCCTACACACCGGCCCCTAATTGTTTTACGTATACAACAAAACAATTACTAATAAACATTAAAAGGAGCTATAAAAACTTTACACATAATCAAAACAGGTATGCATCACTATATGTTGGCATCTAATGTACTTTAGTGATTCTTCAATCATTAAGGCCATCAGTCTTTGCTGTACTCAACTACTTCTGGTCCTGATAGTTCCTCTCTGCTGTCGTGGTCTCTTCTCAGGGGACCATAAATGACCAATCCTGGTAGGGTTTTCACAGCGTATGGTCCACCCCCTTGGCTGTAGACCAACTCCCAAGGTTCTAATACCTTAGAAGCATTTGTCTTGATGAGGAGGTCAGAGTCTATTTCAGGAATCTTGATATCCTTCAAGTAAGGCCATTGTTTCAGGTATTCTTGTCTGGGAATGTTTAGCTGAAAAACAGGCATGGTCTTATGTCAGATCCGATAGTTGAATAAAATCGTCTTTGTTCAGACTAGATATTTCCAAACCTGTGATAAGACGACTGGTCACAGGCTTCACTTGATTCATGGTACGCAGGAGAATTTTGGTCCTTTGTCCTGTAATGTTCAGCCTTCTCATCAAGCTTTCTGTGCAGAAGGTGGATGAACTTCCATGATCCAAAAATGTGTATGTTTGCTACACTGTGCTCCCCATGTGGCTCTTTACATGTACTGGTACAATGGAGAAGATGCAGGTTTCATCACTGGCCCCAATATGCCCACACATTTGAGATGGGAGAACAGTATCACTCGCAATTGGCTTTTCATTCTGTTCTGCATGTTCTGGTTTCTTTTCTTTGTCCTTTTGTTCAATATGAAGTATTTCAGGATGATTTTCTTTCCACACACCACAAGCCAAACGACTCTTGCAGTCTTTGCTCATGTGACCTATTTTCAAACATCCAAAACAGATTCCCTTCTCCTTTAAGAAGTCTATCCTTTATTTGTGCTCCTTCTTCTTGGTCTGTGAACACCGCCCCAATGTGTGACCACTTTTATAGACAATAGACAGTAGACAATAGATGCAGGAGTAGGCCATTCGCCCCCTCGAGCCAGCACCGCCATTCAATGTGATCATGGCTGATCATTCACAATCAGTACCCCCCAGTTCTGCCTTCTTCCCATACCCCCTGACTTCGCTATCTTTAAGAGCTCTATCTAGTTCTCTCTTGAAAGCATCCAGAGAATTGGCCTCCACGGCCTTCTGAGACAGAGAATTCCACAGATTTACAACTTTTGTTACAGAACAAACAAGAACCTTGTGGCTTGGTGGTAGGCACGTCTCTTTTCATTTCCTTTGTTGTCAGATTTTCTTGCACCTGTGTTTCTACGGGTTTTGCGGTTGTTGCAAAATTGCTTCCTCTTAGTTGCGGCCTTTCTCTTGCCTTAGCAAAAGTAGAGATTTTGACAGTTGAAACTGGCTTACCATCCTGGATGTTTCCAAAGAGTGGATCTGATAGTATCTTCACTTTTTAAAATCTTTTCAAGGACCAATTCCAAGCCTTTCAATTGTTCTTCTAGTCTCGTCTGTTCTTTCTTTCTTCTCAGTTGTTCTTCTTTTATTTTCAACTGTCTTCTCTTCTGTTCTTCTTCTTCTTCCTTAATCTCATGCTAATCTTCCAGGGCGGCAACCTATTTCATGATAGCAGAGAACGTTGAAGATGCACATGATGAAGAAAAAAAAACGTTTTTCCTTCACAGAATCCTTGCGGCTGAACATCAAATCTAACCACAGACATACTTGTACGTTGCGATCCCTTTAGGATGCATTGACGTAAAGCCGTATCTTCACAAGAATTCAAAACAAACTGATATCTTGCGATTCTCAAGGTCACTTCTTTAGTCTCAGCATTCCAATTACATCAGCCGTTTTCCAATACAGCTTCTGATATACAGCTTTTCCAATAAAGCTTACTGCTGTACTCACTTTTCCTGCGTATTGGCTTTCGAAGTTTCCAATCTCCGTTAGTCAGATTAGCGCAGGTAACGACCCTGTCCAGTCTGTGGGTTTTGGCGTCAGGAGTGAAATAAAACAATCCTTGTTCCGTCCAGTTGATTTACAAGCTCCAGTCACACTCAGGGCTAATTCCTACTTATAATGGCTCTTTAGAGGCAGTTCTTACTTTAATGTAATGGCAACTTCAGTCTTTTCCAATACAGTCCTTTCCGATATTGCCACCACATCACAGGGAGTGGGAGTGAACGACGCAAACCAACACAGAGATTTTCCAAACATATTTTCAGTTTAATTAGTTGTTTATTGAAGTAGTAGTTCAAACAGGTCTATCTCCCCAAGCTTTCAGCTCTTGTCGCAGGTCTGAACTGTATTTCTCCCTCCCTGTGACTCCAGATATAGCACCTAGTTCTGGCTCCTCCCAGTACGTTATGCCCATATATGTATTCATCTCACGACAGCCCCGAGTGTCCAAAATAATACAGCAAGATATCTGGACAAAATAATATAATATGCTAAAACAGCCAGCACAAACACAAATGGCTCCTACAGGACCAAGGCTGGAGGTGGTCAATGGAGAATACAAAGCGTTGTTGATGCTGGAATCTGATAAGGAATTAAGGTACAGGCGCAATGTAGAACCAGTGGGAATTATTGCACGTAGATGGGAACGGGGGTGTAGGGAAAATAGGGGACTTGGAGAGGGTAGTCAGCAGGAGGAGGAGAGGGTTGAGAAATCAGAAATGAACTAGTGAGGGGAGAGTAGAAAGAATGGTGTGCATGTGCAGACCTGGGTAGATGAGGGGGGATGTTATCTGAATTTGGAGAATTCAACGTTCCGCTGTTGGGTTGTAGGCTATCCAAGTGGAATAAGAGGTGATGTTGTTCTACTTTGCATGTTGTATCAGAGATGGTCCAAGTGAATTTGAAGGGTGAAAGTTGGTAATGAAGTTGAAACCAACAAATTTTGTAAGGTTGGAAGGCACCACCCGAATGCAATCTCGATGGAGTGGAGAATGAGTTGGGGAGTGGTACCAGGGTACGCATGGGACAGAGTATTTGACCTAGCCAACAAAAAGACAGGTATTGGTGTGGCTCATGTCAGTGCCTAGGGATACTCCTATGATTTGAAGAATCGAGAGATTTTCCCCCACCACCTTTCAGTCTGAAGGGTATCAACTCCCAGACATCACCCATTCCTTCTCTCCAGAGATGCTGCCTGTCCCGGTGAGTTACTCCAGCATTTTGTGTCTACCTTTAATGACAATATCTAATTCTCCCAACATATCCACCACTCCTAGAATATTACACACACGCACACATTATATATATATATATATATATATATTCTCCCTTAATTTTAGCAATGTGTAGATACATTCACTTAATGTTGCCTGTACCTGGCTATTCACACCAATCACCCTGACCCCTTCCTAGACTACCTTGGAACCATAAAAGATGCACTATTCAGTCTTGTCCTCCATTCCCTTTCCACCACCAGACCCCAAATATTCTCACCAGGTGAAACAGTAAGTCACATATTTTCAGTTTATTGTTCTGTATTTGTTACCCATGGTGTCATCCAGTCACAATATGGAAACAGGCCCATCTACACAACTCACCTATGCTGACCAAATTGCCTAATCTAGCTCGTCTCACTTGCCTGTTTCTGGCCCCATGTCCTGACAACTCACATATTCCTATTTATTCACAAAATGCTGGAGTAACTCAGCAGGTCAGGCAGCATCTCGGGAGAGAAGGAATGGGTGACGTTTCGGGTCGAGACCCTTCTTCAGACTGATGTCGGGGGTGGGACAAAGGAAGGATATAGGTGGAGACAGGAAGATAGAGGGAGATCTGGGAAGGAGGAGGGGAAGGGAGGGACAGAGGAGCTATCTGAAGTTGGAGAAGTCGACGTTCATACCACCGGGCCGCAAACTGCCCAGGCGAAATATGAGGTGCTGCTCCTCCAATTTCCGGCGGGCCTCACTATGGCACTGGAGGAGGCCCATGACAGAGAGGTCAGACTGGGAATGGAAGGGGGAGTTAAAGTGCTGGGCCACCGGGAGATCAGTTGCGTTAATGCGGACCGAGCGCAGGTGTTCAGCGAAGCGATCGCCGAGCCTGCGCTTGGTTTCGCCGATATAAATAAGTTGACATCTAGAGCAGCGGATGCAATAGATAAGGTTGGAGGAGGTGCAGGTGAACCTCTGTCTCACCTGGAAAGACTGTTTGGGTCCTTTGATGGAGTTGAGGGGGAGGTAAAGGGGCAGGTGTTGCATCTCGTGCGGTTGCAAAGGAAAGTGCCCGGGGTTGGGGTGGTTTGGGTAGGGAGGGACGAGTGGACCAGGGGGTTACGGAGGGAACGGTCTCTGCGGAACGCAGGGAGGGGATGGGAAGATATGGCCAGTGGTGGGGTCCCGTTGTAGGTGACGGAAATGTTGGTGGATGATATGTTGGATCCGCTGGCTGGTGGGGTGGAAGGTGAGAACGAGGGGGATCCTGTCCTTGTTGCGAGTGGGGGGAGGGGGAGCAAGAGCGGAGCTGCGGGATGTAGAAGAGACCCTAGTGAGAACCTCATCTATAATGGAGGAGGGGAAGCCCCGTTTTCTGAAGAACGAGGACATCTCGGAAGCCCTAGTCTGAAACACCTCATCCCTGGCGCAGATGCAGCATAGACGGAGGAATTGGGAGTAGGGGATAGACTTTTTGCAGGGGACCGGGTGGGAAGAAGTGTAGTCCAGATAGCTGTGCGAGTCGGTGGGCTTGTAGTAAATGTCCGTCACTAGTCTGTCTCCTGTGATGGAGATGGTGAGGTCCAGAAACGGGAGGGAGATGTCAGAGATAGTCCAGGTATATTTAAGGGCAGGATGGAAATTGGAGGTGAAGTGTATGAAGTCAGTGAGTTCTGCATGGGTGCAAGAGGTAGCACCAATGCAGTCGTCGATGTAGCGGAGGTAGAGTTCGGGGATGGGGCCAGTGTACGTCTGGAACAGGGATTGTTCGACGTACCCGACAAAGAGGCAGGCGTAGCTAGGGCCCATGCGAGTGCCCATAGCTACGCCTCTGGTTTGGAGGAAGTGGGAGGAGTCAAAGGAGAAGTTGTTGAGGGTAAGAACCAGCTCTGCTAGGCGGAGGAGAGTGTTGGTCGATGGGGATTGGCTGGTTCTACGGTCGAGGAAGAAACGGAGGGCTTCGAGACCATCCTTGTGGGGGATGGAGGTGTAGAGTGACTGGACATCCATGGTGAAAATGAGGGAGTGGGGGCCTGGGAACCGGAAGTTATCCAGGAGATGGAGAGCGTGTGAGGTGTCTTGGACGTAGGTGGGGAGGGATTTAACCAGGGGGGATAGGATGGAGTCGAGGTAGGTAGAGATAAGTTCGGTCGGGCATGAGCAGGCAGAGACAATGGGTCTGCCGGGACAGTTGTGTTTGTGGATTTTGGGTAGGAGGTAGAATCGGGCCGTGCGGGGCTGGGGAACTATGAGATTGGAGGCACTGAGGGGTAGATCGCCGGAGGTGATGAGGTCGGTGATGGTGCTGCTGATAAAGGTCTGGTGTTTATCGGTGGGGTCATGGTCCAGGGATAGGTAGGAAGAGGTGTCTGATAGTTGTCGTCTGGCCTCGGTGCGGTAGAGGTCAGCACGCCATACTACCACAGCCCCTCCCTTGTCAGCGGGTTTAATTATTAAGTCCGGGTTGTTGCGGAGTGAGTGGAGGGCTGCACGTTCAGGAGGGGAGAGGTTGGAGTTAGTCAGGGGAGTGGAAAATTTGAAGCGGCTGATGTCAAGGTGGAGGGGGTCCATTGGAGACGGGAGAAGGGGTCATCAGTGGGGGGTCGGGACTCCTTACCATGGAAAAAGGCTCACGGTCGGAGGCGGCGGAAGAAGAGCTTCACGTCATGGCGGACGCGGAACTCGTTGATGTGGGGGCGGAGGGGAACAAAGGTAAGGTCTCTGCTGAGGACCGACCGTTCGGTGTCTGAAAGGGGGAGGTCAGGGGGGATGGTGAACACCCGGCAATGGTGGGGGTTGGGGTCGGATGGAGGCAGGGGGGCAGGTGGAGGGGATGTATGGTGGGGGGGTGGTGGTGGGTTAGCTGGGCAGAGGGTGGCATGAGGACCGATGTGGGGAGTACTGGGGGTCACCTGGCTGGAGGGGGAAGGGGGAGACCCAGTGGAACCCCTGCTGCAGTTACCTGTAGTAGGGGGTGGGCAGTAGGACCCAGCAGTGCTGAGGGGCTCTGCCTGGTGGGGGCTGTGGGCCCAGCGCGGTGTGTGTGGGCCGGGTGGAGCTGTTGTTGGTCCCGGGAGCCGGGTACAGCGACGGCTGTGACCTGCTGCTGGGCGGTGGTGCGGCGCGGGTCAGCACGGTCGCTGGGGGAGGCCCGCGGGCACCTGGAGCCCGGGTAAGTGGCGGTGGGCTCGGTCAGCGGATGGCCGGGGAGGGCGTGGGCGGCGGTGAAGGGGTCGGGAAGGACGTGGGCGGCAGCGGTGAAGGGGTCGGGAAGGACGTGGGCGGCAGCGGCGGTGCAGAGGCCTCGCTCGTCGTCGGCAACGGCCCCGGGGAGGCGGTGGAGGTCGGCGGCGGCGGCAGCCTCAGGTAAGCCTCGGCAATCGGCGGCCCCGGGGAGGCGGTGGAGGTCGGCGGCAACGGCCCCGGGGAGGCGGTGGAGGTCGGCGGCAACGGCCCCGGGGAGGCGGTGGAGGTCGGCGGCAGCGGCCCCGGGGAGGCGGTGGAGGTCGGCGGCAGCGGCCCCGGGGAGGCGGTGGAGGTCGGCGGCAGCGGCCCCGGGGAGGCGGTGGAGGTCGGCGGCAGCGGCCCCGGGGAGGCGGTGGAGGTCGGCGGCAGCGGCCCCGGGGAGGCGGTGGAGGTCGGCGGCAGCGGCGGTGGAGGTCGGCGGCAGCGGCCCCGGGGAGGCGGTGGAGGTCGGCGGCAGCGGCCCCGGGGAGGCGGTGGAGGTCGGCGGCAACGGCCCCGGGGCGGCGGTGGAGGTCGGCGGCAGCGGCCCCGGGGAGGCGGTGGAGGTCGGCGGCAACGGCCCCGGGGAGGCGGTGGAGGTCGGCGGCAGCGGCCCCGGGGAGGCGGTGGAGGTCGGCGGCAGCGGCGGTGGAGGCTTCAGGGGGCCTCGGACATCGGCGGCAACGACCCCGCGGAGGCGGTGGAGGTCGGCGGTGGTCGCAGCGGACCCAGGAAGGCGGCGGAGGTCGGTGGTGACGGCCTCAGGTAGGCCTCGGCAGTCAGCGGCCCTGGGGAGGTGGTGGAGGTCGGCGGCGGCGGCCCCGGGGAGGCGGTGGGTGGTGACGGCCTCAGGTAGGTCTCGGCAGTCGGCGGCCCCGGGGAGGCGGTGAGCAGCGGTACTGCACCTGGTGGCAGTAATGGCGTCGCGAGCCTCTGCCTCGTGGTGTGCCGGCCGGCGGTGCGGAGTAGCGGGCCTGCGGGCGGTCGAGTCGCTGCCGAGGAGTGTCGGTGGAGGCATCCGTCTGGAGGCGGGTGAGTTTGCGAGCCTTGGTGGAGTCCAGGTAGGTGAAGAATCGAGTGTTGAGGGCGTGGATCCGGCGTAGGATGAAGTATAGTTGGGGCCCGTTGCAGGTGTGGGTTAGTGAGGCCCGGAGCTGTGGGAGAGTCAGAGAGAGGGCCTGCTGGTGCCTGCGCATCCCAGCCAGGGTACAACGCAGGGCACGGAAAGAAAACTGTTCAGAGAAGTGGCAGATGGTCTGTTGGAGACGGTAGTCCGGGTTGGGTCCGAATTGGGAGGTCTGGAAACGGAGCTGGAAACCACGAGGCAGAAGATGGAGGCGCAGGCAAGTCCCAAGGAAGCAGATGTGGCTGTGGTAGCGAGTCTGGGTCAAGATGTGGTCGTAGAGTAGGAGGGCAGGAGAAATCACAGAGGGGGAGCAGCGAGAGAGCATGTTGCTAAACTCTCGTCGAAGAGAGGAGGAGAACTTCTTCAAAGTGGACATACCTCGAAGAGAAATCGCAGTGGAGCAACCAGTAGTATAAGAAAATAACTGCAGATGCTGGTACAAATCGATTTATTCACAAAATGCTGGAGTAACTCAGCAGGTCGGGCAGCATCCTATGCCTTTTTGTGTACATGTCTGAGTGTCTTGAATGTCATGATTGTCCTTGACCCTACCACGTCATTTGGCAACTGGTTCCATTTACTCACCACCCTCTGAGTGAGAAAGTTGCCTCTCGTGTCCCTTTGAAATCTTTCTCCCTCTCACCTTAAACCTATGTCCTGGGGTTTTAGACTCTGGTGGCATCGATTGCGGACTAGGCAATTCGTACACAAAATACCTCCACTCATTCAGTATGCATAACCCTGACATTTCACTCACTTATAATTTTAATTCCCTTTTCCCCTCCTGATCCTTCTTGAGACTTGATAAAGGTATATAAAATTAGGAGAGGCATAGATAGGGTACTGTCAGAACCTCTCTCTCTCTCAGGGTGGAAATGCCCAACACTAGAGGGCATAACAAAAAGGCAAGATGGGGAAAGTTTAATGGGGAGTCAAGGTTTTTGCTACACAGAGTGGTGGGAGCCAGGAGCACATTGACTGGGGTGGTGGTGGAGGCTGATACAATAGTGGTGTTAAAGAGCTTTTTAGATAGGCAAATTGAAGTGCAAGGAATAGAGAGATATGGATCATGTACAGGCAGATGAGGTCAGTTCTTGACATCATGTTCGGTACAAACATTGTGGGCCGCAGGGCTCGTTCCTGTGCTGCATTCTCTGTTCTATATCCACACTAACCAGCAGGCACGCATCTATACTAATCCCATCATAATTCAGGGCCAACCATATTGCAGTGGGCCTGAGGCAATATACGATACGATACAATTTTATTTATCCCAGGAGGGAAATTGATCTGCCAACAGTCATAAAACACAAAATACATGAAATTAAAGTGATGAGGGGAAAGGATTGGGGACCAGGGGGAGGGGGGCAGGGGAGGAAGGGGGTTAGTCTACCCCATGACAGAAGAGGGAGGTGTTATAGTTTGATAGCCACAGGGAAGAAGGACCTCCTGTGGCCTTCTGTACTGCATCTTGGAGGAACCAGTCCGTGTTGAAGGCAGTCCTCAGGTTGACCAGTGTGTCATGGAGGTATGTCATATATTAGGTAGACTAGGTAAAGACAGATTTCCTTTACAAGTCAACATTAGTGAATCAAGGCAGTTTTTACCAACATGCCAGTGGATACAATTCCTGAAAGATTTATTAAATTAACTGAATTTAAATTCTCCCATTTCCCATGGTGTGATTGGATCACCCGTCCCAATCTTTAGAATAATAATCTAAAAACCTGACCAGTACCTAGTCATAGTTAAAGCTCATGGAAGCCTAAATTACTAACTGTTTTATTTTACTTGTCAGGTGCATCCTAAGGCTGCTGAATATATTCAACGTTTGCTGGCATTTCTGGCAATGTTTTGATTTTGTACTGTTGACAGGAATATAAAAACAAAAGGTTTTATTCAGCTTTATTTGTCAAATACACAATATTTCCAACGGAATATATCCAAAATTAAAACACAACCACCCTTGTCCAGGATACACTCAAACCCCTGTGGCATCCACTCAGCCCTAAAGTCCCCCAGTAAGCCAGCAGGGACTGTCCATGTTCACTCTTTCTCCAGGAACACATCCAGGCAAGGACATATCCTCAGAAGAAGGGCAGGGAGTGTGTAACCCAAAACGTCGCAGAGTTGTGTAATGCTTTGAGGCAAGTGTGTTTACTGTAAACATACCAAGTACCATTGCAACCCTGTGGCTGTTTTATAAACTGTATAATCGGGGTGAGTGTACAGGAAATTAATTGAGGAAAAACAATGCAGAATTTAATATTGAACCAAATAAATAACTAAAATAAAAGAACAGAAAATTTTGCAACTGGTATAAGTAAAACATAAGAGTAATGGGAAGGGAGCAATGAAGAATCAGCTAGCATTGCACTCAAATTCAGAGACTAACAAATTAAGCTCTTGTGCATCGATTGTTTAAAACATTACAAATGTTAATGAATAGGCTAGAGGAACTAAAGTTCTACATTTCCATAATCGTGGAGTGAATGCATGTTTTGTGCACCACTCTCAATGGGAACTCCTTGGAAGAGAAAATTAAGAGTTCCCTAATAATCATCAATAGATTCTGCACTTCAATATAGGTTTGGTAGAAGAGGGTGAAGAAAGAGAATGGCCCAAAATCTAAGTAAGGAAGCCATTGGTGACTGGCTTGATGCAGCAGGAATGGTGACATGTTTTGTGAGAAGAAAAGAAACATATTACCTTTTGTCAAAAATTAAAAGAATTTGCTAAGAGTTGCAACTAAGAAAAACAGAAGTAGGGGAGAAACAGGTTTGCCAATCTTATAAAGGAAGTAGATGATCTTTTCGAGATGGAGAAGTGGTTTCACTCAGGATGCTGCCGAGTTTTCATTTTTCAGACTTGCAGGTTGTATTTCTATTTCTCCAATTTCTGTTCCTGTATGTTGTTCCCTTAAATTGGGTCATTTAATTGCATTTTCTTTCTTTTAATTTTCATTTACTCCACTCTTTTATTATATTCTCATATTGTATATTTATAACCCGGGATGGCCGTGCATAACTTCCATCTCAATGGGCTCTATACTTGGCAGGCTGTCTCAATTGTTTCCACTCTTTCCTTTGCCCTTTTATTTCAAATGCAGATCAGTACCCAAAATCTGGTCTCTTATCTCCACACAAATCCTCAGCCACCAGCCAAGATGTATTGTGATCATCTCTACACCTCAGCACCAGAAGTAAAAGAAACAGTATCCCATCTTGCCATTCGAGCCGGTTGTGTCAATTTTGGGACAACCTTTTACTTTCACTGTTCACTCATAATAGGAGTGCACCAGGCAAAGAGTGGACACGAGATGTCAATTAAATCGCTTCACTATGTTAGCAATGTCTTGTACAAAGTATCTGCTAACGACATGTTCCAAATTATCAGCAATAGTCTGCCTATATAGTCTATATAATAAATCAGACCTACCTACACTGATCACAGCCTTGGTGCACATCAGTTTTAAGATGCATATTGCAATCACTGCAGTTTGATCAGTCTGCATTGTTTGGGGGATAAACACAATAAGCTGGAGTAACTCAGCGGGACAGGCAGCATCGCTGGAGAGAAGGAATGGGTGATGTTTCGGGTCGAGACCCTTCTTCAGTTTGAGGGATTGTTCCTTATAGCACAGGAACCAAGTTCCCTTCCTTCTGCTTCAGTGTTCTAGCTGCTGAGAGACGAGCCAACCACAGCAATAACATGGCAACTGCAAGCTGGGGCTACAACTGCCATTTTTATCGTTGGAAAATGGTTCTGACTGTCTACCTCATCAATGCCTCTCATAAATTTTAGTCAGAGAGTGAGGTCTACCTCATCAATACTTCTCATAACTCTTTAGTCAGAGGGTGGCAAATATGTGGAATTCTTTGCCACAGAAGGCTGTGGAGGTTAAGTCAGTGGATATTTTTAAGGAAGAGATAGATTTTTGATCATATATAAGAAAATAACTGCAGATGCTGGTACAAATCGATTTATTCACAAAATGCTGGAGTAACTCAGCAGGTCAGGCAGCATCTCGGGAGAGAAGGAATGGGTGACGTTTCGGGTTTTTAAAACCTTTAAAATGTGAATAACTTAAAAAATATAACACCAATTTAAATAAAACTACCATTTTTACCATTAAAGTGACGACAGTGAATAAGGTGGGCCTTAAAATGTCATGCTATCTGGTACAGTTTTGGCTGAAGTTCAGTCACAAACAAACAAACAAACAAACGAGAGTTTTATAAGAAGATACCTGCAGATGCTGGTACAAATCGAAGGTTTTTATTCACAAAATGTTGAAGTAACTCAGCAGGTCAGGCAGCATCTCGGGAGAGAAGGAATGGGTGACGTTTCGGGTCGAGACCCTTCTTCAGACTGATGTCAGGGGGGCGGGACAAAGGAAGGATATAGGTGGAGACAGGAAGATAGAGGGAGATCTGGGAAGGAGGAGGGGAAGGGAGGGACAGAGGAGCTATCTGAAGTTGGAGAAGTCGACGTTCATACCACCGGGCTGCAAACTGCCCAGGCGAAATATGAGGTGCTGCTCCTCCAATTTCCGGCGGGCCTCACTATGGCACTGGAGGAGGCCCATGACAGAGAGGTCAGACTGGGAATGGGAGGGGGAGTTAAAGTGCTAGGCCACCGGGAGATCAGTTTTGTTAATGCGGACCGAGTGCAGGTGTTCAGCGAAGCGATCACCGAGCCTGCGCTTGGTTTTGCCGATATAAATAAGTTGACATCTAGAGCAGCGGATGCAATAGATGAGGTTGGAGGAGGTGCAGGTGAACCTCTGTCTCACCTGGAAAGACTGTTTGGGTCCTTTGATGGAGTTGAGGGGGGAGGTAAAGGGACAGGTGTTGCATCTCGTGCGGTTGCAGGGGAAAGTGCCCGGGGTTGGGGTGGTTTGGGTAGGAAGGGACGAGTGGACCAGGGAGTTACGGAGGGAACGGTCTCTGCGGAACGCAGAGAGGGGAGGGGATGGGAAGATATGGCCAGTGGTGGGGTCCCGTTGTAGGTGACGGAAATGTTGGTGGATGATATGTTGGATCCGCTGGCTGGTGGGGTGGAAGGTGAGGACGAGGGGGATCCTGTCCTTGTTGCGAGTGGGGAGGGGGAGCAAGAGCGGAGCTGCGGGATGTGGAAGAGACCCTAGTGAGAGCCTCATCTATAATGGAGGAGGGGAAGCCCCGTTTTCTGAAGAACGAGGACATCTCGGAAGCCCTAGTGTGAAACAGCTCATCCCGGGCGCAGATACGGCGTAGAAGGAGGAATTGGGAGTAGGGGATAGACTTTTTGCAGGGGACCGGGTGGGAAGAAGTGTAGTCCAGATAGCTGTGCGAGTCGGTGGGTTTGTAGTAAATGTCCGTCACTAGTCTGTCTCCTGTGATGGAGATGGTGAGGTCCAGAAACGGGAGGGAGATGTCAGAGATAGTCCAGGTATATTTAAGGGCAGGATGGAAATTGGAGGTGAAGTGTATGAAGTCAGTGAGTTCTGCATGGGTGCAAGAGGTAGCACCAATGCAGTCGTCGATGTAGCGGAGGTAGAGTTCGGGGATGGGGCCAGTGTACGTCTGGAACAGGGATTGTTCGACGTACCCGACAAAGAGGCAGGCGTAGCTAGGGCCCATGCGAGTGCCCATAGATTCTTGATCAGTTCAGGTGTCAGAGGTTATGGGGGAAAGGCAGGAGAATGGGGTTAGGAGAGAGAGATAGATCAGCCATGATTGAATGGCGGAGTAGACTTGATGGGCCAAAGGGCCTAATTTTACTCCTATTCCAGTTGTCGTGATGCACATTGGCACCAATGATATAGGTACAAAATGGGATGAGGTCCTACAAGGTGAATTTAGGGAGCTAGGAGATAAACTTAAAAGTAGGACCTCAAAGGTAATAATCTCTGGATTACTACCAGTGCCACGTGCTAGTCAGAGTAGAAATAGGAGGATATTACAGATGAATACGTGGCTAGAAAAACGGTGCAAGGGGGAAGGATTCAAATTTCTAGGACATTGGAACCAGTTCTGGGGGAGGTGGGACCAGTTCAAACAGGACGGTCTGCACCTGGGCTGGAATGGAACCAATGTCCTTGGGGGAGTGTTTGCTAGTGCTGTCGGGGAGGATTTAAACTAATATGGCAGGGGGATGGGAACAAGAGCAGAGAGACAGAGGGGTATAAAGTGAGGGTAGGAACAATAGGTAGCAAGGTGAAAAGTAAAAGTGGCAGGCAGACAAATCCCGGGCAAAAATCAAAAAGGACCACTTTGCAACATAATTATATAAGGGGCAAGACTGTTATAAAAACAAGCCTGAAGGCTTTGTGTCTCAATGCAAGGAGTATTCGGAATAAGGTGGATGAATTAAATGTGGAAATTGTTGTTAATGGACTTAACAGTGCCCGGTGCGGCTCGGCCGCGGGGCCTTCCATCGCCCGGTACGGCCGCGGGACGGTTCAGCGCCAGGTGCGGCTCGGCCGCGGGGCCTTTCATCGCCCGGCGCGGCTCGGCCGCGGGACTTTACATCACCAGTGCGGCTCGGCCGCGGGGCCTTCCATCGCCCGGCACAGCGCGGCCGCGGGGCCTTCCATCGCCCGGCGCGGCTCGGCCGCGGGACCTAACACCGCGCGGCTCGGCCGCGGGACTTTACATCGCTGGTGCGGCTCGGCCGCGGGACTTTACATCGCTGGTGCGGCTCGGCCGCGGGGCCTTCCATCGCCCGGCGCGGCTCGGCCGCGGGACTTAGCTGCGCACGGTACGGCCTCGGGGCCTTCCATCACCCGGCTCGGCCGCGGGATGTTTCAGCGCCCGGGGCGGCTCGGCCGCGGGGACTTGGGCGTGGGGAAGAGAGCGGAAGTTTTGTTGCCTCCATCACAGTGAGGGGGTGTTTGGAGTCACTGTGATGGATGTTTGTGTTGGGGTTATGTGTCTTGTGTTTCTTTTTTTGTGTGTGACTGCTGGTAACGTAATTTCGCTCGATACCTCGGTACCGAATGACAAATAAAGGCTCTGTATTCTGTATGATGTAGTTGGGATTACGGAGACGTGGCTCCAGGGTGACCAGGGCTGGGAGCTCAACATCCAGGGATATTCTACATTCAGGCGGGATAGACAGAAAGGAAAAGGAGGTGGGGTAGCGTTGCTGGTTAGACAGGAGATTAACGCAATGGAAAGGAAGGACATTAGCTCGGAGGATGTGGAATCGCTATGGGTAGAGCTGCAAAACACTAAGTGGCAGAAAACGCTAGTGGGAGTTGTGTACAGGCCACCTAACAGCAGTAGTGAGGTTGGGGATGGCATCAAGCAGGAAATTAGAAATGCATGCACCAAAGGTGCAGCAGTTATAATGGGTGACTTCAATCTACATATAGATTGGGTGAACCAAACTGGCAGGGGTGCTGAGGAAGAGGATTTCTTGGAATGTTTGAGAGATGGTTTTCTAAACCAACATGTCGAGGAACCAACGAGAGAGCAGGCCATTCTAGACTGGGTATTGAGTAATGAGGAAGGGTTAGTTAGCAGTCTTGTTGTGCGAGGTCCCTTGGGCAAGAGTGATCATAATATGGTGGAGTTCTTCATTAGGATGGAGAGTGACAAAGTCAATACAGAAACAAGTGTTCTGAACTTAAAGAAAGGTAACTTTGAGGGTATGAGGCGTGAATTGTCCAAGATAGACTGGCAATTGATGCTTAAAGGGTTGACGGTGGACATGCAATGGAAGGCATTTAAAGGTCGCATGGATGAACTACAAGTGTTCATCCCAGTTTGGAAAAGAACAAACCAGGAAAGGTAGTGCATCCGTGGCTAACAAGGGAAATCAAGGATAGTATTAAAACAAACGATGAAGCATACAGATTAGCCAGAAAAAGTAGCATACCAGAGGACTGGGAGAAATTCAGAGTCCAGCAGAGGAGGACAAAGGGCTTAATTAGGAAAGGGAAAATAGATTATGAGGGAAAACTGGCAAGGAACATAAAAACTGACTGCAAAAGCTTTTATAGATATGTGAAGAGAAAAAGATTAGTTAAGACAAATGTAGGTCCCTTGCAGTCGGAAACAGGTGAATTGATCATAGGGAACAAGGAGATGGCAGACCAATTGAACTAATACTTTGGTTCTGTCTTCACTAAGGAAGACATAAACCGTCTGCCGGAAATAGCGGGGGACCGGGGGTCTAATGAGATGGAGGAACTGAGGGTTAGTCGGGAAGTGGTGTTAGGTAAATTAAATGGATTAAAGGCAGATAAATCCCCAGGGCTAGATAGGCTGCATCCCAGAGTGCTTAAGGAAGTAGCCTCAGAAATAGTGGATGCATTAATGATAATTTTTCAAAACTCCTTAGATTCTGGAGTAGTTCCTGAGGACTGGAGGGTAGCTAATGTAACACCACTTTTTAAAAAGGGAGGGAGAGAGAAAACGGGGAATTATAGACCAGTTAGCCTAACATCGGTAGTGGGGAAAATGCTAGAGTCAGTTATTAAAGATGTGATAGCATCACATTTGGAAAGTGGTGAAATCATCGGACAAAGTCAGCATGGATTTACAAAAGGCAAATCATGTCTGACGAATCTTATAGAATTTTTCGAGGATGTAACTAGTAGAGTGGATAAGGGAGAACCAGTCGATGTGTTACATCTGGACTTTCAGAAGGCCTTCGACAAGGTCCCACATAGGAGATTGGTGTACAAACTTAAAGCACACGGTATTGAGGGTTCAGTGTTGAGGTGGATAGAAAATTGGTTGGCGGACAGGAAGCAAAGAGTAGGAATAAACGGGTCCTTTTCGGAATGGCAGGCAGTGACTAGTGGGGTACCGCAAGGCTCAGAGCTGGGACCCCAGTTATTTACAGTGTATATTAATGATTTGGACAAGGGAATTGAATGCAACATCTCTAAGTTTGCGGATGACACGAAGCTGGGTGGCAGTGTTAGCTGCGAGGAGGATGCTAGGAGGCTGCAGAGTGACTTGGATAGATTAGGCGAGTGGGCAAATGCATGGCAGATGCAATATAATGTGGATAAATGTGAGGTTATCCACTTTGGCGGCAAGAACAGGAAAGCAGAGTATTACCTGAATGGTGAACGATTAGGAGAAGGGGAGATGCAACGTGACCTGGGTGTCATGGTGCACCTGTCATTGAAAGCAAGCGTGCAGGTGCAGCAGGCAGTGAAGAAAGCGAATGGTATGTTGGCATTCATAGCAAGAGGATTTGAGTTTAGGAGCAGGGAGGTTCTACTGCAGTTGTACAGGGCCTTGGTGAGACCGCACCTGGAGTATTGTGTGCAGTTTTGGGCTCCTAATCTGAGGAAAGACATTCTTGCCTTAGAGGGAGTACAGAGAAGGTTCACTAGATTGATCCCTGGGATGGCGGGACTTTCATATGAAGAAAGACTGGATAGACTAGGCTTGTACTCGCTGGAATTTAGAAGACTGAGGGGGGATCTTATAGAAACATATAAAATTCTTAAGGGGTTGGAGAGGCTAGATGTGGGAAGATTGTTCCCGATGTTGGGGGAGTCCAGAACCAGGGGTCACAGCTAAAGGATAAGGGGGAAGTCTTTTAGGACCGAGATGAGAAAACATTTCTTCACACAGAGAGTGGTGAGTCTGTGGAATTCTCTGCCACAGAAGGTAGTTGAGGCCAGTTCATTGGCTATATTTAAGAGGGAGTTAGATGTGGCCCTTTTTGCTAAAGGGATCAGGGGGTATGGAGAGAAGGCAGGTACAGGTTACTGAGCTGGATGATCAGCCATGATCATATTGAATGGTGGTGCAGGCTCGAAGGGCCGAATGGCATACTCCTGCACCTATTTTCTATGTTTCTATTCCTTATCTACATGTATATTATTAAAACTCATCTTGTATATTTGTGTGTTGTATTTGTTCTCAAAATACAGCCAACACGGCACAGGATAGCACGACAATTTTAGGCCCACCTTACCATTGTCCTGGGATTCAAATGTTTGCTATATTTTTAAAGTTTTTCACTTTTTAAACTTTAAAAACCACTTTAACCTTTAATAAATCAATTTTTCAGTTGCCCTGCACGTCAGCAGGGCCTGCCTCCGTTTTCAACGTCACATTGGAAGAAGGTCCACGCGCACGCAGTTTGGGCCCATTGATATAATACAGATGCCCCCAGACTTATGACACTTCGACTTTGCGATGGTGCAAATGGCAACTACCCGTAGCAGGCCGCAGATCGCTTCTGGCCACGTGATCTAATACAGATACTCCCCGACTTATGTTTTTTTAGTCTTTGCGATGGTGCAAATGGCAAGGGGGGGGGGAAGAGGGATGGTGAGTGGGGGGGAAGAGGGAGGGGGAGATAAGGGGTTTGAGGGGGGATGGAGTGGATGAGTAGGGGGGGGTGATGGGATGAGGGGGGGGTGAAGTGGGTGAGGAGATAAGGGGAGTTGGGGGATTGAGTGGGGGAGAGGGAGGGGGAGATAAGGGGTTTGAGGGGGGATGGAGTGGATGAGTAGGGGGGTGAGGGGATGAAGTGGGTGAGGGGGAGGGGATAAGGGGGGTTGTGGGGGGGATGGATTGGGTGAGGAGGGGGGGGGGGGGGGGTTGCACGGAGGGTTGCTGGGCCCGCAGGAGAGATTTGGACCCAACGGGTCTACGCCCATCTAGTGACCTTATATACTTCCATTAGGTCTCCCCTCAACCTCCGGGTATTCCTGGTAGAACAATCCAAGTATGTCCAACCTCTCCCTGTAGCCAGCCCACTGTATACTTTAATAGACTTCCTCACAGCAATCCTGGTGTCATCTGCAAACTTACTAACTAACCCATTTATGTCCAAGTCATTTATATCATCCTCTTGTTTTGCTGAAGCACCCTTCCTTAGATTATTCCATCTTGCCTTTGCAATTTGCTTTCTCAAATATGTTCATTTCTTGTAGCCTCTACTCTAATCCTCTTTACACTCACCCGAACATCTAGACTTCCAGATTTTTTTTTTAGCTAAAATTACGATCACTGAACAAGAACGCCCAGCAGCAAAGAGAATATCAAAAATAATCATACTTTGAGATAATCATAAAATAAATATAAAAACATTTTTAGTTATAGACAGTGAAAATAGCAAGGTAACCCGTTTGATATATTGTTTGATTTCAGCTATTAATTTCAGGCAGTCATCCTTCTGTTACCAACACTTTGGTGCAAAAGATACATAATCCAGTTACATGTTCCTGAGTAAACATTAATAATGAGTAGTCATTAATATTGAATGCAAAAGTGCCGATGGACTGTTACTGAATCATTCCATTGTAATACCCATCCTCCCAAGAAAGAGTGATTGCCCAACTAAAGACTCCAGGAGGCTTTGGTCATGTTAAAAGTATCTTCATAAACAAGGCCAAGCCTCTCACACTGCACAGATCACTGGTTAGGATGGTTTCAGGAGCTTCACTCTCCACCAAGTGAAGGGAAATTGGCGATTAAAAAACATTAAATATTTGCATCAAGTAATTTAGAGTATTCATTTACATTGTTTTAGCTTCATTAGACAGTGAACTACTAACCAACTCATCAGGGGCCGTGATATTACGTTGCCCACTTCCCCACCCCCATAATTAAATATTTTCATCTTCAAAGGTAAGCATTCATCAGCGAACTGTAGAATCTTGGTGGACTAATTATCTTTCTGCAACCAGAAACAATCCTTTGTACGAACAGCCATCAGCTTTAAAAAGTAAAGTTTTTGTTGGGACATAATTCGTGTGGAAGCCCTTATTTCATGTGATATGTTGATGATGAGCTGATGATCGAAAGGGATCCATCACCTTCTCCACTGCAAACGGATAAGTTATGTTTGTCCAATCCCCACTAAGATAGCTATCAGAAATGCCAAATTTCCACACAAGTACACACCGAATACGACCAACAAAGGGTACATCTGTAGATGACAAAAATGAAAACAATTATCAATTTTTCTGTAATCAGCTAGTTAGCAATTTGTTTTAAAAAATGGTATTGGTGGGCATTGTCAGGAATCACGGTCTAACAACTCTACTGTATCAATGTTAATTTTCAAAGGTTTCCAATTACTCATTTGCTCAGATGATGTGCTATATACTCATGCAACCAGGAAAAACCCACATTCATAGCTCCATCATTGTAGTCTGCCAATGTCACTTTAGCAAACCTTGTCACGTTGACCAAGTGGCGTCAGCACTTCTAGATAGGAAGGAGGTAAAACTGGGGAAGAAAAAGAGCTGCATGGTGGTGCAATGGTCGAGCTGTTGCCTCACAGCGCCAGAGCTGCTGCCTCACAGCGGCAGTGGTCCAGGTTCTATCCCCACTACGGGTGCTGTCTGTATGGATTTTGCACGTTCCACCTATGACCAGGTTCCTCCCACATTCCAAAGACATGCAGGTTTTTAGGTTAATTGGCTTCTGTAAATTGCCAAGAGCGTGTAGGCAGTGGGCCAAAGGGCCTGTTTCCACACTGTTTCTCTAAACCAAAAAGGTTCAAAACCCTGACCAGCAGCCAACAAGCCCTCTTGGAATTTAACAGTAGAACAGTACTCTTGTCCCACAATGACCATGCTGATCACAATGCCAAATTAAACTAATCTCCTTTGCTTAAAAAATCCAGCTCCCAACTAAATGTAACAAATGAATCTTCCTCAATGACTATAGGAAGGAACTGCAGATGCTGGTTTACACCGATGATAGACACAAAATGCTGGAGTAACTCAGCGGATCAGGCAGTGTCAATCTTCAATGACTACCTGATAGTGGAAATAGTTTTAAATGTTTTGAAAAACATTTAGATCTCCTCACCACCTCTTTATTCCAAATATAACAAGCCCATCTTTTTCAGTTTATTGACACCCCACATTCTTAAATAAATCTTTGATAAATGTCATCTATACCCTCTCCAAAATCTTCACTTTCCAAAGGTGGTGCCCAGAATTGGACACAAAAATCCATTTATAGTTACACAAACAATTTATAATAAAATGGATCATTACTTCCACAAATTTGTTATCTATTTGAGAGAAAGAAAAATGCTTTCAGTGAATTGCACATACCCACAGATCCGATCTTTAGGAATAGTCTCTGGTTTATATTTACCTCACCTCATTCTTCCCATCAATATAGCAACAAGTACATACCAAAATAGACTGCACTCCAATATTAGATAAATTGTCATGATGTTTGGCACAAACCTCTATTACATTATGAAAGATTGCTCAGATAACTTAATCTCAAATTAGGTAAGCACGTTGGTGCCAAGCATTTTTGGGGCATTTCCATACAAAAACGTTTCTATAACCTTCAATTGACCTAAGCCAGGTTTCAATCAGTTTATTATCTCCAAGACCAAATACCTCCCCTGCAGATTCCCATCCAACAATTACCAGGTCTGAATTTTAATTCTCAATGAAATACAAGACAAAGGCAGGAAATAGTTGAAAGAAATTACCGGTTTGTCTGTGCTGCAGTCTGTAGCAAAAAATAAAATAAAGATCCAGTTAGTTTGCACCATGTTTTCCCTGCATTCAATTATTAGTTGCAATACCTATGTGCCTTTGTAACCTGGAGCTTAATGTTCTTAAGACAGGGGAACTGATTGTAGACTTTAGGAGAGCTCCCCCTCCCCTCCCCCCACTCACCATCAATAACACCAGTCACATTTGTAGACTCATTTAAGTTCCTTGGAACCATCAAGAGAGAGCTGGATCGAGCTGTTAAGGATAGCGGAGTCAGGGGGTATGGGGAGAATGCAGCAACGGGGTACTGATTGAGAATGATCAGCCATGATCACATTGAATGGCGGTGCTGGCTCGAAGGGCCGAATGGCTTCCTCCTGCACCTATTGTCTATCTCCAAGGACCTTAAATGGGGGGGGCCACCATCAACTCCACAGTCAAAAAGGCCCAACAGAGGATGTACTTCCTGCGGCAGCTGAGGAATCACAATCTGCCACAGGCAATGATGGTCCAGTTCTATACTGCCATCGTAGAGTGTCCTCACCTTCTCCATCATGGTCTGGTTTGGCTCAGCCAGCAAGCACGACATCCAGAGGCTGCAACGAATCGTTCGATCAGCTGAGAAGGTTGTTGGCTGCAACCTTTCCCCCATTGACGAACTGTACACTGCAAGGGCCAGGAAGTGAGCGGGCAAGATCATCTGACCCCTCCAACCCTGGCCACAATCTCTTTGAAGCACTTCCCTCTGGAAGGCGACTCCGGACTGTCAAAGCAGCCACAGCCAGACATAAAAACAGCTTTTTTTCCCGCGAGTAGTAGCTCTACTCAATAACCAAAAGTCTAGTCTCTTTTTGCTCTGGTTTATTTCACTCACATGTTTAAACTGTAATGTTGTATTCTTAATGTTTTAATGTTTTATGCTTTATTCTTAAATGTTTACTGTAAGTTAGTGTTGTTACTTGCGAGCGGAGCACCAAGGCACATTCCTTGTATGTGTGCATACTTGGCCAATAAACTTATTCATTCGTGCAAATAAATAAATCCGGAACTTACCTTCCTTACCTTTTCGCCAAAATATGGAAAGCAGGATAAAAATAATATGGACAAGAAATTCCCATCCAACAAATTCACCCAAGACCTTTACTGGCCATTTATTAGGTGCCACATTTATCAGTAGAAGGCCAAGGAATAGTGTTGCCACTGGAAGAGAAATACAAGGATGTTGCATTTTTACCAAATAAGCCATTGCTTACGTTTGGAATTAAGCATTGACAGAACATGTTTCTATTAGAAGGATGAGAGGGGATCTTATAGAGACATATAAAATTATAAAAGGGCTGGACAAGCTAGATGCAGGAAAAATGTTCCCAAAGTTGGGAGAGTCCAGAACCAGGGGCCACAGTCTTAGAATAAAGGGGAGGCCATTTAAAACTGAGGTGAGAAGGAACTTTTTCACCCAGAGAGTTGTGAATTTGTGGAATTCTCTGCCACAGAGGGCAGTGGAGGCCAAGTCACTGGAAGAATTTAAGAGTTAGATAGAGCTCAGGGGGCTTTGGAATCAGAGGATATGGGGAGAAGTTGGGCACAGTTTACTGATTGTGGACGATCAGCCATGATCACAATGAATGGCGGTGCTGGCTGGAAGGGCTGAATGGCCTCCTCTTGCACTTATTTTCTATGTTTCTGATAAAATTTCTCACCATTCACTGATAAAACACCAGCAGAAATCAAATTCACATTGCCACTTATCCAAGCAATCCACCCCCCACATCTTTTGACAAAATAATTGTAGCCGATTGGGAGGGTTTTATTCCCTCCTTATATTAAATAGATGGTCTCAAACATGCATGTGGAATAATTGACTCCTGCTAATGAAAGCACTAACCCATCTATCACAGCTACTTAAAGGGAGTAGGACACTCATACTCAATGGCCTGAGCAATGAGGGCAAGCATAAAATATGCCCACTTTCACACTCTACTTGTGTTGTTACTTTCAGAGAGCTACATATTTGGACCCAATCTCTGTACATCAATGCTGTTAAGGCTCCTGTATACTTTTCCCCACACAATTGACCTCCCAAAGTGTAACACCTGACACGTGCTCAGATTAACTCCATCTGCCATTTCTCCGTTCACAGATCTCCAGTTAGCATAATACCCTGCCACCATTACACTATTTTCTGTGGCTAAGCCAGTTCAGAATTCAAACTACCAGGTCACCATGGATCCCCTGAATTTTAAGGGACCTTGTCAATAGCTTACTTCAGTCCATTTAGGCAACATCCACTGCCCTACCTTCAATGACATTTATCACCTGCTCAAAAAAACTCAATCAATCTTGTAAGACACGAGTCTTACTTATGAATCCTCAGGGGTCTCGCCACTGGCTAGAGGCTGTAGATCTCTGTCAAAGCACCACCAATCTGCACCCTTGCCTCAATAACCTGGGATAGATCCCATCATTTATCTGCCTTAATGTTGTTCATTACCACCTGTTGATCTCAAAAAAAGAAACTAGCATAAACCATGATCACATTGAATGGTGGTGCTGGCTCGAAGGGCCGAATGGCCTACTCCTGCACCTATTGTCTATTGTCATATTAGTATACCCACAATGATATCACTATCCTCCACATCCTTGTCCATGGTCTACATATGATGAAAGCATACAAAAAACATGATAAAACCGAAAATCTGAGTGTATGAAGATAACATTTGAAGAGTCTCATTTCAGTCCTTAAAGTTTGACTATTCATATTTTGCACGTTAAACAGTAATGTACCTGCAAGAGCCTTGATTACATGAGCCATTATAGTATGGAAATATTTGAATATCCACCGCCTATAAAAATAACAAAAACGTTAATCATATTGTTATCATGATAAATACATTTGGATAAAAAGTTCAGGTGTAAAAAAGTTGCATTGTTATGTTCAATTGGTGATGGTTATCGTGCCCTCAGTGGACTGAAAGTCTTGTTTCCATGCTTCTTTATCAATAACCCCAACACTGAATTTCAGAATTGCAAGGGCACTGCAGGATTTTCAAAATTAAAAAAGGTTTTGTTTACTAGCTACAAGCTTAATTTTGTTACTGCATACTAAAAATACTAACAACATTGTTTGATAGAGTAATATTGCACAAGTGTCAATGAAAGTGATCGATTGCAATGGCCGCCCATGGTTAATGCAGCTGCTGTGTTCTTAAGAGACAATAGCATGTGATTACAGAGGTACAGTTGCTGCCTCAGTGCCAGAGACTCTGGTTTGATCTTGACCTCTGGTGCTGTCTGTGTGGAGTTCACCCGTTCTTCCTGTGACCTTGTGGGTTTCCTCCAGGTGCTGCGGTTTCCTCCCACACTCCAAAGACGTGCGCTCTGTAGGTTAATTGGACTGTAAATTGCCCCTAGTGTGTGGGGAGTAGATGAGAAAGTGGGATAACAGAATTGGTGTGAACGGGTAATCGATGGTCGGCATGAACTCAGTGGACCAAAAGGCCCGTTTCCATGCTGTATCTTTCACTCAATCATTTACTGCGGTGAGACGACATGGAAACTCTTCCCCCAGTGACCCCGAAGACTGCTATTTCTCCTAGCCAATTTCCAACAAAACTTTTAAATGGTTCTCTTGTCCCTGATCAAAATCATATTATAATCAACTAGATGCAGGTAATACAAAGAGTGTTGCCCAATACATCACCCGCGTCATATTCAATTCGTATTGTGGAAACGAGCGTTATAGCAGAACTATCCACATGTGTACGGAATCAAACCTTTGTGCGATGTGACTCAAGTTACTTCCAGGAAAAATTCAAAAGCCAGCACAAATAAAAATTATAGAAAAGCCAGCAGGAGAAATTTTGAATTTACAAATAATTAATTTTAGATTGAAATTACGCTTTGACCAATGCATATTTGAATGAGCACTGTTGACAAAGTATTTGGATTAACCAGCTCAGAAATAATTCTGGGGAATACATTTCTTCTAACCACAACATAAACACCTTTGTATGCGATCTCAGTCACAGGAATACTGTACGTGCCTGAACACAAGGTGTCTGGCGAATATCAAAACACGAAAAGCAACCACATTTACATTTCTAAATGGAGGCCAAATATTGAAAAGGCAACTAAACATAGTTACAGAAACCACAGAATATTTCTCACACCTTCCAGAAATTCAGCAAGTTGATGACATGTTTAATAATCGGGCAATGCATTGTGCATCAACAACATTAAAAGGGGTATCGGGTAATGGGGACAAGGCAGGAGAATGGGGTTAGGAGGGAGAGATAGATGAGCCATGATTGAATGTCAGAGTAGACTTGATGGGGCAAATGGCCTAATTCTGCTCCTATCACTTATGACCTCAGAATTAAAGGGCACTCTTTTAGAAAGGAGGTGAGGAGGAACTTCTTTAGTCAGAGGGTAGTTAATCAGTGGAACTCATTGCCACAGAGGGCTGTGGAGGCTAAGTCGGTGGATATTTTTAAGGCAGAGATAGACAAATTCTTGATTAGAACCGGTGTCAAGGGTTATGGGGAGAAGGCAGGAAAATTGGATTAGGAGGCAGAGATCAGCCACAATTGAATGGCAGAATAGACTCGATGGGCCGAATGGCCTAATTCTATGAATTTATGGAACGCTTCCTTTCAAAATGGTGGAAATGCACATCTCCTTATATTTTTAAGGCAGAGATAGACAAATTCTTGATTAGAACCGGTGTCAAGGGTTATGGGGAGAAGGCAAGAAAATTGGATTAGGAGGCAGAGATCAGCCACAATTGAATGGCAGAATAGACTCGATGGGCCGAATGGCCTAATTCTATGAATTTATGGAACGCTTCCTTTCAAAATGGTGGAAATGCACATCTCCTTAGACAAACTGAACATTATGATTACCTGAATTAAATTGCCTGGTCTTTGTTTAAATAGTTAACTGATAGCTCAAGAATGTTTACTGACAGAACAAACCCAGGTTTCAAACCCAAAAAAAATCCCCGATTTCAAGAGCTGCTAAAATGCTGTCGAACCTACCTCTTGTGATCTGGAGAAGGACGAAAGATGGCAACAAAAGGTTGGATTAGTGCAAGTCCCATTACAATACATCCCAACACAGGGTGTGCCCCTGCACTCCATAAAAGGAAAAAAGAATTAAAATGCAGCATTTCACAAATACAAGAATGGTAGAATTTATAATCTAAAGTGAATTAAGTTGATTGATTTATTTAATGAAAATACATTAAATATTTTCCACCAGCAAGCCAAAATGGAAATCATTTTGCTAGAAATATCAATTGTTGATCTTTCCTCAATCCTTTCTCTCCTTTTGGTACGCGACTACTTTATTATCCACTTACTACCCAGCCTTAAACTTCAGGTACTCCAACACTGGTCACAGGTTAACCTTGGTGTTGGTCTTTTAAAGACCATTCCAGAGTTCACACATTATTCCCAGGGGACTCCCAGAAGAAAAACAATCAGGTCCTACAATAACAAGGCCTTTCCAACTCAGAACCACATTTTGAGTCAGAAATAAATTACCCCCACCACCCCCAAAACAGGAGTTGTAGTGAATCAAGGTAGTGGTTCTCTACCACCTTTGTGGACAATAATGTTGGTACCTCTAGTGACGTCCACATCCCAAAACTAAATAAAAGGCAAGCATTGGAAGGACAAGTCAGTAAGCCAACTCCTCAGAACTAGAAGTGAAAAATAGGTACATTCCTGGAAATGCCAAAATGACGTGAAAACCTAGTGCTTCCGGCAGCTCCAATTAAAAGAGAAACAGAGTTAACATTGCTGTTCATGGACTCTTCAGGGGATGACGGGTCATGAATTGAAACATCATCTCCAAGATTCTGGATCCCTGGGGTGGCACAGTGGTACAATGGTAGAGTAACTCAATCTTCACTGTACCTTCATTGGTACATGTGACAATAAATTGAATCTTGAATCTTGAGTTGTTGCGTTACAGCTCCAGAAACTCGGGTTCAATCCTGACTACAGATGCTGTCAGTACGGAGTTTGTATTTTCCCCTGGTGACCTGCGTGGGTTTTCGGGGGGGGGGGGGGGGGGGGGGACAAAGAAAGGATATAGGTGGAGACAGAACTGTCTTCCTGTCTCCACCTTTCTTTCTTTGTCCCGCCCCCCCCGACATCAGTCTGAAGGGTCTCGACCCGAAACGTCACCCATTCCTTCTCTCCAAGATGCTGCCTGACTGCTGAGTTACTCCAGCATTTTGTGAGACTACATGACCACCCTTTGTTACCTCAGTGTTTGAAATCAGGCAGAAGTTTCCTCTCTTCTGTCCATCCCCTTGACTGCAGTGCATCATCCAGAAGGCTCAAACTCTGGGGAGAGGGACTAGAGAAATCTCCGGAAGACATTCACACGGCAATCAATCCCTCTGAGAAACTCCCACCAGGTTCCGACCAACTGTGGATAACCTGGCGCAGTCTCAACAGACTCGGGGAGGAGCAAATCGAACGTGCTGAAGTGGGGATATACTGAAGATGCGGCAGACTGCGAGTGTGGACGGGGCCTCCAGACTATGGAACATCTCCTGGGCTGTGACATGCTGCATGACACACGCACTGTAAAGGATCTTGCAGAGGCCAACGACGTGGCACTAAAATTTGCTCGCTATTGGCAAACAGTTGTGTGATGACACGAAATAATAATAATAATTTGATTTGTGCCAAAATATTATCCAAAAGGGATTATTATATGCTTTAAAATGATTAAATAATAGAAACAATTTTAACTCATTTCAAAAAAACAACTTACATAACTCCAACCTTTCACTTGGACGAATACCAGCACAAAGCCAATTATTGTCAATACAACAGTCAGCATCATCAGGGGAAAATGCAACTAATTAAACAAAGAAAACCTTTATCAATTTTACATGAAAACTATGCTACTAATACAAGATCACACAACAGCATGCAAGAGGACAGATTTGTTATAATTAATAAAACATTGGCAAAATACAGATCAGACAGCAGTTGCAGAAAGGCAAGAGTTAACCCTAAGTTTCTGATCTTTCATTGGAAACAAAAGTCAATTATTACTAACTCTTACACCTGGCACTGCTAGAGACTCGGGTTCAATCCTGACTACAGATGCTGTCAGTATGTTATAACAGAATGTTATAACAGGATGTTATTTCCATACATTTGGGTTTTATCACGCTCCTCATAAATGCAAAATGCCAACTTAGAATATATAATTCCATGCAATTAATTAACACAAAATTATGTTTAAGCTACCAATAAAAACTCACTGACTATGTACACAAAAGTTTACATCTATTTCTCTTTAAATAGATATTTCCCAATGCACATAGCAGTGCAGACTAATCAGGAAGGCTTTTCCCAATGGAGTGGAAATACTTTCCAATAAAAAGAATTCCCTCAGTTACTGTAAACAGCCTCTCTAATAATGCAAGGTATCTCACTAAACTTGTTTTTTCATTTTTGAAATATCCGTCTAACTGCCTAAGTGTTCAGTTTATTTTTATGGTTCAGGTAGACCAAATCCACCCAAATATTTAGCACCTCAAAAAGTAGATCTGAAAAAAAATAATCAAATTTTCAATTGGAAAGATTAAAATCAGGCCCCCTTTGGGTTATGGAGCAGATCTTCATAGGGTGGCGCAGCGGTAGAGTTGCTGCCGAACAGCGTCGGAAACCCTGGTTCGATCCTGTCTGTACGGAGTTTGTACGTTCTCCCCGTGACTGAATGGGTTTTCTCCGAGATCTTCTGTTTCCTCCCACATGCCAAAGACGTACAGGTTTGTAGGTTAATTGGCTCGGTTAAAGTGTAAGTTGTCCATAGTGTACGTAAGATAGTGTTAATGTGCGGGGGGAGGCACTGGTCGGCATGGATTCGATGGGCTGAAGGGCCTGTTTCTGCGCTGTATCTCTAAACTAAACACTAAACTGGAGGTTATAGAAAAAGGTACAATGTTCATCGTTGTTCTAAACAAGGTTGCGTGCAAGTACCGCACACAAAAAATCATATTTATATGTTGTTTCATTTTGAGCTGTGTGCTGGACAGAGACATTTAATTTTATTGTACATCTATTGATTGGATTTCCACAGAGCTGGTTTAACCTGCTGAGTATTTCTAGCATTTTGTATTTTTATTTACTGTTCAGAATCAACAGCATTTTGCTTTTCTTTATTAACTTCAGAAACAAAAATTTCCCAACCTTCAAGGTGACAAAAAAATAAAACCTCCCAAAAATATCTGGTCAAAGTGATTAAAAAAAAATCTGAACATTTTTTGCAACTGAGCAATAATGAAATGGAAAATATAGCCCAGCAAAATATAGATTTGGATTTCAGATTACAAATGCTAATCGTACCTGAAACCACCAGGCTTTGCCCAAAAGTTTGCTTTCACCTCCAATACATTTCAAATACTGAGCAATCATCATGCCAATGCTCGCAGTTGTCATCCACGCGATTAACATCAGTGCACCTTCAAATACAAAAAAATTGAAAGGCTTTATTATAGTTGTATACCATTTGATGCTATTATATCCCATTACCAAAATGGGGATTTTCAATCTGAAGAAGGGTCCCTACCCAAAACATTACCTATCCATTTTCTCCAGAGATGTTGCCTGACCCGCTGATGTGACTCCAGCATTTGCGTCTATCGAGGGATTTTCAATACTCATTGGACAGTTTCATCAATACCTTTCTAAGGAGAGAAGGCTGGTGTGCCCTCTTGACCAAACGTTATAATGGCAAGAAAGTAGTTCCTGTGGGTATCGCCCAAGATACGTGCCAAAGATATATAACAAGTGTAGTCCTCCAGATCATCTGGCAGAGAATTGAAAGTCGGAATATCCCCATGAAAATTCTTTCAGTTTCCAAGCGTGTTAGAAACTTGTAAGTAACAAAAATGCTAGCAACTTCATTGGAATCATAAAGCACAGAAGCTGGCCTTCCAACTCATCAAGTCCATACAGACTACCAGGCACCTGTTCACAATCCAATACTAAACCCATTCTATCCTCCCCACATTCTCATCGACTTTGACTCCTGGGAGTAGTTTGTTTAGTTTAGTTTAGAGATACAATGTGGAAACAGGCCCTTCGGCCCACTGAGTCCTCGGTGACCAGTGCACCCGTACACTCGCATTATCCTACACACTGGGGACAATTTACAATTTCTACCGAAGCCAATTAATCCACACACCTGTACATTTTTGGAGTGTGGGAGGGAACAGGAGTCCCCGGAGAAAACCCACATGGTCACAGAGAGAACGTACAAACTCCGTACAGAAAGCACCCGCAATCAGGATCGAACCCGGGTCTCTGGCACTGCAAGGCAACAACTCTACTGCTGCTCCACTGTGCTGCCCATTTGCAATGGGTGATTTACTGTCTCCCGTTTCAAGTCAATTGTTTGATCTGTTGTCACCAGAGGCCAGAATGGGCAAGGATTACAGATTGCTTCCTAACAATCCTGGAAGTTTCATGGACACGTCACTGAGAAACTGTCAGAAAGTGATGAAATTAATCAGCTATTACTTCTCTTACCATGTGCCTTGATGAGGACAGGCCTGCCGCTGCTCCCAGAGACC
Source organism: Rhinoraja longicauda (assembly GCF_053455715.1). Lineage (NCBI taxonomy): Eukaryota > Metazoa > Chordata > Chondrichthyes > Rajiformes > Arhynchobatidae > Rhinoraja > Rhinoraja longicauda. The sequence goes on along the minus strand of NC_135963.1, from coordinate 14,407,328 downwards.
AACTGTACAACACCTACATTTACTTTTTCCGAGGATATAAATGGATTTCTTTGATGCTGGTTTATTGCCCCTGAAATATGAAACGGGTTTAAATGCAGGGTAGAAACAGACAATACATAAAAATTGTAAGGGTGTCAAGATCAGTAACATCCTTTGCACTGCCAACTACCTTCAGCAACCAACATTATCAAGGATGACTCCCACCCTGGTGATTCTCTCTTCTCCCCACTCCCAAAGATACAAAAGCTTGAAAGGACATCTTCTTCGCTGCTGTTCGCAGATGGTTGAATGGATATCTCATAAACCCAGGGCATATTCCCAATTTGCTTCGTTGCAACCCTTGCATTTGCTTTAAGCTACACTTTCTCTGTAGCTGTAACATTATATTCTGCACGGTTTCAGTTTAGTTTAATTTATTGTCACATGCAACAAGGTACCGTGAAAAGCTTTTGATGCGGGCTAACTAGTCCATCTTTTTGCACTACTTATTGTAGTGATGAATGGTTTGTACTCATGTACGGTATGATTTGTCTGGATAGCATACAAGCAGTTTTTCTCTACAACTCGGCATGTGTGACAATGATAATCCAATGCAACATTTCTCTGCCATTTAGGATACTGAACTAATCCATTTTCTTCAGCCCACAGTCTTGGCTGAATTTCATTCCTTTCTGTGCCACATGCCTATCTTGGAGTGCAATCTCCTGTGCTTTACACAGACTTTACACTCTCACTTGCATACCAATTAGAAAAAGGCATGTTTACACCTTGAATCCTATTTGTCCAGTATCCCCATCACCGGGTCTGTCTGCTGACTTCCCCCATTTCAATCAAGGAATGATCCAAAATCTTCTCCCATTAATCGTCATAGCTGAATTTGTCTGGACCAGCTCACTCACTAAAAGTTTTCTTGCCCTTCCCGCCCAAGCCTTTCCTCAGATAATGCACAACTTCAACAAATATTTGATCAGGATTCAAACTTCCAAACTTCATTTATCCTTCTCGCGCGACTACATACTTCCATCTGTGCAGTCCTACAATCTTTTGTCTTTGTCATCCTCTGACTGCGCAACTGTATTTTAGGATCCAATCTTCTCCAGAAGCCTTTTCACTAGTTTCCAAAGCTGCATCCGACACGACCTCTGCTCCCCTGATCCAACTGTGCTATGTATTTGCCATCTTTATCAAGGGATAAACATTGGCTAATTTTTTTCTTTTTTTAGAGATACAGCGTGGAAACAGGCCCTTCAGCTCATTGAGTCCGCACCCACCGGTGATCCCCGCGCACACACCTATGGACGAATTATAATGATACCAAGCCAATTAACAAAAATCCTGTACGTCTGGAGCGTGGGTGAAAACTGGAGAACCCGGAGAAAACCCACACAGCTCACGGACAGAACGTACAAACAAGCACCCATAGTCAGGAATGAGCCCAGGTCCCTGGCACTGTAAGGCAGCAACTCTACCACTGCGCCATCCTGATAAACTAAGGAGAGCTACACAGTCAGACAGTGTTGCCTAAAATGAGTTGTTCGACCAAAGCCAAAACTGCTCTTTCAGACAAATGCAAGTATGTCTTGGTCAATATTTATTCCTAAGAGTTATTTGCTCATTATCACATACTCAGTATTTTGCAGATCTCAATGCAGCACTCACCATTAGCTGAAGACCCAAAAGCAAAAAATAAGTAGTGCAGGTCGTAGGCAGCTCTTTGGCCTGTTGAAATATTGTTCCTTGTGACAAATGAGCATTGAATAATTCCATCGTTATTCACCACAGTTATATCATCAACTTGACCCTGTAAAATAAATCAGCATTTTAAACAATATAGAACGAATAATGTCTCTATGCTTTACATGATCCATCCCTTGACCATAATTGGGTTAATCTCAAACAGATGTGCCAATGTGAATGCATTATCATAATTGGGCAGGCAAGAGGAAAATAAGTCTTTTGAAAGAGGGGCAAGAGATAATGCACTGCTTGCTAACTCTTTCCCATCAAGCTCAGCTCCCCCAATGACCTTCCTCCAAAGTCTCACTGTAGGAGCCATTTTGCAGTTATTTGTTATTTTTACTTATTGATATTATTACCTTGCATTCTGCTGTAGTTTGGACACTATAAGAGTCAATGCAAAGCTTACGTAGGGGCTGGGCGGAGCCAGAGTACGGGCAGTTGGGTACGTGCGGGCAGAGTGTGTGAGCTGGGAGGTGCTGACAGAGGGTCAGCTAGAAGCTCCGCCAAAAGATTGATCAGCCATGATGTAATCGCCTGTAAGTTTTATTAACTAGAAGATTAATACAAACTGTGTCGAAGTTATATCTGGCAATTCGTAACGATCGCATAGACTGTGGTAAGATATGGAATTTTACCTAGCAATTAATAACCTGTCGATGACAAGAGATATGCCAATATGCTTATTGCACCTTCAAATAAAGAAGACTAACTATTAAACGTCTGGGAGGATCTCTGTTATTAGTTGTTCGAGTTATTACGCTTATCGCTGACTCGGTCTATGCAAGTGGCAGCTTGGGAGCTAATTGAGATAGACGAGAAGCTGGCCGCTACACTCACCAACACCATTTCCATTTAATGTCCCCAGTTGTAATTATACTTATGGTTAACTTACATGGTGGTAATTATGTTTCCGTCCTGGCAGGCTTAAACATCTACCGCCACTTCCTTTCCATATCTGCTCAAAATGAACCATCTGAAAAATGTCACCTATCCATGCTCTCCAGAGATGCTACCCGACCTACTGAGTTACTCCATCACCTGGTGTCCTTTTTTGGATTGGGCCAATTGCTCAACTTAAGTGACATCAATCCTCCGCCCTTCCCCATCCAGTCGAGCCTGCTCAGCTGGATCTACTGGATGCCCCGTTTCATCATCCGTCTGCTTCCTGGCAAGATTCGTACATCAGACCAGAAAGGTATTTCTGGGACTTGCAGAAACCTCTAATATTCCCCAGAATTTCTTGCTTCTCTTGGCTTGAAAATAATACTGCACACTTCATGGTATTCAATTCATTGGACACAACTCAATATTTATCCTTCAAATAGCTTCTGAAGGTCACTCAGCTGTTACTCCCATTCACAAACTAGGCCATGATCTGATGCCTCACACCCAGACACCAAGGGCTGGTGGGTCTATAACTATGGATTCCCTCCCATTATCACTGCCCTCTGATCCCAATGTTCAATTTTCCTGAGATGACTGTCTATAATTGCAAGGGTAGATTGGTGTACAATGACAGTTTGCTTTGGAGATGGCTTGTGGGGAGAGGGGTCAGAATGAGAGGCTGTTCCCTTTGGATGAAAGGTGCAGGACTTGAGGTTATAGACCAAAAAGAGAGGAAAATTAAGGTGAGGAAAACCATTTTTTTTTAAAACACAGCCACAATGGCAGCTGTGGTGGAGGAAGGTTCCAACATGTCTTCAAAAGGGTCAGAGTCACACAGCCTTCATTGCCTTGGCAATTCAAGTGCTTGTCTAGGCACTTATCAGTGACTTTACTTCCACCACTCTCTCCAGCAGTATATTCCCAGCATACTCCTTGCTGGGTGAAAAAGATTCCCATCAGATCATATCTAAATCTCTTGCTCCTTACCCCCAAAGGCATGTTCATTCACCTCTGATCAGGTGAAATGTTCCCTGTTGTATATAACCCATCTAATATTCCTCAAGAACATCCCCCTCATAACCCCCTCTACTTCAGAGAAAAGATTATAGTCTTCTACTCTCTCCTCATAACTGAAATGCTCTATCCCAGTAAACATCCTCTACATCCCCTCTAGTGCTTTGACATCTTGGATAAATATATGGTGAAATATGTGAAAGGCTGTGGAGAAGAGGCACTGGGGTAGAGAGAGATAATTACACTGATGGGGAAACTGGCATGGATACAATGGGCCAAATGGCCTCCATGTACTGCAATTATTCCACATAGATAGAGCTCTTAAGGATAGCGGAGTCAGGGGGTATGGGGAGAAGGCAGGAACGGGGTACTGATTGAGAATGATCAGCCATGATCACATTGAATGGCGGTGCTGGCTCGAAGGGCTGAATGGCCTACTCCTGCACCTATTGTCTATTGTCTATGACTGGAATTACCAATGCAAGTTTTCCAGCTATTTCCCCAATAATTATGACTATTTTCGCAGATGTGACCCAATCACTTCTTGTCAATAGTCAATAGTCGTTTATTTGTTACATACACATAAATGTGTAGTAAAATGAAACATTACCCGCAGTTGAACAATAAGACCAATAAGATTAATCAATAAAAATGCAATAACACATACAATCACAACTAACACCAAACAAAAAGAAACATCCATCACAGTGAGTCTCCTCCAGTCCCTCCTCACTGTGATGGAAGGCCAAAATGTCTTTTTCTCTTCCCTGCCGTCTTGTCCCGCGGTCAGGCTGTTGGAGTTGCCACGTCGGGGCGGTCGGGGCTCCCGATATTGAAGCCCCCGCTGGGCGGTGAAAGGTCAACGGCCTATTTCAGGCCGCGCCGGATGGTGAAAGGTCCGCGACGGGCCGACCCAAGCCCCGCGATTCGGGGCGGGCAAAGACGCTGCCGCTGCCGGAGCTCCCGATGTCGGCCCCCATCCAGGGGCCTGCGGGCTTCCGACGTCCACGCGGCCCGCGCCAGAGCCTCCGGAGACGAGTCGCAGCCGCGCCCGCAGCATCCGCAGGCAGCCAGCGCCGCAGGTGGTGAGTCCGCGCCGCGGGCTCTGCGAACCAGAGCCCCAGGTGTTCCCAGGTGAATGGCCGGTGGTAGGCCGCAACGGGAACGGAGACACGACACAGAACAAAGGTCACGTCTCCGTTCTGGAGAGAGAATGTTACAGTTCCCGTTCCCTCCCACCCCACTCCCCCCAAACATAACATACAAAACTACATCATATTAAACTACAATTCAGACAAAAACAACAAAAAACACAAAAGACAGACGGACTGCAGGCAAGCCGCAGCTGCGACGGCAGCGCTGGCTCCTCCTTCCATCACGAAGGCAGTGCAGCCAATGGACATCTGCTCCAATATCACCTTGGTTTCAAATTCTTTTTTTGAAAAAGGCCCCAGATTTATTGCAGGACTCATCGGGGGAAAAACACCATAAATAAGAGGGGAAAAATATTATGCAGGAAAGGTTCTGATGACAGCAATCTTTAACCTGCTGCCACAAACTAAGAAAACGGAATACAAATGCACCAACAAAAAAAAAAGTGCAATCTACTAGAATTTACACCTCATCCTGCACGCGGATCCAGATTATTGTATTGCACAGTACAATACAATATATCTTTATTGTCATTGTACAGGGGTACAACGAGATTGGGAATGCGCCTCCCATACGATGCAAAATACAAGTTTAGAGAGAGCGTATTCCTGGAATAGAGATCAAACCTACAGAATTTTCGCTATAGAACAAAAGTACTCTTCCTCAACGCTCCATTGTAATTTAACAGTGGGTATTTACACATGATCCATTCATGTACAAAGTAAGAATGGTTACCAGCGGCTCATTACGAGGACGCAATTTCCCTGTGGAATAGGCACGTTGAACTTGTATTCTTCCATTGCCGTCTGTGCCACAAATGTATATATCATCATTGCCCTAGAAAGAAAATGGTGTTATAGTAATTGATAACATACGTTGCTCTTAATATTTTGGTGTTAGTCATTCCAATTCCGGTCAAGCATATCCAATATAATCACTGGGAATTACGAACAGGTTCAAAATAGCAATTCAACATCACAGAAATAAGTCGTTCATGTTGAAACCAGCGCCACATCTTATCGGGTTCAAGATTACATTTTAAAAAACTTTGTTACCTTACCCTCCCACGTAAAATTAGCATTTTAAAAAAATCCAACTTTGTTGGATATTTTCACTTCTTCCATTGGTAATTGCAGAAAACGGGCTATTCTGCATTTGACCATTAGCAGATGGACACACCGTCAGTCATACATTTAGATCCCATTAAAAATGTCCTTTCCACGTCACCCATATCAACATTTTCCCCATATGGAATAGCCACTGGAAATTTCCTAGGCAGTAAGTTAGCAAATGAAGTGCCTGGCAATGTATGTTGGCAGGAACCACTTCAAACAACCGTAAGTAACACCAGGCTAATTTTCCCCAAAGTTACTAGTTTTTCCAATACATCTTCCAGGATTGCTTACCATTGTTTGGTCATCAGAGAAACCAATGGCGATGTAGCCGCTTGCCATTCCACTCATTTCGAAACGCAATCCTTGGTTATTTAGTGGGGTGGAAGACATGAAGAAACAGTTTTGATCCGTAGCTGGATTGCATCCTGCAGGATCACTAAAGCAAAATTTAGTATTCCCACATCCATCATTCGAGATCTGGAACCAAACAAAAGTGGTTAATACCTGGTAGTTCCAAGAGCTTTATACATCATTTTCCGCTCCCTGACCCAATACTAGCCCCTTACTGTGCACTGGCATTTAGATACTTACTCCAATTTTACGTTTAAGATTCATGGGCAGTGCTGAGGACAGTTTTGCAATCTCTTGAAAGTTTTAGGGATTCACAATGCAGAATTTCCCCCATTAACAAGCAAACAAAAAATTATGTGTTATGCGTAAAAATGCAAGAAGTGTTTAAATTGACAAGAAATCCTTCAGATATTTTCCCCAACACAAAGCACTGATAGCTGAAGAGACTATTTTAAATAAAGGTTTAAAAAAAAAAAAAAAAGGATATAAAAGGATTTTGACTTATGCGGCTAGTTTGTGAAGGTGCATTTGGAAAAGGCACATAAATGGACATCATGGTGAAGCCACACCAGCATGGAACAAATACTTCTTTAGCCTCGTGCGGCTGTGTATTTTGGTTATTTCAATGCGCACTGAGAAGGTCAACCGACAGAGGAGCAAAATGGCCTCCACTTACTGCATCCACATTCGAGTCCGCAGCAGACATTGAGGCGGTGGAAATCTGCGGAGCCACAGTGAAGCCAGAGGCAGGTCCTTGGATGATCGAGGATGTCACTCCTGTCCAGAATGTTGGCATTCTTTGCACAAAAGTAGCTCTGTACATGGACAATTAAAAAATGGTTAAGCTGATACAACTGCATTTAAATAGGTTGTTAAAGAAATACCCACCACAAGAATAAATAACTATCGATGCAGTCAAGATTTCCGCTCTTATTGGGGGGGGGGGGGGGGAGGGCAATGAACAATGCCTGGGCTCACAAGGGGCCAACATTGTCAAAGGGTGCAGTAATCAGTCCGATGCATGACCACCAAGAGATCAGCTCTTGAAGACAGATCAATGGCGCAGCCCTACCGCTGTGCCACTGTGTCATGGATCACCAAGATCTGCTTTTATTGACTAAAGAGACACTCTTCCCGTAGAGACGGTTAGTACAAGGATGGTCATGGTATGCATCTAAACCTCCTTCTTCTTCTTCTTAGGCCCCCTCGGTCATGGCTGTCCTAGTTGGCTGCTTGCTCCACACCTCGGCTAGAGCAGCGTCGCTTGTGGCTGAAGAGACCAATGCGGGAGTGACAGTCTCTCGCAAAGGTCACATTTGTGTGTGGTCTCTGGTCTGTTGAAGTTGCTGCGCTCCTTTCTGCGTGCCCGCTTGTCTGCCGCTGCGTTCATCAGTTTCTCTTCCCCCGTTTTGAGATGTTGGTTCAAATCTCTCTTGCACACATCCTTGTAACGGAGCTGGGGGCGGCCGATGGTTCTCCTCCCAGATGTTAGCTCTCCATAGAGGATGTCTTTTGGAATACGGCCATCCTGCATGTGGTGGACATGGCCCAGCCACCGCAGCCTGCACTGCCTGAGTAGAGTGTACATACTGGGAAGGCCAGCGCGAGACAGAATCTCGGCGTTGGACACTCTGTCTTGCCAGGATATACCCAGGATACGGCGGATGCTTCTAAGGTGGAAGGTGTTGAGTCTTCTCTCCAGTCTGGCATATGTAGTCCATGTCTCACTGCCGTACAGCAGTGTGCTTTGACACAGGCGTTGTAGACTGCTATCTTTGTCTTCACTGTCAACTTTGGATTGGTCCACACTCGAGTTGTGAGGCGAGCGAGAGTTGTAGCTGCCTTCCCGATCCTCTTGTCAATCTCTGTGTCCAAGGAGAGGTTGTCGGTGATGGTGGAGCCGATGTACGTGAACTGATGGAAGGCATCGAGTTCGTAGTCGTCGATGGTGAAGACAGGTGGTGCCTCTGTATCCTGTCTCAGGACTTTCGTCTTCTTAGACAATAGGTGCAGGAGGAGGCCATTCAGCCCTTCGAGCCAGCACCGCCATTCAATGTGATCATGGCTGATCATTCTCAATCAGTACCCCGTTCCTGCCTTCTCCCCATACCCCTTGACTCCGCTATCCTTAAGAGCTCTATCTAGCTCTTATTGAAGAGGGGGGATCTTATTGAAACATATAAGATAATTAGGGGATTGGACACATTAGAGGCAGGAAACATGTTCCCAATGTTGGGGGAAGTCCAGAACAAGGGGCCACAGTTTAAGAATAAGGGGTAGGCCATTTAGAACGGAGATGAGGAAGAACTTTTTCAGTCAGAGAGTGGTGAAGGTGTGGAATTCTCTGCCTCAGAAGGCAGTGGAGGCCAGTTCGTTGGATGCTTTCAAGAGAGAGCTGGATAGAGCTCTTAAGGATAGCGGAGTGAGGGGGTATGGGGAGAAGGCAGGAACGGGGTTTGAAGGTTTGAAGGTTCTAAAAGGCCTACCCCTTATTCATAAACTGTGGCCCCTTGTTCTGGACTCCCCCAACATTGGGAACATGTTTCCTGCCTCTAACGTGTCCAACCCCTTAATAATCTTCAGGCTGATGGTCAGTCCAAAGACCTTACAAGCCCGATAGAAGCGGTCCATCAGTGATTGTAGTTCCTGCTGGGTGTGGGACATAACTGCTGCGTCATCGGCGAACAACATGGTATACATCCAAACCATGCCGGCAAAAAACAGATCTGAACCGGGGGCGGCACAGTGGTAGAGCTGCTGCCTACAGCACCAGAGACCCTGATTCGATCGATTGTACGTACTCCCTGTGGGTTTTCCAATTTCCTCCCCCATTTCAAAGATGTGCAGATATGTAGATTAATTGGCTTCTGTAAATAGCCCCGATGTGCAGGATGCAAAACTGGGATAACCTAGAACTAACGTACGGGTGATTATTGGTTGATGCGGACTCGATGGGCTCGCTTCCACAGTGTATCATACAACTAAACACTAAACCAAACCCTCCACAAAACTCAAATCCTCAGTTGGTCTGCAACTAGGAAAGATTCACAAATGGGAAGAACAGTGGATAAGTGTTGCAAGCTGGGAAACAGAATAGTTTGTTTTGGGGAAAAGAAATTTAGGAGGAAACAAAAGAAAATAAATAACAAAATAAAATTACCTGAATGTAATGTTGCCCACATTTGATGCAATCCAGTTGACGATAATCTGTGCTTTATTAACTGCTGATGTGTGACTTACGGCAGAATTCTTTGGAAAAAAAGTTTTTGCATGAATCACTAATGCCAATAAAAGGTTAGAGATGAACTAAGATTTTCAGTTTTGTCATTTATGTCTTTCCGATGATGAAATGACATTTGATGATTACAGAAATCAAGATTTGAAGTTTTCGATGTGTATTGAAATTCAAGAATCCATTTCTAACAATTTTTGTCAAAATGAAAACATCGGTAGGGACGATAAGATCTTCCTTTTTAAAGCTGAATTCTAAATCAAGATTACAAGGTAATGCAAGTGCGTAATTTTTCTCCAAAATATAAACTGACCTTTAGCAACTGGATTCAAACTTACGACTGTGATACAGCAAAATTCTTTTTGGAATTACTTTCATGTGTTACCTTCATATAACTTGTGCCAAGAGTGACATAAGCCTGTTATCTTTATGTTCCTAGTCTTAAGAAGATAATCTTAATCTAAAACCTGTGCCCTCTGGTCAAAGAGATTTGTGTCATTGGGGAATTCTTACCATCTATGGCTTCTAATTTTGTACAACTAGCAGGTCTCCCAGTCCTCCACCTTTCTAACTCCAATGCCCTGTTCATTGAAAAATCCACGTGTAAAATATTCATTTAAGACCTTGTTCACATCCTCTGACTCCATGCACAGTAGACTCGTCCCACAGTCACTATGTTCATGATAACAGCCAAGGAGCTTAAAGAGTAGAGGGCAATTGGAAAATGGAAGGCACTGTCTGAATGGGTGCTGGAGGTAGGTACTCAAACAACACTTAAGTATCTGGACAAATGCTTGAATTGCCAAGGCCATAGTAGTCTACAAACCAAGTGCCAGTAAATGGGACTCTTATAATTAGATATTTAATGGCGAGCCAAAGGACCCCATTGTTTGCTTTGTAACAAAATAATGAAAAGAGCCAAGGGTGGGTACCAAAACCGTAGGTAATTAAGAGTCACCCAGCTTTTTTCCCTTACAGCCCATTTTCTCGTCCACCCAGAGGTCAGTGCCAAATGGGAAATGAGAATTAATTGAATTTTAGTATTGCTAAAAGCTGTGTCTACATTTCATGCTGTGACACCTCTAGGGCAGACCAGAGGAGAAGTGGGAATAGGTCAGTAAACACTGCTAATAAGAGCTGACACAATGACAAACAAATGTATTAAATTCAAATTCAACAATCTTCAGTTATTTATTTCAATAAGCAGCATTGAATAAGACACAACGTATGACTTAAATATCTTCCATTACAGCAATGAGATGTTATGCTTTACCGAGACAATGTGCCTCCTGTGCACAGTATTGTAACAGAATATAAAAATCACACTTATTTACTATTGGTAAAAGTTTCAGAATACCATTAGATGTAATAACTTACTCTGTAGGTAGTCCCACGAACAGTACAGTCAAGGAGTTGAACTCGAGCATCTGTTGTGCTGCTGAAAGTGCCAAGTGGTATAGTGGAAGACTGAGCACCTCGAGCTTCCAGCAAAAATCCTCCAAAGGATGGACCCTGACTGCGACCCAGTGTCACTGAAGCAAATAGGCAGAATTCAGCATGAATCATTTGAAGTTATATGCTCCAATTATTTCAGATAGGTACTAGATTTCAACAAGAAAGCCACAAAGACACAAACCTCTAGGAACTAGACGATAAAATTAGAGGGCACAGGCCTAAAGTGAGGAGAGAGATTTAAGAGGGAATTCAGGAGCAAGATTGTTTTCCATTCAGAGGATAGTCCACATCTGCAATGAATCACTAGAGGAAGTTGTACAGGCAGTACAATTACCACTTTTAAAAGACATTTGGATAGATATAGGGACAGGAAGAGTTTAGTGGGTCACGCACCAAATAGGAGAAACTCAGAAAAGCAATTGGATTGCCATGGATCCCCCCCCCCCTTGAGATTGAATTACTCCACAGCTCCTCCCTGAAGACAGGTCGGTTTTGGTGCCAACCATACATATTGGGGGGGGGGGGGGGGGGTTTAAAAAGCAGACTACTTTACCAATTCACAACATAAACAATGTTGGTCAAGCAGTGCAAGTAGAGAGATAAATAATTAACGTTTCAAAGTAATAAAAATAATTGTTCAGAACTAAGAAAGCAAACAAGTTATAACATGTAGAGAAAGGAAAGTGACTGTGATAAGCTGGAGGGGGCATGGTTTTTAATTTTAGAATCTCTAGCATCTGCTCTTAGCTTTTTGAAAATGGAATTGGTAATGCAAGGCATTGCCATCTTGCAGGTTTCACTGAACAAACATTCAGTTTAGGTTTATTATTGTCACGTATACTAAGTACAGTGAAAAGCTTTTGATTGTGTGCTATCCAATCAAGTCAGATAATACTACACTTGAATGCAATCAAGCTGTGCAGAAGCACAAAAGGTGGAATGAAGAGAAAGATACAGTTCTCCACATTGATGGCATAACAGTTCCAGAGAAAAGTCCAATGACCACATGAAGTAGATTGGAGATTCGGGACAGTACCCTAGCTTATAGAGGGAACATTCAGAAGTCTTATAACAGAGGGGATGAAGTCTTTCCCCGAGTCTGGCAGTACCCGCTTTCAAGCTTCCATATCTTCTGCCTGACGGGAGCATGGAGGAGGAATGATCAAGTTGGAAAAGGTTCTTAACTATGTTGCTGCTTTCCTGAGGCAGCATGAAGTGCAGATGGAGGCAATGGTGGGGAGACTGTTATGCGATGATGGATTGAACAACATCATCAACTCTCTGCACTTTCTTGCGATTTTGGGCAATGGTGTTCACAAAAAAACATGCAACTCAACAGTATGCTTTCTACAGTGTGTCGATAGAAGTTTGTAAGAATCACTGGAGGCATGCTGAATTTCCTTAATCTCCTGAGGAAGTACAGGCATTGACCTCGATGAACAAACCAGACAAGATTCACTAACAGCGAAGATAGACAAAGAGCTGGAGTAACTCAGCGGGTCAGGCAGCATCTCTGGAGAAAAGGAAGACGTTTTTGGATCGAGACGATGATCAAGGAAAGGTGGAGCCCCCAATGGACCATTGCTGGCAGTGGGGAAGGTGATAACGAGTGATAAAAACAGTGAAAGGCGGGAGAGGGGGAGAGAGAGAGAGGGAGAGGGGGAGAGGGAGGGAGAGAGAGGGGGGGAGGGGGAGAGAGAGGGAGGGAGGGGGAGAGAGAGGGAGGGAGGGGGAGAGGGGGAGAGAGAGAGGGAGGGAGGGGGAGAGAGGGAGGGAGGGGGAGAGAGAGAGGGAGGGAGGGGGAGAGAGAGAGGGAGGGGGAGAGGGGGAGAGAGGGAGGGAGGGGGAGAGAGGGAGGGAGGGGGAGAGAGGGAGGGAGGGGGAGAGAGAGGGAGGGAGGGGGAGAGAGAGGGAGAGGGGGAGAGAGAGGGGGAGAGAGAAAGAGGGGGAGAGAGGGGGAGAGGGAGGGGGAGAGGGGGAGGGAGAGGGAGGGAGGGAGAGGGAGGGAGGGGGAGGGAGAGAGAGGGAGGGGGAGAGGGAGAGGGAGGGAGAGGGGGAGAGGGAGAGGGGGAGGGGGAGAGGGAGGGGGGGGAGAGGGAGGGAGGGGAGGGGGAGGGAGAGGAGGGGGAGGGAGAGGGAAGGAGGGAGGGGGGAGAGGGGAGAGGGAGGGAGGGGGGAGAGGGAGGGGGGAGAGGGAGGGAGGGGGGAGAGGGAGGGAGGGAGGGAGGGGGGAGAGGGAGGGAGGGAGGGAGGGGGGGGAGGGAGGGAGGGAGGGGGGAGAGGGAGGGAGGGAGGGGGAGAGGGAGGGAGGGAGGGGGAGAGGGAGGGAGGGAGGGGGAGAGGGAGGGAGGAGGGAGGGGGGAGGGAGGAGGGAGGGAGAGGGAGGGGGAGAGAGAGGGAGGGGGAGAGAGAGGGAGGGGGAGAGAGAGGGAGGGGGAGAGAGGGAGGGGGGGAGAGAGGGAGGGGGGAGAAAGGGAGATGGAGGGGGGGAGAGAGGGAGGGGGGGAGAGAGGGAGGGGAGAGGGAGGGGGGAGGGAGGGGGGGAGAGAGGGAGGGGGGGAGAGAGGGAGGGGGAGAGAGGGAGGGGGAGAGAGAGGGAGGGGGGAGAGAGAGGGAGGGAGGGGGAGAGGGAGGGAGGGGGAGAGGGAGGGAGGGAGGGAGAGGGAGGGAGGGAGGGAGAGGGGGGAGAGAGAGAGTGGGGAGAGAGAGGTGGGCGAGGGAGGGGGGGAGAGAGGGAGGGGGAGAGAGAGGGAGGGGGAGGGAGAGGGAGGGGGAGGGAGAGGGAGGGAGGGGGAGAGGGAGGGAGGGGGAGAGGGAGGGAGGGGGAGAGGGAGGGAGGGGGAGAGGGAGGGAGAGGGAGGGGGGGAGAGGGGGGAGAGAGTGAGGGGAGAGAGAGAGGGGGAGAGAGAGGGGGAGAGAGAGGGGGGGAGAGAGAGGGGGGAGGGAGAGGGGGGAGGGAGAGGGGGGGAGGGAAAGGGGGAGAGGGAGAGGGAGAGAAAAGGCAAAATATTTGTACTTCTGATGAAACAAAAAAAATGTTCATTTATAACAAAAAACGGATCAAGTTTACAATTAAATGGTGCGTACTGCACAAGTTTCAGCAGCAGTTTTTGAGAACTTCATTAAAGCGTACCTTGGATGACATCCCCTGGATTAAAGGTGGTGGCATTTGCAGTGACTGTATATGGAGCAGGAGATGATTGTGCATCGGGCCCATGGCCGGGCAACATAGATTCACACACCTGGCTAACTCGCCCACTACTAAATCCCAAAACATCCACCAGGAAAGTGGCTGTAAAGAAAGCCACCACAAAACAAGTCTGGCCCTTCATCTGTTAAACAAAAATAAAACACAGTTAGTTTGTTCCAAAATGCCAAACATACATGCCCAGACTCAAGTCACTTCAGCCATTATTGAATCCCAAGATCTAAAACTCTGGCCAATTGAAATCTTAACACCATCCACTTAAAAGCCATTCTTCAGGTGACAAAATAATTAAATTGACAACAAAATTAGAAGCCAAAAAAACGAATTCTCTTTAGACTTTCCAAGCCGAAGTCTATGTTATTTGAGCCAATAAAGCATGAACTGGCATATAATAAGATTCCAGTTGCCAACAACTAAATGGTATTACTTTTACTAATTTATCACGGGGGAAATCTAGGCCAGAGCACTGGGAAAACATCTTGTTGTCCACAGTGAGATAGAGAAGAAACCAAATGGAGAGTAACAAGGGAAAAGAGGAATGAGATGTGCATTTGCACTTTACCTTGTTTCCTTTCTATCCCCCCTCCCTTTGTTGTTTTCGCTTTGATTTATATATTTTATAGCAATCGATATAGAAGTGGCATTCTTAATCTCGTTGTACTTGTACAATGACAATAAAGATATTGTATTGTAAGATGTGTAGAATAAAAGTGACATCCGTCTGATTGAATTGCACGGAGCTGAGAAGGTCAACAGGTAAAGGACGAGAAATAAGCTAAATACAGGCAGACAATACTAGTGCAGCATAGGGAAAGGGTGACATTTCAGATATTCATTGCATCAATCATGAGAAAAACTTCATGAGTCTACCACAGCAGCAGGATCAGAGGTTGAACTGTCAAGTCAACTTTATTATCATATGTACACGAATAATGAGGTGTTGGTACAATGAAAACCTTGCTTGTAACAGCTTCAATGGCACAGGCTTAGACAATGCACACACCATAAATTATACAAGACAGTAACTGACACTCTGTCTCCCCTAGCCAGCACTTCGTAATCCTCTTCACCCATGCTCATCAGTCCATCTGTAGGCAGGAAGAAGATGAACAGACAAATGGTCACACTTTCCAAAGTGTAGGCATGGAATGAAGCAGTGCGAGTCTCTGTTGGTAGTCGAGCAGCGGTTGAGCGTGTTGGGTCCTCTGGTGTTGAGATGAGATGTTGATTGGAGCTAGGCAGAGGCATCAAGCTGGCCTGATTGACACCCCCCCCCGTGATGATAGGAAGGCATCAGGGTACATTGTTGCATGCTTGTGGATCATGACGCTCAATTCCTCGGGTGCTAACCTGACATCTGCCCGAGGTGAGATGTAAACTGTGGTAAATCTGACGGCAGAGAACTTTCTCAGTAGATAGAATGGTTGGTCACCACAGATGTTCCAAGTCGGGCAAGCAGAAATGCCACAAGAAACCCACTTTGGGTGTTTCATGAAGCAGACATCTTTTCATGATGTCACTGTCAAGTCCACACGGTGGATTGAGAAACCTTTGGGCTGGAGTGCAGCGTCTGGAGAGTTGGGGTGAGCCACCAAATATCAATAATACAACATTACTTCTTGAAAATAATACCTCTGAAATAATTCAGTCAACCCAGAAGGTAAGCATGCAGGTACAGCACGCAGTGAAGAAAGCAAATGACATGTTGGTCTTCTTAGTGAGAGGATTTGAGAAAAGGAGCAAGGAGGTCCGACTGCAGTTGTACAGGGCCCTGGTGAGACCACACCTGGAGCATTGTGTGCAGTTTTGGTCTCCTAATTTGAGGAAGGACATTCATTCTACTGAGTGAGTGCAGCCGAGATGGTGTGACGGGAAGAGTGCTGAAGGAATGTGCAGACCAATTATCTGAGGTCTTCACAAAAATCTTCAACCTGTCCCTTTTAAAATCCACCATCCCCCCCTGCCTGAAGTCCGCCACAATCATCCCACTGCCGAAAAAGTCTGTCATCAGCGGCCTTAACGACTACCATCCGGTAGCTCTCACACCGGTCATCACAAAGTGCTTCGAGAGGCTGGTTCTGCAGCACATCAAAGCCAGCCTCCCACCCACCTTTGACCCATACCAGTTTGCCTACAGAGCAAATAGGTCTACAGGGGATGCCATTGCCACTGCTCTTCACACTGCACTGACCCACCTTGAACACCAGGGGAGCTATGTGAGGATGCTTTTCCTAGACTTCAGCTCTGCCTTTAACACAGTCATCCCGAGCAGCCTGGTCACCAAACTTTCTGACCTTGGATTTTCCCAAACCATCTGCCAATGGATCAAGGACTTCCTGACCAACCGCCCCCAGACCGTCTCCTCCACCATTACACTGAGCACCGGCTCACCACAGGGCTGTGTGTTGAGCCCCATCCTTTACTCCCTCTACACTCACGACTGCGCCCCCACCCATCCCACCAACACCATCATCAAGTTCGCGGATGACACGACTGTGGTTGGACTCATCTCAGGAGGAGATGAGACAGCCTACAGGGATGAAATCCAAAGGTTGGCAGCATGGTGTTCAGTGAACAATCTTGACCTGAACTCCTCCAAAACAAAGGAACTTATAATAGACTACAGGAAAACCAGTGCAGAACACGACCCACTCTACATCAATGGGGTCTGTGTGGAAAGGGTACCCGCTTTCAGGTTCCTGGGTACGCACATCGCAGAGCATCTTACCTGGTCTACCAACACCATTACCACAGTGAAGAAGGCACAGCAGAGACTCCACTTCCTGAGGATCCTCAGGAAGACCAACCTGCAGGAGAAGCTCATGATGTCCTTCTATCGCTGCTCCATCGAGAGTGTGCTGGCATACTGTATAACCACATGGTATGCCAGCTGCTCAGAAAAGGACAGGAAGGCCCTTCAGAGGGTCATCACGACGGCCCAGAAGATCATCGGCTGCTCACTGCCCTCCCTGGAGCACCTGTTCAGCCTACGCTGCCTCAGTAGAGCAGGAAAAATAATAAAAGACCCATCCCACCCCGGCCACCGTCTGTTTGTTCTTCTGCCCTCTGGTCGACGTTTCAGGTCGATCAAATCCCGAACAAACAGACTCAAGAACAGTTTTTACCCCAGGGCCATACGAGAACTGAACACTACTTTCTGCAATAGGTCACACTGTTAAAACTTTTGTATTTAATATATTGGTATTTATTTGTTTTGCATTTATTGTATATATGTTTTTTACGCACCGTCAGGATTGCTATTTTTTAAATTTCGTTGCACTTGTTGCAATGACAATAAATGAATATTATTATTATTATTATTATTATTAAATATAACTGAGCTATGACCGAAAGAAGCCTAATGAAGGACAGGGCTGGAAGCTTAATGTTCCTGGTTACAAGCTTTCCATGATAATCACTGATGTGAGATGTGATCATGTGTTCATGAAATGAAGCATTATTTTAGTTTAGTTTAGTTTAGACATACAGCGCGGAATTAGACCCTACACCCCACCGAGTCCACGCCGAACAGCGATCCTCGCACACGAGTGCCATCCTGCACACACTAGGGACAATTTACAATGTTACCAAGCCAATTAGCCTATAAACTTGTACGTCTTTGGAGTGTGGGAGGAGACCAGAGCACCTGGAGAAAACACACGAAGGTCATGGGGAGAACGTACAAACTCCACACAGACAGCAGCCGTAATCAGGATCGAACGTCAGTCTCTGGCGCTGTGAGGCAGCAACTCTAACATCATTGCACGGGCTGAATGAAGGGATCATCTTCCCACTTCCCCAAAAACAGGACCTCAAAAACTGTTGAGGATAGACCATGGATCTGCAAACAATCTAAACGTGATGGAAAAGCAACATTCTGACAAATGCAAGCATAATAGTGGGGATCTCAAATACTCCATTGTTAACAGAGATGTAGACTGTGTAAGAGGGGTAGAGAGCTCAGTATTTTGATGCATGAGGGGTATGGGGAGAAGGCGGGAACGGGGTACTGATTGTGAATGATCAGCCATGATCACATTGAATGGCGGTGCTGGCTCGAAGGGCCGAATGGCCTTACTCCTGCACCTATTGTCTATTGAGAACTCGTCTAGCCAACATGTAGCAAGCCCACTAACAAAATCCATGGCTGATCTATCTCTCCCACCTAACCTCATTCTCCTGCCTTCTCCCTATAACCTCTGACAACTGTATTAATCAAGAATCTATCTATCTCTGCGACAGTTCCCTGGATGGAGTTGAGAGCGAGATGTGGGGACAGGCGTTTCATCTCCTGTGGTTGCAGAGGATGGGCCTGGGGGGGGGGGTAAGGATGAATATGAATAAATCAGGGAGTTGCTGAGAGATTAATCTTCGGAGAAAGCAGAGAGTGGTTCGGTGGGGCTGGTGGAAGGTATGACTGGTGGTGTAGCCGGCAATAGACAATAGGTGCAGTAGTAGGCCATTCGGCCCTTCGAGCCAGCACCACCATTCAATGTGATCATGGCTGATCATTCTCAATCAGTACCCCGTTCCTGCCTTCTCCCCATAACCCCTGACTCCGCTATCCTTAAGAGCTCTATCCAGCTCTCTCAAATGTGGACAACTGTGCCGGCAAAAGAGATCAGCGGGGACATTATGGGCTGAAGAACCCGTTTCTGTGTTGTACAATTCTGACTCTGTGGCATCCTTTCCAGGGATTGAACAAAGGATGATTTTGTTCCACTGAGGGAGTGGTTGGAATGTGGAATGTACTGGGCGAAGAGTAAGTTTGGAGTATCTCTCTGACGACATTGATGAAGCACGTTAACAAGCACTTGTTTTGCCGAGTCATGAAGGCCTGTAAGTTGGGTCAATGTTTAGTTTAGTCTAGTTTAGTTTATTCTCCCGTGCACCGGGATACAGTGAAAAGCTTTTGTTGCGTGCTAACCAGTCAGCGGAAAGACAATACACGATTACAATCGAGCCGTCCGCAGTGTACAGATACATGATAAAGGGAATGACATGAATAACGTTTAGTGTAAGATAAAGTCCAGTAGAGTCTGATTAACGGTAGGCCGAGGGTCTCCAATTAGGTAGATAGTAACTCAGGACTGCTCTCCAGTTGCTCGTAGGAAGGTTCAGTTGCCTGATAACAACTGGGAAGAAACTGTCCCTGAATCTGGAGGTGTGCATTATCTCGCTTCAATACCTCTTGCCTGATGTGTGAGGGGAGAAGAGGGAGCAACCAGATGCGACGTCCTTGATTATGCTGGTCGTGGCAATGTGAGGTGTCATTGGAGTCAATGGAAGGGAGGTTGGTTTGTGTGATGGTCTGGGCTGCGTCCACAATTCTCTGCAATTCCTTGCGGTCTCGGATGGAGCTCTTCCCAAACCGTGCTGTGGTGAATTCTGATAAAATGCTTTCTACGGCATTGGTGCTGGTAGCTACATCAGGTAGCCTGGGCCTATTTTTGTGCTGTACAACTCTCACACCATGCAAGAGCCAAGTTAGATGGCAGCAATATACATAATCATCACAGGAAGAACATTTAGGAGCAGTGGCGGAATAATAAGGAGGCAGAGTGTGCAGCCTGAGCGCCAGAGACCTGGGTTCGATCCTGACCACGTATGCTGTCTATGTGGAGTTTGTACGTTCTCTCTGTGACTGCATATGATTTCTCCAGGTGCTCTGGTTTCCTCCCAAACCCAAAGCTGTGTGGGGCTATAGATAAAATTGTTCTTAATGTGTAGGGAGTGGAGGAGTGGATGAGGATGTGGGATAACAGAACTAGTGTGAATGGGTGATTGATGGTCAGTGTGGACACTGCGCCAAAGGGCCTGTTTTCATGCTGTATCACCAAACTAAACTAAATTTAAATTCAGTTTGAAGAAGGGTCTCGACCCAAAACGTCGCCGATTCCTTTTCTCCAGAGATGCTGTCTGACCCACTGAGTTACTCCAGCTTTTTGTGTCTAATTTTAAATTTAGTTCTGCGATAGTGATTGTGAAATAGTGGGGTTATGAATGAATGAATGAATGAATGAATGAATGAATGAATAAGTTTATTGGCCAAGTATGCATATACAAGGAATGTGCCTTGGTGTCACAAATGATAACAAACATACGGTTAACAATTAAGAATAAAGCATAAACACATCAAAACAATAAGGATACAACATTACAGTCTAAACATGTGGGTGAAAATAAATCAGAGCAAAAAAGAGACCACAGACTTTGGTTGTTGAGTAGAACTATCACGTGGGGAAAAAAGCTGTTTTTATGTCTGGCTGTGGCTGCTTTGACAGTCCGGAGTCGCCTTCCAGAGGGAAGTGCTTCAAAGAGTTTGTGGCCAGGGTGAGAGGGGTCAGAGGTGATCTTGCCCGCTCGCTTCCTGGCTCTTGCAGTGTACAATGTGTATGAGTGGGATTTTTAAGGAGAAACGATGATAAGCTCTTCTTTAAAAAGGAAGGAACAGTTCCATATTAAAGGGCTCATTTGTGAATGTTGTGAACACCGGTCTCATAACAGAATGATTTGTAGTCAGGACCCCAGCTGGAAGTGAAACCGACAGAGTGGGAGGAGGTGGATTGTGTCTGAGGCTATAAAGGCAGGTATGGAGTTTGGGAGAAACAAAAGATCGACACAAAAAGCTGGTGTAACTCCGCGGGACAGGCAGCATATCTGGAGAGGAGTGGGTGACATTTTGGGTCGAGACCCTTCTTCTGGAGGAACAAAGGTGGAGATGATCACATGTTTTTAGAATAAAGGAATCCACTTGATCATAATGGTGGTGAATCCGTGGAATTGATCACACATGATAAAGTACAATTGTTGTTCACTCTCTCTGTAAACAAACACAGCATGTGCCATTTTTAAGCTGTTGCTCCTTTGGCATAAGAGTTACCAGAATTCAGAAAATAAGGGCAGGATGGTGGCGCAGCCACAGAGTTGCTGCCTTACAGCGCCAGAGACCCAGGTTTGATCCTGACGAGGGATGCTGTCAATAGACAATAGGTGCAGGAGTAGGCCATCCGGCCCTTTTTCCTGCCTAATGTGGATTTCCTCCAGTTCCTCCGTCACCCTAGGATCTCTGGCCACTAGAACATCTGGGAGATTGTTTGGATCCTCCTCAGTGAAGACAGATCCAAAGTACCGGTTCAACTCTTCTGCCATTTCCTTGTTCCCCATAATAAATTCCCCTGCTTGTCTTCAAGGGACCCACATTTGCCTTGACTATTTTTTTCCTCTTCACATACCTATAAAAGCTTTTACTATCCTCCTTTATATTATTGGCTAGTTTACCCTCGTACCTCATCTTTTCTCCCCGTTCTTTACTCAGAGGGTGGTGGCTGTATGGAATGGGCTTCCGGTGGAAGTGGTGGAGGCTGGCTCGATTTTATTATTTAAGAGTAAATTGGATAGGTATATGGATAAGAGGGGATTAGAGGGTTATGGTCTGAGTGCAGGTAGATGAGACTAGGTCAGGGAGAATGGTCGGCGTGGACTGGTAGGGCCGGACAGGCCTGTTTCCATGCTGTAGTTGTTATATGTTATTGTTGTTATATGTATTGCCTTTTTAGTTATCTTCTGTTGCTCTTTAAAAGAGTCCCAATCTTCTGGCTTCCCACTCTTCTTTGCTATGTTATACTTCTTCCCTTTTATTTTTATGTTGTCCTTGACTTCCCTTGTCAGCCACGGGTGCCTCTTACTCCCCTTAGAATCTTTCCTCCTCTTTGGGATAAATTGATCCTGCAACTTCTGCATTATTCCCAGGAATACCTGCCATTGTTGTTCCAGTCTTCCCTGCTAGGGCTTCCTTCCAGTCAATTTTGGCCAACTCCTGCCTCATGCCTCTGTAATCCCCTTTGCCATACTGTAATACGGACACCTCCGATTTTCCCTTCTCCCTCTCCATTTGTAGAGTAAAACTTATCATATTGTGGTCACTGCCTCCTAATGGCTCATTTACCTCGAGTCCCCTTATCAGGTCAGGTTCATTACATAACACTAAATCCAGAATTGCCTTCTCCCTGGTAGGCTCCAGTACAAGCTGTTCTAAGAATCCATCTCGGAGGCACTCCACAAACTCTCTTTCCTGGGGTCCATTACCAACCTGATTTTCCCAGTCTACCTGCATGTTGAAATCTCCCATGACCACCATAGCATTACATTTGTGACATGCCAATTTTAGCTCCTGATTCAACTTGCACCCTATGTCGAGGCTACTGTTTGGGGGCCTGTAGATGACTCCCATTAGGGTCTTTTTACCCTTACAATTCCTCATCTCTATCCATACTGATTCTACATCTCCTGATTCTATGTCACTCCTTGCAAGGGAGTGAATATCATTCCTTACCAACAGAGCTACCCCGCCCCCTCTCCCCACCTGCCTGTTTTTTCTGTACGTTGTGTACCCCTGAATATTCAGCTCCCAGCCCTGGTCCTCTTGTAGCCATGTCTCAGTGATTCCCACAACATCATACTTGCCAATGTCTAACTGAGCCTCAAGCTCATCCACTTTATTTCTTATACTTCGCGTATTTAAATACAACACTTTAACTTCGGTATTTACCTCCCCTCTCACACTGGTCACAATTGGCCCTGACCTTACTCTCATATCCCTTCTAGAACTTCCCTTCCCGTTCATACGAGAGTCCTTTACAGTTTCTCCTGTATTCGCTTCCCCTTTAACTCCATCTCCATATTCCCAATTTGTCAACCCCTCCCCCCACCACTACTTAGTTTAAAGCCACGCTCGTAGCACTAGCAAACCTGCCTGCCAGAATGTTGGTCCCCCTGCTGTTAAGGTGTAACCCGTCCCTTTTGTACAGGTCACCCCTACCCCAGAAGAGATCCCAGTGGTCCAGAAATCTAAATCCCTGCTCCCTGCACCAGCCCCTCAGCCATACATTCATATCCCCGATCTCTCTGTTCCTGCCCTCACCAGCACGAGGTACAGGTAGCAGTCCAGAGATAACCACCCTCGACGTCCTACTTCTCAGTCTTCTTCCCAACTCACTAAACTCACGCTGCAGTATCTCCTTCCTCTTCCTCCCGACGTCGTTTGTGCCCACGTGCACAACTACTTCCGGTTGATCACCTTCCCTCGCTAGGATGTTCTGAAGCCGCTCCGTGATGTCTTGAACCCTGGCACCAGGGATGAAAAAGACCATCCTCGACTCCCGCCTGTCGCCACAGAATCTCCTGTCCGTACCTCGGACAATGGAGTCACCGACTACTATGGCTCTTCCTGACTTCGGTCTCCCCGGTCGAGTTTCCTTGCCTGGGATAGAACCGCCAATGCGACTGCCGCTCAGACTGGAAGCGTCTTCCGCTCCAACAGTTCCCAATAGGGTGTACCTGTTTGCAATAGGCACAGCCACCAGGGTCTCCTGTAGTCCACGTTCGCTCCCCCCTGAAATGGTCTCCCACCTTCGCTCGACCTGGACCCTTGGCGTGACAGCCTCACAGTAGGTCCTGTCCAGGAAACTCTCGCATTCCCGGATGGCCCTGAGGTCAACCAGCTGCTTTTCCAACTCTGCCACACGTCCAGTCAGGAGCTTGCAGGTGTAGCTCCCAGAAGCTCCAGTGTCCCTACCTTCCCACATCCTGCAGGAAACACACTGCACCAACTTGTGCGCCATTACTTTGGTGTCGAAAACAATTCCGGCTCAAAAAACAAGCGTAACCTCCTCACCTCAGCCTCCTCGCCGAAGACTCGCAGCCAAAGACTCGCACTTTTCTCACAGGGCACTTAGACTCGCAGCCAAAGACTCGCACTTTTCTCACAGGGCACTTAGACTCGCAGCCAAAGACTCGCACTTTTCTCACAGGGCACTTAGACTCGCAGCCAAAGACTCGCACTTTTCTCACAGGGCACTTCCCTCAACAGGGCTGCACCCCTTGTGCAAGCCTTGCTTATATCAGTCACTAAATTACTTAAATGGCCAATTTACCAATCGCCTGCTTTAATTGATCAACCAATCTCACCACTCTGCTGCCTTCCTGACCAGCTTGGAGTTATGCGCTCTTTTTAAACTGCCTTTTCCACTGCAATTGCCACTTACTTTTCTTCTCAGCCAACGGGCGTCCTTGCTCTGCTCCCGGACTTTTTAAACTGTCTGTACGGAGTTTGTCCTTTCTCCCCGAGACCTGCATAGGCTTTCTCCGGGATCTCAGGTTTCCTTCCACACTCCAAAGACATGCAGTTTAGTAGGATAATTGGCATGGTATTATTGTAAATTGTCCCTAGTGTCTGTAGGATAGTGTTAGTGTCTGGGGATTACTGGTCGACACGGACTCGGTGGGCCGAAGGGCCTGTTTCTCCACTGCATCTCTAAACTAAACTAAAGTAAACTAACTTTATTTCTGACATCTCAGAAAGCATGAAAAGACAAATGGAATAAAAGACAAGCTGGAAATGCGTGGAAGATCAGATATCAAAACAGGAAGTTTCAGTTTGTCAGAACCAAATATTCAAATGACCCCTTCCCAGATCTCCCTCTATCTGCCTGACTCCACCTATATCCTTCCTTTGTCCCGCCCCCCTGACATCAGTCTGAAGAAGGGTCTCGACCCGAAACATTACCCATTCCTTCTCTCTTGAGATGCTGCCTGACCTGCTGAGTTACTCCAACATTTTGTGAATAAAATTCTTACAGAACCAAAAATTAGGTGCGTTGATTAAGTTAGTCAAATCCAGTCAAGTTCGACAAGACGTTTGACATGAAGTTAGGAACCAAAGGGGAAGTAAGATACTAGATTTTCCAGTTAGGGAGGATGTGAATGCGTTGAATGAATTGCAATATTCAATATTGAACAAGAACGCCCAGCAGCAAAGAGAATATCAAAAATAATCATACTTTGAGATAATCATAAAATAAATATATAAACATTTTTAGTTATAGACAGTGAAAATAACAAGGTAACCCGTTTGATATATTGTTTGATTTCAGCTATTAATTTCAGGCAGTCATCCTTCTGTTACCAACACTTTGGTGCAAAAGATACACGATCCAGTTACATGTTCCTGAGTAAACATTAATAATGAGTAGTCATTAATATTGAATACAAAAGTGCCGATGGACTGTTACTGAATCATTCCATTGTAATACCCATCCTCCCAAGAAAGAGTGATTGCCCAACTAAAGACTCCAGGAGGCTTTGGTCATGTTAAAAGTATCTTCATAAACAAGGCCAAGCCTCTCACACTGCACAGATCACTGGTTAGGATGGTTTCATGAGCTTCACTCTCCACCAAGTGAAGGGAAATTGGCGATTAAAAAACATTAAATATTTACATCAAGTAATTTAGAGTATTAATTTACATTGTTTTAGCTTCATTAGACAGTGAACTACTAACCAACTCATCAGGGGCCGTGATATTACGTTGCCCACCCCCCCCCCTTGTCATTTCTGCTGGTCATTTTGTTGGAACTTGTTTCAGGAACTTTTACACCAGTTCCTCCCATGGAATCACCACCACCTTGTAGAAACATCACATTTAAAATGCAAATAGATGTAATAATTGCTTACGATTCTTTGCAACACATGGAATATGCAACAACAAAAAAACATGGGTGGTTTACTGAAGCCCATAATTAAATATTTTCATCTTCAAAGGTAAGCATTCATCAGCGAAATGTAGAATCTTGGTGGACAAATTATCTTTCTGCAACCAGAAACAATCCTTTGTACGAACAGCCATCAGCTTTAAAAAGTAAAGTTTTTGTTGGGACATAATTCGTGTGGAAGCCCTTATTTCATGTGATATGTTGATGATGAGCTGATGATCGAAAGGGATCCATCACCTTCTCCACTGCAAACGGATAACTTATGTTTGTCCAATCCCCACTAAGATAGCTATCAGAAATGCCAAATTTCCACACAAGTACACACCGAATACGACCAACAAAGGGTACATCTGTAGATGACAAAAATGAAAACAATTAACAATTTTTCTGTAATCAGCTAGTTAGCAATTTGTTTTAAAAAATGGTATTGGTGGGCATTGTCAGGAATCACGGTCTAACAATTCTACTGTATCAATGTTAATTTTCAAAGGTTTCCAATTACTCATTTGCTCAGATGATGTGCTATATACTCATGCAACCAGGAAAAACCCACATTCATAGCTCCATCATTGTAGTCTGCCAATGTCACTTTAGCAAACCTTGTCACGTTGACCAAGTGGCGTCAGCACTTCTAGATAGGAAGGAGGTAAAACTGGGGAAGTAAAAGAGCTGCATGGTGGTGCAACGGTCGAGCTGTTGCCTCACAGCGCCAGAGCTGCTGCCTCACAGCGGCAGTGGTCCAGGTTCTATCCCCACTACGGGTGCTGTCTGTATGGATTTTGCACGTTCCACCTATGACCAGGTTTCCACCCACATTCCAAAGACATGCAGGTTTTTAGGTTAATTGGCTTCTGTAAATTGCCAAGAGCGTGTAGGCAGTGGGCCAAAGGGCCTGTTTCCACGCTGTTTCTCTAAACCAAAAAGGTTCAAAACCCTGACCAGCAGCCAACAAGCCCTCTTGGAATTTAACAGTAGAACAGTACTCTTGTCCCACAATGACCATGCTGATCACAATGCCAAATTAAACTAATCTCCTTTGCTTAAAAAATCCAGCTCCCAACTAAATGTAACAAATGAATCTTCCTCAATGACTATAGGAAGGAACTGCAGATGCTGGTTTACACCGATGATAGACACAAAATGCTGGAGTAACTCAGCGGATCAGGCAGTGTCAATCTTCAATGACTACCTGATAGTGGAAATAGTTTTAAATGTTTTGAAAAACATTTAGATCTCCTCACCACCTCTTTATTCCAAATATAACAAGCCCATCTTTTTCAGTTTATTGACACCCCACATTCTTAAATAAATCTTTGATAAATGTCATCTATACCCTCTCTAAAATCTTCACTTTCCAAAGGTGGTGCCCAGAATTGGACACAAAAATCCAATTATAGTCACACAAACAATTTATAATAAAATGGATCATTACTTCCACAAATTTGTTATCTATTTGAGAGAAAGAAAAATGCTTTCAGTGAATTGCACATACCCACAGATCCGATCTTTAGGAATAGTCTCTGGTTTATATTTACCTCACCTCATTCTTCCCATCAATATAGCAACAAGTACATACCAAAATAGACTGCACTCCAATATTAGATAAATTGTCATGATGTTTGGCACAAACCTCTATTACATTATGAAAGATTGCTCAGATAACTTAATCTCAAATTAGGTAAGCGCGTTGGTGCCAAGCATTTTGGGGGCATTTCCATACAAAAAAGTTTCTATAACCTTCAATTGGCCTAAGCCAGGTTTCAATCAGTTTATTATCTCCAAGACCAAATACCTCCCCTGCAGATTCCCATCCAACAATTACCAGGTCTGAATTTTAATTCTCAATGAAATACAAGACAAAGGCAGGAAATAGTTGAAAGAAATTACCGGTTTGTCTGTGCTGCAGTCTGTAGCAAAAAATAAAATAAAGATCCAGTTAGTTTGCACCATGTTTTCCCTGCATTCAATTATTAGTTGCAATACCTATATGCCTTTGTAACCTGGAGCTTAATGTTCTTAAGACAGGGGAACTGATTGTAGACTTTAGGAGAGCTCCCCCTCCCCTCCCCCCACTCACCATCAATAACACCAGTCACATTTGTAGGCTTATTTAAGTTCCTTGGAACCATCAAGAGAGAGCTGGATCGAGCTCTTAAGGATAGCGGAGTCAGGGGGTATGGGGAGAATGCAGTAACGGGGTACTGATTGAGAATGATCAGTCATGATCACATTGAATGGCGGTGCTGGCTCGAAGGGCCGAATGGCCTCCTCCTGCACCTATTGTCTATTGTCTATCTCCAAGGACCTTAAATGGGGGGGCCACCATCAACTCCACAGTCAAAAAGGCCCAACAGAGGATGTACTTCCTGCGGCAGCTGAGGAATCACAATCTGCCACAGGCAATGATGGTCCAGTTCTATACTGCCATCGTAGAGTGTCCTCACCTTCTCCATCATGGTCTGGTTTGGCTCAGCCAGCAAGCACGACATCCAGAGGCTGCAACGAATCGTTCGATCAGCTGAGAAGGTTGTTGGCTGCAACCTTTCCCCATTGACGAACTGTACACTGCAAGGGCCAGGAAGCGAGCGGGCAAGATCATCTCTGACCCCTCTCACCATGGCCACAATCTCTTTGAAGCACTTCCCTCTGGAAGGCGACTCCGGACTGTCAAAGCAGCCACAGCCAGACATAAAAACAGCTTTTTTTTCCCGCGAGTAGTAGCTCTACTCAATAACCAAAAGTCTGTAGTCTCTTTTTGCTCTGGTTTATTTCACTCACATGTTTAAACTGTAATGTTGTATTCTTAATGTTTTATGCTTTATTCTTAATTGTTTACTGTAAGTTAGTGTTGTTACTTGCGAGCGGAGCACCAAGGCACATTCCTTGTATGTGTGCATACTTGGCCAATAAACTTATTCATTCGTGCAAATAAATAAATCCGGAACTTACCTTCCTTACCTTTTCGCCAAAATATGGAAAGCAGGATAAGAATAATATGGACAAGAAATTCCCATCCAACAAATCCACCCAAGACCTTTACTGGCCATTTATCAGGTGCCACATTTATCAGTAGAAGGCCAAGGAATAGTGTTGCCACTGGAAGAGAAATACAAGGATGTTGCATTTTTACCAAATAAGCCATTGCTTACGTTTGGAATTAAGCATTGACAGAACATGTTTCTATTAGAAGGATGAGAGGGGATCTTATAGAGACATATAAAATTATAAAAGGACTGGACAAGCTAGATGCAGGAAAAATGTTCCCAAAGTCCAGAACCAGGGGCCACAGTCTTGGAATAAAGGGGAGGCCATTTAAAACTGAGGTGAGAAGGAACTTTTTCACCCAGAGAGTTGTGAATTTGTGGAATTCTCTGCCACAGAGGGCAGTGGAGGCCAAGTCACTGGAAGAATTTAAGAGTTAGATAGAGCTCAGGGGGCTTTGGAATCAGAGGATATGGGGAGAAGTTGGGCACAGTTTACTGATTGTGGACGATCAGCCATGATCACAATGAATGGCGGTGCTGGCTGGAAGGGCTGAATGGCCTCCTCTTGCACTTATTTTCTATGTTTCTGATAAAATGTCTCATCATTCACTGATAAAACACCAGCAGAAATCAAATTCACATTGCCACTTATCCAAGCAATCCACCCCCCACATCTTTTGACAAAATAATTGTAGCCGATTGGGAGGGTTTTATTCCCTTCTTATATTAAATAGATGGTCTCAAACATGCATGTGGAATAATTGACTCCTGCTAATGAAAGCACTAACCCATCTATCACAGCTACTTAAAGGGAGTAGGACACTCATACTCAATGGCCTGAGCAATGAGGGCAAGAATAAAATATGCCCACTTTCACACTCTACTTGTGTTGTTACTTTCAGAGAGCTACATATTTGGACCCAATCTCTGTACATCAATGCTGTTAAGGCTCCTGTATACTTTCCCCACACAATTGACCTCCCAAAGTGTAACACCTGACACGTGCTCAGATTAACTCCATCTGCCATTTCTCCATTCACAGATCTCCAGTTAGCATAATACCCTGCCACCATTACACTATTTTCTGTGGCTAAGCCAGTTCAGAATTCAAACTACCAGGTCACCATGGATCCCCTGAATTTTAAGGGACCTTGGCAATAGCTTACTTCAGTCCTTTTAGGCAACATCCACTGCCCTACATCACCTGCTCAAAAAAACTCAATCAATCTTGTAAGACACGAGTCTTACTTATGAATCCTCAGGGGTCTCGCCACTGGCTAGAGGCTGTAGATCTCTATCAAAGCACCACCAATCTGCACCCTTGCCTCAATAACCTGGGATAGATCCCATCATTTATCTGCCTTAATGTTGTTCATTACCACCTGTTGATCTCAAAAAAAGAAACTAGCATAAACCATGATCACATTGAATGGTGGTGCTGGCTCGAATGGCCTACTCCTGCACCTATTGTCTATTGTCATATTAGTATACCCACAATGATATCACTATCCTCCACATCCTTGTCCATGGTCTACATATGATGAAAGCATACAAAAAACATGATAAAACCAAAAATCTGAGTGTATGAAGATAACATTTGAAGAGTCTCATTTCAGTCCTTAAAGTTTGACTATTCATATTTTGCATGTTAAACAGTAATGTACCTGCAAGAGCCTTGATTACATGAGCCATTATAGTATGGAAATATTTGAATATCCACCGCCTATAAAAATAACAAAAACGTTAATCATATTGTTATCATGATAAATACATTTGGATACAAAGTTCAGGTGTAAAAAAGTTGCATTGTTATGTTCAATTGGTGATGGTTATCGTGCCCTCAGTGGACTGAAAGTCTTGTTTCCATGCTTCTTTATCAATAACCCCAACACTGAATTTCAGACTTGCAAGGGCAAAGTTATTTCACTGCAGGATTTTCAAAATTAAAAAAGGTTTTGTTTACTAGCTACAAGCTTAATTTTGTTACTGCATACTAAAAATACTAACAACATTGTTTGATAGAGTAATATTGCACAAGTGTCAATGAAAGTGATCGATTGCAATGGCCGCCCACGGTTAATGCAGCTGCTGTGTTCTTAAGAGACAATAGCATGTGATTACAGAGGTACAGTTGCTGCCTCAGTGCCAGAGACTCTGGTTTGATCTTGACCTCTGGTGCTGTCTGTGTGGAGTTCACCCGTTCTTCCTGTGACCTTGTGGGTTTCCTCCAGGTGCTGCGGTTTCCTCCCACACTCCAAAGACGTGCGCTCTGTAGGTTAATTGGACTGTAAATTGCCCCTAGTGTGTGGGGAGTGGATGAGAAAGTGGGATAACAGAATTGGTGTGAACGGGTAATTGATGGTCGGCATGAACTCAGTGGACCAAAAGGCCCGTTTCCATGCTGTATCTTTCACTCAATCATTTACTGCGGTGAGACGACATGGAAACTCTTCCCCCAGTGACCCCGAAGACTGCTATTTCTAGCCAATTTCCAACAAAACTTTTAAATGGTTCTCTTGTCCCTGATCAAAATCATATTATAATCAACTAGATGCAGGTAATACAAAGAGTGTTGCCCAATACATCACTCGCGTCATATTCAATTCGTATTGTGGAAACGAACGTTATAGCAGAACTATCCACATATGTACGGAATCAAACCTTTGTGCGATGTGACTCAAGTTACTTCCAGGAAAAATTCAAAAGCCAGCACAAATAAAAATTATAGAAAAGCCAGCAGGAGAAATTTTGAATTTATAAATAATTAATTTTAGATTGAAATTACGCTTTGACCAATGCATATTTGAATGAGCACTGTTGACAAAGTATTTGGATTAACTAGCTCAGAAATAATTCTGGGGAATACATTTCTTCTAATCACAACATAAACACCTTTGTATGCGATCTCAGTCACAGGAATACTGTACCTGCCTGAACACAAGGTGTCTGGCGAATATCAAAACACGAAAAGCAACCACATTTACATTTCTAAATGGAGGCCAAATATTGAAAAGGCAACTAAAAATAGTTACAGAAACCACAGAATATTTCTCACACCTTCCTGAAATTCAGCAAGTTGATGACATGTTTAATAATCGGGCAATGCATTGTGCATCAACAACATTAAAAGGGGTATCAGGGGTAATGGGGACAAGGCAGGAGAATGGGGTTAGGAGGGAGAGATAGATAAGCCATGATTGAATGTCAGGGCAATGACTTGATGGGGCAAATGGCCTAATTCTGCTCCTATCACTTATGACCTCAGAATGAAAGGGCACTCTTTTAGAAAGGAGGTGAGGAGGAACTTCTTTAGTCAGAGGGTAGTTAATCAGTGGAACTCATCGCCACAGAGGGCTGTGGAGGCCAAGTCGGTGGATATTTTTAAGGCAGAGATAGACAAATTCTTGATTAGGTCAAGGGTTATGGGGAGAAGGCAGGAAAATTGGATTAGGAGGCAGAGATCAGCCACAATTGAATGGCAGAATAGACTCGATGGGCCGAATGGCCTAATTCTATGAATTTATGGAACGCTTCCTTTCAAAATGGTGGAAATGCACATCTCCTTATATTTTTAAGGCAGAGATAGACAAATTCTTGATTAGAACCGGTGTCAAGGGTTATGGGGAGAAGGCAAGAAAATTGGATTAGGAGGCAGAGATCAGCCACAATTGAATGGCAGAATAGACTCGATGGGCCGAATGGCCTAATTCTATGAATTTATGGAACGCTTCCTTTCAAAATGGTGGAAATGCACATCTCCTTAGACAAACTGAACATTATGATTACCTGAATTAAATTGCCTTGTCTTTGTTTAAATAGTTAACTGATAGGTCAAGAATGTTTACTGACAGAACAAACCCAGGTTTCAAACCAAAAAAAAATCCCCGATTTCAAGAGCTGCTAAAATGCTGTCGAACCTACCTCTTGTGATCTGGAGAAGGACGAAAGATGGCAACAAAAGGTTGGATTAGTGTAAGTCCCATTACAATACATCCCAACACAGGGTGTGCCCCTGCACTCTATAAAAGGAAAAAAGCATTAAAATGCAGCATTTCACAAATACAAGAATGGTAGAATTTATAATCTAAAGTGAATTAAGTTGATTGATTTATTTAATGAAAATACATTAAATATTTTCCACCAGCAAGCCAAAATGGAAATCATTTTGCTAGAAATATCAATTGTTGATCTTTCCTCAATCCTTTCTCTCCTTTTGGTACGCGACTACTTTATTATCCACTTACTACCCAGCCTTAAACTTCAGGTACTCCAACACTGGTCACAGGTTAACCTTGGTGTTGGTCTTTTAAAGACCATTCCAGAGTTCACACATTATTCCCAGGGGACTCCCAGAAGAAAAACAATCAGGTCCTACAATAACAAGGCCTTTCCAACTCAGAACCACATTTCCAGTCAGAAATAAATTACCCCCACCACCCCCAAAACAGGAGTTGTAGTGAATCAAGGTAGTGGTTCTCTACCACCTTTGTGGACAATAATGTTGGTACCTCTAGTGACGTCCACATCCCAAAACTAAATAAAAGGCAAGCATTGGAAGGACAAGTCAGTAAGCCAACTCCTCAGAACTAGAAGTGAAAAATAGGTACATTCCTGGAAATGCCAAAATGCCGTGAAAACCTAGTGCTTCCGGCAGCTCCAATTAAAAGAGAAACAGAGTTAACATTGCTGTTCATGGACTCTTCAGGGGATGACGGGTCATGAATTGAAACATCATCTCCAAGATTCTGGATCCCTGGGGTGGCACAGTGGTACAATGGTAGAGTAACTCAAACTTCACTGTACCTTCATTGGTACATGTGACAATAAATTGAATCTTGAATCTTGAGTTGCTGCGTTACAGCTCCAGAAACTCGGGTTCAATCCTGACTACAGATGCTGTCAGTACGGAGTTTGTATTTTCCCCTGGTGACCTGCGTGGGTTTTCGGGGGGGGGTGGCGGGACAAAGAAAGGATATAGGTGGAGACAGAACTGTCTTCCTGTCTCCACCTTTCTTTCTTTGTCCCGCGCCCCCCCCGACATCAGTCTGAAGGGTCTCGACCCGAAACGTCACCCATTCCTTCTCTCCAAGATGCTGCCTGACTGCTGAGTTACTCCAGCATTTTGTGAGACTCTACATGACCACCCTTTGTTACCTCAGCGTTTGAAATCAGGCAGAAGTTTCCTCTCTTCTGTCCATCCCCTTGACTGCAGTGCATCATCCATAAGGCTCAAACTCTGGGGAGAGGGACTAGAGAAATCTCCGGAAGACATTCACACGGCAATCAATCCCTCTGAGAAACTCCCACCAGGTTCCGACCAACTGTGGATAACCTGGCGCAGTCTCAACAGACTCGGGGAGGAGCAAATCGAACGTGCTGAAGTGGGGATATACGGAAGATGCGGCAGACTGCGAGTGTGGACGGGGCCTCCAGACGATGGAACATCTCCTGAGCTGTGACATGCTGCATGACACACGCACTGTAAAGGATCTTGCAGAGGCCAACGACGTGGCACTAAAATTTGCTCGCTATTGGCAAACAGTTGTGTGATGACACGAAATAATAATAATAATTTGATTTGTGCCAAAATATTATCCAAAAGGGATTATTATATGCTTGAAAATGATTAAATAATAGAAACAATTTTAACTCATTTCAAAAAAACAACTTACATAACTCCAACCTTTCACTTGGGCGAATACCAGCACAAAGCCAATTATTGTCAATACAACAGTCAGCATCATCAGGGGAAAATGCAACTAATTAAACAAAGAAAACATTTATCAATTTTACATGAAAACTATGCTACTAATACAAGATCACACAACAGCATGCAAGAGGACAGATTTGTTATAATTAATAAAACATTGGCAAAATACAGATCAGACAGCAGTTGCAGAAAGGCAAGAGTTAACCCTAAGTTTCTGATCTTTCATTGGAAACAAAAGTCAATTATTACTAACTCTTACACCTGGCACTGCTAGAGACTCGGGTTCAATCCTGACTACAGATGCTGTCAGTATGTTATAACAGGATGTTATTTCCATACATTTGGGTTTTATCACGCTCCTCATAAATGCAAAAAGCCAACTTAGAATATATAATTCCATGCAATTAATTAACACAAAATTATGTTTAAGCTACCAATAAAAATTCACTGACTATGTACACAAAATGTTACATCTATTTCTCTTTAAATAGATATTTCCCAATGCACATAGCAGTGCAGACTAATCAGGAAGGCTTTTCCCAATGGAGTGGAAATACTTTCCAATAAAAAGAATTCCCTCAGTTACTGTAAACAGCCTCTCTAATAATGCAAGGTATCTCACTAAACTTGTTTTTTCATTTTTGAAATATTCGTCTAACTGCCTAAGTGTTCAGTTTATTTTTATGGTTCAGGTAGACCAAATCCACCCAAATATTTAGCACCTCAAAAAGTAGATCTGAAAAAAAAAAATCACATTTTCAATTGGAAAGATTAAAATCAGGCCCCCTTTGGGTTATGGAGCAGATCTTCATAGGGTGGCGCAGCGATAGAGTTGCTGCCGAACAGCGTCGGAAACCCTGGTTCGATCCTGTCTGTACGGAGTTTGTACGTTCTCCCCGTGACTGAATGGGTTTTCTCCGAGATCTTCTGTTTCCTCCCACATGCCAAAGACGTACAGGTTTGTAGGTTAATTGGCTCGGTTAAAGTGTAAGTTGTCCATAGTGTACGTAAGATAGTGTTAATGTGGGGGGAGGCACTGGTCGGCATGGATTCGATGGGCTGAAGGGCCTGTTTCTGCGCTGTATCTCTAAACTAAACACTAAACTGGAGGTTATAGAAAAAGGTACAATGTTCATCGTTGTTCTAAACAAGGTTGCATGCAAGTACCGCACACAAAAAATCATATTTATATGTTGTTTCATTTTGAGCTGTGTGCTGGACAGAAACATTTAATTTTATTGTACATCTATTGATTGGATTTCCACAGAGCTGGTTTAACCTGCTGAGTATTTCTAGCATTTTGTATTTTTATTTACTGTTCAGAATCAACAGCATTTTGCTTTTCTTTATTAACTTCAGAAACAAAATTTTCCCAACCTTCAAGGCGACAAAAAAATAAAACCTCCCAAAAATATCTGGTCAAAGTGATTAAAAAAAAATCTGAACATTTTTTGCAACTGAGCAATAATGAAATGGAAAATATAGCCCAGCAAAATATAGATTTGGATTTCAGATTACAAATGCTAATCGTACCTGAAACCACCAGGCTTTGCCCAAAAGTTTGCTTTCACCTCCAATACATTTCAAATACCGAGCAATCATCATGCCAATGCTCGCAGTTGTCATCCACGCGATTAACATCAGTGCACCTTCAAATACAAAAAAATTGAAAGGCTTTATTATAGTTGTATACCATTTGATGCTATTATATCCCATTACCAAAATGGGGATTTTCAATCTGAAGAAGGGTCCCTACCCAAAACATTACCTATCCATTTTCTCCAGAGATGTTGCCTGACCCGCTGATGTGACTCCAGCATTTGCGTCTATCGAGGGATTTTCAATACTCATTGGACAGTTTCATCAATACCTTTCTAAGGAGAGAAGGCTGGTGTGCCCTCTTGACCAAACGTTATAATGGCAAGAAAGTAGTTCCTGTGGGTATCGCCCAAGATACGTGCCAAAGATATATAACAAGTGTAGTCCTCCAGATCATCTGGCAGAGAATTGAAAGTCGGAATATCCCCATGAAAATTCTTTCAGTTTCCAAGCGTGTTAGAAACTTGTAAGTAACAAAAATGCTAGCAACTTCATTGGAATCATAAAGCACAGAAGCTGGCCTTCCAACTCATCAAGTCCATACAGACTACCAGGCACCTGTTCACAATCCAATACTAAACCCATTCTATTCTCCCCACATTCTCATCGACTTTGACTCCTGGGAGAAGTTTGTTTAGTTTAGTTTAGAGATACAATGTGGAAACAGGCCCTTCGGCCCACTGAGTCCTCGGTGACCAGTGCACCCGTACACTCGCATTATCCTACACACTGGGGACAATTTACAATTTCTACCGAAGCCAATTAATCCACACACCTGTACATTTTTGGAGTGTGGGAGGGAACAGGAGCCCCCGGAGAAAACCCACATGGTCACAGAGAGAACGTACAAACTCCGTACAGAAAGCACCCGCAATCAGGATCGAACCCGGGTCTCTGCACTGCAAGGCAACAACTCTACTGCTGCTCCACTGTGCTGCCCATTTGCAATGGGTGATTTACTGTCCCCCGTTTCAAGTCAATTGTTTGATCTGTTGTCACCAGAGGCCAGAATGGGTAAGGATTACAGATTGTTTTCTAACAATCCTGGAAGTTTCATGGACACGTCACTGAGAAACTGTCAGAAAGTGATGAAATTAATCAGCTATTCTCTTACCATGTGCCTTGATGAGGACAGGCCTGCCACTGCTCCCAGAGACCAACTGTACAACACCTACATTTACTTTTTCCGAGGATATAAATGGTATTCTTTGATGCTGGTTTATTGCCCCTGAAATATGAAACGGGTTTAAATGCAGGGTAGAAACAGACAATACATAAAAATTGTAAGGGTGTCAAGATCAGTAACATCCTTTGCACTGCCAACTACCTTCAGCAACCAACATTATCAAGGATGACTCCCACCCTGGTGATTCTCTCTTCTCCCCACTCCCAAAGATACAAAAGCTTGAAAGTACATCTTCTTCGCTGCTGTTCGCAGATGGTTGAATGGATATCTCATAAACCCAGGGCATATTCCCAATTTGCCTCGTTGCAACCCTTGCATTTGCTTTAAGCTACACTTTCTCTGTAGCTGTAACATTATATTCTGCACGGTTTCAGTTTAGTTTAATTTATTGTCACATGCAACTAGGTACCGTGAAAAGCTTTTGATGCGGGCTAACTAGTCCATCTTTTTGCACTACTTATTGTAGTGATGAATGGTTTGTACTCATGTACGGTATGATTTGTCTGGATAGCATACAAGCAGTTTTTCTCTACAACTCGGCATGTGTGACAATGATAATCCAATGCAACATTTCTCTGCCATTTAGGATACTGAACTAATCCATTTTCTTCAGCCCACAGTCTTGGCTGAATTTCATTCCTTTCTGTGCCACATGCCTATCTTGGAGTGCAATCTCCTGTGCTTTACACAGACTTTACACTCTCACTTGCATACCAATTAGAAAAAGGCATGTTTACACCTTGAATCCTATTTGTCCAGTATCCCCATCACCGGGTCTGTCTGCTGACTTCCCCCATTTCAATCAAGGAATGATCCAAAATCTTCTCCCATTAATCGTCATAGCTGAATTTGTCTGGACCAGCTCACTCACTAAAAGTTTTCTTGCCCTTCCCGCCCAAGCCTTTCCTCAGATAATGCACAACTTCAACAAATATTTGATCAGGATTCAAACTTCCAAACTTCATTTATCCTTCTCGCGCGACTACATACTTCCATCTGTGCAGTCCTACAATCTTTTGTCTTTGTCATCCTCTGACTGTGCAACTGTATTTTAGGATCCAATCTTCTCCAGAAGCCTTTTCACTAGTTTCCAAAGCAGCATCCGACACGACCTCTGCTCCCCTGATCCAACTGTGCTATGTATTTGCCATCTTTACCAAGGGATAAACATTGGCTAATTTTTTTTTAGAGATACAGCGTGGAAACAGGCCCTTCAGCTCATTGAGTCCGCACCCACCAGTGATCCCCGCGCACACACACCTATGGACGAATTATAATGATACCAAGCCAATTAACAAAAAACCTGCACGT
This sequence comes from Rhinoraja longicauda, assembly GCF_053455715.1. Classification (NCBI taxonomy): domain Eukaryota; kingdom Metazoa; phylum Chordata; class Chondrichthyes; order Rajiformes; family Arhynchobatidae; genus Rhinoraja; species Rhinoraja longicauda. Next base: position 14,368,834 of record NC_135963.1, on the reverse strand, counting down.
CTGGAGCGTGGGTGAAAACTGGAGAACCCGGAGAAAACCCACACAGCTCACAGACAGAACGTACAAACAAGCACCCATAGTCAGGAATGAGCCCAGGTCCCTGGCGCTGTAAGGCAGCAGCTCTACCACTGCGCCATCCTGATAAACTAAGGAGAGCTACACAGTCAGACAGTGTTGCCTAAAATGAGTTGTTCGACCAAAGCCAAAACTGCTCTTTCAGACAAATGCAAGTATGTCTTGGTCAATATTTATTCCTAAGAGTTATTTGCTCATTATCACACACTCAGTATTTTGCAGATCTCAATGCAGCACTCACCATTATCTGAAGACCCAAAAGCAAAAAATAAGTAGTGCAGGTCGTTGGCAGCTCTTTGGCCTGTTGAAATATTGTTCCTTGTGACAAATGAGCATTGAATAATTCCATTGTTATTCGCCACAGTTATATTATCAACTTCACCCTGTAAAATAAATCAGCATTTTAAACAATATGGAACGAATAATGTCTCTATGCTTTACATGATCCATCCCTTGACCATAATTGGGTTAATCTCAAACAGATGTGCCAATGTGAATGCATTATCATAATTGGGCAGGCAAGAGGAAAATAAGCCTTTTGAAAGAGGGGCAAGAGATAATGCACTGCTTGCTAACTCTTTCCCATCAAGCTCAGCTCCCCCAATGACCTTCCTCCAAAGTCTCACTGTAGGAGCCATTTTGCAGTTATTTGTTATTTTTACTTATTGATATTATTACCTTGCATTCTGCTGTAGTCTGGACACTATAGAGTTAATGCAATGCTTACGTAGGGGCTGGGCGGAGCCAGAGTACGGGCAGTTGGGTACGTGCGGGCAGAGTGTGTGAGCTGGGAGGTGCTGACAGAGGGTCAGCTAGAAGCTCCGCCAAAAGATTGATCAGCCATGATGTAATCGCCTGTAAGTTTTATTAACTAGAAGATTAATACAAACTGTGTCGAAGTTATATCTGGCAATTCGTAACGATCGCATAGACTGTGGTAAGATATGGAATTTTACCTAGCAATTAATAACCTGTCGATGACAAGAGATATGCCAATATGCTTATTGCACCTTCAAATAAAGAAGACTAACTATTAAACGTCTGGGAGGATCTCTGTTATTAGTTGTTCGAGTTATTACGCTTATCGCTGACCCGGTCTATGCAAGTGGCAGCTTGGGAGCTAATTGAGATAGACGAGAAGCTGGCCGCTACACTCACCAACACCATTTCCATTTAATGTCCCCAGTTGTAATTATACTTATGGTTAACTTACATGGTGGTAATTATGTTTCAGTCCTGGCAGGCTTAAACATCTACCGCCACTTCCTTTCCATATCTGCTCAAAATGAACCATCTGAAAAATGTCACCTATCCAAGCTCTCCAGAGATGCTACCCGACCTACTGAGTTACTCCATCACCTGGTGTCCTTTTTTGGATTGGGCCAATTGCTCAACTTAAGTGACATCAATCCTCCGCCCTTCCCCATCCAGTCGAGCCTGCTCAGCTGGATCTACTGGATGCCCCGTTTCATCATCCGTCTGCTTCCTGGCAAGATTCGTACATCAGACCAGAAAGGTATTTCTGGGACTTGCAGAAACCTCTAATATTCCCCAGAATTTCTTGCTTCTCTTGGCTTGAAAATAATACTGCACACTTCATGGTATTCAATTCATTGGACACAACTCAATATTTATCCTTCAAATAGCTTCTGAAGGTCACTCAGCATTTACTCCCATTCACAAACTAGGCCATGATCTGATGCTCACACCCAGACACCAAGGGCTGGTGGGTCTATAACTATGGATTCCCTCCCATTATCTCTGCCCTCTGATCCCAATGTTCAATTTTCCTGAGATGACTGTCTATAATTGCAAGGGTAGATTGGTGTACAATGACAGTTTGCTTTGGAGATGGCTTGTGGGGAGAGGGGTCAGAATGAGAGGCTGTTCCCTTTGGATGAAAGGTGCAGGACTTGAGGTTATAGACCAAAAAGAGAGGAAAATTAAGGCGAGGAAAACCATTTTTTTTTTAAACACAGCCACAATGGCAGCTGTGGTGGAGGAAGGTTCCAAAGTGTCTTCAAAAGGGTCAGAGTCACACAGCCTTCATTGCCTTGGCAATTCAAGTGCTTGTCTAGGCACTTATCAGTGACTTTACTTCCACCACTCTCTCCAGCAGTATATTCCCAGCACACTCCTTGCTGGGTGAAAAAGATTCCCATCAGATCATATCTAAATCTCTTGCTCCTTACCCCCAAAGGCATGTTCATTCACCTCTGATCAGGTGAAATGTTCCCTGTTGTATATAACCCATCTAATATTCCTCAAGAACATCCCCCTCATAACCCCCTCTACTTCAGAGAAAAGATTATAGTCTTCTACTCTCTCCTCATAACTGAAATGCTCTATCCCAGTAAACATCCTCTACATCCCCTCTAGTGCTTTGACATCTTGGATAAATATATGGTGAAATATGTGAAAGGCTGTGGAGAAGGCACTGGGGTAGAGAGAGATAATTACACTGATGGGGAAACTGGCATGGATACAATGGGCCAAATGGCCTCCATGTACTGCAATTATTCCACATAGATAGAGCTCTTAAGGATAGCGGAGTCAGGGGGTATGGGGAGAAGGCAGGAACAGGGTACTGATTGAGAATAATCAGCCATGATCACATTGAATGGCGGTGCTGGCTCGAAGGGCTGAATGGCCTACTCCTGCACCTATTGTCTATGGTCTATGACTGGAATTACCAATGCAAGTTTTCCAGCTATTTCCCCAATAATTATGACTATTTTCACAGATGTGACCCAATCACTTCTTGTCCCCTTCCTTCCATCACGAAGGCAGTGCAGCCAATGGACATCTGCTCCAATATCACCTTGGTTTCAAATTCTTTTTTTGAAAAAGGCCCCAGATTTATTGCAGGACTCATCGGGGGAAAACACCATAAATAAGAGGGGGAAAATATTATGCAGGAAAGGTTCTGATGACAGCAATCTTTAACCTGCTGCCACAAACTAAGAAAACGGAATACAAATGCACCAACAAAAAAAAGTGCAATCTACTAGAATTTACACCTCATCCTGCACGCGAATCCAGATTATTGTATTGCACAGTACAATACAATATATCTTTATTGTCATTGTACAGGGGTACAACGAGATTGGGAATGCGCCTCCCATACGATGCAAAATACAAGTTTAGAGAGAGCGTATTCCTGGAATAGAGATCAAACCTACAGAATTTTCGCCAGAGAACAAAAGTACTCTTCCTCAACGCTCCATTGTAATTTAACAGTGGGTATTTACACATGATCCATTCATGTACAAAGTAAGAATGGTTACCAGCGGCTCAATACGAGGAGGCGATCTCCCCGTGGAATAGGCACGTTGAACTTGTATTCTTCCATTGCCACAAATGTATATATCATCATTGCCCTAGAAAGAAAATGGTGTGATAGTAATTGATAACATACGTTGCTCTTAATATTTTGGTGTTAGTCATTCCAATTCCGGTCAAGCATATCCAATATAATCACTGGGAATTACGAACAGGTTCGAAATAGCAATTCAACATCACAGAAATAAGCCGTTCATGTTGAAACCAGCGCCACATCTTATCGGGTTCAAGATTACATTTTTTAAAACTTTGTTACCTTACCCTCCCATGTAAAATTAGCATTTAAAAAAAATCCAACTTTGTTGGATATTTTCACTTCTTCCATTGGTAATTGCAGAAAACGGGCTATTCTGCATTTGACCATTAGCAGATGGACACACCGTCAGTCATACATTTAGATCCCATTAAAAATGTCCTTTCCACGTCACCCATATGGAATAGCCACTGGAAATTACCTAGGCAGTAAGTTAGCAATGAAGTGCCTGGCAATGTATGTTGGCAGGAACCACTTCAAAAAACCGTAAGTAACACCAGGCTAATTTTCCCCAAAGTTACTAGTTTTTCCAATACATCTTCCAGGATTGCTTACCATTGTTTTGTCATCAGAGAAACCAATGGCGATGTAGCCGCTTGCCATTCCACTCATTTCGAAACGCAATCCTTGGTTATTTAGTGGGGTGGATGACATGAGGAAACAGTTTTGATCCGTAGCTGGATTGCATCCTTCAGGATTACCAAAGCAAAATTTAGTATTCCCACATCCATCATTCGAGATCTGGAACCAAACAAAAGTGGTTAATACCTGGTAGTTCCAAGAGCTTTATACATCATTTTCCGCTCCCTGACCCAATACTAGCCCCTTACTGTGCACTGGCATTTAGATGCTTACTCCAATTTTACGTTTAAGATTCACGGGCAGTGCTGAGGACAGTTTTGCAATATCTTGAAAGTTTTAGGGATTCACAATGCAGAATTTCCCCCATTAACAAGCAAACAAAAAATTATGTGTTATGCGTAAAAATGCAAGAAGTGTTTAAATTGACAAGAAATCCTTCATATATGTTCCCCAACACAAAGCACTGATAGCTGAAGAGACTATTTTAAATAAAGGTTTAAAAAAAATAAAAATAAAAGGATATAAAAGGATTTTGACTTATGCGGCTAGTTTGTGAAGGTGCATTTGGAAAAGGCACATAAATGGACATCATGGTGAAGCCACACCAGCATGGAACAAATACTTCTTTAGCCTCGTGCGGCTGCGTATTTTGGTTATTTCAATGCGCACTGAGAAGGTCAACCGACAGAGGAGCAAAATGGCCTCCACTTACTGCATCCACATTCGAGTCCGCAGCAGACATTGAGGCGGTGGAAATCTGCGGAGCCACAGTGAAGCCAGAGGCAGGTCCTTGGATGATCGAGGATGTCACTCCTGTCCAGAATGTTGGCATTGTTTGCACAAAAGTAGCTCTGTACATGGACAATTAAAAAATGGTTAAGCTGATACAACTGCATTTAAATAGGTTGTTAAAGAAATACCCACCACAAGAATAAATAACTATCGATGCAGTCAAGATTTCCGCTCTTATTGGGGGGGGGGGGGGGGGGAGGGCAATGAACAATGCCTGGGCTCACAAGGGGCCAACATTGTCAAAGGGTGCAGTAATCAGTCTGATGCATGACCACCAAGAGATCAGCTCTTGAAGACAGATCAATGGCGCAGCCCTACCGCTGTGCCACTGTGTCATGGATCACCAAGATCTGCTTTTATTGATTAAAGAGACACTCTTCCCGTAGAGACGGTTAGTACAAGGATGGTCATGGTATGCATCTAAACCTCCTTCTTCTTCTTCTTAGGCCCCCTCGGTCATGGCTGTCCTAGTTGGCTGCCTGCTCCACACCTCAGCTAGAGCAGCGTCGCTTGTGGCTGAAGAGACCAATGCGGGAGTGACAGTCTCTGTCGCAAAGGTCACATTTGTGTGTGGTCTCTGGTCTGTTGAAGTTGCTGCGCTCCTTTCTGCGTGCCCGCTTGTCTGCCGCTGCGTTCATCAGTTTCTCTTCCCCCGTTTTAAGATGTTGGTTCAGTGTACCTCTCCACCTTGTGCGGTCAGCTGCAAGGCTCTCCCACGACTCCACATCGATGTCGAGCACCTTCTAATCTCTCTTGCAGACATCCTTGTAACGGAGCTGGCGGCGGCCGATGGTTCTCCTCCCAGATGTTAGCTCTCCATAGAGGATGTCTTTTGGAATACGGCCATCCTCCATGTGGTGGACATGGCCCAGCCACTGCAGCCTGCGCTGCCTGAGTAGAGTGTACATACTGGGAAGGCCAGCGCGAGACAGAATCTCGGCGTTGGACACTCTGTCTTGCCAGGATATACCCAGGATACGGCGGATGCTTCTAAGGTGGAAGGTGTAGAGTCTTCTCTCCAGTCTGGCATATGTAGTCCATGTCTCACTGCCGTACAGCAGCGTGCTGTTGACACAGGCGTTGTAGACTGCTATCTTTGTCTTCACTGTCAACTTTGGATTGGTCCACACTCGAGTTGTGAGGCGAGCGAGAGTTGTAGCTGCCTTCCCGATCCTCTTGTCAATCTCTGTGTCCAAGGAGAGGTTGTCGGTGATGGTGGAGCCGAGGTACGTGAACTGATGGACGGCATCGAGTTCGTAGTCGTCGATGGTGAAGACAGGTGGTGCCTCTGTATCCTGTCCCAGGACTTTCGTCTTCTTAGACAATAGGTGCAGGAGGAGGCCATTCAGCCCTTCGAGCCAGCACCGCCATTCAATGTGATCATGGCTGATCATTCTCAATCAGTACCCCGTTCCTGCCTTCTCCCCATACCCCTTGACTCCGCTATCCTTAAGAGCTCTATCTAGCTCTTATTGAAGAGGGGGGATCTTATTGAAACATATAAGATAATTAGGGGATTGGACACATTAGAGGCAGGAAACATGTTCCCAATGTTGGGGGAGTCCAGAACAAGGGGCCACAGTTTAAGAATAAGGGGTAGGCCATTTAGAACAGAGATGAGGAAGAACTTTTTCAGTCAGAGAGTGGTGAAGGTGTGGAATTCTCTGCCTCAGAAGGCAGTGGAGGCCAGTTCGTTGGATGCTTTCAAGAGAGAGCTGGATAGAGCTCTTAAGGATAGCGGAGTGAGGGGGTATGGGGAGAAGGCAGGAACGGGGGTACTGATTGAGAGTGATCAGCCATGATCGCATTGAATGGCGGTGCTGGCTCGACGGGCTGAATGGCCTACTCCTGCACCTATTGTCTATTGTCTAGCTCTCTCTTGAATGCATTCAGAGAATTGGCCTCCACTGCCTTCCGAGGCAGAGAATTCCACAGATTCACAACTCTCTGACTGAAAAAGTTTTTCCTCATCTCAGTTCTAAATGGCCTACCCCTTATTCTTAAACTGTGGCCCCTTGTTCTGGACTCGCCCAACATTGGGAACATGTTTCCTGCCTCTAACGTGTCCAACCCCTTAATAATCTTCAGGCTGATGGTCAGTCCAAAGACCTTACAAGCCCGATAGAAGCAGTCCATCAGTGATTGTAGTTCCTGCTGGGTGTGGGACATAACTGCTGCGTCATCGGCGAACAACATGGTATACATCCAAACCATGCCGGCAAAAAACAGATCTGAACTGGGGGCGGCACAGTGGTAGAGCTGCTGCCTACAGCACCAGAGACCCTGATTCGATCGATTGTACGTTCTCCCTGTGGGTTTTCCAATTTCCTCCCCCATTTCAAAGATGTGCAGATATGTAGATTAATTGGCTTCTGTAAATAGCCCCGATGTGCAGGATGCAAAACTGGGATAACCTAGAACTAACGTACGGGTGATTATTGGTTGATGCGGACTCGATGGGCTCGCTTCCACAGTGTATCATACAACTAAACACTAAACCAAACCCTCCACAAAACTCAAATCCTCAGTTGGTCTGCAACTAGGAAAGATTCACAAATGGGAAGAACAGTGGATAAGTGTTGCAAGCTGGGAAACAGAATAGTTTGTTTTGGGGAAAAGAAATTTAGGAGGAAACAAAAGAAAATAAATAACAAAATAAAATTACCTGAATGTAATGTTGCCCACATTTGATGCAATCCAGTTGACGATAATCTGTGCTTTATTAACTGCTGATGTGTGACTTACGGCAGAATTCTTTGGAAAAAAAGTTTTTGCATGAATCACTAATGCCAATAAAAGGTTAGAGATGAACTAAGATTTTCAGTTTTGTCATTTATGTCTTTCCGATGATGAAATGACATTTGATGATTACAGAAATCAAGATTTGAAGTTTTCGATGTGTATTGAAATTCAAGAATCCATTTCTAACAATTTTTGTCAAAATGAAAACATCGGTAGGGACGATAAGATCTTCCTTTTTAAAGCTGAATTCTAAATCAAGATTACAAGGTAATGCAAGTGCGTAATTTTTCTCCAAAATATAAACTGACCTTTAGCAACTGGATTCAAACTTACGACTGTGATACAGCAAAATTCTTTTTGGAATTACTTTCATGTGTTACCTTCATATAACTTGTGCCAAGAGTGACATAAGCCTGTTATCTTTATGTTCCTAGTCTTAAGAAGATATAATCTTAATCTAAAACCTGTGCCCTCTGGTCAAAGAGATTTGTGTCATTGGGGAATAGTGTCTTACCATCTATGGCTTCTAATTTTGTACAACTAGCAGGTCTCCCAGTCCTCCACCTTTCTAACTCCAATGCCCTGTTCATTGAAAAATCCACGTGTAAAATATTCATTTAAGACCTTGTTCACATCCTCTGACTCCATGCACAGTAGACTCGTCCCACAGTCACTATGTTCATGATAACAGCCAAGGAGCTTAAAGAGTAGAGGGCAATTGGAAAATGGAAGGCACTGTCTGAATGGGTGCTGGAGGTAGGTACTCAAACAACATTTAAGTATCTGGACAAATGCTTGAATTGCCAAGGCCATAGTAGTCTACAAACCAAGTGCCAGTAAATGGGACTCTTATAATTAGATATTTGATGGCGAGCCAAAGGACCCCATTGTTTGCTTTGTAACAAAATAATGAAAAGAGCCAAGGGTGGGTACCAAAACCGTAGGTAATTAAGAGTCACCCAGCTTTTTTCCCTTACAGCCCATTTTCTCGTCCACCCAAAGGTCAGTGCCAAATGGGAAATGAGAATTAATTGAATTTTAGTATTGCTAAAAGCTGTGTCTACATTTCATGTTGTGACACCTCTAGGGCAGACCAGAGGAGAAGTGGGAATAGGTCAGTAAACACTGCTAATAAGAGCTGACACAATGACAAACAAATGTATTAAATTCAAATTCAACAATCTTCAGTTATTTATTTCAATAAGCAGCATTGAATAAGACACAACGTATGACTTAAATATCTTCCATTACAGCAATGAGATGTTATGCTTTACCGAGACAATGTGCCTCCTGTGCACAGTATTGTAACAGAATATAAAAATCACACTTATTTACTATTGGTAAAAGTTTCAGAATACCATTAGATGTAATAACTTACTGTGTAGGTAGTCCCACGAACAGTACACTCAAGGAGTTGAACTCGAGCATCTGTTGTGCTGCTGAAAGTGCCAAGTGGTATAGTGGAAGACTGAGCACCTCGAGCTTCCAGCAAAAACCCTTTAAAGGGTTGACCCGGATTGCTATCCAGTGTCACTGAAGCAAATAGACAGAATTCAGCATGAATCATTTGAAGTTATATGCTCCAATTATTTCAGATAGGTACTAGATTTCAACAAGAAAGCCACAAAGACACAAACCTCTAGGAACTAGACGATAAAATTAGAGGGCACAGGCCTAAAGTGAGGAGAGAGATTTAAGAGGGAATTCAGGAGCAAGATTGTTTTCCATTCAGAGGATAGTCCA